>NC_064560.1:100013460-101263460 GCF_937001465.1 Orcinus orca | reverse complement strand
TGTCCCTCCTGTTTGAGAATCGTTGCTCATGGATGTTGCCGTAAGAAGTGAAAACCAAAACTGCTCCCTCCCCATAACCTACATGTTAGAAAACCTCAGTTGATTGAAGTTAAGCATATTGGTCCTTGGCTGCTTGGTCACATCCCCGCATCCTTCTCATTAATGTGCCCAAAACAAGTCTGCATCTACCACTTTTACTTTATTATCTGATCATTTAGTCCCCACAGTGGGTCCAAAAAGGGCATAGTGGGGATTTCTATGCTACATATTTGTTACTGTTCAATGAAAATTTTCTGTGATAAGGCAGCACAGGGTAACTATAGATCATGAAGATTCTCTATAATTGGCTCTAATTATGTCAGTCCAGTGTGGCATTCTGTTTTGTGCATTGGGGTAGCTGGAGTGAGGAGTAGGGTCCTTTTTCATGAAAACAAATAAAAACAATAAATTTGTTCTTCTCTCTATTCTTCCTTCTCATTTTTCATTCCTGCATTCTGTAAACATGTACAAAACACCTATAATGTATAAGAAGTTCTGCCAAACTTGGAGGAGACAGAGATGGTTAAGGAACATTTTCAGTGTTAATACTTTTTGGTCATCCACAGATCATATAAGTAAAAGCAGGCTGTACTGAGGAGAGTTGTACTTATCATATAAATGCCATCACCATTTGTATAGAGAATTTTTGGTTCCCTTAGGTTTGGGGCTCTCTTTCCAAGGCTTACCACACCAATTTAAACAAAGTAGGAACTCTTACAAAGTTTGAGAAGTATTTGTGAAACACTGAATGAATGAATGTGAGAATAAAGTAATCAGTAGTAAAATTATTTGTCAAATAATTCAGTGGTCACCCCCAGTGAAGGTATAAGAATAAATATAGAGAACTCTTCCTGGAGGTAATGGTGCCCCGTGGGGAAAGGTTTCCTGTCTATTCTTCACTGTCACCTGGGGTGATAAATTAATAGGCATATAAGGATCTGCCTATTGTATTGTTTTGATCACTGTTGCCGGTTCTCTGGAGAGCCATGTGATAGCATGGGACACAAATTTTTGCTTGTTTGTTTTGAGATTTAAAAATACGTACTTTCCTGAACATTAGAATATCTAATTCTGAAATTACAGCAATTTAGGGTTTACCAAATTCATTTGAACAACAGTATTCTTTTTTAAAAAGGAAGTGATGTTCATGGCTACAGCTTCATTGTACATGAGACGATTGCTGATAGAATTGGGAGGGATTCTTTGGAGTTGTATATAACTAATTTGGTTGTCTTCAGTATATTTTCATTATAGTTAGTTCAGCTTCAGATGTAGCCCAGTTAATAAGTCCTTTTTCTTTCATACTAATGATCGATATGCATGTTCTAATTTTCCTGACTGTAACTGTTTACCTATAAACATATATTTTTGCTCCTTCTTTGCTAATCAGATGACAAGAGATAGGTAGCTTATTAAGCTATCAGGTTAGAATCAAAATCATATTTAACTTCTGTTGTTTCTGCATTTGACAAAGGGAAAAGGAGGTCACGTTTCATTAAGAACTTTCAGTGTGTCTGGGACATCATGCAGAGTGCTTTAGCTTATTAGTTGATTTAATATTCATAACTGTGGAAGTGCTTTTGCTGTTATTTTTAAATCTGTGAAACTCAGTATTTTTAATAACAGCTTTGTTGAGATATAATTCAGATACTATAATCACTCTTCTAAAGTATACAATTTAGTGGTTTTAGTATAGTCTCACAGTTGTGCAGCCATCACCACTGTACTTTAGAACATTTTCATCACTCCTTGAAGAAACCCCGTGACTATTAGAAGTCATTTCTCATTCTCCCCTCAACCTGCCCCCTGGCAACCACTAATCTACTTTCTGTCACTATGGATTTGTCTATTCTTGACATTGCATATAAATGGAATCATCCAATATGTGGTCTTTTGAGACTTTTTTTTTTCACTTAATATATTTTCAAGGTTCATCTGTGTTTAGCATGTATCAATACTTCATCTCTTTTTATGCTGAATAATATTCCATTGGATGGATATACCACATTTATTTATCCAGTCATCAATTGATAATTGAATTGTTTCTACTTTTGCTACTATGAATAACGCTGCTGTGAACATTGGTGTACAACTTTTTGTATGGACATATTTTCCGTTTTCTTAAGTGTATACCTCAGGATACAATTGCTCAGAAATAGAGTTCTATCTGTGTTTAACCATTTGCGGAACTGCCAGACTATTTTCTGAAGTGGCTCTGCACCATTTTACAGTCTGGCTAGCAATTTACGAGAGTTTCAGTTTCTTCACATCCTTGCCAACATTTGTCTGTCTGTTTTACTTTAGCTGTCCTTGTGGGTGAGAAAACCTCATTGAGGTTTTGATTTTCATTTCCCTAATGACTAATAATATTAAGCATTATTTCATGTGCTTCTTGGCTACTTGTGTATCTTCTTTGGAGAAATGTCTATATGAGATTCACTACTTTAATCTGTGAAATGGAGATAGTAATTCTGGCCTTGCTGTATCCTTGAGGATGATGTAATGGAAGGATGTATCTAATGTCCATCACAAGGCCCAACACTTAAAAGGCATTTATTAAATGTTCATTTCTTCTTTCCCATTTTATCTCCAATTCCACAGATGAAGAAACTGGGGCTTAGAGAGAGAAAGACAGGGAGAGGGAGGGAGGGAGAGCAAGCCTGTGACTGATCAAGTGCACAAGAGCAAGTAATCCACCAGAGTTCATTTGATACTTAGTTGGCAAATGCTAGATTCAAATCTAACATTGAATCCTACTAGATTCAACACTGTATTCCTCGCAACAGTTCCTTCTTTTTGCTTGCTGAAAATCCTCCTCGACTATGAAATGGCTCCTGTGAGTTGGCAAACTTACTTACATGATATTGTCTTTTATATCTTTGCTATAAAAGAAAATGAAGTTGATTTTTTAAACTTTTCAAAGAATTTAATTTAATTAACTCTTCAGTTAAATTCTTTGGGTCAATTTAAAATTGTCGGGTTCTTTCAGGCTCTTTGGTGGGGCTAATGGCAGACTCTGGGACGGCTCATGCCAAGCAGTACTTCCTAGAACTTCTGCTGCCAGTGTCCTTGTCCCCGTGGTGAGCCACAGACACCCCGCACCTCTGCAGGAGACCCTCCAACACTAGCAGCTTCTCCTTTGTCTTTGGAGGTGGGATATATTTTTCCCGTGTGGATGACAGGATTTTGGTGCTCCAGCCAGGCGTCAGGGCTGTGCCCCTGAGGTGGGAGAGCCAAGTTGAGGATACTGGTCCACAAGAGACCTCCCAGCTCCACGTAATATCAAATGGTGAAAATCTCCCAGAGATCTCCATCTCAACGCCAAAACCCAGCTCCACTCAACGACCAGCAAGCTACAGTGCTGGACACCCTATGCCAAACAACTAGCAATACAGGAACACAACCCCACCCATTAGCAGAGAGGCTGCCTAAAATCATAAGAAGTTCACAGACACCCCAAAACACAACACGGGATGCAGTCCTGCCCACCAGAATGACAAGATCCAGCCTCATCCACCAGAACACAGGCACCAGTCCCCTCCACCAGGAAGCCTACACAACCCACTGAACCAACTTTACATACTGGGGGCAGACACCAAAAACAACGGGAACTACAAACCTGGAGCCTGTGAAAAGGAGACCCCAAACACAGTAAGTTAAGCAAAATGAGAAGACAGAAAAACACACAGCAGATGAAGGAGCACGGTAAAAACCCACCAGACCTAACAAATGAAGAGGAAATAGGCAGTCTACCTGAAAAAGAATTCAGAATAATGACAGTAAACATGATCCAAAATCTTGGAAATAGAATGGAGAAAATACAAGAAATGTTTAACAAGGACCTAGGAGAACTAAAGAGTAAACAAACAATGATGAACAACACAATAAATGAAATTTAAAATTTAAAATAGCAGAATAACTGAGGCAGAAGAACAAATAAGATACCTGGAAGACAAAATAGTGGAAATAACTACTGCAGAGCAGAGTAAAGAAAAAAGAATGAAAAGGATTGAGGACAGTCTCAGAGACCTCTGGGACAACATTAAACGCACCAACATTCGAACTATAGGGGTCCCAGAAGAAGAAGAGAAGAAGAAAGGGACTGAGAAAATATTTGAAGAGATTATAGTTGAAAACTTCCCTAATATGGGAAAGGAAATAGTTAATCAAGTCCAGTAAGCACAGAGAGTCCCATACAGGATAAATCCGAGTAGAAACACACCAAGACACATATTAATCAAACTATCAAAAATTAAATACAAAGAAAAAATTTTAAAAGCAGCAAGGGAAAAACAACAAATAACACACAGGGGAATCCCCATAAGGTTAACAGCTGATCTTTCAGCAGAAACTCTGCAAGCCAGAAGGGAGTGGCAGGACATATTTAAAGTGATGAAGGAGAAAAACCTACAACCAAGATAGCTCTACCCTGCAAGGATCTCATTCAGATGTGACGGAGAAATTGTGACGGAGAAATTAAAACCTTTACAGACAAGCAAAAGCTAAGAGAATTCAGCACCACCAAACCAGCTTTACAACAAATGCTAAAGGAACTTCTCTAGGCAGGAAACACAAGAGAAGGAAAAGACCTACAATAACAAACACAAAACAATTAAGAAAATGGTAATATGAATATACATATCAATAACTACCTTAAATGTAAATGGATTAAATGCTCCAACCAAAAGACATAGACTGGCTGAATGGATACAAAACAAGACCCGTATATATGCAGTCTACAAGAGACCCACTTCAGACCTAAGGACACATACAGACTGAAAGTGAGGGGATGGAAAAAGATATTCCATGCAAATGGAAATCAAAAGAAAGCTGAAGTAGCAATTCTCATATCAGACGAAATAGACTTTAAAGCAAAGACTATTACAAGAGACAAAGAAGGACACTACATAACGATCAAGGGATCAACCCAAGAAGAAGATATAACAATTGTAAACATTTATGCACCCAACATAGGAGCACCTCAATACATTAGGCAAATACTAACAGCCATAAAAGGGGAAATTGACAGTAACACAATCATAGCAGGGGACTTTAGCACCCCATTTTCACCAATGGACAGATCATCCAAAATGAAAATAAATAAGGAAACACAAGCTTTAAATGTTACATTAAACAAGATGGACTTAATTGATATTTATAGGACATTCCATCCTAAAACAACAGAATACACATTCTTCTCAAGTGCTCATGGAACATTCTCCAGGATAGATCATATCTTGGTTCACAAATCAAGCCTTGGTAAATTTAAGAAAATTGAAATCGTATCCAGTATCTTTTCCGACCACAACGCTGTGAGACTAGATATCAGTTACAGGAAAAAATACAAATACATGGAGGCTAAACAATGCACTACTTAATAACCAAGAGATCACTGAAGAAATCAAAGAGGAAATAAAAAAATACCTAGAAACAAATGACAGTGAAAACACGACGACCCAAAACCTGTGGGATGCAGCAAAAGCAGTTCTAAGAGAGAAGTTTATAGCAATACAATCCTACCTTAAGAAACAGGAAACATCTCAAATAAACAACCTAACCTTACACCTAAAGCAATTAGAGAAAGAAGAACAAACAAACAAAAAAAAGTTAGCAGAAGGAAAAAAATCATAAAGATCAGATCAAAAATAACTGAAAAAGAAATGAAGGAAACGATAGCAAAGATCAATAAAACTAAAAGTTGGTTCTTTAAGAAGATAAACAAAATTGATAAACCATTAGCCAGACTCATCAAGAAAAAAAGGGAGAAGACTCAAATCAATAGAATTAGAAATGAAAAAGAAATAACAAGTGACACTGCAGAAATACAAAGGATCATGAGAGATTACTACAAGCAACTCTATGCCAATAAAATGGACAACTTGGAAGAAATGGACAAATTCTTAGAAATTCACAACCTTCCAAGAATGAACTAGGAAGAAATAGAAAATATGAACAGACCAATCACAAGCACTGAAATTGAAACTGTGATTAAAAATCTTCCAACAAACAAAAGCCCAGCACCAGATAGCTTCACAGGCGAATTCTGTCAAACATTTAGAGAAGAGCTAACACCTATCCTTCTCAAACTCTTCCAAAATAGAGCAGAGGGAGGAACACTCCCGAACTCATTCTACGAGGCCACCATCACCCTGATACCAAAACCAGACACAGATGTCACAAAGAAAGAAAACTACATGCCAATATCACTGATGAACATAGATGCAAAAATCCTCAACAAAATGCTAGCAAACAGAATCCAACAGCACATTAAAAGGATCATACACCATGATCAAGTGGGGTTTATCCCAGAATCGCAAGGATTCTTCAGTATACGCAAATCAATCAATGTGATACACCATATTAACAAATTGAAGGAAAAAACCATATGATCATCTCAATAGATGCAGAGAAAGCTTGCAACAAAATTCAACACCCAGTTATGACAAAAAACCTCCAGAAAGTAGGCATAGAGGGAACTTTCCTCAACATAATAAAGGCCATATATGACAGAACCACAGCCAACATCGTCCTCAATGGTGAAAAACTGAAACCATTTCCACTAAGATCAGGAACAGGACAAGGTTGTCCACTCTCATCACTGTTATTCACCATAGTTTTGGAAGTTTTAGCCACAGCAATCAGAGAAGAAAAAGAAATAAAAGGAACCAAAATTGGAAAAGAAAAAGTAAAGCTGTCACTGTTTGCAGATGACATGATACTATACATAGAGAATCCCAAAGATGCTACCAGAAAACTACTAGAGCTAATCAATGAATTTGGTAAAGTAGCAGAATACAAAATTAATGCACAGAAATCTCTTGCATTCCCTATACACTAATGATGAAAAAATCTGAAAATGAAATCAAGAAAACACTCCCATTTACCATTGCAACAAAAAGTGTAAAATATCTAGGAATAAGCCTACCTAAGGAGACAAAAGACCTGTATGCAGAAAATTATAAGACACTGATGAAAGAAATTAAAGATGATACACAGATGGAGAGATATACCGTGTTCTTGGATTGGAAGACTCAACATTGTGAAAATGATTCTACTACCCAAAGCAATCTACAGATTCAGTGCAATCCCTATCAAACTACCAATGGCATTTTTCAGAGAACTAGAACAAAAAATTTCACAATTTGTATGGAAACACAAAAGACCCTGAATAACCAAAGCAATCTTGAGAAGAAAAACAGAGCTGGAGTAATCAGGCTCCCTGACTTCAGACTATACTACAAAGCTACAGTAATCAAGACAGTATGGTACTGGCCCAAAAACAGAAATATAGATCAATGGAACAGGATAGAAAGCCCAGAGATAAACCCACGCATATATTGTCACCTTATCTTTGATAAAGGAGGCAAGAATATACAGTGGAGAAAAGACAGCCTCTTCAATAAGTGGTGCTGGGAAAACTGGACAGCTACATTTAAAAGAATGAAATTAGAGCACTCCCTAACACCATACACAAAAATAAACTCAAAATGGATTAAAGATCTAAATGTAAGGCCAGACACTATCAAACTCGTAGAGAAAAACATAGGCAGAACACTCTATGACATCAATCACAGCAAGATCCTTTTTGACCCATCTCCTAGAGAAATGGAAATAAAAACCAAAATAAACAAATGGGACCTAATGAAACTTAAAAGCTTTCGCACTGCAAAGGAAACCATAAGTCGAAAAGACAACCCTCAGAATGAGAGAAATTGTTTGCAAATGAAGCAACTGACAAAGGATTAATCTACAAAATTAACAAGCAGCTCATGCAGCTCAATATCAACGAAACAACCCAATCCAAAAATGGGCAGAAGACCTAAATAGACATTTCTCCAAAGAAGATATATAGATTGCCAACAAACCCATGAAAGAATGCTCAACATCGTTAGTCATTAGAGAAATGTAAATCAAAACTACAATGAGATGTCATCTCACACCGGTCAGAGTGGGCATCATCAAAAAATCTACAAAGAATAAATGCTGGAGAGCGTTTGGAGAAAAGGCAACCCTCTTGTACTGTTGGTGGGAATGTAAATTGATACAGCCACTATGGAGGACAGTATGGAGGTTCCTTAAAAAACTAAAAATAGAACTACCATACGACCCAGCAATCCCACTACTGGGCATATACCCTGAGAAAACCATAATTCAAAAAGAGTCATGTACCAAAATGTTCATTGCAGCTCTATTTACAATAGCCAGGACATGGAAGCAACCTAAGTGTCCATCAACAGATGAATGGCTAAAGAAGATGTGGCACATATATACAATGAAATATTACTCAGCTGTAAAAAGAAACTAAATTGAGTTATTTGTAGTGAGGTGGATGGACCTAGAGAAGTGTCATACAAAGTGAAGTAAGTCAGAAAGAGAAAAATACCATATGCTAACAGATATATATCAAATCTTAAAAAAAAAAAAAAGGTCCGCAGAACCTAGGGGCAAGACGGGAATAAAGACACAGACCTACTAGAGAATGGAGTTGAGGATAAGGGGAGGGGGAAGGGTAAGCTGGGACAAAGTGAGAGAGTGGCATGGACATATATACACTACCAAACGTAAAATTGATAGCTTGTGGGAAGCAGCCTCATAACACAGGGAGATCAGCTCGGTGCTTTGTGACCACCTATAGGTGTGGGATAGGGAGGGTGGGAGGGAGGGAGATGCAAGAGGGAAGAGATACAGGGACGTATGTATATGTATAACTGATTCACTTTGTTATAAAGCAGAAACTAACACACCATTGTAAAGCAATTACACTGCAATAAAGTTGTTTAAAAAAGAAATAAGTAAAATGTGTCGTACCTAAGTAAATACAAGACTCTTACACTTTCACCTCTCTAGTATAAAATGTGTCTAATAGATGCAGGGTTCAATTTTGCATGAATGTGGATGTGTGACCACCAAATGATATTTTAACTAAAAGAGTTGAGGAGCTCTGGTTTCCAGATGATGTGCTACCTTAAAACTAGCTCGTTTTTTTGTTTGTTTGTTTGTTTGTTTTTGTTTGTTTTTGTCTGTGTTGTGTGTTCGTTGCTGCACGCGGGCTTTCTCTAGTTGTGGTGAGCGAGGGCTACTCTTGGTTGCAGTGCACAGACTTCACGCGGTAGCTTCTCTTGTTGCAGAGCACGGGCTCTAGGTGCACGGGCTTCAGTAGTTTTGGTGCGTGGGCTCTAGAGTGCAGGCTCAGTAGTTGTGGCGTACGGGCTTAGTTGCTCCGTGGCATATGGGATCTTCCTGGACCAGGGATGGAATCCATGTCCCTTGCATTGGCAGGCAGATTCTTAACCACCGTACCACCAGGGACGTCCACTAGCCTGTTTCTAAATGTAGTTTACAATAAGCAGGACAACTGACATTTTATTGACCATTTTGGGTTTTTGTAGATTCTAGAGAAGCAACATCTATCAGTTGTGTGCAAAAGGCCAAACTTTTTTTTTTTTTTAATTTTACACAACTCTAGAGAAAGAAAGGGGAGAAATATTTTTAGACAGAAGCAAAAACCTATACTCTTTGGGGTAGATTTTTGTAATTCAGGTTCTCTAGGATGTATTATTAAGGGGCCAGTTGAGCAATACATTGACCAATATCTGCAGTTAATTGTTGGTTACCGTAAGGGAGCCTTCCGTTTTCTTGTGAAGTATTTTTTTTTTTTTAAACAGAGTTGAGATCAGTACTGTTTATGAATTGAGACTAGAGCATCAAAGAGATTAACTCTCTCCTGATTTTGTTATTTTCAAAATAGTCTTTTTATTACTAATATTAAATGATAGCAAAAAAAAATTGACTACTTGCTCTGTGTTAGGCATGTTGCTAAGCACTACATGCATTAGCTCATTAAATCGTCACAACAACCTCTGAGGTATAGGTATTGCCTCCATTATTTAGTCATCTTTTTCAAATCAAGAAATTGAGGTTTAGAGAGTTTAGGTAACTCACTGAAAAGTCACAAAATTAGTAAGTCGTGGAACTGGCATTTAAACCAAATACTGTGACTCCAGAGCTGCTCTCTGAACCTTTCTCTTTAATGCCTTTAAATACCATTTTGTATTCATGATGGTTAAAAAGTGAAAGTACAGCTTGCTACTTTGCTTTTAAAAGTATTATTATCAGGAATGTTTTTAATATGTTTCCTGTGTCTGTGGGAAGAAAGGTTCAAATATAGGTGCTTTCACCTAGGATTGAACTTTAGAATCAAGAAAGAGAGAAAACATGTTTTGTTGGTCACCCAGGGTATGTCTGGTGCAACACCTTTGAATGCTGTTCAGTCCCTCCTGCTTATTTGCTGATACCAGTCACCACTCTCATCTTCATGTTTTTCTTTTTTGTATAACATGATACAGTTTCGGCATTGTTATTCTGTTCAGGGAACAAGCAAACTTCAACCCAGATATTGATTATTTTTACTCATAGTTCTATAAACCAAAGGAATGATTGTCTTTTGTATTTTCATAAGAGTGACCTCACATCATCCATTTAAAATGACTGTTTGTCCATTTAAACAATAAGCATGTTTTATTAGACTTCCCTGTTAGGCTTTTGGAACTGGGACCCCTGATCTCTATTCATCCCTACCTGGTACTCTGAAAACTACTAGATAGACTAGAGCCTTTAAAGATGTCAGGCCAGAAAGGGAGATCATAAATTAGGAGAAATTTCAAGGTCCTCTCTAATCTAGCCAGTCTTCAAATTAATAAATGGAAGTAATTGGCATTATCTGACCTGATGAAGACTATACAACTAATTAGTAAGAATTTGAACTAGAATCCTAGTCTTCTGACTTGAATCTTGCATCCTCTTCTAGGATATTTTCATTTAGAAAGAAGTTAAGAATGCTTTCTAAAGTGAATTGTATGTGATAAACTATCACTGAGATTATTTTGCCAGTTCTCTCTCTGTAGAGTAATAATTCCTTTGACTAATCACTAGATTTCTTTCCCAAAGGGACTGACCTCTGTTTTAGTAGGTGTATTTTCATAGAATGTATATATTCATTCTTTTAGACTGTAGAAGATATAATCACTATTAGCCTTATGTGGGCAAAGCATGATACTCAATATTTGTAAGTAAGTAAACACCTATATATCCATAATCCAAATATGGAATATAATTAGTCTTCTGTATGTTTTTTTATGAGAGGCAAAATGATAAGAATATTAGCATCAAAAATTAATTACCCAAGCCAACTTTTAGTGTTATCAAAGGTCAGTTTAGACTCTACGATGTGTCTTGCACTGGTTTCCACATGAACCCTGGTGATTAACGTTCCTAATGGGATCTAAGGATCTATAAGGCCCCAAACTGCCCTCTGAATTATCAAAGAAAGCTGCTTTTTAAAAACAGATGTACGCCCAGCCTTGTTCCAGTAAGGATTTGAGTTGACTGGTTTGCTTTTTTAGGATAAAACATATTTTTCCTGGTTTTTCTTTTAAATTAGGTCATCTCTACATGGCGTGTGGTGAATCAGTTATTCACAATGCTCAGTTTTCAAGGATGTCCCTGCCTACAATCTCTCTGAAAAGGAGCCAACAGGAGCTCTGTGAATGCTACCTAACAGAGCATGGCACTGTGCCTTGGTGGAATTACAGCAGTGTTTGCTGGAAATTGTTCTATTAATCTTCTCCTATAATTATGTGCTATACAGAGTCACCCCTCAAATACTGGGAAAATGTAAGGAAAACAAAGCCAGTGATATACATTTAAGTTTTATTCATGGTCACCTAATTTTTATTTGCATTTCAGTTTTAGTTAGGTTATTTTAGAACAGTGGAGTGCCTTTTTATCCTTCGTACACGGTTACCAACTTCCATTTTTATTTTCATTCTCCTTTCTCTCTTCAAGTTTACTATTGTTTAACAGTTGCTTTGTATAAGATACGAGCCTTGCATGCCAACTTTGATTTAGGAGGATGAATCATGTCGCCATTGATCTCAGTCTGAACAGAACAGCCATCTTCTAATAGGAAGGAGTTTCTAGCTTCAGGTTGTTTCAGCCCTGCATGCCTTGCCTAGCCTGCCGTGTAAAGTCAGTTGCTTCACTCCAAACAGCACTGTATTAATATGCACAACATGACCATTTTCAGTAGAAGGTTATTAGAATGCTAGTTTGTATCCTCTAGTGAATGAAATGATGTGTGATTATGAAGTCATCAGGCATGGACCAGTAAGACTCCAGAGAGCCTGCCCCCTCCGAGGTCCTCGGGGGGCCATTGATTGGTGGCCATGTGTTTGTGCCCGATAGACTGTGAAATGGTGTGTTGCTACACGGCTGTGTTGCACCTGCGCCCCACTGAGGTGATTGATTGGTTTGGTCATGTGGAATGTTCCCATCTGGTCTGCAGTAATGTGGTTTTTTTTTTTTTTTTCATCTGTGAATAGCAAGTGCTGGCTGGATAGTTATAGCAAACAGTTTCAGAGGCTAAATAATCCTTTTCCTCAAGAACAAATTGGGATTTGAAGGAGTTTGTTTTTGCTCACCTTGTTTTTATGAAGGTAGTCATTCTCCATCAGGTTCCTACCCCTTCTCTCTAGGATGTTATACTCCTTTCTCTTTGACCTGTTTTCACCTCTTACCCCTCATACTAGATTAAAGTGTACTTTATATATTTCTAATTTGTGCAAGTCTAAAGCAAAATCTGTTCTTTTCTGCTGTTTGTTGTTCTGACGTGCTACTTGAGGTGGTTTGAAATTTTTTTAAAGATGGTTTCTATGATCATAATTGGATTATCAAAGTACTGATGTATTTTTAAGCCTGCATTTAACCTCACAAAAGTAGTGGTTTATTTATTGAAAACTACTGATGTTGCAGTTTAAATGTCAAGAAATTATTTATTAGGTTCTTTTTTTAAAAGATTCTACAGTTATATTGGGCGGTCTTGTTTGATATTTCTTAATCTTAGTCCTTTTTCATAATTGATCTATTCATTCCACCTAATGACTAATTACATATCAGAGCACATCATCAGCCACATTCATCATAGTAGAATGTAATAATCAATGACATTTCAACAAAGGAAAAAATAAATATGCAAATAAGGCCTCATTAACATTTGCATGAGTTGTTTGAATAATCACGTTGCTGACAAGGCTGTAATTAACAGAAATTGATGCTGAGTTCAGTATTTGATAGTGTGTTTTCTCAGCGTTTTATTGTTGTCACTGCGGGGTCTGAAATGAAGTTCTGCTCTACTTGTACCTTGACTGGAGTTTGATGTGCTGGGCTGTGCCAGGTAGCAAAGGCTTCTGGGAGCTTTTGATTCATCTGTGACCTACACTTAATGCATATAGACACTTTATTTAAATTACGTTATTTTTTAATGAAGCGCTGTTAGATTTTAGCAATTATGAGACAATCGCGGAAAGAAAACAAACATGAAAATTTAGATCATTCATTATTTTGCCAGAAATGCTTTATATGAATCAGATACTGTAAGACTTTAAGATTTAGGTTTGTGCATACCATGGAAAACTGATGCCATTACATTTTGTTTTTTCTTAAATATGGCCCAGTGGGTCACTGTCAAGGGGTTGGAGCTTACTGTAATTGAAAATCACTTGCTTAGGGAAAAATCTAATTATAAAATGTACAATTTTTTAAAATAACTCTGCTCCCCCACATTCCTCCTCCTTTTCCTGTACTGTTTCCTGTTTTTGTCATGGATATTAACTGAAATGCACTAAACACAATAAAGCTGTTTATGTCAGTTTTTTGGATGACTGCAAGTGCTGATTATAACAAGTTTAAGGAATTTCCTTTGTTGAATGTGTACCCGTGCCATATGGCTCAACATGGAACATTAACTTGACAGGGATAATGGATTGTGGTATATGGAGACAATTTTGCCTGCAGCTTTACTATAACTCATTCTGGTTGGGGATCACAGGTTTATAGTATGGGATGCAGCAAACATCCAGATGGATTTACTTTACATAAAAGAGTTGCATTTCTTTTTATTTCCTCCCTGTAATTGGAAAAAGAACATTTTTTAAAAGAAGCAAAATATAAAGAAGTAAACAAAGAAGGAAAGATTGTTCAGAAAAGAAAAATGGATCCTGTGCAGTCTTTTTGTACTATGCTATGAAAGAGACTATTTCTGTATATATAGCTCATTACTTTAAAATCATTGTTTTACATTAGCTTATATTATTTATTCTTTTTAGAGCAATCTCTAAAATGAATTTTCCTTTTTTAAGATGAGAAAATTATCTATATCAACCTTCTTATATTCCAGTGTTTCATGTTTGTAGACCCAAAGGAGCAAGTAGTGTCATTTCTCAAATTATTTTAGTAGTGCTTAAACAGCAGCCCTCCATGAAATGAGTTGGACTTGTTAGATTTAAGATAGAAAAACCTTTAAAAAAATGTGTCCAGTTTTGTAACTGAAATGTATATACTAGAGGATAAGTTTTGGTTTTTTGTCAAACGATAATAAAACAAAATAGCTAACTGTAGCTCCTTGGTTTTGTATGTATCCCTGTGATGCTTACTCTCATTTATCTGTTGAGAATAGGAGAACTAAAAGCCACTTTGGCAGAATGATCAGTGTAACCAAAGGTTAGTTACCTATAGAATAAATGCTTAAGTGCATTGTTGTTAAGAACTGATAACTATTTTGACTCAGAAGGAAAAAAATTGGAACATTTTTTCAGGGGCTTCCCTGGTGGGGCAGTGGTTGACAGTCCACCTGCCGATGCAGGGGACATGGGTTTGTGCCCCGGTCCGGGAAGATCCCACATGCCGCGGAGCGGCTGGGCCCGTGAGCCACGGCCGCTGAGCCTGCGCATCCGGAGCCTGTGGTCCGCAACGGGAGAGGCCACAACAGTGAGAGGCCCACGTACCACAAAAAAAACCCCAAAAAACAAACAAACAAAAATCTTGGGGCTTCCCTGGTGGCGCAGTGGTTGAGAGTCCACCTGCCAATGCAGGGGATGCGGGTTCGTGCCCCGGTCCGGGAAGTTCCCACATGCCGCGGAGCGGCTGGGCCCGTGAGCCATGGCCACTGAGCCTGCGCGTCCGGAGCCTGTGCTCTGGAACGGGAGAGGCCACAACAGTGAGAGGCCCGCGTACTGCAAAAAAAATAAAATAAAATAAAAATAATAATAAAATAGAACATTTTTTCATGAAAACAGTTTCTTGTGCTAAGAAACTGGCTTGCTTGATTGTTTTCAGTTTCGTTTAAAATCATCAGATCTTTTTAAAATTTTCTACTCTGTATTTAGGTGAAATGTAGAACTGATGTCATCAATTAAATCATGCAGAATTCTACATTTTTCTGCCTAAATAAACCCAGTGATCTGTAATTTTGATCAAGAATCTTTTGATACATTAAGTAATGTGCCGTCCCTGAGCACAGGGGGTAAAGAAATGTGGTTCTTTCACCCTCTAAACTCTAAACCTCAAATGACTGACATCTTTGAAAGTTTACTTTGAGTATCTGAGACATACAGAGAGTCAAAAGCTGAGCTTTTTAACCATCTTTGCTCTCTCAGAAAACACTAGAAGTTGGAAGGAAGCTAGGCCAGGAGGCCATGTAGAATAATACCATGCTGGGTTTTGTTTTGTTTCATTTCGTTTCATTTTGGTTTTGTTCTGGGGAAACATTTTCTCTTTATGCATCTTATGAAGTCACAGTGGTCTTTCAGGACCAGGGATTGAAGATTTGAACATAAAACAATAATATCCTCATGCTATATTTAAGTCACATCTTTTAACAGATCAACAGGTATATATCTCTGTATTCCAAACTATAAAAAATGAATTTAAATTTCCAGTGTTTATCTTAACACTGATAACCTACATAGAGAAGAAATATGTGAACTTCCCCTTAAAAAACAGTAAAGTTTTTTGGAACATCAGAATCATTTATTATAGATTTGAGGGCTTCACTCCTTCCATTTTATAGTAAGTGGTTTCTTAAATTATGTGATACTTAGCGTATGCTTATAAATAAAACACATTTTTTTTCTAATACTAAAAAATTTTTTTGGTAATTTACAAAGGATATGTGATATAATGAAGCCCTGTTCTTTTTTCGAATTTGGTTCAAGTTTGACACGATATGAAGGGCTTTTATTACATTGTTTTGGAAAATGGTATACAGTATTCAAAGAAAAGATTTTTTTTAAGTTGCTAATCTAAATTATGTGTCTAAAAATACTATTTTAAAAAATATTTTTGGATAAATGTGGAACATTGAAACAGTTGTAGAATTTACACAGTCCATCCATTGATAATGGTGACAACATTGCTTCTATAATACAGTGGCACTGCAACTACTGCCTAGATTTGTTTAAATTATAGAGTGCAATAATTCTGTAAAATTTTTTTTTTTATATTGGCAGAAGTTACAGTTCTTAGGTGCTGTGCTTTTCTTCACTGACAGTAAAGTGTTCATCATAAAGAAGATCTGATTTAAAGAATATTACCACCAGTTCTACTTTTTCTTCTCTTTTTTGCAGTCTATCCTTAAGCCAGTTCTCTCCAGAGAAAGGAAAAAGAGTTCCAATTTTTCTATTTTCTTTTCACCTTTTAGCATCAGTGGATGGCTAAATACTTCATAAGATTGGACTTTGATGCTCATATCTAAAATAATACTTAAGCACTTTCTGAGGATTTCTGTTTTTCATGCTTTTTCCTTTAACATGGTCTCTCTGCAGTTGAAACTGGCTTTCATTGCTTAAATCAGATTTTGAAGAGTTTTTCTACGCTTGGAATCGGCCTGAACTTAAGCCCTTTGTTTTACACTGTATTATTAACCATTCCCGGCTTAACAAAAATCTTTGGGAAGTCAGTGCACTTGGGATTGCTTGGAGAGTCTGCTGCCTCCAGTGGAGGTTCAGGTAACTGCATCTGTTATGTCAGATAAGTACAGCACAAATAACCAAATCTATTTCATATCTAAAACATCCCCAAATGGTATAGCTTTTACGGGTGTTACTCATGTATATCACCTTTAAAGGCATTCTCGCAGTTAGTTCTAAGAAAAAGGTAGCCATTTATTTCAGAAATGACATCATCAAAGGAATTCATTAGGATTGGGATGAGGAATAGGCAAAAGGAGATGGGATTAGAAGAGTCCTAACCATATTTATTGGGATTAAAAGATAAAAAGCAAGTGACAAGAGACTTCCGGGAAGATGGCGGAAGAGTAAGACGCGGAGATCACCTTCCTCCCCACAGATACACCAGAAATACATCTACGCGTGGAACAACTCCTACGGAGCACCTACTGAACGCTGGCAGAAGACCTCAGACCTCCCAAAAGGCAAGGAACCCCCCACGTACCTGGTTAGGGCAAAAGAAAAAACTAAACAGAGACAAAAGGATAGGGACGGGTCCTGCACCAGCGGGAGAGAGCTGTGAAGGAGGAAAAGTGTCCACACACTAGGAAGCCCCTTCGCGGGTGGAGACTTCGGGAGGCGGAGTGGGGGAGCTTGGGAGCCGCGGAGGAGAGCACAGCAACAGGGGTGCGGAGGGCAAAGCGGAGAGATTCCAGCGCAGAGGATCGGGCCGACCGGAACTCACCAGCCGAGAGGCTTGTCTGCTCGCCCGCCGGGGCGGGCGGGACTGGGAGCTGAGGCTCCGGCTTTTGTCGGAGCGCCGGGAGAGGACTGAGGTTGGCGGCGTGAACACAGCCTGCAGGGCGTTAGTGCACCGCGGCTGGCCGGGAGAGAGTCCGGGGAAAAGTCTGGACCTGCCGAAGAGGCAAGAGACTTTTACGTCCCTCTTTGTTTCCTGGTGCACGAGGAGAGGGGATTAAGAACGCTGCTTGAGAGAGCTCCAGGGACGGGCGCGAGCCGCGGCTAAAAGTGCGGAGCCCAGAGACAGACATGAGACGCTAAGGCCGCTGCTGCCGCCACCAGGAGGCCTGTGTGCGACACAGGTCACTAGCCACACGCCCTTCCGGGGAGCCTGTGCAGACCGCCACTGCCAGGGTCCGGGGATCCAGGGACAACTCGCCCGGGAGATCGCACGGCGCGCCTCAGGCTGCAACGTCACGCCGGCCTCTGCCACTGCAGGCCCGCCCCACACTCCGTGACCCTCCCTACCCCCCGGCCTGAGTGAGCCAGAGCCTCCGAATCAGCGGCTCCTTTAACCCCGTCCTGTCTGAGCAAAGAACAGACGCCCTCCGGCGACCTACACGCACAGGCGGGGCTAAATCCAAAGCTGAGCCCCTGGGAACTGTGAGAACAAAGAAGAGAAAGGGAAATCTCTCCCAGCAGCCTCAGAAGCAGCGGATTAAAGCTCCACAATCAACTTGATATACCCTGCATCTGTGGAATACCTGAATAGTCAACGAATCATCCCAAATTAAGGAGCCCTGTGGATGAAAGGCTCTTGGTGCTGCAGCCAGGAGTCAGTGCTGTGCCTCTGAGGTGGGAGAGCCAACTTCAGGACACTGGTCCACAAGAGGCCTCCCAGCTGCACATAATATCAAACAGCAAAAATCTCCGAGAGATCTCCATCTCAACGCCAGCACCCAGCTTCACTCAATGACCAGCAAGCTACAGTGCTGGACATCCTATGCCAAACAACTAGCAAGACAGGAACACAACCCCACCCATTAGCAGAGAGGCTGCCCAAAATCATAATAAGTCTACAGACACCCCAAAACACACCACCAGACGTGGACCTGCCCACCAGAAAGACAAGATCCAGCCTCATCCACCAGAACACAGGCACTAGTACCCTCCACCAGGAAGCCGACACAACCCACTGAACCAACCTTAGCCACTGGGGACAGACACAAAAAACAACAGGAACTACGAACCTTCAGCCTGCAAAAAAGGAGACCCCAAACACAGTAAGAGAAGCAAAATGAAAAGACAGAAAAACACACAGCAGATGAAGGAGCAAGATAAAAACCCACCAGACCTAACAAATGAAGAGGAAATAGGCAGTCTACCTGAAAAAGAATTCAGAATAATGATAGTAAGGTTGATCCGAAATCTTGGAGATAGAATGGACAATAGAATGGACAAAATGCAAGAATCAGTTAACAAGGACCTAGAAGAACTAAAGATGAAACAAGCAACGATGAACAACACAATAAATGAAATTAAAAGTACTCTAGATGGGATCAATAGCAGAATAACTGAGGCAGAAGAACGGATAAGTGACCTGGAAGATAAAATAGTGGAAATAACTACTGCAGAGCAGAATAAAGAAAAAAGAATGAAAAGAACTGAGGACAGTCTCAGAGACCTCTGGGACAACATTAAACGCACCAACATTCGAATTATAGGGGTTCCAGAAGAAGAAGAGAAAAAGAAAGGGACTGAGAAAATATTTGAAGAGATTATAGTTGAAAACTTCCCTAATATGGGAAAGGAAATAGTTAATCAAGTCCAGGAAGCACAGAGAGTCCCATACAGGATAAATCCAAGGAGAAATACGCCAAGACACATATTAATCAAACTGTCAAAAATTAAATACAAAGAAAACATATTAAAAGCAGCAAGGGAAAAACAACAAATAACACACAAGGGAATCCCCATAAGGTTAACAGCTGATCTTTCAGCAGAAACTCTGCAAGCCAGAAGGGAGTGGCAGGACATATTGAAAGTGTTGAAGGAGAAAAACCTGCAACCAAGATTACTCTACCCAGCAAGGATCTCATTCAGATTTGATGGAGAAATTAAAACCTTTACAGACAAGCAAAAGCTGAGAGAGTTCAGCACCACCAAACCAGCTCTACAACAACTGCTAAAGGAACTTCTCTAGGCAAGAAACACAAAAGAAGGAAAAGACCTACAATAACAAACCCCAAACAATTAAGAAAATGGGAATGGGAACACACATATCGATAATTACCTTAAATGTAAATGGACTAAATGCTCCCACCAAAAGACACAGATTGGCTGAATGGATACAAAAACAAGACCCATATATTTGCTGTCTACAAGAGACCCACTTCAGACCTAGAGACACATACAGACTGAAAGTAAGGGGATGGAAAAAGGTATTTCATGCAAATGGAAACCAAAAGAAAGCTGGAGTAGCAATTCTCATATAAGTTATATATATATATATATATATATATATATATATATATATATGTAGTTTGCTTGAGTGCAGTGTTTTTTGTTTTCTGTACTGAATTCATTAGCATGGGTCGGTATAAAATTTAGCATAGGTCAATATGTAATTTGTAAACTAATTGTAAACTAATAAGGAATTAAGTCTTTTAATTAAGTCTTTTAAATTTAATTATTTATTGTAAAGAGCAGAATAGCATACATAAACAGGTGCCTAAGGAAAACTTGTATTCTAATATGGAACTCTCATGAACACCTTTTTTTTTTTCTTCTAACGGGATGATAGTAGGCCATTTGATTATTTTTATGGCTTTAACTTTACAACAATGAAATATTCGTGAATTTTAAAAAGTGTTTTTCTTTATTTGATGCGGGTGGGATACTGGAGAAATGAAAGGTCAAACATCTATTGAGGAATCCATACTTGTCTATATATTGTGTACTTTTATTTCAAGAACTGATTTAAAATTCCTAAAAGGATGCTATAATAAGTTATTATGCCATTTTACAGACTGAATTAAGTAAATTTCAGGGAGGTATGAAACTTGCATAAGGCTATCCAGCTACCAAGCGGTAGAAGTGAGAATTAAATCCAGGTATACCTATTAAAAAAAAAAAAAAAGAAGGCGAGGGCAGCACCAGGGTATGGGGTTGTTAGTTTTATAGGGGTGAGTAATTTCATACGCTGATGAGTGGGAGGAGTATTCCAGCTATTTTGGGGAAGGGGTGGGGATTTCTAGGAATTGAGCCACCGCCCACTTTTTGACCTTTATGGTCATCCTTGGAACTGTCGTGGCACCTGTGGGTGTGTCGCTTAGCTTGCTGATGTGTTACAATGAGTGTATACTGAGGCTCAAGGTCTAGTGGAAGTAGACTCGTCCGCCATCTTGGACCTATTTTGTTCTAATCAGTTTATGTTGTGTCCTCGGGCTATGTAATTCTTTTAAAGGTTGTGCCCTGCCCCCTTTCCTCCTGTTTCATATTGAATATATAATATTTACCAAAGTATGTTTTAATAATTAATACATGATATATTGTATAATTAATTTATATATCATATATATAATGATATCTATAGGTATTTGTTCCAATAAGTCATTAAAAATAAATGAATATTCTTTTTCTTTCATTAAAAAAAAAAAAAAAAAAAGCAAGTGACAAAGTATTATTGTTACAGGTATACCTTGGAGATGTTGTGGTTTTGGTTCCAGACCACTGCAACCAAGCAAGTCACATGAATTTTTTGGTTTCCCTGTGCATATAAAAGTTACCTTTCTATACTGTAGTCTGTTAGGTGTGCAACAACATTATGTCTATTAAAAAATGTATATACCTTAATTAGAAATACTGTACTGTTTTAAAATGCTAACTATTATCTGAGCTTTCAGCAAGTTATCATCTTTTTGCTGGTGGAGGGTCTTGCCTCAGTGTTGATGGCTACTTACTGATCCAGGTAGTGGTGGCTGAAGGTTGGGTGGCTGTGGCAGTTTCTTAAAATAGCAGTGAAGTTTGTTGCATTGACTGACTCTTCCTTTCACCAACAGTTTCTCTGTCACATGCAATGCTGTTTGATAGCATTTTACCCACAGTAGAACTTCATTCAAAGTTGGAGCCAGTTCTCTCAAAACCTGTTGCTGGTTTTTCAATAAGTTTATTTAGTATTCTAAACCTCTTGTTGTCATTTCAGCACTCTTTCACAGCATCTTCACCAGGAGTAGATTCTATCTCAAGAAACCACTTTTTTGGTCATCCATAAGAAGCAACTCCTCATTCATTCAGGTTTTTTCATGAAATTGCAACAATTCAGTTACATCTTCAGGCTCTACTTCTAATTCTAGTTCTCTTGCTGTTTCTACCATCTCTGCAGTTACTTCCTCCACTGAATTCTTGAACCCCTCCAAGTCATCCATGAGGGTTGGAATCAACTTCTTCCAAACTCCTGTTTATGTTCATATTTTGACCTCTTCCCATGAATCACAGTTGTTCTTAATGGCATCTAGAATGGTGAATCATTTGGAGAAGGTTTTCAATTTACTTTGCCTAGATCCATCAGAGGAATCACTATATATGGCAGCTGTAGTCTTACAAAAATGTATTTCTTAAAGAATAAGACTCAATAGTCAAAATTCCCCCTTGATCCATGAGTTGCGGAATGGATGTTGTGTTAGCAGGCCTGAAAACAACATCAACCTTATTGTACATCTCCATTAGTGCTCTTGGATGACAGAGTACATTGTCAATGAGCAGTAGTATTTTGAAAGGGATCTTTTTTCTTAGCAGTAGTTCTCAACAGTGGGCTTAAAATATTCGATAAACCATGTTGTCAATAGATGTGCTGTAATCCAGGCTTTGTTGTTCCACTTATAGACCACAGGCAGAGTAGATTTAGCATAATTCTTAAGTGTCCTAGGATTGGGGGAATGGTAAATGAGCATTGACTTCAACTTAAGCCACCAGCTATATTAGCCCCTAATAAGAGAGTCAGCCTGTCCTTTGAAGCTTTGAAACTAGCCATTGACTTCTCTCTAGCTATGAAAGTCTTAGAGGGCATCTTCTTCCAGTATAAGGCTATTTCATCTACATTGAAAGTCTGTTTAGTGTGGTCATGTATGTTAATGATCTTAGATCTTCTGGGTAACTTGCTGCAGCTTCTACATCAGCACTTCCCTGAGACCTCATGAACCAACCTCTGCTAGCTTCAGACTTTTCTTCTGCAGCTTCCTCACCTCTCTCAGCCTGCATAGAACTGAAGAGAGTTAGAGCCTCGCTCTAGATTTAGCTTTGGCTTAAGGGAATATTGTGGCTGGTTTGATCTTCTCTCCAGACCACTAAAACTTTCTCCATATCAGCAGTAAGGCTGTTTAGCTTATCATTTGTGTGTTCACTGGAGCAGCACTTTTAATTTCCTTCCAGAACTTTCCTTTCGCTTTCACAACTTGGCTAACCGTTTGGCACAAGAGGCCTAGCTTTCAGCCTGTCTCAGCTTTCAACGTGCCTTCCTCACTAAGCTTAATTATTTCTAACTTTTGATTTAAAGTGAGAGACATGCATCTCTTCCATTCACTTGAACATTTAGAAGCTATTGTAGGTTATTAATTTGCCTAATTTCAGTATTTTTGTGTCTCAGGGAATAAGGAGTGGGGATGCCCGAGAAGAGGTAGAGAGACGGAGAATGGCAGGTTGGTTGGAACAGTCAGAACATGTAACACTTATTGATTGATTGTTGTCTTACATAGGCACATGGCTCCCTGTAACAATTACAGTAGTAACGTCAAAGGTCACAGATCACCATAACAAATAGAATAATAATGAAAAAGTTTGAAATATTGCAAGAATTACCAAAATATGACAGAGACATGAAGTGAGAATGCTGTTGGAAAAATGGCACCCTTAGACTTGCTCAACACAGCGTTGCAGCAAACCTTCAATTTGTAAAAAACCCAATACCTGCAAAGTGCAATAAAGTGAAGCACAATAAAAACAAAGTGTGCCTGTATGTGTAAACAAATCATAAGCTGTTAAAGTAGTTTCTTTTTCAGGTGTATGCTAACAGTTGATGCATTACATTACTAAGATTTCTTCCATTATTAAATGATCAAAACTTTCGATTTAGAGTATTGTAACTAATATTTCTGAAATTGAGAAGTTTTAAGTAAGTGAATTTATGATTTTATTAACTGGTAACTGAGGTCATTTAACTCATTTTAACTGAGAGCTTGAGTTCAAATTTAAGTTTTATTTAGAGTTGTAGTTTGTGAAGGGACCTTGAGAGGTCCTCCAGCTATGATGGTGTTTTGACTGTCCCAAACACAAATTAGTTTCTTTCTCCACATTTCAACCTGTCTTTCTGTTTCTCCCCTTCTCTCCCCATTCCTCTCTCTAGCTACCCCTCCCCCCAATATTTTTTTTTCTTGCTTTGGTATTCTCTTCTCTTTGGTATTTACTTCCCTTCAGCTCTCAAATTTCTTATTCTTATGTACCACACGAAATGATGATCTTTGATAACCCATTTTATGGCTGTTAGTTAATTACATACACTAAATTTCAAAAGTAAAGGCCTCAGGTCCTATCATATGGATATTTTTGGAAATCTTAATAAATATAACTAGATTTCAACTGCTTATCTTTATGTGGCCCCATGTAGTTTAAGGGTATTAGTAGTGACTGATAATTGAAGGCAGATTCTCTGGACTAGGCATACTTTAGTGAATCTTAGTACTTTTCCCTGGAAAAATTAGTAGTATTACTCATCATACAGGGTTTTGCCTCCTGTGTCATAGCCAAACCACCAGAGAAATCTTCCTTGTACCTAGCTATCATCCTTATTTGCAGCCACTAAAAAATCTTACGTTTATGTTTGTCTTTAAATTAAAACAACAACAACAAAAAGTTAGTGGGTTACAGCTTTGGCCACGCTCATGGAGAAAGTTGTACTTGCTGTCTTAGTCCACTTGAACTGCTGTAACGAAGTACCACAGACTGGGTGGCTTGTGAACAACAAACATTTATTTCTCACAGCTGTAGAGGCTGGGAGATGAGAGTACCAGGTTGGTCAAGTGAGGGCCCTCTTCCGGGTTGCAGACTTCTTGTATCCTCACATGTCAGGCCTCTTTATAATGGTACTAATCCCGTTTATGAGAGCTCTGCCCTCATGACCTAATCACCTCCCAAAGGTCCCCCTCCTTACACCGTCACCTTGAGAGTTAGATTTCATCATATGAATTTGGGGGAAACACAAACATTCAGACCATAGCACTTGCCCTAATATTTAGGGACCAGGAATTTTCAAGCCTTTGTTGTGACACATTCACAAGAAAAGGTAGTAGCATCAAAAAGCTTTATACATGTTTTCATTGTTTAAGTACCATAATAATGCTCACTGTAGAAAATTTGGAAATTATAATAAGCCAAAAGGGAGACAGTAAACTTCATTCACTCATAATCCCATCATTCAGTCAATCAGTGTTAATATTTGGAGTATAGTAGAAATTCTCTTTCCCACAGGAATGTAACATGTAGTTTGTCTTTTAATTTAAAAGTTTATTTCTCAAAAAATTAAAAACAAAGGTACCATATGACCCAGCAATTCCACTTCTTGATATACACCCCCCCAAATTAAAATAATCTCAGAGAGATATTTGTACACCGATGTTCATAGCAGTATTAGTCACAACAGTCAAAAGGTGGAAGCAATTCATGTGCCCATCAACAGATGAATGAATAAACAAAATGTGGTATAAACATACAATGGAACATTAGCCAGCCTCAAAAAGAAAGGGAAATTCTGACACATGGTACAGCATAGATTAACCTTGAGGACTTTATGCTAAGTAAAGTAAGATAGTCAACAAAAAAGACAAATACTGTATAATTCCACTTATATGAAGTATCTTCGTTCCTACTATTCCCAGCTATTATCTACCTATTGTATGATACATTGCTTAATGGTCCTCATCTACCCAGCTCTGTTTTCTAACTCTTTTTTTTTGAAATTGATTCGATCAACAGTGCTAAGTCCTGTGAGAAAAGAGCAGTGAGCAAAATTCTGTGGCCCTGCTTCATGAAGCATATATTCTAGCGTTAAACGTATTTTGCCATATGTTTGTCTTGTTTAATCAGCTAGGTTGTAGGTAAATGTGTTAGGCCCATAAAAGGTATTCATTGAATTGTTTGATCATTCTAGATGGACAAAAGAGAAACTTGCCAAGGATTATAGATATTAATACAAGGATATTCTTTTACTAATACCACATGGCTGGGTCATAGATTATCAGCATTGGAAGGAACCTTTAAAGGTTTGTAATCCAACGACCCATTAGTATTTTAATCTCCTTTTATTCAACAAATATTTATAGATCACGTACTAAACATCAGGCATTGTGCTAAGGCCTGGGGAAACGAAGCGAACAAGATTGTTAAAGTCCCTGAATTCATAAAGTTAATGCCCACTCATAAAGCCTTCCATAACTTTGGGTTTGTTGATTACACAGTACTTCCTAATTATAAAAGAAAAAAAGTTTTAAGCATTTATTTGTGACAGACACTAAGTTAAGCCTTTTGTGTATATGAGTTTACTAAGTTCACACAGTTCTGTTCGACAGACACGATTGTTTCTGTTTTACGTATGAAACTGAGGTAATTAACTTGCACAGTTTTG
Organism: Orcinus orca; assembly: GCF_937001465.1. Lineage (NCBI taxonomy): Eukaryota > Metazoa > Chordata > Mammalia > Artiodactyla > Delphinidae > Orcinus > Orcinus orca. The sequence goes on along the minus strand of NC_064560.1, from coordinate 101,237,225 downwards.
ATGCTTTAAATTGAAAACCCAGGTCTGTTTGACTCCCACAACCTGTGCTTTTAACCAGCATATCGTGACTTCTGACTCCAAGTCCAGCACTCTCCTTTTACTCTTTTGTGTGCCTTGTATCTACATCAAGATGTTGTCCAACCTGTGCGTTGACTCTCTTCAGTAATGTAGTACTTTACTCTCCCCCAAGGTAGCTGTCTAATCATTGGATATCTATTAGAAAGGACCACTTTGTGATATGACTAAAAAACAAAATCTGTCTCCCTGGAATTTTCCTATTTTGGCCTTAGATATATTCTTGAGATCACACAAACTTGTGGCAGCCCTTCAGATATTTAAAGCAAGCCATCAACTTTTCTATTCCACAAATATTTATCTGCTCAAATCCCATGATTTCAGATACCTTTACTGTCTCAGTGACTGTCCGTGAATAAGTTTCAGATTGCTTGTAGTTTCTTTCTTTTTATTGTGGACTCAGAAATTGTTGTGTTATCTCCAGATGTGCAGAAAAGACAACACTCCAATTAAAGTGGTAAAAGCAGAGATTAGCTCCCCATTTCTCACTACTTTTTCTTAGTGACCACCATTTACTTAATAATTGATGTATTAGAAACATCTGAAATATTTACATCTCGGGAAGGAACCACCTTTCTTTCCTTTTTATACTATATGGGCCTTATAATTATGCAGTTAAATATCAGAAATTAATCAGCATAGGCACATCTTGTCTAATTTGCAGGGGGTGGAATGGGTAGGTAGGAATAGGAAGATCGGTAGGTTGTGAAAAAAAGATTTAGGAACTCTTGGTTGAAAATCATAAAGGAAAGAGGCACAAACCAGGGGAGTAGTTTGGGTGTTTAATACCTTGAAAGAGGTAGGATGCAGGCATGGTCCTACTTGGTTTTGGGCAGCAGCCCCTTTGGAAGCCAGTGGTCACAGTAAGCAAGAGGAGAGATGAGAGTTTATGTGCAGGAGGGCCTCCATACAGAAGGGTAGAGGATGCTGCAGCAGCAACTAGAAATTGGTTAAATACAGGTATTAGATGGAAATTGCAGATATCGGTATGAACTCATAGTTTTCAATATATGTAGTGAGAGATAGAAAAATAGAAATGTGTGCTGTGTATATATGTATGTATACAAATATTCCCTAGGCTGTCTCGACTTAATCTAGGAGTAGCAAAACCCTGGTACCATCCCTAGTGTCCAGAACTTGGTTTCAGAACACTGTTCTCCACTAAGGAAACCAGAGCTCCTCAGAGAAATGACTGATTCTAGGGCTAGAGCAGGGGGAGTACAAGATGAACTTGGAACATCTTGTTATGCTGGAAAGAAGGACATACTCAAAGAATGATGAGGACTTGTAGAAGGTCACAGAAGCCAGCTTGAAGAGCCCCTTCTGGCCAAATCTGGATCATTTGAACAACAAAATAAATGATGGTAGTAATGGATTATAACTCATTAAATAGGAAACCATAAGTCCGTGCTGATACAAATAAATCGAAAGCCTTGTGAAGAACAGCATTTTTACCTAGTCTAAAAGTACCTTTCCACAAAATACTTGTTAATTACAATGGGAAACAGTAAGTTTTTAGTTGAGAAGCCTTGACAGACACCACCTTCCTGAAGCAAAATGAACATCAGTAATGGGGTAATTCAGTTCATGTGCCACCTAATAAGGTGCATTGGGAAGAACATAGCATCACTTCTATGATATTCCTGCCAAAAATGCATGACGTGAATCTCATCTTGAGGAAACATCAGACAAAACTAATTCAGAAAGAGAGACATTCTGACCTATGGTATCAGGGACATGAAAGTCAAAGTTAAGACAACTAAAGGCAATCATGATTCTGAACTTGATCCTTTTGCTGAGGTGTTACTCAGATCTTTGGCAAAACTCAAATGGGATCTGAAGATGGAAGGTAGTTATGTATAAATGTTAATTTGATTATTCTGATGGTTGTATATGTGGTTACTTGCACAATACACAGTAGGACATACTATAGTATTGGGGGGATGGTGAGGCATCATGTCTGTGACATTGTCAAAAATGGTTCAAGGGGAAAAAAATTCTTTTTACTGTACTTACAGCTTTTTTTGTAAGCTTTGGACTTTTTCCAAAATTAAAATAACAACAAAAAAATTTAGATGGGAACCTGAACGTGGAGAACTTGGAATGTTAGGATTTTTAAAAACGGATTTTGTATTCCATACATTGGGATGTAATGACAAAAGTGCTCTTGAAATATGAGTTTATCAACAATGTGTGGATAGATGAGAGCAAAGAGAGACAGAGGCAGAGGTATCAGTTGGGAGATAATTGCTTAGGTATTCCTCTACTGGAACCTGAACTGAGATGGTGATGATTGAGGGTGGAAAGAAAGTGATGGAAATGAGGCACATCCTAAGGAATTTGGAACTTGTTCACTCTTAAAATGAACAGAAAGATAAATAGATGATACTTAGCACACATAAGGGCAAATTCTGGACGAGAATAGTTGATATTCCTAAACTTATTTGAAAATAATTTGATGAAACATTACTGCTTTAATATAAATGCATTTCTGTAAATAAGTAGCACTACTAACTACATAAATTACTGAGAGTTCTTATACTTTTCATGCTTTGCTCACATACTTGTGTTCATGGTGACTGTTTTGTAATGATGATTGGGTAAATAACCTAATGTCTTCATGCACATACTATATTAAATACTTTACATACATGAATTATTCTAAAGATTATAGTTTATAATGAATGTATTATGTACATTTTAAATATATATTTTTCTAATGGAAAAGAATATTTTTTAAAAAAGAATGTAAAAAATTTAAAATAAAAAATATTTTCCCATCAAATATAATTCATATTGTAGAAAATCAAAATATAATGAGCAAAAATACGAACATTATTATACTATTACCAAAGATAAATTACTGTTTATTTTTTAGCATTTAAAAATATGAAAACTAAAAATTAGAGATTAACTTGATCCAACATCCTGTCACTAAGTAGTGAAGCAAGAATTAGAACCCATGTGTGTTTGGTTCTGAATTCACCACTTGTTCCATTTTGATCATCTGCCTCCTTAATTGTATAAGTAGGTATTTGCTAGATATCTCCTGATTGGCTAGGAGGTTATGATTCTTTATCAACACATGAACATGTTGTATGTTTGAAAAGCTAGCTTGTTAGTTATTTGGAACTTGTATATCTTTTCCCTAAAATACTGTTAAAAGTAATAGGAGTAAGTATTCAAACTGGTTTACAAGAAAGTGACGCATAATGTAGCTGAACTTGTATCTAGGATTGTTGTGGTACTAGACAAAGAGCAGGAGGAGTACCTAGAAGAAAGAGTTCTTCCTTTTTTATGCCTCAGGTCATGCATAAGTATATACCTGTTTCCTCTGTATAACTTATCTTTGGAATCTTCCCACTTTTCATGCCTGCAGACCCCCCTCTCCTTCCTGAGTCCCTTATTCCAAGTTTCCATATGTTCAGTAATGTTATGCTACTTTAGTCTTCAGCTATGAGATTCTTCCCCAGAGTGCTCTGTCTAGAGTTATCTCTTTTTTTCTCCAGTGGTTTGCCAGATCATCAATATACTGAACTCAGCTACTGGCAGGAGAAAAGCAATCTAAATAAACTCATTCACATTAATGAGTAGTGGTAGCATGGTACAGTCCAAAGAACCTAAGGTTTGGAATCAGGACTTATATTTTAGCAATCTGCTCATCCTTCACTAGTTGTATGACCTTGGGGAATTTAGTTGATCTCAGTGATTCTTAGTCACCTCATTTATAAAATAGGAGTAATAACACTTGCTTATCAGCGCTGTGGTGAGTGAGTGTCAAATGAGATAATGTATGGTAAATGTAGGTTGTTATATGTAAAAAATATAAGTCCTAGACATCATTGATAATAAGTGATGGACCTAACAATTCTCACATAATTATTTGCATTTTTATAAGCTGCTTTATCACCCAACTTAAACTCTTAACTGGCAGAGTTTTTGTTGTTACTTCTTTTCAGGTGATTCAGAAAATGGAAAAAAAACAGAGTTGCAGTAGGAGTCACTTAGGTAAAGCAGGCAAACCTGGCTTGGGCTATATACTCGGGATTGCTTTCCCAAAGCCATTTCTGATTCTTTTCCTCCCTTAGGGTCCACCTGGTCTCTAAGAGTTATCTCCCATGCCCAAATAGTCAAGCAATCTCTCTCTCCTTCTCCCACCCCCTCCCATGGTAGCTGGGGACAGGAGGACAGGGAGTTTAGAGCGCTGTTTTTCAAGTTTTAATGTTCATAAGAATCATGTGGAGATCTCACTAAAGTGCATGTTCTAATTCAGATCATCTGGGATGGGACCTGAGATTCTGATTTTTTATAAACTTCTTACCCAGGCTTCTAGTATGAGTATTACATTTGGAGTGTGGTTAAAATAAATCACAGATGTTTTTCTGTATACTTTATTTCTAAAGTATATGTATTTTAGAGAATTGCTCACATTGTCATTACAGATAATTTAAAGAATTTCATATTTCCTCCATTTAGTCAAAACTGTTTGCTATCTGAGTAAAGCTTGGAACTCATTAGTTGTCCCAAGGTGATAATGAAGGTAACCAGTACTAGTATAAAGTGGTTATAGAGGAGAACCATTACCAGAGGAAAATGTAACTGATGGTGGTGAGTTTTTTCTTTTCATTTTAAAAACTTTGTCAACAGCTCTAACTAATAGTAAGTTAAATATGAAATTTAAAATAAAAATAACTACTGAATCTGTCCAAAGTCATTACATTTTCCTCATATTGCAGATTATACATGTTAAAATCACTGATATTGAATAGCCAATATATTTATAATAAATTAGAATTTTTGTCTTAGGAGAACTGCTAGTTATTAAGTCCTGTTTATTTCTATGATATTAAAATTATATAAATCCATACCATAGAACTCTAGGGAAATGAATTTTGGACTTAGACAAGGTAGAAGCACCAAGACACAAGAGGGCACTGTCTTACCATAATCTGATTGAATTTAATAGCTTTTTGTTTACTCTTAATGTCTGTCCCAATGAAAGCTTAAACATTTATGTTCCTCTAAATCTGTAATACATAAACCAGCTAAGCTTTCAGAGTTCACAAATCAAATGTGCTCTTAGCAAAATTCAGGAACTTTTCATTGTATTTGGCATGAGTTTGGGAAGAGTGGATGATTTGAAGATTGGAGATGGTGTAACACATTTAGCTGTTAGTGTTTAGCTCTACTTGTAGGGGGAAAATCAGTGTAAAAACAATTCAGTTTCTTTGGAGAAATATAGTGCCTCTGTTCTGCAGAAAAGAGTTGGGATAAAGATTGAACTGTTACAAGCTGCAGCTGCATTTGCCATCAAATACCAAGTTGGGGCTGATGAATGTTTTGTTTTTATTGTCATGGAAACTTGGAGTCAGAGAATGGATATTCTATTCATCTGGGAAAATAGCAGTTCCTTGCATAAAACATAAGGACCTTCCAAAGCAGTTCCTAAAATAGATACAGGCTGAATATAATCCAGAAAAGTTAAGGAGGTAAACGTGAAATAAATGCTATGGTTTCTGGATCACTTCTGTTCTCAGTACTAAGAATATAACTGTATATTCACTTGTTAAGCTTATTATTTGCTGCTAGAAAGCTGAATTCCATGGAGCATGGTATTTGTTTAACATCAATATGGTAGTTACCCAGCCCTTTGGGAGCTGTCTTTATACTTCTTCCTTGATCTTAACATATCTATTAGGAACTCTAAACTTACATCTTATTAAACAATTGCTTCTGATCCATGAATGATTTGTTTTCCATTCATGCTACTTTCCTGCTATAGTCTTCCATTCAGAATATTTTAAAACATTTTATATTAGAAAAAAAGTGCTTTATCCAGAATAAGGAACTCTTCCTTGAAATACTAAGATGATTGTATTGCCTGGGAAAAAAAGACAATATAAAAAAATTTTTTTCTTTATTTTTGGCTGCGTTGAGTCTTCGTTGCTGCGTGCAGGTTTTCTCTAGTTATGGTGAGTGGGGGCTACTCTTCGTTGTGGTGCACAGGCTTCTTGTGGTGGCTTCTCTTGTTGCGGAGCACGGGTTCTAGGCACGTGGGCTTCGGTAGTTGTGGCACATGGGCTCAGTAGTTACGGCTCGCGGGCTCTAGAGCACAGGCTCAGTAGTTGTGGCACACAGGCTCAGTTGCTCCACGGCATGTGGGATCTTCCCAGACCAGGGATCTAACCGGTGTCCCCTGCATTGGCAGGCAGATTCTTAACCACTGTGCCACCAGGGAAGTCCCAATATAAAATATTTTTTAAAACATAAAGATTCAAGTAAATCTTTATGCATATTTTATAAAGTTGTAAATGGAAAGAGGCATAATAGGAACAGAAAATGCAAAGAAATTTTTAATTTCAATTATAGCAAATATACAACAAAATATAAATATGAGAAATAATAAAATATAGATAAAGTAGCAAAACAAATTAAAGCAGAGTGTCTAAACTTGTATTAAGAAAAGGGGACGGACTTCCGGGAAGATGGCGGAAGAGTAAGACGCGGAGATCACGTTCCTCCCCACAGATACACCAGAAATACATCTACGCGTGGAACAACTCCTACAGAGCATCTACTGAACGCTGGCAGAAGACCTCAGACCTCCCAAAAGACAAGAAACCCCCCACGTACCTGGGTAGGGCAAAAGAAAAAACTAAACAGAGACAAAAGGACAGGGACGGGTCCTGCACCAGCGGGAGAGAGCTGTGAAGGAGGAAAAGTGTCCACACACTAGGAAGCCCCTTCGCGGGTGGAGACTTCGGGAGGCGGAGTGGGGGAGCTTGGGAGCCGCGGAGGGGAGCACAGCAACAGGGGTGCGGAGGGCAAAGCGGACAGATTCCAGCGCAGAGGATCGGGCCGACCGGAACTCGCCAGCCGAGAGGCTTGTCTGCTCGCCCGCCGGGGCGGGCGGGACTGGGAGCTGAGGCTCCGGCTTTTGTCGGAGCGCCGGGAGAGGACTGAGGTTGGCGGCGTGAACACAGCCTGCAGGGCGTTAGTGCACCGCGGCTGGCCGGGAGAGAGTCCGGGGAGAAGTCTGGAACTGCCGAAGAGGCAAGAGACTTTTACGTCCCTCTTTGTTTCCTGGTGCACGAGGAGAGGGGATTAAGAACGCTGCTTGAGAGAGCTCCAGGGACGAGCGCGAGCCGCGGCTAAGAGTGCGGAGCCCAGAGACAGACATGAGACGCTAGGGCCGCTGCTGCCGCCACCGGGAGGCCTGTGTGCGAACACAGGTCACTAGCCACACGCCCTTCCGGGGAGCCTGTGCAGCCCGCCACTGCCAGGGTCCCGGGATCCAGGGACAACTCCCCCGGGAGAACGCACAGGCGCGCCTCAGGCTGCAACCTCTCGCTGGCCTCTGCCGCCGCAGGCCCGCCGCACACTCCGTGCCCCTCCCTACCCCCGGGCCTGAGTGAGCCAGAGCCTCCGAATCAGCGGCTCCTTTAACCCCGTCCTGTCTGAGTAAAGAACAGACGCCCTCCGGCGACCTACACGCACAGGCGGGGCTAAATCCAAAGCTGAGCCCCTGGGAACTGTGAGAACAAAGAAGAGAAAGGGAAATCTCTCCCAGCAGCCTCAGAAGCAGCGGATTAAAGCTCCACAATCAACTTGATATACCCTGCATCTGTGGAATACCTGAATAGACAACGAATCATCCCAAATTAAGGAGCCCTGTGGATGAAAGGCGCTTGGTGCTGCAGCCAGGAGTCAGTGCTGTGCCTCTGAGGTGGGAGAGCCAACTTCAGGACACTGATCCACAAGAGACCTCCCAGCTGCACATAATATCAAACAGCAAAAATCTCCGAGAGATCTCCATCTCAACGCCAGCACCCAGCTTCACTCAACGACCAGCAAGCTACAGTGCTGGACATCCTATGCCAAACAACTAGCAAGACAGGAACACAACCCCACCCATTAGCAGAGAGGCTGCCTAAAATCATAACAAGTCTACAGACACCCCAAAACACACCACCAGACGTGGACCTGCCCACCAGAAAGACAAGATCTAGCCTCATCCACCAGAACACAGGCACTAGTACCCTCCACCAGGAAGCCTACACAACCCACTGAACCAACCTTAGCCACTGGGGACAGACACAAAAAACAACAGGAACTACGAACCTTCAGCCTGCAAAAAAGGAGACCCCAAACACAGTAAGATAAGCAAAATGAAAAGACAGAAAAACACACAGCAGATGAAGGAGCAAGATAAAAACCCACCAGACCTAACAAATGAAGAGGAAATAGGCAGTCTACCTGAAAAAGAATTCAGAATAATGATAGTAAGGTTGATCCGAAATCTTGGAGATAGAATGGACAATAGAATGGACAAAATGCAAGAATCAGTTAACAAGGACCTAGAAGAACTAAAGATGAAACAAGCAACGATGAACAACACAATAAATGAAATTAAAAGTACTCTAGATGGGATCAATAGCAGAATAACTGAGGCAGAAGAACGGATAAGTGACCTGGAAGATAAAATAGTGGAAATAACTACTGCAGAGCAGAATAAAGAAAAAAGAATGAAAAGAACTGAGGACAGTCTCAGAGACCTCTGGGACAACATTAAACGTACCAACATTCGAATTATAGGGGTTCCAGAAGAAGAAGAGAAAAAGAAAGGGACTGAGAAAATATTTGAAGAGATTATAGTTGAAAACTTCCCTAATATGGGAAAGGAAATAGTTAATCAAGTCCAGGAAGCACAGAGAGTCCCATACAGGATAAATCCAAGGAGAAATACGCCAAGACACATATTAATCAAACTGTCAAAAATTAAATACAAAGAAAACATATTAAAAGCAGCAAGGGAAAAACAACAAATAACACACAAAGGAATCCCCATAAGGTTAACAGCTGATCTTTCAGCAGAAACTCTGCAAGCCAGAAGGGAGTGGCAGGACATATTGAAAGTGTTGAAGGAGAAAAACCTGCAACCAAGATTACTCTACCCAGCAAGGATCTCATTCAGATTTGATGGAGAAATTAAAACCTTTACAGACAAGCAAAAGCTGAGAGAGTTCAGCACCACCAAACCAGCTCTACAACAACTGCTAAAGGAACTTCTCTAGGCAAGAAACACAAAAGAAGGAAAAGACCTACAATAACAAACCCCAAACAATTAAGAAAATGGGAATGGGAACACACATATCGATAATTACCTTAAATGTAAATGGACTAAATGCTCCCACCAAAAGACACAGATTGGCTGAATGGATACAAAAACAAGACCCATATATTTGCTGTCTACAAGAGACCCACTTCAGACCTAGAGACACATACAGACTGAAAGTAAGGGGATGGAAAAAGGTATTTCATGCAAATGGAAACCAAAAGAAAGCTGGAGTAGCAATTCTCATATCAGACAAAATAGACTTTAAAACAAAGACTATTAGAAGAGACAAAGAAGGACACTACATAATGATCAAGGGATCGATCCAAGAGGAAGATATAACAATTGTAAATATTTATGCACCCAACATAGGTGCACCTCAATACATAAGGCAAATACTGACAACCATAAAAGGGGAAATCGACAGTAACATTCATAGTAGGGGACTTTAACACCCCACTTTCACCAATGGACAGATCATCCAAAATGAAAATAAATAAGGAAACACAAGCTTTAAAAAAAAAAAAAAAAAAAAAAAAAGTAGCCAAGTATGAAAACAGCTAAAACATCCACTGACAAGCACGTCAATAAAGAAAATGTGGTATACACATACAATGGAATATTATTCAGCCTTTAAAAAGAAGGAAATCTCATCATTTTCAACAACATGGATGGATCTGAAAACATTAAGTGGGATAAGTCAGTCACAGTAGGACAAATACTGCATAATTCCACTTACAGGAGGTATCTAAAACAGTCAGAAGTGTAGATGCAGAAAATTAAATGGTGGTTGCCAGTGGATGGGGGTAGGGAAAATGGGAGCTATTGTTCAATGGGTGTAAAGTTACAGCTATACAAGATGAATTATTTCTAGAGATCTGCTGTAAAATATAGTGCTTATAGTTAATAGTATGGTATTGTGTACCTAAAATTTGTTAAGAAGGTAGATATCAAGTTAAATGTTCTCATCACAGAAGAAGAAAGCAAAGGGACACAGGGAAACTTGGAGGTTACTGATATGTTTGTTATCTTGACTGTGGTGATGGTATCACAGGTGTGTGTATATTTCTAAACACATTAAATTATATACATTAAAAAAAAAAGGCACAAACCTCCAATTATAAGATAAGTGAGTACTAGGGATGTAATATACATCATAAATACAACTGACACTGTTGTATGTTATATATGAAATTTGTTAAGAGAGTAAATCCTAAGAGTTCTCATCACAAGGAAAAAATATATATTTTCTTTTCTTTTATATCTATATGAGGTGATGTATGTTCACTAAACTTAGTGATAATCAATTCATGATGTATGTAAGTCAAATCATTATCCTGTATACCTTGAACTTATACAAGTGCTGTATGTCAGTTATATCGCAATAGAACTGGAAGAAAATAAAAGAGAGAGAGTCTAAAAAAAAAAAAAGAAAGAAAAGGGGAAAATGGTGAGTTATGATGGTTACCAGCTAAATTATTGTATCTCTGCAAGGGAAACAAGACATATCTTATGACTTAATAAAAGATGGTAGAGAAGGAAGGGCTAGAGTAGACTGTTTTATTTATATTTTAAATATCTTTATTGGAGTATAATTGCCTTGCAGTGTTGTGTTTCTGCTGTACAACAAAGTGAATCAGCTATATGTGTACATATATCCCCATATCCCCTCCCTCTTGAGCCTCCCTCCCACGCTCCCTATCCCACCCCTCTAGTTCATCACAAAGCATTGAGCTGATCTCCCTGTGCTATTCATCAGCTTCATACTAGCCATCCATTTTACATTTGGTAGTGTATATATGTCAGTGCTCTTCTCTCACTTCGTCCCAGTTTGCCTCCCCCCACCATGTCCTCAAGTCTGTTCTCTATGTCTGTGTCTTTATTCCTGCCCTGCCACTCAGTTCATCAGTACCGTTTTTTTAGATTCCATATATGTGCATTAGCATACGGTATTTGTTTTTCTCTTTCTGACTTAATTCACTCTCTATGACAGACTCTAGGTCCATTCACCTCATTATAAATAACTCAATTTTGTTCCTTTTTATGGCTGAGTAATATTCCATTGTGTATATGTGCCACATCTTCTTTATCCATTCATCTGTCAATGGACATTTAGGTTGCTTCCGTGCCCTGGTTATTGTAAATAGTGCTGCAGGGAATATTGTGGTACATGTCTCTTTTTTTTTTTCTTTCTTTCTTTTTTTGAGGGAATCATCTTTTTTTTAACAACCTACATCATTTTATTAACCTACATCCTCCAGCAAGTTAATAATCTGACTTTGTTAAAAATCTTTTGAAGAAATCAACTTTTTAAACATCTTTATTGGAGTATAGTTGCTTTATAATATTGTTAGTTTCTGCTTTATAACAAAGTGAATCAGCTATACATATACATATATTCCCATATCTCCTCCCTCTTGCGTCTCCCTCCCACCCTCCCCATCCCACCCCTCTAGGTGGTCACAAAGCACCAAGCTGATCTCCCTGTGCTATGTGGCTGCTTCCCACTAGCTATCTATTTTACATTTGGTAGTGTTTATATGTCCATGCCACTCTGTCACTTCGTCCCAGCTTACCCTTCCCACTCCCTTTGTCCTCAAGTCCGTTCTCTATGTCTGCCTCTTTATTCCTGTCCTGCACCTATGTCCTTCAGAACCTTTTTTTTTTTAACATTCCATATATATGTGTTAGCATATGGTATTTGTTTTTCTCTTTCTGACTTACTTCACTCTGTATGACAGACTCTAGGTCCATCCACCTCACTACAAATAACTCAATTATGTTTCTTTTTATGGATGAGTAATATTCCATTGCCACATCTTCTTTATCCATTCATCTGTCGATGGACACTTAGGTTGCTTCCATGTCCTGGCTATTGTAAATAGCGCTGCAGTGAACATTGTGGTACATGAGTCTGTTTGAATTATGGCTTTCTCAAGGTATATGCCCAGTAGTGGGATTACTGGGTCGTATGGTAGTTCTATTTTTAGTTTTTTAAGGAACCTTCATACTGTTCTCCATAGTGGCTGTATCAATTTACATTCCCACCAACAGTACAGGAGGGTTCCCTTTTCTCCACATCTCCAGCATTTATAGTTTGTAGATTTTTTGATGATAGCCATTCTGACCAGTGTGAGGTGATACCTCATTGGTTTCGATTTGCATTTCTCTAATAATTAGTGATGTTGAGCATCTTTTCATGTGTTTGTTGGCAGTCTGTTTATCTACTTTGGAGAAATGTCTGTTTAGGTCTTCTGCCCATTTTTGGATTGGGTTGTTTGTTTTTTTGATATTGAGCTGCATGAGCTGCTTGGGTATTTTGGAGATTAATCCTTTGTTAGTTGCCTCGTTTGCAAATATTTTCTCCCATTCTGAGGGTTGTCTTTTTATCTTATTTATGGTTTCCTTTGCTGTGTAGAAGCTTTTAAGTTTCATTAGGCCCCATTTGTTTATTTTTGATTTTATTTCCATTACTCTAGGAGGTAGGTCGAAAAGGATCTTGCTGTAATTTATGTCATAGAGTTTTCTGCCTATGTTTTCCTCTAAGAGTTTTACAGTGTCTGTCCTTACATTTAGGTCTTTGATCCATTTGAGTTTATTTTTGTGTATGGTGTTAGGAAGTGGTCTAATTTCATTCTTTTACATGTAGCTTTCCAATTTTAGATATGATAGTCAGAGAAGGCTTCTCCGAGGAGGTTATATTTGAGCAGAGATATGAATGCTCCAGCAGAAAAACGTTTCATGCAGGGAAGCTAGCGAGTCCAGCAACCTTCAGTAGGATTTAACTTAGAATATTTAAGGAAAATACAAGTTTATGAACAAGGTTGAAAAGAGCAATGTTCAAATGGACTTTAAAGCACTATGATTAACTAGAACATATGACCAGTTTTCTCACATGAGACAGTTCCAGGATTAGAGTGCTAAATCAAAGTTTAAGTTGCCAGGATTTAGGAATCTCTCACAGAAAGAATAGGATTGTTTCAAAATAAGAATTTTAAGTGTGAGTTTTACTGTTACTAGTATTGGTTTTCAAAATGTTGTAATGAAATAAGTGTTTTTTGTTATTGGATGTAGTCTGATGTAGACAAGAGGCAATATGTGTCAAAATAAATGTAAATATGACTTAGTTTAAGAGTTTAAGAAGCAGTAATCTCTAACAATATAGTTTATGGATGTAGCACGCTCCTGTTGTGCCACTTTGCTGATCCAGACTATAGTTTAATAACAGCGATTTTCACAAATATTTTTAATGCTGTATGGTATCTAGAGCATGTGAGAGTGTATTGTGTGTGTATATCATAGCACATACAGTAGGCTGAGAAATTGAAGGTCTGCACAACAAAATACCTGAGATTGAATTCAGAGAACTAGTCAACATGTCAAAAGAAAGTACAGGAGAAACTATAAACTGGACATTGTATTCCATAACTGAACTGATGAGAAAGAATTGGAAAATTGCCAGCTTTTTAACCTTTTAGAAATAACAGTGTGTGTACTTAGTACAGGAGATCATATTCTTAGAGCAGTTTGTTCCATATTCAAATATGTCAGCACACTTAGTGCAATTCAAAGTATTTCAGAAATAAAACATCTGAGGCTAAAAATTAGAGAACTTCTTTACAATGTCATAAAAACAAAAATAGTTTAAGAGAGTTTTTAGATTTTGTAAGAGTTTATCAAACCCAGTTTCTATTATGGTATAGTCTAGCTGGGTAGGATGTATTTAATTTAGGAATCCAAAATATAAAGATAGTAACAGGAATCTGTTGTGCTATGTTATCTTCTACCATACGAACTCCTTTGAGTAGGTTTTTTTTTTTTTGTCAGAAAGTCTGATAATTTATGGGAGTCAAGTTTTGCTCTGTTTTACGTTCCTGATCTATAAAAATGGTTTTGCTAGAGAAAGAGTAGGAGAATGCTTTTTTTTTTCTTTTTTGGGGAGAGGGGCTGGTGGAAGATTTCTAAGAGGTATATAAAAAAAGCTCAGAAAGTTTCATAGTCCTCATTAAACGAGTTCAGTAGTCCTCATTAAACCATTAGTTTTCAGACATTGGACAATAGGCAGTGCCTGAGAAAAGGAAAAAAATCCAGGTGAGTCCTGCAGTTCTCCATTTTACTCCCTGGAGGAAGATTACAGGCTACAGCAGTGGGAAGAGGAAATCAAACAGAATCCAACAGTCTTACTGAGTTGAGGAGACAAAGAACAGGATTCAGAAAAGCCAAGGGTAGGTCAAATTTGCAGGGCAAAAAAGAGGGAGCACAAAGATCTGTAGAGGGGTTCCTCAGGTTTTTTGGGTGAATACTGATCTGTGCATGTGTGAGAGGAAACTTAACTTGAGACCAGGAAGGAATCATGAAAGGAGTAGGCTGAATAATTCCTGAAACTTACACAAAGCTGGGAGTAGTTCTTCTTTCAGCCAACCAAAGTGGAAAGATCTCATAATAAATGGCATTGTGTAGAGTACTCAGAAAGGTATTGTGTTGGTGAGGCTAGATTAACTCTGGGCTAAAGGCTATTCTGGACCTGCTTTAGCAAAGCTTAAAGGCAAAGCTGGAAAAGTATCAAACTGATTCCAGTTTGACTTAACTGCTTACCAGAACAAAGCCCAACATTCTTTAAAGGAATATAACAAAATCTAGCACCTCAAAATGTGAACTTCATAATGTCTGGCATCAAAGCAAAAATTGCTAAGCATGAAAAGAAGCAGGAAACTATATTCCATAGCCAGGAGTAAAATTCATCAGTAGAAACAACAGAGCTGGAAATACAGAGATGATGGAGTTAGCAAATGAAGGTATTAAAATGGCTGTTGTAAATATGCTCCATAGCTCAAAAATATAGATGAATATGATGAGAGGAGAAATGAAAGGTAAAAAAAAGGAAATTCCAGAGATGAAAAATACAATATCTGAAATGAAAAATACATTGGATGGGATTAACAGCAGATTATTCACTGCAAAAGAAAAAATCAGTGAATTTGCAGACATGGAAACAATCCAAAATGAACATCAGAGGATATATAGCTTCTATTTGGGGTATAGAGATCTGCAACACATGCCATTTTCACTCTTTATGATGAGAAAAAATGAAAAGGCCTGATAAAGTACAAAACTCTTTTTTGAGTTCATCAGGGAGCTGAAATTACATGGCAATCATGTGACCTAAATTCCAAGGAGAAATGGTACACATGAACTATACTACCTGTGGCAAAGCATGGGAGAATAAGGTATCACAACACAAGCAGGTAAGAGGAATCAGTGAAAACTTTAAAGTTCAACAGAAGCCCAATTGTTAGCAGAAGGTCAAGGGTTGGCAACATATCAGTTTGAAATAACTGGGAGCATCTAACAAAAGAACAGTTCATAAGGGGATTTCACACTCATTCTCAAACTTTTCCTCCTCAAACCTCCACTGAGTACTCACAAGAAAGATTGGGGTTAGGGCAGGAGACTGAAGAAGATTCCCATTGATAATACAGGCTTGCAGGTGCTGATCATCTATCATTATGGGCAAAGCAGGAAATGCATGCCAGCTTCCCTGGATTCTAGGTACTTAAGCTGCTTTAGATGGGGCAACAAAGCGTCTTGCCCAAAGGACATAAGCTAAGACGCATTGTGATTGGGGGAGGACAGAAAACTCATCATAGACCTAAGAACCTACACTAAGTACAGGTCTCCTGCCTATCAGAGAGGGGTAAAAACTCCAACCCAAGGTCAATTTTAGATATGAAGCAGACTTTTGCTCTTATAGGGAGGAAAGGTGAAGGACAGGAAAGCAACAGCAGTCTACCACTGGAGGAGAGGCAAAAGCATGGAGAGACACCCCCACTATGGAGCACAGGTTTATAGAATCTGTTAAAAGCTGAGGATGAAAAACTAACACTCAAAAAAGTCCTACAGCAGCCCAGCCATATGCCAAGCACTAGGCAAAAGCAGCCAATCACTGGAGGGAGTTGAAGCTTCTGGTCAACTAAAGATAACCAAAGCAACAACAATCATACCCAGCTAAACTCCGAATTAGATTGACTCATTGCCTTACTCTGGAATAGGCACACTCATTTCCAGGCCTAAATGCTATTTACCTCAGTATCTGCTCTTCTACACGTAACATCCTGCGTTCAGTCAAAATTATGATTCATGAACATAAGCGGGAAAAAACACATTGTCAAGAGGTAAAATAATCAATAGAATAAGACCTAAAGATGAGTCAGATGTTGGAGCTATCAGACAAGGACTTTAAAGTAACTCTGGTTAACATATTAAAGGATCTAATGGAAAAAGGTGCACAACATGCACAAATAAATGGAAAATTTTTAGCAGATAGATGGAGGTAGTTACAGTCAAATTGAAATGTTGGAAATAAAAGACACGATATCAGAGATGAAGAATTTTTTCAGGCTGTCAATAGACAACACAGTTGCAGAAGAAATCAGTAAGTTTGAATACAGTTAACAGAAATCCAAACTGAAACAGAAAGAGAAAAAAGTGATAAAAGATCTATGGGACAATATCAAACAGTCTAATATGTTTGTGATTGAAGTCTCAGATGGAGAAGGAGAGAGGAAAAAAAATCATAGATATAAGATTTTTAAAAACAAAACACAGGGGCTTCCCGGATGGCGCAGTGGTTGGGAGTCTGCCTGCCGATGGGGGACATGGGTTCGAGCCCTGGTCCGGGAAGATCCCACATGCCGCAGAGCGACTAGGCCCGTGCGCCACAACTGCTGAGCCTGAGCTCTGGAGCCCGTGAGCCACAACTGCTGAAGCCTGCGTGCCTAGAGCCCGTGTTCTGCAGCGGGAGAGGCCACCGCAGTGAGAAGCCTGTGCACTACAGCAAAGAGTAGCCCCTGCTCGCCGCAGCTAGAGAAAGCCTGTGTGCAGCAACGAAGACCCAATGCAGCCAAAAATAAAAATAAAATAAAATAAATACATTTATCACACACACACACACACACACACACACACACACACACACACACACACACACACACACACACACACACACACGCTCCTAGAAGTATATTCTAACTGCTGAAAACCAACAATGAAGAGAAGATCTTGAAGGCAGCCAGAGGCAGAAAAACCATGTATATACAGAGCAATAAAAATAAACTACAGCAGACTTCTTATTAGAAAAGTTGCAAGCATGAAGATGATAGAGTGACATCTGTAAAGTGTTTAAAAAAAAAAAAAACCCCTGTCAACCCAGAATTATGTATACATTGAAAATAGATATTTTTTCAGTAAGGACAAGGTAAAAACTTTTTCAGATACATGAAAAGCTGAGAGAATCAATTCCCAGCAGACTTATGCTACAATAACTGTTACAGTTCTTTAGGCATAGAGAATGTGACACCAGGCAGACACTTGGATCTACACCAGTTTTTTCTGTAAAGGGCCAAATATCATGTATTTTAGGGTTTGTTGGTCAGACAATCTCTGTCACAGCTACTCATCTCTGCCTTTGTAACACAACAGCAACCATAGATGATAGCTTTATTCCAGTAAAACTTTATTTGTAAAATCTGGAAGCAGGCCAGCTTTGGTTCATGGGTTATAGTGTACCAGCCCCTGATATATACAAAGAAATGAGGGCTCCAGAAATGGTAAAAGTGAAAGTAAATATAGAAGACATGTGCTTCCTCATTTTTAATCATACTATAAAATAACTGTAGGTCTAAGCAAAAATCGTAACACTGTATGTGGGGTATATAAAATATGTAAAAGCAAAAGGCGTAACAACAATAACCCAAAGGATTGGAGGGAGGGTTTTGGAAGTATACTTTCGTAAGTTTCCTATGCTATTACATTATTACTTGAAAGTAGACCCTTTTAGCTAAAGATATATATTATAAATTGAGGGCAAACACTAAAAAAAAAAAAAAGTCGATAGTAGAGACTAAATGGAGTACTTGATCCAAAAGCAGCCTGAAAAAGAAATAAAGAACAGATGAGACAAATAGAAAACATCTAACAAAAATGATAGATTTAGGGCTTCCCTGGTGGCGCAGTGGTTGAGAGTCTGCCTGCCGATCCAGGGGTCACGGGTTCGTGCCCCGGTCCGGGAAGATCCCACATGCTGCAGAGCGGCTGGGCCCGTGAGCCGTGGCCGCTGAGCCTGCGCGTCCGGAGCCTGTGCTCCGCGGCGGGAGAGGCCACAACAGTGAGAGGCCCGCATACTGCCAAAAAAAAAAAAAAAAGATAGATTTAAATCTGACCGTATCAATAATCACATTAAATGTAAATAGTCAAAGCACACAGAGAAAAAAGAGATTGGAAAAAAAAGTTTTGACTTTTTTATTCTCTATTTTCTAGTGATTTTTGCACTTATTTTAAAGAATAGGTTCTTCCCTGCATGAAAATGTTTAAGTAGTGAACATCACATTTGTTTATACACTGTGGTAAACCTCCTCACAGTGTAACAATGCTAATTCCTCCTTTTTACCTAATAAGAATGGTCTGCCCCCCTGTCCCCCATGAGCTTCAGATAACAACCAAGGTATCCTGAACCAATGGCTTAGAACTATCATACCCAATGTAATCTCCCATAACCATTTTTCCCAACTCCTGGAAAAAAAGGAATAAGCAAGTAAAGGATTACATGCAAGCCTGTCTACCCTGTTTCCTCTATGTTATAGAATCTCCAACTCTGTTAAAATTCACTTTAGGTTGTTCTTCTTTTATGCTTTCATTTCTTTTTAAATTCTTTACCACCTTTTTCATGCCTTGCATGCTTTTTTTGGTAAATCTTTTTATCTTTATTTCAGTTGTGAACAGAAGCTTAATTGTTTGTGGCCCAGTGTACAGATTGTGCTAGAGAAATGCCCATTCATTAATGCTAAGGGAAGAGTGAAGCCATTAGCTTTTAATGAATTTTAATGAAATGAAAGGCATAAAGAATTTTAAAAACTTTGAAAGTATCCACAAGTTCTCTTTAAATTATTTCCCTGGAATCTACCTACTTCTCTATTTAAGACTTTTTCCTCAAGCACTGATATTCAAGCACAGGATACACATTCATGGATCTTCCAGTCAGTGTATTTTTCTTTAAAATAATAATTAATATTTAATTAGCCCTTATCTTGTGTTTTTCCCTATTTTAAGCATTTCGATATTAATACATTTTAACCTCACAAAAACCCAGTGAGGTAAAACTCTTATTATCCCATTGCAGCACTGAGACAACTAAGGGACAGAGAGGTTAGGTAATAATGTTAGTAAGAAGTGGAGTGGGAATTTAAACCCAGTTAGTCTGCATCCAGAGTCACTGTTTTTAACCACTGCCCCATGCCTCCTCTCTGATTTTATTATTACAATTTTTTCTTTACTTCCTTTAATTTCTTCCTTTGTTTCTCCCTTCAACAATTTTACACAGACATACTTTAACTTGATTTGCCATTTATAACGAGTTGGATTGTGAAAAAACAAAAAAAACCTCAGGCTTCCCTGGTGGCGCAGTGGTTGAGAATCTGCCTGCTAATGCAGGGGACACGGGTTCGAGCCCTGGTCTGGGAGGATCCCACATGCTGTGGAGCAACGAGGCCCGTGAGCCACAATGACTGAGCCTGCGCGTCCGGAGCCTGTGCTCCGCGATAGTGAGAGGCCCGCGCACCGCGATGAAGAGTGGCCCCCGCTTGCCACAACTAGAGAAAGCCCTCGCACAGAAGCGAAGACCCAACACAGCAAAAATAAGTTAATTAATTAATAAACTCCTACCCCCAATATCTTCTTCAAAAAAAAAAAACAACTTATTTTGAGTGGTTTGACTAACAAATGAATGCTAGATTATAACCCATTGAGAATTCAAGGCAAGCCTTTACCTGTTTTCAAACTACAGAGGTCAGATGGCAGTAAATTGCAGTGTTGGAGGCCACGCAGTGAAAACTGAATGTGTCATATTCTACCCTCAGAGTTCCCATCATGTAGCAAGAACCTTATTTAAATCTTAGTAGACCATAATGGGGATTTAAGGCTTTCTTTTGGGCTTTCTACATCTGTTTTAAGAAAACAGAATAGAATAGTCTCTTTCATTTGCTCCACATCTGTACATTTTCTGTGGTGTACCAAATGTGTTTACCTTTCTATGTTGTATCGGTGAAGGGTGTTGCGCCCCAGTGAAAAGTCTTATTACCATTTAGAGGTTTTCTTAATTTGAGTAGATTGAAGTCTTAATAATTCTGAGTATATTAACTTCAGTTTCCTATATTCAACATACCATATTCATGGTTTAAATATCTCAAAATGTATTAAACTGATGAACTGCCTATATACTTCACTTTTACTTTTTTATTTATATTTTTGTATATAAATTTATTTATTTTTGGCTGCGTTGGGTCTTCGTTGCTGCACACGGGCTTTCTCTAGTTGCAGCGAGTGGGGGCTACTCTTCGTTGCGGTGCACAGGCTTCTCATTGTGGTGGCTTCTCTTGTTCCCTCTTGTTGCAGAGCACGGGCTCTAGGCACGTGGGCTTCAGTAGTTGTGGCTCGCGGTCTCAGTAGTTGTGGCTCGCGGGCTCTAGAGCTCAGGCTTTGTTGTGGCGCACGGGTTTAGTTGCTCCGCAACATGTTGGGGTCCTCTTGGACCAGGGCTCGAACCCGTGTCCCCTGCATTGGCAGGCGGATTCTTAACCACTGAGCCACTAGGGAAGCCCTATACTTCATTTTATAACCATACGTCATCATTATTCCAAAAGTCTCTACATTTTTTAGCAGCTTGTCT
This sequence comes from Orcinus orca, assembly GCF_937001465.1. Classification (NCBI taxonomy): domain Eukaryota; kingdom Metazoa; phylum Chordata; class Mammalia; order Artiodactyla; family Delphinidae; genus Orcinus; species Orcinus orca. The sequence goes on along the minus strand of NC_064560.1, from coordinate 101,216,316 downwards.
TCTTCCTTTTATGGAAGAAGCCCTCCTGGCTCTCATTTCCATGCTTGTTTCATTTCACTACCCTGTTTCTGATCAGATAGTTGGTGAATGGTGGCAGTTCCATTGACTAGGTCCTTTTTTTCTATTCCAGTTCTCGCTGTCAAGGGAAACTAGCTAATTAACAATCATTTATTATCTGCTATTTTAGAGCATAGTTCTCTTAGACTGTCTCTCTGCCTCCATGTGGCTGTATGCCATAGATACAGCCTTGGACTAGAATCTGTTCCTGGCATGCAAACAACACAAGTCTTGAATTCCAGTCCAGTGTTCCCTGAACAAGTGGCATCTGCCTTCTGGTCCCTGGATGCCATAAAAAAACAGACTCAGACAGTGACCTTGCCTGATTAAGGCCACGGTTTAAATTAAAACAGCCAAAATACAGAAAGATGTGAGAAAATCATGGGAATTAACAATAATGAGCTTCATGTTCTGTTTATCATTGTATGATACAAGAAATTTCTGAGAGAAAACATTCATACAAGGATTTGATGAAAGCAGAGACAGTATGTCAGGAGGAGTAGATTATTTAAGTGTATGATTACCAAGATAGTTTGATAACAATGCTACTCTCTCTTCCCCCAGCCCAATTTTTTGGTGATGTGATTTTTACCTGATTTTCTTTTTTTTCTTTATTTTTGGGGTAAGAAGAGCAGACAAGATTGAGGTGTGATGAAGGATTGGCTCAGTAGGATTGGCTAGAAAGTTGTAAAGCATCGATTGAATTATTTCAAATCCTTTTTTATTTAAGAAAGGCATAAACATTAAGATACAAAAGTTACCTGATTATTTTTAGAGAACACATATTCACCATGTTTTCTCCTGAAATGCAGCCAAAGATGAAGAGATAATTCCTAGTTCTATAATTTGTTGAATTGCTGTAAAAATGAAATGTCTTTGTTTCTAAGTTTTAAACAACATAAGGTTGGGGAAATGAGAAAACACACTTAAATTCTGAATCTAAGGCAAAGCAACAATGCAGTACAGATGTGAATATGTTTTCAGATACAATTTAGAAAAGCAATTATTAAGTAAAATGTCTGAGAGAAGTGTTTAGATTTTGCTCTACCTGTAATGAGTACCTTGGTATGGATTCTGTATATGGCACAATTGGACCATGAAATGGTCCAGAAAGTTTTGAAAAATGACTAACATTGATCAAATGTATTTTCTTATTGTACTCTGTTCATTCATTCCTAATTTCTACCTACCTTCTTACCTCACCGTCTCATATTGAATCCTGCATTTTAGTATGCTCTCTGGCATTCCAGTGTCTGAAAGGCAAACTGTTTTGTATAAACCTTCTCATCCTCGTCTATTTGTTTATATTTAATTTGTGAATCTGATTTTTAGGAGGAGGGATGGAGAGAATTGGGAAGGGTAGCTGGATTGGTGAATGTTTGCACCCTGGACTGCTTCATCTCAGGTTTTATTCTCAATAAGTCATTTCTGAAGTCTATTCAAATTGCCCAGGTCTGACTGTGTGTTCTTATCAAGGATAATGAGATCCTTTCTTGGTGCCGTAGCTATTCTGCAGGATTGATTGGGAAGATGCTTATATTTCTGATGCCTGTCACAGGAAGTTGGTGCAAAGTTAAGATGGAATAAGTGATGAGATAAAGACTGGGTTAGAAAACTGATTACAACTGGGAACTTGCTAATCACTGACCTCTGTAGGGATCCTCTGGTTTATCACTAATCTCACTCACGCTTGGCATTTTCCTGTGCTGCTGCCTCGTCATTCATAGCTGTGTGAGTAATCTGGCACAGAGTGAACAAGAGGAGGGCATAGAGAGTCCAGCAGCTGTGCTTGTTGGCACTAGATATTTAAATATCTTCAATGTAGCCAGCAGCGTGCTTGGCACAAATGTTAGCCAATAATACTTAAATAAATTGTTGTGAAGAAAATAGGCAAGCATTTATGTTTAAAACCCTCCCTCTCTTTCCTTCCCTTTAAAAAAAAAAAATCTGTTAGAGTTCCTTTTTAGATTTTTTTTCCTGTAAGTTTAAACAGGTTGCTACCAGAATGAAGACTGTAGTTCTGATATTTAGCATCATCCTAGGTTCCTTCAGAAAAGAATTTCCAACTACTTTATAAGCATTAATTAAATTGTGCAGGCCTGTGTGAGGTACATGTTACTGAGTTGGTTTTCCTAAAAGAGTGAGTTGGGGCCACTGATGTCAAGTGACTTGTAACTTTTCTCTCAGTGAGAGAAAAGCAAGAGCCAAGACATGAATCCAGTGATCAGAATTCCTAAGTCTCTGCTTAGATATACTCAATGGCATTAGAGGTTTCCACACTTTGTAGGATAGTATTTTATGTTTCTCCAAGTGGTCACTGTGATTCAAATTACATGAAACCTTTGGTAGTGTTCACCCACAGAAAGGGAGGGAAAGCTTCTCTATAAGTAAAGAGGATTAGGTAATTAATGAGTTTTCAGAGATACCCAAGGGGGAGGAGGATATTCTGCTCATAAAACTGTGATCAAATTTAGATTTCTGGCCAAATATTTAGATTTGCCTATGTAAGGATTTTATATTGTTTCTCTGAAAACTAAATATAGAAAAACTCTCATGATTTATATACTGAAATATTACATTTTGAATCATGGTAATGTTGATCTAGGTAATTTTTGAAGCATCCAGGAATTCTCTTTCTAAGTTAAGCCTTTATCTTTTGAGAAAAACAGTCTCATGCTGCTCGTTTAAAATATAGTGATGCAGTTTTTTATTTAATAGATTTTGAGTTTGAATGTAAATCAATATGCCTGAATGAACATTGAGATAATACTGGCTTTCAGTCAAATAGGGAAACTATTTGTTCTAATTTGTGCTGTTACTCATAAAGTCAACAGTTATTTCTTGAGTAATATCTACTCATTGAAATTACTAAATTTTGCTGGAAATTTTCAAGTATTCACTGGACTGCTGCAGAAATAAATGCTGAGCCAGCTACATCTTCCATAATATCTTTTTCTCTAGTCATTCCCTCATAAAAACATTATTTTGCATTGGTAGGAAAAGAGCACATACAGCTAAGAGGGTATTATAGGTCAGGTTTCTCCAGCCAGTAGATTGAGATCTACAGGAGATCTTGAAAATTTATTGTCATATCTCAGAGCTTCCTTCAATCACTCCTTGGTATTAACAGGATGAAGAATACAGCTAGCAGTGCAACCAGCAGTGTAAGTAAAGCACCTTTCACAGTGCCTTGCACGTAATAGCTAGTCAGCAAATTCCAACAGCAACCTCAAGACTTTGAGAGTGAAGAAGAAGCAGTGGAAGCGTCCTACACTGCTGTGTACCCTAAGGAAGGTTCAGCAAAGCAGCTGGAGAGTTCGTGAGCCAAAGTTGGTCAACAAAGTAATGCCATGTCTCCTGGGAAGGGGTGTGCTTTACTTTCCCCACCATACTCTGTCAAATGTGTTGAAAGCAAGTGGGCCTCAGTACAAAAGCAGTCATGGATTCTAGAGCACAGCAGCTGGAGCAGTTCCCCAAAGGAACTGACTTCAGGGAGTTAGTTACATTCCCCAAAGTAGGAGTTCTGCAAGGTGTGTTCTCATGGCTGGCAGAGCAATTAATTTTTTAAAAATTGTTTTAAACGTATACAGACAAATCCCTGCATTGGCCACACAAAATAATCTCTCAGTATGTCATTATGTAACCTCTGATCTTGTCCAACTTGTTTATTCTTATAGATTAGGAAAGTGAGGCCCAGAAAGACATGATAAGAATAAATACTTTTATAACAGGCACTTGAAGCAAGAGTAACATCATCATGTGCCCTTTGTGAGAACTGAAAAGAATAGCTATTACCTGTGAGTGTAACCAGCATAACTGCCCACGTCTCATTATACCCAGAGCCAACCTCTGGAGTAGTTGGGCTTTGCTGCCAATTATTTTTGGAACGATTTGTCATCATTCCCTCTTTCAGCTGGAATACGTTTCATATGCAGTGCTAAATCAGTTGATTGGTAGAGGCTGCTTGGAGGGCTCAATAGAGAAAAAATTTTATACTGTATTTGGGATCCACTAAATGTCTTTGTATATGATTAGAATATAAGAATTGTGTCCTAAACCTCCAATGGAAAATAATGCAGTATAGTATGCTGTTAAGAATTTGGTGTCAGATAGCCCTACATTCTAGTCTTTCATCTACTTAGTCTGTGACCTTGAGCAAATTATTTTTCCTCATTAGTGCAATGGGAATTTAATAGTACGTACCTCAGTGGGTCAGGACAATTAAAGCCATCACTACCTTTCATCTGGATTATTTCAGTAAGTCTTCTAATTGGTCTTCGTGCTTTCATACTTGTTCCGCCATAATTTATTCTCCACACAGCAGCCACAGTGATACTTTTAAGATGTGGATCATCTTTTCAATAAAACAGTACTGAAGTCAATTGGATATCCCTACAGGAAAAAGTTGTACCTTGACCCCCTACCAACATAAAAACCAAATTCAGATTTAAGTGTGTGAAAGATTAAGCTTTTAGAAAAAAACATAGAAAAATAAATTTGTAACCTTGGAACAGGCAGAGATTCTTAAACAGTGCCCACACCAAAGAATGTTAACCATAAAGGGGAAAATGCACAAATTGGACTATGTTAAAATGAAGAATTTATGTTTATCAAAGATACCATTAAGAGAGTGAAAAGGCAGCCTACATAAAATATTTATATAGCTACAATAAAAGGTTTTGTATCAAAAATACGTGGACTCCTACAAATCAGCAAGTAAATGACAAATAATCCAATAGGAAAAAAGTGAGTAAAAAATGTGAATAACCATTTCACCATAAAACACCTGAATGTCCAATAATCATGAATTCATTGTGATTCACCAGTAGTAACTTGGCTGCTAAAAATGTCTGTTAGGTCTCCCACTGCATTAATAAACAGATTTGCAACAAAAGAGCTAATCGTTACACAAATCTCTTTACTAATAAGAATGCTGGAATGTTATATAATATTCTGCAGTTTTTATTTTACTGTTGGAAATTCTATTTTCTGAGAGTTCTCCCTCACCATCCTTACACTTTGGCTTTTTAGTGTTATTCTTAAAATGTGGGTGATACAAAGTAGAAGGCAATCATCAGTGGACCTTTTTTTGGTGAGACTCTGTGTTCAAAGTAGTACTGCTTTGGGTGGGAGTTGGACAAGGTATCCTCTGAAGTCTCATTGAAAAATGAGTCTTTGATCCTGGGAAAGGTCATTTCGTCTTACTTGGTATTTATAATTACTCAGAAATGATGTAGGGGTCCCTTAATTCACCTGCACTTCAAGGAGTTTCCAAAATCAGAGTTTACTTTTACCCTGCTTAAAATCTGAACCCTTACAACCAGGGTTCCCCAAATTGGGTGTGGTACATTCCATCAACATAAGTGACCTGCCAAGAGGATTCCTGTCATTTCGACTCTTTCCTCCACTCCTCTGGGAGTGGACATGCCTTCAATTTTTGAGGTGGAGTAAGTGTTAGAAATTTCTGGTCATGTTCTTCCTACCCCTCTTTTCTGGGGCTTCCAAGTATTTAGCATAAATTCAGATAGGTTAGGGTAACGTGATGAATCAAAGATGAAATTTAAAATAATTTTATTTAAGGAAATGTGAAATCCTGCATTTACAATAGAAAAATCACTTATATAAGTAAAGGATAGGATGACTTGGTTTCTGTGGTTCAATTTTTTTTTTTTTTAGTCTAATTTATGCCCCAAAAGGTAGTATGACTGTTAAAATTAAAAAAACCCAGTATATTCTTGACGGCATTTACGGAGTAATGAAATGCAGATAGAGTTGTAAAGGAAGGCAGGTTTCCATGTTTCTCTTCTTTTGTGTCTTCTTATATTTCCTTTTCTCTTTGCCATTTTGTGTGTTTAGTCCTTACTTTCTATCCCCTTCTTTTTCTTTTGCCGATTAGGGGGAAAGGGCATTTAATTGCTTTTGAAAAAAAATCAGTGAGCTCTATCTCTCTATCAGATGAAGGATGGGATCCTCTTTATATTTGGTTCTCACCACACTAGAAACTTCCAAGACTAGCTAGATTCTCACTCTTTAGGCCTTGGGCAAAGGAAGCGTGTTCAGCTCTGACCTTAGAGTTTACTCAGGTGTCTGATCAACTTGTCCCAACCAGTGCATATCTGTTTTATCCTTGAGACTGATTGTTCCCACAGCCTTCGGATGGCATGATCTGGGTCTAAATGAAAACCAATTGACAACTCTTAAGCTGTGCGTAGGGCAGAATACAGCTTATCTCCCAGACCACTTTTGTTTGAAAATCACTTGCCTTAAAAGGCTGTATTGTTCTCACATGGGCCACCTACTCAGAAGACCCATCTTCTGTGAAATGGTGGGTAGTTTCATCTCCACCTTTAGTATGATCAGAAGGTACGTATTACTCCATTCAGGTTTGAATAGGGGTCCCCTTCCTCGTTCAGTAGGCCTTATGGATTGTGTCAGCCCCAGGCAATTGTCTGTCCACTCTTCTGGAACCACCCACAGTGTGTTTTGGATCTGAACCTCAAGACACCTGACCTTAATTGTGAAACTTGTTTTTCATCCAAGTAAGGTATAAACTTCTCTACTTCTTGACACCTATTAAGGGCACAGGCTTGGGTCTTCATCTCATAACCCCACCATCTGTCAGATTGACTAACCCATAAATGTTTGATGGAATTTATCAAACTCAAATTCTTCCATCTAGTCAACTCTTGGATATTTGTGATTCGGTTGGGGAGGAATGGGTTGGCAAGGAATGGGAATGAACTGTGCCTGTCAATCCTCAGCCTCAACTTGACTGTTGATTGTGTCCTATGCCAAAAGAATGTAGGTAAAATATCTTTTGAAGAGTTCTTTATAAACTAATATTAACATTAGTTTGTATTTTTGGAGCTTAGGCAAGCAATGGAGAGTTGCAACTTACTGTTGTGAAATGTATGTTTTTGCTACGGAACAAAACAACTTAGAATTCTTTTTTTTTTTTTTTTTTTTTTTGCGGTACGCGGGCCTCTCACTGTTGTGGCCTCTCCCGTGCGGAGCACAGGCTCCGGACGCGCAGGCTCAGCGGCCATGGCTCACGGGCCCAGCCGCTCCGCGGCATGTGGGATCTTCCCGGACCGGGGCACGAACCCGTGTCCCCTGCATTGGCAGGCGGACTCTCAACCACTGTGCCACTAGGGAAGCCCAGAATTCTTTTTTTTCAATTCCAAGAAAATTTGTTATAATAATGACTGCCTCAAATAGTTCATACATCTTATACAAACAACTGGGTAAAATAATTTCTTGAATCAGTAATTTGCTATTTCTTGAACAATTGTTATAAATCCTATCCAAATTAGTCAAACTCATCTGTCGTATCTTGAGCATTTCTCAGTTTGGGGTCAGAAAATACTGAGTCTGATTAATGTAAACCATGTAAGTCTAGGTACTCAAAATACTTTTGCACACAAAATACTTATTTATGAAATACGTTTTTGGCTTGATACACAAATATGTATATAAATGTATATCTTTCAATACATGTTGTTCTTCTCCTAGTGTTGAGGTTCTTATCTTAGGGTGGAGTCTAGAGACTCCCAGAATGGAAGGAAAATCAGTTAACTTGGACAGGGAGAAAATTGTCATTTTTATTTTTCCAGTCTCCAAGTAAAATTTAGCATTTCCTTCAATTTTGAATGAGGGTAGCAAAACAGTCCTGATAGTATCTATGATTTTTATCGCTAATAGAACAGATATTCTCATAGTATAATATAGTTGTTGCAGATATCTTTAAACTGTCATTTATGATTTGAAATTACCATTGTTACTAGGCCTGGTTCTAGATCTAACTATTTAATGTGTTAATTAAAAGGCACATATATTACTATGCAGCAAATTTCTTTAACATTTTAATAACATACCAGTTTACTTTACAATACTACATATTTTGCTTTGTACTTTTAAAAACTTTATTGTGAAGACTGCCAAAGAGGCCCAGGATGCATACACGCCCACACACAAATAAAACCCCTCTGCTAGAATATCCCAGTAAAATTTTTATAATATTTTCTCATAGGTGTTTCAAGAGAAATTAGATATACATTAAGTTACTAGTAGCTGATAAATTGTATTCAGCTGATGTTTACTGTTAAAATTGTCCACATACTGTAATTTATGTATAATATTTATGTAGAAGTAGTAACCCCATAATACAGTAGTCAGAAGTTTTTCTTATTTGTCAGACACCTAAGATTAAACAAAAAGACATAGGATTCATTTTAATTCATGAAAAGAGTTCTTGTGAAAAGTAATTTTGAAAGAATTAAAGATTATTGTCTTTTAAATCTCAGACTGAGTATGCATTATTATATTTCAGGAGTACCCAGACTTCTAAGTCCCTAAGAAATAAATAGTTCCTAACAAATTAAAGGTGAAATAAAAATGTATTTACATTTTGGAATCTCATTTGAATTAGGTTCATTGTCGTTTTAAAAACAAACTACCAACTTTCCATTTCAGAAGGAACTTTTACTTTGAAATATTTTGAGCTTATATTAAATGAGTTTTCATTCTTTCTGGTTTGAATATCCTCTGTGAAAAGAAGAAGTTTAGAAATTTTAATAGGCACAGGAAGTAAGTTTTAAAACTTGACATTTTCTTAAACAGTCTATCTGATGGGTAGCCTCCACACAGATACTTAAATTAAGATTGTATTTGAAATCTGTACTTTATTAAAAAACAGACCTAATATTGATCTCTCACTCTGTTCCCTTTACCACCTCAACAATTAAAAAAAAAAAAAGATTCCTTACTAGTGTATTTGAGTGAAAGTATAACAGTTGTTGCTTAGTTTCAAGTCTTTACTGGTTGTTTGAGATAACGTTTCAGGAAGAATTTACAAGGTTAAAAGGGCTTGGTGAGTATTTCAACTATTAATAAGTTGATAGTGTATTGTGAATGACAACTCATTGGCATAGTCTTTTTTTTTAAACTTTATGATATTGGTTTAAAATGTTACTGTCTCCCAATTCTGTCCTGCCAAGTGTATGAGACATGATTTGTTGTGTTTTTCTTTTCATAAATTTATTTATTTTATTTCATTTTATTTTTGGCTGTGTTGGGTCTTTGTTGTTGCATGCGGGCTTTCTCTAGTTGCGGCGAGCGGGGGCTGCTTTTCATTGTGGTGTGTGGGCTTCTCATTGCAGTGGCTTCTCTTGTTGCAGAGCAGTTGCTCTAGACACACGGGCTTCAGTAGTTGTGGCTCACAGGCTCAGTAGTTGTGGCTCACGGGCTCTAGAGTACAGGCTCACGAGTTGTGGTGCACAGGCTGTGTTGCTCCGCGGCGTGTGGGATCTTCCTGGACCAGGGCTCGAACCCGTGTCCCCTGCATTGGCAGGCAGATTCTTAACCACTGTGCCACCAGGGAAGCCCCATGATTTGTTTTTAAAGGCAACATTTTCTTAAAATTGAAGACATATACTGAGAATGATTTTTAACATCTCATAAACTTGTTTAATGTAGTTGATTAATAAAGTACTACCTGCAAATCATAGATGTGGGCTGTTCTTTATTTTTTCCCAGTGATCTGTCTGCCTGTTATGGTGTGTTGGCATATCCCTTCAGTCTCTTCCATATTCTTGGTCTGGCAGGGAGGGGTGTGTGTCAGAATTGCAAATGCATAATCCTTTAAGGATTTTGTGAAGCCACATTCCAAGAGTTGAAGTGTAGAATCTAAAACTGTGAGATATCACCTTGATTTTTATAAGCGGTCTTACTTGTGAAGGATATATTTAAAGAGTTAGAAATGTTTTTCTTTTTAATTTCATATGTGTATTTTGCAAATTAAAATTCTTTACGTAGAACATACTACTTGGTGGTGATAATGTGAGGCAACTAGACCACATTAATTAACCTGTTCTCATAAATCAGCATTTTTATGTGTTGGCATTGCTTCACGTGAAATAGGTGCTTCATCAGGAACAGACAGTAAGTGCGTCTTAAGACATATGCTGTAATATCCTAATGGGCCCAGAAATTATACTCTTAATTATTAAAGTGTTTTCTAATAACTGACTTTGTTATTGGAAGAATTATTTTGTATATCTAAAGGTTCAGTAGATGCCAAGTTCAGGTTGTAAGATTTCTACATCAGTTGGCCAGTTGAATACATCAGTGGGGTGCATACATCAATGAAAATGATAGAGTATTACTACATATGTCTCTAAGTTTTTTTTAAATTATGCACCCTATCGGTAAACAATTTTCAGCATCCCATCTATGTATGCAGTTTTTTAAATTAATAAACTATACATTTTTATATAATCACAAGCTGATATCTCAGTGTATAGTATACAATTATGGTGACTTCATATAGCCTCAATAATTTTAAATATTTTGGATAACTTGTCAGATTTAATTACATTGTGTTTTTTTTACCCTGAAATGAAGAAAAAGAATTAGCTGTGCCATTGTCATTTTTACTTGTATCTCTATCTTTGATATTAACATCAAACTGTGAACCTTGCAGAAATCTTTTTAAGCAACATGTCTATTTGTGAAAGACTGTTTAGTTTAAAACTATATACTATTTGAAAATTGGCTTTACTGAACTTACTTAAACTCATGTGTATTGAAAAGTAAACGAGTAAGAACACTACTGTCAATTGTCAGCACTGTGAGACACCTGCTCTCCCTCTCAAGCTGGCCTATACCATTCCTGATACTTAGCCATCAGCTTTTGAACTGTAAATATAATCCCAACAGGAATTCTTATACATTTCGGGGAAGAGTATAAATTGGCATGACAACTTCAGAGAAAGGTAATACTTATGAAGTTGAAAGTGTGCATTGTTTAACCCAGCAGTTCCACTTCTTTGTGTCTATCCTGGAGAAACTATTATGTGTGTATAGGACGTGCAAGTATATTTGTTTAAGCATTATTCATGATAACTAGAAAAAAAAGCAGAAACTGTTTTTCTATTTTTCAGTAGGAGAATAGATCAACTGTGGTTTTATTTGTATAATGGGACATTTTATAGCAGTAAAAAATGAATGAACTAGGTGTTTACTTTTAACATATATCTCAAGATGTATACCATGTAACCCCCCATCTGTTTAAATGTATTCAACACAAATAGTAATGTATATTGTTTGAATACATGAATATGTACTAAAAGATTCAAAATATACATGGGAATCATACCAGTTTTATGATAGTGGTTACCTTGTGGTCTAGGGTGAGATGTGAACTGTATCTTTACTGTTTCAATTTCTCAGAGAGAGAAGGAAAGGGGAGACTGTTCAATCTGAAGCAAATACGGGAAAACATTCTCACTTGTGGGTATATGAATCATACTATTGGCTCTATAGATATCCATGCTTTTGAATATTTTTTTTTCATTATTTCACGTGACTTGAATGGTAGTAAGCTTTTTAAGTCTTATTTATTGGATTTTTGTCTTCTTGTTTCTCATTGGTTCTCTGTACTTCCATGAATGGTCTAGAAGTTGAATTGACTGTGTGTCAGTAAATGAGGATTTTTATATGGAGCTATTTTCTTTGTTTTACAGGAAAAACTTCAGAGAGGGGCTCATTTTCCCTGTACAGCAGAGATACTGGATTACCAGGCTGTCAAGTAAGTTAATAAATAACAAAAGCAATGAGATAATTCTTTAACACATAGATAAAGACTTTAACAGAGGAGGTAGAAATTTATCCCATTTATTTCACCATTATTTGTACATTTAATTTGTGACTAAATGTGGTGGGTTTTTAGTAATTAAACATATTTTCTTTTTTTCTGCTCCTCTGCTTAAAATGGTTTCCCTTCCACAGTTCACCAGATTTTCTTTCTCTAGCATCAAAGAATTTCATAACTCACCTCCATTTTAACTGGAGGCAAAGTAGCAGTTAGCTTCCTACCTTCTTCCAAAATGCTTATTTCTGAAAATGATGTTTATTTATTTCCTCATGAAAAGAACAGTGTTGCTGATAGAGTACAAGAAGAACATAAAATTGCTCTGTGTAGCTTGACCATCCTATGTTAAACTTACTAATGTTGGAAGTACTTTCATTTCAACCTGTTACCAAACTCAGGTCTGGCTGCTTGCTGCTTGAAAATCAATACCTGAGGGGCAGGTGCTGGTAGAAAGGAAGATTGCTTTTAATCAGACAGCTGGCAGTCTGGGGAGAAGGCAGACTTGTGTCCCTCTCAAAACTAACTCCGAAGATTCTGCTCAGCCAAGACAGTTTTTAAAGGGGAAAAAAAGAGCAAGTAATCTCAGTTAATCATTGAGATAAGGGATCAGAGTCATTGCCATCCCCCACTGCATGTAGTCTTGTTGACTTCTTGTGATCTTTCTTTAGATGCTGTCTTGTTCACAAGTTTGTTCACACAGTTTGTTCATGAGATTACTAAAGGGGAAACTAGGGGAGAGGTCTGGTCATCTGTTAATTACTTATTCTTCATTTCTTCTTCTTTGATCTATGGGAAGAACCAACAGGTTAGGCAAGGTATTGTGTCATCAAAAGATCTGAAAACTGCTTGGGCCAGAGATGACCAGACCATGGTGAGTGCCTGGTTTAAGGGTAGTTATAATATAGCTTTGCTAAAGTGACAAGACACACGGGGTTTCCTGTTGAGGGCAGTTTCTTGCAAAGTGCTACTTGCAAATCCACATCCAATTTTTTGAGCTTCGTACAGTCTCTTTGACTTGTAATCTTTCTTTCAGCTCTTGCATATTCCTTAGCATGTTGCATGTGTACTAATGGCCATTTTCTCTGCTTCTTTCCCCACATCTTTACACTGAGAATCCTAAACACTCAGTTTGCCAGATTCCCATCAGTGTCAAGCCAGAAAGCATACAAAGGAAAGGCAGAATATATTAAATTAGTTTTCTGCTGTCTGCATGCCTTTCATGAGACCCACCCTAATTTTAGACATAGGCACTTAACTGTCATACTAACAATATTACTTCATTTAATACCTACCCCATAATTATGCCTTTCAGAATCAGAATACCTAGGTTCAAATCCCATCTCTGTGAGTTTCTGACCTGTGGTTCTAAGACAAGTCATTTAACCTTAAATCCCATCTCTGTATTGACTTCTTCATTTGAAAAATAGAATTAGCAATTTTTTCCCCACATACTTTGTAAGTCTCTGAAGGCTAAACTGCATGTACTTGAAAGGGAAAGACAGTATTTTATAAAATGAATGCATATTTTAAAATGTTTCTATTCATATAACCCACCAAAAAAAGCTATTCTGAGTCCTTAATATTATTTTTAAGAAACCAAAAAGATTGAGAACCACTGGTCTAATGTTAACACTACTGCTAAACTTGAGGGAAAAAAACTGTTGTAAGGTCTTTGAAATTACAGCTGAAGCTGTTAAATTATTGTTAATGCTTATATTAATTAATGAGTTTTCACTTAACATTTTTTATACTCCCTTGGCAAAGGTGTTGCTATTTAGTTAGAATCAGTGATAAGCTCCATTTATGTAATTCTCCAATTTTGCAAAGATGAATCTTAACAGTTTTTTGTTTGTTTGTTTGTTTTAAATGTTGAGCCTTTTAATTTATTTATTTTCATTTTTGGCTGTGTTGGGTCTTCATTTCTGTGCGAGGGCTCTCTCTAGTTTAGGCAAGCGGGGGCCACTCTTCATCGCGGTGCGCTGGCCTCTCACTGTTGTGGCCTCTCTTGTCACAGAGCACAGGCTCCAGACGCACAGGCTCAGTAGTTGTGGCTCACGGGCCTAGTTGCTCCGCGGCATGTGGAATCCTCCCAGACCAGGACTCGAGCCCGTGTCCCCTGCATTGGCAGGCAGATTCTCAACCACTGCACCACCAGAGAAGCCTGACAGTTTTTACCAGTGATTAATATGTGTTTATACCAGATTTAATTCTCATATCAAAACATTTATTTAAACCTAGATGCATAGCACTCTAATAATAATTGTTATCATTTACTGAGCACTAACTAGGCCAGGCATTGAATACACATTTAATCTGCCCCCCCTCCTTTTTTTTTTGGCCATAACCACAGCCCATAGGATCTTAGTTTCCTGACCAGGGATTGAACCCAGGCTCTCAGCAGTGAAAGCCCGGAATCCTAACCAGTAGGCCACCAGGGAACTCCCACATGTACTCCTTTTAACAGTACCCATTTTGCAGGTTAGAAAATGAGTGTTCTCCAGAGGTATCAGTAATTTGCTCAATGCCGTATACCTAGCAAGTGGTAATAAACCTTCTAAACTCCTGCTTGATGTTTTTAGCCTTGATGTAATTATACTGCAGGTAAGAATCCCTTACCTCCCTCTCATTTTAATTTGTTCAGTCATGGAGGGGCCTGAGAATTTCTATTTTTAACAAGTACCCCAGGTGATTTTAATTCACATCGACTGGGAATTATGCTTTGAGACACCCAGTTCCTCTGTATACTCCAAATACAAGCACATATGGAGTATTAAAAAAGAAGAAACTGTCAGATTGCTTTTTAATAATTTTTTATCACATGTTGGAGAGATCAGGCAGGCCTAAGGAAAAGAGAACAAGGTTACGGTAATGTATGATATGTAAAATAACAATATTCCTGTATACAGGAAGATTTATAGGTATTCAAGTCAGGGAAAGATTTGTTTTTGAAGAATTCATGGAAGCAGTGCATGGGCCCCAAAGAGAAAGCCCAAAATTCAGCACAGATGAGAGAAGATTATACTGCAACAAGGATAAATAACATCAGTGAAGACCAGAGGGCTCTTAAAATAAGTGAAAGTATTCCTTACTGTGAAAGGAACAATGGCTTTGCTATTTATTACTGTTACTTAGCTCTGGCTATGCTGTAGTTGCCAGAAGTTATGATGGTTCACACCAGCTGATTTGAGGCCTAAGTAGTAAACCCAGGAAATTCAAGAGTTTAAAAAGATGTATCACTCCCATTCAAAGAAAAACCTGTATTCCAAACTGTATTTATTGTAGTGGGTCAGAGAAAAAAAAATACACCAAAACAATTAATAATTGGCTGCCATTTTATCTTACCTGTTCACAAGCAACATAATAATCTTAACCACACAATGATACTAGAAGAAAATATAAATAGTGACTACAAAATTATATCCAAACACAACTTTGAAATCATTTTTCTTCAACAGAATCCCCAAGGAACATTTAACTCTGCTATTAACGTACATAAAATGCTGCTGACATACTGCAAAAATCAGGCTAATTTAATAATGCCTGATGGGCCTTACTTCATGTTAAGATGATGTAATAATATGTTGCTAAATGAGTCTCCTTATATTACCTTCACGGCAATGGCATAACTGATGAGCCATTAAAAGGAAACTGGTGTAGCAGTGTTACTGGAAACACTGATAGATCATTCTGCAATTGAATTTTTTTTTCTGCGGTACGCGGGCCTCTCCCATTGCGGAGCACAGGCTCCGGACGCGCAGGCCCAGCGGCCATGGCTCACGGGCCCAGCCACTCCACTGCACGTGGGATCTTCCCTGACCGGGGCACGAACCCGTGTCCCCTGCATCGGCAGGCGGACTCTCAACCACTGCGCCACCAGGGAAGCCATGCAATTGAATTTTTTTGGTTCAACACAGAGCATAGAAGCCAGCATCTTTATTAACAATAGGTATGGGGGGAGGGATAAATTGGGAGGTTGGGATTGACGTATACACACTACTATATATAAAATAGATAACTAATAAGGACCTACTGTATAGCACAGGGGACTCTGCTCAGTACTCTAATGCCCTATATGGGAAAAGAATCTAAAAATAAGTGGGTATATGTATAACTGATTCACTTTGCTGTACAGCAGAAACTAATACCATACTGTAAATCAACTATACTCGAATAAAAATTAATTCTGAAAAAATAAGAATAATATTAACTGTCCAAAAAAAACCCCAATAGATATAATACTTTAATAACTGTCACCATGAAGTAAAAAATCCTTTTATGATTATGACAGTTTGTCATTGCTGCCTCTTAAACTTAAGTGTTTATTCAAATTTGTGTAAGTTTTTTTCAGTCTTCAGCCTAGAAGAGGCAGAGTCTTGTTTTTTCCCCAAGGGACTTAATTTTCATCAGAGTTAAGATATTATACCCTTGAAAAAAATAACAGTTAACTTTAAAAACTCAGTTAACTGTTACTTAGAAATTTACCCATACCATTTGCTTCTTTAAAATCCTCTTTTTCCATTAGTCAATCTCATTATATACAGACATTTGATAATGATAAAAGTCAATACATAAGGAAGATAAAACAGTGATAAATGTGTATACACCTAATAACAGAGCTTCAAAATAAATGAAACAAAAATCAGTATAATTAGATAAATTCGCAGTCACAGTTGAAGATCTGAATACCTCTCTTAGCAGTTGACAGAATAACTAGACAAAAATTTAGTAAAGACATAGAACTAAATGAACCATATAAACTACTGTGACCTAACTGATACTTACAACATTCTGTTCCCAACAACTGAAGATATAAATCCCTTTCAAGGGTACATGTTACACTCAACAGGATTGAACAATGTGCTCATCTTTAAATCAGTGTCAATAAACTGAAAAGGTTTAAAATCATACAAAGTATTTTTTCTGACCACAAACGAATTAAATTAGAAGTCAGTGATTTACCTAGAAAAACACCAAATATTTGGAAATGAAAGGACTGTTTCATTTAGACATGGGCATATCTAAATAACCCATGGTTTTGAAAAGAAATCAGAAGGGAATTTAGAAAATATTTCTAACTATAATGAAATATGATACAGCAAAATTTGTTGGTGCAATTAAAGCAGTGCCTTGGAGAAAATGTGTAGCTCTAAATGCTTGTATTAAAAAAGAAGATCTACAGTACATGACCTGAGGTTCTGCCCTATGAAGCTAGAAAAAGAAGCACGGAATAAGTGGAAGGGAGAAAGCAGTACAGATAAGAGCAGGAATCAGTGTAATATTACACAAATAATAGAAAAAGCTAACAAAGCCAGAATTTGATTATTTGAAAAGACCCATAAACTGAATAAGTCCCAGCTAAACTAAGTAAAACAAAGGGGGAGAGAGAAGGAGGGGAAAGAACACTAATTACCAATATCTGAAATGGAAGAGAGGTTATCACTGGAAATCATATATACATTAAAAGAATAATAAGGAAGTGTTGGGAATAACTTAATAAATTTGACAACTTTGGTGCAATAAGCAAATTTCTTGACTATTACTTACCAAAAGGGGACAAGATGAAACAGAGAGTTTGAATAGCTCTCTATCTATTAATACAAGTAAATTCATTTCAAAAGCTTTTTCACAAAGAAAGCTTGACTGCCATATGGTTTCATTGGTGAATTCTTTTAAATGCTTATGGGGAAAAACAATACCAATCTTACACAAACTTATTTTAGAAAATAGAGGAGGAGGGAACACTTTGCAGCTCATTTTACAAGGTGAGCAACACGCTGATCCTCAAAATGCACATGTGGTTTGTACCAGAAGTGAAAGTTTGGCTTAATTGTTGAAAATCAGCCAGTGTAATTCAACACATTAACAGACTTAAGAAGGAAAACATTTCCAAAGATGTAGAAAAAGTATTCAACAAAATCAAATATCCATGATAAAACCTCTCAACAAACTCAGCATAGAAAGCAGCTTCCTCAGTTTGATAAAAAGACTTGCATGAAAGATCTATAGCTTTTTTTTTTCTTTTTTTTTTTTTGCCATATGCGGGCCTCTCACTGTTGTGGCCTCTCCTCTCCCGTTGCGGGGCACAGGCTCTGGACCACGCAGGCTCAGCGGCCATGGCTCACGGGCCCAGCCATTCCGCGGCATGTGGGATCTTCCCGGACCGGGGCACGAACCCGTGTCCCCTGCATCGGCAGGCGGACTCTCAACCACTGCGCCACCAGGGAAGCCCCAGATCTATAGCTTTTAAGTGTAATTGCATGCTTAAAGGTGAAAGACTAAATGTTTTCCCTCTAATATTAGTAACAAGGTAAGAATTTCCACTCTCATTACCTGAATTTTTTGTCCTAGCCAGTGTAATAAGGCAAGAGGAAAAAAGGCATAAAACAGGAAAGGAATAAATTCAGCTGAATTGGCAAATGATATGTCTATGTACATGAGAAGTCCTAAGGAATCATCAAGAACACTTCTAGAATTAATAAGTACTTTTAGGTATGTCAAAGGTTACATGGGCAATCTCAAAAAGTCAATTATATTTCTATATACTAGCAGTGAACAATTAGAAATTGAAATTATCAAAACAGTATTGTTTAAAATGGGACCTAATCAAGCTTACAAGCTTTTGCACAGCAGAAGAAACCATAAAAAAAAGAAAAGACAACCTACAGAATGGGAGAAAATATTTGCAAATGATGAGACAGACAAGGGCTTAATCTCCAAAATATACAAACAGCTCATACAACTCAGCAAAAAAACAAACAACCCAATCAAAAAATGGGCAGAAGACCTTAATAGACATTTCTCCAAAGAAGACATAGAGATGGCCACTAGGCACATGAAAAGATGCTCAATATCACTAATTATTAGAGAAATGGAAATCAAAACTACAATGAGGTACCACCTCACACTGGTCAGAATGGCCATCATTAAAAAGTCCACAGGGGCTTCCCTGGTGGTCCAGTGGGTAAGACTCTGCACTCCCAATGCAGGGGGCCTGGGTTTGATCCCCAGGTGAGGAACTACATCCCGCATGCATGCTGCAACTAAGAGTTCTCATGCCGCAGCTAGGAGTCCACATGCTGCAACTGCATGCTGCAACAAAGATCCTGTGTGCTGCAACTAAGACCCAGTGCAGCCTAAATAAATAAATAAATATTTTTAAAGTCTGCAAATAACAAATGCTGGAGAGGGTGTGGAGAAAAGGGAACCCTCCTATACTGTTGGTGGGAATGTAAGTTGGTACAGCCACTATGGAAAACAGTATGGAGGTACCTCAGAAAACTAAAAATAGAATTACCATATGATTCAGCAGCCCTACTCCTGGGCATATACCTGGACCAAACTATAATTCAAAAAGATACATGCACCCTGAATGTTCATAGCAGCACTATTCACAATAGCCAAAACATGGAAACAACCTAAATGTCCATCGACAAATGAGTGGATAAAGAAGATGTGGTACATATATACAATAAAATACTACTCAGCCATAAAAAAGAACAAAATAATGCCATTTGCAGCAGCATGGATGCAACTAGAGATTACCACACTAAGTGAAGTAAGTCAGAAAGAGAAAGACAAATACCATGTGATACCACGTATATGTAGAATCTAAAATATGGAACAAATGAACCTATCTACAAAACAGAAACAGACTCACAGACAGAAAACAGACTTGTGGTTGCCAAGGGGAGGGAGAGGGATGGATTGGGATTTTGAGGTTGGTAGATACGAATTATTACATTTAGAATGGATAAACAACAAGGTCCTAATGTATAGCACAGGGAACTATATTCAGTATCCTGTGATAAACCATAATGGAAAAGAACATAAAAAAAGAATGTATATATGTATAACTGAGTCACTTTGCTGTGCATCAGAGATTGGCACAATATTGTAAATCAACTATACTTCTATTTTAAAAAAACAGTATTGTTTATAGTCACATCAATAATTATAAAATACAGAGGGATAAATTTAACAAAAGATGATAAGACTTCAACAATGAAAACTATAAAATATTGCTGATAGAAATCAAAGAAGATCTAAATAAATAGAGACATGTACCATGTTGATGAATTGGAAGACTCAGTATCATTTAGATGTTAGTTCCACTGGGCTATAGATTTAATGGAATCTCAGTCAGAATTCCAGGAGGCTCTTTATAAAACATTGACAAGATTATTTAAAAGTTGATCTGAAAAGGCAGAGAATTAAGAAGAGCCAGGAGAATCTTCGAAAAGAAAGGAAGAAGGACTTTACCTGACTTAAAGACTTCCTGTAAAGCAATACTAATCAAGACAGAGTAGTTTTCATATAAAGACTGACAAATAGATCATGGAACAGGATAGAGTCCAGAAAGGGATCCACCCCTATATGGCAACTGGTGTTTGATAACAGCACTCCAGCAATTCAGTAAGAAAAGAAACATCTCTTTTTAATATATGGTGCTGGGACAACTATAAAACAATACTAAAAAAAAAAAAAAGAACTTCAACTCTTAACTTATATCATAGACAAACATAAGTTTGAGATGGATCATGGACTTAAATATGAGCTAAAATAATAAAGCTGCTAGGAAAAAAATAGATTAATATCTTTACCACTTCAAGATAAACAAAAATTTTTTACGGAAGATATAGAAAGCATAGAACATAGAAGAAAAATTGATGGATTGAACTTAATTAAAATTTAAAGCTTACATTCATCCCAGAACACCATCAAGAAAAGGAAAAGAGAAGCCACAGAATAGAAGGTATTAGCAACACATTTATTTGACAGAGGACTTAGGTGTAGACTATATAATGATTCCTGACAACTCAGCAATAAGAAAGAAGCAATCCAATTTTTTTACAACAGACACTTCACAGAAGACAATATACAAATGGGCAGTCAGCACGTTAAGAAATGCTCCACGTTGTTAGCTGTCAGGTACATGAAAATTAAAACCACAATGACCTGACAGTACACACCTACCAGAATAGCTAAAAATTTGTTTTATTTTTTTTTAATTGAAGTAGAGTTGATTTACCATGTTGTGGCAATCTCTGCTGTACAGCAAAGTGACTCAGTTATACCCATAGAGACTTTTTTTTTTTTTTTGCGGTATGCGGGCCTCTCACTGCTGTGGCCTCTCCCGTTGCGGAGCACAGGCCGCAGACGCGCAGGCTCAGCGGCCATGGCTCATGGGCCCAGCCGCTCCGTGGCATGTGGGATCTTCCCAGACCGGGGCACGAACCCGTGTCCCCTGCATCGGCAGGCGGACTCTCAACCACTGCGCCACCAGGGAAGCCCGAGACATTCTTTTTTTATATTCTTTGCTATTATGGTTTATCACAGGATATTGAATATAGTTCCCTGTGCTATACATTAGGACCTTGCTGTTCAAAATAGCTAAAATTTTTTGAAAGCTGAAGTTAAAATTGCTAGTTGGACTGTAAAATGGTACAATGACTTTGGAAAACTGTTTGGCAATTTCTTATAAAGTTAAATATGCATCTACTCCATGACTCCACAGGTTTACTTCCAGGTGTTTATCCAAGAAAAATGAAAACATAGTTCACCAAAAGCTTTCATCAAAAATGTTCATAGCAGGGCTTCCCTGGTGGCACAGTGGTTGAGAGTCCGCCTGCCAATGCAGGGGATGCGGGTTCGTGCCCCAGTTCGGGAGGATCCCACATGCCACGGAGCGGCTGGGCCCGTGAGCCGTGGCCGCTGAGCCTGCGCGTCCGGAGCCTGTGCTCTGCGGCGGGAGAGGCCGCAGCAGTGAGAGGCCCGCATACCGCAAAAAAAAAACAAACAAACAAACAAAAAAAAAATGTTCATAGCATTTTTATTCATTATAGCCTAAAACTGGAAACATCCCAGTTACTCATCAGCAGGAGAGTGGATAAATGACCTGTGTTACGTTCATACATTGAATGCTATTCAACAATAAAATGGAATGATCTAATGATCTCAATAATGTTATGCTGAGTGGAAGAGGCCAAATCTCAAAACTACGGTATGACTCCATTTATATGAACAGCTATAATAGGCAAAACTCTCCTGTGTTGATAAAAATCAAATCAGTGGCTGCCACTGGGAGAAGTGTTCTACTGTGAAGGTAACTCATTTCTGAGATGACAGAAATGTCTTGTGTCTTAATATGCATTCATCAAAACTGATTAAGTGGTACACTTAAGATCTGAACATTTTATTGTATGTAAAGAACAGCTTAGGGGCTTCCCTGGTGGCGCAGTGGTTGGGGGTCCGCCTGCCGATGCAGGGGACGCGGGTTCGTGCCCCGGTCTAGGAGGATCCCAAATGCCGTGGAGCGGCTGGGCCCGTGAGCCATGGCCGCTGGGCCTGTGCGTCCTCCGCAACGGGAGAGGCCACGGCAGTGGGAGGCCAGCGTACCGCAAAAAAGTAAAAAAGAACAGCTTAGTTTTTTAAACAATTAAATGAAAAGAAATATCATTTATAGTAGCATCTAAGAAACTTGGTTTAAATACTTAAGAGTAAATGTTAGAAGACATGCAAGACCACTGAAAACTGCTAAGCAAACAGTTTGCTTGGAGAAATTTTAAAAGACCTCCGCAAATGCAAAGATGTACCATGTTCATGAACAGGAAGACAATATTCTTAAAATATCAGTTGTTCCCAAATTGATCTGTAGATTAAATGCAATCCCAATTATAACCCTACCAAGATTCTTTGTGTTTGTATGGGAATTTACAAGCTAATTTTAAAATTTCTTTAGAAAAACAAATGACCTGGAATACTAAAGCAGTCTTGAGAAGTGAAGAACAAAGTTGGAGAATTTATGCTATCTGACTCTAACATAAGACGTAGTATAAAGCTGTTGTAATTAAACAGCATGGTACTGGTGTGATTGAGAAATATGACACTGATATAGAATAGAGCCCAGAAGTACACCCACATTTATGCAGTTCATTTGATTTTCAGCAGTGTTTGTCAAAGTATTCCAATGGGAAAAGAAAAGATTCTTAATTAAAAGTGCAGTAACAAATGGATATTCATATGGAAAATTATGAATGTTAGTCCTTCTCTTACACTGAAAGCAGAAGTTATTCAAGGTGGATCCTAGACCTAAATGTAAAAGCTAAAACTACAAAGCTTTAAGAAGAAAACATAGGAGAATCTCTCTTCAATTAGGGGATAAGCAAAGCTTTGTTACACAGAATACAGAAAGAAAAAAACGGTAAAAGAAAAAAATGATAACTTAGACTTAATCAAAAGTAGACTTCTGCTTATTAAAAAGCATAGGTTGGGCTTCCCTGGTGGCGCAGTGGTTGAGAGTCCGCCTGCCGATGCAGGGGACACGGGTTCGTGCCCTGGGCTGGGAAGATTCCACGTGCCGCGGAGCGGCTGGGCCCGTGAGCCATGGCCGCTGAGCCTGCGCGTCCAGAGCCTGTGCTCTGCAACGGGAGAGGCCACAACAGTGAGAGCCCCGCGTATCTCAAAAAAAAAAAAAAAAAAGCATAGGTTAAAAAAAAAGAGTAGACAAGCCACAATCTGGGAGTCAATATTTGCAAAACATATATCTGACAAAGTACTAGTATCCAGGATATAAAAAGAACTCCTACAAATCTATAAGGTTACCCAAGGCTTCTCCAACTTTTCTTTTTATGACAAGGTTACGTGCAGTTGATGAACAAATTTCCAGTCCCTTCTAGACTTTTAATTCTATTATAATTTCAAGAATAGGATCATTTCTAGTTGGTAACATGACTGCAAGCTGTTACATAAAAGATACCCATGGTGTAGCTACTTCTCTTTCTTTTTCCTTCTTTCTTCCTCCCCCCGCCACCCACCCAGTAATACTTTTTCTCTTTAGGAGGACAGGTTTCCTTAGCCAGTGACAACTAACAATTTTAGAGGTTGAACAGTTACTTGATGGGGTAATTTCTGACAGCATACTTAGAGAAAACCCTAAAGGATGAGGCCAGTGGAATAATTATCTAGCCTGAGATATCCATAAGTATATAAAAAAGTCTTAATTCTGTAGAGGAGGAAAGTTTTCTTCAACCCTCTTAGAGTTCCTGGTTGGATCTGAAAAGCAAACTGACAAAGGCAGATTAACAAGAGAAAAGCTTACATATTCATTTAATATAAGTTTTGCATGACACAGAAGTCTTCATCAGGAAATGAAGACCAAAAGAAACAGAGCTATGTACTTTCATGCTAAGTTTGATGAAGAGTAGGCATTATGGATGAATATGATATAGATTAAGAAGTATGAGGTAATTATAAACTGGGGGAAACTTAGTAAGGCCTGGGTGTTAGGATTCTTCTTGACATCCCTTTTTCTTTGGACATAAGGATGCTCCTTTTTTCTGTGTATAGGGAAGGCACATCTCCCATGAGGATAGCCTGTTTCAAGGAAGAAGGGCTGGCGTGGGGGTGGAGGGCGTCAGAGTGACCTTCCTGGTTCTATCAGTTTCCCAAACTCCTCAGATTAAAATATTCAGTATGCCAAGATACCATATCTTGGGGAGTTGTATCCTGAACTCCATCATTCATTTACTCTTAAAATTAAGTTTTTAAGTTGTTAAGATGGAATTTTTAATGCATTTTAAATTATTTCAATATCTCCAATTGTTTAATCTCTAGATATAGTTTGGTTTGACGTAGTTCTTTTACAAATTTCTATAAATTTATTTTTTTATTTAATTTTTTAATTTAATTTAATTTTTTTATACAGCAGGTTCTTATTAGTCATCAATTTTATACACATCAGTGTATACATGTCAATCCCAATCACCCAATTCATCACACCACCACCACCACCACCCGCCGCTTTCCCCCCTTGGTGTCCGTACGTTTGTTCTCTACATCTGTGTCTCAGTTTCTGCCCTGCAAACCAGTTCATCTGTACCATTTTTCTAGGTTCCACATATATGAGTTAATATACGATATTTGTCTTTCTCTTTCTGACTTACTTCACTCTGTGTGACAGTCTCTAAATCCATCCATGTCTCATCAAATGACCCAATTTCATTCCTTTTTATGGCTGAGTAATATTCCATTGTATATATCTACCACATCTTCTTCATCCATTCATCTGTCGATGGGCATTTAGGTTGCTTCCATAACCTGGTTATTATAATCAGTGCTGCAGTGAACATTGGGGTGCATGTGTCTTTTTGAAGTATGGTTTTCTCTGGGTATATGCCCAGTAGTGGGATTGCTGGATCATATGGTAATTCTATTTTTAGTCTTTTAAGGAACCTCCATACTGTTCTCCATAGTGGCTGTATCAATTTACATTCCCACCAACAGTGCAAGAGGGTTCCCTTTTCTCCACACCCTCTCCAGCATTTGTTGTTTGTAGATTTTCTGATGATGCCCATTCTAAGTGGTGTGAGGTGATACCTCATTATAGTTTGGGGTTGCATTTCTGTAATAATTAGGGATGTTGAGCAGCTTTTCATGTGCCTCTTGGCCATCTGTATGTCTTCTTTGGAGAAATGTCTATTTAGGTCTTCTGCCCATTTTGGATAGGGTTGTTTGTTTTTTTAATATTGAGCTGCATGAGCTGTTTATATATTTTGGAGATTAATCCTTTGTCTGTTCATTCATTTGCAAATATTTTTTCCCATTCTGAGGGTTGTGTTTTCATCTTGTTTATGGTTTCCTTTGCTGTGCAAAAGCTTTGAAGTTTCATTAGGTCCCGTTTGTTTATTTTTGTTTTTATTTCCATTACTCTAGGAGGTGGATCAAAAAAGATCCTGCTCTGATTGATGTCAAAGAGTGTTCTTCCTATGTTTTTCTCTAAGAGTTTTATAGTGTCCGGTCTTACATTGAGGCCTCTAATCCATTTTGAGTTTATTTTTGTGTATGGTGTTAAGGAGTGTTCTAATTTCATTCTTTTACATGTACCTGTCCAGTTTTCCCAGCACCACTTATTGAAGAGGCTGTCTTTTCTCCATTGTATATCCTTGCCTCCTTTGTCATAGATTAGTTGAACATAGGTGCGTGGGTTTATCTCTGGGCTTTCTATCTTGTTCCATTGACCTATGTTTCTGTTTTTGTGCCAGTACCATATTTTCTTGCTTACTGTAGCTTTGTAGTATAGTCTGAAGCCAGGAAGTCTGATTCCTCCAGCTCCGTTTTTTTCCCTCAAGACTCCTTTGGCTATTCAGGGTCTTTTGTGTCTCCATAAACATTTTAAGAGCTTTTGTTCTAGTTCCGTAAAAAATGCCATTGGTAATTTGATAGGGATTGCATTGAATCTGTAGATTGCTTTGGGTAGTATAGTCATTTTCACAATATTGATTCTTCCATTCCAAGAACATGGTATATCTCTCCATCTGTTGGTATCATCTTTAATTTCTTTCATCAGTGTCTTATAGTTTTCTGCATACAGGTCTTTTGTCTCCCTAGGTAAGTTTATTCCTAGGTATTTTGTTCTTTTTCTTGCAATGGTAAATGGGAGTGTTTCCTTAATTTCTCTTTCAGATTTTTCATCATTAATGTATAGAAATGCGAGAGATTTCTGTGCATTAATTTTGTATCCTGCCACTTTACCAAATTCACTGATTAGCTCTAGTAGTTTTCGGTTGGCATCTTTAGGATTCTCTATGTATAGCATCATGACATCTGCAAACAGTGACAGTTTTACTTCTTCTTTTCCAATTTGGATTCCTTTTATTTCTTTTTCTTCTCTGCTGTGGCTAGGACTTCCAAAACTATGTTGAATAATAGTGGTGAGAGTGGACATCCTTGCCTTGTTCCTGATCTTAGAGGAAATGCTTTCAGTTTTTCAGCATTGAGAATGATGTTTGCTGTGGGTTTGTCATATATGGCCTTTATTATATTGAGGTAGGTTCCCTCTATGCCCACTTTCTGGAGAGTTTTTATCATATATGGGTGTTGAATTTTCTCAAAAGCTTTTTCTGCATCTATTGAGATGATCATATGGTTTTTATTCTTCAGTTTGTTAATACGGTGTATCACATTGCTTGATTTGTGCATATTGAAGAACCCTTTCATCCCTGGGATAAATCCCACTTGATCATGGTGTATGATCCTTTTAATGTATTGTTGGATTCTGTTTGCTAGTATTTTGTTGAGGATTTTTGCGTCTATATTCATCAGTGCTATTGGTCTGTAATGTTCTTTTTTTGTAGTATCTTTGTCTGGTTTTGGTATCAGGGTGATGGTGGCTTCATAGAATGAGTTTGGGAGTGTTCCTTCCTCTGCAATTTTTTGGAAGAGTTTGAGAAGGATGGGTGCTAGCCCTTCTCTAAAGCTGTTAGAATTCACCTGTGAAGCCATCTGGTCCTAGACTTCTGTCTGTTGGAGGATTTTTAATAACAGTTTCATTTCATTACTTGTGATTGGTCTGTTCATATTTTCTGTTTCTTCCTGGTTCAGTCTTGGAAGGTTATACCTTTCTAAGAATTTGTCCATGTCTTCCAGGTTGTCCATTTCATTGGCATAGAGTTGCTTGTAGTAGTCTCTTAGGATGCTTTGTATTTCTGTGGTGTCTGTTGTAACTCCTCCTATTTCATTTCTAATTTTATTGATTTGAGTCCTCTCCCTCTTTTTCTCGAGGAGTCTGGCTGATGGTTTATCAATTTTGTTTATCTTCTCAAAGAACCAGCTTCCAGTTTTATTGATCTTTGCTATTGTTTTCTTTGTTTCTATTTCATCTATTTCTGCTCTGATCTTTATGATTTCTTTCCTTCTGCTAACTTTGGGTTTTATTTGTTCTTCTTTCTCTAGTTCCTTTAGGTGTAAGGTTAGATTGTTTATTTGAGAATTTTCTTGTTCCTGGAGGTAGGCTTGTATAGCTATAAACTTAGAACTGCTTTTGCTGCATCCCATAGGTTTTGGATCATCTTGTTTTCATTGTCATTTGTCTCTAGGTATTTTTTGATTTCCTCTTTGATTTCTTCAGTGATCTCTTGGTTATTTAGTAACGTATTATTTAGCCTCCATGTGTTTGTGTTTTTTACCTTTTTTTCTCTGTAATTGATTTGTAATCTTTTAGCGTTGTGGTCAGAAAAGATGCTTGATATGATTTCAATTTTTTTAAATTTACTGAGGCTTGATTTGTGACCCAAGATGTGATCTACCCTGGAGAATGTTCTGTGTGCACTTGAGAAGAAAGTGTAATCTGCTGGTTTTGGGTGGAATGTCCTATAAATATCAATTAAATCTATCTGGTCTATTGTGTCATTTAAAGCTTCTGTTTCCTTATTTATGTTCATTTTGGATGATGTGTACATTGGTGTAAGTGTGGTGTTAAGGTACCCCACTTATTGTGTTACTGTCGATTTCCCCTTTTATAGCTGTTAGAAGTTGCCTTATTTATTGAGGTGCTCCTATGTTGGGTGCATATATATTTATAATTGTTATATCTTCTTCTTGGATTGATGCCTTTATCATTATGTAGTGTCCTTCCTTGTCTCTTGTAACATTCTTTATTTTAAAGGCTATTTTATCTGATATGAATATTGCTCCTCCAGCTTTCTTTTGATTTCTATTTGCATGGAATATCTTTCTCCATCCCCTCACTTTCAGTCTGTATGTGTCCCTAGGTCTGAAGTGGGTCTCTTGTAGACAGCACATAGATGGGTCTTGTTTTTGTATCCATTCAGCCAGTCTGTGTCTTTTGGTTGGAGCATTTAATCCATTCACATTTAAGGTAATTATCCATATGTATGTTCCTATGACCATTTTCTTAATTGTTTTGGGTTTGTTTTTGTAGGTCCTTTTCTTCTCTCGTGTTTCCCACTTAGAGAAGTTCCTTTAGCATTTGTTGTAGAGCTGGTTTGGTGGTGCTGAATTCTCTTAGCTTTTGCTTGTCTGTAAAGCTTTTGATTTCTCCATCAAATCTGAATGAGATCCTTGCTGGGTAGAGTAATCTTGGTTGTAGGTTCTTCCCTTTCATCACTTTAAGTATATCATGCCACCCCCTTCTGGCCTGTAGAGTTTCTGGTGAGAAATTAGCTGTTAACCTCATGGGAGTTCCCTTGTATGTTATTTTTCATTTTTCCCTTGCTGCTTTCAATAATTTTTCTTTGTCTTTAATTTTTGCCAATTTGATTACTATGTGTCTCAGCATGTTTCTTCTTGGGTTTATCCTGTATGGGACTCTCTCTGCTTCCTGGTCTTGGCTGGCTATTTCCTTTCCCGTGTTAGGGAAGTTTTCAACTATAATCTCTTCAAATATTTTCTTGGGTCCTTTCTCTCTCTCTTTTCCTTCTGGGACCCCTACAATGCAAATATTGTTGAGTTTAATGTTGTCCCAGAGGTGTCTTAGGCTGTCTTCATTTCTTTTTTTTTTTTTTTTTGCGGTACGTGGGCCTCTCATTGTTGTGGCCTCTCCCATTGCGGAGCACAGGCTTTGGACGCGCAGGCTCAGCACCCATGGCTCACGGGCCCAGCTGCTCTGCGGCATGTGGGATCTTCCAGGACCGGGGCACGAACCCGTGTCCCCTGCATCAGCAAGCAGACTCTCAACCACTGTGCCACCAGGGAAGCCCTGTCTTCATTTCTTTTCATTCTTTTTTCTCTATTCTGTTCCTCAGCAGTGAATTCCACAGTTCTGTTTTCCAGGTCACTTATCCGTTCTTCTGCCTCAGTTATTCTATTGATTCCTTCTAGTGTAGTTTTCATTTCAGTTACTTTATTGTTCATCTGTTTGTTTGTTCTTTAATTCTTCTAGGTCTTTGTTAAACATTTCTTGCATCTTCTTGATCTTTGCCTCCATTCTTTCTCCAGGGTCCTGAACCATCTTCGTTATCATTATTCTGAATTCTTTTTCTGGAAGGTTGCCTATCTCCACTTATTTTGTTGTTTTTCTGGGGTTTTATCTTGTTTCTTCATCTGTTACATAGCCCTCTGCCTTTTCATCTTGTCTGTCTTTCTGTGAATGTGGTTTTTGTTCCACAGGCTGCAGGATTGTAGTTCTTCTTGCTTCTGCTGTCTGCCCTCTGGTGGATGAGGCTATCTAAGAGGCTTGTGTAAGTTTCCAGATGGGAGGGGCTCTTGGTGGGTAAAGCTGACTGTTGCTCTTGGGCAGAGCTCAGTAAAACTTTAATCTGGTTGTCTGCTGGTGGGTGAGGCTCGGTCCCTCCCTGTTGGTTGTTTGGCCTGAGACGACCCAACACTGGAGCCTACCTGGGCTCTTTGGTGGGGCTAATGGCAGACTCTGGGAGGGCTCATGCCAAGGAGTACTTCCCAGAACTTCTGCTGCCAGTGTCCTTGTCCCCGCGGTGAGCCACAGCCACACCCCACCTCTTCAGGAGACCCTCCAACACTAGCAGGTAGGTCTGGTTTAGTCTTCCCTGGGGTCACTGCTCCTTCCCCTGGCTCCCAATGCGCACACTGCTTTGTATGTGCCCTCCAAGAGTGGAGTCTCTGTTTTCCCCAGTCCTGTCAAAGTCCTGCAGTCAAATCCCACTAGCCTTCAAAGTCTGATTCTCTAGGAATTCCTCGTCCCGTTGCCAGACCCCCCGGTTGGGAAGCCTGACGTGGGGCTCAGAACCTTCACTCCAGTGGGTGGACTTCTGTGGCATAAGTGTTTTCCAGTTTGTGAGTCACCCACCCAGCAGTTATGGGATTTGATTTTACTTTGATTGCGCCCCTCCTACCCTCTCATTGTGGCTTCTTCTTTGTCTTTGGATGTGGGGTATCTTTTTTGGTGAGTTCCAGTATCTTTGTGTCGATGCTGCCCAGTGTCTTTGTGTCGATGACTGTCCAGCAGCTAGTTGTGATTCTGATATTCTCACAAGAGGAAGTGAGAGCACGTCCTTCTACTCTGCCATCTTGGTTCAGGGCCACACATTTCTATAAATTTAAAATAAATTCCTTAACAAGTATTTCAGATGATATGCTTTATTTCAAACCTACTTTTAATCAAATAATGAGTTTGCACTGATTTAATAGGACATATTACACATATCTGTATCCCGCAACATAATGTATTCATTGTATTGTAACATTTTATTAACCAGATTTTGCAATCTTAGTGTGTTTTATTTTTAATAAAAAGAATCCCTTATTCTCTACGGTCTATTGTACCCTTAGAAATTATATCATTTCCAATTCAGAGAAATTTGTTGCCACTTCTGTTTTAAGCAGACCAAGTTCACTTACAATTTAAATGCTTCATCTTTTTTCTCATGCTTTTTTCTCACTGGGTAAAAAAATGTCCAAAAAAAAAAAAAAAGACTTAACAGGCTTCCCTGGTGGCACAGTGGTTGAGAGTCTGCCTGCCGATGCAGCGGACACAGGTTCGTGCCCCGGTCCGGGAAGATCCCACGTGCCGTGGAGTGGCTGGGCCCGTGAGCCATGGCTGCTGAGCCTGCGTGTCCAGAGCCTGTGCTCCGCAATGGGAGAGGCCACAACAGTGAGAGGCCTGCGTACCCAAAAAAAAAAAAAACTTCACACATTACAAAACTTGCTTAAAAGAGAAAGAATCTTATCAATAAGTATTTGCTTACTTTATTATGTATAAGGAACTAGGTCAGGCAACAGAATAAAAGAATTAGTATCAGTCTTCAGGAAGCTTACATTCTAATTGGGAAGACCAACTGTGTACACACAGAAAGTTAACTAAAATGATAAGGTGACCCGTATTAAATCTCAAGTAGCACAAATGTAAGTTAGAACTCAGAAGAGAGAGAAATGAATGCGATTTTGATACAGAGAAGATTTTGCAAAGGAAGTACAGAACACTGAGATCTTGGAGGATGGGTAAAATTTGACAGAATAGACAGGAGAACATCTTGGGGAAAGAGAACATATGACTAATAAAATAGAAGCAGTAATATTCAGCACATCTTACTGCTTCTTCCTTAATTTTCTCCCACCAAAAGTATCAGCTTTGTGAAGGCACCGTCAGTGGCTGCTTGTTTGTTGTATTTACAGCGCCTCGCTCTGTGCCTGACAAATAGAAGCTATCAATGAATACCTTTTTTTTTTTAATTGGAGTATAGTTGCTCTACAATGTTGTGTTAGTTTCTGCTGTACAACAAAGTGAATCAACTGTATGTATACATATATCCCCTCCCTCTTGGACCTCCCTCCCACCCCACCCCACATCCCGGTTACCACAGTGAACAACTTTTGAATGAATGTATTTGGAATATTTATTTAGGGAAACAGTGTGAGATGTGTGAACTGTAAGGATGATGCTTGGATACCTAAACAAAGAGTTTATATTTTATCCTGTAAGGGTTTGGTATTGGACATGAGACATGATAAAAAATACAGGTGTTTCTTAGAAAAGTTAAGCTTTAGTTTACGATTTGCAAGAGAATTTATAAACTGGTGACAAGGAAACTATTTGAAATGGTATTGCTCTAGACTATATATCAAGAACAGTGGGATAGGTAGTTTAGACAGATCTTAGTTATATAACAACAGCACATTGCAGGTGTTGAGATCATTTTTAAAAAATAAAATCATGACCTATAGCTATAAAAATGAACATGTATATAGATTGTATCTCATCAGTGAAGAAGTCTGTAAGGTGTTAGAACCAGTTCAAAGGAGAATCCAAAAACAGACACATTCATAGATCAAAATTATGGAAATTAATATTCAAACAGAGAGGCAAAATGGTTTTTTTTTCCTTTGGAGCAGGGTGGTAGAGGTATTGAGGGTGGGGAAAGGTCTTTCATCCCTTTACTGGACAGAATTTTTTTTCACATGTACATATAAGAATTATTTTTCATTGCTACTAGTTATCTACAATTTAGAGAGTTGTAAAATAGCTCCCATAGAGTGAGAATCAGGTAACCTAGAAAGGTATGCTCTAGACCAGAGGTCAGCAAACTATGGCTACCAGCCAAATATCTCAACCCCTTGAATGATTTTATTAAAACATAGCCATGTTCATTCATTTATGTATTGGCTATGGCTTCTTTCTTGCTACAAAGATTGAGTTGAGTAGTTACAAAGAGACAATATGGCCCACAAAGCTTAAATGTTTTCTATCTAGCCCTTAACTGAACTGACCCTACTCCAGATAATGCATAATATTCCATCAAAGCATGATTTTTTTCCAACGCAGGTATGTGTTTCTGACAATGAAGAGAATCAGGGTTTTCATAGGCAGCCAATCCTACACTAACCTGATGTTTCCCCAGGATGATTAATTAAAGCTAGTTGTTTTAAACAGCAGTTGGGATATTTCTTTACATAACAACAAACCTAATGATAGAGACCTTAGCTTTAGGCTAAATTATTAGAACACAACATTTAGAGCCAGGAAACTGGTGTTGTATACCATTCTGAGCAAATGTATTTCTAAACAGGCATAATCGCCTGTTAGAAATACGTTTTACTATTTGCAGATAGTAAAGTAACTTGCAGCTCTGGCATATAGAGGATGATTGACGGACAGAGGGCTATTTAGTTTTAAGAAGGGAGGACACCAGTAACTTGAGAAGCATCTTCAAATATTTGAAGCATAATTTAGGTTGTTCTATAACTTTTAAGGTTAAAACTTTGGACGATATGTAGGAGATAAGCAATTCTGATTTTAACGTAGTATAAGAAGGAATATTCTCCTAGTAGAGAGGATGGAATATTCAACCTTGGTAAATAGTGACTTTCCTCTTGGTGGCTATGTTTGAGTAGAAGCTAGACATTCACTTTACTGGAATTTTTATACTAGAGGGATTAGAGCATCTGTTGTTTGATTGAAATAACAGACCTTATTGAAGTTTTCTTCTAATTCCGTGAGCTCTTTAGTGACAAGTAAAAAGCTTTTCAGGAGGTGTTGATGATCCATCTGAGGTTGGAGACCAACAATTACTATTGATATTCATCTATATGGTTTTATACATGTTTTAATTTCCCCAGCAGTATTGATTCATGAATGTTATCGTTTTGTCAGTAGACCAGTAGTTTAAAGCATATACAGTGGTAAGGAGTGGGAATTTTAGACTCTTCGCTTGGACTGTTATTTGGTCCAAACCAGAGCTTTCTCTTTTTATCAAACCAACAATTATTGAATTTCTAATCTTGTTTTCCCTTTTCTGAGGCCAATTTTTGGGTTCCTCTAGCCAGTTTTTCTGAGTTATCTTTTGGGGGAGTATCCCTTTGGACCATGACAGAGATTTGGCTGCTGCTGGTGCCTTTGAGGGCAGCATTTCTTTTGGAAATACCAGCAAGGTGATTTCCCTCAGCCTCCAGCAAGTGAAGTTTAGAATGCCCCATAATCTTAATAATAGCTAAAGTGGCAGGTAAAAGTATTACATCTAATAATTTTAAATTCTATTTAAAATTTTAAAAATTGTAATTTTATTTCTGCTGAAAGTAAGAAAGCCATGTTGCTTCCACAGCACTTGGAAATCATGAGCTACTCTGAGAAGCATATCTACTATCAGTGTAAATACTGGCAAATTTTGTCCTTGGCTAAAGTACAAGCCCACGTAAGAGTATATAATTCAGCCCGTTGGGCCTAAACAGAAGGGAAGAGGTTCAGAGACAGGAACTCTTGAGCTTCACTAGAGATCCTCAGTATTTGAACTGTTTCAGTACTCCGAGGCATGGGCTGCTTTATAGTCGTGGAGTTGAGCACTAAGACTGTGGTTCTAGCGTCAGTTAGGACTGGAAGAGATTCATCCCAAATCTGGAGAAACATTTCTCCAAGATGATTAAGAGGGAGAATTGGGAAGAGCGCCTGTAGTTCCTCAGAGCCCCTACCATTGAGAATTGGCAGGATGTTGGAAAGGCTAGTTAGAGAGCTAAAGGTGCCTAAAGCACTTAATTAACAATCTCTTTTTCAAAGTCCTGGCTTTTTGTAATAATAACAAAAACTAGGAGGGTTTTTACTTTGTTTAGGAACTTTCATTTGCTGGAGTTGAGGATTAAGATTTTGTTCATCTTCTTTTTAGGTGACTGCTCTAGAGTGTGAGAGAGCTGGTTCACCAGATTACCTAAATCTGGAGTGGACATAGTTTCCCATTCCATCCTGGTCCTTTTTACTAGAAGGGAAAGGTCCCGGTTCAGCCCATTAATAAATGTAGAGTTAAAAGTTCCTCAGGTGGAATCAACATATGAAGGAAAACCAGAATTTTCTTTAAAAACAATTTGAAGTCGATTGTAATAGTCATGAATAGGTTCATCAGATTTTTGTGTGCAAGTCTGAATTTGTTCCAATCAACAGGATTCGGAAAAGCCCCAGGAATTGCTTGATGAAGTCACCTAGTGATTGCCTGAGCCTGATCATATAATAAGTTAGTGGGCTGGCCTCCCAGTTGTAATTCTAGAGACCTTTCAGGATTTTCCCAATTAGCAGTTTTCAGTACTGGGTCTGGCCTTCACTGACAAGTATGTAAACTAGTTGATACAATTAGAGAAACCAGGTTGATAAGTTTGAATGACTATATTAAATTCTTCAGCAAATCTGTGAGGATCTTTAGTTACTTTGGGAAAATATTTGACTATGGCTCCCAGTTCAGCTTTGGTCCAGGGAATATAAGAAATTAAGGGTTTAGCCTCTGGATCCTCAGAAGGCTTAATTTTAAAGGGACAGGTTCTGACAAGTTCAGAAGAAAAGGGAGTAGGTAGAGTTTCAGAGAAAAAGGGAAGTTCAACAAGAGAAATCTTACCTTAAAATCTTATTTTGCAGAGAGGCAATTTCAGACTCCTGATAACATTGGGAAGCCTCAAAATACCGATTAAAATAGGTATTCCTCTCAGTTCTCAAAATTTTTGAGCGGTTGTAGTCATTCAATTTAAAGGAAATTAAAGTTGGGAATTTTAAATGTTCCCCATAATGGCCATTGATATTCTAAATTGCCTTTGGTCAGTTTGGTCCATTTAGTTTAAAATGTGCCTGAGGAAGGTTCTTAAACATAAAATCAGCCTGAGTTCCTGTAAGAGGGGGTGCCCTCAAAATACTTAGATAACTGGGATCCCATTCCTCAGAGGTTTTTCTCTAGAGTAAAAGAATAATTTTTCAAACTGCCCAAACAGCTCAGTTCAAACAGCTTCAAACTCGAACAACCAGCAAGCTTATATCATCCAGTTAAAAGGAAACAGCTTTGTCCTAGAGGAACGGGGCCAAAGATTTTTCAACAAGTTTCCAGAAAACAGCCCCTCTTTCATAGGAATGGGCCAGTGGCTCAACTGAAGCGGTTTCAGTGAAGCAGTCCCTGTTACCAAAGGAATGGGTGGACAGCTTCTCAGCCAGCTTTAGTTGAGCCAGTCTATTCTCAAAATCAGACTGGTGTGCCAAACAGGTACTCACATACAGAGCAAGGCCTTAACCAGAAAGGTGAAACCTTAAAATAGATCCCAAATAAAGCCTGAAGACCTTCAAACACAAAGAGGGTAAGAGCATGGATCCAGGAGAAAGACATACCTTCAAATCTCAGGGTCAGCAAGAAAATCAGTGAGCAAAATGGACTCAATTGTGAGTACCACACTTGTTGGCTTACCAGCCCCAGAGTCGTTGGGGGTCTTCTCTGGTCTCCCTATGGGCCACCAAAATGTTGACCTAAAACAAGTAGAGTACCAGATATTTCTCCAACAAAGATGGGTTTATTTGGGATCAGCAAAGAATTGCAATTCAAGGTCTGTAACCATGGTGAGCCACATGCAAGTCTCCCACAGCAAGGAAAGGAGAATGCTTTTATAGAGGGCGAAAAGGAAGTTGGGAGGGCTGGAGTAAACAAGAGTTCATGGCTTTTCATTGACTGAGTCCTTGTCAGGAAAGAAGAGGAGTCTTTCTTCTTCCTTCTGGACTCTTATCACAGGTGGTGAGAGCTCTCCGTTCTGATCTCTCAGCTCTGTTTAATTGAGGTTTCTGTTTACGTTTTACAGGTGCAATTAGTAGTAGGGGAGTGATGGTGCTTTAAGAATAGATTATGTCAGAATTGAATATTGAACTTAAAAATTTCAGAAGTCAAGTGGTTCCCCATACCAACACCTTTTCAGGAGTAGATTATTCGATGGTGATGGAGGATTGTTGGAGTCAGGAATGTTAAGACATAAAACTGGCTGTTGGATCAAATGTTGAAGCTATCCGAGAGATGATTCACTAATAAAGGAGCATGTGAAAGGGCATGCACAGTGGCTGGCACACAGTAGGCATTCAAAAAATGTTTGACTCTGAATCCTGCGATCCAGGAAAGGGTAGTAAGCCATCATCTGCCTTCAGGGTGAGCCGGGCTTTGTGAGTTGTTTGGAGCAGAGGTAAAATAAATTGTTTTGTGGGAGTTATGTCTCATCATGAAGTATGAACAGTAGGCAGTTTTAATTTCCTGCTTCTGTTAAAAGGCCAGAGAGAGTTAGATTATGCAGAGGTAACTTGGCAGGGGGAAGAGGCATTGTTTCTTTGTTCCTATTCCCTCCATAAAACTTGCTAATTATATTTTTCGTGCTACTCAGTGCTGTTTTAGAATATTGTTTCAAAGATCATTATTGTTTTGTAAACTTATTTCAGGAGAAAGGAGTCTGTTAAATAATGGCTAGAGATTAGACACCATCCTGGGGAAAAAAAGTGAAAAAAGAGGTGACCACAGACTGGATATTACATGTTAATAAGGGATTGTTGTCAGTTTGGGGGATGTAACAAGAGCTGAGAGATGGAAGAATAAATGAAGCAGAAGCAGCAGAATACTGACAGTTGTTGAAGCTGGGTGAAAGGTATATAAATAAAGGTTTATTACACTTTTTTTCCTACTTTTGTTTATATTTGAAAATTCCCAAAATAAAAAGTTTGGTTTTTAAAAAGATGTCCAGTATAGAATGTTTCATTTCAAAAAGTATTACATGCCTAACTGTAGGCCTAGTGCTATATTGGGTTTTGTGTTACCCTTAATTGTATTCTTGAGAATGCAAGGTATGGGAAAGAGGGTATACTCATTTACTAGATGTGAAAGCTAACATTAAACGGAAAGGGAGTGGCTTCAAAGTATTAGAACTCTGCTGAAAATCTTAGGGCTACATAACACCATTTCCACAGAAGCAAAAGAGAAATGACATTTCCTTATCTCTTGTTCTTCTTATGTTGGTTAACATCTCACATAGTTGGCTGCTTTGTATTCATAAAAGAAAAGGCTCAAAGGCATACTGGTACCTTTACAGGAAGTCTTCCAGAGGGCCCTATTTATCAAGGAAGTTTCTAAATTCAAACAGTCAGAAAAACTGCTCACTTAGGAGAAGACATGTTTAGAGTATGCTCACTACTAACCTCATGGGAGTCTGCCTTCAGGGCATTCCTATAGCATTTTTGAAAGTGGGGACTCTCCTTATGGAAGCCTATAAAATACCAAGTCGTTCTTAAATTATTTAAATGCTGGATATATTAAAATAGCTTTTATTTTTGCTGGGTTTTTTCATAGTTCTTTTATTTCTGGGAGGTCTCTTTTATCAATCTACATCCCAGATCTTCCTACTTTGTTATCTTTCCATTGGCTGATAGAGGATTCAGGAGAAAAGTTCAAAGAAAAAAAATAGTGAAAATGAAATAATAAGATGGTAAAATTTCCCTCTGTTTACTGATAATTAAGGAAGATTGAGAAACTTAAACTACTAAGATTGCCATGTTTTAGTAATTTAATAGTATATAGGTAGTTTCTTTTCTTCTCTTTTTTCTTTTTTCTCTTTTTAAGCCAGAAAGATTGGGCTGATTGTGTTGGCAGGATGCATTTGATGGATGACTGTCATTATCTTCTCAAACCTGCATGACACTTTAAATATTGAAAATGATAATTAAATTTTCAAGAGACCATGTTGAGATTATAAGATTTGGGACTTGTAAAAGAATGAGCATAGCAGTTGGCTAGTAGTGGTGGCTGGTGTGTTTTTATTGACCTAGGAAAGAAATAGAAGCATCTCAGGTTTTCTTTTACTTTGCGTCCTTGTACATCCCTCCCCACCCCCTCCCCCAATTAATATATTGTCCAAAATGTTGGTAATGACTTGGAACTATTCAGGTTGCACAAAGCATTTAATGAAATCTTGTCTTAGACAAAACACTAGAGAGGATCATAATTAATGTCTCATTTTCTGCCAGTTGCTATTGATTACTCATTCAAGATCCCTTTGTTCTCAGAATGATAACTGTAGTTTGCATTGCTATCTAATGAGATTCTCAGGATAGAATTCTTTAACAACTTGCTGATAATTGCTAACATATCCCTGGAATTTCAATGTAAATGAATTTGCATAATAATACAATTATTTCACAAATGTCTGTGTTTTCCAAATTCGAGATTTATTACAGCCTGTTTTTTAATCATTTGTAGAAAGTTAACAGAAGACTGATACATTATTAAAGCCCAGCATTTATATTTTGCCCTGAGTTCCCCTTCACCCTCTGAGATTTTGATTTGGTTGTGACATGAGGTGAGAGGCTTCTTTGTCATTTTCAATTCCCCTGTCTCTGAAACTTCAGATGGACTCACAGCTGAACTGTACTGTGATGTTTCTAAATTAAAAGAGCAGTTGCAAATATAATAATACTATACTAATTTTGCTTTTAGAACAGTTTTCTTTCTTTATCCCTCAGTGACAAAAGAATACATGGTACAGTATAAAGAATTCATCTGATAAGATCAGGAACAAGACAAGTTGCCCACTCTCACCACTCATTCACATAGTTTTGGAAGTTTTAGCCACAGCAATCAGAGAAGAAAAGGAAATAAGAGGAATCCAAATCGGAAAAGAAGAAGTAAAGCTGTCACTGTTTGCAGATGACACGATACTATACATAGAGAATCCTAAAGATGCTACCAGAAAACCACTAGAGCTAATCAATGAATTTGGTAAAGTAGCAGAGTACAAAATTAATGCACAGAAATCTCTGGCATTCCTATACACTAATGATGAAAAATCTGAAAGTGAAATCAAGAAAACACTCCCATTTACCATTGCAACAAAAAGAATAAAATATCTAGGAATAAACCTACCTAAGGAGACAAAATACCTATATGCAGAAAATTATAAGACACTGATGAAAGAAATTAAAGATGATACAAATAAATGGAGAGATATACCATGTTCTTGGATTGGAAGAATCAACATTGTGAAAATGACTCTACTACTCAAAGCAATCTACAGATTAAATGCAATCCCTATCAAACTACCACTGGCATTTTTCACAGAACTAGAACAAAAAATTTCACAATTTGTATGGAAACACAAGAGACCCCAAATAGCCAAAGCAATGTTGAGAACGAAAAACGGAGCTGGAAGAATCAGGCTCCCTGACTTCAGACTATACTACAAAGCTACAGTAATCAAGACAGTATGGTACTGGCACAAAATCAGAAAGATCACTGGAACAGGATAGAAAGCCCAGAGATAAACCCACGCACATATGATCACCTTATCTTTGATAAAGGAGGCAGGAATGTACAGTGGAGAAAGGACAGCCTCTTCAATAAGTGGTGCTGGGAAAACTGGACAGGTACATGTAAAAGTATGAGATTAGATCACTCCCTAACACCATACACAAAAATAAGCTCAAAATGGATTAAAGACCTAAATGTAAGGCCAGAAACTATCAAACTCTTAGAGGAAAACATAGGCAGAACACTCTATGACATAAATCACAGGCCGATCCTTTTTGACCTACCTCCTAGAGAAATGGAAATAAAAACAAAAATAAACAAATGGGACCTAATAAACTCCAAAGCTTTTGCACAGCAAAGGAAACCATAAACAAGACCAAAAGACAACCCTCAGAATGGGAGAAAATATTTGCAAATGAAGCAACTGACAAAGGATTAATCTCCAAAATTTATAAGCAGCTCATGCAGCTCAATAACAAAAAAACAAACAACCCAATCCAAAAATGGGCTGAAGACCTAAATAGACATTTCTCCAAAGAAGATATACAGACTGCCAACAAACACATGAAAGGTTGCTCAACATCATTAATTATTAGAGAAATGCTAATCAAAACTACAATGAGATATCATCTCACACCAGTCAGAATGGCCATCATCAAAAAATCTATAAACAATAAATGCTGGAGAGGGTGTGGAGAAAAGGGAACACTCTTGCACTGCTGGTGGGAATGTGAATTGGTACAGCCACTATGGAGAACAGTATGGAGGTTCCTTAAAAAACTACAAATAGAACTACCATATGACCCAGCAATCCCACTACTGGGCATATACCCTGAGAAAACCATAATTCAAAGAGTTATGTACCAAAATG
This sequence comes from Orcinus orca, assembly GCF_937001465.1. Taxonomy (NCBI): domain Eukaryota; kingdom Metazoa; phylum Chordata; class Mammalia; order Artiodactyla; family Delphinidae; genus Orcinus; species Orcinus orca. The sequence continues at coordinate 101,175,467 of NC_064560.1, read as the reverse complement.
TTCATTGCAGCTCTATTTACAATAGCCCGGAGATGGAAACAACCTAAGTGTCCATCATCGGATGAATGGATAAAGATGTGGCACATATATACAATGGAATATTACTCAGCCATAAAAAGAAACAAAATTGAGCTATTTGTAATGAGGTGGATAGACCTAGAGTCTGTCATACAGAGTGAAGTAAGTCAGAATGAGAAAGACAAATACCGTATGCTAACACATATATATGGATTTTTTTGTTTACTTATTTATTTTTTTGCGGTATGCGGGCCTCTCACCGCCGTGGCCTCTCCCGTTGCGGAGCACAGTCTCTGGACATGCAGGCTCAGCGGCCATGGCTCACGGGCCCAGCCACTCCACGGCATGTGGGATCTTCCCAGACCGGGGCACAAACCCGTGTCCCCTGCATCGGCAGGCGGACTCTCAACCACTGCGCCACCAGGGAAGCCCGGTATATATGGAATTTAAGAAAAAAAAGTCATGAAAAACCTAGGGGTAAGACAGGAATAAAGACACAGACGTACTAGAGAATGGAGTTGAGGATATGGGGAGTGGGAAGGGTAAGCTGTGACAAAGCGAGAGAGTGGCATGGACATATATACACTACCAAACATAAAATAGATAGCTGGTGGGAAGCAGACGCATTGCACAGGGAGCTCAGTTTGGTGCTTTGTGACCACCTAGAGGGGTGGGATAGGGAGAGTGGGAGGGAGGGAGACGCAAGAGATATGGGAACATATGTATATGTATAACTTATTCACTTTGTTACAAAGCAGAAACTAACACACCATTGTAAAGCAATTATACTCCAATAAAGATGAAAAAAAAAATTTATCTGAGAGGAATTCCCTGCCAGTCCAGTGATTAGGACCCCGCACTTTCACTGCCGAGGACACAGGTTCAATCCCTGGTCCGGGAACTAGACAGGAAACTAAGATCCTGCAAGCCACGAGGCCAAAAAAAAAGAATTCATCTGGGAAATTTTAACAATTTATGTACTCTATTTTATCATGATTGTTTTTTATACCTTTCTACATCTTCAATTAATAAGCTCCCCATCAGGCTTCCCTGGTGGCGCAGTGGTTGAGAGTCTGCCTGCCGATGCAGGGGACACGGGTTCGTGTCCCGGTCCAGGAAGATCCAACATGCCGCAGAGCGGCTGGGCCCGTGAGCCATGGCCACTGAGCCTGCGAGTCCGGAGCCTGTGCTCCGCAACGGGAGAGGCCACAAGAGTGACAGGCCCGCGTACCGCAAAAAAAAAAAAAAAAAAAAAAAAAAAAAAACCTTACTGTAAGTTTTTATTACAATAATCTAGGCTAATAAGAAGCAAAATTGAGTTATTTGTAGTGAGGTGGATGGACCTAGAGTCTGTCATACAGAGTGAAGTAAGTCAGAAAGAGAAAAACAAATACCGTATGCTAACACATATATATGGAATCTAAAAAAAAAAAAACGTTTCTGAAGAACCTAGGGGCAGGACAGGAATAAAGACGGAGAGACGTAGAGAATGGACTTGAGGACGCGGGGAGGGGGAAGGGTAAGCTGGGACAAAGTGAGAGAGTGGCGTGGACATATATACACTACCAAATGTAAAATAGATAGCTAGTGGGAAGCAGCCGCACAGCACAGGGAGATCAGCTCCAAGCTTTGTGACTACCTAGAGGGGTGGGATGGGGAGGGTGGGAGGCAGTCGCAAGAGGGAAGAGATATGGGAACATATGTATATGTATACCTGATTCACTTTGTTATAAAGCAGAAACTAACACACCGTTGTAAAGCAATTATACTCCAATAAAGATGTTTAAAAAAATAAATGAAATATGGTATTTTATTAATTTGAAGAAACTTCAAATTCCAGAAGAGTAGAGAGAGTAATATAATAAACTTTAAGCCTCTAAATTTCTTCTTTGAAAAATAATTTATTTCAAATATATATAAAAGCATTAAAAGAATACGAAGAGCAAAAAATAATAATAATCTAGGCTATCTTAGTGTTTCAGGAATAACCCTTTATTAATTATCTTTGGTAATTAGGTACATTTTTCACAGATGGAGTTGCTAGATGACTGTAGAAAAGATTCTTTTCTCTAAGCATGTGTTAAGAAATTTAGTGCCATGTCATTTCAGAATACTAATTCTGCCTTGAATAAGACAGCAGAATAAAACTGCTTTGTCTAGTTCTGTATCCTCTGGGATACTTGGGTATTCTTTTTGCCTTAGATACCTCCAGGACAAGATCAATAATGCTTCTCATTTGTTTCAGGCAGGCAGAAAAATCAATAATATGAGATGATATGTAATTTTATTTTAGGAAAAAATTCAGTAGTTTATTATGTGTACTTTAATTTTACCAAAATGTTTGAAGGATCAAATAAAGGAAAAATACATGATTTTGTCAGTGGTAGAATATCAAAATGTTAGGCATATATAGTTTAGTCCTTGATTTTTAAAGTCATATTTACCATTAGTTCCACGGGTATTATTTCTTAGATTATCAAGTCCTTGTGGAGAAAACCTTGTCTTAAACTTCTTCTGTGTTTCTTATAGTACTGAACATTTCATTTTAGTTAACAGCATAAAATATCATCTTGTCTTCTTGGAGGAAACAATTTCTCCTACATTTACTTTGCCTAATCATTTTGACCATGATACAGGTAAAATGGGGAAATGGTTATTTCTATGATTAGGACAGCTGAGTGAAGGGCAGCTGAATAAAGAACAACTTCTATATCTTTTTTGGCACTGATATTCACTGGAGAAAAAGAAGACGGTATTTCCTAACCACATCTCCAGGTTTGGCAACAATAAGGAGAAAAGTATATCAACGGTAAAATTGGTAACAAGGAAACTTTTTTCCCTAAAACAAATTTGTTCTTTTTCTTCCTTTATTTCATGCATATGTAGAAAAACCTACCAGTATGTATTCTATAGGTAACTCAGCTTTAGGATTATGGTTCACAAATTCATTTATAGGTCACTTATATTTTTTTAAGTTAATCTTATAAATGGTAATTGGGTTCCTGGACTATTGTGGAAGTTTTATTGTATTGAGGAAAGAGCCTCTTCAACAGAACTAGATTCAAGTTAGGTTCCACTGTTTGCTATTTGTATAACATAAAATCTCTGTACGTAATGCTTAGTAAGGTTGCAGTAAATATTAACTGAGATGGTACATTTGATGGTGTGCTAGTGGATCCTTGATATTTAGTCTGATTTTCTCCAAGTTTTTATTTTGAAAAATTACAAACCCACAGAAAATATACCAGAATAGTACAGTGAGCATCCAGGTACTCTTAATCGAGTTTCATCATTTAACATTTCACCATATTGGTACACACGCATTCTTTCACTCAATATGTGTCTGTAGATGTTTGTATGCTAAATGTGGGTTTATGCACACAAATACACACACTTCTGCTGAATTACTCTGAGAATAAGTTGGCGTTTTTCTGTTTATTCTTGGTCTAGGTTGATACAGTTTAAATCTGTCACACTCTTTGGATTTAGCCTCTAATTGTCAATCCTTTCTCTGGGGGCCTATTCTCTTTTCTATTTCCAATATCCTATCTTACTTTAGCCATTGGGAGTTGCAACTCAACCGTCTTGGATTCAGGGCAGACGAGGTCTGCTTACTTAGGAGAAAGAGTTTGTGCCCAGGAAACAATTTTCATTCTTTGTGATACTTAGAATATGGTAACCTATGGAGGAAAAAAAATGAAATGGAGTTTTTACTTTCTCTAGGGCCTACCACCATGCTACTCACTTTTACTTAAGCTTCATTTACTTCTCCCAGTAATCCTGTGAAATATTAATATAACCAAACAAAACAGATGCATTAATGTTAGATAATTTGCCCAGGATCTTACAGTCAGGTTTTGAACTCAGGGTAGCTAACTAACTCCAAAGCCCATGCTGTTTCCAGGACATCAGAGTTTTTGTACACATTTTATTTACTTTTAGGAATATAAGAAATACATTTGCCTATTCACCTTTTAGATTGTTTTATGCTTCTTTTAGTCTTTATTATGACTATTACTGGACTTCTTTGAAGAAATAACTTACTGGCTACATTTTATTCATCTGAAAGTTTATCTATCTTACAGCTTTAAGCAGACAGACTTCTTAACCATCCTCCAAACTCAGCCCTTTGTTTTGCCATTAAAGCATTACATAAGGGATCAATTAATATTTTCTAAAAAGGGCTACATAGTAAATTATTAAGGCTTTCCAGATCATACATTGTCTGTTGCAACTACTCAACTCTTCCACTGTAGCACAAAAACAGCCATAGCCAATAATATATAAGTAAATTGAGACTGTGTTCCAATAAAAGTATTTTCCAAACAAGCCCAATTTGACCTGTAGGCCATGGTTTGTTGACCACTAGTATTAATCATCATCTTATATGCTCATTAGAATTTATATGCCAGGGAAATGTTGAAAGGAACACTGTTAAGAGATACATGAATGCCCATCTCCTCTCACATATTTGTTTGTGTGGGTACAGTGACCAGTTTTGTATGTACCTTCTACATGAGAAAACACAGATGAAGTAATAAGTACAGCAGGCACCTCAAAACATGATATCATGAAAGTCAGTTTGCACTGAGCAGGGAACATCCTATTAAAAGACTAATGATGTTTTTAAGGAAAAATTCAAGGTACATGACCCCTGCCCTCAAACATGTGGTAATAATATGTTCCATCTAGCATACTCTAGCCATATTCTAATTGCTATTTGAGGAATGTCAAATGTGCCTAGCACAGGCAAAAAAACAGAAAGAAAGAAACACAAAACAGATGTAACAATGGAAATTTTAGTATAATGTGTGGGAGACTTGATGATTCCTGGGTCACACTATTCTCACACAAATAACATAATCAGGAGATCCACTTCTAATGGTTTGTTATAGAAATAGAAAGGATACATGTGTCATTTACATTTATATTAATTGTTTTCTCATTTTTATCATTTCTCCTAGAGATTATTGTCTTAAGGGGAGCTATTTCTCCTTCATGTCTGTTAGTCAACACCTTTGTTTCCTAATCTGTTGAACCTTGTATCTGTTGGAATTTGTGTGATTAATGCTAAGTAATTACATTGATATTATGCAGTCTTTTCATATACACATCATATTGTCTAGTGATTGAAATCCTCTTCTCACTTTCCTCTTTTGTAAAAGAAGATATCAACTCTAGTCAAAGAATCACTTACCTTTTGAGAAGTCTGAAAAATTTGTCTTCTTAATTATAAACATTTCTGAAAGATGCAATGATCTTTGGGTGATTTAATATACTGATTACTTCATGTGTGCTCCAGCATTGTTGAATAGGCTTTTTTTGAAAAACTGAAATGTCAAATATCACATGAAGAGACAGTATAGCAAAACGTATGAAGTGCAGTGAAAGCAGTGATCAGAAGGAAATTTATAGTTGTAAATGTCTACATTGAAAAAGAAGAAAGATCAGTAACCTAACTTTATACCATAAGAACCTAGAAAAAGAAAAGAAAACCAAACCCAATGCTAGCAGAAGGAAGGAAATAATAAAGATTAGAGCAGAAATTTTTTAAAATAGAGAAAAGGAAAACAATAGAACCAACAAAATCAAAAGTTGCTTCTCTGAAAAGATAAACAAAATTGACAAACCTTTAGTTATATTGACTAAGAAAAAAAGTCTAATTACTAAAATCAGAAATGAAAATAGGGAGCATTACTACCAACCTTACAAAAATAAAAGGGATTACAAAAGAATACTGTGAACAGTTGTATGCTAAAAAATCAGACACTGTAGAAGAAATGGACAAATTCCTAGAAACATACACACCACCAAAACTGAAGAAATAGAAAATCTGAACAGAACTAAAACAAGTAGATTGAATCGGTAATAAAAATCCTCCCAAAAAAGAAAAGCACAGGACCAAATGGTTTCACTAATGAATTTTACCGATCATTTAAAGGAGAATTAACACCAGCCCTTCTCAAACACTTCTTAACTCATTCAACGAGGCAAGAATTACCCTGATACAAAACTAGAGATATCACAGGAAAAAGGAAACTACAGACCAATATCCTTTTTGTATATTAATGAAAATTTTTCTACAAAATACTAGCAAGCTACAAATCCACCACCGTGTTAAAAGGATTGCACACCACGACTAACTGGGTTTTATTTTAAGAATGCATGTGTATTAGACATATGAGAATTGATCATTCATTAATTAGAATGAAGGGGGAAAAGTCACTCAGTCATCATCACATTTGATGCAGAAGAAGCATCTGACAAAATTCAACACCCTTTTATGATAAAACACTTCACAATACTAGGAATAGGCAGGAACTTCCTCAATTTGATAAAGGTCATTTGTGAAAAACCCACACCTAATACCATGCCCAGTGGTAAAACATGAAAGCCTTTCCTCCTATGATCAAGAACAGGACAAAAATGTCTACTTTCACCACTTTCATTCAACATTTTACTGTACGTTCTAACCAGAGCATTTAGGCAAGAAAAAGAAATAAAAGACATCCAAATTGGAAAGGAATAAGTAAAAGTATCTCTGTTTGTAGATGATATGATCTTTATACATAGGGAATCTATAATAAAATTATTAGAGCTAATAAATGAATTTAGCGAAGTTTCAAGATCAACACACAAAATTTAGTTTTATTTCTTTACGCTGATGAACAAACCAAAAATAAAATTAAGCAACAACTCAACTTACAGTATCATCCAAAAGAATAAAATACCTAGGAATAAATTTAACTACAAGGTGTAAGACTTGTACACTGGAAACTACAAAGCACTGCTGAAAGAAATTAAAGAAGACCTAAGTAAAAGGAAAAATATTCAGTGTTCATCAATTGGAAGACTTATTGTTGTTAGGATGGCAATACTCCCCAAAGCAATCTACAGATTCGATGCAATCCCTATCAAAATTCCAATGGCATCGTTTTGCAGAAATGGAAAAGCTGATCCTCAAATTTATATGTAACTTCAAGAAATCCCGAATAGCCAAAACAGCATTGAAAAAGAAATGTAAAATTGGAGTACGCATACTTTCCAATTTCAAAACTTAATACAAAGCTACAGTAACCAAAACACTGTGGAACTGGTATAAGGTAGACATATAGACCCATGTGATAGAATTGAAAGTCCAGATAGAAACCCGAACATGTATGACCAATTCATTTTTAACAAGGGTGCCAAGACTACTGAGTTAGGAAATACTGTTTTCCTCAACAGGTAGTTCTAGAGCAACTGGATATCCACATACAAAAGAATGAAGTTGGACCCCCTACCTTACACTATATACAAAAGTTAATTCAAAGTGCGTCAGTGATCTAAGTATAAGAGCTAAAACTATAAACTCTTAGGGGCAAATGTAGGGATAAATCTTCATTACCTTGGATTTGACAGTGGATTCTTAGATATGACATTAAAGGCACAAGAAACAAAGGGAAAAATAAGTTAGACTTCATCAATATTAAAAACTTGTGAATCAAAGGACATTATCAAGAAGTGAAAAGACAACCTACAAAATGGGAGAAAATATTTGCAAATCAGATGTCTGATAAGGGTCTAATATACAGAACAGAACATATAAGAACTCTTAGAATACCACAGCAGAAAGGCAACTCAATTCAAAAATGGGCAAAGGACTTGAATAAACATTTTTCCAAAGAAGATATACAAAGGACCATCAAGCCCAAGAAGAGTTGTTCAGCATCATTAGTCACGAGGGAAATGCAAATCAAAACCACTTCACACCATGAAGATGGCTATAATTTAAAAAACAGAAAGTAACAAGTGTTGGTAAGGATGTAGAGAACTTAGAACCGTCATACAATGAAGTGTAAAATTGTGCAGTCACCATGGAAAACAGTTTGGCAGTTTCTCCAAAAGTTAGACAGATTTTGCCACGTGACCCAGCAACTCCACTCTTAAGTGTATAACCAAAAGAATTGAAAAGAGATACTCAACAAATACTTGCACACCAATGTTCATAGCAACACTATTCACAATAGTCCAAAGCTGGAGAAAACCAAAATGTTACATCAATGGATAAATGCATGAACAAATTGTAGTATATCTGTCCAATGGAATATAATTCATTCCTAAAAAGAAATGAAGTACTGATACATGCTGCAACATGATGAACTTCAAAAACATTATGCTAAGTGAAAGAAGCTGGATGCAAAAGATCACATATTAGTTATTCCATTTATATGAAATATTCAAAATAAGTTAAATCCACAGAGACAGAAGCAGATTAGTGGTTGTCAGGGGCTGGAGGAGGGGAGGAATGAAAGTGACTGTTTGAATGGGTATGGAGTTGCCTTTTGGGGTGACGAAATGTTCTGGAACTAGCTGGTGATGGTTGCACAACATTATGAATGTACTAAATGTCACTGATTGGAAATGTTAAAATGGTTAATTTTATGTTATGTTAATTCCACCTTAGATTTTTAAGCTGAAACATAAATATTACTTAAAATTATTAAATAGTGTGACAAACTGAAATGAAAGTCTTTCTGGAGGCAGGGACTGGACTATTATGACTAGCAGTATAAAGTTCTACTGATTCTTTCTAACCAGAGCTGAGGTTTATTTCTCAGTACCTTTATGATGCTCAGTAGCTGGAATGACAACTACCAACAGTATGGTGATAACAGTAAGGGGTATTATTGACTGGGAGAATAGTGAATATATGAGAGAAATCACAGCTCTTTTCATTTGAGAGCATCTTCTCAAGTATATCTAACACCCTTTCCAATTGAGGTCTTCCTTTTCCCTCAGCTACCAGAAAGCTTGAAAACAAATTCTGCCAAATTAACTTCATTTGCTTTATGACACGGTCAATTCCTTAGTAGGTCAGGGCTGCTGAATCTCTGGATTTCAGTGAAGTGCTTGACACAGTTTCATGACATCACTGTGACATACATTAGGGCTCTCTCCTCAGCCTTGTCATCCTGGACAAGGATAAAAATGGATGATTATTATGGATCAAATATAACAAGATGAATTTTATCAGAGATAAATGTTAAGTCTTGTACTTGGAACCAAAGAACACAAACTGAACAAAGAAACCATTGGAGGGACATGACTTAAGAGCAACTTTTACAGTAAAGAGTAACAGGGTGTGATTACTCTTAACCTCTCAGTATGAGCTAGCTAGCACAAATGGGTTGTTTAAATGTAGTGTTGAAAACTACTCTGCATTAATAAGGCCACATCTGGGGCATTATTCTCCATTCTACTTTGCAAGAGACTTTGACAAATGGAAAATCTAGAGGTCTGTATCAGGGATGGTGAGGAGGACATTCAAACCATGTCATGAGACACAGTTGAAGAAAACAGGAATGGCTAGTCTTGAAAATATTGGCACTCTTCAAACAATGAGAGCTTTCCAAAAAGGAAAAAAAAATGGAAAAAGAACAGAATTGACTACCTTTTGTGGTCATGAAAGCATTCAAGCAAAGGCTGAGTGGCCATTTTTCAAAAATGTTCTTGATTAAAGAGTGGAACTACATAGTAACTAAAGTATCTTTCAAACCTCAGAGTGTATGGATCTACATAATTACTAGAAAGCAGGAAACATGAGGATGGGGAAAAAGAGAAAATACAGGTTTAAACTAATGGTCTAATAAAATTCAAGTAAGTACTTAGATACTTCCTAAATTCAAGGGTTTGTTGAAGTTACTATAGATAGTTCAGGAGTGATGTCATTTTCAGATCTGGGTTCATAATCAATGAGAAGATAACTTGTTTTTTTGGCCTTGTTTTATAGTCTAGTCTCCTGAGACAAGATCTAGGGCTTGGAAGCCCAGCACAAATCTCTTCTTCAGGAAAACCTGGGACACCGTACTACTCATTCTCTGCCACAAGTTCCAGGAGAAGACCACTCCATGACTCTGCAGCACTTGGTAAGTGTATCACACAACAAACCCCATTTTACAAATGTTTCTTCCCTGCCCCACTCTCCCTTAGTCTATGCTTCTGGCTGTACTTTTAATTAGAAGAAATTTGGTTTCTTGGGTATCACGATGATATTGGGGCTTATTTACATAAAATAATATATCATATATTTAATAAAAATATTTTTATTTGGTCATCAGTATAAGAGGAACTGAATAGTGAAAAATGGAACTTTAACAATGGGATTAGTTTTTCCTCTTGTAATAAAAATGTCATGTACTAATATTAACACCTTATTCTTGACTAAAATTGATATAATGCTCAACAGTTTACAAAGTGGTTTTATAGTATACATTCTCATTTCAGCCATACAGCAGTCCTAGTAGTCAGTGGACATAATACTAGCTTTAACATAAAATTGAGGCTCAAAAGAGGACACATTCATATAACTAGAGGTGATTTATGCAGGATACAATTTAAGATTTTCTGACTCCAAGTCCAATGTTCTTTGCATATTAATTGCTTCCACTCCCCACTTTTTAAAAAACTGAGGTAAAATTAGCATAACAATTATCCATATTAAAGTGTACAATCCAGGGACATTTAGTATATTTACAAAACTGTACAGCCATCATCTCTAGCTCCAAAACATCACCTCAAAAGGAAACTCAGTAACTATCAAGCATGCAAATCTCATTTTCTTTAGCTTCCTTCTTTTATGTCTTATACATAGCCTAACCAGGCCAATCTGTTTTGTGTTGCTGCTTACAGCAAGCCTCAGGTATACTCTGACACCCTATCCAGTCAGTGTTTAAATGTGGGAATTTTTGGTTATTCTTACCAAAGAATTCTTTATATAAGAAAATTGAAGTTATAAAGCATGTTTATATTAAGGATAGACCAGCTTCTGAAATAAACATAGTCCACCAAAAGAAAGTATGTCCCAGTTATTTGTTCCACAAATACTTGTTGACACCCCTAATTTGTATGTCTACCTCTGTGAAACCTAAATTTTGGTAAAATATCCCTAGCCTTTGGGTCTAGAATATGCTTGAGGGTGTAAAAGGGCACAGTGATGGATTGTCATACTAGGCATAGAAAGCTCTGGTTAGATATGCCCACCTCTCAGTGTTATGGGTGGTTGAGTATATGTACTGTTAGCTCCGATGATTTAGACCACTGCACTCATTAAGGAAATGGTAAGTTAAAGTATCTTTTCTCCATCTCCACTTTTGTTTCCCACCAAATTAGTCAGGGTAAGAACATTCTTTTGAGTCTAGATGTGGCGGTGTCACTCTAGAAAAATATCTGTTAGTATGCTATGTGAGCGCACACTGTGATAAAAAGCACTAATATAGACCAGTATACTATTACTAAGAGTTCAAGGAGGAAATAAACTATTGGAATATTGAGGGCAGGGAGGGGGAGTGGATTTCATAAATACTCAAGCTTTCCAGAAATTAAAGCTTATATATTCTTCATTTTCATTTTGATTATGATAATGCTAGGTACTATGGATTATTTCTTCTATGCCAGGTACTGTGTATACATACTGTATCTTTACAAAAACTCTATGAGGTTATAGTATTAACGTCATGTTGCAAATAAGGAACCAAGACCCTGGAAGCTAAGTAACTTAGCCAAGCCTTGGTATCCAGGGAGGTGCACTCATCTCCTGGGTGAATACCGTTTAGTGGATTATTATTCCATTCTTTATTGTTATTTCTCAGTCTTAGACACTCTTTCTCGGCATTGCAGTTATCCATAAAATCTCTGAAAGGACTTCAGAGATAATCTACGCCAATCTTAGCATCTTCTCAAGCTATTTAGATGCTTTAGGAAATCAACATTCTGCAAAACAGTATCTAACTTATAATACTCTTGCCACAGTTTTTAATATAAACCTAGTAATAATGGCTAAAATTTATTGTGTCATTTTCTGTTAGGCACTTGCCTGAGCATCTTTCTGTATTATATTTATTGCAATAACTCCAGGAGGTTATTAGGTAACTGAAGTTCTAAGAGGTTAAGTAACTTGCCCAGGCTCACACAGCTGCTGTGTGATGGAGCTGAAATTTGAATCCAATCAGCTTACTCTCTTAACTATTACACTTTGAAACCTCCCAAAAGTGAACTCTGTATCCTAAGTTCATGATTTTGAATCCAACATTATTTATATAATTGTAGAGTGGCAGCTAATGATGAGATTAAAAATATAAAAGAAAAATTTCCATTCCCATGGCAGTGAAGAACTGTCCTTATCTAAACAGCAATGTATTCTACTGCTAACTACCCCAAAAGAGAGTGATGGGCTCCAGACTGATAGGAACAGTTCAGTTGACTCTCTTGGTATGTATGGAGTGTGGCTTTTGCTCAAGGGATACTATACTAGTTGTGAAAAGTTGGGTTTTAGAAAAGCCTCACAAAGAACAAAAATTTTGCCTGTAAGTTTTATAAATATAGAGTGTGCCAGATGTTGTTTATCTTTGGCACTTTTGTTTTAAGGAAATATAGGCTGCCTCTTGGGGTAGGGAATAGATGCTAATGAGTGTTTTTTTCCTCTTTTTATTGTATAAAATTTTCCATGTGCTACTTACAAAGTTGCTTTTTTAGCTTTGCAGCCTCCTGGGATATTCACTATAAAGATTCCCAGCCCCAATTTAAATGGGTTTCATTCTTTCTTAAACAACTGCATGTTTTATTGTCATATCATTTATGACCCAGGAAAATACCATTTTTACAGTTCTAATTTTTACAGTTTTCAAAAACATTGTAATTAACATCAGCCTTCTTATGCATTCTCTCTTCTTAATAGTGAACCCCTCTGAAAAATCCTGAATTTGATCCATTATTTGTGTACGATTGGAAAGGTGCAATTAACACCATTTTTTACAATAAATAAGATGAACAAGTATTAAATTTTACAGATAAGTAAAAGTAAAATACCAAGTAAGGTTGTTAGGCATATGAAAATATTCATATTCTCCATTATATTAATAAATAATTTGTGTCTTAGAAAGAAATATACTTTAGTTATTTCTTGGAAATAAATATAAATATCCAAGGATAAAATTGTATAATAATTAGTGCTGAAGTTGCAGTTTTAACCACACATTGTTAAAGTAAATGTTCTTATAGAATACTTATAGGATGATATCATACATGACAATGCCTGTATCTAATAGTTTATGTAGCATATCTCAGATATTATTATAACCTTAATTTTTCAGTTATTAAATTTTATTTCAAATTTTTAACATAATACCTTGTAGCATTAGCATTAGCTTTTAGTCTATTTAATATGCTTTTAAACCTAATTCTCAATGTGATATGAACACTAAATTTGTGTCTCTCTTAAGGAGTCATATTATTAAACTGACCTGTTGTACCAAATGCCCCTCTGCAAATGAGCTGAGATAAATGATGTAAAGTGCCTAATATGGAACCTTGCACATAATAGGTGCTTAAGAAATATTATTCCCTTTTCTCACACATGCTTATTGGTTTGTTATTTTCTTTCTTGTTTTACTTTGCTGTCATCTTCCCAAACTTATGGGATATGTATTTCAGAATATATCACTTCATTAGGCGTACCTGTTTTGCACTGGAACCAGTTAGAAAGAATGAGACCCCTATCCCTGTATTCCCTTACTTACTTCTAAATGCTGGAAGACAAGAAAGGTACTAGGAGGAAAAATTCTTTCCTGCTCATTTGAAGTCTGAAACTTTTCTAATATAAATGCTGATGAAATATACTGTTTCCCACGTGCAGATCCTTTGCAAGCAAAGAAAGTCAGAAAGGTGCCTCCTGGCTTGCCTTCTTCTGTAAGTACCCATTTTTTTTGACTTTGTGGTAAACAAACTGATATCACGTATTCAGTATCTGCTGGCTGTAAGGATACATTTGGTTGGTATCAGTAGGCACACTTCACATAGTAACTGTTCTCTACTTAATGGAATCACTGATTGAGTTAAATCCAAATTCAGTGTTAGGTTTTTAAGATTTCTCTTCAGTGATTTGTAGCTTACTCATACGCTTTTACTCCATGGCCCTGTCATCTGAATTCCCCTCTTGGGAAGAGGACTAGGCTGGTAGCTGTCAAAGAAGATCTCCTGTACAGGTCTTTTGATGTTTAATTAGTCATTATGTTGCTGAACAGGAGGACAGACAGAGATTAATAGCTGAGAATCTTAGAAATTTACATTTGTAATAATCCCAATGGAGCTAAAGACATTAAGATTCGGAGGACATGTTCGGCTCAGCTTGCCTCAGTAGGACTGAGGTTATTAATATGCATAAATCACCAAGTCAGATGTTCATTGTGAAGCCCTTGTGGATTTTAAAGCCTTCATTAAGCCTTTCCTAACTTCAGCCTAGCATCAGGAAAGCTTTCAAGCAGCTAGTTTGTTGATCCCTCTTTGCTCAAAAATGTATCCTTTGAGAATAAAGAGCTTTCATGAAGGAGGTTGGAAAGGTTTGGTGAACAACCGTTAATGGCCATGATAATCAAATGCTGTAGGGGTGTTTGTGCTATTAAGTATACTTTATTCTGTTAAAGAGTAAAAGTATTTGTAAATGAACCTATATCATAAATCCACCTACAATTTAAAAATCCCTGGTGTGAAGAGGGAAGATTTTTTTTCCTCTCCCTTTTCTTAGAACAAATGGGGAGTGGGGCTTTTGGATTGAGGCCCCATGCCTTGTAGGGTACATCTCTTTGTTGTGTAAATGGATGTTGGCCTTTTATTTGGCAGTACTTAACACATGGGCGCAGGTGCTGCTGGATGAGTCACAGCTCATCGAAGTATACACTGAATGGAATATCTGGCTTGGCAAGTAGTAATCTAGAAGGAGCAGCATGGGTCTTGAGGTTTTTATTTTTTATTAAGGCTGAAGTAGAGATACCATCTTTTTGGTTGTTTGCCTTCCTTCTTTCCTATGTTCTTCCCCCTCCTTCTCTTCCATGTGATACATGAAAACTCAAATTTGAAATCCTCTTTGAAACTCACTTCCAGATGGATCTGAGTTTTATGCAGCCTAAGGCAGCTGTGCTCTGAACCTGCAGCTTACCTGGAAGGTTGGATTGCAGCTGCAGGCATTCTTAAAAGCTTTTGCTTGCATAAGCACTTGGACCCACTAGAGGCTGAATAGCTGCTTGATAAACAAAATGAACACAATGCCTCAAATCATTATTCCCAAAGACAGGATTTTTTTTTCAGCGACAGCTAAAAATAGTTGGGCAATTTACATTTTAACAGTTGTGTGCTGTGCAGGGGTAGGTGGTTCAACAGCATAACATGATTTCTGCTAGATTAACGGAAGTCATATTTAAAACTGACAGAACAGCTAAAACATGTAACTGCGATTTTTTTGGTAATTTGTTACTATAATTCTATGAGAGTAATAGAAGTTAAATTACATATTAATATTTAGTATAACTGCACAGGTTTTAAAAATACCAGATTAGTAAATGAAAAATTCATCTCATTTCTTTGCCTGACATTAATTTTAAGAAACAGTATATTTTTGTTGTTTCATAGTTCTTTCATTTTTAAAACAAAAGGGCAAAATGGACAGAACAACCTGGAAAAAGAATAAACACTGGAGGTCACCAGTGTTCCTTGCAATCCTAATCAAAACAGCATTCACTACCTGGAGGTAATTCTCTGTATTGTCTCAGGTGTTAAGGATGAGCCAAGGAGAGGGGGAAAGCCAGTGAATTCTCATGAAACTGATTTCTTTGAGAACCATTAGAAAATTTCACAAGTCAAGCCTACTTATATATTGTATTACTAGCTTCTTTACTTGGGATTTATTAGATATTTGTATAGAAAATATTAGAAATTATTTTCAATTCTGTACTTAACATCAGCAGCAAACATGATCATACTGCTTTGAAACCATGCTGAAAATAGTATTTAAATGTATTGAATGTTATTAAGGATATATAAATGATAAATGCATTTTAATTAGAAGCATATTTTAGATTAACTGCTGTGTTGAAATCTCAGGTTTTTAAAAGAGAGTTTTTTTAAACTTTAAAAACTGGTACTTTGATAAATAATACCAAAATAATAAACTGAGAACACTTATTGTTACACTACTTACCTTTTCAGTGTCTAAAACAAATGGAATTTAAAGTAATGGTTTTCTATTTGGATGCTTTTACTGAAATATATGTAATTCATAGGGCTTTATCAATGTGAATTATTTTTTAAAAATGGGTATAAAAATGAAAATGGACTATGTATATTTTATTTCATGATCATTTGAATATCCTACTTCCCAAACTAGAAACTTGACCGTAACATCTCAGATTTCACAGTTTGCTGCTTGTGCAGTCAACCTTTAGTCATCTGTAAAATACATGTTACCTTTACTAAAAAAAGAGTGAAAGAGCTAGGTTGGTAACTGCTCACACCACTACAGAGAACAACAGGCAGTGTTACTTAACATGCAAAGCCATGATAATCTACATAATTTGACCATAGACCATTGGTTAGAGGCCCTTTCTTTTTCTAATACATGATATGTATTTAGGTATCATAATTACAAACCTCAGCTCCCCTATTCCTCACTGCAGAACAACTGAATGGTAACTTCTGTCTGGATGAAGGTCCGATAACGGTGTATTGACATTCTTAAAGCTGTATGGTCACTAAGGTTAAGAAAATGGTCTGTTCAAATCTGCTGGCTTAGTTATTGATTGATTGTATGACCCTGGACTTGTCAGTCAGCCTTAGGAAATTTGAACTGGGAAATCTAAAGTTCCTTTCAGGTCTAAAATGTTACATTCTTAGGGTTTTAAAATTAATATGCTCTATACATAACCAAAAGGTGTAATGGGCATAGTTTTCTTCCTACCGATGAAAAAATGGTGTTCTTTAAGCACATTACATTTTCCACTTGTTTCTCTAGACAGGTTGAAATATTGAACAAAGTGAACTTCTGTAGCAGCAACAGTAGAGCGATGCCTGGACATTGAATTCAAACATACAAGCACACCATCATTGCCTGCAGGGAACTAGTGTGAGAAACAAGCATTTAGTGAATTAATTACGTGTATTTCAGTGAGGCAAGTAAAGGTGTGCACCAAGTACTCTGGAAACATAGAGTAGGTAGAACTAACTCTGCCTTGGGAAGTACTAATGGCCTCAGGAGTTGACATTTGAACTCTGTCTGGGAAGATTAGTAGCAGTCGATACAGGTAAAAGGCATAGACATGTAAAAAAATAAACACACTCTCAGGCCACATCTAGAAGTACAGCATTATTGAGTTCTGTACCAAATATAACCTTTATGCTTTTCCTATAGCAGACCCGCTCTCCCACTCCAGAGGAAGATTGAGGAACACATAAGACCAGCTCAGATATGAAAAGAGATAAATTGTCATAGCAGTCTACCCTGGATAAAAGCCTAAAGTCTCCTGGCCTGTAGATAATAGGAGGCATTTGTAGTTGTTAAGATTATCTGGGAGTCTTTCTGAAGGTATGGGTGTGCTTTGACTTTGCAGGATGTTTTCTTTCCTTTTTAGGGCTCCTGAACCTCCCCTCTCCTTCTCTAACCACCAACTCTAGTCTTTGTTCTTCGTATATACACAAGCTGTTTTTCATCTCTATCAAATTTTTACTGAGATAAAACATTTAAGGAAATTTTGAAACACTGGGTAGGGATTGCGAGCAACTGTGATTTTTCTCCTAGTAATTTGTGGGAAAAAGTGAAACATTTGCATTATATTTGTTAGCATCCGTTACAGCCTCAATTTCACTGTGTTAGAGTAACACATATCTTACATGTGTGAGCATCTGTGCTAACCATTATCTGTATCATCTTAATCTTTAATCTTCACCACACCAATCTGTAAGATAACTAATATCCTCTTCTTACAGATGAGGAAATTGAGACTCAGAAATATTAAGTAACTTGCCCAAGATTACACATACAGCCAAAGATTACAACCTAATTTAATATAGAAGACCATTTTCTTTTTCTTTTGAATGTTAAAACATGTTGTGTATCTTGGTGTACTCATAAGGTATCTTGGTTAGTATATTAAATTTAAAACAGTTTATTCTGTCAGTTATGTTTTTCTTGATCAAATTTATTAATTGCTTTGTTGTTTAAAGACCTACCACCATCTTGAAAGGATGACGTAGAAAAGCACAGACTTCCTAGTCAGGCAGATGGGTTTTTATCTGGCCTCAGCTGCTTTTTGTTTCGTAACCTTAGAGAAATTGCTTTTAAGTTCTCTGAACACGAAATTTCTGTTTGTAAAAGGAGATAGTAATGTTTATCTCAAGTGTTAGTATGAGGGTATTATGTGCCTTACATGTGCCTAGTATATAATAGACACTCAGTAAATGTTCTTTCTTTATTTTTTTCTAGTTCCTACCACTATAGCCTGCAATTTAAAGGAATTTTAGCATTTCATGTTTACCGTTTTTTTTTTTTCTTGGCTGTGCCTCATGGCTTATGGGATTTTAGTTCCCCGACCAGGGATCAAACCCGGGCCCTTGGCAGTGAGAGCGTGTGAGTCCTAACCACTGGACCACCAGGGAATTCCCATACCATATTTTGTTGAAAAGCAAGGAAAAGTTTGAAAACATAAGGAAAGATAAATATTATGGTAAAAAAAAGTATTTACTTGCATATGTAATGTATGTGCCTGGCACATAGTGAGTAGTAAATTGTAGCTGCTATTGTTGTTAAGAAAGCATTCATTTTCAGAAAAGGAACTTATAGAAGGAGGAAAAATTGATTGAATTAATTCCTGCCTAGAATTCATACTAATTAGTTTTGTCTTCTGAACTATCAAGAGTCTATGCTTTTTTTTTCCTTTATTTTGTCATTGGTTGAACATCTTTATGGTCCTCTAAAGCATTTCTCAGATGGAGGGAAGTTTCTTTGTTCTTTATTTCTTAACTTGATGTTATATAGTATTTCCAAACATAGATCTTTTTTAAAAAATGCCTGCAGAAAATGCAGAATCCTGAAGAAAGAAGCAAGACACTTCCAAGATTTTTATCACCAGCAAAGTAAATATCTATACAGATTTCAGAATACCTTTATATCCAAGTTGTGATCTTGTTCAGTAGCATTTGAAAACATCTTTTGAACATCATCATGCTCTGCATCAAGATGGCATGTCTTATTCATTTTTTTTTAAATTAATTTATTTATTTTTGGCTACGTTGGGTCTTTTGTTGCTGCACATAGGCTTTCTCTAGTTGCGGCCAGCGGGGGCTACTCTTTGTTGCGGTGCCCAGGCTTCTCATTGCGGTGGCTTCTCTTGTTACAGAGCACGAGCTCTAGGCGCGCAGGCTTCAGTAGCTGTGGCACACGAACTCAGAAGTTGTGGCTCGTGGGCTCTAGAGCGCAGGCTCAGTAGTTGTGGTGCACGGGTTTAGTTGCTCCGCGGCATGTGAGATCTTCCTGGACCAGGGCTCAAACCTGTGTCCCCTGCATTGGCAGGCGGATTCTTAACCACTGCGCCACCAGGGAAGTCCGGCATGTCTTCTTCATTTTGAACATAACTGGTTTATAGTCCCACACATAGGCTGATGACACAATCTCTTTGTTTCTTAGTCAAATATCATGCTAGTCTTTGTCCTCTGTCTTTAAGTGTGTATATATTATCCCACAAAAGCTGTAATAGTTTGTCAGATACTTGCTTTAATTTTTTTGAGAGTTTGAGAGTTAAACTCTCAAAGTATATTTTACCTCCCTACCCATCATGAAAAAATTTTTTTATGATTCTTCCCTCACAAGGAACTTTATTGTTTCTGAGATAAATCAAAGCAGCTTAGACACCACCTTTTCTTGCTTTGCTGCATACAGGTACAGAGCTCTGTAGCCTTTGAATTGGTAATTGACTATAGTTTAGGAAATGACCTTCCTTTCTGCCAAATGTTTGTAGGATTTTATTTTGTTGGGAATGGCTTTTTTTAATTAATGTGGATTTTTTGTCATTTTTAGTATTAAATTTTCTATTTTAGGGACACCCCTTGAGATAATTGGAGATATTCTGAGGTGTTTCTAAATCACAAAGACCACTAAACATGTACCGTGATCTAGCATTTTCATGTACATACTAAATATAATTAGTAAGAATATTAAATAGAAAAGTCAGAATATTAAATTTTGAGGGTGGCTAAAGTGAGGATTTTTTTTAAAATAGGAAAGAGAGGACAGATACAACTTCCTGGGGCTGATATAAATGAATAACTTGGAAAAGTACCACTTGAAAGATTAGTGGTTATCTGAACCAGTAAGAAAAAGGTCAAGGGTAGAACTGTAGAGATATTGTTACCTCCAGTTTATCCACAAAAATAGTGAGATAAGCTACAAATGTATCTGTGGGAGTGTTCTGTGGGAGTGTTCTGTGGAAGTTATTAGGAAGCTAGGGTAGCAGTGTATTTGTAGACAATTATCCGAGACCCTTAACTAGCAAGAATCCTAGTTGATTCTAGAATAAACAGTATTTACATGCAGCACCAGCTTAAGCTAAACTTCATAAAGTGAACACTCCAGTTCCTGAACATGAGTGGGAATAGATATTTGCTTAGCTCCTTTAGCAGACAAGCCCATAGGGTGCACAACAACTAGGTACTTAAGGGTTTCTTATTTCGAACTGTTAGATAAGCTGTCTCTGTTTGAAGGCTACCTTGATATAAAATTTCCAAACAGACTGATTCTTTCTCTGACCTTACAGGTCATTCTAGCAGGAAAATCTTAGTACCTAAAGCGAATGGTTCTATAATCCATTCCAAACTCATATTCAGTTTGGTCATTGAATGAAAGATTTTCTTCATACATTAATAAGAAGAAATAGCCACTGTTTATGCTGACAGTAACTACTGTTCAGAACAGTGTCAGACTTGTATCAGTGTAGATAATGGGCTTTTAATCCATAGTTCTAAGATGTTGGTTTTTTGTAACAAGCCAGTCCATCTTTGATCTGATTTCAAGTCAAAAAAAAAAAAAAAAAAGGAAAAGTTACCAGCGAGCAAGTCTTCTGTATGTTTGTACTGATGTGATGGTACAACCACAGTGATATTTGTTATTTTCTGACCTTTCTATTTCTTTTTAAAGAAGGAAGAACATGGCTGAATTTCAGAACCAGCTTTTACGATTTATTGAACTCCTCAGCTGTTATATTTTAGATCTTTGAGACTTTACAAACCAGATGTAGGATAAGCCCCAATGTGTGTGTGTGTGTGTGTGTGTGTGTGTGTAATTTGTATGGTTTTTAAAGGATATGTGGTTGAATTCTATAAATGCTTTCAGACGTTAAGCCCACTGTTTTGTCATTCAGCATCAGTAGAACCATGAAGTTTTTTTGTTTCGTTTTTTATCTAATACAATTTTTTCAAGTATAGGAAAGAAGGAATAAATTAAGAAACTCCAGGTTTCTTAATTTAAGCCCCAAGTTTGGGGCTCTGGATTTCATTCTAGGTTAGGGAAGGCATTTATATCCTAAGTAATTTGCTGACATGAAATTTGCCATCGCCGATATTTCCTTTGTTTAACCAGTGATGATTTTAGTTTGAAAAGTCATTTAGTGTACTTGTATGATAACTAATTTCAAGGAGTGTAATCTATGCTATATAGATAAGTTCATACTTAGACTTCTAAGCAGTTTAAAAACACTACTAGTTCCAAGATAGTTCCTTATTTCTCCCGTGTTTGTATTCTTTGAATAGATTTTTAAACAAGTTTTTTTTTTTTTGGATTGCACCAGGTCTAATTTGTGGCAGGCGGGCTCCTTAGCTGTGGCTTGCAGGCTCCTTAGTGTGGCATACAAACTCTTAGTTGCAGCATGCATGTGGGATCTAGGTCCCTGACCAGGGATTGAACCCCAGCCCCCTGCATTGGGAGTGCAGAGTCCTAACCACTGCACTACCAGGGAAGTCCGATTTTAAACAAATTTTAAAGTGTTAGCCCTTCAAAGTTTTTGTCTTTTTTATTATCTGCATTTAATTTAAGACATAACCCAATATATCTATAATATGACAACATTTTATTAATTTTCAAAAGTAATTTGGTTCTAGAAATTGTTTCTGGAAAATTTGCTAGAATCTGCTATCTCTTTCTTATAGCCTATATTTCTACTCTTCCTCAGTGTGCTAGACCAGGAGTCAGCAAACTTTATGTAAAGGGTTCTGTTGTCAATCTGCTCAGCTTTGTGAGTCAGACAGTCTCTGTCACAACTATTCAGCTCTGCTATTGGAATGTGAAAGCAGCCACAGATGATACATAAATGAATGGGCATGACTGTGTTCCAGTAAAACTTTATTTGTAAAATCAGGTGGTAAACCTGATTTGGCCCACAACTATAATTTGCCAACCTCTGCATTAGACTTAAAGACCATAAGTGTATGCCTAGAGTAGATATATTCTTACCTTCTTCATAAATATACTTCCCGTGAAAAACAGACCCAAAGAGAAACAAAATAAAAGCCTGTTTTTTGTTTGTTTGTTTTTTAGATCCATTACATGATATTCATTAGTCCCTTCATCATTTCCTTAAGGCCCTAGGCACATTGATAGAAACTTTCCAGGACAGTTATTTGCCTTAAAATGTACCTGACTAGGATGGTGGAAGAACCTCAATATATAAAGTGAATGCTACGAAGTCATAATTTTTCTAGGATTTAAATGTCACATTAGGTAATAATATGCAGAAGTTTATGACATCAAAAATAAGTCCACATAGAGATATATTAGAAAATGTTTATTTGAAACAATTGGGTTTAAAGTATTTAAATAATTTGACTTTGATATAAACAATTCTATTATAATTTTTTCCTTGAACTTATATATACATGTGCCTAATCACCATCTTTTATCCTGGTCCAACTTCCTCATAGAACCCAAAGCTAAAAAAGTCGTTCCTAGCAGCTTGAGAATCAGTTCCAACCCATGTATGATTGTGAGACAGATTCTGTTGAAACACGTGACATGTCTCTCTAAACCTAAAAGCTTCATTCAAAACTTAAGAGAGGAGGGCTTCCCTGGTGGCGCAGTGGTTGAGAGTCCGCCTGCCGATGCGCAGGGGACACGGGTTCCTGCCCCGGTCCGGGAAGATCCCACATGCTGCGGAGCGGCTGGGCCCGTGAGCCATGGCCTCTGAGCCTGCGCGTCCGGAGCCTGTGCTCTGCAACGGGAGAGGCCACAGCAGTGAGAGGCCCGCGTACCGCAAAAAAAAAAAAAAAAAAACTTAAGAGAATCTTCACTTAGATGACTAGAAAACTCACAATCTCTATAAATTTAAGTGAATATTTATGGTTCTTATTTAGTTTTTTTTTTTTAGTTTTATGATGGCTAGTGTTAATAAATAATACTTCATAAATAAGTAATAAAACTTCTCAGGTTTTCCAACTTGAGCTTGATAATTTTTTAAACCATAAAACTTGACATAATTGAAATTAAGTTATCAATATGTTTTTCAACATTACCGAAGATACTTATAAATTTCAAAAAACAGTAATTTGAATGAGAATTAGAAATTTATTGCTACTAGAGTGGGCTCCATTTAGTAAATTTCCACTGAGAGAAATATGAATTCATTCTGATAAAGTTAGTGAATATAAAGTGCTTATTGTGAATTAAGAATTCTTCTAGGCTTTAGATATTTAAGTAATAATAAACCATGGACCTTGTACCCTGTCTTCAAGATGCTTACGGTCAAAAGGTAACTTTGACCTTTGGAAATAAGTTAACTTTAAATTTTTTTTCATTTGAGTGATTATCGCCCCCTGGGCACATAGTGGAGTATCCAGGAAATGCTTTTTGAATTAAATTAAGAGGATAAAAATAAATACTGTGAAGCTATTATTTTATGTTATCTATGATGGGGAACATCATCTTTTAATGACTTCCTGCTCCAAGCTGTACTTTTCAACTTTCTCCTACTCTGGCTGTTCCAAATGATCAAAAATATGTTAACTTGCTTTTTTTGTATAAGACACTGAACTATTTGTCCTATTTTTTTCCTCAATTGTGCAGTTAACTCCTAATTATACACAATAATAGGAATAAATTTGCCCCCCAAGTGGTAAATTACCAGTAATTCAGCCATAACTCTACAGTGTGCTGGGATTGACGTAGTTAACAATGTAGTGTCATGATCCTCATGTGACAGATAAGGATGGAAAACCATAATACAGGAAACCTTTTTCTAAAGGAAAAAAAATTATGGTTTCATTGACATAAAAGTAAAACAGTGGTTATCTTCCCATATTAAATTTCTCATACTAAAATTGTCTTCAAGAATTTGATCATTTCTTACCACCTGCTGCTGTCTTCATTATCCAAGCCACTTTTATCTCTTTCCTGAATTAAAGCAGCATCTTCCCAACTGACCTCCCAATTTTCCTTAAATCATTTTTTTTAATACAGGACAATCCCTTTAAATTTTAAGTCAGATGATATTCTTCTGCTCAAAATCCTCCAACAGCATCTCTTATCTCTGCAAAACCAAAGTCCTTAAAATGGCTTTCAAGACCCTTCTTACCTGTTTTCTGCTACCTCCCAGACTTCATCTTCCACTAATTTATCCCTCTAGTCTTCTGCCCTCTTTACTGCTCCTTAAAGATATCAAGCACCGTCCTGCCTCAGGGCCTTTGCATTTACTCTTCTCTCTGCCAGAGCACACCTCCCTTAGTACCCCTATAGCTAGTTTCCTTATATACTTTTCTCTTTGATCACATATCACTTTATCACTGGGGAATCTTTCCTGACCATCCTATATAAAATGGCAACATGCCCCATATTCCCCTCTCTCCTTTCCTGCTATAATTTTCTTTGAAACACTTACTACCATCTGATGTACTATAATTTATTCTTTATCTGTCTTACCCAGGAGAATTTTGATAAAACAGGGATTTTACTTATGTTGTTTATTGCTTTATCAGCAGCTCCTAGGTGCATAATAGATGCTCAGTGAATAGTTGTTGAATAAATGAACAAACTTAAATGATTGGCAATACAGCCATAGTTGTTCTTTCTTCCTGGATCATACTCATTTGACTCAGAGAAGGTATAAACAACATACTGAACAATCTGAAATTAACATATTCTTCAAGGAGAGCTACAAGTATATTTTAACTATCTATACTGTAAGATGTTTAACATGGTTAAACTTTGTAAAAGCTTTTCAGGGAGAAAAAAAAACCTCCAGTTTTTCATCAGAAAAGTGGAAGTGTTTTCTGTGGCAAAGATCACTGGAATTCTTCCCATTTACATAGGCATAGTCTTACTCTCAGTTAGATACATCACAGCTCGGAAGACCTGAATTTGGTTTTCCGTGTGTGGACTTAGCATTAATAATTGTGATCCTGTATTCATATCTTTATTCCAATTTTAACAATAGTAACACAGTTTGGATCTTTTTAATATTTCAGTCTCAAATAACCAGTGTTAGAGCACCCCAGTGTTCCTCAAGATCACACAGCTGGGGTTTCCCTGGTGACACAGTGGTTAAGAATCCACCTGCCAGTGCAGAGGACACGGGTTCGAGCCCTGGTCTGGGAAGATCCCACATGGCGCAGAGCAACTAAGCCCATGCACCACAACTACTGAGCCTGTGCTCTAGAGCCATGAGCCACAACTACTGAGCCCACGCGCCTTGAGCCTCTGCTCCACAACAAGAGAAGCCACTGCAATGAGAAGCCCACACACCACAACCAAGAGTAGACCCCACTCGCCACAGCTAGAGAAAGCCTGCGTGCAGCAGCGAAGACCAATGCAGCCAAAAATAAATAAGTAAATAAATTAATTTTAAAAAAAAGATCATACAGCTGTAAAGGTACTGTGGTACTGCTACATGCTTTTCACCCTTTATTTTTGTATTATACCCTGTTAATTATCCAACCTATGTATTCATTACAGCCACCTTTGTCTATAATCCACATAATCTCTTTTATGATGTACTAAATTCTCCAGCCAAAAGGCACAAAGAAGCAAATCACAGGCCCAACTTCTTTATTACCGAACAGTGCAGGAGCCACAGCCTACTTAGTTAAGATGAGCTCTCTTAAGTTAAGGATTGTCTCCTTAACTCTTGCTGCCTACTAAAATTATAACAAAGCCATCTCTGTAGAGGCTTACATGTTTATTTGAAGAATATGGCCAAAAATCTTTATTTTCTCAGTGGTGCTGTGTTAAACATAAAATGTCTGACCTGTAGATCAAACTGCACGTTATTAAGAAAGCAAAATTGTTACCGAGCTAATTAGATGACAGAATTAGGTAAGAGTTTTTACCTGTTGGTAAGATGTCAACCCTTTTCATTTTTTTTTACCATTTTATCCTAGACACTACAGAGCTATTTAAAAAGATGTTAGTTTTAAACGAAAATATTACTAGAAATACATAACTAAACCCCTTGTGAAGATAATTCACTTGCCAGCATATAAATGTTACTAGAATACAAGCATTTGGACTCTTAGCTTAGAATTGAGAAGTTGTAATAATGTTTTTGATTCCCTATCTGATCAACCTTTCATTTCATGTGAGGCTCTGGGCTTTTAACTGTGCCACTTGCAGATATGATTATAAAAATACAATTTAAGGTTGGTGTGTGGACATTAGGTCTCATCTATGCCAGTGAGTCATAACCTGGGTCTTCAAAATTAGTAATACAAAATGTAAATATTTCAGAAAACCTAACAAATTGTGTAATTTACTGAAATAAATTATCCGTGCTATCAGATTTCTTTCACTAGAATTAGCTCAGCATGGCAGTGCTTCATTTTCCTTTTAATCAGAAGTTCTGAATGGGAGTTGCATGGCTTTTTTTTAACAGGGAAAAATATTCATTATAACTCAAGAAAAGTTTGGGAGACAAAAATCTTTCAGAATAGGAATTCAGTGTTTTGGGGTGGAGTAGGTAATAAAAGGTTTCACTGTTGGTGAAATGGCTAGGAAATGTTTGGCCTAGTTTAATTCCTGAGTTTTCCAGAAGTGGAAACTCAGACTCAGGGAAATTCAGTGACCTCGCCTAAGCTCTCATGCTTCCTAAGAGGCAGAGCTAAAACCCGAATCCCTGTCTCCTGACTCGTAGTCTATGCTCTTTTTCATCATATGGTATGACGCCACAGTGTCTGGAACCTGAGCAGCTTATCTCATGTTACAGAGTACTAATGAGTGGTAGGGAGAATTATTCTGCCCTACTGTAAGTATTTGTGATAGAGATGCATAGAACAAGTAGCTTAACACATTTTCTTCTTTCAGAGTTTTGTGACTGTGTTTCCCAACCTGTCTGGTAAGGAACACTTGTTGGGGTGGCATATTGCCTTTACCAGTGAAGCATACTAAGTAAGCATTACTGAAACTTTTGTTTTGCTTTAAACTGACACTATCTCCCATCTCCTCCCCTGCTTATTATACCATCCTCATATATGTTTTCAAACTGAAGTATTACTTGGCTTTTGTTGAGAGTTGGTCACCAGAATTTAATGGTTAGAAATCATTCTCTTTTTTCTTTTCCTTTTTTTTTTTTTTCCCCCCCGGTACGCGGGCCTCTCACTGTTGCAGCCTCTCCCGTTGCGGAGCACAGACTCCGGACGCACAGGCTCAGCGGCCATGGCTCACGGGCCCAGCCGCTCCGCGGCATGTGGGATCTTCCTGGACCGGGGCACGAACCCGTGTCCCCTGCATCGGCAGGCGGACTCTCAAACACTGCACCACCAGGGAAGCCCCCATTCTCTTTTTAAGATGGGTCTTTTCATAAATTTAGGATCTGCATGATTTCTTCCAGTGAGTATAGCTAAAATGAACTCTTCTTTGTTACTTGATCATTACAAATATGAGGCAGGATGATTTGGTAGATACTCAGTACTTAATTAGAGGTATGAAGTATTAAAAAATTACTACCACTAGCAAGAATTTTTACTGGAACAAAACATAGATTGGGTGCCAGAAATAACTTAATGTATAAGTTATTTAGAGTTTCCAGTTGCAGATTCTTGAAATGGCTCTGGGCTAAGTAAGATGCAGATGTTATTTCTGGTCTCTTTAAAAATAAATTTAAAATAGAGTAGAATATCATAGTACTGTTCCATTTCTCATAAATCGAAAGGATCTGGTACTTTCCAGCTCAGAAGAAAAAAATTACACAGGTCAAAGAAGAAATAAAAAACCGGGGAGCACTTTCCTTAAGGGAGAGCTAACTGGACCCAAGATCAAATTGTTTACCTTTATGGTTTAAAATAATAGCTTTGTTTGCTTCTAGTTTTTGTTTTGTTGTAACCTAATAAGTCAGTAGTGCAATGCCTTGTCCCAGTCTTGAAAGCTCATCAGAGTGCTGGTTTATTAAAGAATTTTAAAACCTGGATACTCTCCTCAACTTCTTTTTACCCGCAGACACACCATTAGTGCTGTGATTATAGAGCCATCTGCAGGAAAATTATCAAGTTGCAACATAGTTAATGAATCTCTTACCGTGTTATTTCAAGTGGTAAATGAGAAGTGACAAACTGCAATTCATGTGGGGAAAGAAATGGACAGGCAAGAGATGCAGGAATTACTAGGGAGGGGGACTCCCCACTTTAATTTTTTGAGGAAAACTGCTTTGTCATAGTGAGTTTATGATCAAGATAAACATGAAGTTTGCTTCATGTTTTATATATTCTCAGTAGTGGCAGTTCTATCTTGTTTGAAGGGGTATTTAATGATTGCCTTTTAGAAGCTTTGTATGATCTGTCAGTTCTGTTCATGTTGATGTCAGAGGGATACTATTTAGTTACCTCAGAAAGAGATTTATCTGCTTTTCTCCTCCAGGAGGTATGGCTGTTTTTACACATCCTCATTTTGGTCATATGGTTGTCAAAAGGGGAATTAAACAAGTGTTCTTTTGCCCTATAAATGCAGTTTATACAGCTGACTGTTTACATTGGCTATACAGATAGGTGTTTTCTATTTTGTTAAGCATTAAGCATTTCTAAAACACATGTTAGGCTTGAGATTTTTGTAAAGAGATGATAAGAAATCTGATGTTCTATGTCTGAGACAGATGATGTGATTTGTGAACTTTAGCATGAATTTTACTGAGAAGTGGTGGGGGGGGGTGGTTGCTCCTCATTTCCAATCAATATCCAAGTAAATTGTGTACCAGTTTTCAGACCAATCTGTAATATAACTCTGATTATTGGTTTGGCTAGGATTTAGGTACTCACAACTAAGGCATAATTGGAACCAGTTTTTCAAAATATCACCTGAGGAAAGATCAGAAAACCAGGTCTTTGATTTTTCATCTTTTCATACAGTGGAAAGACAGTATTTGGAAGCCTTTTTACTGATTGATTAGTTATCAGCAAGATAGATGAGAGTAATATTGTTGAGTTAGAAGATGCATTATATGATTGCAGATAAATAGTATTATTATGTTTAAATAATAGGTACTGATTGTTAGTGGATCGGTTTGAGAGGGATGCATTATTTCACTAGAGTTTTATATTCTTGCTTTATTTTTTGCAAAAGTAAATTTTCTAAATTGTGAGAAAAATAATATTTCTAAATATTAGATAAAGACCAGAAGACCAACTTCCTGAACACTTAGGAGTGACTTTATTTACAAAGCAGCATATACTAGAAAAATTTGCAATATAATGTTCAGATATAATACCTGGAATTTTTTGGTGTCTTACTGCGCGTTTAGGAGACAGTATTCATTTACTAGTCATCTTTCTGCATGCTAAATAAGGAAGAGGAGACATTTTTGCTTTTGCTTTTGTATCTTCCTACTTGTAGATTCTTCTATTATGCTCTTAAAACTATCCTCACCCCGCACCTCCCTTGCAACCAATAACGTATTAGTTATTTACTGAGTTTCGTAAAGCAGGAATATATAGAGTTCATTTGTGGAATTATTCACATGTGAACTTTGTTTAGCTTTGTTTTTCACTCTGAAAGTCTTATTTTCCAGGAATTGATTCACTTAGAAATAATGTTGAAACTTTTCATGAGGAATCCTATGAGTGGGTTTTAGATTTACTTTTCCAGCCAGATCTTTTGGCCTTTTGGGACACTGGAATGTTGCCTGCTTATTTTAGAAAAAATGTACAATAATATTAACCACTAACTGGCCTTTATTAATTAATTAATTCAAGATGTGTAATTCAGTTAAATTGAAATTTTCTTTTAAAATTTTTTTAGAATTTTAAGTCACTCTTGAAACATTTGTGTTTAAGATAGTTTAAGAAACAGATTTGAGAGTTATAGCAATCCAAATATCAGGGATAAAGAAGAGCTAATAAAATAAATTAAAATATTGCATGGGTAACCCCAGGAAATTTTGCATAGCTCTCCAAGGATGATCTGTTTCCCAGTCAACAGAAAAATAAGAAGGAAATAAGGGCCTGGAATTTAAACTGAAGTTGCCAGAAGGTCTCTACCTAGTGGGTTTTTTGGAAACATTTTTTCCTAAATCTTCTGGAAAGAAGTAAATTGCTTAGGCAAAACACATCATAGCTTTTTCTTATCTAGTTTAGGTCTGTGCTTGATGATTGTTGGAATGGCAATAAACATCACATCCTGAACTATTGAAGGCAGGGAAGTATATTTTAAAATCAGTGAAATGCAGTAATCCTCAAACCAGGAATAATCAGTTTGCTAATAAAAGATGTATGGCTCCAAGTCATATTTTTTCAGGGTTCTCTGACATTTTCATTAATCATGTTGCCGGTGTGTACAGTAATGCCCATTTTGCTATAAAAGTTGGTGAGTTTTTAGATTGTTGGACTAGGTAGCATGAATATTGAGTCAGATCACATAATCTTAGAATAACACATAAGTGATTACGTAGAATTGCGGGTGGAAACAATTCAGGATAAAAAGTGCATGACAGTTCAGAGCTCCTGTGCAGGCTGCACGTCTGTCTGAAATCAGGTTTAAAAAGTGGCCCTGTCTCCAGCTGACTCGTTTTGTCAGACTGAGTCATAGGATTAACCCTTGACATGTTCCTTCAAAAAAAAGAGGCAAAGATTAAACAACTGCATTGACTAGAGCAGCACTTGATCCATCTATATGCATTTTTTTCCTGTAATATGATTCTGCTTAAGAAAAAAAATTGTGCTGCAGCTGTTACATAGATTAAATTAGATTTTTTTAAAAAAATATTTTTGAGGAAGAGAAAAAGGACTTTATCATAGAAGATAATTTGTAACTGTTAAAAATATGTCTACATCAACCAGTTTTACTTTCTTTTGGGTAAGGCAGACTTCAAAAAGATGTTATTTTGGAGTAGCAAACTTGAAGGACATTACCATAGCATACGAGTAAAATACGGGACTATTTTATTTAAATTACCACCAGTTTTCTTGATGATTTGCTGTTTTTGAGGAATAAATTTAATGCCATATGTATGTAAATGCCCACCCACCCCCCACCTCTTCTCTCTTCCCTCACGTTTCTACATCCGCCCTCAGTTTAGGCAGTAGTATATACCAAGTGATTGTGTTGGGTACATGGTGGGGGGGGCTCCATCTTACATTTAAGCACATGTATGGATTTTGTATCTGTGTTTCTGAGAGGAGGAATGAAAAGTAGAAGCAAAAGCTTTTAATTAATTACTCAGCTCTGCTTAGAAACTATTATGTTTCAAAGTTCAGGTTTCAGGTTTAATAGCAAGTCTTATCCAGTTCCTTAATAAACTGCTTTAGAACAGTAAAAGAGTATTATGCTGTCTGGTTTTACTCTGAACTTTTTAAACTTGGATATTTGTTTATTACTTTCAGAATACCATATAGTTGCCTCTAAAATAAAGAACTGTTAATGAAATACTCAAATTTTCATTGTGCTTTAATAGCCAAGATTGCATAGTTGGATTTACATTATGCTGTTTGTTTTAACAAACATCATAGTACTCTCTCCTTTCTGGCAAGCCCCAAAGAAACAAGCCTAACTACTGTAAGTGGATTTTTTTAAATCAATATATAAAAGTTTTCTCAGGTTGAAGCTGAGCTTCCTACTGATTGTAGGAAGAAAATGTTGAAGTGCTTTGTGGCTGCCCTTTTCCCCCAGTCCCCTAAATTTCTATTTTAAAAGTAAGTTTTTGGTTTTTTTTTAATTCATTAAGGAAAAAAGGAAACTTTATTTTGGATGGTTGATTTTCCTTTTTTTTTTTTTTAAGCTGTTCTGTCAGAGAGAGACTATGTCTATAAAAGACTAAAATTTACTTGAATGGTTTTAAGGCATGGCATTGTTAATTGTAAGTCAACGCTTTTTACACAGTTCTCTAAGGATTGAAATGGGTCTTTGTGGTCTCTCAGGAGGGAGGAAGTTACAAGCCACTCTGCAGACTGGCATTTTAATGGTCTGCTGTACAGTGATGTTCTTTTGCAGCTGCTGCTTAGCCTTTTCTATATCTGGAGAGTGTGGGGAGGTTTTATTGTTATTCCAACACCATAAGCTTTTAAAACATTATGAACTTAGCTGGCCTTATTGTCTTATTTGATTTTATTGTTATATTTTAATCAATATTTTTCATAAAAATGGTGGGTTTGGGGGTCCCTTATAGAATATTCCTAGAATATTCCCTTAGAGCAGTTCTGCTTCATGAAAGGTGCCTTTAAAAAAGTGATGTGTCCCTTTTTTGCAGCTTGTGAGCTGTCCTCTGATTAACAGTTTTGTGAGAACCTGCAAGGCACAGGGAGAAGAGATAGTACAAAGAGGTTTTCATGGGGGGAAATGAGAGGAAAGAAAAGTTGCTATTCTGTTTTTCTGGGTTAGAATCCACACCAAAAGACAAATTGAATTTTTTTAAAATAATGAAATATGTTTGTGTGTGAGAAACAAAGTATTGGCAAAACAACGTCTAAGACCTTTTGACTTCTAAGTATAATGAATTTTTTAAATCTATGAGATGTTTATTCCCACACTGATTAGTTTTCCTTTTTGAGAAATTTGAACATTAACATAAAAATATGAATATATTAAGTGTTAGTTAAGAACTATAATGAACTTGGAGGAAAGACTTCCAAGAAATCTTTTTTAGTTTATTAGCTACAGTGCACATTTTGTCTATACATACCAGCCTTTCATATTTTTATGTAAGGGAAAACAAAACCTTGTTTGTTTTTTCTTTTTTAATTATTGAATTGCTTAGTACAT
This sequence comes from Orcinus orca, assembly GCF_937001465.1. Lineage (NCBI taxonomy): Eukaryota > Metazoa > Chordata > Mammalia > Artiodactyla > Delphinidae > Orcinus > Orcinus orca. Next base: position 101,142,436 of record NC_064560.1, on the reverse strand, counting down.
ATTCTAGGAAAGTGCAGTCCATTATAAACTTTTAATTGGTGTTATGAGTGAGGAATTTAAGGAGCTTTATAATTGAAAACCTATATTAAATATTATGTTTTAAAAACATCATTTATTTTCAAGATAATTTTTTGAATTGTTGGAATGAGCTTTTTCATGAAATGTGTTCCTTTCAAATTTCTTTCCATACCGTTTTTATAACATAAAAAATCATGGTTTGTTCTAGCTAGTTTAGAGGTACTTACATGACAGGTCCGCTTTCTCCAGGAAGTGACTTTGTACAAGGCTTAACTGTTTAGATCCTTCTTGTTACACATGATTCAGTGTTTCCAATTCCTGATTGCTTGATCATGTGTTTATCATCGTTAGAAGCAACTGTAGGCCATGCCAGATGGTAATGTTGCTAGAGGTGTAGCAAGCTAGGTTTCCCTGCTACAAGTGCTCTAATTTAAACTAAAAATAGGTTAGCAGATCTGTCAGTTTGTCTTTCTTTGTAAGAGACATATATACTATATATATGACAATATTAATAATTCCTTGGGCTATTTATCTCCAAGACACTGTATCACTTTTTATTATTTAGCACTTGTGACTTGTATTTTTTTAAAATTCCAGAATTTGTCTTATTGGTATCCTCCACCAGTGTGAGGACTTGATAGAGATTGAAAGAGGTTACTTACAGCACAAACCCTCCCTCTCTGCTCCGTGAGTTGGTTCAGTCCTATTTTGCATAAGTTCCTTTTGAGTAGATCATGTGTGGATGCATAGTGCTGAAGACTTAACTCTGTTTGGCTGTGTGGATGTATGTCTTGGAGAGAAGCTGAGTGCATTAGCTGCAAACAGTAACATTTTCAAAAGCAACATGTATTGTGCTTATCCTGTCCCTGGAATGGGCAGCAATTCTTTGATGTATTACTACAATGGAAAAACGGTAAGTCTTTTTCTTTGTTCAGATAGCTTCTAACTGGTTTAAGGGAAAGGAGGGTAGATTAATTACTTTTTACTAAAACCTGTGAGGTTTTGTTTTATCATATTCTGTAATACGTTAAGATTGTATGTTTCTTTGTAAGTATGGTTAGCAAAGTTGTCTTTGACACGGTTACTCAATAGTTTTTGGCTTTTATTTTTAAAATAATATAGAAAATAAACTTGAATTTGTGGGATATTTTTTTAATGCCTGATGTCTTTACTAGTAATGAGCTTGAAAGTACATTAGTTTTAATGTTTTCTTATATTGTAAACATATAATCTACATGTAAAATACATATATAACAGAGAGAGAGAAAGAGGGAAGATTACTTGATGCTTTGTAGATAGAAGGGAAAGATGAAAGTCATCTTAGATATTCATAAAAATAACAAGTATGAAGCTCTGGGAATGATTAGGGAAGCAGTCAGCTAGTGAGGGCCGTATTTCCTGTTTGGAGTTTCAGGTCCGGAGCCTGACTTTACTCAGATACCATCTGTTTCCAATCAAACTAGAATTTTGACCCTGTACAGATTCATAAAATAAATCACTATTTTTCAAAGAGTGCATTTATACATTTTCCAAAGAATGTATTTCTGGTCGATTTATAGCACATGGTTAGATGTTTTAAAATAATACCTTTCTGTGTTGCTAAGTAAAACTTCTCTGTTTTTTAAATTAATTACTCTGTATTAATTACTTAGTATGTTTCTACAAAAATATCTTTAAGTCAGAGGATTTTGTGTATTCTAAAAAGAAGGTGAACTTCTGGAATATTCAATAGGACTTATCTTGATAAGATAGTTGATAAACATAAAAATGTTATACTAGTGAATAGCAATCTTGGGTTTATGTCAGGAATACAGTATTTTCCTCCTCAATTTTTCCAAAACAATGTATTAGCTCAGGTGTTTTATTAAATACATAAATGACTTTAGCAATTTTTTTTGGTCAGGAGTAGAGACATTTTTAATGTTAATGTTTGAAGTTATAAAAAAAATTAATCACATTTTCCTAAAATAGGTATACAGTCAGTTATGTTGGTCCCTTCCCTTTTTTATCACTTGAAAATGTTTTAAAGTAGCATATGACTTTAACCAGTGTACGTGAGAACTAATGAAAGCACTTTTTCGTTCTCTGACTGCTTTGGTAAGGCCTCTTTGGACTTCGTTAGCATTTGGTTCTTAACTTTTCAGTAAGCTTTCTTACTAGATGACAATCAAGCCAAAATATCCTTAAACTCATTAAAAAGTATGTGTTCACACTAGCCATATAAACAGAGCTTTGGAGAATGTGAGAGGTAGGTTTAGATGGGTGGTATAAGTGAAATAACTTGATCTCTGTAATTTCCTTGGCAACTGTCTTTCAAATGTGAAAATTTTTTCTTTTATGTCCTATTCTAAGTGAAACAGTCTGTTTGAAAATGGTGTGTGTGCAAGTTTAGTAAAATTAATCATACAGGACCCCTGAAGCAGAGAGACTATAACTCAGATTGAGTTTAGATTTTATTCTTTCAAGAGCACAGATCACTCTATTACAGCATTTCTCTTTGTTCTACATTTAGGGGTGGAGGGGTGGGGAACAGCTTTGATCGTATTAAGTATTTCCAGGCTTACGGTAGATGACATGGCTGGTATGTTAGAAAAGTGTAGCCTGAAAGTTGATAGCCTGTGCTTGATATAGGTCAAAGGTGACTTTTATGTTCTTGAAAAATGCGTAAAGGATGATATATTTTCTTAGTCCTCTGTATCATAAGCCCTTAGTCTTATATGTGTTTTACTTTTACCACATCTAGTTTATTATTGTTCTAACTCTTCAATAAGAAAATCGTATAGTATGTAATTATATTATCCAAAGACTATGGTAAATACTTCATCTTTGTATATATTGGGAAATGTCTGCCCATCAATGCTTTATAGTAAAAAGTAGCACTTTAACGTTGCCAGAGTCTAAGTGAAATGTATTTCCTCACTTGAGTTATAGAATTTTTGTATAATTCTCATAATGAACCGGTTAAATTTAAGCTCACTCTTTAACTCCATTTTATCAATTTATCTTAAGATGATAGGACAGATTTATATTTTGAATATTAATATTTTGATTTCATTTTTAAGATCCTTTTACGGGTATTATGAAAGAGTGAGAAATCCTGAGTGATACTGGCCTTAAAGAAAATGCTTTCCTTTTTTTTTTCCGGTTTTTATTTTTAAATTTTCAAGTTGATTTCCATATATTTAAGGATGCTTGGGGTAATTTAATAAATAGACTGAACAGACTCTAGGAAAAAAGAGATTAATAAGAGAAGAGCCTTTTCATATTTTGTTATTTAAGATTATGTGGCCATATTGTACTGTTGGAAATATAAGAGGCTTGGGCATCTATGTGCAGAAAAGAAAAGGCAAAAAGGCAAAAATGTTAACCCTGTTTTCCCCACTATCAGAAAAGAGAAGGGGTTAATGCTTTATATCACATGTAGCTTTTGTGTAGCTGTATTATGTGCCATGTTATAAGATATTAATATGTGTTTATGATAAATAGGGGACTTAAAATCACTTTGAATATTATCTATTTTTTTGAACTTTGAAAAATAGCAAGGAATAATGGATTTCTGAGATTCCTTACTTATAAAGAACTTGGCCTGCACTCAGTTTTCTCATTGATATGACTCAATTGTGTCCTTTATGCCGAAAGGTAGAAAGTCTTAGAGGTAAAGGAAGGAAAGTTTTGGGAGGAGAGGATTCCTGTTCTCTTCACCTATCTCATCAGCCTCCATTTTCTAGGCCTTGAACTGAAGATGCTATAAAGTGTTCCAGGTATAAAAATTGCAGCAAGTACAGGCATGATGCTCTTTTCATTATTTCAGGGGATTATTTTATTATTAGAGACAACACAGAAATCCAAGTTTTAAAACTCAAGCTTAGAAACACATTTTGAATATTCACCTTCTTTGTATGGAATCTGGGAAAGAAGAGACAGGAACTAACATGATCATAAGGGCTACTCTGTGTCAGGAACTACGCTGGGGACTTTATGTTTACCTCATTTAATTCTCATAACCACTCTGTCATTTAGCTGTTACTAGCCTCCTTTTATAAGTAAGGAAAAATTGGTGCTGGGAAGTTAGGTAACTTGTTTAAGCCCCACCCTGCTAGTTAAATATTGAGGCCAGAACTGAACCCAGGTCTGTCTCCTAAGAGCAGGTTTTCTCTTTTCTATCATCCAAGGACAAGTAAACTAGTCTCCATAGCAGAGGGCCACATTTCACTTATCCTTACTACTGGTTGTATCAAAGTACTCCGTTGGAAAGAAAATGTCACTGAGAAAAACACTAGGCCATTCTTACAAATAAATATGTTTTGCATGTATGATCAGACTTACAATTTTATGAATACTAATTGATATGGTCAGTCAAGCAGCTTTTTACTAGTTTCTATTTAAGATGAAGAACTTAAAACTATCCTAGATATGTTTTTAAATGCAGGAAATTAGAAGGCCTCTTCTAATAGAACTCGTAGTAGTGAAAATTGGTATAGCCATGGTTTTGGCACCTGCCTCCCCACATAATTTGTATTATCATAAGAATTAGAGCAGCAAGTAGCTAAAATTGCGTTGTAAATACTTCTAAGATTTATTTTTCAGATAAACATTTTCAGTTAATAAAAGCACAGAAACCAATATGAGAGTACATAGAGCTACATTTCTGTTCCGTTGGGGATTTACTGCTAATTAACATGAGAGAGGAAAGTATATAATTAATTAACTCGAATTTCCAGGCTGGCTATGGGCCCAGTAGGGTTAAATCTAACATTTGTATGATGAGGAAAACATGAAGTCATTTAAGCATTCTCTGAAGTTAGAATGCTAAAGACATTGGATGACAAGGAGTTTAGCTTAAATCTGCTTTGATTTTTTTTTCCCTTTATCAAAAATGTATGAGACGATATTCTAGATATGAATCCAAGAAGGTCTTTTTTTCTTGATTCAAGTGAACACAAATACCAGGAAGTTAAGCCTCTGCCAGGAGAATATGTTGTCACGGGTCAGGTTTATTAATCTTTTAGAAGGAAATTTATGTTCCTTTCCACTAGCTCATGAACATATTGAAGAAAGGGATCAGGTGCTGTATTGTTGGGTCTAAATATTTTTAAAATGTAGATAGCGAAGAAGTGACACTCATTGATTTGTTCAGTACATTATCCTAGCATACAAGTTTCAAACCCAGTCCCTTAAAAATTCCATGGTTTATCTCTCAGGAAAAAAATTTGTGCTTATTATAAAAATGATACTGGTTACAATAAAGAACTGATAAAATACGCCCAGTGATGTTAAGATTAATTAAAATGTGTTTGACTTACCGAAGAAGAAATTCTCACACATGAAAACCACTATTACTCAACTATACTTTTTAGACAGCAGCAGTAGTAATTGATTTTAAGCTGCTTTGTACTGAAAGCTAGAATTCTTTTTCTTATCGTTGTTAGAAAGGAAATTTTACATTATTTCACCCCAAATCGCTCTCCGGAAATTCTTGGGAAAAGATATTGGTCCTTTTATTTATGAGTGTTGAAAATATGAACATATATTTATGCCTTTTACAGAAATTTCAGTTGTGTTTTTATCAGGCTAACTAATTAGATGAAAAGAATCTTTCATGGATAGCTTGTGTCCCCCTTAGTTAGTCCTACTTCAGACATTTTGCTTTATGATGCCTTTTGGTTTCAGTTCTTACAGTATTTAGTACTGGAACTATATAAATATTCCTCCCCCCCCATAGGCTTGGAATTACCATAAAAACTTGAGTAGTAGGTTGGACTTTACGGCAAAATTTACTACATTTATGTAATATTAAAATACTGAAAACATTGAGATATTTATCAAATCTGTCATTTGTTTAAATATTCTTGGATATTAGGAGATTCTTAAATTAGACTGCTATTTCATGTACTTAAATTTTTAAATGTCTTTTTCTTTTGGGTTGTGCTGGTTTTAATTTTGATTAAAGAAAGAACCAGGAAAGTGGGAAGCCCTGAATTTCAGAAACTTTAAGATTTTGACATTTATGTTAAAGATACGCTTTTTCTCTAAGTTTATGCATAAGGTCAGTATGCATAGAAAACAGTGGATCCAAAATGATCAGAAAAATCAATAGGGAATAGTTTTTAGGAAATTTCTTTAACTTTTAGTTAAATTTAAATTTAACTAAATTTAAATTTAGTTAAATTTCTTAATCTAAAATTTCTTTAACTTTTACTTACTTAGCACTCTTATCTCAATGAGTCCAATTATTTAAAGCAGAAATTTTACTTACTCTTTTTTAAGCAGCCTCTTTTTAGTAAATTCAGGTCCCACAAAATGCAGCGGTAGAAGGAAACTGTTTATGTATATTATTGTGTATGAAACTTGCATAGGTTGACCAGCAGTAACTAAAAAATTCTTATAATAATTACCTAGTTTTTCTTTCTTAGTTTTTGAGTGTTGACCCTTAAATGTGCCTACTTTTAAAATCAGTGGCCCAGAGGTTTAATTAGATTTTAAAGCTAGAATTTGAGTTGGGTTGGGGTTTTCTTTTTTTCCAGTGACCTGAACTGTTTTGTTTGTTTGTTAGTTGTCAGGTTTTAGATACTCAGCTAGATCTTGAGAAATTTTTATTGCTTAATACAAAATATAGTTACATAAAATGAGATAAATTAAGTGTATGCTCCTGAATATAGTATCACATTTTTATTTTAAAATTATGATGGTAGGGTAAATTAGCCAAATGATTTTGTTTTGCTTTATTATTTTGGTAAGTTGATAAAGATTATGCTGGAGATGATTTATGCTATTAGCATAAACTTTTCACACATTGGAGGTTTAATGTTAGCATTAAAGTGTTTAATGGTATTTAACATATTGGAACTTAAAGAGAACTGCTAGTCAAACCATCTTGACAAAAGCGCTAATAGAAGCCTAAACATAATGAAATATCGGTAATAATTTCTGTGTTAGAGCATGTTCAGAAAAATTTATAAGCTTCTCCGTCTTTCTTCTTTCCAAATTAGATAAAGGTGTTCCCAAAATGTTTAAGAGTTTTGGTTTTCGTTTCATAGCCTTTGGAGTTTATGAGACTCCTAGAATATTTCTTTCAAAATAATTTATCTAATTTTAAACTCGTGGGTAAGGAAGAGTGATTTCATCCTGTATTGTTCAATATAGTAACCTGTAGCCACAAATGACTATTTAAATTAATTAAATTAAAATTAAAAATTCAGTTTCTCACTTGTACTGTCCACATCTCAAGTGTTCAGTAGTCACATGTAACGAGTATCTCCTGTATTGTACAGACAAAGGTACATTACTGTCTTTTCAGATACAGAACATTTCCATTATTACAGAAACCTATTGGACAGTGCCCGTCTAAAGCATTCCTCTCATTTTCTGTGGAAGTGTATCTTAATTAAGATATCTAGCGAGCTATTGTCACATACTAAAGAAATTTCCCAATTCATTTCCTCATCATTTAGAACATTTAAAGATATCAGGTACCACACAGGCTTTGGATCTATTTTTAAAAGCATAGGGAATGGCATCATCTTTTAATTCATCACTGGATGTGACAAGATAAAAAGAAAAAAATATCTTTTTAGCAGAAGCTTCTACTTTTTTTCATCTTTGCTGAACAACTGTCAGAAAATCATGCCTTTCTGCCTTGCAGAGATGTTTCCAATATTAATTACAGGAAGGATGCACTGAAATCAAGAGCACAGTGCACACCTCCAGCCTCTAAAGCTAAACAGAGTGGACTGCCCTGAATTGGGGTGATCCATATGACTAAACTGAATCACCCAAGCAGGAAAAAAAGGAATGTTTTTGCTAACTTGACTCCAATTGGTTTTATGAGCTAAAACATTCCAAGGATAATTGTGTAATCACTGTATAGAGTAATGTAAATATTCATCCCTGAAGTACTCTGTCACTCTTAAAAAGTAAGTTTGGGTTGATGGGATGAGGACAGTAGAGATATTACTGTGAATTTATTCTTTTCAAACATACTTAACAATGAAAGGAGAGGTATCTGTTAGATTTTCAGTTATATTCGTTTACGTTGAGGTAAATGTTATGGTTCTGTTCACCCAACACTCAAAATTTCTCTCTTTTCCATTCCTGGAGGAGAAAAATTAAGTACTTGAGAAAGAAGGACATTCCCACATGATACCTACTTTGAACCTGACATTCTGAAATGGAGGCTAGAATTCTAAAGAAAATTTCTAATTACCACATTTCAATAGAACATCTTAAATTACTTAATTGTACTTTTTCTGTTTCTTTTTAAAATAGTGTGACTCCTGGTAGATTTTAATCACCTTAAGCACACATATTCCTTTCTCTTAATTTTGTTTGTTGTGATACAAAATCATATTTAAGATTTAAATGTGTGATTAGATCATTAACTAGGAAAAAACTGGCATCTATGTGCAGGTGATCAGATGACATAAGCAGTCTGGTTTTAATTTGTGGCCAGTACTGATTGTAACTAAAAGAGACTTGCTCTTTTTGTGGAATTGGCTGACTATTTTCCTACATCTGGAGTTAATAAAGTCTTTGAGACCACATCAGTTGTGCTTTGCCGCAAGAACTCTTTGATCTGAAAAATCGCAACTGGCACAACTGCTGCTTCATAACATTGCATCTATGTTTTTGCAAGCTATGGTTAAGATACCAAAAGTAAAGTTTTTTGTCGTGTGTTAGAAATGCTGTTAGATGGGCCTCTTTGAGAACCATGGTTTTCAAAACATTTTTATCATGATAAAAACTTTGAACTTATGTTAGTAAATAAATGATAAACTTATAGTAATTTAGAGTTTTTACCATTTTCATTTATAAGATCTATTCTTTAAAAGTCCATTTATCTTTTTCAAAGTCTATTTATAGAGACTAACATTAAAAACAACTTTGCCCTAAAATGAGCCCTGTGTTCTCAATACAGCTTCAAAATTTTTACATACGAGTAGGCAAGCAGGCAAGCCTCTTCTTCGTGTGTTTTATCTTGGTTTTCTTGCTTTCCATGATAGTCATCAATTAACCATTATCTGATCAGCATATTCTCCTTTATTTACAGCGATTTGTAAATCAGTAAAGTCAGCAAAAGTTCTTTTGTAAATCAGCAGAAGTTCTTTGCTTTTATAATTGCATACATTTAAAATTTTTTAAAGTGTAAGTTTATCTTGTATGGAATATAGTGAATTGAATAGAAATAAGGATAAAGAAATATATATTGGGAGATTATATATAAATTTTAACTGACAAATTATGTAGATTTTTTGTGTGAAATGACACATCAAAACTGGAGTTTTTCATAAGTATCATTGGGAGGTTTACATACTGTTTCAATCTAAAAGCTAGATAGAATTAGAGAACTTTATATTGTATACTTTCAGATCAGTGATGGTATACATAGTAAATAAGCATTTGTGACAAAAACATGTTGTAATGCTGTCTTCTAAATTTTATTCTCATTTGTATTTTCTTTCTACATCTCGTTTTTGTTGTTTGTGGTTTCAGCATAGTTTGGGAAAAATCTGTATATTATAAAGGGGACAGAGGACATCTAGCTAAAGCTAAATTTTGATGCTGAAACTTGATTAAAAGAAAAAAGTACAAAATTCCTTTCCTGAAAACTTTTCCTGCCTATCAGCCTATCTAATACATTGCAAACACATTTGTGTATATCCAGTTCTTTCATTCTAACTCTGTCTTTATGTCATAGCACCGAACTAGAAAAATATGTTTAATATGTATAATGCATAATCTCCTATCTAGGATCCTTCTGGGTAATTCTTAGGAATATATCTTGTCCCAAACTTTTCAGGTACCACAAGTGTGTGTTTTCTGCTCTGGGATATAAGAAGTAGGAAACTAACCTGAAAGGCAGTCCATTAAAAAGACACACCTGTGCTTATAGTAGCATGGCTAGCGAGAAGACTAAAAATTGACTTTTTAACCTTTTATCTAGGGTGAACTGTGTATAAGTAGGATGATGTCAGACAAAAACTATAAGAAATAGCAGTTTGAGTACTAAACAGGCACAATATGTAGCAGTGTAACTGCTCTTAATAAGAATTAGAAAGATATTATTAGCTAATACGTAGTGAGTGGTTACCATGCTAAACATTTTCGAGCCTTCTGTGCGCCTTAGCCATCTTGAGGAATCCAGGTTGTTTTTGTGGGTTTTGTTTGTTTTTTTGTTTGTTTTGGGGAGAGGTTGTTTTGTTTTGTTTTGGCCGCACAGCTTGTGGGATCTTAGTTCCCCAACCAGGGATCAAACCTGTTTCTTCATCATTAAGAGGGCAGAGTCCTAACCATTGGACCGCCAGGGAATTCCCTAAACATTTTGTATGTATTATCTCATCTAATCTTCCCATCAACCCCTGCCCCCCCATGCAGGTAATGTTAGCACCATCTTACAAATGAGGAAATTGAGCCTCAGAAGGTTAGGTAATTTGCCAGGAATCTTTACAGTTAGTTAATGCCTCAGAGAAAGAATAAATGACAGTTTATGTAAATAAAAAATTGGCTCCCATTTTAATCTGTGTGTGCTTCCTCCACTTTTTTATTAGTGCATAGGAATGTATGCTTGATAAAAATATCAAACTGTGTGGAAAGGCATAAAGCAAATGTCTTCCTCCCCAGTTATAAGTCCAGAGGTGTAACCATTAAGTTTCTTATGTGTAATTCCAGAAATCTTCTGTGCTTATGCAAAAAATATGTGGATGCTTTTTTTTACGCATCCTCCCATAATTTTATTGAGCTAGTTACTTTTTTCCACATTAAGTGAACACTTTGAATTTTTATTTTGGATTAAAATTTAATAGTTGTACCCTTATCAGACTAAACAAAAGAAATACGTTTCATACACTGCTCACAGTAGGACACCTTTCCATTCTTCCTGACTCCTGGTTTACTTTTACTTTAACAGACCATGTATCACCTTAAATGTTACTTACTTGTCTTCCTTCTTGGTTTCAGTAGTCATCATGAGAATGGTTTGATCATGTTTTGATTATTACAGTTATTTGGATGCCCATTTAGTTTTCCAGAGAAATGACAGAGTTGGCCATTTGCCAATTCAAAATGTTCATACTTTGTTTATCTGAAGCAAAGGTTTACCACAGGAAATTAATACTGCTCTGACAGATTAAATGAGCCTTTCCTGAAAGCTGTGCCAGACTTGAAAATTTACTTGAAATTAAAGAATTAAAACCCCTGAGCAGAACTTGGTTTAATTTTGCCAACCCTACTAAGTTAAGGAAGTTTCTGAACAATTGTGTTGTGCCTTTCACAGTTAACTTTTAATAGGCATAAAGAATAGTAACATTTAGTCTAACTCATTTTGATTTTGATAAATCTTGTAACAGTGAAAAGAATGGATTTTATGAACAAATTCATAAAATAAAACAAATTTTATTTCATGCTGTATTCAAAAGACATTAGTTTCCACTATCACATTTTGAATCGTGAGCCTATATGGATTTGTGTTTTGTAAGCAAAGTCAACGTTTGTGACTTTATTCAACCACCTGATGTAATTGTCACACAAAGATGCATTACAGGGATATTTAGAATAGTTTTTTCTCTAGTAATCAGCTAAAAACAAACAGGTAGATAATATCCAAGTTAGACGTTATTTATGAGGATTTAGGCCGTTTGTTTGGATTTGTGGTAGGCCTTTTTAGATATTGGATAGGCCTTTTTAGGCCCTTCAGGAAATGTAACACATTTTACATAAGTGGTATGACAGTCATTTACATTTTAATTAAATTTCCTGTTTAATTTTAAGGTATATGCACCATCCCCAAATTCAGATGACTTCAACCGTGAATCTCCTAGTTATCCATCTCCCAAGCCACCAACCAGTATGTTTGCTAGCACTTTCTTTATGCAAGGTAAGTACTGCCAAATAGTTGTCAAGTACTACAACAGTTATCTCTTGTATATTAGCTAATATTTTAAAGTTGTGAGGAAAGAGAATATCTGTATAGAACTTCAGACATTTTTTATCTAGATATGTTTGGCTGAAGCAAATTAAAATTTAGTTTTAAAGTTTCCTATTGCTAATTATTGCTGACTGCAATGTAGTTGGATTACTCAGCGAAGCGTCGGAGTGCCCATCTAATATTGATTGAATTTATAAAGGACTTCAGTTGAGAAAAGTGAGTAAAGCTGCTCTTTCTCATTTTAGGATTTAAATGTATAAAAGCTATTAACAATTTTAGTTTCTTGTTTAAATTACAGATTCATATCACCCCTAGAATTATCAGTGCAAATAAAAAGTGAATATCATAGAACAGAATAAGACTTTAAGAGAGAAAAAGTGTTGCACTTCCTTTCATTCTTGTTAGCAAATCATTTTTATTTGGTCTTCTGTGGTTTTGGACTATGGGAGCAATAAATTACTACATAAATGGTTCCTTGACTTTACATTGGTGAGTGAAGTCATTGCTAACACATTTCTTTTGAAGGCTGACTATAATATAGTCATTATCCATTACTTAGGTTCTCTGTAAGAGAAACTTCTTTATTCTAGTTTGAGAATGTTTGGTATAATATACATTGCTTATAGATTAAGAACTTTTTGTATATGGGTATACCATTTAACCAAAAGTTAAATCCAACCTATCTCCAGATTTGGAATTTTTATTGTCCTCCCTGATATGAATTTAGGTCTTGTGAGGATTTTTATAATGACCTGCCTACTACAGTTTCAATTACTTTTTCTCCCTCTAACTATAAAGCTTTTTTCCTTCATTTAACATAGTAACTATACAGTTTGGAGGGAAGAAAACTAGATGTAAGACTAGGTTGGAAAGGGGAAGAAAAACCTATCTGGAGGGTACCCTTTGAATTTTTATAGCATCATCAAAATAAAAGAAAAAATATTGGCTAAGGAAAATTTTATATTTCTCTTTTTGTCTTAGATGGGACCCACAATTCTTCTGACCTTTGGAGTTCATCAAATGGGATGAGCCAGCCTGGTTTTGGTGGAATTCTGGGGACCTCCACTTCCCACATGTCTCAATCCAGTAGTTATGGCAGCCTTCATTCACATGACCGCTTGGTAGGCTGTAACACATGACTAGGGTGCAGCAACACTTTGTCCTCACTTGTGTTTCTTTTGGATTACAAGTGTAAGATTTGATTCTGCCAAAACTTCTGAATTTTGAAATACTTCTAGGCTTACTTCATGCCTTTTGAAAAAGTAAATGACAAGAGTAGTGCTCTTCAGCTGCTAATTTATGATGTTCTTTTTAACCTGTTATAGTAGTTGCCCAGTTATATGTGCATATTATTCAGAAAATATATTTAATAGATCATGTCTCTTTCCCCCTTTCTTTAGAGTTATCCTCCACACTCAGTTTCACCAACAGACATAAACACAAGTCTTCCACCAATGTCCAGCTTCCACCGTGCCAGTACCAGCAGTTCACCTTATGTTGCTGCCTCACACACCCCTCCCATCAATGGATCAGATAGCATCCTAGGTGAGCTTTTTTAGGTTGGCAAAACTCCCTAAAACTGAATTTGGCGATTTATAGTGAATCTCATATTTTTGAATACATATATATATATTTTTGTTCTTTTCATATTTTTTTTCCAGCTTTATCGAGATACACCATTGACATATAGTGCTGTATAAGTTTAAGGTGTACAGTGTAATGATTTGACTTAAATACATCATGAAATGATTATCACAATAAGTTTAGTGAGCATTCATTATCTTATATAGACACAAAATTAAAGCAATAGAAAATTTTTTTTTCTTTGTGATAACCCTTGATTACTCTCTTAACTTTCCTAAATGACATACAGCAGTGTTAGTTATATTTATCATGTACATCCCCAGTACTTACTTATAACTGGAAATTTGTACCTTTTGACTCAACGTACTTTTTAGTATTGAGTTTAAAAATGAAAGAAAGGAGGAAAAGAAACTTTCTGATTTTCATTAATGTACAAACTGGTAAGGAACCCACCTTTACTTTAGCTTACTAAATACAACACATGCAGAGTATTTGCAGGTTTATTGTGACAGATGTGCAACAACAATGGAGAACACCATTGAAATAATGGCAGAGTGCTAAAAAAGCATGCCTCCTTGCCTGCTAAACTTCTTAATTTGTTTTCCTCTTTGAAATATTCAGGAACCAGAGGAAATGCTGCTGGAAGCTCACAGACAGGTGATGCACTTGGAAAAGCTTTGGCATCTGTAAGTATTGAATTTACATATTTTGCTGAATGATTTTTACACTGCTGAATGCAGTGGTTAGATTTTGTGGGCAGTATGCGTCATAGTTAAAGGGTGTAGTTATAACAGGACCACTTCATTACTCATTTAGAGCTATTTTCGGTTTGTATTGATTTGTACTGCCCTTAAAATAATTCACAAGAACACTTTCCCACCCTATTCCCACAAGAACTGTCCTTCTACTTTCCATTTAAATATCTGTTTTTGTCTTAATGCAACAGATGTAGGGAAAAGAAAAAGAAATTTGGGCATTTTGAAATCTAAAGCACAGATTACTGAGGTTAATAGTTAAATCTGTTTATTAGTTTTAAACATATACTTTGTGAGTTGCCCATTAAAATAAGTCAAGTGGAACCAAGAAACATAACTCAGTTATTCTTCTGATCCAGAGAAGGAAGTGCTTTTATAAGGATTTTTTTCTAACATGGAAGGTATTTTATATATTTTTTTTAAAGGAAAGAATAAGCATCTGCTGCTGATTCATTTAAGACATAGGAGATGAGAGCCTTTCCAAAAAGGAAAAAAACAGATTCATTGAAGAACCCACGCTAAAATGAGTAAAACTAATTTGAAGGAATCCCATAGTATTTTCCTCAGCAAGTAGTTTACATCACACCAGAATGTTAATGACAAAGCAATGAATTGCTTTAATAAAGGCAGTGATCGGTTTTAATATATATGATCCTTAAAACATTGAAACGAAATCCACTCTTTTGGGAGAACATTTACCGGTAGTCCATAAAGATTCCAAATCTAATTATTTAAGAGGTACTTCTGCTTTGTATTTTCTAAAGTTTCTCCTTAGGCTTTTTCTTCCTTCCTTTTTTCCTCCTGAGTGATATGCCTCAGAATTTTTAGAGTTGTCTTACTTATGTCTTACTATGAAGTGCAGTTAACTCTGTCAAACACATTTGCTGCTGTTCATGGGAAAGGCAGACCACTTAATGTGTGAGTAGTAGGAAGCAGCTGTTGAAATTTAAAGAGATAAACCTCTTTGTGAATGGTTTCTGTAAATAAATGTTACTCTAGAGCAGTACACGTTTCTTGAGAAATGAAGCCAAGTCAAATTCATCTACCACATAGTGGTGGCTCACACAAAATAGAGCTCAGTAAATGTTTGTTGAATTCAGTCTTGCATCATATGACAAAAATGATGATGATGATAACAAAACCCACAAAAATATCATCTGTAATTTGTATGCTTACTAGGTGCTAGGCACTATACTAAGCATTTACATGCGTCGTTTCATTTAATCCTCAAGAAAGCCCTGTGAGGTTGGCATTATTATTCCCACGTTACAGATGAGGAACTAAGGTTTAAAAGGTTAAGTAACTTTGGCTCAGAAAGATTAAGTAACTTGCCCTAGGGATCACCAGGCTAGGAAAGGTAAAGCCTAGATATTAGATTAGATCTGATCTAACTAGCTTCACTTCCAGAAAGACAGTGGTACAGTGACTGTTATTTTACAAGGTGTTGATGAGGATTAAAGGGAGTGGTCTCACTTATTCTGGACTTACTCCACATGATGTAAACGACCTACTTTGGAAGAAAATTATTCTATAATATTAAATGAGTGCCTCCCAGGTATTTGATTGACTTGCCAGTTCCTTCTGCTGATTCTGTAAGAATCCAGTAGCAGATACTTCACAGGTAGAAAGACAAGTAACGTTTGAACTTTCGATACTAAGCAACTTAAAAAAAGTATAACCTGCATTTCAGGGGCTTTTTTCTCAAAAGTTTTTGTTTATTTTATTCAAGGAAGATTTCCATAAAGGATCCTTGGCAGATAGGCAGGCAGGAATTTGTGATGTTGTCAGTGGTCCTCCAAGCTCCTTTTCAGTTACCGTTCAAGTCCTTGACTATTCTGCCATATTACGACCAACATACTAGCTAAACCAATTGGCATTTGGAAAAGAAGATCTAAATTCAGTGTGAGTGGAAGCCAGGGGAGAATGTTTAATCTAGTTAGTGGGTGGGCTTTGGTTGTCATGGAAACTCAGCTCTGTCATCCTGTGTTGTTACTAGGCAGGAGCAGCCAGGTCATTCCATAAATCATTTCTGTCATAGCTGATGGTGATGCATTCCATCTGCTCCATCACTGCATGCCATAGTCTGCACACTTCAGATCCCTTCCTTCAATCCATCTCCTGCCCCACTCTGCACCAGACACCTCCCCCAAACACATTCTTTCTCTAACTTCCATTACAAACTCACATTCACTTTAGTGCTCTTAGAATGTCCTGAAAAACAGACAAAAAATTACATTGGGGATAGGAAGGATTAGAAGAGATGAGGAGAAGGAATTTTATGAGGATTACATTTGAGAGTCTGACATGCATCTCAGAATTTGATGTTAGGTATTACAGATCTTTGGAAATGGTGACCATGAGTATTTGAAATTTTAAGTTCTATAGAATGTGACATTTTAAATACAGCATCTAGGTTTAGATGGAGAAATGCCATGCTATTGTCATTAGAAGTTATTTCTAATAGCTCCCCAAATGTCTGATACATGTCTTAGATGGTCTTTCATGTGTGAAACAGAGGTTACAACCTTTGTTCTTCAGTTTATGTATTAAAAAGCACACAGAATACTGGGTGATTAAACATGTAAGGCCAGATAATACATTCGCAAAGGTTCCTTTATTTTAGGTTTAAGCCTGGATAATTGTGGTCTTAATCTCAGGATAGCTAGAAAGAGAATTGTACATGAAAGTATTTACACAAAGTTCCCAAAGCCCTATGGATTATGCATTAGTTTAGATAATAAACTGGGGTAGATAGAGGGAAAGGAGAATCTGGATATTCGTGCCATTTCTGTGTTTCCCTGAACGTCTGCCAGACAATAACCCTTTAAGATTGTGCCCGTGGAGAGTTATATAGAGAAGAAACATCTGGTTTATTTCAGTGCCTAATACCATATCAAAACACTTGGTCTTTAATTTAGAGGAGATCAAACAAGAAGACTGTTGAACTTTGTTGATTATATCAGACTTCTTTGTGATAATTTATGTTTTGATTTCTACCTCAGAGCAAAGGAAAGGGAGAGAGTATGTGTATGTGTGTGTATTGTGTATGTGTATGTGTGTGTATGTTTTAATCTAGATAGTTAAATGGTCAGTAGTCTCTAACAAAAGAAAAGAAAATTCAGGGAAGTTGATGTTTAAAAGTAATTCATGAAATAAGTTTCTTTGTTCCTTAGACTCAATAACATTAGCATAATAAAGATTAACTGAAATGTGCACTGTAGTGTTTAAAAAATTGGGCTTGCAGTTCCAAGGTTGGGCTTGGGAGCACTCCATTGTTTCTTTTTTGTCTGAAGCCCTTTTCATTAGCTTCTGGCTTATTGGCACCCTGCTGATTGGAATAGACCATGACTGATAGGAGGAGGAGCCTCATTTGTTGCAGTAAAATGAGGCATATTACCGTTTAAGCCTGGCAGAAGGTATTGGGAGTTATTCATCATTGGTCACTTAACAGTATGAGGACCATGGACTGCATGTAGAATGAGTTCTTACTTTGTGTTTAGGCTCTAGATTCTAAATCACTCCCATCCCCATTTTTTAAGTAACTGATTTTTTTTCCTTCTCTTTTTTTTCTTTGAAACATCTATGTTAGGGGTTCTTTAAGGTCAGAAAGTACAAAAAGTAATGTATTCCTGATTTAGAATGCTCTTTGTCAAATAAAGCCTTATGTTTAGAATTTCTTAAAGTAGCACAACAGTTTCTATAGAATAAGTATAGTTTGTATGTCATTTGGTAATAGAATAAATTTGCAGAAGTGAAGTTTAATGACATGATCTGTGATCTAAAAGGCTGTATTATTCTGCTGTTTTAATGTTGTTGCTCCCTTCCCACATACATGTTCTTTTTATGAAAGTAAAAGGGACAAGAAAAAGTCCTGTAATTTGCCAGGCTATCTGTCAGTTCAGGAAAAGTATTAGTAACAATTCTGTCTGTCATCACTTTAATTTAGGGCAAAATAGAACCAGGGAATGTGATGAGTGAGTGGAGAAAATACCTTTTATTATACAAATGGAGAAGGTGCTTTTGATAAAAACACCAGAAATTATATGTTGATATGCTTTTGGTACTGCTTCTCCTGTTTTCACAGTGATTTTTAGGAGCCCACACCCACTTTATACATGACATCATTTTGCTTAGTCATTGCAAGGTAGTCATTGGAAAATGACTCTAAAGTATAAACTTCCTCTTTGAGATAAGGAAGTTGTCACCAGTCCTTCACGTGCTTAGGGATTATTTCGCTGTAATGGCAGAGTTATCAGGGAAAATAAGGGTTGATAGCCTGCTTATATCCTCAAAAGCCCATACCTGCCTAATGTTGTGGTATGGACAGCTTAGTACATCAACACTAATTCTCAGAAATATTGGAACCTTACCATATTGTTGTTCTCAAAGCTTATACCGTAAAATTGATTTGTAAATGAATTCATCTTTATAATAGTATCTTTTTCTCCCCTGGGTATTACTGTTACTGAACCCCACTGTATAAATGCTGAGATAAACTGCTATTTACTGAATTCTGCTTTTTTATCAAAAAATATTGTAGCGAATTTCATGTGCAATTTAATCGCTCAAGTTTTTTTTTTTTTTAATATTCAGCACCTACTTGTGCAAAACAGTGACAATGATGAATTCAGTGTTGAACAGTATAAGGTCCCTGCTTTCAAAGAGCTTACAGTCAAGGAGAGAAGATAGAAAAATGGTAACATAGAGCATAGTGTGAAGTAAAATACCAAAGAGAAGTAACAGGTTACACTAAGAATATAAGGGAAGTGAAAATGAGTGTAAGTGGGGAGGTTACATTTGAGTTGGGCTTTGATGTGTTACAGAATTCCATCAGGGAGAAGTTAAGAAACAAGCCTTTTGCAAGGACAAGCTGTGTTCAGAAAATGAAAAAAATATTTTGTTTGATATAATGCTTTATGTAGGTTATAAGGTAGAAAGATATTTTTGTAACCAGATAATGGAATACGTCAAATGTCATTCTGTTTTATTTAGTAGACAACAGGAAGTGCTATATGGCATTTGTTCAAAACTGGTTGAGGACAATAGCTCAGTCAATTATGTATGGGATGAAAGGAGCGGGGAGTAACTAAAAATATAAAGACTTAAATAGTCCAGCCATAAGTTCTAGTAAAAGTTTAAGGTAGTGTAATGGCAGTGAGAATGATGTATGCCCATCCCATAAACATTATAGAGAATTGTGAGCATTGGTGTCTATGGTGGGAAGAGTGGAGGAGCAGGAGAAAGGAGGGGAGAGTGAGAGTGGTTTTGGTGACCAGGAGAATACTGGTGCTAACTGAGATAGAGGAAACAGAACAGTAGAGATGGGAAGGGTGGGAAGCTTGGGGCAGTGATGCAAAGTTTGGGTTTGGACATACTGAGCTTGAGATGAAAGAAAGATATGCTCAGATGGAGAGGTCCAGCAACCAGTAGGAGGATAGAGGTGTCAACTTAGGAGTCATTCACATGGATGTCATAGTTGATACTTTATAAAGAATGGTATTACAAAGAGAGGAAACACAGGTAAATAGAAAAGAAAACTGAGACTGGAGCTCTTGGAAAACCTACACTAAGTGAACTGTATAAGAGAGTAAAAGAGAGAAGGAGCCTGGGTAAAAATTATACATCCAAGGATTTAAAAGGGATACCCAAATGCTAACTTCTTTCAAGGAAGATATCATTCATTCTTTAAGCAAGTATTTATTTACCAGCACTGTTGTAGAATCGGAAGCTACTGCAGATGCTGTGTAATTCACATTGGTCTGAATAAGACCAAGTCCTTGCTCTTCTGGAACATGCATTTCATTAGGGAAAAGGGTGAAAGAGACATATGATAAACAAGTAAACAAATTTAGGCAATTAGGGATTAATGTAAGCAGTATGAAGAAAACAAAGCGGGAGGTATGATACACAGGGAATGCTGTTTCTCCAGTGCTTTCATGCGATTAATTCATATGGTCAAGGAAATTGAAAGTCAGCAAGTTAGTCTAGTTTATGATAATCAAAGTTTTGCATGGAAATGGAACTTCTTTCACTCCTCAGCCACCCACCATCAGTGTTATCAACCCTTCCCTCCCTTACCAGTATTATAGTCAAGACATATTTCATATGTTAGCATCAGTTGTTCATAAAAGTTATAATTATTTGAATCATAAACATGAGAAATAGTGATTTACAAAAATAAAAGGGTATGTTGAGATATGTTTTTGTTGAAGTTCGGTGACGTTATCTAACTTACTTATGGTTGAAATAAATCACTGTATGTATGCAAGCCATTAGGAACCAAAATGTGACCTTTAGCTAATTTTCACAGGTGTGAAAAGTGACAACTTTTAAAAGGTAACAACTTTGACAACTTTAAGACCAACAACACTGATGTTATAGCATACTACTTCCCTATTACTAAGTCTTCCCATAAAGTTTTTTGAAGTCTTCTTGATAACTGTGCTTTTCTAAAATGACTCTCCAGCCTGGGAATTCCCTGGCGGTCCAGTGGTTGGGACTCGGCACTTCCACTGCTGGGGGTCTGGGTTCAGTCCCTGGTCGGAGAAGTATAATCCCGCAAGCTGCCTGGCGTGGCAAAAAAAAATTTTTAATAAAATGAAATGACTTTCCAACCTGAATATACAACTTTTAGATCTGGCTCTTTGGAAAGAGTTGGTGTGTAAAGGGATTTCCAGTTACCATTTAGTAACATCATACAAATTGGTATAGATATACTCATTTGTAGTCAATGCTTACAATTTAATTGGTGCTATCTTCTTTTTTAAAAAAAAAAATGAAAGCTGTTAATGTTTGATGATTGTGACCTGTGGAATTTTGTTTTACGTGAGCCTGTCCTAGTATCTGACTTTTTCAACGTATTATACTGTCTGTAAAACCAGTGCTGAGACCCCATATATGCCATAATTTGGGCCTCTTTAAATTTATTAGAGCTCTAAACTTTCTCAGAGCAAGATTATTTCTATTGGATGACACTTTGCACCCACAAGTAGTTTTCCTATTTAAAATATTTGACCACAGTTTCTCCAAATAAGTTGATTTGTCTGCCCTGAGTGCTGAGATGTGAAGATGATTTATGATGCCTGTTACAGGAATGGGATTGTCCTAGAGAGGAGTTCCTAGGAACCGTTGGTGCGTGGATTAAAGAGACTTTTTAAATGTTTAATGGTTAATTATGTAAACTTGAATGAATTTCTGTCACTATTTTTTTTAGCAATATGAAATAAATATAAAGTGTTGCAACAAAACCTTTAGCCAAAATACCAAAATTTATGCATCCAGATATGTTATCTCTTAGGAGGTAAAGTCCACAGATTATTTGGGGAACATTTTTTTAAGAACTTTCAGGGTTTTTTCACTTTCTCCAAGGGTGACAAAATATCCTTTGAAAACAAGTTTGATTTTTTTACAACACTCACACAACATTAGGAGCTAAATTTGGCAAAAATGTAGTTACTCAAACAACTTTCTAAAAGAAATAAGGGGTAACTATTTTTAAAAATCACTTTCTTTGACTTTTAAAACTATTTTTAGGACTTTTCTCTTCAAAAGGTAACAGTTTCCTAAGATTATTTTTAATGAATAAAATTTAGATGGTATATTCTAGAAAGATTGTTTATCAGACTTGACTTTATAGTCACTTCTCTTTTATCACTTCTCTTTTTTGTTCTAGCAATTAGAAATTTAAATTACTTTCAACTAGGATAATAAAGAAATAGGTATGATCTATTTATTCCTCTCATATTAGAATATATATGATACTTTTTAATCCGAGTTTTAAAACTGGGGCTTCTATAGCCTTTATGCAATGGAATAGTTCTAAAATTGATTAAACAGTTTTTCACTCTGAGGCTTAAGGGTGGCAGCTTAGATTATAGAAATAACTCCATGCAAATAGATTTATATTTTTGCTTTTGTCACACTGATATGTGCATATCTTTGTTTTCTGGTTAGATTTATTCTCCTGACCATACCAGCAGTAGTTTTCCATCAAATCCGTCAACACCAGTTGGATCACCCTCACCTCTCACAGGTAGGCTTTTGTTTTATCTAACTACTTGATAACATGCATAGGGCTACTTGGAAATATTTGAAGTTTATTTTTCAATAAAATATAGTAAAAACTCACACCAAAAAAATCATTTCTATCCTGAGAAAACATGTAAACAGAGCCTTCTCCTGAGTTCATTTTGGAGAATATTGAAGTATTTCCTGTTTGAATTATTTGTTCATATCTTCTCTGATTCTTAAAATAATTTGTGATAATTTCTAAGAACAATTATTATAACAGGATAAAAAATAAGGCTAAGCAATTGGGATGAAGGTAAAATATAGAGAAGGAGATGAATCAAAAATTTTGATAAGCTAACATAGAAAATAAAATAACCTATTTAGAAGTATATATAACTTCTTCCTTATTCTCTGTATTTTCCACGTACCATGTATAAGACTCAAATGAAAAACTCTGCACTAGTTTGTCTTTATTTTTAAGTCCACTGAGTTATTATTTCATATATATATATAAATTCTTGGGGATAATGTAGGGTTTTTTTGCTAAAGAAAAGAACTCTTTGTGAATGTGTATGAATATTGTTAGTGGAGTTAAATAAGTGTTCAGATTTGCATTGCTTTTTTCCTGTTTTTCTTTACAGTAGTTTTAACAAGTTCCAGATACTATCCTACACTATAAATTTGTTGAGATACAACTATTATTATTGTAAATAGGAATTTTTTGATTTATTAGGAATAAATCAAATTACAAGAAGATGCTTGGATCTGATCTGTTAAGCTATAAAACTTGGAATGTGTTTCCTGAGCAGTGTTTGGAGAAAAACCATGCTAAAGAAGAAATGTATTAGTTCTAAGGAAAAGACATTAGACAACTGTGTAAAAATTGCCATTTTCCTCCAACAGTTGACCTCAGAAATGATTCTCTATTCCTGATCAAAGTCACTAGTTCAGTCCATGTGGCGTTGTTGTTGTTGCTGTGAAGCCTTTTTGCATTGTTCAGGGTTTCTGAAAATCAAGGCTCTGGTGTATCAGGGCCCTGGCTATCACCTGTGCTCTGTGATTTAGCCTTGTGACTCTGCTAAGAAGCATTCCAGTGTGGAAATGATGAACTGCTGGCAGCTGCTTTCAGCTATTAGTGGGTTCTGCCACTTTCTCAGACACCATGGCTTCAGCTGTCTAGTAAAAGCTGAACAGCTGTTCCCCACATAGACAGGACTATGAAAGACCCATTGACTTAAAGTTGTTGTTTAACAGAGGGATGAAATCACAGGAAGAATGATGTAACTTTAACCATACTCACCCTCTTGGCAGAGTTTTACTAAAATTATCAGTGTCATTTTTGCCACAGCCTGTTTCACTTTCTCATCTCAGGTAGCTATATTGGCCCTTACTGTATGTTCCCACTGCCTCTTCTCCTCTGCCCAGCCCAGTAAGATAAAAGTGTCCTTGGTTTCCATTAACACTGGTTGGGAAGGCAGGCAGCAGAGGAGCTCAGCATCTATGCAGGGACATCAGTAAAATGAAGAATCAGAAACTTAGACATTTTTCAAAAAATAATGGTCCAAAGTAAAATCTCACATTTCCTCCTCCTTTTTTTTTTTTTGGAATTTGTTTATTTTTTTAACATCTTTATTTGAGTATAATTGCTTTACAATGATGTGTTAGTTTTTGCTTTATAACGAAGTGAATCAGCTATACGTATACATATATCCCCATATCCCCTCCCTCTTGTGTCTCCCTCCCACCCTCCCTATCCCACCCCTCTAGGTGGTCACAAAGCACCGAGCTGATCTCCCTATGCAATGCGGCTGCTTCCCATTAGCTATCGGTTTTACATTTGGTAGTGTATATATGTCAATTCCACTCTCTCACTTTGTCCCAGCTTACCCTTCCCTTCTCCATTTTTATTTGATGTTTAGTGGATGATATCCTCTTTCCACCTTTAATTCAGCTGATTAATGAAGATCTGTGAAAGGTTAAATTGTGTAATGAAGGTATTAATAGGCTTCTTTTTTCAGTTCTGCAATCATACTCAAAGAAAAATATTTTCATATATTCCTGTTGAAATGGCATCAAAGACTGATTTTATACAGGTGCATCTCTGTGTCTCATCTCCTGTATCTAGTGTTTTCTTCTTATAACCACCCCCACATACACACACACCCCAGGCTGGCAGAGCAGACATGGAAAGGGAGGAGGAAAAAAGGAAAGCAATGGGTGATAAAGTATTCACAGTTGAAGGAAAAATGAAAAAGAGCAAACCAGAGCTCCTATATAATAATGTACAAATTATTTTGTACCTTGTGTGGCAGGAGCCTATCATCTAGAGTAAAAATTCCTACCCACTATGTGTGCTCTACACTTGCCCTCTTCCTTATGCCTGAGCATCAGTCAGACTCAGGACAGACCTTGTAAGAATAGTTGCACAGGTGCAAAGCAACATAGGCAGTTTCTAAGGCATTCATCGTTCTTGTTTAAATCCTGCTCATTTTCCTTGGGAACTTTTCAGACTAAGAACATAACATTCCTGCATAGAAAATGCTTACAAGAAAGAAGCTTCTGAGATGATGATATTGTTTTAGTTAGGATACTTTAGGCTGAAAGGAAGAGAAACTCTTGTCTGGACTGGATTAAATAATAAGGGGATTTTGGATATCTTGTATAAAGCCCATAGCAGGGCAAGTTCCTGGACCAGTCAGGGTTCCTGCTCTATTTCTTTGCAATTCTTTACCTCCTTCTAGAATATCAGTGAATAAAAGTTTAATAATTGCAGTACTCAATAGCAATCTTCAGAACATTCACAATAAAAATAAAGAGGGAGTAGGGGGAGATAGGGGAGAAAGGATTCCTCAGTTTAGGCTCATTTCATCAATGAGATATTTATTTTTATCATCTGTCAGCATGCCTGGTGTTAAAGCAGTTACCTGACTTCAGCAAATTTTCAGTTTAGTTGAGAAAATAGAGATAAACACATGAAAATAGAACCGTCAGAATTTACTCTAAACTACAGTTCCTCGGATGTACTTCATGAAGAGAGTATAAAGGAGAAAGAACTTTGAGTATAAAAGAAGAAAGTGTGACAAAGATCAAGATGTAAGAAAGTACCTGACCTGCTCATCCAGAGTCATTGAGATGACTGATTATGAACTCTTTTCACATATTGGAAGTGGAAAGGTTGGCTGGGGCCAGATTGTGGAAAGCAAAGCATTCAGTGCTACATTTAGGATTATTCAACCTTTTCCAAGTGTGGAGTATCTCATGAAAGTTTGAGTTTAGGGTGAGATTACAAAGGGAAACAGCTAACAAAATAAGAAAATGCATGGTAAATAGTCCTAAGAATTTCTCTCAGCCATGCAAAATGATGTTATCTATTCTCTAAATTTATTAACCAGTTTTATTAGGTGGCATATTACTGAATCCCACTCAGAGTGAGAACAGATCAGAAACACTGGGTGAATTTTAGATTTAGTGATGAAAGAAAGCCTTTCCAGATTTTCTAGCCAAATAATTTGATTCTCTTGTCAGCTAACTTGTTCTCTGGAAATAGTCAATAAATTTTGATATCAAGTACGTTTATTATAATCCTTGAATAACAGCTAGCTTTTGGGGGTGGTCACTAAAAAGCTCAGGGCAATTACAAAAATTGTTAACTATATAAAGAGTTGAAAGCTTGCCCTTATCTAACAGAAGGAAGTAGTATAAGCCCAAAACCTCTGTGCATGTCTACCACCAGATAGCAGGTGACAGGGAAGGAAGGGGGGAAATAACCTATTCTCTGGGAAACCCCTTAGGTTTTTAGCGTTTGTACTTTTGTTTTTCCTTATTTGTGTAATAATGCTGCAGTTGGTGATCACAAGCTAGAGATAAAGATACCAGTATGATTCTAAATAAATCTGTATATTTTACTCATGTACTAGTTTTATAAAAAGACAAAGATGCAGATCTGTCTAGTGTCAGAGGTATTCTATAGCATTATGGTCTCTGTCTAGAATTTGAATTCCATTCACAACCCCAGAGTTCTTATCCATAGCTAATGAGCCATCAGTGGGCCAGAATTACAAAAGTCTATGTATCTTTTTTCTTCATTGATTACATGATAGATCTATCATCAGGAAGAAATAATAATAATATCTCATGGTCAAAAAGACCTTTAGGGGCTTCCCTGGTGGCGCAGTGGTTGAGAGTCCGCCTGCCGACGCAGGGGACGCGGGTTCGTGCCCCGGTCCGGGAAGATCCCACATGCCGCGGAGCGGCTAGGCCCGTGAGCCATGGCCGCTGAGCCTGCACGTCCAGAGCCTGTGCTCCACAACGGGAGAGGCCACAACAGTGAGAGGCCCGCGTACCGAAAAAAAAAAAAAAAAAAGACCTTTAGGTTCACAGAGTGAGTGCATTCATATCTTTTACCTCATTCGCTTCATAAAGGCAGAATAAAAACAAAAACAAAAAACTGTGAGTGGCTATTTTTTGTACAGTTACTAGGAATACAGTTATTCCTACAGTTACTAGGTTACTCAGCTAAAGTGAACTATAATAGTTCCAATTTACCATAAGTTTTTAGTTTCCTAAATATGGCGAATTAACCTGCAACAACAAGCTCTGGTGGAACATAGTTTAAAATTTCATTTAGCAATAAACAAGACACGTTAAGTAAACCTTCTCCAACTTCAGATTTCTAATATATTGATAATTCAGTTTGTCACTGAAGATTTGTTAAGAACAAAACCATATATTTAATTGAACAGTCTTCATTATTTTCTATACATAACTTACTTTCAAATGCACAGTCATGAAATAGTAAAGATTTTCAATCATTTGTTTTGTCTTTTTCTTTTTAAAGCTATTTTGGTTGTTTTAAAGCTATTTAAAGCTATTTTATTTTTTTTAATATTTATTTTATTTATTTATTTTGGCTGTGCCAGGTCTTAGTTGTGGCTCGTGGGATCTTTAGTTGAGGCATGCGGACTCTTAGTTTAGGCATGTGAACTCTTAGTTGCAGCATGCATGTGGGATATAGTTCCCTGACCAGTTGAACCCGGGCCCCCTGCATTGGGAGCGTGGAGTCTTACCCACTGGACCACTAGGGAAGTCCCTAAAGCTATTTTAAAACACTGCATTCTCCCCAATACATGAATGAATTAACCCTTTTATTTTTTCTTGTTTTTTTTTTCCTTTTTATTCTTTCTGTTCTGAACTTGTCTCCTTGCTTTTTCTGTCTCCTTTTTTTATTATATTGCCACTTTTCTAAAGTTGAAGAGTAAACAACATTTAACAAAATTTTCATGATGATATTTTCCAAATTAAATAATATGTTTTGGTGTAAATTATGTTGGGAAAATTTTTAGCAGATAATCCTAAATGTATTTGCAATCATTTGAAATTGGTGCATTTGTGCATTACTGGAGGCACAAGTTAACATGACCCTTTAGAAAGCAGTTTTGGCCTTATGAATTAAGGATCATAAATATGTTCATACCTTTTAACTTAGAAATGCTATTTATCCTTAGACATATTCCCCAAAAGAAAAAACACAATATTACCATTCATAATATAGTGATATTCAGTTACTATTCATAATAGCCAAATGAAAGCAACCAAAACGTCTAGCAGTGAGGTAGCGGTGGTTAAGCAAATTATGATATAGAGAATCAGGTGAATATTAATGTAAGTCATTAATAGCATGATCATAAAGACTAAAAATATGGGGGAGGGACAGAATTTTAAATTATGCATATTTTAAGTACATTTTCTCAAGATATGTGTGCATTTGGACAGAGTGTGAAGAACATGCAAACATAAATGTAGTTATGTTTCAAAGTATAGTTTTTTTCTCAACTCCCTACACAGTTATATTAATAATGAAAAAAAATTTTAATATGTTGGGTTTATCAGTAGCCAGTAACATGCTGAAGACTGAACAAAAATTTTCACATAAATTTATGCACACTTACAATATATCTTTACCCTTTCCTTTAGAACATTATCAAGATCACTGAGTTAACCAAGGTGTGTGGGTGCTTTTGGGTTTTGTTTTAACAGGTACCAGTCAGTGGCCCAGACCTGGAGGGCAAGCGCCTTCATCCCCAAGCTATGAAAACTCACTCCACTCCCTGGTAAGAGCCTCTGAGAAACATACAAGGTCTCTTTTATCTAATAGTGTGGAGTTCTTTTTTTTTTCCCAGAAAATCTTGAGTAACAGTGAAAAAACAGTAGGATAGCATTACACACGAATTCTTTGCTAACAAATGGCCTGATTTAGTTGAACTATATAAGACACATTGGGTGTGCCTTTTACCATCTGTTCTTTGGAACATCAGGCTTCTGGTCTCAGGACAGCTGGTATTAAAATAGTGTTATGGGGTTTTTGTTTCTTTGACAGATCTAGGGTTTAATTTTACTATAATTTTATGTTTACATGTAAAGGAAATTTAAAGAAGAAAAAAAAACACACAGACCAAGTAAGAGAAAATTAGTCCAGCATTGCAAAATGGTTGTATTTTACTCTTTCTCATATGATGATATTGTGTATAGTTTATTACATTTCTGTTAAAATTTTTAAATGTAGCATCAATTATTTTTGTCAGGAAGAGTATTGTTTCCCATGTTTTCTTTTTTAAAAAAGAATGTATTATGTAAATTGTACAAGCAAAACCATTGACAAACAAAGCAGTAGAATAAAGGAGCCTGTCTAGGTATTGAGAGTGAAGAATTTGTGGTAGGGTGTTAACTACTGTTGCCTTTCTATGCTTACCACAGAATTACGAAGCATTATAAAAACAAAATAAGGATGACTTAATGGAATGTTAAGTCATGCTATCATTCAGTAGTTCCAGGTTGCAAATAGAAAAGTTCTTTTTCTGTGACTAACAGAACATTTTAAATTAAAGGAAAGTTTTCTTCTCACATATAAGCAAATATAAGCAATGTGTGCTACTTAGATGCTAACCTTATAACTTTGCTGTTAAATCCCAGCCTTCTCATACCTTAATACAAGTAGATCTTGCAGGTCTCCGCGTTAACTTTACTAACATGTTATGCTGACATGCACATCAGCTATTTCCTCATCTCTTTTGGAGTTAATCTTAACCTGTGCTTTGCCTCCTGTTCTGTCTTGACTTTGCCAGAAAAATCGAGTTGAGCAGCAACTTCACGAGCATTTGCAAGATGCAATGTCCTTCTTAAAGGATGTCTGTGAGGTACTATTTCTTTTAGATGGTGCCTTTTTTGTGTTTCAATTAATTATACTTCCTATTATCCGTTTAAAATCATCAAGCCTGTACAGACTCCAGAGTCTTTTAAAATCAAACAATGACTGTTTTCGTTTTTGTAACAATATGTAAAAATAGGCTTTTGTTGAGTGTGATTCTTTTTAAAAGAGCTCTACTGGCATGTGCTTTTATTTTCTTAAATTCTAATATGTTTGTGTATGGGGCATGTGTATATTCACAGACAGATAATATCATTTCATCAGTTTTGTGAAAGAGCACATTTGGATGTGGTCACCATTTCAGATAGGTATTATAAATATTCACTTAAAACAAAATTACAACTTAAATTTGATGGATTTGAAGACCCTCCCCCAATTGCCCTCATTTCAAAGATCAGTGTTAAAGTACAGGTTATCTTTTTTATCAATGATAATTGAGTATCAGACACAGTAGAGTAGCCTTCAGCTTTTGTAGAAGCTAAAAGAAATAACCTCATGCTAGACTGGTAAATAGATTTTATGAAGCAGTGATTGGCTTCTGAAGCTTTGTTAATTTAGCATAGTCTACAAATATCCTTTCTTTCATTGTTGATTCGTAGTACAGGTAGTTTCTTTTGAAGCTACTTGATATTGCATATTCACTTGCTGCCTTCCCTATATCCCAAAGTAGGAAACATAGCAGTTTAATGAATTTAATAGATAACATCAGTAACCTCCATGTCTTTTTTCAATCCCTACAGCAGTCTCGAATGGAGGATCGTTTGGACAGACTGGATGATGCTATCCATGTGCTGCGGAACCATGCCGTGGGACCTTCCACCAGTTTGCCTGCTGGTCACAGTGATATACACAGTTTATTGGGACCATCCCATAATGCACCAATTGGAAGCCTCAATTCAAACTATGGTGGATCAAGCCTTGTTACAAGCAGTCGACCTGCTTCAATGGTAAAATAGTGCTCATCCTTTTGGAAATAACTTCTAATGCGTATTGTCCTACATGTTTTTCATGAAATCTTTCAGGGAGAGAGGTTCCTTCTTTCTGTAAGGAAGGAAGGTAGAGTGGCTTTTAAGAATTTCTTTTACTGTCTTGGTCAGGGTCATTGGCTGAGCATTGGCCCTTAAAATCCTGCTATGACCATGTGCAAAAAGCAGAAACTTTCTACAGAGATCATTTTCGCTTAAACTTGGATTTTTTTTCCAGATATGTAATAATTAGCAGAACAGTTTTTGCGTTGAAACAGTTGTAGAAAGTCTTAATATCAAAAGCAATAAAGCAAGACTGAATTTCAAGGGTTCTGGTCTAGAAAAGCTATTTATTATAATTTGGAACCAGCCTTCAATAGTAGAACAAATGTAATATTATTTGTACAGGTCCAAATTTAAGCTTTATTCCCAAATGAAGGAAAAATGTGGGGTAGTTTTAAGAATGACTGTAATTTAAGTGACAAAGAAAGGAAACAATTTTAGATTAATCCCTGAAGAGAGTAAAATCGTTCAATCCCTTTTTTTTTTTAACGTGGTAGTTCTTTAAAGGAGGAAAAAAGTAAAATTCTGCAGCCATGCACATCAAAAATTCTGTGTCGAATGTCTTACATTGTTTTTTATACAAATTATGTTTTAAAGGAATGAAGCTCGTTTTGAATCTGCTATTTAACTGAAACCATGTGTTTGCATGTTTATGGCATGGTTTTTAAGATTCATTGCATGCCGTGAAATATTCTCCTATGAAACAGATTTCTAGCTGTAAGCCGTGTGATCAAGGCTAAAACTCACCTATCATCGCAATAATTAGGTGCCCCAAATGCTGAAGTCTTGTGTTCTGTAAAATAGGATTGGTTCCAGATTTTCACATTCACATTCATATATCAGACAGCCATTTATATTCATTCTGGAGTTGCTGAAGTAAACATCAAACAAGGCTGCCTGGTTTCCTAAGAACAGTGTTTTCAGCAACATAGGTGACGATGCCCACATGTCTTAAAAACATTTTTTCTTTTAATATCAGAAGATCTTGAAATTAAGACTCCTTTTAAATTAGCTTTTGTTGCTATTGATAAACTAATAAATGTGAAAGCATTTTTAAATTACTGAATTCCTAGAAATAAAAGGGAATATTGTCATCACTATTAGTGGTAGTAATAAAATAATTTTAACAGACTTATAAGATAGCATTTGTTGCAAGTATAAATTATTACTTTGCTGAAATACTGTTTATCCTTATTTAGAAGAATGACTTGAAAATCAGTATGTTTGAATCCTGAGCTTGTCTCAGCCTGCAGTATTTGCAATTCTTAGTCCTCACCTCTTAATCGTTTTTTTAATTCTTCATTGTTAATAGCCCACTGCTCCTTTTTCCAGTTTATCTGCTACAATATGTGATATATCTCTGGCTCCTCCCACATAAATATAGAATTTATATGAAATGGAACTTCTATCTTTGGGAGGTTGTTTTTACCAACTTTGGATATAAGTTGGAAAAGAGATTTTTCAAAATCCAGTCCTCCAAAGCCATGTAAAAACATAGTGCATTTTAAAAGAACTTGTTGAGGGAAAAATTGTTTCTAATATTAGATACTGCCCTGAAGCTTTTAGTTAAGAAAGTAGCTTCCATTATATTCACTAGGAATATGCTGCCTACTTCAGAGCTGCCAGAGATATTCTTTAAAAAGGAAAAGGGCTTCCCTGGTGGCGCAGTGGTTGAGAGTCCGCCTGCCGCTGCAGGGGACGCAGGTTCGTGCCCCGGTCCGGGAGGATCCCACATGCCGCGGAGCAGCTGGGCCCGTGAGCCATGGCCGCTGGGCCTGCACGTCCGGAGCCTGTGCTCCGTGGCGGGAGAGGCCACAGCAGTGAGAGGCCCGCGTACCGCAAAAATAAAAGGAAAATAATTCAAGGTAATCAAGAATAAGAGAGTTCTGAAACATGAGGTGAGTCTGGCTTAGTCTGAGAAGCAGCATCAGTGCTGCAGCAACTAAGCCCAGGCTATTGCTGAGTTTGTCTATCAAGGTCTTCCTTCAGTTTTTATAGCCTTCTTAGACGACACAGCTGAGAAAAGTCTGCCAGACATCATCTATTATATCCACCCCTTCCCCAATCACTAATGGAGGTGGAGATGCAGATGTTTCTGCCAGGCTTACCCTCAAAAGTTATTAACTGACAAAATCTAAGAATGTCAGGTGAGTTAGTATTCAGCTCCCATCCTTCTGAAATGAACTTCTTAGCTGTGAGTACTCAGTTCTCAGTTTCAGCAGAAAGACCAAAGAATGGAATGAAATGAAGATCACAGTCAGCCAGTGACTGTCCCAGCTAAGTCTTAGGCATATTGTTGAGGAAAACTCTTATCCTGGTGGCTGTTATTCATGTCTGAGGGCTTGCATCAGTACTGCCAGGAGCCTTGCTTACATGCTTTGTACCTACTTATGTGGAATCAACTCTTTTCATACTCTGGGAGGGTGTGTGATTTGGGGGACATCTTGTAACTATTGCCAGCCATCTTTAAGAGTTAATCTGCTTTTATTAGCTCACCCCCATGTTTTCTAACTGATCATGACTAAGAAATAACACAATTTTACATTCTGGAATCACTTTTCTTTTTTTGTCTTGTTTAACTTTCTGGTAGTTTATATACTTTTCCTCTGCATTAACATAAATTAGTATTTTTTAGGCCCCTAAAAATGGAGGTTACATGGCCATTATTACAAAGTAACCACAGAAATATCAGTTTATCAGCAATTCTATATTGCCATTTAGAATTTGTAAGGTTAGTTTCCTCTCAAAAATATTTAATTTTCATCATTTCATTTATTTTTCTGCAGAGAGTAAAACTGGTCTAGTAAACATAAATACCATTCCAGGAACTCCACAGAACATTCAAATTAAATTTTTGATGTAATGGATTTTTGTGGGCATTTACTAGAGGTCACCATCCTAATTCCAAGTTTTAAATATGATGTTACTTTCTCTCCTAGCATTTAAAGGAGAAGAGTCAGCATACTTTTTTTGTAAAAGGCCAGACAGTAAATATTTTCAGCTTTGCAGGCTATATGGTCTCTGGCACAACTACTTACCTCTGATTTGGTAACATGAAAGCAGCCATAGCTGTTAGGAAAACAAATCGGTGTGGCTGTGTTTTAATAAAACTTTATTTATAAAAAAGAGCCTCCTTTACTAGTAAAACAAAATAAATAAATAACAGGACCAGATTTGGCTCACAGGCATACTTTACCAATCCCTGATTTAGAACAAAATTAGCTTCCCAGTGCAGGAAATGAGAGTTAGCAAGTTTTGTTTTTTGGGGGGTTTTTTTGTTTTTTGGGGGTTTTTTCTTTTCTTTTTCTTGGAGCCTATAACTTTTTGCTTATTTTGTTTTAATGAGTAGTTTGGGAGTTCTGTTGAAGTAGTTGGAATATTTGAGGTGAGCCAGAATGCACTGGGAGTAGAAGAATAAGAGTTGGTGGCAGGATAAAAGTAATACAGAGAGCTCTGCTCTCAGCCTTCAGTGCTATCAAGGTAACTTGTGGTGTGAAGTCTACATGGGCAGGTTAACCAAAATAGTCTCCTTGATCAAGGAAATAGCTTTGTTGCTGAAAACATTTCTCTACGTTATTTTCAGTTATAACAAGATTATGCTAGTAAGATCATCTACAGCTAATCTACTGATTTGTAGATCCATCTTCTTATAGATGAAATAATTACTATTTTTTCGTTATTCCAGAAAACAATTTTTATATTTCACACAAAGGTAATAAGACTACCACCTGCCAAAAATATTAATAGGAGTCAATATCAAAAGACTTATTTGACTGTTGTTTCTTTTAACTGAACAAACTTGACTAGCATCAAAGGTTAGGATTAAATGAGGTTTCAACCACAGAAAGCTTTTAACATATTTTAGCTATCTAATATACACAAAAATTAAATTTCCTGGGCTTCACTGCTGGCGCAGTGGTTGAGAGTCTGCCTGCCGATACAGGGGACACGGGTTTGTGCCCTGGTCCGGGAGGATCCCCCATGCTGTAGAGTGGCTAGGCCCGTGAGCCATGGCCACTGAGCCTGCACGTCCAGAGCCTGTGCTCCACAATGGGAAAGGCCACAACAGTGAGAAGCCCGCGTACCGCAAAAAAAAAAATTAGATTTCCTGAAGATTATTATATCAGAAAAAGAGACTAGGAAGTGGGTAATTACTACTCCTTCTCATATAATTAGTGTAGCCAGCCTGCCCTAGTTTTAGCATTTGCTCTTACTTTTGAATAGGGTTAACATTTTCATTTACTTAATTTCCTACTCCCTTTCAATATTTTGGATAGTTCTCCATATTTTCTTAATGCAAATTAAAACTTAAGGCTTTATCAGACACTATTATTAGGATGTGATTGATGTATCATTTAAATTTTAAAACACAAAATCAGGATTTTTAAAACTATTGAAATGTCAGCATTGGACAGACTATAGTTTTGCTCCCATTTATTTAATGTAAGAATAAACTCGGAATAAACTGCTGACAGCAAAAAAATAATGTTATTAAATGGAAAACTGAAAAGGAATGAGACTCATTAATTTCATTTAGGCATTACAAAGAGGTTTCAGCAATATAAAGTTATTGTACATCACATCAGTTTATGGCTGTAATATCTAAAATACCGAGGCCTGGTGAGATAGCTCTGTAATAGCACTTTTATCCTTAACACAAAGTGCTCAGTTATTGTTCAGACAGTGATTTCAACTTCAAACTAAGTTAGATTAGAAGCTTTTGTGTTAATGGAAGGCTGATGCAAATCTTTAAAAGTTTCTCATTTATGATACAGGATAAAATTACATCCAGGAGGTCTTTTGATTTCTTTGTTACAAGTCCTGAGGAAATTTAACTCAGGCATGTCTTTTGTGGGGGGGTGAGCGGGGGGGATTGCTTGGGTTTTTTGTTGTTTAAGCTATGGTTGGAGATGTGTGTCTTGTATGAGAGCAAATAATGTTCACTTGTAGAACTTAAAGCGACCTTATATAATGATTTAAAATATAAATCATGTCTGTTTTCTAAATCCTAAAGCAGTTAGAGAAACTATATTTTTCCTAGTTCTAAAAGATTTAAGATTCATTTATTAAAGACTAACAGGCAAATAGAGTAATATTTTATTCAAAATTTTAGCACTTTTTGTCGCTTTATCAGAGTAAATTTGGAATCATTTTAACCTTATATTTAGACAGTAATTTTGTTAGTATAGGTTTGTATACAGTAGAAATGGTATGTGTAGGTTTCCGCTAAACTGAAGGAGTTTATTTTTTAACTGTATTTTACTTTTTCTAACCAATTTTTTTCCCAAATGGGCAACTTAAATTTTTTAAAATTTTGTTAAAACCACATTATAGTGCTTTTAAAGGGTTTTGATACAATTTTTTTAACTCAAAATTGTTTAACTGTCAAGTTTTTTTAAGCCTGAAATCCATACAGATTATATATTTATGGAAATATTATTCAAAAGGAATCATAACAACTGGAATTCTTCCAAGTTTTAGCATAAAACCCTCTTTGGGTAAAACAAAATATTTACAGTACATAAAGATCCTTTATTCAGTCTGTAGATTAATAGTGATTAATTTAAATCATTAGTACTCAGTGAATAGTACAAATTGAACAAATTATTAGAATAGAATTCAAAATCAGCGAGGAGTTCATACTGAGTAGTTTTCAGTCTATCCCTTAATTCACAAGACCTCTTATTCATCAACTAATTAGATTTAACATTTTTCCATTGTGGGTGTTGAAGCCATTGGCCAAGTTAAATGAAAACAAGTCCCTTGTTGGATGCTCCCACAAAAGTAAGGCCATAGGTAGATTGTAAAGATTCAGAATGCAAGATGATGTCATTTAATGGAATGGGCCGTTTATTCTGAAACAGAGCTCTTCATAATTGAAATTTAGAGCATAGCAGGCCTAGGGGTTTTCCTTCCCCTGCTAGTCCCCCAATAGAAGCATTCTGTCAGCTGTATGCTAACGAGATGAACAATTAAACAAGGTCCTATCTGGCTGGCCTCACAGGCTCTGAGCTCAGACAAAGAACTGTTTATACACCTGTTACGTGTGTGGACAGAGCCATTTGAATGGGTAACTTCAGATTAAAGGAAGGACATGGGAGCCAGGGTGAGCAAGGGTTAAAGAAAACTATAAGAACTGTGAACATCAAATTCTCCAGAAAATATATGAGGGCCATTTGCAAGGGGAATCAAGTTACAAAGAAAAAGTTCCTGCTAACTTCA
Source organism: Orcinus orca (assembly GCF_937001465.1). Lineage (NCBI taxonomy): Eukaryota > Metazoa > Chordata > Mammalia > Artiodactyla > Delphinidae > Orcinus > Orcinus orca. The sequence goes on along the minus strand of NC_064560.1, from coordinate 101,105,695 downwards.
TTAACATGAAAAACTCCAGACTTGAAACTTTTTGCTAGTCTGATGCCATTTTTAAAAGGCTTAATTTTGTTCAAGGTTGGTGTGAGAAAATACTTAGTTTGTAGTATTCTATAAAGACAAAGATATTCACTGACATTTTATATCGCAAAACAAATTGAGCAACCTTTCTGATTTTCCTTCAGGGAAAAGCAAAATCCTTAAGATCTATTGTTTAGATAATGATCCTTTGTCTGCCAAGCCTTTCATCAGAAAAGAGGTGATAGAACATTTTTATTAGTCGAGATTCAGAAAAATCAAAGAATTATTTATACTCATGAAATAAAAGAATAAGAATTTCACAGATGCATCATCACTTATCAATCAAATGAGTGAAATTCAGTTTGTTACTGTTCAACAGTATTATCTGACAGAGCTATAAAATGGGTTTCAGAGGTACAATATATAGTAAATAAACGTATGTTTAAAAGTTTAAATTTTAGGGCTTCCCTGGTGGTGCAGTGGTTAAGAACCTGCCTGCCAATGCAGGGGACACAGGTTCGAGCCCTGGCCCAGGAGGATCCCACATGCCACGGAACAACTAAGCCCGTGTGCCACAACTACTGAGCCTGCGCTCTAGAGCCCGCAATCCACAACTACTGAGCCCACGTGCCACAGCTACTGAAGCCTACGTGCCTAGAGCCCGTGCTCCACAGCAAGAGAAGCCACGACAATAAGAAGCCCGCACACCGCAACGAAGAGTAGCTCCCGCTCACCCCAACTAGAGAAAGCCCGCACACAGTAACGAAGACCCAAAGCAGCCAATAAATAAATAAATAAATTTTATTTTTTTTAAAAAAAAAAAGTTTAAATTTTAAAAGGCTATTTATTTTTCATTTACTTGGTGTGATAGCTCAAAATACTAGATAAGAGCAAAATTGGCATATATTACCAAACATCGTGGGAAGTTTTAAGTCCACATTATAAACACAGACATAAAAATCTTAGCTTTGGGGCTTCCCTAGTGGCGCAGTGGTTGAGAATCTGCCTGTTAATGCAGGGGACACGGGTTCGAGCCCTGGTCTGGGAGGATCCCACATGCCGCGGAGCAACTAGGCCCATGAGCCACAACTACTGAGCCTGTGCGTCTGGATCCTGTGCTCCGCAAAAAGAGAGGCCGCGATAGTGAGAGGCCTGCGCACCGCGATGAAGAGTGGCCCCCGCTTGCCACAACTAGAGAAAGCCCTCGCACAGAAACGAAGACCCAACACAGCAAAAATAAATTAATAAACTCCTACCCCCAACATCTTCTTACAAAAAAGAAAAAAAACTCTTAGCTTTTACTTTATCCTGCAGTGATTTCCTCAGCCAGTCAAAATTATTCTAGTAATATATTATCTTTAAAATAGGCCTAGACTCCTAAGGTCCCAAAGAATTTGTAACTATTTGTTGTATTTTACCCTATCTATTTTTATAAAATGCAATTTTTGAACTGACTTTCCTCTCAGATCATTAGATCATTGAGTAGTTCATAGCTAGCAAGAAAGCACCCTATGTGTTATGAATAAACATGACCAGGATTCCCTAGAGATAGGATATCATAAACTATTTTAAAAACAATTTTCTCTCTCGGGCTTCCCTGGTGGTGCAGTGGTTGAGAGTCCACCTGCCGATGCAGGGGACACGGGTTCGTGCCCTGGTCCGGGAAGATCCCACATGCCGCGGAGCGGCTGGGCACGTGAGCCATGGCCGCTGAGCCTGCGCGTCCGGAGCCTGTGCTCCGCAACGGGAGAGGCCACAACAGTGAGAGGCCCACATACTGCAAAAAATAAAAATAAAAAAATAATAATAATTTCCTCTCTCGGGCTTCCCTGGTGGCGCAGTGGTTGAGAGTCCGCCTGCCGATGCAGAGGACATGGGTTCGTGCCCCGGTCTGGGAAGATCCCACATGCCGCGGAGCGGCTGGGCCCGTGAGCCATGGCCGCTGAGCCTGCGCGTCCGGAGCCTGTGCTCCGCAACGGGAGAGGCCACAACAGTGAGAGGCCCGCGTACCGCAAAAAAATAAAATAATTTCCTCTCTCGAATGTAATTTTCATAGTCCACTTCTTCACTTGGTGTTAGATTCAGTTCTTCAGATTTTTCTCAAGATTTTTTACTGGGGGCGGGTTGCGGTTCAGGGCAGAAGTAAAGGTTAAGGGTCTAAGGGAAAATTTCCAAAATGGTAATGGAATAGAAGGCTGTCTTGATTTCTGTGGTCCCTTCCCAGCTTTAAGATTTTATGATTCTAATGCATGATGAAATTGTGTGGTTTAGAAAAAGGGTATGGTCAATGCTTGATCATCCAGGGGAGTAGTGACACAGCTAATTCTCAGCAATGACTAATCCTCAGATAATTTAAAAAGTATCTATGGAATACATTGAATGGGTTTTTCAAAACTACATTAAAGATAAGAATAAAGGTAGAGGTCAGACATTTCTTAAAAAGTTGGGTGGAAGACCTGGTATGTTCTAATCAGATCCACTACCAATAGCCTGCATTGCCTGAAACTTTGCTTTGGTTTCTTTTGTTTGGCTCACAGGAAACCAAAGGATAAACTTGCATAGGGGTATTTATACCTCTTAGGGTAAAATCCATACAAAGTCATGAAAGATAAAAGCTATATTAATTACTCAAGAGGGATTCAAAGCATGGCATTTTACTGGGATTGAAGGATTTGTTGAAAAACAGTGGTTCTCATGTATAACTCCAGGCAATAAACCTATTTAATTAAAGGATTAATCTTCTAATTGCCACATCTGCTGTTGTTCTAATAAAAAAAAAACTGGTTCATTTGTAACCAGTTTTTCTAAAAATACTGCAGTAGCTAAAAACACTTGGTAGTGTTTGCATGCCTTCTCAGTTCAAGTTAACTGTGACTTGTCTAAATCTGATTAAAACTGAGAATAAAAATGTATGGCATTTTTGTTGCCTGGCAATGTAGAACTTTTATTTTAAGTTATTTTAATTTTGTATTGCTTTTGCTGCTCTTAAAATTTTTGAGGAGAAGCAATTAGAGGAAGAAAAAACAAGACACTGTGTGTAAGAAAAGGATATGCTAAAGTATAGATAAATAATATTACTTGGAACAAAGCAGTATTTTGCTAAATGCAAATTCATGGATACTTTAACATTTTTAGATAGTATATGGAATAGGTTTTTAGATTGATTGATACACAATAGAGGCTATAATATGTAGTGCTGTATGGATTATAGAGTGCTTTTTGTCTATTAGCTCATTTGCTTCTCACAGCAACCCTCTGTGGGATATAAAATTTGAAAGCTGGAATTTTTTTTAATATTTTTATTCAGAAACAGTACTACTGTCGAGTCTTTTACAATCCAAAAACCAGAAAAGTGGCATCCAAAAAATGTTGCTAAATTTAGATGCGTGATAGCTGTTTTCTCTATTAAACCCAGTGAAAGAATTTGAACAGTTACTGCACCATGAACATTTTTATTTATTTTTTTTAACTTTAGGTCGGAACTCATCGAGAAGACTCTGTCAGTCTCAATGGCAATCATTCAGTCCTGTCTAGTACGGTCACTGCTTCAAGCACAGACTTGAACCATAAAACACAAGAAAATTATAGAGGTAACTATATAATTCATTTACAGCAGTAGTGCATACAGAGGTATCATTTTGGAGTACTGTCACCTTCTTCACAGTCAGATTGACATCTGTGAATCAAAAGTCATCTTAGGGGCTTCCCTGGTGGCGCAGTGGTTGGGGTCCGCCTGCCGATGCGGGGGACGCGGGTTCGTGCCCCAGTCTGGGAGGATCCCACGTGCCGCGGAGCGGCTGGGCCCGTGGGCCATGGCCCCTGAGCCTGCGCATCCGGAGCCTGTGCTCCGCGGCGGGAGAGGCCACAACAGTGAGAGGCCCACGTACAGAAAAAAAAAAAAAAGTCCTCTTAGGTGGTAGAATTCCAAATAGTAGTAGTACTACTGCGTGAATATACAGGGTCAATATTTAGGGTTCCAATTGGTCCATTTAGCTGGGCCAGTTACAGATATTTATTGATGTATGGAACCCTGTGCAAACCGTTGTTCAGTGTTTACTGGTCATCTTCTTACCAGCTCCTGCATCTGTCCTCTTTCTTTTTTTTTTTTTTTTTCTTTTTTGGCTGCACCGTGTGGCATGTGGGATCTTAGTTCCCTGACCAGGGATTGAACCCGCACCCCCTTCAGTAGAAGTGCAGAGTCTTAACCACTGGACTGCCAGGGAAGTCCCTGTCCTGTCTCTTTCTAAATCACTTCCCCTCGTGGCTGAGTCTTCATTGTCCCTAGAGGAATTGAGAAAGACATTTCTGAGTATGTTTAGAGCTCTGAGTGATAGTAGCTGTTGTTTAGAAGATTATAATTTAATTGGGGAGACAGACAATTCTTATAAAAAGCAAATTGTTGTCAATGTTATAACAGACCTTATAAATAAGTACAAATATATAGGTGGTATTAAGACCACCAAGATAAAGTTTTCCCAGTTGTATTTAACCATGATGCCTGTTTTATTGTGTTTGTCCAGGAAAATGTTAAAGCTTATTTCGTTTAACTTGACAGCATCTTAGAAGTTTTTAAAATGCATCATGTTTCTCCTACCTTGTTTGATTGTTAAATGTGCCTGAAAATGAGCATTGGACTCACCATCAGGGTCAGGCTTGTTTTTTTTTAAATACAGGTGCTTTAAAAAGCAATTTTTTCTAAGGTTTGTGGACGTGCTTTTTCCAGCTCTGAATAGTTTACTTTTTTACATCTTCAGATTTCTATAGTAGCTCTATAACAACTAAGGATATTTACCATCAAGAAAGCTTTTTACTGTCTTAATTCTAATTCATAAATGAGTCTGGACATTTATCCTGTTTCTTTGCCTCTTTGTTAGGTGGCTTGCAAAGTCAGTCTGGAACTGTTGTTCCAACAGAAATCAAGACTGAAAACAAAGAGAAAGATGAAAACCTTCATGAACCTCCTTCATCAGATGACATGAAATCAGATGATGAATCCTCCCAAAAAGATATCAAAGTTTCATCTAGAGGCAGAACAAGGTATTTGTTAGCATCCAGGTGTTAAATTTCACTCATTTGCCATGGGTGAAGATACTTGGAAAATTGAAGTGTATCATGCATTTAAGTGTCAGCTGTGTTCTAGATACTGTGTTGGGACTTTTATGTGTTGTCTCATTTAATCCTCATAGCATCCATAAAAGGGAGGTGTATGAAGCTGACTCTAAGTTTATGTTTTCCATGTTTCCCACAATATTTTAGGGTCTACATATAAAAAAGAATTACTTCTCTCCCATCAATGCTTATAGTCTGTAAGACAGCTAGAGAACAAAATAGCTAAAACAAGTTAAATTGTACAAGTGTAGGTATTTAGATATAACCCATCAGTAAATATTCAAATACATTATTTTAAGGCTAAGTATATGGTAAGACTCTTGTATGATTTAAACCAGGGGCTGGCAAGCTATGGCCCATGGGCCATATCTAGTTCATTGCCTGTTTTTATAAATAAAGTTTTTTTGGAACACCACTACACCCCATTCATCTACATATTGTCTGTGGCTGCTCTCACAGTGCAGTGGCAGATTTGTGTAGTTGCAACATAGGTTGGATGACCCACAAAGCCGAAAATATTTACTTTCTGGCTCTTTATAGAAGATATTTGCAACTTACGTTTTAAACAATACTTTGAAAAGAGTATGGAAAAGGAAGTACTCCACGTGCGTTGATGTTGTCGGGGAAGGTTTTCTAGAAACTGGACTTGACTTTGCTTTGAAATATGGATATTGACACATAATACATTAGTTTCAAATTATTTCCAGATTCTTCCATCAGATTTTTCTTCTAGTTCTACATTAAAAGTAGGTAATTTGATATATTCGTGGTACATCCTATTTCTTGGTATATATCCATTTATCAGTAGTATGTATATATCACGTATAGATATTTATATTTAAAACATTGTTCTTTGTATTAAATTATGGTACAAAGGAAATTACAAACTAAAAGAACCAGGATAGTCCTTTCTGTCAGTCTCATACTTAAAAGTTGTCCTTTTTCATTTGACATTCTCACTATTTTCAGTAGTTGACATTTCTCTTGAGGAAAATTAAATCTTAAGGTCCTAATACTATCATTTTAATATGCATTGTACTCAGTTGTGCAAGGGCATGAAGAAATAAAAATTGAGTCAGGGAATCCAGAGTCCACTCCTTTGAGGAATCTTAATTCTTTCATAGTTTCATTATTCAAATAGAACTTTAAGGGAAATAATTTGCATCTCTCCTCATCATTCATCCTTTCATTATATAGGTCAGCAAACTTCGTGTGTAAAGGGCCAGATAGTAAATATTTTAGTCTTTGTGGGTCATACAGTCTCTGTTGCAACTGTTGAACATTGCCACTGCATCATGAAAGCAGCCAAAGACAGTACATAAACAGGTGGGTGTGGCTCTTCCAATAAAATTTTATTTACAAAAACAGGTAGCTGGCTTATGGGCCAGTTTGCTGAGCACTGTTATAGGTCATCAGATATTGAGAAGGCAGTATAATGGGTTAATAATAACAATACTTAGTAGTTAATAATAGTAAATTTAAAACACAGCCTTTGGACAAAATAAGGCTAACCTTGGTTTGAATCATGGCTTCATCACATTTTGCCAAGTAACCTTGGCAAGTTATTAAGCTCTCTGAGGTTTGGTTCTATCTTAACAGGAGACTTTCTGTTTAGGATTCTTGTGGGAATAAACTGAAAATTATGCATATAAAGCCCTTTTCACACTGTCTCACATGCAGTAAACATCAGTAAAGGTACTGTGATAACTTATGATAATAATTTTAGATATGTGCTCTTGATTTCTTCCATGAAGCACTAACCTGGATTCTTGTCACTACCCTGCCACTCATTAGCCTTGTAATCCTAGGGAGGTTACTGATCTTACAGTGGTTCTCAACCCTGCTGCACAGACTCCTGAAACATTTTAGAAATATAGGTGCCTGGCCCCTGAACCCGAGCTCCCTGTATCAGCATCTCTGGCAGTGGGACCTTTGAAAGCTATATTTTATAAGTGCTCTTGAAGATTCTAGTGAGTGGCCACCTTTGGAAACCTTTGGGCTAGATGATCTGTAAAGGTTTCTTTGAAGTCAAAGAGCTAGTGATTCTCTATTATCAAAAGAATACTTTTATGAAATTCTTGACAATTGGCTAGTAAAAATCTGTTGTCCTTGACAATTGGCTAGTAAAAATGTGTTTTTTTTAAGATTTATTATTTATTTATTTTAGTTATTTTGGGGTGCATCCTGTCTTAGTTGCGGCATGCGGGATCTTTTGTTGCGGCACACGGGCATCTCTCTACTCATGGTGTGCGGGTTTTCTCTCTCTAGTTTTGGTCAGAGCAGGCTTCAGAGCGTGTGGGCTCTGTAGTTGTGGTGTGTGGGCTTAGTTGCCCTGTGGCATGTGGGAATCTTAGTTCCCTCACCAGGGATCGAACCCACATCCCTTGCATTGAAAGGCGGATTCTTTACCACTGGACAGGGAAGTCCCTCTACTTGTTTTTTTTTTTTTTCTTTGTTTGTTTGTTTTGCGGTACACGGGCCTCTCACTGTTGTGGGCTCTCCCGGTGCGGAGCACAGCCTCCGGAAGCGCAGGCTCAGCGGCCATGGCTCACGGGCCTAGCCACTCCGCAACATGTGGGATCTTCCCGGACCGGGGCACGAACCCGTGTCCCCTGCATCAGCAGGCGGACTCTCAACCACTGCGCCACCAGGGAAGCCCCCTCTACTTGTTCTTTATTAGAGTACTCAAGGTATTAGAGGTGAAGCACCAATTCTTTGTGCACATTTTTTTCCAGGTTCTAAGAGGCCCTGCTCAGTAATTTATTTCTGAAATATAAATAGAATTTTCTAGAAGTTATTCCAAAGCATTTTTCTCAGATATTCTTTTCTGATTAATTAGTCTGTTTTCATTACAGAAATTTGAAAATTACAGAAAAGCACACACAAAAATCACAAGAAACTCCGCTACCCAGAATTAACTACAGTTTACTTTTCAAGGAATATCTTTTTCCACAAATACAGTTTAAATTGGAGATAAACTGGATAAAAGTTTTATAATTTCAACTTTTTTAGTTTAACAGTGTATTTTAAACCTTTCCATCTATCTGTGTTTTCTCCAACATGTTTTTTTCTTGTTGTTTCTGTTTTTAGGCAGCTTTATTGAGGTTTAATTCAAATATAATAAAATACACCAATTTTAAGTGTACAGTTTTGGTCCTTTGACATATGTATACAGTTATATACATTAATAATGTAGAATATTTCTGCCACCCTAAAAAGTTTCCTCATGCCAATTTATAACCAGTCCTCTTCTCCCATCTTCTGGCAAACGTTGATCTGCTTTCTGTTACCATACTTTTGTCTTTTCTAGAAGTTCCTGTAAATGGAATCATACAATATGTAGTCTTTTGTGTTTGGCATCTTTTACCTAGCATAATCTACAGCTTGATTTTTAGAGGGTACATAGTAGACCATTATCTGGATGTACTGTGATTTATTTAACCCATCTCCTAATATTGGACTCCCATTTGTTCTGAAGTAAATAATTCTGTGATCAACTTCTTTACCTAAATTTCTATGAACATCTCTAATTATACCCTTTGGATGAATTTCTAAAGTTGGAATTGCTGATCAAGAGATAATGAACATTTTAAGGCTTTGGATTCATTTTGCCAATTTGTCCTTCAAAAAAGTTGTTCCAGTTCACCCATGTTTTAAAATCATCACCACCGATGATGATATTTCTTCCAGAACAAAAAGTATAGTCATTTTCTGAGATACTTCTCTCATTCCACATCTTAAGCTTTTCTTCCTCCTCCTCACCAGGGGACTGCCAGAATATATTTAAGAACATAAGCAAACTGTAATACATTACTATAATAGTACAGTGTTTCTCAAACCTTAATGTACATATGAATCTTGTTAAAATGCAGCTTCTGATTCAGTAGGTTTGTAGCAGAACCTGAGATTCTGTTTCTAACGGTAATGTAACACTGTTTTTACAGTAATGTAAAAAGTAAAGTTTTTAAGCAGCGATGCTGATGCTGCTGATCACATCTAGAAGAGCAGGGTGCTATAATATGTGGTCATTCAAATTATGTTTATGAAGAGTTTCACTAATAGTGTGGAGAAGTCTTTATGCTGTAATGTGCAATGAAAATGCATTTAGAAATGTACGTGGGGGACTTCCCTGGTGGCGCAGTGGTTAAGAATCTGCCTGCCAATGCAGAGGACATGGGTTCAAGCCCTGGTCCGGGAAGATCCCACATGCAGCAGAGCAGCTAAGCCCGTGTGCCACAACTACTGAGCCTGCACTCTAGAGCCCACGAGCCACAACTACTGAGCCCGTGTGCCACAACTACTGAAGCCCACACACCTAGAGCCCATGCTTCACAACAAGAGAAGCCACGACAATGAGAAGCCTGCACACCGCAACGAAGAGTAGCCCCCACTTGCCGCAACTAGAGAAAGCCCGCGCGCAGCAATGAAGACCCAACACAGCCAAAAATAAATAAATAAATTTATTTTTTTTTAAATGTATGTGGTATAATTTCAACTATATAACTATATATTTGCATTGAGGAAGGACTGGAAAGAAATATACAATAATGTTAAGTGTAGCTATTACTACCATTTGGTAAAATTTATAGGTCATTTTTATTTTTATAATTTTTAATTTTGTACAATAAGCATATCTTACTTTACAGCGAACCTAATAGACATTGTTGTTACTTTGCCTTCCAGCAGTACTAATGAAGATGAGGATTTGAACCCAGAACAGAAGATAGAAAGGGAGAAGGAAAGGCGGATGGCCAACAATGCCAGAGAACGCTTGCGTGTGCGCGATATTAATGAGGCATTCAAAGAGCTTGGTCGAATGTGTCAGCTTCATTTAAAGAGTGAAAAACCCCAGACAAAACTCCTTATTCTTCATCAGGCCGTGGCAGTCATCCTTAGTCTAGAACAGCAAGTCAGAGGTAAGTAGGTTCAGCAGAGATATGTAACTGTTCTGCTTCCAGTGAGTAGACATTTCTGTGTCCACTTGCTTTTCTGCTTGGTCAGGTTGTTTGTAGGTGCTCCTAGTACTTCCGCCACCACATCATCCGTATCAGGTTTTTCTCTATTATTCTCTCGCCTCTGTCTCATTATATAGGTCAATATCTGTAGGCTCAGTGCTTCCCAGAAACCAGTAGAGAGTAACCCTATGAAACAATGCAGTGAACAGCCAGCCTCCTGCTCAGCATTAGTGCTTTGTGCCTCTCGTTGACTCTGGTCTCCCACGCTCTTGTATTTACCTGCCTACACCTGTCCTCCAACCTGCTCCTTCCTGTCTTCCCTACTTCTCCGTAGTCAGTTTCTTGCCTGCTTTACCCGGGGCATCTGTGAGGCCCTGATGGTTAATAGAATGCCTGGTCATGGCCCCTCCTGGCTTTGCCCCCTATGGATGTTGTTTATACCCATGTCAATAAGGTGTCAGAGTTTCTTTGTTGATTCCTGATAAGGAATGCCATGAGGTTCTTGGGTTAATATGCACTGGCATGCCTGTGTGTCCCTAAGGACAAAAGTGTGGTTCATACAGACTTATCCACTGCTGACTGAGACAGCTCTCCCAACTGTTTTATTTTGATGGAATCTTTTTTTTTTTTTTTTTTTTGGCCACACAGTGCAGGTTGTGAGATCTCAGTTCCCCAGCCAGCAATTGAACCTGGGCCATGGCAGTGAAAGCCTGGAACCCTAATCATTAGGCCGCCAGGGAACTCCCTTGATGGAAACTTGAAGAAGCTTTGAAACTTCATTTTTTGAACAAAGTGTTTATTGTACACCTCCTCTGTCCCAGTCAGCTGTGTTCTAGACCCTGGGTTATCAATTAATACAGGCTTCTAGCCCTTGAGAGGTTCTATCATCAAGCTTGCTTTTTTGAATATACTTATATATCTTCTTATTCAAAGTTACGAATGCCTCATCCTAAGCCTTTTTGCAAAGAATTTATAGATGTGGCCTTTGATTCCAGACCCCATCTCTAACCTCCCTTCATTGAGAGCAACTTTGTCTTCCTTATTTATTGGGTATTTATATAATATTTTATTTAAAGAAAGTTGGAAAAGAAAAAAAGAGTATGAGTGGACAGATGCTTGACAACTGTGACAAGGACCCTTAGCACTGATCATAGAAAGAATACTCTTTCTAAGGAAACCAGAGTTAGAGAACTTGAACACATTTTCAGAAAAACATAACACTAGTAATTAATTCATCTATTCATTTCCCTCCAATGTTTTTAATGAATAAAAATGATGAATAGATAAAACACTTACCACTAAAACCAGATACTGCTCCTGCTGTCTTAAAGCCCTTGAAGTACCTGTAAAGCGTAAATGTTAATGAAACCTGATCAAGAAGTTACAGACTTGGGACTTCCCTGGCAGTCTAGTGGTTAAGACTCGGCGCTTCCACTGCAGATGGCACAGGTTCGATCCCTGATCAGGGAACTAAGATCCTGCATGCCATGTGGCGTGGCCAAAAAAAAATTTTTAATAATAATAAAATATATTTTTTTAAAAAAGTTATAGACTCCCTTGTGGTATTCATAAAGACATTCTGATAGTTGCCACTCATCTGTGGCAGGAGCATTTGTCCCTTGAGCTTTCACTATCTCCTGTCACTTTACGAAATGTTTTTGTTCAATTATGTCTGACATTCAGTGGCCAAGTATATTCATCCTGCTCCTCAGCAGCCCAATATATTTTCTACCCTGACGCTACCCAGCCTTTTGTTGTCAAGACTGTTGCCTCCATGAGCACTGTGAAAGTTTTACTGTCGGGACAACAGTGGTGCCAGAACTTACTCTTGTACAGCACCTTTCCTTCCCACAGTTCATTAGAGCTAGAATAAAGTCATTTGTGTTCTTAAAAATCTTTTTTTTAAGATCAGAGGTACCTACTCTCAAATCCAAGCCATCAAAAATGAGAAATACCTCTGTTTGAAAAAAAGTTATAAAGTCCATCATGCCTGGGTGGATCTTATTCATTCATTTGTAAGATTTCATCTTGTCATGATTCCATGCAAGCACCTAGAATAGAAAAGCTGAGTCTGAAAGAGGATCTAACATCTAGGCTTATCCAGCTGCCTACTAACTTTCTGATCATTGTTATGGGTACTGACTTTTTCACACTATTCTGGAAAGCTCTGTATAAGGAGCCATTGACTGATCAGAATGAACAAAACTTAAATACACTGAACTGTAACTTCATTAGGGACTGCTTTAATATTCATAAAAGCCTGCCTTCTTCGCACCCTCAAACTCTGGGCTTCAAAGCCCAGAGCCTTTATTTTACAGCTTAATGTAAAAGCCGTGGGATCCATGTAAGACTCCTTGAAAGGCTGGCTATCTAACAGAGTTTCGAACCCTTCGTGTAGCCCATAATACCTGTGCCTTGTCTATAGCAGCACCTTCAGAGTTTGGTATAACCGCTCTCCTTCCCTGCACTTGATCTCCAGTAGTTTTGAGTTATTTTGGTAACCTGTCCACCTTTGAAAGCCTCTTCATCCCTGCAGGGGCCCTACGCAGCAGCCCCTGGGCCCAACAATTTCTATAAAGACATACATTTTGTTTACATGACCTACTTTGGACATCCTCTGGGCTCTCTGGCCACCCCCTTTGGTTTGGGGTAGTGTTCCAAGACCATGTCTAGCTGTCCACAACCTGTCATCCCTAGACAAGTGGATATACCAGGAGGGCAACCAGACCTGGGTCTAGCAGTGAGTCCTTGAGAAAAGCAAGAAGTGGCTTCCCTTCCAAGCCTCAGATTTTGCCAGAGCATTTTTGTGCCTTGGTGCTCCACATATCAAATCCCATATGGCCTCTGTCATTGCCAATTTAAGCCTTTCTATTATCGTAACTGTAATTTTACCATTACAGTTTTACTAATCCTCAGCAGATTTCACATATTATCTTCAAGTTTGTCCTCTCAGCTTTACTAAAGATTAAGTTAGTGATCAAACACTTCCTCCTCAAACTCTTTTCACAGGTCAGTTCGATAAACTCATTTGTCTTCTGGTGATAATTTAGGGACAATAGAACTATTAGGATTTTAGTTTACTGGTCTCTTAGTTAGTTCAAAGATAAATAAGCTAGGACAGCGGTTCTCAAATCTGGCTGGTCTCAGAATCACCTGAGGCTTTTCCTTTTCCCAAACAAATTTCCAGACCCTACCCTCAGTACATTTAATTCAGTTGCAATGAGATGGTCAAACATAGTCTTAGCATATTCATTGATAATACACCACTCCTTCCTAAATCTCCACTGAAATGAATAAAAATGGCATTAACCCACAAGGATAGAGGGGAGAGAAGATAATAACAAACAAGAGAGCAAAAGTAGATAGAGAAGTGGTAACTGACTTACTTAGACAGCAGAAATTAAATGGAACAGAGAGGAATACCAGCAAGAAGCAGAACATTTTGCCTTACAGGGCCCCTATCCCCTGAAAGCCTCTGGACTTTGGAGGTATTAACTATTGGAAAAAGCAGAAGTCAGGCATCAGACCTGAAAACAGAAAGATTCATTGGAGGTTTGCTATGGAAAGTTGGATCCCTAAGTCTCCTCTGTACTTCATATTGCTTCTGCCCTCTTTTCCCTTCGACCATAGAAGCCAGGAGGATTATTTTTAGCAAAAAGTGAAATCTGAAAGGCTGCAAATCTGAAACACCAAGAGGAGCAGAGAATGAGTGAAGTATGAAGCTGAACAGTGAGACCTGCAGCCCTGTGTCCTGCTTTGTTTTCCTAATGCTGGCAACAAAGTATATTAATTCTATCCTCAAGGAAATGGGATAATTCTTTTCTAAAGAAATTAAAATACTCTAGAGAAAAGACCTCCAGATTTAGGAATTCCTGAGTAATAATTTCTCACTTTTGGATTACCATAGAGTAATAAAGCCCACCAGTTGATGTCTTACTTCTAATATTAAAGGACAGCCAAAGATTTAAGAAAAACCACCATGAAAAAGAGAAATTGAGATCAAACCAAACAAAAAAGAAAGAAGAAAACAGAGACATGCAAAAAGCATTGGGAAACTTTTTTTTTAAATAAAATTAATGCCTTCTAATAAGAGAAAATGTATGCATAAAAGAGAAAGAAGCCATGAAAAAGAAATTCAGATGATATGATAGAAAAAATATAGTAGAGGTTAGCTGATAAAACTGACAAAAGTCTCCTAGAAAGAGATGAAAAATAGGAGAGAAGAACTAAAATTAGGGGGGATCAATCTAGAAGTCCAACATCTGACCAATAGGTTTAGTAGAGTAAGAGCAGAAGAGAGCAAAGGGGATTATCATGGCAATAATACAGGAAATTTACCAGTGCTAAAGAGTACATGTCTCAAGATTGGTAAACTCTAATCTTGTGTTAAGAATAATGATTTTAGGACTTCCCTGGTGGAGCAGTGGTTAAGAATCCGCCTGCCAATGCAGGGGACACGGGTTCGAGCCCTGGTCCAGGAAGATCCCACATGCCGCGGAGCAACTAAGCCCGTGTGCCACAACTACTGAGCCTGCACTCTAGAGCCCACAAGCCACAACTACTGAGCCCACGTGCCACAACTGCTGAAGCCCGCACGCCTAGAGCCTTGTGCTCCACAACAAGAGAAGCCACTGCAATGAGAAGCCAGCACACCGCAACAAAGAGTAGCCCCCGCTCAACGCAACTAGAGAAAGCCCACGCACAGCAATGAAGACCCAATGCAGCCAAAAAATTAACTAATTAATTTTTTTTAAAGAATAATGATTTTAATAATTACTTCAAGTTGAAGTGTATCATCATGAAATTTCAGAGCATCCAAGTTAAAAGGAATATCCTAAAGCTTTTAGAGACAAAATTTAAATAGCTCAGAGACAAAGGAACAACATTCAAAATGTCATCAGAGTTCTGAAGAAGTAGTGCTGGATTCCAGGAGACAGTGGAACAATACCTTCAAAATTCTGGGGAAAAATCACTTTCAACCTAGTATTCTATATCTAGCCAGACTATTAATTAAAATGTAAAGATAGGATAAAGATAGTTCAGATATGCAAAGACTTTAAAATTCTACCTCCCATGTACACTTTCTGAGGAAGCATCTGGAACATATGCTTAGGCCAAATGAGGACATAATCAACAAAGACAAAGGCATAGGATTTGGGAAAGAAAGGATCTAACGCATGGGAACAGCAAAAGAAAATCCCATAACGAGAACTACTAGGCCTAGAAAAGAACCAGTTTGCATTGAAAATAGAAGACTATTAGCTGTGGAAGAAAGGTTTACAGGGAAGGAAGGTGGAATTAATAGATAATATGATGATGTGTTTGAGATTTTAGGAAGAAATATTGAGAGGCATTTGTTAGATCTATTAGAGCATTTCGGGGGGCGGGGGAATTGTCATTACTAACAAATGAAAAGCAAAGCAACTATTAACTACAGGAAAAACAGTCCTATGAACAAGGAAACAATCAATACAAAATTCTTGACTTGCAAGTATGTCCACATAGATATAATAACAAATATTTACCTAATCATAATATTGAAGAAGTGACTGTTGCATTAGCCAAATATTGTGCTATAAACATGTTAAGAAGATGATATTATAGAGAGGCAAGTCCTCAGCCACATACCAGAGGGTAATAGACCCTTAATAGAAATGTAAGAAAGACAGTTGCTTCTTATGCTCCGCACATAATGTCTGACTTCTTCTTACCTCTGTATCAGGCCTTCCTGGCTACTTAACATGTTTGCCATGGCCTGCTCACACAGACCAGGAAGTATGAAGCAACAGCACTAGCTTTTGCTTTTTTGGATCAAAGCTCACTTACTTCACATTTCGTAGAGCTTACTGTAGTATTCTCTTGGTTCTTCCAGCCCTGAGTGTTGTCTGACTCATTGCAGGAGTCTACAAAATCCTGCCTAACTTGAGTTTTTGGTTCTGGTCCTTTCCAGCTATTCTGATCGTGCCTCCTAGAGCCTTAGTAAAATAAGAGCAATGTTCCATTGTAAGAGAAATGTGAGAATGTTTCAATTAGAAAACGTTGAAATCTTTCTCCTCTTTGGATTTCACATGTTAATTTGTGCCCTCTTTCCAGTCTCTCTGGTCATTGTTTGAGACTATTGCCTACACAGTAAAGGAGATATGACACCTAATGAAAGTCAGACTTCTCTTATTTGTTAGAGGTACACAATTCCTTGTTAAGAAAGCAGCTCCTGGGACTTCCCTGGTGGTCCAGTGGTTAAGACTCCGCACTTCCAGCGCAGGGGGCGCAGGTTTGATCCCTGGTTGGAGAACTAAGATCCCACATGCCACACGTGGTATAGCCAAAAAAAATAAAAAATAAAAGCAGCTCCTAATATTTTTACATAATGATGGACATGCCAATTTCTACTACTAGTTATCCTGATAAATTAAGTAAGAGTGTACCTTCCTTTCTTCATTGCCTCCTCAGAGTTGTATAGGCTTCATGTCTTTTCCTAAATGCAGGGACTTTGATGACGAATGTTGTCATCATGTATGAGTAAAAATAGAGTCAGTAAATTTACCATAATAAAGTCTTTTGTCTACTTTTTTTAAACTCAGAAGTGAACTATAAATGTGTTTTGAAATATGCACATTCAAATATGTTTTTACTTTCCCTGAAAAAGAAAATACATTAAAAAAAAATGCTCTACTATGTTGCATTCAGCTTGGGCCATCATTTCAAGAAAATCTAACATGTAAAAAAAATTACAACTTATACAAAATATTGTTTTCATTACAGGCTAAGGTTAAGTGGTCTTTTTATATTATATTCATTAACACATTTTTAATCAGTTTATAAAAATAAGTGTAACAACTTTTAACTGATACTGTATGTTATAAACTGAAACAAAAAACTATACCAGGAGCTGTCATGGGTTAGATATCTTGTACTTAAAACTCATTTAAAGAAGTTATAACAGGAACTGTAGTTCCTAAGTAGATTTTCATTCAGTGGGTTTTAAGTTCAGTGGATTTTCTTTATCTTTATTTCATATGGTAATATCCCACACTTTAAGCTCCTTTGAAAATGCCCACATCAGAAGTTCCATTCAGTCTTCTCTGCTGTCTCATATACAAAGCAGTAAAGGTTTTTATAACCCTCTCAATCACACCCCCAACTGTAGAAAGAACATCTCAGTCATCTCGTTCTGCATGTAAATCAAAGGAGAAAAGCAGGATATACTCAGGCTACCTCTCTTCCTGGAGGGGTTGGCACATTTCCTATAGAGGAATGGCTGAGGGTGTCTCTTAGTTTATCATTTTCTGAACTGGTAGAATTCTAGATAAAGCACAGATGTACCTCTCCAGCACATAGAGAATGTCAGCATTCATAACAGTTCAATGTGTCACATCTTCACAGGACACTGAGGAGATTCGGTAGACTAATAACAGCATTTGCCACAGTGTTTGGATGAAGCAGTAAAAGAACTGCTTTAAGATATTGATGTAGATCAAGTTAAACCCTGGAAAACTAAATCATAAGAAGAAGACACAAAATGGTCAGAAAGAAGTATAAGTTTTAAGGCTCAGTTAATGCTGAGGTTTTATGTAAGCATATCATTGTTGCCTCTGAGGTTATTCATTATGGGAATGGAATTACACAGAGATTGGTAATCCCCACAGAAAGAAAAAATAACAGCCATTTGTTCAGTTTAAGACCCAGGAGTCCATGATTCATAACTTCTGTCTCTAATGATGAAATTATTTTTTCCCTATTTCAGAGAGGAACCTTAACCCCAAAGCAGCCTGCCTTAAGAGAAGGGAAGAAGAAAAAGTTTCTGCCGTATCGGCAGAGCCACCAACCACACTGCCAGGAACCCATCCTGGGCTTAGTGAAACTACCAACCCTATGGGTCATATGTAAACATCAGCCAGGTAAGTATAAGTATGAAAAGAAAGTACAGGGAAGTCCCCTCATTCATCTTAAACTGAGTTAGAACCTTTGAACAGAATTCTCTGGTAGCACAGGTCATGGTAAAGGTCACGTGTAATTTGGAATCCAACAGCTTACCTTTCTGTTATATAGTTAGAGAGCCCGTGTCATTTTATACCAAATTACTGTTCTCTTCAAAATGTGATACTGTCCTTTGATTCATAAAGAACTTTGGGCTCTCATGTTCTGGATCATCGTGTATACTCCCTCACATGAATATTATTCTGATCCAAGAAGAAAACAGTGCAATGACTCATCTATCAAAACATACTTTTGCTATCACTCATGGTCCTCATTCCTCTACTCAGAAGTACTTGATGGCATCATCAACCAGTATTCTGTTAACCATCTACCTCTTCTCTATCATGAAATCTTCATGCACAAAGCAGTTATTGCTTGCTTCCATTTGGATCATTAATGGAAGTCTGTAATACGCATGTTCCTTCCCCTGTAAGAATATTAGTTACACCTTGTGGAATCTATTAAAGAATGTAGAGGTATTGTATATGATAGAATCAGAACATCCTTCTCTTGGGAATTTTACTTGTTGAAAGACTGTTCTTTTTATCTTCCTCTTCATGAACTAAACAGTTTGCTTCTTTGTGATTTTTTTTTTTAAAACAGTGACAACAGTAGTAGGAGGTTGTTGCCCAAGTAATTAGAAAACGTGAACCATCTTTTTCTTAACTATATACTTTCATATTATCTATGAGTTGTAAAGTTAATATTTGGGTGACAGAAATTAATACAGACCATAATTAAATATTTGAGTCAGTAACAAAATATAGCTCGCAGCATGGATTAGGAGTAGAACTGGTAACTTCATTTTTATAATCTGCCTTCAGCAGTGTATAGTTCTTTTCCTAGTTTCATCAGCAGAGTAAAAGCAGTAGTAAAAGTAAATGGATGGGAGGTTTGGAGCAGGAAAAAAATACTGAGTGCAATTTCATTTCGTCAGCTTTGTGGCTATCTCATTTTGAGCTGAAAGTTTGGAATTTGATAGAATATTTTGTAAACTACAAAGATTAGTCAATAACTCACCTTTTCCTGAAGAAATTGATTTCCTACCACCTCTTCATATATCCTTCTTAGGATCAAACTAGACCAAAACGGAAGATTTCATTTGGGGACAGAGGAGGAAGTATTGATGTAATTATTTAGGTGTCAGTTATAATTCTAACATTAGCACACTGGAAAAAACCCTGTCATCTCTCCCACCAAAAACAAACAAACAAAAAAAACAGCTATAACAGACTGTGCATGTCAAAGGGGCTTTAGGCAAGAGCTAGTTAAATTACAGATCCTCTAAAACCCATGCCATTGCTTCATGTTCTGTGGAAACTATAGAATATCATGAAAAAATATTTTTATTCAAAAATAAATTTTGAAGTCTTTACAATAAATACAGGCAAGTGTTTCTTGGTGCAAAAGTGACTTTCTAAGTTGGCAGATTATGTCGAGGTACCTTCCTGTGGTCAGGTATCGGGTAACCACCAGGCTGTGAGAAGAGCACTTCACATTCAGCTGTCACATTTACCTCGGAGCCTGGGTCTTCTTTTCTTGTCTCTCTAGTTTGTTGTACCCATTTCCTATTATTCTCTTCCCAGTCTCTCTCTAGCTCTTTCTCCGTCGACTTTCTCTCCCTACCTCACATCTCTCTTCTCCCCTACCGTTTACTTCCTGTTCTTTCATTGCTTCTGTATCTCCTACTCTTTCATAGCTCTATCCTTATCTCTATTATGAGGAAATTCCCCCACTTTAGGTTAAAATTAAACCTTGAACATTCTCACCTATCAAAAAGAATTCTTTTTTAAAAGGAGTGGGGAGAGGTTTCAAGGTTATATAAGAAATGTAGTAAATGCACTTTGTTCCATAAGATTTCAAAGGCTAGTGTTTATTATATTAAAATAAGTCTTAAAGATTGCTAATTTCATAAAGGTGGTTATCTGGTTTCATCTGATCCCTTCAATTCTTTATAGAACTGGATAGCAGCAGATTAAAACCAGCAAGAGATTGGGCAGCAGGAAAACAACTGCTAGAATCAGAATAGCTGATAAATGACCACAGAATGACTGACTATAAAAGCACAATAATATAAGGCCACGAGGCTTTGAATGTCTCAGTTATCCATCCCTAAGAGCATCACTCTAATATAGAACCATACCGTGACCGTTGTTTAATAAGGAGGTGAAAAGTATGATTCTTCTTAAAGCTATTTCCATCCAAAATGGCTGAAATGGGAAGTTTCAGAGCTATTACTATGTATATTATATTAAGAATATAAACATAAAATTTATACTAATAGAGTAAATTTTCTTAGTAAATTCATTGAACAAACACTTACTGAGGACCTACCATGGACCAATAACTGAAACCAATGTGAAAATGAATTCAAAATGGTCCCTGCCCTCAGAAACTTTCAGTTTAGAGGAGATAGATATAAACAGTTAACACAGTACAGTGGACTGGATGTAGCAATAAATATATGCTTTAACGTCTCTCCACTGAGAACTGGATGAGTAGAACCTCAGAGCTCAGGTATTGCCAACCTGAATGTTGCCAAAATTAAGGTTTGCATAATTACCACAGCTGTTATATAATCCTCTATCTTGTGATTCTATAATTACATGATCTCCTGTAAAAATCTTACCACATACATCAAGTAAAACCATTTCAGTTACACCTTAAAAGAAGAAACCTCATTTATAAGTCATGTAGCCGACTGCTAATTTAGTGTAAACCTGGGTATAAATGAGGAATACCAACTTGCTTTGTTTTGTTTTGTTTCTGGGGAGGTGTTTATTTTTAACCGTGATGTCCTAATTGGTTCTATTCTCTCCCTTGGCTCTCCCTGCCACAGTTCCAGAGTTATCAGTAGGCTAGATAGAAGGTGACCTCTCCTCATAAGGACTTGGACAACTCAGATTATCTGAAGACACAAACCTGATAGGAGGGAGAAGAAAAAACAAAACACTTGAAGCAAGAAATGCAAATGTAATCCTACGATCAAAGCAGCTGGTCAACACTTCCATCAGAAGTGAAGATAGGAAGCTCATCAGACAGAACATCAGCCCATGAGATGTTCGCAACATATCAATTTGTTGCAAGCAGTGTGTCGCTTCTGCACAATCAGAGACTGTCTCGATCTCTCCACTCACCGTGGAAGTTGCCTTGTGCCTAAACTGAATTGACAAATGCATTGTAACTACAAATTTTATTTATTGTTATGGAACTGTAAGGTCTACATATAAAGGGAAAAAGTTAATGTGGAAAGCTGATCTCCACTCAGCTGATGCCAGCATTAGTTAAAGCTGTTCGCGTGCAGAGAACAAAGCAGTGACAACCATTGGCCCTTAGCATTCCCGGCATACCTATTAGTGTCTTAAAAAGGAAGGGAAAAGTCTTTTGTTGCCCTCTCCTATCCTTTTGCCATATGAATAGTGTTTTCCAAGAAATAGGAAAATATTACTTGGTATAGCATTTCTCTCATGCTCATTTTTTCATTCATTTTTATTTTTTCTTTTTGGGTGTTGTATTTGGTCTCTGAATCTGAATAGTTTATGGTCACAGTCCAGAATCCTCCATGTAGCCCTATGTGCTTTGCATATTTACTTTACAAAGATAAGCAGAGACCATCTGTGACCATAGCCTAGCTAAGATTTTTAAAAGGGGAAGTTTTGTCCCCTATATTTTCCCCCAAATAAATATTGCTTTATTTCTAATAATAACAAGACTTTTCAAGCTTCTAGGTTTCATAGTAAAGCTTGTAATAGAAGTGTAAATTACAAGGGAAGAATTTACTTTTTAGAAATTGCTTTGTTTTCCAAGCAGTAAGTACTACATATAGTACTTATAAAGTGTTAGCTGTAAGTAAGCACAAAATGAATTTAAAATACAAAGAAGATTTTCAGGCTGTGATTATGTTGAATATAACAACCCAGTAGTCACCAAGGCAGGTAGTGTGATAAATGAACACACCACTCTGAGGCTAATTACCTAATGGAATACAAGAGCAATGGTCACCCATGTCCTTATTCTAGCCTTTATTTCTCTGTCATTTGGATGGCTGGTTAGTGGGGAGGAATTCAGTGGGTGATGTAATCAACTGCAAACCATCTGCCCTGTCCCAAGAAGATGAGCCAGATTAGCATTTAACCAGTCCTTGTCAGTCCATCTTAATACTGTGCATTAAGGCACCCCTCTGTCTCTAATCCTTAAGAGTTTTTTTTTAAGACATAATAATCACTTTGAACTTCCATGAAACCTGTCTTCCACCACAACAACCCTGGGAGAGAAAAACATGCTAAACAAGGTTGTCTTGGCTTAATAATTCCTTATAGCCAATATCAACAAGGGCAATCAGCACACAGAAGAAAGGACCCAAATCACTATGTAACTTAAAGATTTCTGTTAATTTGAAAGAACAAAAACAATTAAGACAGAACTTCAGATTCTCCAATCAGGATGATACCTAACAAATCAGTCTTTCGTGAACGTAATGGACTTTCTGGTAACTTTAATTTGCCTATATTCTCCAATTACATCAGACTCTCTCTGTGGCCTTGTTCTTCATTTCAGTGTTAATCAGCTAAAACAGAAGTTGTTGCTTATGATGTGTGAGTGAACATATGCCACTGCCTGGCCTTTTTTCTTCAGAGCTTGTTGTCTTTTTCGCTATATTAGACTTTGCAGTATGCCCAGAAGCTTTCCTTCATAAAATAGAAAGAAAAAAACATTTGGCTTATTTTTCACTGTAGCTAGTCTTTTATACAATAATCTTGTAAGAAAATTTCTTGAATTCTAAATATTACTCTTTCTAGATTTTTGAAATCGAAAAGTTTTCAGTAAAAAGTTTCTTACTTTATTTTATTATATTAGGTAGTAAAAATGTAGGGTTATTTACCATAACCTGTTCATTAATATCAGAAATTTACAATAGCATTTTAAGACCATAGTAGAATTCTAGCATACCGTGTAGTACCTATGGAGTATTGTAAGAGCTAATTGTCCGAGATGAATTGCTTCTCATCTTGTTCTCCAGTTTCCATTGTTGGTTTATTGCAGATTTGTATCCTGTGTCAAATTCAAGGTATTACTGATAAACCTTTTGAACCAGCAGCAAGAAGTTCAAAATTTTTTCTGTCACTGTAACAGAAAACACAATATGTATATAACATTTATGTAGCAATAAATGTGCCATCTTTTTTTTTAACATAGTAAACTAGTGAGTTTTTTACATTCCTCTCTCAAACAGTAATGCATTTTGGTTTTTTTTCCTCCATCTCATTGCTCCCAGGAATGCTCACACTGCTTTTCTTTCTTTTCTCCCAGCTTTCTTGAGATATAGTTGACATATAATATTGTGTATGTTTAAGATGTAGAACGTCATGATTTGATATATGTATATATTGCAAAATGATTACCACAGCAAGGTTAGTTAACACATCTATCACCTTACATAGTTCCTTTTTTGCGTGTGTGGCAAAAATGTTTAACAACCACGCTGCTTTTCTTATGTGCATTGCCTGTGACCTTATCTGGGAAACCCATCAGGACAGAATCAGACTTGTAGAACTAAGCTGCTAATCTAGTCTATAGCTTCTCTGGGTTATATGTTTCTCCTCTTGCCCTCTCTACTGATAGTGGCCTTTTAGCCTTTTCCTGAAGGTTTACCAATGGTGATTAGTAGTTAAAATCTGCTTATTTGTAGATCTAGAGAAAAACGAAGATGGAAAAGGACTCAAATGAAGCTTTCAAATTAACATTATTTGAAGCACTTTCACATGTTTTATGTCCCTTTTCTCACAAAAAGCCTATCATAATTAGGAGATGGTATTATTTACTGTTCTCAGATTAAAAGTTCTGCTCTTATCCCAGTTTTCACATACAGCCCCACTCCACCCCCCTGCCAAAAATATGCATAGTGATTATCCACAAGGACTTCAGCCAAGCAAGAGCCTAAAACAAACAGTGGATGAACTTTTTTGGACAAACTTTCGTAGGGCCTATACGTGAGACACCCAAGATCATCGTCACACCCTCTTGGGATCCTGGCAAATTGCTTCTCTTGGTGAATTATGAAATCCACTGTTCACATTGGAGGCCCAACAGATCATTTTACTCGTAGGAGTTGATGAAAACAAACATTTTAGTTCGATTTTTCTTTATACAGATTGATGAATAAAATATAGATTATTATAGTTAAATGAAATCTAGAAACCATCTCATCAACCACCTCATTAATAGCTTTATAAAAACTGAGGCCCAGAGAGGTTGTATGTCTCCAAAAGCACATAACTAGTAACAGATTAAGACACTTAAAACTTGTCCTACAAAATCTTCTTGCCTTTACTTTTTGTCCTTTGTCTTTATAGATTTTTAGGCCAATTCTCTTTAGTGGCTTCACTTTTTTCTCTCCTCTACTACATTTTTTTCTTCCATTTTTCTCTCCTCTAGTTCATATATTTTTTCTTCCATGGAAACTCAGAATTTAAATGTACATCACGTCATGTGTGCATGCATGTGTGCATGCATGTGTGTGTGTATCAAAGGTTAAAGAGTATTAGCTTTGGCATCAAACAGTCCTCGATTCAGTCCAGGCTCAACATCTAGTTAGCTCCATTTCCCTATCTGAAAAATGGAGATACATATTAGAATTGTGTAAGTATTGAATGAAACAATGTATGGAAAGCTCTTACCTTGGTTCCTGTCACATAAGTACTCAATAAATGATAAATATTTTTTAAATAAATAGTAGCTTTCCTTTTAACCAGCTCCCAGGAAGATTCTTCTTCAGCCATCCTGTGAGAGAGGTAAATGGTGGTAAAAATAACCCCAAGAAGATGTCAACCCATCTTTGCAGGAGTCTACATTCTTTGGGGGCAAGCCAATGAAACATACTCAGTGCCCTCCAGTTGGGTACGTTTTATGAGGACTTTTTTTTTAAACCTTCACATTTCAAAAGAGTGAGCCAGTAGGCTTTGCCCAGTCACACTTTATGGGTTGGCAGCTAAGTCAGTTTGGGTCCTCAGGAAGCAGATACCAAGATAGAAGTGCAAGGGATTTATTGGAGGTAGCACCTGTGGGAAACAAAAGGGAAAGGAATCAGGAGTAATTAGGGATGGGATTCAGACCATGATGCAGGTCTGACATCTGTGAAAGAAGGGGAGAGGAAGGCGGATTAGGTAAGGAGAACCTCAGACTGCCTGTAGCTCTGGACAAAGTCCTGAGGTCCAAGAAGATTGCCCATTGAGGAGTCTTGTGCTGGACAGAAGTGGTAAGGTGCCAGTGTCCCTGTGGTGGGCAGTCACCTGGGAGTTACCTGAGAAGACAGGCCTCAGTTTGAATACTCCAAAGTTCTGCACTTGGAGGCTGAGAGCTAACTGCACTCCCCTGACTGGTTATCCCTTGAAGGGAGATCTCAGAGGTGCACCTCCATGGCTTTCACGGCACCTCATTGCTACTTCCTACAGAACTGGCAGAACAAAACCAAAGGGTCTTCTGCAGTCACTGGGACCACAGCTGACCTCAACAGGCTCATCAGAATTTCAAAAACTGCAATACTTTCTCCCCTGGCATTGTGCTGTCAAGGAAACCTACGTGTGTTATCAAGAAGGACAATTCCATCCCTCCTCCATTTTCATGGGCCATTATGTAGGCTGGTATAATCTGGGTCTGAGTCCCTAAAGTTGCTGTGTTGTTCTGGTGTTCTTCACAGGACATTGTGATAGTCCCTGTCTTCTGGGTCAGTGGATGGTCCACAGGCTCTTTGTGGCAACCTGGCTTTGGAAGGCCACAATGTCCTCATTGTTTTGAAGTGTTTCCCTATGCTGCCCCCAGCCCCCGGAGCTCTTACCTCTGCCCTGTACTTGGGGCGTGTTTGTGTAAGTAGAAATATCTTTCTTGTCTTCTTTTTCTTTCCCTCTTTAATCATTTATTCCAGAAGACATCTTTAAAGGGCTTTTCTGTTCCCTTTGGCCTAGACCGCTAGTCTCCCAGAACTGATGTGGGGCACTGCTGCATGTGGCCAGGTTCTCCTTTCTCACTCATGAGGGTGGGTGCCCCCCTAGACAGGGTGCCTGGCTGTGTGGTCTCTCAGGCTCTCCGGGCCATTTTATCCTTGGAAACTGCAAGCAGAATGCCCAAAGCTTCCAAGCCTGTTAAAGCCTGTGAAAATGCAACCTGAAAAATATTGTGCCAAAAGATTAAAAAACTGCAAAAATGAAATTAATTTTAAAAACAATTACAAATATCATTTCAAAATTTTATAGCAAAATAAAATTACTATTTAATGTGGGATTTGAGCTCATTTCATATATTTTTATACATACATACATATATATATGTATATATACACACACATATGATGGAAAGGCCTTAAATACCTTCCAAAGGTTTAACACCTTGAGTTCTTTCAATTCCAGTCTCTTTCATTTAATACATTTGTCTTTGGTTTGTTAATAATCTTGGGAAGACAACCGCGTCTTCCCCTCTGGAGGTGAGGACCATTGGTGTATCTCTGAAGATCTAACCTGCCTAGGCCGTGAGAACCCCCCGAGACAGCACGAGTTTTTTAGAAGCGCTAAACAGACCACTCTTCCCCTGCTTCCAGGGTGAGTTCTTCCTCAGTCCCTTGCAGCCCTATGAGATTTTTTGCTTTCTCCCATTTCTCTGGCCTTCAGCCCCTTCCTACAAGCCTGAGTTTTCTCCTGGAGAGCTGGTCCTTGTTGAACTGAGGTGGTAGCCCAGTGTTGGGAGCAGGCCCGGGGCAGGGCCTCTGGTCCGCAAGCTGGAGGGATCACCTTGTCCTGAAATACACCCAGCCATCAGCTGTGATAGATTTTCTCCATCCGAGTACTCCCAGTGGCCACCCTCGCAACTCAGGGAAGCCGGATGATGTTCCGAAGCAGCACCGTGATGAAGCTCTGGCCCCTGCCTTGCAGGGCTGTGGGCATTGGGAAGTCCTACTTATGGGGCCACCTCACACTCAAGCTCCAGCCCCAGGAGCCTCTCCTGAGGCCTCCATCCCGTCGGGCTGAGCCACCACACCCCACTCATGCCAGGCCACCCCCAGGTCATCCTGCCTCACGCCCAATAAAGCCTGTGCTGAAAGGACCAGGGTTGTTTTTCAGACTCTTTCAGCAGGGAGGGATTGATCAACCCTGATAGTGCAGGGAGCTCGATCTCACCCCGGACTGGCAGAGATTAATTAGCTTGATTCCCAAGCATAATCCCTAATTAGGCACAGGAAGAAAGGAAAGAAAACACAAAGGAACTATTCTTCTGTTCCAGAGGGGGAGGGGGAGGAACGGGAAACGGAGGAAGAAGCAGGTAAACAGATTGCAGCACCTGAGTGCCTACTCCCCACCAACCCAAGAGCACAAACATTGCTGAGGAGGGGGTGTCTTCCTGCGAGGATCTCGTATGAAAATGTGCCTTTAGTTTCTTTGTTTTGCTCCGTGCCTAACGATGCACAGGAAGGTGCGATTAAGCGCTACGCTTTGAAGTACCTGCTCTAGGCTTGCTCAGCCTCCAGAGGCTGAGGTTGCCGCAGGGGAGAAATCAGCTCCGTTGGGCTGGGAGAAAAAGGTTGGATGGGGAGGGGGTAATCACCCTGAGACCCGAGTACAGATAGTGAAAGGAAACATTTCCCGTAGCTGAGAAGGAGGGGGCACCCCTTCCAGAGCCCAAGAGTGGGCTCTTGTCTAACTCTCGGAAATGAACTGTCCGAGGAGACACACGTGCTGACAAAGCAAGAGACTATTGGGAAGGGGCGCCCAGGTGGAGAGCAGCAGCGTAAGGGAACCCAGGAGAACTGCCCTGCCACGGGGCTCGCAGCCTTGGGTTTTATGGTGATGGGGTTAGTTTCCGAGTTTTCTCCGGCCAGTCATCTTGCTTGGCACATAGCTGGTGACTAAGGGTCCTTCCTGGTTGCGCACGCATCTCTCAGCCAAGAGGATTGGCTGGATTCCAGCGTGAAGGATTCTGGGAGGTTGGTCGTCTCCTCCTTCTTTGGGCCCGTCCTGAATTCTCCTGGGTAGTTTTCCGAGGCAGCGCTTCGTTTCTTATGGGAACCTCCTGTGGTGAGACAACTCAGGTAAGCGGGTTATCATCGTGTCTGGCCAAGGTGGGCGGTTTTGGTCAAGGGTTCCCTAACATTATTACTAGCATTTTCTAGAACTTTCCAGCCAGGACTGACGGGTGGTGGGGAGGGCAATGGGAGGAAGGAGGGACCTCACTTAGCCGTGAGATTTGGCCAATCAAAACTTCACCCCGGGGCTTCCCTGGTGGCGCAGTGGTTGGGAGTCCGCCTGCCGATGCAGGGGACGCGGGTTCGTGCCCCGGTCCGGGAAGATCCCACATGCCGCGGAGCGGCTGGGCCCGTGAGCCATGGCCGCTGAGCCTGCGCATTCGGAGCCTGTGCTCCGCAACGGGAGGCCACAACAGTGAGAGGCCCGCATACCGCAAAAAAAAAAAAAAAAAAACTTCACCCCGGGGAACTTCAGTTTCCTCTTCTGTAAAATGGGGGTAATTTACAATCATACTAGCTCGTGTGATGGTTCTGAGAATGAATTGAGTTCAGAGGTGCATGGCACACAGTAGGCACTTTCTAACCCACCTAACGAAAGCAAACGAAGGGAGCAGCAAATCAAAAAATGATGTAGCCATTAAGAAAGTAATTGTTTATATTTTTAGGTGTGATTGTTTTTCTGCAAGTCCTTGTCTTGTAGAGATGCGTGTGCTGTAGTGTTTACAGAGGGAACGATGAGGTGTCTGGAATTAGCTTCGGTATAGGGCAGGCAACGGGGGTGGGGTGGGATGACAGGGTTTAGATGAAACAAGATTGGCTGTGAGTCTATCCTTGTTAAACCTGGGTGACAGATACATAAGGGTTCATTATGCTCTTTATTTTGTAGATGTTTGACATTTTTCATGACAAGTTGAAAGAGAGGAGAAAGGAAGGAAGGAAGGGAGGAAGAGCGGGAGGAGGGGGCCGGGGGGGTGGCGGCAAGAAGGAGGAAAGAAGATTCTGCCTAAGTGTCCCTTCTGAAACCTTCCCCAAGCGCCACATTGTCAGGGGACAGAGGGTGTTTTCTGCTCATCCTGAGCAATGAGACCCATGAGGATACAGGAGGGTCATCCAGGGAGCAGCCCCAAGTGGCAAAGTCCCTCCGGGGACCATGGAGAGAGACAGCAGGACAGGGTGACAGCGGACAGTGGATCCTAGCACAGGTCTTGCCCGTGACATTGGGTGGCGTAGGGCCATGGGACCAGAAGGGATACTTAGAGGGGAGAACAGAAAGAGCTGTGGAGGAGGAAGCAATGTGAGCCCACTTCCCTAAAGAAAGGGTGGCAGGGCCGGCAAGGTTGAAGGTGGGGTGCTCCAGGATTCGAGTGGGCTTTTTGAAGGAGAAGGAGAGCCTGCGGTACCCCCAGGTACCAAGCAGCTGGTATCTGGAGAGACACAGGCTACTCCGGGTAGTCTGTGGTCTGGAAATTGGAGTGTCTGCTCCCCTCACCAGCTGGCGGGTGGCCCTGGTCTAGGTGCTGGGCCTCCACCAACGGCAAAGTTCCCCCAGGTGCCTGCGTGGGGAAGACAGGCACCCCAATCCCTCACGTGACCAACCGGAGCGTCCCCATTTCCCTGAGGCTTCTCCAGGGGTCCCCACAGGACTGAGAACCGTACCGCGGTGACCCTTTCCCCAAGGAAGTGCTGTGTCCCAGAGCAGCCTTCATGGGGGTGACATGTCCAGATCTGCCCAAGAAGGCTGGTGATGGAGAGAGCAGAATCTGCCAATCAGTGTGGGGAAAAGTGGATTCTGCAACAACCTTGATGAGGTTAAGAGCTTGGGGGGGCCTGGGAAGACCAAATGTTTAATATTTGGGAGAGAGACTGTCTAAACAAAGCAATGAGGAGGCCGCTTTGTAGTGATATGAAAGAGATGAATTAGGTTTATCCGACATCAAAGGACAGGAGATACAATGGGGACTGAGGCCCCCAGGCAGCGTGGGCAGGGCTGGAGCAGAGACTTCGCAGACTCCAGTGTGGTGGAGAAGAGCTCCAATGGTGTGTGTCTGAGCATTGCTTTGAAGCCCCCTTCCATCATTTAACACACTTCCTAAAACCTCCCCCAAAGCGGCCTTTTCAAAAGCAACATTTGCTACCAACCAGGAGAAACACAGGAGCCTGCCCTCCCCTGTTGACCGTTGAGAAGAGGGTGCTTGCCGACTGTTTCTTCTTGAGGATAAACTGAGGATGGGGGCCTGCCCGGCAGGCGGTGCCAACAGTGGAACCCACTGAGGCTCTGGGGCTCAACAGAACTGAGTGAGAACCTGCTTCTGCTTCCACTGACTGGGTAACCCTAGGCAAGTCACTTGGCCTCTCTGAGCATTAACTGTTTTGCCTATAAAATGGAAACAGTAATCCCTAAATCACCAGGGTATGGTGTCCGGCAGAGGGAAGTTGGAGAAAAGGAAAAGACCCCTTTGGATGGATTCTGATGGGCGCAGAAAGAACTAAACCAGTCACCCCAGGGGGCCTTTCTCCAAACTCCTGGCAGAGAGCTGATTACAGTCTCCACTAAGTACCCGACATCTTCCTGGGCCAGGGGCGTCCCAGGGGCTGGGTATCTACTGCACAGCCTGCCAGCCCCGGCTGGCTTGTTAGAACACAGGATGACTTTTGTGGTTCATTCGACCCCCAAATTTGGTGATGCTACATCTTGATCACACATTTTGAAATGTTTGGGGGTGAAATGCTGTGATATCTGGGATTTATTTTAAGATATTTTAGCAAAAAAAAAATGTAGAGTAGATGAAACAAGAATGTCAGAATATTGATCATTCTTAAAACTGGATGGGCTTCCCTGGTGGCGCAGTGGTTGAGAGTCCGCCTGCCGATGCAGGGGACATGGGTTCGTGCCCCGGTCCGGGAAGATCCCACATGCCGCGGCGCGGCTGGGCCCGTGAGCCATGGCCGCTGAGCCTGCGCGTCCGGAGCCTGTGCTCCGCAATGGGAGAGGCCACAACAGTGAGAGGCCCGCGTACCGCAAAATATAAAAAATAAAAATAAACTGGATGAAGATTTATTATTTTATTCTCCCCTACTTTTGTGTATGTTTGACATTTTTCATAAGAAGAAGTTAAAGTTACAAAAATACATGTCAGGGGCTTCCCTGGTGGTACAGTGGTTGAGAGTCCGCCTGCCAATGCGGGGGACACGGGTTCGTGCCCCAGTCCGGGAGGATCCCACATGCCACGGAGCAGCTGGGCCCCTGGGCCATGGCCGCTGGGCCTGCGCATCCGGAGCCTGTGCTCCGCAGCGGGAGGGGCCGCAACAGTGAGAGACCTGCGTACCGCCAAAAAAAAAAAAAAAAAAATACATGTCAGGTTCTTGTAGCTCCAGTTCCCTGCCGGGTGGGGCTGAAGCTGGCCTGATGGGACTCCCCTGTGCCTCCCTCCCTCTCTGCCCCAACGTTCAGGGTCTTCTGAAGTGGTGGGCACTGCACCTGGTGCTGTGGGAAACCCAACGATGACCACAATGCAGACCAGCAGGAGAGGCTAAGACATTAATGAGAAATAACAAGGCAGCACAGCAAGGGCTCCCCAGGGTGCGGACCCAGGGCTCTGGACCTGAGAAGGGAGCAGTTAACTCAGACAAGAGAGGGTGTCAGGGAGGACTGACCATGGTGACAAACTAATAGTAGCAGCAGGATCAAGCATTAGCTGGGGTCCTAGGGGACTGTGGGCCTCACATGATGGGGGGTTTAGAGCAGAGGTACATTCACTGCGTCGCGTGGATTCTTATGCTTGCTAAAGTGAGCTGAATTCTAACTTAATGCATTTGGAGTGACACAAGACAGGAGGAGTTAGACATGCCATTGAACCAGCAGGACGTTTTTAAAGCTCAGTCCAGCCATTGACTTCAGGTCCTCTTGGTAGAAATAAATCAGGTTTCCTGGGCAAACCTGAGTTCCATTCCCTCATTCATTCAATCATTCAGTTACAAATTCTTTTTTATTTCTTACAACTCTGTGGGTCAGGGATTCAGGCAGGGCAGTTCTTCTGCTCCAAATGGCGTTGGCTGGGGTCACCCTACCCTCAGGGAGCTCCCTCTCTAGTTGGGGTGGCAGGTAGGTTCCTACACTGCTAGGACGGGGAGCACACAGAGTTCCTACACAACTTCAGGAGAAGACTTCACACCTTCAGTCTCCACAGGTAGGAGTCCTTCCTAGTGCATGAGAGGGTTCTGTGTTAGCCAGCCAAGCACACACAGAGTCTGGAGAATTACAGTGTGGTACTTTACTCCTAGTTCAAGTCATATCCTCTACAACATACAGACTGCACAGGGCAGGGCGAGGTGTGTGTGTGGAGGTAACCCCTGTACCCTACTGCACCCACCCCCTCCCCCAGCTCTGCAATGCCGGCAGTCCTGGCACCTCCACCTTCAGGGCTGACTCAATGACTCCTCTGCTAGCAGGCCCGGTAATAGGCACCCGGCCCCTTTCCCCTCGTGACACTCTTCCCTGCTTCCTCTTCCTCCCCTGCACCCTCCTGTTCTTATCCGACCAGGGCTAGGCCAATCACTCAGCACCATTGTGGATGGACAGAGGGGAAGAGCCAGCAGATCCTGGAGACAGGCATCTGTGAGATGACCAGAGCTGTCCACGGCCACGACAAGCCTCCTGCAGCGTAGTCTCCTGTGTGTGGTCACACACGCCAAGACTTCACAGGGCGTGACCACAGGCCCCTGTGCTGTCCCAGCTTCGGGGTGTGCACGGACCCAGGAAAAACTCAGTATTTGGGGTGAGGAGGGGACTTCTGGGAGTTCACACCCCAGCCCCTCCACTGTTTGTAAAAAGTGGGAGGCAGCCAAGCAAGGCAGAGCTCTGGGCCAGCTCCCCATCCCAGGTGCTCCGTGAGACACAGGGGAGGTGGAAGAAGGGAAGCCAAGGTCCTTTGGGAATCAGGTGACTCAGCAAGGGACCCCAAGCAGTTAAAAGTGAAATTTTGTTTCTTGTGATTCAGGAATTCTTATCCCACCCTGTCTCTCCACACCTGGGCAGGGGAGGGGTCCCAAGGCCCCAGCAGACACTCTCAGGTCTTCCTTTAATGCCGGGCAGCACGGCTGGGACGGGCTGGCCTCTCTAAGCCAGCTCGGGGATATCTCGATGGAAGGAACCACAGGGGAACCTGCAACCAGGTTCGTGGTGGGCTTTATTCGTTTGCCCTGTGGGGTTTTCTACAGGGATGCTGCCATGCCCTGGTCTCAGCCTCCTGTCTGTTGCCTGGCACCCTGATCCCACTTATCCTGGAGGGAGAAATCCCATTTTCCCACTCCCACCCCCACGCTCCTTTCTAGAGCAGCCAGGATGAACGACTCAGTCCCTTTACTGGAGTCCGGCGGCAGCGTGTCAGTTGGAGGGGGATGTGGATTGGGGCCATAAAATTTTCTCAGTCATTGAATAAAGGATTTAGTTATTTAGACAAACTAAATATGTTAGGCTATCTATACTAACTACATGAATTAGATTCATTTTTCAAAATTTTAAATGTCTCAACTTTATCCAGAGACTGAAAGGCCTATAGCAAGCCAGGGGAGGGTGGGATCTTTGAACGTGCTCAGGGAAAACCACTGGCTGGATGATTCCCTAAGAAAAGGGACACAGTCACCGAGAACTCTGCCTTTTCTGCCAACACCGGGGTCCAGAGAAGGCAAGTGCTCTTCCATTGAGGGTGAACAAAGTCAGATAAGATGAGGGAGCTCAAAGCAATGGAGGGGCTGGCATGCGGGATGGGTGTTTTATTTACCTTTCTCAGTGGGGAGCTCCCCAGAAATACCCGGGGTCTACAGAGAGC
This sequence comes from Orcinus orca, assembly GCF_937001465.1. Taxonomy (NCBI): domain Eukaryota; kingdom Metazoa; phylum Chordata; class Mammalia; order Artiodactyla; family Delphinidae; genus Orcinus; species Orcinus orca. The sequence goes on along the minus strand of NC_064560.1, from coordinate 101,071,799 downwards.
TCTCTATTCCAAATCGCAGGTCTCCTCTCCTCTCTCCTGCTGAGAGAGCGAATCCCGGCCTTAGACTTGATCTGCCCTCCAGCCAGAGACCTCCGTTGTTCCTCCTGTTGGATCTGATAACAACAAATGCAGAACTTCCAGCAACCAGTTGGTTTGAACAAGAGGTGGGTCATCGATTTAATGAAATGTTCACTAGAAGCCCCCCACAAAGAAAAGGTCCCATCTGGGGACTGGGGGTAACATGACGGGCTAGTGGCAGACCCTTCACTTAACAGGCCAGTCAGGTCGCTATTGGCTGGAGTGATACCCAGAGTTGGGATTATTTGTTTCCAAGGAACTGAAATCTCTCTGGGGAGGAAGTATGTCCCTATTTGTATCTTCGATTGGGAAGCAGGACTGTCCCCCACTCACTAGAAACAAGAGAAGGAAGATATGCCATCCTAGGTGCACATGGGTTAGTGCTAGGCTGTGTGAGTGTGAGTGTGGGTGAGGTGTGTCTATGTGCCTGTGAACTTGTTAACCTTTGAATCTGGATTTGAGGACCACCACTCTGAATGAAAAGACTCTGTCCTTTGAAGAGTATACCACCCACGGGAGGAGAAAAACAGAGAAAATGCCTGTGAAACAAGGAATGACGTATTGGGGGGATAACATATGTAAAAGTGCCTAGAACACAACACTCAATGAACAGCAGGTGACATTATTTGCAGACATAACCAAGGGTGTTATTTAAGATCAAAAGCTTCAGAGAATCAGGGGTCTGGATCTGAATCCTGGCTTGGTTTGTGACCTTGGGCTTAATCTTTTTTTGTTTAACTTTTTCTTTTCAATAATTTTAGGTTTACAGAAGAGTTCCAAATACAGTATAGAAAGTTCCCTTGTATCCTTTACCCCGCTTCCTCTAATATCTTACATAATGAGGTACACGTATTAAAACTAAGAAATTAACAGTGGTACATTACTAGGAACTAAAACTAGACTTCATTCAGGTTTTACCGTGTTTCCTACTAATGTCCTTTTTCTGTTCTAGGATCCAATCCATGATACCATGTTGCATTTAGCTGTGTCCAGTCTGTGACTATTTCTCAATTTTTCCTTGTGTTCTCTTGACTTTGACACTTTGAAGAGTACAGGGCAGGGACTGTAGCTCGATTTATAACTTTTTCTGGCCTTTCCTCACACCAGGTTATGGATTTGGGGGAAGAACACCACAGGGGTGAAGTGCCCTTATCATATCATGTGGGGGGTATCTGCTCTCGACATGACTTATCGCTGGCGATGTCGCCTGTATCACTTGCGTAAGGTGGTGTCTGCCAGTTTCCTCCACTGCAAAGTTACTATTTTCCCTTTCCATGTTTTATTCCTTAGAAGCCAGTCACTAAATCCAGCCCACACTCAAGGACAGAGGAATTAAGCCACACCTCTTGGAGGGAGGGGTAGTCACGTTACATTTGGAATTCTGTAAGGCAGATTTGACCCTTCTCCCTCATTCTACTTAATCTTTTTCAAGCCTCAGTTTCTCATCTGCAAAATGGGCTATTCAATGGAGAGGCTTGTTGGAAGGTTTAAATAATATAATGTGTGAACAGTCCTTAGCACTAACAAAGGTTAAATATTATGATCAGAAATGATCCAAGACACATCAAACTATTTGCAGGAGTCATTTAACTTGGCCCATTGTGCAGCTGTCAATGTTGGTCTCCTCTAGACACGGAGAGTGAAGGCCCCTGAGAGGGGCAGTTTGGGGCCAGGCTAATGTTGGGCTGCTTTCTGCCCCTCCCGAGAGCCCCACACACGAGAGGGGAGGTCTGGAGACAGGATGCCCAGAGCCCACTGAAGGCACGGCCTAACCACAGATGTGGTGTGTGGACTGGATGTTGGTGAAAGATGATAAAAATGCGATAAGAACCAAACACCTGAGAAACCACTCAGGAGGCCAAGACCAGAGTAGAGCCTAACAGATAGTGAGTTCTCAGTAATTAGTCATCGACTGAATGGCCCAGTGAGAACTAAACAAAGAGCACTGGACTGGGAGTCCTGTTACTTGGGTCTTTCAATCCAGATTTTTTTTTTTTTTTTTTTGCCAATTTGCCATGTGACACTGAGCAAGTTACTTAACTTGTCTGGGCTTCATATTCTGGCTATGTGAACTGTGAGGAAGTTGGGGAAAGACAGGTCTAGGCCCAGGCTGCAGAGGCAAGGTGCTCACCCGCACTTCTCCCTCATCACCCCGCTTTCTGTGACCCATACTAACTGTGGGACTCTCTACTGGGCTTTCAAAAACAGATGCCGATATCTTAGCACTTGTTGAAGGCCCAGGGCATCGTTAGAAGCTTGTCAGCATGTACAGTATGGTAAAGGCTGTTGCAGTACATGTTCTGCCTGTTTTTGCTCTGTGCTTCCTACATGTGCTGCTTTGATTTCTCTTCATCTGCCCCGACTGGTCTCATCTCCTGTTTGTCCTCAGCTGCTGAAAGGGCCACGTTTGTTTTCATTACAATAGCATCCTTGGGGAAACTTCCCTGGTGGTCCAGCATGTAAGACTCTGCCCTCCCAATGCAGGGGACCTGGGTTCGATCCCCGTTCAGGGAACTAGATCTCGCATGCGTGCCGCAACTAAGAGTCCTCATGCTGCAACAAAGATCCCGTGTGTCACAACTAAGACTCGGCGCAACCAAAATAAATAAATATTTTTTTAAAAAATGGGGGTGGGGTGCCCTTGTGCTCTCCTCAGAAGGGCCCCACTGGCACTCTGTGAAAGACAATCATATCCTTCTGTTTCCTCCATGTTTGTTTTTAGACAAAGATGTGATCAGAGGGGCTCTCTGGACTCATGGCCTTCAGAGGGGAGGTTAGCTTGGGTCTTCACCCCAGTCACTCATAACCTGAACATGTATATTCCTACACCGAAACAGAGCTGTTCTCCTTGCCCTTCAGGGAAGAAGCCTGGAGTCTGGGGAGGGAGATCATGAGACAGGAAAGGGCTCTTCAGAGGTGGAGGTGGGGCGGGTTTGATGAATTATTCTTCACATTTGATTTACTTTTCGAACTGTACTTCTCCTTCCCACAGGGGCTCTTTCTAGACCTAAGCTGTCTCTGTCGGGGCTGCCTTAGTGCCAAGGTATCTCCCAGCTTCCCAGCCCTCTGGCCTTTTCCTCCCCTACCAGTGTTCCCAGAGCTCCTGCCCTTCTCTGGTCACCAAGCCGGAGGCTCGAGCACCTGGCCCGGCCGACCTTTCACGACCAGCGCTGGAGCGCCCCCTGCCGCTAGAAATTGCTATGACCATTGGGCAGAGGGTTCAGTTAGGGGGCTGATTAGGTTCTCGTCACACGGGCTGCAAACAGTGGCAAACAATTAATCAAAAAGAACTTCAGGCATCCACAGGCCAGCACTCTGCTGGGGATTGTGGAGGAAGCTGGATAAGATGCAGGGCATGCCTGCCAGGCTACAACCATGGGGCGTCCCCCGCACCCCACCCCAGGCCACCTGACCCAGCTTTCAGCCAGACCCCAGGCTCCGTGCCAGCTCTGGCCCCTGGTGAAGGGAGATCTGAGACCCCTGGGTGAGGAGGGCAAGCAAGGCAGCATCAAGACGCCATCCCTGGGCTTCCCTGGTGGCTCAGTGGTTAAGAATCCGCCTGCCAATGCAGGGGACACGGGTTCGAGCCCTGGTCCAGGAAGATCCTACATGCCAGGGAACAACTAAGCCCACGAGCCACAACTACTGAGCCCTCATGCCACAACTACTGAAGGCCACGTGCCTAGAGCCCACGCTCCACAGCAAGAGAAGCCACCGCAATGAGAAGCCCGCGCACCGCAACAAGGAGTAGCCCCCGCTCGCCGCAACTAGAGAAAGCTGGCACAGCAACAAAGACCCAGTGCAGCCAAAAATAGATAAATAAGATAACATAAATAAATTTATTTTTTTTTAAAAAAGGTGCCATCCCTGCAGGTCCTACCCGCTCCCCTTCCCTGGGGGCCAAACAGGGGCCAGTGACTTGCTGGCCTTGCTCCCTGCCCCCATTCTGCTCAGAGCCAAGTCTGCTTTTCCATCTCCCAGGGACCCCCACCCTCCTGCCCAGCCTGTGTGGCCTCTGGGCTGTAGGACGGCTCACACCAGGACCACGGCCCACTCCCCCATGAGGCCCAGGAGGCCCCCTGTACCATAGGGGCCCATGGGAATATTTCCATTTCTTGTAGAATCAGAAGGCAGAAATAAACTTTTAGGCTGAAGAAAACGTTTTAGTATACAATGTTAACATCTTCATCTTTATACCAACACAGTCGTAAAATATAACTTTGAATGTTATTTAGAGAGTGAAAAGGGCCCTCACCCAAGTCCTAATGCAGCCCCTGGACGTGGCCGTCTGTCTGGGCAACCGTCTGACGGTCAGCGGGGCTAAGATGCCGGTGAAGGCCAGATTCCTCGGTCGTGGCGGTGACGAGATTCTCTCTAGAGAGGCTCGTGTGGATTCTTGGCTTTTTATTTTCTCTCTTAATAAAAATGTGTGATGTTTACATTGTCAGAGAACAAACAGAACCTTGGCTTGTGTTTCACGTCTTAGGAAATGGGTCTCATGTACTTTTGGCTGTTCCCTCATGTTCCTGTAGTCGTAGATCCAGCCCCTTTGGAACGGAGGGACAGTACATCAAGATGTTGGTGGGTGGAGAGGGCAGGCATGTCCCTCCGTCGGCCCTCCCCTCTACTTATGGCCCTGGAATCCCTGTTTTGCCTTCCAGGTTGGTCCTCCTCCCGTTCCCACATCTGCCCTCGGGTGTCAGATGACCCCCACTTCTACCCCCCAGTGGCCTGTCTTCTTCCTACAGGCCAACCCGTCCTACGTGTCCTCAGCCTCGGCCCTCTCAGGGGTTCTGGAAACCTCTTCTGTATCTATTTCATTACTTCCCCCACTGTGTTAGTTTGCCAAGGTTGCCAGAACAAAGTATCCCAGGCTGCAAGGCTGAAAAACAGAAGTGTATTCTTCCACAACTCTGGAGGCTAGAAGTCTGAAAGCCAGGTGTGGTGGGTTGTTTCTTCTGAGGCTCTGCTCCTTGGCTTGTAGATGGCTTGTAGATGACCAGGTGTTCTCACCTGGTCTTCCCTGGGTTGTGTCTTCCTCTCTTCTTACAGGGACCCCAGTCGTTAATTAGGACCTGCCCTAATGACCTAATTTTAGCTTCATTACCTCTTTAAAGGCCCAATCTCCAAACAGTCACACTCTGAGGGACTGGCAGTTAGGGCTCCAACATAGGAACTTATGGGGGACACAATTCAGCCCATAACACCGACCACCATCTCTACTTCCACGCACAAAACTGGTTGCCAGAGCTACAGAACATGAGCTTGTGAAGGGTGACAGTCTGGGAAGTCACAGGCAAGACAGAGAGTTTTGAGGGCTGTGGGCCAGGGTGATGGGAACCATGCCTGTGAACAGGCAAAGCGCTGCTGAGGCCCGCCTGGCATCAAGGCCAAAAGGGGACACTTTGCCTAGGGGAGAAGCGGATTTCCATGGGAGGGTCTGCTCAGCCAACCGTTGAGAAGACTGCCTCTCGATGCTTGTACAATAATTATCATCACTTGGAAGGATTTAGTGCCTCTTGGTCTAAATTTATGGATACTTTTCTTCTGCCAGGCTTATCATAACGACCAGCATCACCCCCTCCCCTTGGCCTTCCTAGTCCACGGTGCCGTAGCCCAGACATGACCTGTCTTTTTTTTTTTTTTTGCGGTACGCGGGACTCTCACTGTTGTGGCCTCTCCCGTTGCGGAGCACAGGCTCCGGACGCGCAGGCCCAGCGGCCATGGCTCACGGGCCCAGCCGCTCCGCGGCATGTGGGATCTTCCCGGCCCGGGGCACGAACCCGTGTCCCCTGCATCGGCAGGCAGACTCTCAACCACTGCGCCACCAGGGAAGCCCCAATGACCTGTCTTTTTAACCAAAGAGTCTGATCCTTGTTCCAGTAATTCAAAGGCGACGGCTCGAAATTCATGAATTGAGTTTATGAAGAACCTCCTAGGGGATTCTTTTTGATAGGGGGGACATTGCACAGACCCAGTCTACACCTATCCTGTGCTTGGGTGGAACATTCTTGGAAAGATGCTAACGTCCAACCGATCTCCCCCATGACCCCCACCCTCACGCCCATTTTCCTGACTCCACCCATCTGGCTGGGGCACATTCAAGGAGTCAAGTTCATTCAGAAAGCTAAAGAGGAGCAAAGTGGGGAAGATTAATCTTTTCAGAAGAGAATTATTCCCTGTATTCCAAAGCCAAATGCAAATTAAACCGATCTTTTCTGAGATAAAATGCTGCTCTTCCTTATTACAGTTCCAGGTCTCTGTTCCGAGCCCAGCAATTCTCCTGCTAGCAAAATAAGAAAGAGCTGGAGGCTCACCTTTTAATTTTACCCATTTTGGCAGTGATCCTCTCTGGCCTCCCTTCACCAGCCCACATTTTTGCTGGCACCGCGAGACAGGGAGACGAGGGAGGGAGACGTTATTACAGCTGTGTCATCGCCTTCAAAGGAGACCTCTCTGCTTAGGCCCCCAGATGCTGACCAGGCTTTGGAGGAACATTAAATCCCATCCTGATCGCCACTCAGCCCGGAGTCACTTGTGCAGAATAACAATATCCCCCGAACTACCCTGCACGTAGGGTTTGAATCCAGAGGGAGCCACCCTCTACTTGTGCTCTACGCCCCACAGAGACTTAGTTCCGAGGGACAGGAACTGTTCTTACACTGTTCTTTCACTCGCTGCTTCTCCCATCTCTGCTCCCAGGCACCTTCACCCAAACACACGTCTTCTTGCTTCCTTGCTAACCTCACACAAATGGTATAATGCTATGGGTCCCAGGGGCTGCCAGCCCACAAATTCATCAGACGTAGCTATGCCCAGAACCCAGGGTTAGGCTCAGCTGGGGCTCCTCCCAACTGCGGTTCTGCTGGAGACTCTTGCCATCTCTGGAGGTCCTGATGTCCAGTGCTCTTACCATGGCACCTACTGGTAACTTGACACCAGCCTGGGTTCTTCTTGGTCTCGACAGCAGGAGTGGGGCAGGGATCAATTATAGAGATTCCCCACAGATGCCCTCCATTATACTAGCATGCAAACCCTTACGATTTCAATGAGTCATGAAATCTTGAAGTAGGAAGAAAAAAGTTGCTAGTCCAACTCTGACTCAGGGTTTGAAGGGCACAGGCTATGCTAATCAGGGGGTCTAGGGAAACAAAGCACCAGAGAGTGGCTTCAGTGTCCCTAGAGCTGGAGAGGGTGATAGAGTAGAGCAAGAGGCCCCTAGTCCAAGCCAAGCCCCAGGGCCATGGATGCTTACGAAGGCCTGGTCTGTGAGGGTTGGGGGCCTGCAGAAGATGCAAGGAGCTGCAGGTTTGCTGAGGCCGACGTGGCTTCGTGACTCACCTTTGGGGCCAGTTCTCTGTTGTACCAGAGGCAGGAAAAGAAGCAGATTTGAGTTGGAAGTGTAACAGAGATACCATTAACCCAGCTAGAAAAGGAACCCCAGAAGACAGACTTGGTGAGTTTACTGCTTAATGTAGGGGGAGCCGCAGAAGGTTTTGTTCAAATTTCAGTGTATCCTGTGGCTGCCCAAAGGACCGAGAAAGTCATGCCCTCCTCAAAATGACTAAGTTCCTTAGGAACTATGCCCGGAACTTTTCTAGGACCTGAACCAGGTCTCACTGCTCTATATCCTCGCTACAAAGTGTGGTCCACAAACCACGGCATCAGCAGCCCCTGGGAGCGTCTTGGAAAGGCAGAATCTTGGGCCTCGCCCCAGAGAATGACTCAGAACCTGTATCTTCTGATCCCAGGAGACTCGTATCCATTAAAGTTCCTGAAACACTGCTCAGTTGGCCAGGTAATTTACAAGGCCCAGTGCAAAACAAAAATGTAGGACCCTTTGTTAAAAAAATAACAATTTCAAGGCAGCAGCAGCAGAATTCTATTTTGTTTTTACCGTGGTAACATCTGTATAACATAAAATTTGCCATTATAACCCTTTTTGAGTATACAGTTCAGTGGCATTAAGTACATTCACACTGCCGTGCAACTATCACCATCATCCATCTTCAGAACTCTTCCATCTTTCCAAATGGAAACTGTTTCCCTTAAACAATAGCTCCCCATTACCTGTCCTCCCAGCGCCTGACAGCCACCATTCTATTTTCTGTCTCTATGAATTTGACTCCTCTATGCGCCTCATATAAGTGGAATCATGCAGTATTTGACCTTTTGTGACTGGCTTCTTCCACTGAGCATAATGTCCTCAAGGTTTGTCCAGGTGACAGCTGAGTATTAAACCAAGTGTAGGGCCCTTCTGGGCACCGGGCCCCGTGTGGCTGCACAGGTCACATGTCCTGACACTACTCTCTAGCAGTGGAAGAGCCTATTTTTCTCAAAAGTCACCAAGAAAACTTCTCAGTTTTTCCTCAAATCAGAGGCTTTCTGATTTTTTAAAGCATTTTTCAAAGCCAAGGAGAAACCTGAGTACACATCCCTAATTAGAACTATAGGACAATGGGAAAGTCATTTTCAAGGTGTGAAAATGTCAGCTCAGCCTGGATGCTTCCAGTAGGAACCACGAAAAGAGGAAGAAAAAGGCTACCTCCAAATCACAAGTCCAGGAAATATATCCCCAGTGGCCTGCAAAAAGGAGCAAAAAAAAATTTTTTTTCATGTAAAATATGTTTTATTGTTCTTTAAAAGGGCTCAAGGTTTGCTTTTAAATCAGGCTGCACACCTTCCCGATCCCCCCCAGAAGCGAATCAGGTCCAAACCCCCAGAGGGATGGTGCCGGGGAGGCAAACAGCATGTTTGGTCTCCACCGTCCTCCTGGCAGACACTACAGTTTATCCTTGACAAGGAGCTGGGCACGATATCCGTGTGTGCTAGTAGTGACTTGGGCAACATCCCATAGTGTGAGCCTCCAAATCCATGGCCACGGGCAAAGGGCCTGGTGCTGGAATTGCATTTCATGCACGAAACTGACCCAACCACTTATCCAAATTAACGTCACATGTTATTCTACATTATTTTCAAAATCACCAATGTATTAATATTTTAAATAATTGGTGTAGTGTTTTACCAACTACTTAACTATCTCACTTAAGTGGGGGAGGTCTCAGCAAATTAGTAAAATGAAATCTGAATTACACCTTTTAAACTAAACGGTTTCATTGCCCCAGGGGGCTTGTAGAAGTTTAGGCAAGTTAAATCTCAGGCAGGAAAACTCCTTTGGGATCGTTAATGAAGAAGGGGAAATGGTTTATCGCTAGCTTATCAGTTACTGCATGGAAATGGAACACTTTTTCGTTCTGGAAAAGCCTGCTCGTTCTCCGCTGCGGTGATATCTTTTATACACCATCATTCGCTCAGGCTCAGCCCACTCCGCCCTCATCATTTCCACCAAAGTAAACCTCAGCCCCGATTCTGCAAAATATCACACATTTCAAGTTGCCGCGTTTAAGTAAATTCTTGATATGTTATCCTGCTTTATTCCAGGCTCTTAAAATACTTGTTAAAGAAAACTACTTGGACCTGGTGAAATAGGCAGTTCTGATATTTTCTTTTTGAAGATAAGTGGCAGAAATTTTAAGGATGTGACTTCATGACCTGCCTGAGTTCCCAGACTCCCCATCTCCCATCTCCACCTCCTTTACTGGGCAAGAATCCCTTTTGCTCACAGCCCAGGGTTTGAAGGAGAGGCCAGGGTGGCGGAAGGCTGTTCCGGCACCTCCACCGCCCTGAGTGATTACAGGGCAGGCTCGGCTTGCCCGGTGACCGCTGCCCCGTCGGGCCTCGTGGCCTGGCACCCGACGACGTTCCAAGTGTGCCTGCGCCGCCTGAGTCACAGGCAGGGGAACAGGGACTTGTTCCTGCATCCCAAGGCTGCGTTCCAACAGGACCGTGGCCGCAGAAGCGCAGAACCCCAAGGCTTCTTGGCAATTATGTGGTTTTCACACTTCTATTTTTAAAAGGCTTGGAAACAAGTAACCTGGGGGATCAGGATGGTTGGGTGAATGTCTTTCCAAAGTTCTCCCAGTCAGGGGCCCTGTCCTGGCAGGGGTCCCAAAGCAACTGTGAAACCAAAATGCCAAGACAGGCCCGCTCTGCAATCCTGCTCCTCAGATGATATAAACAGAAACACCGGGCTTCCCTGGTGGTGCAGTGGTTGAGAGTCCGCCTGCCGATGCAGGGGACACGGGTTCGTGCCCCGGTCCGGGAAGATCCCACAAGCCGCGGAGCGGCTGGGCCCGTGAGCCATGGCCGCTGAGCCTGCGCGTCCGGGGCCTGTGCTCCGCAACGGGAGAGGCCACAACAGTGAGAGGCCCGCGCACCGCAAAAAACAAAACAAAACAAAAAAAACCAGAAACACCAGCGGCACCTAGACTCACACAGTCTTGTCCTACATGACCACAAAGGGTATGGTCTGGCCTCGGGTCACCGAGTGGTCCAGACTGTCGCCCTGCTGATTTGCGTGGCTAGGTAACGCTTTCCCGTACAGGAGTCTGCTGCAGTGGGTCCCCAAGAAGCCAACCCAGAGAGGAGGTTGGCTCTGGAGGGAGAGGGCTGGTGGGGGGTGGGGGCATGTTAGCGGGAATTCTTGGGATGTGCATCTGGGAAGGGGGCAGGCATGGGCAGAGGGAGGAGTTGAGCTGGGGTGTGTTTCAGCAGACCTTTGGGCACTCTGAAGCTGGGCGCTCAGAGGAGTAAAGGGGCAGAGAGGGTCAGAACTTTATACCCCCGTGCAAGTTAGGCATTGGTGGGGCCCCTGGAAGGGGGAGTGTAACGGGGGGGCATGTCCTGCGGGGGGCTGACAACCCAGGCCTGTCTGTGGCAGCATCCCAGCAGGCAGGGAGGGGAGTAAGTCAGGTGTCACTCCCTGAGGTGGGCCCTGACAGCATCAGAGCATCCATGACAACATTTCATTTCTCTTCTTTCATCTGCAATTTTTTAAAAAAATGGAGGCAAATTTCACATAACATAAAATCACAGAATGAACCACTTTAAAGTGTACAGTCCAGTGGCATTTGTTACATTCACAGGGTTGTACAACTACCACCCTTATCAAGTTTCAAAACGTTTTCATCCCCACGAATGAAAACCCCTACCCATTCTGCGGTCACTACCTTTCCCCCTCCCCCCAGCCCTGGCAAGCACCAGTCTGCTTTCTGTCTCTATGGAGTTACCTATCCTGGACATTTCCTATAAATGGAATCATAGAGTATGTGAACTTTTGTGTCAGGTTGATTTCACTAAGATTTCCAAGATTCATCCGTGTCACAGCGTATGTCAGTACTTCGTTCCTTTTAATGGCTGAGTAATACACCGTTGTATGGATATACCATATTTGATTTATCCATTCAGCCATTGATGGACATTTGAATTGTAGCATCTTTTTAAAAAGGAACTTAGGATCAATGTGGAAGTTCTTGATTGTCGAAGATATGACTTCATTTCATTTGGAGGCAGGAAAAGCCCTCCAGGCTCACTGTGTGGAAGGGCATGAACTTACATCCCAGAAGAGGCTTCTGCTCAACAGCAAGTCCAAAGCCTGCCAGCCTTTCTGGGCCTGACAGCGCCACTGCAAGCTTGTCCACCGCTCTCCTGCCATGCCAGGGTGCTCTCAATCCAGTCTTGCCTTGTTCAGGCCACACTGAGATGTTTCTGGGCGTGCTGCCTGCTCTCACTCCTCTCTGCTCCAGGGAACCAGCTCCAGCCCTTTGCTCAGGTCCCCTTTCTATCTCCCAAGGCTAATGGGGAATCTTTTCCCTCTAAGTCTTTTCCCTCCTTGCCTTGAAGTCAGAGCCACCGTTCTGGCAGACACAGGGGCTGAGCCCACGTCCTCCGCATGGCCCTTCTGCCCCAACTCCGTCCCCACCAGAGGGCAGAAAAGATGCTGCTCTCCATGACTTCCTACTGCCCGGGTCGCGAAAGATGCTGGCTGGGCAGCCACAACCCTGGCGGCTCATCTGGCCCCTCTGGATTCTGCCTGTCCAGCTTGTGCCCACCCATTTCAGCTCACCTCCTTCCCTGCCCCTCCGTCGTTGTTCCCCTGTTCCCAGGCACCCCTAGGTGCCCCAGCATCTAGCACAGAGTTGCTCAAAAGTCTGTTGACTGAAGAATCTCTTCCTTGGACATCTCTTCCTTTCAACTCCACACCTAAGAGCTTCTCTAGAAAAACCTTTACGGGAAGGATTTGTCAAATTGTCATTTGTTGTTCTAATTTTATATACACAGTCTGTGATCCTCAGAGCAGTCCCTGAGGCGGGCAGTACTAGCCCTGTCCTACTGAGGAGGAAGTTCAGGGTGGAGCCTAGCCAGGTGGGAAGCAGGCAGGGCCGGGATCTGCCCCCACTAGTGCAGCTAGGACCAGACCCGCTCCTCGCCCCAGGCTGCCTGGGCCCATCAGGTCCGTGCTAACCCCACTCTGCCAGGCATGGGGTTAACCGCTGGGGCCCCTAAGGCGCTGTGAAGGGGGGGTGGGGAGAGGGCCTTCAAACGACTTGTAGCGGGGAAGGGGCGTTCTACTGCCAGAGAGCTGTGCTCAGCCTGAGGGAAGAGTCCCGTCTCCATGGGATTTGGGGTGACATACGAACAACTATCTATATTGTAATCTGGGGCAAGCTTCACCCAAAGGACATTTACCAGTTGAAAACCTTTACTGTTAAACCCCCAACCCAGAAATAAAGGCAGCCTCAGCCGAAGGAAGACACCCTGCCTGAGGGGTTTATCCTTTTCCCGGCAATAGTTGCTGGGACTTGAGGACGGGATCTCGTCTTCTCAGTCTCTTTCCCGGCAACAAACACGGGCCTGCGGGGAAACGTCAGATAACTGGAGGAGGAAGGGCAGCAACCTTAGAGCCTGAAGTGGAGGCAACGGTGAGTAAGGGTGTCTCGTGTCTCTTTTTCTTTAGGATGGTGAGCAGTGGGCCGCGAGGAACAAACGCAGGAACAGACGCCAAAGCCCAAGCACACGTGATTCGCATTTAGAAGAACTGGAAAGAAGCCGAACCCACCTGCCCGCCTGCCCTGCGTGCCTGGGCAGGGCCATCGACCCAGAGCGTCTAGGGTCTGCTGCCTGGGGGCTCCCGGCAGGAAAGAGGTAGAGGGAGCTGCTGGCTTTTATCCCTCTCTTGGGGATGGTCACGTTTCCCCCCCTCCTACTCCCCTTCCTCCCCTCCCCAGAGACCCCAGGACGGGCAAAGCCAGCCCCCCAGGTAGACCACCTGGCCGTGGGTGAGGCTCTGTCCTGAGGGAGAGGGAAGCAGCTGGCACTGGCTAAGGTGGCAGGCGGTGGCGCTGTGACTGGGAAGCCTGCAGGAGGGGGCCAGGGAGGCCCATGTCCCAAACAGCCTATCACCAGGTCATTTTGTTTCACTGTTCCCAATGCGAAGTCATAAAGCGATGGCGGGTGACAGTTCCCAGGTGAGGAGAAAGTTCTGGAGTCCTGGACATGGTAAGTAGGGTGGGCCTGAATGGGACACTGAGGTGGGTGGTGTGAAGATTAAGGCTCTGAGCCAAACAGGAGAGAAAGAGACAGAGACAGAAGCATCCCAGGGCTCAGGAGGCAGGAGAGGTCCCCTAGCCAATGGAGAAAGCACCGTGGTCTCCAGCTGGGTGAGACTCAGCCCTTCTGCTCCCCAGGCCTTTTGTCTCTCTGTGCCTTGGAGGTCCAGGGTGGGCCTGGGGCTGGGTGGAGGTGCTGACGGTCCCTGAGTCAGGAGGTGAACCCCACCTTGGCCACTTGCCCTCAGATGTTTTGAAGAGGCAAATGGAGGTGTCAGGCATGAGCGAGAACTCTGTGTGTAGAATGAGGCTCTGAGGGAGCTGCTGGTGAGCCCTGAGCCTACACAAGGATAGGGGCCCCGCAGAAGTCCCTGAAGCTGTAAATGGGTCCGAGTCATTCCAGCAGAATGCCCTGTGGGTATGAGAAAGAGAGAGACTACTCTGCAGAGAGCTGGATGCTTCCAGGCAGTCACCACTGCAGCGGGATCGCTCACACGCGCTCCACTCATCCCTGCTGGCCTGCAGGAGGGCACCAAGCCCCGCTTCTTCTCTGTAAGAGGAGTGTTACAGGCCAAGTCCGACCAGAGGTGGTTCTTTTCATTCTTTTCCCATTCTGTCGAGAGGGAAGGGGATTCTTTCTGGCACAGGGAAAAAAGGGGTGGGGTGTGGGGAGGAGGAAGGAGAGGGAAGGCGGTCTCCCCAGCACAGCTTGGGAAGAGGCCAGGGCGGCAGCCCCCCCACAGCCGCCCCCAGGATAGCAGATGGTCTGGGCTCTCCCCCCCGAAGACTGCAGAACAGCACACCCTCCTCTGCGCTTTCCGCGTCTTCCTCAGATGTTTGTGGACCGCTCTGATAGCCCTGCTTATTGTTTTCTTTCGGAGACTCCTCTTAGCTTCTACCTTAGCGGAAGGCTGAAGGTTAGGCCAATTCCTTTGTCTCTCAGACTTATGTAAACGAGAGGCCTCAGATCCTGGGCAGAGGCAAAGAGCTCCCACTCTACTTCCTTCTTAGGGGTCCAATGACATAAAATCGTTGCCATGGGGATTCCTTCATTTGTAGAAGGAACTGCTTTTAGAAAAAAAGAATGATTCACCAGTTCTTTAAGGAGGAACAGAGTCAGTCCTTGGGGAGATATGATGTAATAGGGTTTAGAAGAGGAATGATGACCAGCTGCAGTTTGTGTACGTTTTCTCTTCCTTTTTAGATCCTTGTGTAGCCTCAGGGCTCACCAGCAGCTCCCTCAGAGCCTCACTCTACACACAGAGTTCTCGCTCATGCCTGACACCTCCATTTGCCCCTTCAAAACATCTGAGGGCAGGTGTTAAAAATAATGTTAGAAAGGCCCAGCTAGGCTCACCAGGGAATTATTGTCAGGTCTTGGAAAGTGTCTTCATGGCCATTTCTGGGCCTAGCTGCTGGACAAAGTTATCAGCTTGAGGGTGCCACAGGGCCTTTGAACATTCATCTCCATTATGACTGGCCTAGCAGAGGACTTTTCCTATATTGACTCTCTCTGGGAAGTCTGCAGTTAACAGTGCAAGCTAGAAACTAAAGGTCCACAAGAGGGGAGGGAATGACCCAAGGTATGTAAGTGGCAGAGTTAGTCCCAGAAGCCAGGCCGTCTAAGCAGCTGTGGCCAACAGAGCAGGAGCCAGGAGGAATACTTTTTTTTTTTTAATAAATTTATTTATTTATTTATTTTTGGCTGTGTTGGGTCTTCGTTGCTGCGCTCAGGCTTTCTCTAGTTGCGGTGGGCGGGGGCTACTCTTCATTGCGGTGCGCAAGCTTCTCATTGCGGTGTCTTCTCTTGTTGCAAAGCACAGGCTCTAGGCGCATAGGCTTCAGAAGTTGTGGCTCGCGGGTTCTAGAGTGCAGGCTCAGTAGTTGTGGCTCACGGGCTTAGTTGCTCCACGGCATGTGGGATCTTCCTGGACCAGGGATCGAACCCACATCCCCTGCATTGGCAGGCATATTCTTAACCACTGCACCAACGGGGAAGTCCCTAGCCAGGAGGAATACTTTGTGAACAAATATATTGTCTAATAATTGGCAAAGAAAAGGAGGTTGATCGGTGGAAGCAATGTAAAAAATTAATAAGGGGCTGAAATTAGACTGATGTAATTGAGATGGTCCTTCTTTTCCTTTTGAAAAAACACTGCACTGGGAGTCAGCTGTGTGCCCTTGAGGAAATTACTTTCCCTCTCTGGGCCTCAACTTTCTCACCTCCTAAATGAAAGGGCTGGGCTTGCATGAGCTCAGATCTCTTCCCGCGATGACATGCTTGTATACCGCCCTCGTGCTGGAAATACTAGTGAAGGCCTCTCCACGCTAAACTTAGTGTTCAAGGATTCCCCGTGGCCCACAGCATCAAGCCCGCACCCCTTAGCCTGGAGCTCAAGGCTCTGTGTGATCCAGTCACAGCTCATCTTTCCAGTCGTATCTCCCATTTGCTACTTCCTATGGATTACCTGTTCCACAGCCTTGTTCGCACCCGCTATGCAGAGCAGCCTCCTCCTGCCCCAGTGCCCTGGCCAGAAAAAGTCCAGTGAGTCCTTTATCTCTCAGTAAGATGCCTCCTCCTTCAGTTTGGGGTTGTGATCTTCCCAGTTGTGTATCCACCATCACTGCCTTCACCTGAATGCGTGTTGTAATTATCTAGTCCCTCAGTCCACCGAATATTCCTGAATGATTAGCGTGTGCTGTGACAATGACAAATTCGGACATAGTTCTGCCTTCGAGGTGGGGAAAGGGAGACATTAATCAAATAGTCATGCTTAGGAATGTATAACTGCAAACAGGGAAGTGTGAAGAAGGAAGAGAGAAGAGTTCCCCGAGAGCTTGTGAGAGTGGGATGCGGAAGGAGATGCTCCCAGGAGGGGAACACCATGTGCTGATTCTGGCCAAAGGGAGTGTGGAGGATGAGAAGGGCTGGAGGAAGGCCAGGGTGAGGGGAGGACTTCCAGAGACATCGGGGGTGGCAGTGGTGAGCCTGGATGAGTGGGCTGTGGAGGGAGTGCTGTCTTGATCAGAGGAGCCATCTGGGAAGCCTGTGAGGGGTTGTAAAGAGGGCAGTGAGAGATCAAATAGGTGTTTCAGAACAATTATCTTGGCTGCTGTGCAGAGTGGCCTGGAGTGGTGATTTGTAGCCCCAGATGTGTAAGAAGCATGGAGAAGTTTGAGAAGGACCCATACCCTGGCCTCACCTCCAGACATCCCCATTCGGTTAGTCTGGAGGGAGGCAAAAGGGAAGAAGGCGCCCAGTAGGAGACCCTGCAGTGGTCCAGCCAGGAGACGAGAGCACATTGGGCAGGGATGAGCGCCAGGGATGTTTAGGAGATGAAATGGACAGGATTCGGCAATTAGTTCCCCTGGAGATGAAGGAGAAGGAGGTGTTAAGGTGGAGCCCCGAGTTCCTGGCTTATGCAAGCAGATGGAAATGGTGACATTCTGAGATGAGAACATGGGCAACGATGGGGTGTTGGGGGGCAGGGATCGGATGCGGGCACAGGCCCCCACCCCAGACCAGGCCGGCATCTCCCGGCACTCCGCGCCTGCGTGGGCCTGGAGGCTGTGCTTCTGCTGGCCCCCGCAGCCCCTTGGAGCGCTCGCCTGCAGAGGCCAGGGTGGGCCGGAGGGGTGCTTGGAGGTGGGGATGCGAGGGAGGCCCAGAGGCAGGGAGCACCCAGGCCCGCAGAGCCTAGGCGCCGGCCCCAGGCGGCCCAGCGTATGGTAAAGGCAGAAAACAGCACATTTGGCAAGAGTGCGGGCACTAAAAGTGATCCCCAGGCCGACGCGGGTGCCAGCGGGGCTTTTACCTGCCTCTGGATCAGGGGGCTCCTTCGGGCAGCAAAGTGAAGACTCGCTGACACAGTGAGCTGCCTGTAACCGGCCCCCCTGGGATGGTGGGAGCTGGTGGGCGCCTTCCCTTGTATCAGACAGACATACCCGGCCCTCAGCTCACTTGGATTCCCTGGGCAGGGATGTCAGAGCAGCCCAAAAATCTGTCCACATTCGTTTCCTCCAGCCACTTGATGCAGGAGAGAAAGAACACACTTGGAGTTGGGGGACCTGGGGGCTAGGCCTGTTTTGGTGGGTGGCAGGTTTTGTGACCTTGGGTAAGTCACTTATCTCACCAGATCCTGGGAGGGGTAGAAGCAGGAGGAAGACCCAGACCTGCCCTCTCTGGAGGCTCACCGGCTCTCTGGTGGTGTGACAGACCCTGGGCAAAGAGCAAGCCATACCACAGCCCGGCCAAGTTTCCTGGAGGAGGTGAGGGAGGGGAGGAAGAGCAGAAGGAGGGTTGGGGGGAGGGGAGAGGAGCAGGGGGAGGAGGGGAAAACCTGTCTCACCACCACCCGAGGGCTCTGCCCCAGCTTCTCTCTGTGTTCATCTATGTGCAGGAGGAATTGCAATGTGTGGTTGTACCACAGTGACTCTCTTTTGTCTTTTCGTTTGTTTGTTTTTGCGGTATGCGGGCCTCTCACTGTTGTGGCCTCTCCCGTTGTGGAGCACAGGCTCCGGACACGCAGGCTCAGCGGCCATGGCTCACGGGCCCAGCCGCTCCGCGGCACGTGGGATCCTCCCGGACTGGGGCACGAACCCGTGTCCCCCGCATCCGCAGGCGGACTCTCAACCACTGCACCACCAGAGAAGCCCTCTCTTTTGTCTTTTTTATTTTTTTTAATTGAAGTAAAGTTGGATTTACAATGCTGTGTTAGTTTCTGGTGTGCAGCAGAGGGACTCAGTTATACACCTATATATGCACTCTTTTTCTTATTCTTCTCCATTATGGTTTATCACAGGATACTGACTATAGCTGCCCGTGCTCTACAGTGGGACCTTGTTGTTTATCTTATATAGAGTGGTTTGCATCTGCTAAAATGAAACTCCAGGGTTGAACTCCAAGTTGTTTTTGTTTTTCGTTTTAACCCCTGTATGAACACCTGTAATGACTACCCTAATACGTACATTTCTTGTCTTTGTTTATAAGTGCTTTCCCCAAAACGTGTTTTCTTACATCCCTCGGTCCCTTTACCTATGCCTGTAACCCAAGGTAACAGTTATTAAAAACTTGCCCTTTTCTCCTTGTGCATTCAAACAAATTCACACGTAAAGGGTGTCACTCCTTTTCTGTCACTGTTTGTTTTACAAAAGTTGCCTCACACAGTGTACAATTCTCTGCCACTTGTTTTGCTCCCTGAACAATAAATACACCAAGAAAATCCCTCTGCATGAGCAGATAGAGATCTTATTCTTTTCAATGGTGTGTAACACTCCACGGTAGGGACTTAAGAGAGCACTCCTACACAGCCAAGAGATTTTTTCCCCAATGGTAGAATAGAAAGAGATTTTTCATTTTTTTTAATGCTGGAGACTTTAGTGAGGTCTTTTTACCTGGCAGGAAGCTAAACTACCTGTATGGTTCGAGAGCCAAGTCTGGCACCCACTATGTGCGGGTTTGTTGGTAAAGACAAGGAATGGTCTTTGCTCTGAGGAGTTCACTCTGCTGCCAGAGAGACAAGAGCCCTGTCCCTTAGACAGCGGTCCCCGAAACTCATGCCTGCAGGGGTGAAGGCTTGAGTTAACCCCCTGGGAGAAGGCAACCTTGATGGAGAAAATTCTGGAGGGAAAGTGCAGAGTCAAAAGTTATTTGATGTTGGGAATTCCCTGGCGATCCAGTGCTCAGGACTCGGTGCTTTCACTGCCGAGGGCCTGGGTTCAATCCCTGATCGGGGAACTAAGATCCACAAGACACGTGGCAAGGCCAAAAAAAAAAATTATCTGATGTGCCATGTGGCCAAGACATGAAGCTAAGGAGGAGGAAGTAGGATTACTCAGTGTGCTGGCTGAACAGCTCCCTCCTTCCCACTGACTTTGCCCCAAGAATTTCAACAGCTACAGGTTATTTCCAGAGGGAGGTTGAGCCATTCGTCTCTTCATTTTCTAACTGCAGAACGGATAAAAGTCTGAGATTTCAATCAAAAGCTTAAGAAAATAATAATCCTTAGTTGCCCTAATTCTTTTCTGAAAATACCTCACACTGACAGAAATTGTCTTTAAGCCCCCTTTCTCTTCTGTCGTTCTTTAAATTTCTTCCTTAATTAAAAAGAATTGTTTGCCTGATGTGGGCTCCAAACGGCTTATTTATTTTAACTGACCTTCTTGTTTCTTTTTCTTATCCTAACCAGTGACTTGATAACTCTAAAGCTCTCTATTCTCCTGTCTTAAAATGCCCATTGTCTCTGTCACCAGGGGAACATAATAATGAATTTTATAATCAGCCCATTTCTATTCCCACAGCATGGAAGCCGTGTCAGTAACAAGCAGAAAGCACAGCGCCCCTAAGTTCAACTGCCCTAAATTGGCTGCTTGTCCCTAGCAGAGATTTTAGAATGCTCTTCTCAGAATAATATTTCAGCATCACTCAACCTTACCAATATTTAATGACAACATTATCTGAAAATTAATGATGAATTAATGTCTGCATTCCAAAGTACCTGGCTGAGTTCACTGTGTAAAAAAAAAAAAGGCAGGGGGCAGGGCAGCCAAACAGATATGTCATTGAAACCCAGCAACTGTTGAATGATAGAATTTTTTTCCCGTCCCTTAAGGCGATCAAGTGTAGTACCCAGTCTGAGAATGCCTCAGAAGCACGCCATCCAGTGACTTGGATCCTTGAGCTCAGAGGGTTGTGATAGAATTAAGTCTGACTCAACAAATGAGGTCACTGGGAAGAAGCACTGGTGTTAAATTTCCCATTAACACTGGTGGCTAATTTACTAAACAGTCATCTGCTTGTGGTTCCAGAAGACCGCCCGGTAAATTCCAGACACCTCCTGGGTTGCAGATAGCTTGGGCGTGAAGTCACCATACCCTGGTCAGTGTGACTTTTGGTGACCATCCCTCAGTACACCGGAAAGTATTTCCAGAGACTGGATGCCATTTTGGAGTGTAAAGCCTTGGAAATCTGTGGAAGGTGACTTCTTATGTTGAATCTAGAAATGGGATGGCAGGAAGGGGTACTCTGACTCTTGGTGCCAGGAAACTCAAGTTCGGGTGCTCGTTCTGCCACAGATGTTAACTGCAATTCAAGTCACTGAATGGCTCATCTTAGGGGTGTTTCTAGATTAGATATTGTACCGTATCAAGAAGTGTAGAAAAGTAATGAATTGTCATTCACCAGTTGTCAGGCATAAAGGATGCCTTTCCCCCTACTTCTCTGAGCCCTACTTTCCTTATCTGTCAAGTGGAAACACTAATAACTTGCTTATCCACCCCTCACCTCCCAGGACTGTTAACATGAGTAAAAAGAGAAAAGAGATTTGAAATTTGCATGCAAAGTTCAAAGTTCTACACAATTAGAAAGCACAAACGGAAACCATTTCTAGATTCTGATGAAGCTTTTCAGTCATTTCCAATCACAGGTTTAGGAATTCAGCCACCACGTTCTTGCTGTTGAGCCTGTGCTGGTTCAAGCATCACAGCCCAGATGGCCAGTGGTCTCATCTCTGGCCAGCTCCTTAGGGGTCAGCCTGGGTTTCTTGCTGGTTTGTCACTGCCTCACACTCTCTGCCCCTGACACGGGGGGTGGGGGCAAGAAACAGGGATGAACCTCTCGGCTTCCTCCTGAAACTGCCCTCCTCACAGTTTCTCAGCTGTGTCTTCCAGAGTCTTCTGTTTGAATTCTTGACTGGGCAATCACTTTCTTTAAACCAAGTCAGGTCTTCTGAATTCCTAGATGCAGCAGAGCATAGGGGGAGCTTGTGGGACTTTGGGCTACAGATCATTAATTAATTATCCATGGATCTTCTGAGCCTTGGTTTTCTCATTTGTAAAATGGAGGTAATAAATCTACTTCACTGGGAATCTCTGGGGATGAGATAAAAGAACATGGGTGGAAGGACCTGGCATATTGTAGGAGCTAAAAGTGCATCCTTTTCCTTTTTCCTTCTCTCCCTCTTCCTTCCCCACCCAGCTGCCTGCAAGGCACTGTCTCCTCGCTCCTGATTAGGTGTTCCATTTACTCTCTTTGCAAAGGAGCTGCAGAAAGCAGATTTAGCCACGTGTCTGTGCATTTTCCTGGAGAAGCCTTCACAAGACCACTTCTCCTTTTCCATACTGGCCTTCTCTGAGTTGTTCTAGAGTCTTCACATTTGGGAAAACATCTGGATGTCACCTAATTTTCATGCTGCATCTGGACGTGTGTCAGAGCCACACTGTAACAGCACACTGGGAATCATGTCATTTGTTCTGGGGCAAGCCTAGAGGCGGCTTTGTGTGGGTCTACCCGTAGGTGCCGGAGGAAGGAAGAGGGAACTCGGAGGGCCTGCAGAGATGAGGAGTCAGGTAGGATCCTATTAAGTGGGTTTCACTGAAGGCTGTTGACACACTTCTCATAAACCCCCCGCTTCCTGCTATTTTCACAGGAGAAAACACGATGAGGGCTGGAAGTCAAATTAAGCAAAATTCCCCAAGTCACTTGAGCTATTCCTCTGAATCCAGGGCCCTGGGATAACACAGCCTGTCAGCGACCCCTGTTTCGTACCTGTCTTCCATCTCCATTCTGCAGAGGGACCAGAGAGATGATTCCAGAAGTGCTGCCATTGCTGGTATGTCCGTCCCTCCCTCTCTGGTGCTGGCGCCTCACCTTCTACCCTCCACTGTCTCTTCATCCATCTTTCTCCTCTTTATTTTTGTCCACCCTCATGGCTGTCAGGGGGCTCTTGGGTCATCTTTGTCATCATAAACTCATGGGTTCCAAAGTGTGCTCTGTGGAACACTACTTGAGAACGTGCCTCAAAAAAAAAATGGATCCCTGACCAACTGCCAGGAATGGCGCACGCTGTGTCCCTCGTGGAGATTCTCAGTTCGTGTCACCTATTGAGAGCTCTGAAAAATTCCATAATAAATGGTTTAACATTGTTTAACTAGTTTTTCCCAAAACCTTTTTGATCATGGACCCTTTCCTATGAACTCCCAAGGAACACCTATCAGCAGGGTTTGGTGAACCACACTTTGGGAAAAGCTGGCATGAACAATGTATTATTTGTAGAAATGCTGTGAAGTCAAATTCGCTTTTGAGAAATCTGGCATCAAAGGCCTATGGAAAAATGTGTGTGCTGTGCTTTAATGAAAGTATGACATTCGTGTAGATCGGAGGTCCCCACCCCTTTCACCACAAAAGATCCTTTTTAGTTCTTTCCTCAAGGGATTCCATGTTTCGAAAGCTTTTATCTACCCAACAAACTACATTTATTGAATAATAATTTGTCCTTTGAGTTTTATTCATCAAAGACATATTGCTGCCAATTAGTGCTTCGGATCAGCCAAGATAACCACTGTTACCACACAGAGTTGATATGACTCCAGCCCAAAGCAAATAAACTTAATGTTTTATTTAGTCTGGGAACCTCACTGAGGTAAATGTATGATTTCCTTTGGGCTTTTTGAAATCTTGAAAACAGCTTACAGACCCCTTGCTGCCTTCCCAGAGTGCAGGGTGGGTGGGAAGCAGGACTGTGTGTGGAAACCCAAGGAGGACATACATGGTTGGGAGGCAGGCAGGGAGGCAGAGGTTATTGGGGCTGCCCACGGACAGCGAGGACAGCCGCGGGCCGGGGGTGGGGACAGTGTGAAGCGGCTACAGTCCCTGGGAAGCCCGAGGGTCCATGGATTATGCGGTCCAGATCTTGAAGAACAGAGGAGATGCCTAAGGCACGCACGTGGGGCTCCCCAAATGTGGGCAAGAACCTGGGCAAAGCGTATGTACCCCTGTAGCCAGGTACCCGGAAGAGCTGGGGAGGAGGCCGGGGCCCAGGGGACGGCAGGGTGGGGTGGGCGCTCTGCCGGCTGTTCTTCCCGGGCCTCCCCATACCTGGTAGTTTTTATCATGAGCTACTAGGAGGTGAGTGAACTCAGTTTGGCCGCCCTCGTGGTTTTTTGTTTGTTTGTTTTTTCGGTACGCGGGCCTCTCACTGTTGTGGCCTCTCCCGTTGCGGAGCACAGGCTCTGGACGCACAGGCTCAGCGGCCACGGCTCACGGGCCCAGCCGCTCCGCAGCATGTGGGATCTTCCCGGACCGGGGCACGAACCCATGTCCCCTGCATTGGCAGGCGGACTCTCAACCACTGTGCCACCAGGGAAGCCCACCCTCGTGGTTTTTGATGGAGCCCTTGAGGGTTCGAGGCCCCTGAGGTACCGCCTTCTGCTCTGCGGCTGGCTCCCTCCTACCCCGGAAGAGCCTCGTGCGGACCTAGCGGCCGGCTCCCGTGGGAGACGGTGGGCATCCCGGAGCTCGGCCTCAGACGCCGGGGTCCGCGGGCTCCTGACACAGAGGCTCTCCTGGTGCGTTTGAAATGGGATCAGGTGCCCCGCGATCCGGTCTCCACTGGACGTTGCACAAGAGCTGTCGGGGCAGCTGTGGGTGTAGCGGGGTGGCCCCATTGCCTGCAGTCAGAGGGGGCTCCTCTATGGGAGGGAAGTGCTCAGGCCAAGCCCTGTGCAGCCCGAACCGGCCTCCATGGGCCGGCCGCCCAGCCCTGTCCAGACACGGCCGTGGACCTCAACACCAGCCTTGCTTCTCAGCTCTCTCCTCTCATCAGCCAGGACGTTTTCACAGAAGATATACAATCTGTGCCTGGCAGAAGCCCGGTTGCAAAAATAAATCTTTCCCTGAACATTTTCCAGGCCCATTTTAGAAACAAATCTGGGCGATGCCTTTTACTCATTTCCAAAGACAAACAGCCGACGCCTGAGGCGTCTATTCGCGCAGAAATGTTTCGAGAATGGGGGATGGGATCTGCCCTCAGAAGAGCCCACCCCGCTTTGAGCGGGGAGGGTGAGCAGCCCTGCGGATTGTGCCCCCACCAAACCGCTGCCGGGGTCTGGGGACACAGGTGGGAGGGAGCTCACAGGCCTGGGCTCCAGAAAGGTGCAGCCTCGCAATGGGGGCCTCGCCCTCCCCTCCCCCTCCCCTCCCCTCCCCTCCCCCTCCCCTCCCCTCCCCTCCCCTCCCCTCCCCTCCCCTCCCCCTCCCCTCCCCTCCCCTCCCCCTCCCCTCCCCTCCCCTCCCCCTCCCCTCCCCCTCCCCCTCCCCTCCCCCTCCCCCTCCCCTCCCCTCCCCTCCCCTCCCCTCCCCTCCCCCTCCCCTCCCCTCCCCTCCCCTCCCCTCCCCCTCCCCTCCCCTCCCCTCCCCTCCCCTCCCCTCCCCTCCCCCTCCCCTCCCCTCCCCTCCCCCTCCCCTCCCCTCCCCCCCTCCCCTCCCCTCCCCTCCCCTCCCCTCCCCCTCCCCCTCCCCTCCCTCCTCCCCTCCCTTCCCCCTCCCCCTCCCCTCCCCTCCCCTCCCCTCCCCCTCCCCCTCCCCTCCCCTCCCTCCCCTCCCCTCCCCCTCCCATCTCCTCCCCTCCCCCTCCCCCTCCCCCTCCCCCTCCCCCTCCCCTTCTCCTCCCCCTCCCTTCTCCTCCCCTCCCCACCCTCCCCTTCCCCTCCCCTCCCCTTCCCCTCCCCCACCCCTCCCGCTCCCACCTCCCCTGCCCAGGTTCTCCCACAGGTGGAGCCTTCCTGTGGCTTCCAGAAGCACTGACAGCTGCAGAGGCTACAACCTCCCCAGAACCCACCCACCCATTCTCTCAGTAAACATTTACACTGAGCACCTGTTAAGTCAACATAGGCACCACGGTAGGCGCTGCGGATTCAGCGTGAAGTGTGCCCACGGGGCCAGCGCGCGATGGGCCCTCCGTCCACGAACAACCACTGAATGAGTGAGTGATGCGGCCGTCACACAGGGCTGTAGTTTTCTGTGCTCTATCACGGCATTGTCTCATTTGATTTTTACAACAGCCCTGTGAAGGGCTGGGAAGGAAGGAAGGGCGGGAGGGAGGGAGAAAAGGAAGTTCCTATTTACCCGGCCAGTGCCCTATGCTTTTACATGCACTATCTATTTATCTATTTAATCCTCCCAACTATACTATGTGGTAAGAAGGTACCTCGTCCTCACTTTCACAGAAAAAATAAAAACCAAGGCCCAAAGGAAGTGCCAGAGGAAGGACTGACCCAAGGTTGGTCTGATTCCAGAGACCCAAACTCTCTTGCACACAGGTATACTCACTCACACACACATATACACGCATCTGCTCCACCGGCCCCTGCTCCAAGGATACCCAGTGACAGACCCACGCACCAACATTGACTTTGCCTCATTGGTAGGTAAATGTACCTGCTCTGCATCCTGAGTGCTCCTTTCTGCACTTGGGGACCCAGTGCAAGCAGGAGAGCCCAGGTCCCTACCTCTAGGTGTGCCACTGAGCATCGGAAGTGTGGCTAAATCTGAAATGAGATGCGCCGTGAGTGTAAAACACACACAGAATTTCCAAGACTTAGTGAGAAAAAAGGAATGTAAAACATCCTGTACTTTATATGGATCGCATGTCATGATTATGCATCTTTTAGATATATTGGGTTAAAGAAAAAATGTTTTTAAAAAGAGTATTTCCTATTTCTTCTTTTTTTAATGTGGCTATTGAAACACGTAAAATCACTTATGTGGCTCCTGTTCGTAGCTTGTATTATATTTCTGAGGAACAGCTCTGCTCTAGATGGAAAGACAGACTCTAAACAAGTAAACAGATACAGAAGAGAGGTGACTGCAAATAGAGAAAAGTGCCAGAGAGGAAATAATGCAGGCGGTGCGCTGAGAGGGGCCGGCAGGTGGACACAGGTGGCCAGGACCTGCTGGTCTCCCGTGGCAGGTGGGGAGAGGCAGGAGGCCCTCGTAACCATGGGGATAAGGCGTTTCCCACGCTGGGGAGGTGCCGGGGCCTGTGTCCTAAAGAAAGGAGCCGCCGTGCGAAAATCCAGAGGGCTGTACAGACTCCCACTGTATTCTCACCCCACTGAGCCATGAGTCCTGGAGCTGCAAGGACCCTCAAGGTCATCACCTCCGCCTCTGGGTTTCAGAGGGTTGGTTTTTACCGAGGTCTGTTTACCAATGTAGGACTGGGTGACTCTCATGTGCCTGCCCTGGTATTGTTTACTCCACAGAGGTCCTCTGCGTGCCTGTGATGGTCCAGTCAGCAATAAGCTCTGGGAAAGAAGTGGTGACAAAATCAAGTCCCTGTTCCCAGCAGCTCATAAACAAGGGTGAGGTGGCTGGAGCCAAACGGGCGAAGAAACATACATGTCAGGAGTGGTACGTGAAAAAAATCAAGAGGGAGAGAGGGTGGGTGGGAGCTGTGTTAGAGAGAAGGTGATATTTCATCAGGGACCTAAATGAAGTCAGGGAGGGAGCCCTGAGGACACTGAGGGGAAGAGCATCCCAGGGATCTGGAACAGCAAGTACAAATGTCCTGAGGTAGGAACCTGCCTCTCAAGTTCAAGAACAGCATCAGGCCAGGGCCCTGGGGAAGAGTGAACAAGGGAAGAGTGACCAAGGTGAGGTCAGGGTGAGGACCTGGATGGATTCAGAGTCACATGGATATTCTCTGTAAGTGGCAGCTATGATTATCATTATTATTATCATTACCACAGATTTCCTAGAAAGATGACAACTGCCACCATTCACAGCATCTTCCAAGATGAGGAGGTCCTCTGGCCCCAAGGCTTCGCACAAGAGAAATGGGATGGCCCGTGGCTGGCTGGGCACACACTGTCTTATGCTCAGCAACTTGTCTGTGAGACAAACCGTACAGCGGGGCATTTGGACTGGGGGGGAGGGGGTCTTGGGGTGGAAGTTTGGAGCTGTCAGAGGGGCAGGTGGCCCAAGTGATGACAGGACTCAGCGATTTCCTACAATTAGGGAGCCAAGGCCCTAGTGGCTTGCTGAGGTTCTGCTCTTCCACCCTCTCCCATCCGCGCTGTAGCCCTGAGTTTACCAGGCCCCTCCCCTACTCAAGAACCCACCGTGGCTCCCTGTTGCCTGCTGTTTTGTTCTTCAGCTGACCCTTTGCCACAGTGATCACTCATGCCCCTCAGGTCTCCCTGTCCAGTGATGATTTGCCAAAAAATGTTGGCTAAGACTGCTAGAGGAAATTACTTGTTTGTTTGTTTGGGGGTTTTTTTGCTAAGAGGGAAAGACCTGCCTTAACGAATACTTTTTTCCGAAGAAAATGATCCTTCTGACATTCTCTGAACCACAAAGCCAGGGCTGCCTTGGCTCTCCCGGCACGTTGGGAGTGCTTCCCTGTCCCGCAGAGTGTGGCAGGCCCCAAGAGGCTGCGAGGCTGCACTTCTGCGGGCACAGCTGTGCTCACCAACCTGGCCTGGACTCAGGGGCCCTCCACAGGAGGCCGAGGGCTATTCTGACAGGCTTTTTAACATAGCAGGGTGCATTCAAAGACACTGGCCTCCCATCCCATCTGCATTCACTAAGCCAACATTCACTGAGGACCTACTGTGTGCCTGCCACTGTGCTGTGGCCTCACTGCTCAAAAGTGGTTTCTGTAGGGGCAGGCTTATTCCAGATAGGCTTCTAGTAAAGAACGGCCATCACCTGTTTTTTCGGATTCCTTGTAGAAACAGAAAATCATTTTTTATAATTAATTTTTATTGGAGTATAGTTGCTTTACAGTGTTGTGTTAGTTTCTCCTGCACAGCGGAGTGAATCAGCTCTACGTATACATACATCCCCTGTTTTTTGGATTTCCTTCCCCAGAAAACCATTCTTTTGAATCTAATAACCACAGTCCACCAAGCTTATAAAAATCTTTCCACATTCCATCACATCTCATGATGCCTGTTCTTTGGTCTCCAGGGGAGCTCCGGTGTCCTGAGCCTTCTGTTTGCTCTTAATCAGGAAGATGGGCATCATGCCATAGCAGTTTGCAAACGGGAGTCGGAAAGGTAAGTGACTTTCTTAAGATCACACAGCCACACAAGCTGGAGCTAGGGTGGAAGCCCCATGCCTGAATCTAGAGGGGTCTCCACTCCGGATGCACAGGGAATCACTAGGGGAACTTTTACAACTGCCAACCCCTCAGCGGCTGCCCCCAGAGGGTCCAATTTAATTGATTTAATTGGCGGGGCCTGGGCAGTGGTAGGGGGCAGGTTAGAGCGCCCCAGGTGATGCTAATAGGCTGCAGGAGCTGAGAATCACTGTGCCAGAGCCTGTAGCACAAGCACACTGGCTCAGGCGCAGAGGAACCATCCCGGCTCTGCCACTAACTTGCTGTGTGCAAAGCCCATAACCTCTCTATTCTTCAGTTTCTTCATTTGTCAAAAGGGAGATCTCTTTCAGGGTCTCCTTCACATGTGGGATCTGTGAGTCATGGGGTAATGGGAAGACGCTTGAAGCCCTCAGCGGGGTGCGACTGCAGGAAGGGGCTTGAGGTCCTGGCCCCCCTGCCTGCGGCAAGTGGGGAGAGCGGGGCTCCTCTCCTAACGTGATTCTCAGAACTCTTCTCTGTTCTCCGTTCCCGGTGGTGAAAAGCGCGTTGCAGAACAAACAGAGCTATGCCTGTTTCCCAAATGATGAAGGTGAGTTCACCTCCTTGGGTGGTTTTTCAGTGTTTCTGAGACAGAGTTCACTTTTCTTCTGGGACACTTTGGGGCGCACTGGGACCTTAACGGGGGAGGTTAGGGGCTGGGGAGGTGTGAGAGGCCCCTCCTCACACCACAGCACACCTAGTACTAAAGTGGAGGGGCTCAGAGAGCTCCAGAGTCGGGCGGCGGTATGGCCGAGGCGTTGAGAATAAGAGGGCGGGAGGGCTGGCCTGAGCCCCCAGGAAGTGCCCGAAGCCGCTCTCCTGGCAGGAGGGAGGCCACGCCCTTGAGCCCTGGAGGGGCAGGTGTCACTGCACCTTCGGACTGAAGTGAGGGGGAGGGGACTTCCCCGTAGAGGGACAGGCACCCCTGTCGTGAGCTGAGCCCCCGAAGGTGGTCCCGGCGTTCTCTGTCTGACTCAGAGGATGTTTTTTTCTCCTCGGCACCTGGTTCAGGGCCCCCCGGAGGATGCGTGTTGACCGGCCAACGTTCCCACTACAAATGTGGGCCCCGGAGCCAGAATTTCTTGATTCTGAAAAAGTACTTCCTGCCGGCAGCGCCTCAGGAAGTGGATCGTAAAAGTTCTTTTCCCCGCGCTCCTCTTCGTGCGTGGGGCCTCTGCGTCCAGAGTCTGGAGCGCGAACCCGACGCGGCCAGGACAGAGCGGGAGGCCCTGAGCGGTACTGCGGGGCAGCGGCTCCCCCCGGCAGCTGTCCCAGGTTGCAGCGTCAGGGCAGTGGGTGTGGATCCGCGCCGCGACCTCAGGCGCAACAGTTAGCAGTTTCCTTCCGTTTCCTAGCTCCCAGGCTCGGAAGGAAACCCTTTCGGTGTGTGCGAGGACCTCTTCTGCTCCCTGGGGTCCAAGGAAGTGGAGCTCTGGGCCTCAGGTCACCGTGGCACTGCCGAGACTGGCTCTTCACTCGTCTTGGTCCCTGGGGGGCAGCGGCGCCATCGAGTCCGGGTGCAGCCCCCTGGTCTTCATGCCCTGTGCCTGCGGGCAGTCGTGGCCAGCCCACCCCGACGCGACTCCTCCCCCTTTGCCGAGACCACCACCCCTGTGCCCCCGTCTCAGTCGACTCCCCTCTTCAACTCAAGCCGCCACTCTCATCCCCCCTTCCCTCTGGAACCACACAGATGGCTCCCTCTCCCCCGCCCCAGGGGCCTAAGACTTAACAGCTCTTTACTTGCGGAGTTGGGGTGGGTAGGTGAGAGAGTGCACCCTTTCAGAAACCCCAGAATGACCTCTGTTTCCCAGAATGGGAAGCGGGGAAGGGGAAGGAAGAAGCTCTATTCTTCCTTTGGGCATTCAGAGCAAAAGCATTAGCGAATGCCACTTCTACCCACACCCACACGGCTGAAACCAAACCAAACCCCAAACACCGATTTTTTTGGTTTTACTAAATTGCTCACCTTGTTACATTAGCCTCATTTCACAGACAAAGAAACCAAGGCTTAAAGGGTTTAGTTACTTCAACTGCCACTTGGCCTTGGGTCACAGTTTACAGAGATACCCACCTCACCATTTGCATACTCGGTGGGACTAGTGTCAGGTGGTGGGCACTGCCCCAAACTGTGTCCACATGGCTCTAAGCAGTTACTCACCTGCTGGGACACACCCTCCATTACAACTTTAGCCACAGCCAGCAAATGGGTAGGACTTGACCAAGAGACAATTACATTCCAGCCACTGAAGACAGAACTAGCTAAGCCTCCTTCAGGAATGCATCACCATGGCTTAGGACTCTACAGCTTAGGTGTGCTTGATTTTTGATCACCTCTCCTGGACCAGACACTGTGCTCACAGTTGTATGTATATTATCATATCATCCCCACAAGAATTCTACTAATATCTTTACTCTCCAGATAAGGAAAAGGTTGCTAAGAGCGCTGAGTAACTTTCCCAAGTCCTGTAATAAGCAGGTTGGCTAAGTGGGATATGAGCCTGAATTTCCTAATTTTAATCCCCTGTTCTTTCCATAATGTATCAGTGAAGGTAACTGGGCAATTTCATTTTTCAGAGAAATAAAAGCAAGAGAGGGGAATGCCAATGTTCACTCCTTTCATTTGTGGTGACACACGGGTAGACCACGGGGAAAGCAATCAGACATTTCAGTCTCAGGAACTCAGTGATGGGAGAGCAGCCACGACAGTGGTTATTCCACAAAGGACCACCAGGTAGCACCATTGCACAACAGCTGCGTACCCAACAGCTCAACTCAGACCAGAATGGGAAGATGCAGCCCGGAGGAGTGGCCTGCTTTTCATTAAGTCACTCAAATGACCTGGTAAGTCGAATGAGGCTGTGTCCATGCCCAGCCATTGCTCATGCTCTCCTGATGTCCAGAGCTGCTCTGTGAATAAGGAACTCAGTCAGCTCCTGTCCATTTACTAACCCATCTGTTTAGCAAAGATATGCTTTGTACTTTGTAACTACTTAAAATATCTTGACTTTTTTTTTTAAGTTTATTTTATTTATTTATACATATATTTCTGGCTGGCTTGGGTCTTCGTTGCTGCGCACAGGCTTTCTCTAGTTGTGGTGAGCGGGGGCTACTCTTCGTTGCGGTGCACGGGCTTCTCATTGCAATGGCCTCTCTTGTTGCGGAGCACGGGCTCTAGGCACACAGGCTTCAGTAGTTGCAGCATGCGGGCTTCAGTAGTTGTGGCGTGTGGCCTCAGTTGTTGCAGTGCGCGGGCTCAGTAGCTGTGGCTCGCAGGCTCTAGAGCTCAGGCTCAGTAGTTGTGGCGTACGGGCTTAGCCGTTCTGCGGCATGTGGGATCTTCCCAGACCAGGGATCGAACCTGTGTCCCCTGCAGTGGCAGGCGGATTCTTAACCACTGCGCCACCAGGGAAGCCCCAGATCTTTT
The DNA here is from genome assembly GCF_937001465.1 of Orcinus orca. Lineage (NCBI taxonomy): Eukaryota > Metazoa > Chordata > Mammalia > Artiodactyla > Delphinidae > Orcinus > Orcinus orca. Next base: position 101,039,931 of record NC_064560.1, on the reverse strand, counting down.
AATATAATTTGATGTTTCTGAAAAGGTTGTGCTTCCTTGTCTAGAGGTGCAGGGGGCAAGGGTGAAGTTCTTTAATGGAGGTCCCTTTTGGCCTGAGGAGGTGGCGGGGAGAGGTGCTGGGTCTGGGTTGAAGGTGAAGGGGTCAGCAGTCATGCAAGGGCAGAGCCATGGTTTCACTGGATTGAGGGCCTGGCGGGCAGCTTTGTACATCTACCCATGGCCTCTGTACAGCGTCAGGGACTTGGAAAGCTTTGGAACTGGAGAGAGGAGGGGAGCGAAGTGGGTAATAAACAGCATTTCTCACACTGTTGATGGACACAGTCCTCTCCGTTGCTAACCTGGTTCCTGGATTTTGGATGTTCCTAGGGTGGGCATGGTGGGCAGGAGCCAGGAGCCCAGAAAGTCTCCAGGTTGTCTCCACCTCGGCTCCAAGTGTGTCTGTCACACACTCTGCAAATGCAGGCAGTGTCAGGGCCCTGACACTCGGGAGAAACAGGAAGCTAAACCAAGGCCCCAGACTTTGAAATGTGAAGAGATGGGTCTTTCCTGACGGAGGGAAGTAATGGGGCAGGCAGAGCCTTGAGTGGTGATGTCCACACAGGGAACACACAATCCCAAGCGTGATGTGCCCAGGATTACCTTCAAAGAGCAGGCGAAGTAGGAGTCTGCTTAACAACCTCTGAGAAGTCAGAACTAGACAATGGGTTGGGATAGGGGTCAGAGAAGCACAGGCTGTAGGGCAGTGTCTGCTGCCTGTAGCCCAAGGAAGCAGATCCAGGGGCAGGATGGAGGCTGGCTTCCTACGGAGGGGCCAGGCAGGACCTCGGGCCGAGTGCTGAGTGCACCTCGGAGTGCTGATTGCTGAACTCTGACCTGTCGGCAAGGACCCACCTCAGTGAGGGAGGGCCCAGAGCTCTCAGACAGCGTTTTTTAGTTTTTATTTTCTCTGAAACCTTAGCCCTTTGTACAATGAATAGTCAGTATTGGAGAATTTGCTGGAAGGAATGTGGGGTGCTGGGCAGAGATCCTAAGCTGTGCTGAAGAACGTATAAGGTGGTGTGACAAACTTTGTGGATTACAGCTTTTTTTTTACCAACCTCTTGTCTAATGCTGACGGGTGTCCAGTTATTTTTATAACTACCGCACAAGATCTGTAAAGAACGAAAAACGAGTATTTTTAAATGTCGTATAAAAATAATTGCTATGACTTATTTAAATATAGTTACAAAGGAACTTCATAACAGAATTTGCATTCAAGTATCGTTACTATACTATACTATAACTCAGAAAATTTTCCCTTTTGCACAGCCCTCTTATGTGGAAGCATAACGTGTCATAAGCAGTTGTTCTGTAAGAAAACATAAAAGTAGATTATCAACAAATAAGATTAATAAACACAGCATAACCTCTATACACTGTAGAAATATTTATGTTTACTTAATAATTGGGATTTAAAGGGCTTGGAATATTTTTATGTGTCTTGCATATCATTGACAACTCAAAGGGCCTTCAGCGTATTAAATCTAAATTCTAGTCTGTGTACAGATGATGCCAGCTCCCAAGTATTATGGGCTGACTTGTGACCCCCCTCCAAAATTCATATGTTGAAATCCCAATCCCCAGTACCTCGGAATGTGACTGTATTTGGAGACAGGTTCTGTACAGGGGTAATTAAGGTAAAATGAGGTCATTAGTTGAGACCGCAATCTAATATGACTGTGTTCTTATGAGACGAGGGAGTTTGGAGACAAGATACACAGAGGGAAGACCCTATGAAGACATAGGGAGAAGACAGCCATCTGCAAGCCAAGGAGAGAGGCCTCAGGAGAAACCAACCCTGCTGACACCTTGATCTTGGACTTCTAGCCTCCAGAACGGTGAGAAAATAACTTTCTGTTGTTGAAGCCCACCCTGTCTCTGGTCCTTTGATATGACAGCTCTGGCAAATGAATACACTGAGTTACACAGACTAACGGGGAAGAAGCCGTAAGGATAGAAGAAGCTCAGATTGCTTCTTTCAGCGATAAATCTCTTTTCCCACAATAATTTGTGCCTGTCCTCTTTTTTTTAAAAAATAAATTTATTTTACTTTTGGCTGCATTGGGTCTTCATTGCTGCACGTGGGCTTTCTCTAGGTGCGGTGAGCGGGGGCCGCTCTTTGTTGCGGTGCGCGGGCTTCTCATTGCGGTGGCTTCTCTTGCTGCAGAGCACGGGCTCTAGGTGTGCAGGCTTCAGTAGTGTTGGCTCGCAGGTTCTAGAACGCAGGCTCAGTAGTTGTGGTGCACGAGCTTAGTTGCTCCTTGGCATGTGGGATTTTCCCAGACCAGGGCTCGAACCCGTGTCCCCTGCATTGGCAGGCGGATTCTTAACCACTGCGCCACCAGGGAAGCCCTGTACCTGTCTTCTTAAAGGAGCTATTTTCACCAAAGAGAAAATCATGAATCTTCAAATTTCAAACATGTTCATTTGTTTCTACGTGACTGTATACGGTTTGAAAGTGACAGTCACCCTTCTGAGCGAGTCCCCTGTCTCCTAAAGAGTCATGGCCTGTGTCATGGCCTCCAGTTTGGCAAGATAAATGAGCAGACTCACCAGGTCCTGCGCCCTGTGGATCTCTGATGCATGCATCTGGGCCTGGCACAGGGAGCCCTGGGGGCTTGGGCAGGGCCAGCCAGACAGCGAGGTGAATTCCAGGCCCTGAGACCAACTGCAGCAAGCTCTGCAAAGCCCCTGAGCAGGGCAGGGCCGGAACAAATGCCAAAGGTGGTCAGGGAGCACTCGCCGTGTAGGTGTGGCCTGGTCCCTGCCAGGGTCTCCCACCTAGAACTGGACACCTGGTCAGTGCTCTATTTTGAAGACAGTAGCTAACTACTGCCTAATTGTTTTAAAATAAATAGTTGGTGGACTGAGTAGTACTTTTCAAAAATTGGTTTTGTGTGGATGGGCTGGATTCTCCTAACACACAAAGAAGATTTCCTGGGGGAAAAACTCCAGAATCTATAGCTCTAGGCATATGAGGTTGACAGGCCAAGGAGAAAAATTAATTATTTTAGAGCTCTACTGTTTGGCAGTTGGCATCCTGCTGGCATCGCTGCATACAGGTACCTGAACTTTTTCTGCAATAAAACCGTATTAATTTGAAATCCAAAGAACAAAAAGCAAAGTGCTCCAACCCCCAGTGGATTTTGCATTTACCAGGTTCGGCTTATCTCAGCACTTTTATTAAACAGTAAAAAAAGGCGTCTGGTTGGTTGGGGCCTAGCAGTGGCTTTGAAATAGTCGCTATTTTTAATTAACCAAGACTGAAGTAATGAGGTTTTACTGTAATTTGGTATGATTTAATTAACTCTAACTTCTCATCAGGCCTTAAACCTCCCTGCCCCAACCAAGACAGCCCTCAGCCAATTGCTTGGATTAGGTGTTTCCCAAGACAGCGGAGCCTCTGGAAAGGCTGGCCTTGCTCTGCCCCTCAGGGCAGCAGTGGGGACCCCACTTTTGCTCAGCAGCTTATGGAGTAACCTGTTTTTCTGGGTTTTTTATTTGCCATTGCTGCCAGCTCAGCATGTCTGCAGGCTTGTCACCTTCCTCTCCCCCTGGGTCCCCTGCCACACGTGGTTCATCCACAGGCTCTGAGGCTCAGAACCGCCCTTAAGAAGGCCTCTCCTTTTCCCTCAAACTGTACCAAACCCTGTGCCATCTTTCTTCTTAAAGCCTGTCCATCTCTGTGGTCGCCCCTCCACGGTCCTAGGCTCCCTGCCCTTCTTCTTAGCCTGCTCAATCCTTTCCCTTTTCAAATGACCCTCTCATTCTTCTGCAACAACACTCCCGGAGCTGCCCAGGGCCCATCGGAGGTTGTCCTTGTTCTGCAGAGCTCCAGGAATTGGTGGGGAGGCCTTGAGGTGAGGATGAGGGGACGGAGGGGATGGAGGGAGCCTGGACAAGCCACTTGGTTCTCCCCACCTCTGCTCTGACCAGAGTGGCCCTTCTTTCTCCTGGGATTCATGCATGAAGCTTCTGGGTAATATTTGATGTGGCAACCAAAGGTGTCTGTTGCTAAAAATAAGGTAGAACACCACTGATCTGTACAATAGGACCTCCAGTTTAACAATCATGACCCCAAACCATGCAACAAAGGCAGCCTCTCTGTTCTTTTCTACTTCTCCCTCTCTCCAAAACCACTCACCCATTGGGTCTTGAGAGCATCTTGTCATTTCTCACATTCGTACCTGGAACAAAAGGCCCCTCTTCTCCGTCCTTCTAATTCCTAGTTATTGAAGGCCTAGCAGAGACCTCACCTGCCCCTGATGTGGCCGTGTCTGCCCTGACCGCTGGGGCTGGAAGGCTCTCTCTCATCCCGCAGGCCCCTGCTCCTCTCCCTGGCCACAGCTGAATGGACCAGGGGACCCTTCACGGGCCTCTGGAGCCTGACACAGAAACACGTGCCTGCCGGAGAGTGTGGGGTGGAGAACTGAGACTGAGCCATTAGGTGAGCATGACTGATGCCTGGGCAGAGGGACCACGCGGAGTCCGGAGCCACTTGTCAGTCAAAATTGGGAGATGGGGGTACAGAGGCTGTGGGTAAACTGAGAGAGGTAGAGAGCAGAGGCAGGAGAGTGAGGAGGATAGATGGGGTGGGAGGCAGAGAGAGAGAGAGAGAGACCCGATTCTTGTCCTCATTTGTGAGACCCCCAAGGAGGTCTTGCAACAAACCTTCCCTTTACTGGAGCCCACTTGCTGGGGCCTCTGTTCCTGCCAACAGAAGAGCTAGTTCACATCTCCTGGACTGGACGTTGAGCGCCTCAAGGGCAGATGTTGTGTCTCATTCAGCTTTTATTCCCCGCAGCACATACCACAGGAGCACGGCAGGGAGCGTGCATATGGGAACCAGCGCTACCTGCCTGCCTCGAAAACTCGGCGTGTTTGAGCTTTAACGCTGAGTGTGTGCAACCCAAGCCTGGGTAAGGAGTTATTCAAAACCCATGGGCACTTCACACCCACCAGGAGGGCCATAATCAAAAAGACGACAGTAACAAGTGTTGTTAAGGATGTGGAGAGATCAGAACCCTCATATGCTGCACCAGCTGTGGGAAACAGTCTGGCAGTTACTCAAAATGTTAAACATGGAGTCATCGTATGACCCAGCAGTTGTACTCAAGAAAAATGAAAACATACATCCATCCAAAAATTTGTACATGGATATGCATAGCACCATTATTTATAATGGCCCAAAATTAGAAACAACCCAAATGTCCATCAGCTGATGAATGAATAAACAAAATGTGGTCTGTCCATACAATGGCTTATTATTTCAGAATAAAAAAGGATGAAGTACCGATACATACTACAACATGGATGGACCTTGAAAACACTGAGCTAAGTGACTATGCCAGTCGCAAAAGACCACACTTGATTCCATTTATATGAAATGTCTAGAATAGAAAAATCCATAGAGATAGAAAGTAGATTAGTGGTTGCCAGGACCTGGGGTTAGGGGAGAATGGGGAGTGACTGCTAATGGGAATGGGCTTTCTTTTGCGGGGGATGAAAATGTTCTGGAATTAGACAGTGATGATGGTTTCACAACCTTGTGAATATACTAGAAATGCACTGAATTGTACATTTTAAAATGGTGAATTTTATAGTGTGTGAATTATATCTCAATTAAGAAAAAAACATGGGCAGCCCTAACGATTGAATATCTAAGCACTAAGCAGCAGTGATGGCTAATATGTTCCAAAGAGAGACAACCAGACATGCGCCTCCTTTGGAAGAAGGAGGCTCCACCACCTGTGAAGGAGCTTTGCCCAAAAAAAAAAAAAAAAAAAAGGGAACCTGAGTCCAGTCAAGCCCGTAGCTCCAACACAAACTTGCAGGAAATAGAGAGGCAGAGGAACGTGTAAAATGACACCACAGGGAAGTAGTCCAGACTGCAGGAAACTGTATTGGACAAACAACTCAGTTACTTCAACAAATGAATTCCAAAGGAGAAAAGAAAAAGAGACCATGGGGGAACACACACATTAAAAGAGACAAATCAACCAATTGCTCTGTGTGGAAGTTACCTGATCCTGAGTCAAATAACCTGTTTAAAAGAATTAGGGCATTTGACACTTTGGAAATTTGAACACTGACTGGATATTTGATAATATTGAGGCATTATTATTCTTCAGATTTTTTCCCAGCTTTATTGAGATACAATTGGCATATAACACTGTAAATTTAAGCTGTGCAGAGTTGATTTGATACACTTACATATTGCAATGTGATTACCACCATAGTGTTAGCTAACACCTCCATCATGTCTTATGATTGCCATTGCTTGTTTGTCTTGAGAACATTTACAATCTACTCTCTTAGTAGCTTTCAAGTATATAGTACAGTATTGTTATCTATAGTCACGATGCAGTGTGTTAGATCCCCAGAACTTATCCATTTTCTAACCGGAAGTTTGTACACTTTGACCAGCAACTCCCCATCTCCCCTGCCCCCAGCACCTGGTAACCACCATTCAGCTCTCTGCTTCTACAAGTTTGGTCTTTTTAGATTCCACATATAAGTAAAATCTCACAGTATTTCTCTTCCTCTGTCTGACTTGTTTCACTCAGCATAATGCCCTCAAGGTCCATCCCTATTGTCCCAAATGGCAAGAGTTCCTTCTTCTTGTGGCTGAATAATATTCCATTGTATAAATATACCACCTCTGGGGCTTCCCTGGTGGCACAGTGGTTAAGAATCCGCCTGCCAATGCAGGGGACACAGTTTCAAGCCCTGGTCTCGGAAGATCCCACATGCCGTGGAGCAACTAAGCCCATGCGCCACAACTACTGAGCCTGTGCTCTAGAGCCCGCCAGCCACAACTACTGAAGCCCGTGCGCCTAGAGCCCGTGCTCTGCAACAAGAGAAGCCACTGCAATGAGAACCCCGCGCACCACAACGAAGAGTAGCCCCTCCTCACCGCAACTAGAGAAAGCCCGCGTGCAGCAATGAAGACCCAACGCAGCCAAAAATAAATAAATAAAATAAGTTTATAAAAATAAAATATACTACATCTTCTTTATTCATTCATCAACAGATATTTAGGTTGTTTCCATGTCTTGGCTGTTCTGAGTAATACTGTAATGAACATGGGAGTGCAGATATCTCTTTGAAATTCTAACTTCATTCCCTTTGGATATATAGCCAGAAGCGGGCTTGCTAGATCATATGGTAGTTCTATTTTTAATCTTTTGAGGAACCTCCATACTGTTTTCCATAGTGACTGCACCAATTTACATTCTCACCAACAGTGCACAAGGTCTTTTTTCCACATCCTTGCTAACACTTATCGCTTGTCTTTTTTTTTAATGTAGATTTTATAAATTAATTATTTTTCTTTTTTAAAAATTTATTTATTTATTTATTTAATTTTTTTTATACAGCAGATTCTTATTAGTCATCCATTTTATACACATCAGTGTATACATGTCAATCCCAATCTCCCAGTTCATCACACCATCACCCTCCCCCCTGCCACTTTCCCCCCTTGGTGTCCATACGTTTGTTCTCTACATCTGTGTCTCAATTTCTGCCCTGCAAACCGGTTCATCTGTACCATTTTTCTAGGTTCCACATATATGTGTTAATATACAATATTTGTTTTTCTCTTTCTGACTTACTTCACTCTGTATGACAGTCTCTAGATCCATCCACGTCTCTACAGATGACTCAATTTTGCTCCTTTTTATGGCTGAGTAATATTCCATTATATATATGTACCACAACTTCTTTATCCTTTTATCTGTCGATGGGCATTTAGGTTGCTTCCATGACCTGGCTATTGTAAATAGTGCTGCAATGAACATGGGGGTGCATGTGTCTTTTTGAATTATGGTTTTCTCTGGGTATATGCCCAGTAGTGGGATTGCTGGATCATATATGGTAATTCTATTTTTAGTTTTCTGAGGAACCTCCACACTGTTGGCTGCACCACGTGGCATGTGGTATCTTAGTTCCCCGACCAGGGATCAAACCTGGGCTCCCTGCAGTGGAAGCACAGAGTCTTAACCACTGGACCACCAGGGAAGTCCCATTATCTCTCGTCTTTTTTGATAAAAGCCAGTCTGACAGGCACGAGGTGATACCTCATTGTGGTTTTGATTTGCATTTCCCTGATGATTAGTGATGTTGAGCATCTTTTCATGTACCTGTTGGAATTTGCATGTCTTCTTTGGAAAAATGTCTATTTAGGTCCTCTGCCCATTTTTTAATCATATTGTTCTTTTGCTATTGAGCTGTATGAGTTATTTATATATTTTGGATATTAACCCCTTATCCAATAGATGGTTTTTATAAACATTTTCTCTCATTCCATAGGTTGCCTTTGATTTTGTTGATATATTTTTTTTGCTGGTTAGAAGCTTTTTAGTTTGATGGAGTCCCACTTACTGATGTTTGTTTTTGTTGTTTGTACTTTTGGTGTTGTATCAAAAAAACTGTTGCTAAGACACATGTCAAGGAACTTTTCCCCTATGTTTTCTTCTAGGAGTTTCACAGTTTCAGGTCTTCCATTTAAGTCTGTAATCCATTTTGAGTTAATTTTTTTGTGAGTGGTATAAGATAGGGGTTCTGTGTGTGGTTATCCAGTTGTCCTAACACTATTTATTGAAGAAACTCTTATTTCACCATTGAGTATTCTTGGCTCCTTTGTCAAATATTAGTTGATTGTATGTGCATGAGCTTATTTCCATGCTCCTGATTCTGTTCCATTGGTCTATGTGTCTGTTTTTATGCCAGTACCATACTGCTTTGATTAATATAGCTTTGTAATATAGTTTTAAATCAGTTGCTACCTCCAGCTTTGTTCTTCTTGATCAGGATTGTTTTGGCTATTCTGTCTTTTGTCAAATTTTAGGATTTTTTAAGAATGTCTGTGAAAAATGCCATTAGAATTTTGATATAGATTGCACTGAATCTTTTCAGATTTGTTAATAATATTTTGGGTTGTGTTGTTTTTGTTTGTTTGTTTGTTTGTTTTAAAGAGTCCTTGTCTTTTAGAATTGCTGAGATATTTATAGGAAAAAAATATGATACTTGGGATTTATTTCCAAATAATTAAGAGGAGGGGAAATGAGTGGAGGTATAGATAAAATGAGATTGGCCATAAGTAGACAGTTGTTGAAGCTGGGTGACAGGTATATGGGCGTTCATTATATGTTCCTACTTTTGTATGTTTGAAAATTTCCATATTTCCATATTTATTTTTTATTTAAAAATAAACAAGAAGAATTGAAAGAGAAAAACCATGGTAAAGTAGTTGTTGAAGCCTGACATCTGTCAAAGATTGACTGCCAGCCTGGCTTTGACTGGTCTGCTGGCTGAACCTGAGTGTCTCCACCCTCGTTCCCTCCCTCACTGCCCCAAGGGCCCTTCCCAGGAGGGAGCACTCTCAGTGGCCTGTGGACTCCCGTGGACCCAGGTGGGAAGAGCAGGTGATCACATGAGGCCACCACTGTTGTGGAACATATAATGATTCTATGCTATGGGCCTCCCGTAATCAGAACACTTGAGAAAGCAAAGAGCTGAGGTGTGTGAGGAGGAGGAAAGGGAGGAAACCTTGGATCAGAGGTTGGGGAAAATTCTAGTCAACGGAGTGAGTTGAACTAGAGCGACAGATAAATCCTGCAAACCATCTTTGAATGCATTTCTTTTTTTTTTTTTTTTTGGTGTACGTGGGCCTCTCACTGTTGTGGTCTCTCCCGTTGCGGAGCACAGGCTCCGGAAGCACAGGCTCAGTGGCCATGGCTCACGGGCCCAGCCGCTCCGCGGCATGTGGGATCTTCCCAGACCAGGGCACGAACCCGTGTCCTCTGCATCAGCAGGCGGACTCTCAACCACTGCGCCACCAGGGAAGCCCTGAATGCATTTCTTAATGAAAATTAAAAACCCTGCAGGCGGATGTACTTCTCCTTTGCTTGAAGATGACCACTTTGGAAATGACTGGTGCCTCATTGGAAGGTCAGTTGCAGGCTGGCTGTTTCAGAACAGAGAACACATTTCCTATGGAAGCAATGTTATATGTGGTGTTGGGTTCCCAAGTTCTCCCTTAATCTTTAAAATTTTATATAATCTTTAAAAAATGTGAATCACTATGTCACCTGAAATTTATATACTACTGTAAATCAACTATACCTCAATAAAAAAAAAAGGAGCCAAGATATCTGAAAGACTAGACACTTATCCTTAAAAACAAATTGATTTGTGTTCCTCACCATATGTTGAATGGGAGTTTGTAAGGAAAAGCAATTCAATTATTTAACAAAAAGAAGCTACAATTATTTGGTTACATCTGAGTGTTATTTGTGAAACTTCAATGAAATTGTCTTACCAACTTAAGGAAAATTAAAAACTTCAAGTGAAAAAATAAAGTTTACTCAGCTAGTTTAAATGCTGAGCATTTGCACCTGAAGTAGTGAAGACAAATTTCAAGGTTTGGAAAGTTAGAAAACACTTGTGTTACACGTCAGGTTAGCAGACATGTGCCTGGCAGCCCTCAGGAACTCTTAGTGGGATTCAGAGGAGGGAGAGAGTCCTTCCAGTTAGGAAACCAGGGAAGCAGTGAGATTTGAGCTGGGCTTAGAGTGGATACATTTCAGGGGCAGAGCAATCCCTCTGTCTTCCTTCCTCATCTTTGTTAGGAAAAATTCTGAAGTGTGCTTTGGGGCAATTCCCAAATTAGCCTTGAATCAGGCCCAGTGAGTTATGAGGAAGTGTTAGGAGCAAGGCCAATGTATCTGAGGCAGACAGAAATGTGCTCAGGATGTGCTGAATTGATAACCACACCTCCAGGCCTTCAGGATGATTCCAGCTGACCATCGCCACCCCACACTCCTCCATCAGAGTCCAGGCCCACAGTTCCTGACCTCTTTCTCACTTCCACTTCTGTCAAAACTGCAGGGTTAGATTGGCTCTTATCTTTGTTTTTGTTATGATGTTCCAAACACAGCCTTCCTCAAGTGATCTTTTCCACCAGGCCCATAACTTCTTCCTGAAACTAGCATCGAGAATGCAAATACCAGATCCATCAGGCAGGTTCAAAAAATAGGTCTCAGATGGCTTCCTTATTTCAGGAAGCATTGGATTAATGATTTCCACTCAGGAAAATATTATGCTGGAGTCCATTCCTGCTTCTAGTCCCCAAGTGAACTCCAGGAAAAAACAAACGAAAAGCAGTCTTAGTGCATGAAGATTAAAGGATGAAAGGGCCTCATTTTCCCTAGCATGAAACTTTAATAGTTAAAGTAATAAAGAGAATAGATTCTCTTGACTCCCCCCTTTCCACTCCCATAACAGCCAGGAACTCATTCCTCATTTGCTTCTCAGCCATCAGCTGTCCCCTATCAGTTATCTATTGCAACAATAATGCTGTGTAACAAAATCTCCCAATTTTAGTAGCTTCAAACAACAACGTTTCTTATTGCTCATGTGACTGTAGGTTGGATGGGTGGTTCTGATGATTTGGACCAGGCTTGGCTTAACTCAGCTGGGCTTACTCTGGGGTCAGTTGGTGGCTGAGCTGGAAGCTGGTCGATCAAGCATGGCCTCAGGTGGGATTAATCAGTTCTCCTCCTCAGACTAGCCCAGGCTTGTTCTCTCTCGCTCTAGCTGGCCTGCCCTCATGGCTGAAGCAGGGGTCCTAAGTGAAGAGCAGAAGCACTCAAGACCCCCAGAGGCCTGGACTTGAAATGGCATAATTCTGCTACACTGTGTTGGCCCAAAGCAAGTCACGAGTCCAGCTCCGATTCCGGGGGTGAGAAAGGACACTCCGCCTCATAATGGGAGGAGTCGTGAAGTCATGTAGGCAGGGGGATGCCTACGGGGGGCCATTAACTGTGGCCATGAGTGCCAGCAATCTATCAGAACTGCCAACATGATTTTTCTTTTAATTGTGGACTTAGTCCAATTTCATACATTAATGAAACGTTCAGATTCTACTTCCAAATTCCTAATTCCTAGGGAACTGGGAAACTGTCAACCTTCTCTAATCCTTCTTCATGTGACACACATTTCCAGAGCATCCACTGTGCCCAGCCCCTTGCTCAGTAGGTCCTGGGGAAATACAGGAAAATGACCCCTCTCTGTCCCCCGGATGCTCCGCCCAGTGGGAGAATCGAACCATGAACAGGGAGAGGAGGCGCCATTCAGCTGCTGTGGGAATCCCTGGGGGAGTGATATTTGGTCTTGAGTTCGAGTTTTCCAGAAACAGAAGGAAGGGGAGTTTAGTCCAGAGGCCTTGAAGCTGTAAAGATGGTCGTGTTTTCAGGAAAGAGAGCTGCTTGCAGGGAAGGGCAGACCGGGGTTGCAAAGGGGCTTATCAGCCCTTCCTTATTCTGAAGGGTACAGGAAACCACTGCAGGGCTTGAGCTGGACTCATGTGCCAGGTTTGCTTTCAGAAAGATCTCTGGGGAAGCAGGGAGGTGGAGGGAGAGCAGAAGACGGGGAGACAGGTTGCCAGACTATTTCCATTCCAAATCTGTCCTTTCAAGTTGAAGTTTCTATGATGCCCACCTGCTGGCTGAACTGGAGAGCCTCTCTGGAGCAGCTCAGAATTACACAAGCCTGTGTGCAGTGGGGGCAGGGTCGGGAAGCTTTGCCCTTCTCTGCTCTTGGCCAACTTCATAACAGGTTAGCTTTTAAACTTGTGGCTCATTCCAGACACTGTGCCTCTGGCCCTGGAAAGAACTCACCTTTCCTGATCCTGTGTAACATTTCCACTTTCTGGGAAACACATCCTGTGTGTGATTAGGTGAGGGAGGCGCATACAAATCCTTTAATGTCTTAAACCTTCCTTCTCTGCGTTTATCTTACAAAGGCTCCATCCCTGGAGAATTACCAGCTGCAGTTTTATTCTGCTGATGCCTAGTTCAACTCCTGAGCTTTCAGATCCCCAGCTCGTCTCCCATCACAACTGGGTTGTCACAAAACTCATGGGAAAGCGTGGCAGGCAGAAGAGTGGCCCCAAGACGTCCATGTCCTGATCCCCAGAACCTGTGAATGAGTTGTTACAGGCGAAGGGAAATTAAGGTTGCTGATCAGCTGACCTTAAGACGGGAAGTTATCCTGGATTACCCAGATGGGCTCAATGTAGTCATTAAGGTCCTTAAAAGGGGAAGAGGGAGGCAGAAGCGAGCTCAGAGCGGGGCAGGGTGAGAACTCCGCCTGACGTTGCTGGCCTTCGAGACGGGGGAAGAGGGCCATGAGCCGGGAACGCGGTGGCCTCTGGAAGCTGGAAAGGGCACGGAAATGGATTCTCCCCTGGAGCTTCCTGAAAGGAGCACAGCCCTGCCGACCCCTTGATTTTAGCCCCGTGAGACCCACGCCGGACTTCTGAGCCACAGAGCTGTCAGGTAACAAGTTTACGTTGTTTGAGGTGATTTGTTACGGCGGCAGTAGAAAACCAATGCAGGACATGTGAGTGGACAGTGGCTTCCTTGAGGACGGGGGTTTCTGTTACACCCCCCACATCCAGAACATGCTGTCGCAGGCCCAGTGCTCAGAAAGGATTTTCAGAAGGGGTAGGAGTGATGGAAGGAGTGGGCACCTGTTCTCTGCAAGCCCCCATCTGGCTGTGTGACCATGGTGAGTCCCCTCACCTTCCGGTGACTCAGTTTCCACGTCTCTTAAGTAAGGAAGTCAGGGCTAATGACCTCCAAGGTTTTGGAGACTTTTTTTTTTAAGAAGATGTTGGGGGTAGGAGTTTATTAATTAATTAACTTACTTTTGCTGTGTTGCGTCTTCGTTTCTGTGCGAGGGCTTTCTCTAGTTGCGGCGAGCGGGGGGCCACTCTTCATCGCGGTGCGCGGGCCTCTCACTGTCGCGGCCTCTCTTGCTGCGGAGCACAGGCTCCGTAGTTGTGGCTCACGGGCCTAGTTGCTCCGCGGCATGTGGGATCCTCCCAGACCAGGGCTCGAACCCATGTCCCCTGCATCGGCAGGCAGATTCTCAACCACTGCGCCACCAGGGAAGCCCGGTTTTGGAGACTTTTGAGTTGACCTGCAGATATGTCCCTTACTTTCTTTTCTCTCCTGGCAGCCACCACTGGATGACTCTCTCTCCTCCCACTGGTCTCACCCATAAAGTCTGATACTATCCTTCTCAATGAGTCAGCGCCTGAGGCCTTCATCAACTCTGTTCTCACCACCCTCTCTGGGGTCCCCTGTGCTTCCTTGTCCCTCAGGGGTGCCCTGCCCACAGGTTCAATTTGGAGATGATGGTAGACATAGCTGCCCAGACCCCCCTCGTCCTCCAAACCCTGAGAAACCACCTTGCCCATTCTCAGCTGTGGAATGTGGCATGGAGTCTTGTTTCACAGTTTTGCTTAGGATCGGTGCCTGGGACATCCCCCTGACGTGTAGTGCTTTGGGTTTGAATCGTGCATTTCCTCAGATCAGTGTGTGGCCTTGGAGCCTGTCTTTCCTATTCAGTGACAGGGGACAGTCACTGGATCAATGGGAAGGAAAATGAAGCTCTGTGTTCTTATCTGCTATGAGAGCCATGTCCCAAGAGTAGGATGACACTCATGGTGACATCTGTTTTCCTGACCCTCCTACCCCTGTTTACAGAGAGTGATGATATGTCTAAGTGCAGATTCAACTTAGAGGAATCTTTTTCATTTAATAACGAACTGAACCAAATTACAGCATGCTACCTCCAGGTGACGGTCAGATCTGCCATTCTCGAATGGTCTAAATTTGTTTTGGGTTATAAATGTTCTTAGAGCCCGAGTTCTCTTCTCTGACCACCCATTAGAATCACTCAGGGAGTGTTTAAATCCAAGCCCAGCGCACCTCAGAGCCATTGAATCACTGGGTTAAATTTATTTGGTTTATAAATAAACCAAATAAACCACTTTTCCAGATTCTGATGTGCAGTCAGGTGGGGGAACCACTGCCTTAGATGACAGTATTTACTTCTGTTCTCCCCTTTGCTGTTTACAAAAACAAGTTTACTCAATGGACACCTTATAGCAATGGATCGTGACTGTTTACTAGTACAGTTCACTTGATATGGAAGAAAAACCAAAAAACAGGTTTACTTAACAATGACTCCAAAGAGCAACAACGTCCATGTGCCCTTGATTGTTAAACAAGAAGATGCTCTGTGTAACTGACCCTGGACCCCCTCTTAGTGCCAAACAGTACTTACAGGTAGTCTTGGGATCTCAGCCCTGGGCCTTCTAGCCAGCTGAGCATCCAAAGTCTTCCAGAAGTTTGTGGATAAGACTCCTATATGCTCCCTTAGCTGTCTCTCTTCTAAGAGCCCAAAGGAAAAAAAAAAAAGCTGGCACCTGTGCTGACCTCTTAGGCCCTGATCCAGAAAACCTGCTCTCCATGCAGTTGCCTCTCCCACCCATTCCCCCCACTTCCTCCTGCTCCCTCATGCTTTGCTCACAGACTTTCAGCCCTAGTGCATCTGTGAGGTATAATCCTCCCTGAGCCCCCCTTGCTCTATGGACCAAGCCTTTGGAGCGCACGCTTTGACCCAGCCCCTGACACTGCTCTTAAACTCGCTGCGTGCTCCCCACCCACTCAGCAAGGGAGACTGGGACCTACAGGCGTGGCTGCGAGGCTCACAGTGCCCAGCCTCGGTGTGTTGGGGGCAGCAGGCCAGGACCAGGGCTTATGGAGGCCTGATGGTTACAGGTCTCACCTGGACCAGCAACGCCCTATAGGGGCAGGCTCTTGGGAGCAAGGGCTTCTGGGTCACACCTGGAGCATGGGAACATGCTGGCATCAGTCAGCCAACAAATGCAACTCATCTGAAGTGACTATTAATGGCTGAGAGGGCACTGAGGACAGGCAGTGGGACTGCAGCCCAGGATGTAAGGGGGAAGGGTCAAGAATCTGGTCTTGGGTGCTGAAGCCTAGGCAGGGAGGGGGCCCCGGCAGGCACTGTGGCACCCGAGGTGATTCCTGCTACCTACTACCCCCCTCCCCACCGTGACAGTCTTTCACGCTGCAGACCCCATATGGCTTCCCTGCCTCAATCAGAGATGTAAGCCTCAGCCCGTGAAGGGCAGGCTCAGCTGGTATGTCCTCCTCAGAGAGTAAGTCTGAGCCAGTTCCTGCTGGTGCCCCTCACTTCTCTGGTGAGCAGGAATCCAGTCACCCAGCGGCATGTCTTTCCTGAGTAAAATCTCCCAAGGCTAACTGCTCACAATCTGAAGAGAGGAACGTTCCATTCTCAAAGAAAAGAGAAACATCCTTTCCTCCAAAGAGCCCCTAACAGCCAGCTGCTAACTAGGTATCACTTGAAATTCACAGACACCAGTTCCCATAGCAACCCCAGGGAACTACCCCAGCCTGCCCTTGATACAAACGGCTTTAGCAAGGGGTTTCGAAAGAATCAGATATTTTAGACACAAGTTTTAAACACAGTTTCTAGGTAGACATCAAGGGGTTCCTCACCTGAGGTAATTTGATGAGCAAGTCACTGGTCGGTTCAGTCAATGAAAACAACTCTGATGTGATCGATGGCTGGGAGCAGTAGGGCAGTTGGTGGAAAGGCAGAGACTGCATCCCATGATGAAGGGGACATCCCTAGGCTTAGCATCATGTTTGAAATCCTTGGACAGCCTTCTGTGTGCAGTGCTGTTTGGAAATGATGCCAGAAACCAGAGAAACCGCTGATGCACAATGATGGCAGCATTGGTGTGAGACCTCCAGCATCCTGCATTGCACAGTAAACCCACGTCTGCACTTAGCCCCTCAGTTCGGCCACCTTGGTGCCTTCTGATGAGGACAGCCCTCTCCTCTGCGCTCTCTTGGGCGCTGCAGAGGGTGAGTATGAGTCTCCCCGGGCCTTCTTCTCTGAGGACGGGTTGTCTGGCCCCCTAGAGTGAATTTTCCAGGCACACAGGGCTCCTTGGAGAAACGGGCTGGGATTTCAGGACTGAGAAAGGGAAAGAACAAAATAAGCCAGGACTAGCTTGTGGTGCCAGAAAGTAGGGAAGTGCTGGAAGCATGATGAGGACATGTCCAAGGATCACAGGAGCCAGCTTGAAAGGACTCTCAACAGCCCAAACTGGGGAATCTGAGACAACAAAATAAATAAGGATAACAGTGGATCACGACCCCTAGAGTAAAATGAGTGTATTTCGCTAAGTGAAAGAAGCCAGTTCCCCAAAGCTACATATTGCATGAATCCACTTACGTGACATCCTAGAAAAGAAAAAAATCATAGGGATGGAAAAAAGATTGGTGTTCGCCAGAAATAGGGGTTGATCACAAAAGGGCAGCATGAGGGAATTTTGGAGGGTGATGCGACTGTTTCGTGGCTGTGATGGTGGATATATGAGTCTATATATTTGTCAAAACCCACAGAACTGCAAACCTGAAAGAGTGAATTTTACTGTATGTAAATTAAAAAAAAATGAACCAGGATGGTGTGTGTTCCCCTGAATAGAAAACAAGTTGTTACAAATGAACCTAACCATGTATAACCTGACCACACTGAAGGAAGTGGGGAAGAACAGGCCCAACCTAAGTACCTTGGGGAAAAAAAAAGGTTTTGACTTTTGCTACTGTCAGATCTAAGTATCTAAAGATAAAAAGAATGCACACAAATACAGTACTTCTAGTAAATTTGTTTCTCATAGGAGTATGGGTTATCAATTCCGAAACTACTTTGTTCAGTAGGGCTGAACAAATAAATAAATACATTGTAGCTGTTGAGAGCCAGGTTTCTCACTGTCAGAGAAGGAAGTTACAAATACGAAAAGGGAGAGGCTAGAAAGAACCCTGTGGTGTTGGATTGGAATATGAGATCTCACTATGAAGTATGTTCACATATATGTGTGTCATATATATCATACACATCATATGTATACAGGTAGGTAGGTACAGGAATATGGACGTGCATGCGTGAGTTAATATATAATATGTATATGTTCTGGTCTCTGAGAGGGCCTAGAAGCAATGACACCAGTGACAATAAGCTCACCTAGTGCCCATATCTTCATTTCTAAATAAAAAGAGCCAGGTTTTTTGTAAAAGTAGTTGATTCCTGGTCTTGGGCAGGGAAAATATAAGAAGAGCCTAGAGCATCTTGAGGTGACAGAAAGTAAGGAAGTGCACAAAAAGGACAGGAACATGTTAAAATCAAGCAGGAGACAACCTGAAGGGGCTCCCAGTGACCAAGGTTGGAACAATTTGAGTAACAAAATAAATAATGATAACATTAGAGTATAACCCATAGAATAAAATAGATATACGCATTCATACTCTTATAAGCAAAGAAGCAAATGGGTGAGAAAGGACAGCTCTCCTGTAGAGAAAATTTCAATTACTTAAAATAAATAATAATGAGGGAATTGTATAGTAGTAATAATAATTATTAATGAGGGGAATATAAAATCACCATTAGACAAACAGCATAGCAAAAGTTATTGCAGGCATGATTCACTAATGGAAATTAAAATTGGTGGGCAAAATTTGAAGTGAAACAGGATATGTGCATAGCCTCAAAGTAGTTCCCTCAAGATATTTAATAACTACAAAATGAAAAATAGTAACTTCACAGTGGAGAAACCCAGCAGACACCACCTTAACCAAATGATCAAGGTTAACATCACCAAGAAGAAGACGTAGCGGCATCATATCCCCCTGACATAGTGCACTGAGGGCCCATCTCCTTTGTGCTAGTGCTGGCCAAAATGGATAACTTCAATCCGATCATGAGAAAACATCAGATAATCCCCAAATGGGGCACATTCTACACAATAACTGACTAGAAGTATTCAAAAGTGTCAAAATCATGAGATCAGGAAAGACTGGGGAACCATCACAGATTGCAGGAGACCAAGGAGACACAGCTAAATGCAATGTGGCATCCTGAAGGATGCTCGAGAGGCAAAAGGACAGTAAATAGTTAGAGACAATTAGTAAAAATTTAATAAGGTCTGTAAAGTATAGTAATATTGTATCGATGTTAATTTTCTGATTTTCATAAATGTACTATGGGTAAAGTAAGATGTTAACATTTGGGAGATTTGGGTGAAGGATTATGGGAATTCTTCCCCCACCCCCAGCTTTACTGAGATATAATTGACTTATAATATTGTATAAGTTGAAGGTATATGATGTGATGATTTGATGCACTTTTATAACACAAAATGATTACCACGATAGGGTTAGTTAACACATCCGTCACCTCTCATAATTACTTTTTTTGTGTGTGTGCGTGGGACTTATAAGATCTACTCTCTTAGAACTTTCAAGTATATAATACAGTATTGATAGCTATAGTCACTAGGCTGTGCATCTTAGATCCCCAGAACTTATTCATTTTCTAACTGGAAATTTTTAGCTTCCAACTATCTCCCCACTTCCCCAATGCCCAGCCCCTAGCAGCCACCATACTACTTTCTGTTTCTATGAGTTTGGCTTTTTTAGATTCTAGATATAAGTGAGATCATATAATATTTCTCCTTTTCTATCTGACTTATTTCACTTAGCGCAATGACCTCAAGGTCCATTCGTGTTATTGCAAATGGTAAGATTCCTTCTTTCTCAAGGCTGAACAATATTCCATTGTATGTATACACACACACACACCCACACACACACACACACCCCACATCTTTTTTTTTTGCGGTACGCGGGCATCTCACTGTTGGGGCCTCTCCCGTTGTGGAGCACGGTTCCGGACGCGGACGCGCAGGCTCAGCGGCCATGGCTCACGGGCCCAGCCACTCCGCGGCATGTGGAATCTTCCCGGACCGGGGCACGAACCCGCATCCCCTGCATCGGCAGGCGGACTCTCAACCACTGCGCCACCAGGGAAGCCCTACCACATCTTCTTTATCCATTCATCCATCAACAGACCCTTAAGTTGTTTTCCTATCTTGGCTATTGTGAATAATACCGCAATGAATGTGCGAGTGCAGATATCTCTTTAAGATCCTGATTTCATTTCCTTTGAATATATACCTAGAAGTAGAATTGCTGGATCATATGGTAGTTCTACTTATAATTTTTTGAGGCTGCACCAATTTTCATTCCCACCGACAGTGCACAAAGATTTTCTTTTCTCTACATCCTCTCCAAATCTTATCTCTTGTCTTTTTGATGATAGCCATTCTAACAAGCGTGAGGTGATATCTCATTGTAGTATTTCTTTTAATTGGAGTATAGTTGATTTACAATTTTGTGCCAATCTCTGCTGTACAGCAAAGTGACTCAGTTATACACATATAGACATTCTTTTTTAAAAAATATTCTTTTCCATTATGGTTTATCACAAGATATTGAATATAGTTCCCTGTGCTATACAGAAGGACCTTGTTTATCCATCCTGTACATAATAGTTTACATCTGCTAATTCCACACTCCCAGTCCTTCCTTCCCCTACCCCCCCTCCACACTGGCAACAGCAAGTCTGTTCTCTGTGAGTCTGTTTCTGTTTTGTAGACAGGTTCATTTGTCCCATATTTTAGATTACATAGATAAGTGATATCATATGGTATTTGTCTCTTTGACTTACTTCACTTAGTATGATAATATCTAGTTGCATCCATGTTGCTGCAAATGGCATCATTTCATTCTTTTTTATGGCTGAGTAGTATTCCATTGTATATATGTACCACATCTTCTTTATCAATTCATCTGTCAATGGACATTTAGGTTGTTTCCGTGTTTTGGCTATTGTGAATAGTGCTACTATGAACATAGGGGTGCATGTATCTTTTTGAATTATAGTTTTGTCCGAGTATATGCCCAGGAGTGGGATTGCTGGATCATATATGGTAATTCTATTTTTAGTTTTCTGAGGAACCTCCACAGTGTTTTCCATATCTCACTGTAGTTTTGACTTGGATTTTTCTGATGAGTAGTAGTGTTGAGCACCTTTTTGTGTACCTGTTGGCCATTTTTGTATCTTCTTTGGAAAAATGTCTATTCAGGTCCTCTGCCCATTTTTAATTCAAATTGTTTGCTTTTTGTTATTCAGTTTTATGAGTTTTCAATATATTTTGAATATTAACCCCTTATCTGATATATGGTTTACAAATATTTTCTCTCATTCTGCAGGTTGCCTTTTCATTTTGTTGACAGTTTTACTGGTTAGAAGCTTTTTAGTTTGATGTAGTCCCACTTAGTGATGTTTGCCTTTGTTACTTGTGATTTTGTTGTCATATCCAAAAAAATCATTGCTAAGACCCATGTTAAGGAGATTTTTCCCTGTGTTTTTTGTTCGAGGAGTTTCACAGTTTCAGGTCTTACTTTTAAGTCTTTAAACCATTTTGAGTTAATTATTGTGAGTGGTGTAGGGTAGGGGTTCAATTTCATTTTTCTGTGTGTGATTATCTAGTTTCCCCAACACCATTTATTGAAGAGACTATCCTTTCCCTATTGAGTATCCTTGGCTCCCTTGTCAAATATTAGTTGTATATTTGAGAGTTTACTTCTGGGCTCACAATTCTGTTCCATTGGTCTATGTGTTTGTTTTCATGCCGCTGTTTTGATTAATATAGCTTTGTAAAATGGTATGAAATCAGGAAGTGTGATGCCTCCAGTTTTGTTCTTCTTTCTCAGAATTGCTATTCAGGGTCTTTTAGTGGTTCCATACTAATTGTAGGATTGATTTTTCTATTTCTGTAAAAAATGCCATTGAAATTTTGGTAGAGATTGCACTGAATCTTATATATGGTTTTGGGAAGTACGCACATTTTAATATTAATTCTTCTGATCCATGAACAAGGGATAGCTTTCCATTTGTATATGTCTTCTTTAATTTCTTTCTTCGAAGTCCTATAGTTTTCAGGAAAAAGATCTTTCACCTCCTCGGTTAAAATTATTCCTAAGCATGTTATTCTTTTTGATGTTATTATTATTATTTTTTTAAAATAAATTTATTTATTTTTGGCTGCGTTGGGTCTTTGCTTCGTGTGGGCTTTCTCTAATTGTGGCGAGCAGGGGCTACTCTTCGTTGTGGTGCGTGGGCTTCTCACTGTGGTGGCTTCTCGTTGTGGAGCACGGGCTCTAGGCACGCAGGCTTCAGTAGTTGCGGCACGTGGGCTCAGTAGTTGTGGCTCGCGGGCTCTAGAGCACAGGCTCAGTAGTTGTGGCCACGGGCTTAGCTGCTCTGCTGCATGTGGGATCTTCCCGGACCAGGGCTCGAACCCATGTCCCCTGTGTTGGCAGGAGGATTCTTAACCACTGCGCCACCAGGGAAGTCCCTGATGCTATTATAAATGGGTTTCCTTATTTCTTTTTCAGATAGTTCATTGTTAGTGTATAGAAACACAACTGATTTCTGTATGTTGATTTTGTACCCTGAAACTTTACTGAATTCGATGATTAGTTCTCTTGTTTTTTTTTTGGTGGATTCTTTAGGATTTTCTGTATATTAGTTCATGTCATCTATAAGCAGAGATAATTTTACTTCTTTCCAATATGGGTGCCTTTTATTTATTTTTGATGCCTAATTGCTCTCACTAGGACTTGCAGTACTATGTTGAATAGGAATGGTGAGAGTGGACACCCTTGTCTTGTTCCTAGTATTAGAGGAAAAGCTTTCAACTTTCTAACATTGAGTATGATGTTAGCTGTGGGCTTTTCACATAAGAACTTTATTATGTTGAGGTATGTTCCTTCTATACTCAGTTTGTTGAGAGTTTTTATCATGAAACAATGTATTTTGTCAAATGTTTTTTCTGTGTCTATTGATCATAAGATTTTTATCTTTCATTCTATTAAGGTGGTTTATCACATTTATTAATTTGTGTATATCAAACCATCTTTAAATCCTAGGGATAAATTCCACTTGATCGTGGTGTATGATACTTTTAACGTGTTGAATATGGTTTGATATTACTTTGAGAGTTTCTTAATCCATATTCATCAGAGATATTGCTCTATTTTTACTTTTCGGTAGTGTCCTTATCTGGCTTTTGTATCAGGATAATATTGGCCTTGTAAAATGAGTTTGGGAATGTTCCCTCCTCTTCAATTTTTTGGAAGAGTTTGAGAAGGATTGGTGTTAATTCTTTAAATGTTTGGTAGAATTCAGCAATGAAACCACCTGGTCCTGGGCTTTTCTTTTTTGAGAAGGTTTTGATTACTGATTCAGTCTCTTTACTCATTATTGGTCTCTTCAGATTTTCTGTTTCTTCATGATTTAGTCTTGTTAAGTTTTATATTTCTAGGAATTTAACCATTTCTTCTAGGTTGTCTGATTTGATGGCATGTAATTATTCATAGTAGTCTCATGTGATCCTTTGTATTTCTGTGGTATCAACTATAATATCTCCTCTTTTCTGATTTTAAAAATTTTAGTCTTCTCTTTTTTTTCTTAGTCTAGCTAAAGTTTTGTCAATTTTGTTTATCTTTTAAAAAACCACTCCTTAGTTTTGTCGATTTTTGTTTTGCTTTGTTTTTATGATTTCTTTTTCATTTATTTCTGCTCTGGGCTTTCTTTCTTTCCTTCTTCTAACTTTGTGCTGCATTTGTTGTTATTTTGTAGTTCCTTGAGGTGTAACGTTAGGTAGTTTATTAGAGACCTCTCTTTTTCCTTGTAGGCATTTATTGCTATAAGCTTCCCTCTTGGAACTGCTTTTGCTGTATCCCATAAGTTTTGGTATGTTGTGTTTCCATTTCTGTTTGTTTCAAGATATTTTTTGATTTTCTTCTGAGTTCTTCTTTCACCCATTGGTTATTTAGGAGTGTGTTATTTAGTTTCCACATTATTTGTGAATTTTCCAGTTTGCCTCCTATTATTCATTTCTAGTTTTATACTGTGTGCACAGAAAAGATACTTGGTATGATTTAAATTTCAAATTTGCTAAGACTTGTTTTGTGACCTAACATATGGTCTACCCTGGAGAATGTTTCCTATGTGCTTGAGAAGAATGTGTATTCTGCTGCTGTTAGATGGAATGCTCTGTTTATGTCTGTTATGCTCATTTGGTCTAAAGTATAGTTCCAGTCCAAAATTTCCTAATTGGTTTTCTGTCTTGATGATCTATCCATTTTTGAAAGTGGGATATTGAAGTTCTCTACTATTATTGTATTATTGTCTATTTCTCCTGTCAGATCTGTTAGTATTTGCTTAATATATTTAGGTGCTCTGATGTTGGGTGCATATGTATTTATGATTGTTATGTCCTCTTGATGAGTTGATCACTTTATCATTATATAATGATCTTTACCTATTCATCCTTCCTCTCTCCCCCAGCTCCTGGAAAACTGCTGATCTTCTAATTATCTCCACAGTTTTGTCTTTTGCAGAGTGTCAGTTATTGGAATTACAGTAATTAGCCATTTCAAACTGGCTTCTTTCACTTAGTAATATGCATCTAAGGTTCCTCTATATCTTTTCATGGATTGATAGCTCGTTTATTTTTAACATGATAATATCCCATTTTTTAGATGTACGACAGTTTTTTTTTGTTTGTTTTACTGATTCACATATTTAAGGAATTCTTAATTGCTTCCAGTTTTTGGCAATTATGAATAAAGCTGTTATAAACATTTGCATGCAAGTTTTTGGTTAGATGTATGTTTTCAATTCAGTTGGATAAATACCTAGGAGCATGACTGCTGGATCATATGGTAAGACTATGTTTAGTTGTATAAGAAACTGCCAACATGTCTTCCAAAGTGGCTGTACCCTTCTGCATTCCGACTAATTGTGAATGAGAGTTTCTATTGCTCCTCATCCTTGTCAGTATTTGGTATTGTCAATTTTCTGCATCTTAGCCATTCTAATAGGTATGTGATAGTATTTCATTGTTTTAATTTGAAATTTCCTAATAACAGAAGATATGGAGCATCTTTATATATGTTTGTCTGCCATCTGTATATCTTCTTTGATGAGGTGTTTGTTCAGATCTTTTACCATTTTTTAATTGAGTTGTTTGCTTTCTTATTAGTTTTTAAGGGCTCTTGGTAAAAGTTCTTTAACAGCATGTTTTACTAATATTCTCCCAGTATATGGTGTGTCTTTTCATTCTGTTAACAGTGTCTTTCACAGAACAGAAATTTGTAATTTTAATAAAGTCCAACTTATCAATTTTCAACTTATCAATGAATTGTGCTTTTGGTGTTGTATCTAAAAACTCATCACCAAACTCAAGATAACCTAGATTTTCTACTCTGTTAACTTCTGATGGTTTTTGTGAAAGGTGTCTAGATTAACTTTGTTGCATGTGGATGTCCACAACCATTTGTTGAAAAGTCTATCCTTTCTCCCTCGAATTGCCCTTGCTCCTTTTTGAAGGATTAGTTGACTATATTTGTGTAGGTCTGCTTCTGGGCTTTCCATTTTATTCTATTAAGCAGTGTGTCTATTTGTTCAATACCACACTATCTTGATTACTGTAGCTTTATAGTAAGTCTTGAAGTTGGGTAATGTCAGTCATCCAAATGTATTTTCTTCTTCAGTATTGCATTGGCTATTCTGGGACTTTTGCCTTTCCATATAAACTTAAGAATCAGTTTGTCAGTATCTGCAAAGTAGTTTGCTGGGATTTTGATTGGAATTACATTGAACCTAGACCAAGTTGGGAGGAACTGACAGTTTAACAATTCATAAACACAGAATATCTCTCCATTTATTTAGATCTTTTTGTTTTCTTTCATCAGTTTTTAGTTTTCTGCATACAGATCCTAAAGCTATATTGTTACATAAGCATGTTCTTTTTTTGGGTAAGCAGTGCTAATATAAATGATATTTTGCTTTTAATTTCAAATTCCACTTGTTCATTGATGATTTATAGGGAGAAATTAACTTTTGAATATTAACCTTGTATCCTGTGACTTTGCTATAATTGTTTATTTCCAGGAGTTTTGTTTGTTGATTCTTTGGGATTATCTACATAGACAACATGTCATTTGCGAACAAAGTCAGTTTTTTTCCCTTCTCAATCTGTATGTCTTTTATTTCCTTTTCTTGTCTTATAGCTCTAGGTAGAACTTCCAGTATAATGAGAGTTGACATTCTAGCGTTTTTCCTGATCTTAGAGCATCCTGATACCAAAACCAGACAGAGGTGTCACAAGGAAAGAAAACTACAGGCCAATATCACTGATGAACATAGATGCAAAAATACTCAACCTTATTTTGCCTTATTTTTGCAAAAGGAGGCAAAATATACAATGGAGAAAAGACAGCCTCTTCAATAAGTGGTGCTGGGAAAACTGGATAGCTACATGTAAAAGAATGAAATTAGGGCTTCCCTGGTGGTGCAGTGGTTGAGAGTCTGCCTGCTGATGCAGGGGACACGGGTTCGTGCCCCGGTCTGGGAAGATCCCACATGCCACGGAGCGGATGGGCCTGTGAGCCATGGCCTCTGAGCCTGCGCGTCCGGAGCCTGTGCTCCGCAACGGGAGGGGCCACAACAGTGAGAGGCCCATGTACCACAAAAAAAGAAAAAAAAAAGAATGAAATTAGAACACTCCCTAATACCATACACAAAAATAAGCTCAAAATGGATTAAAGACCTAAATTTAAGGCCAGACAGTATAAAACTCTTAGAGGAAAACAGGCAGAACACTGTATGACATCAATCACAGCAAGATCCTTCTTGACCCACCTTCTAGAGAAATGGAAATAAAAACAAAAATAAACAAATGGGACCTAATGAAACTTCAAAGCTTTTGCACAGCAAAGGAAACCATAAACAAGACCAAAAGACAACTCTCAGAATGGGAGAAAATATTTGCAAATGAAGCAACTGACAGAGGATTAGTGTCCAAAATTTACAAGCAGCTCATGCAGCTCAGTATCAAAAAAACAAACAACCCAATCCAAAAATGGGCAGAAGACCTAAATAGACATTTCTCCAAAGAAGATATACAGATTGCCAACAAACACATGAAAGGTTGCTCAACATCACTAATCATTAGAGAAATGCAAATCAAAACTACAATGAGGTATCACCTCACACCAGTCAGAATGGCCATCATCAAAAAATCTACAAACAATAAATGCTGGAGAGGGCGTGAAGAAAAGGGAACCCTCTTGCAGTGTTGGTAGGAATGTAAATTGATACAGCCACTATGGAGAACAGTATGGAGGTTCCTTAAAAAACTACAAATAGAACTACCATATGACCCAGCAATCCCACTACTGGGCATATACCCTGAGAAAACCATAATTCAAAGACTCAGGTACCACAATGTTCATTGCAGCTCTATTTACAATAGCCAGGACACGGAAGCAACCTAAGTGTCCATCAACAGATGAATGGATAAAGAAGATGTGGCACATATATACAATGGAATATTAGTCACCATAAAAAGAAATGAAATTGAGTTATTTGTAGTGAGGTGGATGGACCTAGAGTCTGTCATACAGAGTGAAGTTAGAAAGAGAAAAACAAATACCGTATACTAACATCTATATATGGAATCTGAAAAAAAAATGGTTTTGAAAAACCTAGGAGCAGGACAGGAATAAAGATGCAGATGTAGAGAATGGACTTGAGGGCACAGGAAGCGGGAAGGGTAAGCTGGGACGAAGTGAGAGAGTGGCATATCCATATATACGCTACCAAATATAAAACAGATAGCTAGTGGGAAGCAGCCGCATAGCACAGGGAGATCAGCTCGGTGCTTTGTGACCACTTAGAGGGGCGGGCTAGGGAGGGTGCGAGGGAGGCGCAAGAGGAAGGAGATATGGGGGTTCATGTGTATGTATAGCTGATTCACTTTGTTATAGAGCAGAAACTAGCACACTATTGTGAAGCAATTATACTCCAATAAAGATGTTAAAAAAAAAAAGCATCCAGTTTCTCACCATTAAGTGTGGTGATGTTAGTTGTAGATTTTTATACATGTTCTTTATCAAGTTGAGGAAATTTTACTCATTTCTAGTTTGCTGAGAGTTTTTAATTATGAATGGATGTTGGAGTTTATGAAATGCTTTTTTTCCTGAATCAAATGGCATGGTTATATGATGTTTTTCTTTAGCTTGTTGATGTGATAGGTTAGATTGATTTTTTTAATTTTTATTTTATTTTGGAGTATAGTTGATTAACAATATTGTGTTAGTGTCCAGTGTACAGCAAAGTGATTCAGTTATGCATATACATATATACGTTTTTTTCAGATTCTTTTTCCCATATAGGTTATTACAGAATATTGAGTAAAGTTCCCTGTGCTGTGCATTAGGTCCTTGTTGTTTATCTATTTCATGTATAGTAGTATGTATATGTTAGTCCCAAACTCCTAATTTATCCCTCCCCTCTTCCCCTTTTGTAACCATAATCTTGTTTTCAAAATCTGTGAGCCTGTTCCTATCATGTAAATAAGTTCATTTGTATCATTTTTAAAGATTCTACATATAAGTAATGTCATATGATATTTGTCATTCTCTGACTTACTTCACTTAGTATGATAATCTCTAGATCCATCCATGTTGCTGCAAATGACATTATTTCATTCCTTTTTTATGGCTGAGTAATATTGCATTGCATATATGTACCACATCTTCTTTATCTATTCCTCTGTTGATGGACATTTAGGTTGCTTCCATGTCTTGGCTATTGTAAATAGTGCTGCAATGAACATTGGGGTGCGTGTATCTTTATTATGCTTTTCTCTCAATATATGCCCAGTAGTGGAATTGCTGGGTCGTATGGTAGTCCTATTTTTAGTTTTTTAAGGAACATCCATACTGTTCTCCATAGTGGCTCTACCAATTTACATTCCCCCCAACGATGTAGGAAGGTTCCCTTTTCTCCACACTCTCCAGCATTTATTGTTTGTAGACTTTTTGATGCTAGATTGATTTTTGAATGTTGAATGAGTCTTGCATACCTAGAATAACTGTCACTTAGTCATGATGTATAATTCTCTTAATACTGTGCTGAATTTGATTTGGTCATATTTTGTTGAATTTTTGTATCTATATTCATGAAAATTATTAGTCTCTCATTTTCCTTTCTTGTAATGTCTTTATCTGGTTTTGGTATTAGGGTATGCTGGCCTCATAGAATGAGTTAGGAATTACAGTGGACCCTGTTCTGGACCCTTGAACAATATGATGGTTGGGGTGCTGACTCTCTACGCAGAGGAAAATCCACATATAACTTGGTCCTCTGTATCCACAGTTCTGCATCCATGGCTTCACCCAACTGCAGATTGTGTAGTACTGTAGTACATATTTAGTGACAGAAATCCATATATAAAATGGATCTTCACAAGCTAAACTCATGTTGTTCAAGGGTCAACTCTATTCTCTCTGCTTCTGTTTTCCGGATCCCAGTTTCAAAAATTATTGTTATCATTGGTAGAGTCAACATTTATTTAGATTTACAACATTTTTTTTTCTTTTTTGATTAATTTGTGCTTTTATTTGCCGGTATAACTACAGCAACCTGCGAATTTTTTTATTCTAAAAAGCACATTTTACATCACAGTCCAACAAACACATATATAATGTGTAGACATATATAAAAGTGAAACAAAGGTTTTGCCAAAAACGTCTACCCTGAGTGTTAATTCTTTTTAAGACTTTTTAAAGAGGCTGAACTGCAGTTCATAATCACCAGAGTCCCTAGTTCATCTTAGGGTTCGCTTTATGAAGTGAATAGTGTTGTACATTCTGTGGCTTTGGACAAAAGTATGATGACATAAAATCATTATAATGTCATACAAAGTATTTTCACCGCTCATAAAAACTTCTGTATTCTATGTATTCATCTCCCCTCCCCCGCAAACTCCTGGCAACCACTGATCTTTTTACTGTCTCCATTGTTTTGCCTTTTCCAGAATGGCATATACACGGAATCTATTTTTCTTTTTTCCTTGAAGAGAGGGGTTCAAAGCCTTTATGCCTATAACACCACTCATGGCCCAGCCACACGTGGACTGGACAGGCTCCAGGTGGCAAACACCCCCACTAAATACTGTAGCTTTCCTTCCAGTACTGAGCCCTGTTCCACTGGTCCTGCCCAGCAGCCATGTGCAGGTGAAGGGCGGATACGTGTTGGGTATCTGTTCATAGGAAGGCCACAAGTTTTGTGCCCCTTGTCACAATGAACCCTGATTCCTGTCGGGTGTGTTTTAAACAGGCGAGCCATTTCTTCAGACCCCCTGCTCTGAGCACACCCTGATTTACAACGTTTTTTAACCAATGTGTTTTCTGTTTCATCTGGCATTTTATTTCTTCATTGTTTTTACATATTTCTCTTAGCAGGATTCTGTAGGAAATATAATCTTGTAGGTCTTGTATTCTGAAAATGTCTTTATTTCACCTTTGCTCTTGAATAATAGCTTATTTGGGTATAGAATTCTCATTTACAAAGTTCACTCTAATTTTCCCTCAGCCCATTCATGATTATTTTTCATTATCCTTTGGTATCTATTCTTGCTGAGGAAAAGTCTGTTGTCAGTCTGAGTAGTCTTTGCTTTCTGATACCTTTTAATATTTTCTCTTTAGCGTTGATGTTCTCAATTAATGGGACATTTTAAACCTGAGGACTCATGTCTTTCTTCAATTCTGAGATGTCCTCAGGCATTTAAATCTTTCATCACCCTTATGTTCTCTGTTCTCCATTTTGGGAACTCTTATTCTTTACAATTGGAAGTCTCAACTTATTTTCCATCTTTATTTCTTTAGACTGAGTTTTGGGTACTTACCTCAGTTAGATTTTATAATTTATTAACTGTAAGTTTGGGTATATCCAAACTGCTGAGTATACCTTCTATTTAAATGATTGTTTTAAATTTTTCAGTATTTCCAGTTAGTTCTTTTCAGTATCTGCCTCTTCTCATTTCATAGCTTCCTCTTCTTGATTTATGAATACCATCCTTTATTTTCTCTCAGAGGATTTTAATAATATATACTTATGTATGCGTATTCTAATTCTTTCAAGGTGTTCTCATTTTTGCCAGCATGAGTTATTGTATTGGTTCACTCTTTTTCATGGCACTAGATGGGCTCATGCATTTTGTCATTTTATCTGCGAGCTCTTTGCGCAAGGAGTTTTCTTCTTCACTGTTGGATATTTTCCTGGTTTGCAGATTCTGTCTTTAAATTTGATCTTAGGTTAGTAGTCTCCTGTTCCTGCTCTGGGCAGAGACTAAATTTTGTATATTGGGTGTGAGTCAGTTTCCGGTCATGTAAGTGCCCCTATACCCATGTGCTGCTGTGGGCAAGGGGTAGATTTCTGTTTACAAATCTAAGCAAGCTATTTTAGTCTATATTCTTGAGCAGAGAGCATGCTGTCCAGCCCTGACTTCACACCCAGGGCTCTCAGTTCAGTCTGCCACTGCCCTGAGTAAGGTGAGTATGGCACTGAAGCCTTGGTTCTTAGCACATACCTGACCTTAGCTCCCCATGAGTTCCCAGTAGCAGCCCCTATAGCTACAGGTTTCCATTCCATTTGGGGGTTTTGTCTTTCATTTATTTCTGTGTTTGTAGTAGAAGGGAATGTTTCAGTCTGTGCACACTCAGCCACCTTGACCTGGAAGGTCTGAGTTACTTTTATAATGGAAAGGAAAATGCATTCTAAAATAAACATTATGTATAAGAGGGTTAGCTCTATAGATATATGGTGTATCATAGAGATTAAGCACACAGCCTCTGGAGTTGGTCAGACCTGGTTTGGGAATCCTAGCCCTGTCACTTGCTAGCTGTGCAATCTTGAACAAATTATATAATCTGTGCATTCTACTTTCCCCCTTGCACAATGGGTATAACAATATTGTCTGGGTTATTGTCAGGACTGAATGAAATAATGAATATAAAACCCCAGGACAGTGCCTGGCACATAGAAGCTCCTCCCGCCCCACTTCCCAGGTCTTTACCTATTGAAACAGACATCAGAATCGGGCAGAGTAGATGGAACTGGCATTTTTATTACTGGTGGAGTTGTTGGAAATATATTGGGTAATAGATATCTTTCCTCATGCCGTCATCAACCCCATTTCAACAAATTGTGTTGTAATATCCAGGTCTATGTAAAGAGTTTATTATGTATCTTAATACTGCTTTGTTGATGCCTCTCCAATAGTTCAACTGAATAGCAAAAATTTCAAAATATGTTGGTAACTTTTGGAGATTTCATAAGATGCGTTTGTTGTCTGTTTGTGTGGAGTTTTTTCTTTTGGTTGTGGGTGCTTTGAATGGCAGGGACCAGGTATAAGACTGGAGGAGAGTATGACTAGTTGGGCCTTGAACAAGATGCTAAATGTTATAAGTGATTCTGCGATTCCTTTTCTTAGCATGAGCTAAGTAGCTTGTAATGTTTTATAAAGTAAGACTCAGTTTTTCTACATTTCTCAGGTGCTTTCACTAGCTTACAAGGTCTTAAACATGCACCGATGGTCATATGTTTACATTTCCATCAGTCAGATACAAATCATCAAAAAACTATTTTTTATCGCCTCTCTTCCTTTTTTTGTATATGTGTACACACACACAATCAAAACCACAAACACAATGCTTTTATGTTTTTTCCTCCTGCAATCTGGACACAGGGACTCTTTATTCCTTTATTTACCTTATTTATGGCTGCGTTGGGTCTTCATTGCTGCGCGTGGGCTTTCTCTCATTGCAGTGTCTTGTCTTGTTGCAGAGCATGGGCTCTAGGCACACGGATTTCAGTAGTTGTGGCACATGGGCTCAGTAGTTGTGGCTCGTGGGCTCTAGAGCGCAGGCTCAGTAGTTGTGGCAAATGGGCTTAGTTGCTCTGCGGTATGTGGGATCTTCCCAGACCAGGGCTTGAACTTGTGTCCCCTGCATTGGCAGGCGGATTCTTAACCACTGAACCACCAGGGAAGGCCCTCTTTATTCCTTTTTTAAAAATTGTGATAAAACCTACAAAACATCAAATTTACCATGTACACTATTTTTAAGTATACAGTTCAGTGGCATCAAGTACCTTTACGTTGTTGTACGACTATCGCCACCATCCATCTGCAAAAATTTTTCACCAAAACACAATGTTTTGAAAACTATCGGTTTTATCAAATTTTAACGCTGAAGAAAGAAATGTAGACTCGGCAACATTGGCACTCTCGCTACTATATTTCAGAAGCAATAAAATATCCTTTTTTGAAAAATCTCTTCCCATTCATTGCAAGTCCATAGTAATGTTGCTTTTGGAAAACAAAATTTAAAACAGAAAACAAATGCTTTGTCCCCTGCTGGTATGTAACAACTGAAGTTTATAACAAGGTAACTATTTTATATCCCTCCAAGCTAGTTTAAACTACATCCTTCCTGTTGTGTTCTATCTTTTGGACAGGTATGTAATTAAGATAGATGGTGTATGATCCTATAAACTCCCTTCCCGGAGAATGTTCTGGTCAAATTCAGTTTGTTACATTATACTGTTCTTTTATATGTCCCTTATTGTCATACTTAGCAGTCTACAAAATATCAAAGGTAGGTCACTTTCCTTCCTAAAATGTTTTCAACCTTTGTTATATCCATTAAGGAAGTTATAATTCTAAGGTGTCTGAATTTTAGTGCTGACTGGTTAGATCTTTTTCTGGTATTAAGTGTGAGTATGAAAGCAATGAAACAATTTGTGAGAGTCATCTTTCATTTCTACATTTTCTAAGAATTTTGTAATCCTAGGAAAATATCCAGGACATCTTACTAGAGTGTGGTGTCCTGAGCTCCATCCTTCTTCTCAGGGCTTAAGAATGTTCTAGACTGTTTTACAGTGGGAATGGAGCACCCAGGATCAAGAGAAGGGGAGTGTCTAAAATCTCTGCCGGGAGTGGGCATCCCCCTCCTGGGTGGTCACCAGGCAAAGGGTGACTGTGGAGGAAGGGAAGCTTCACCCTCACCTGGAGGGGCAGCTGGCAAGTCATGGAGGCTGCCTGGCTCCTTGGTGCTCCCTCAAGTTGCCCGCGGTGGCCCTTCTATCCATTTTTTTCTTATTTCTGTTTGAATGGTTTCTTCATCCCACTCCCTCTTAGTCTCCCCTCCCCCCTAGTCTAGAATAATATTTTCTAGTTTCCCAGAGCAAATCCCACACATAAGCCCCACATTTATGCAACTTTTGGTCTAGACCCAGAGACTTCCCAGTCCAGAGACCTTTGAAAACTCCCACTCTGAGATTCCTTTCTTTTCTACCTTCCACCCTGTCACATCTCACCCTGAAGGCAACGGGCAAACAGGGGCTTGGAAAGGAGAGGTAGAGCTACAAAGAGCAAAAAGCGGGGAGGGGTTAAAATTTCAAAAACATTGTCCCACTGTGATGTAAAGTAGATTTTCACTGATAGAAATAAGATACAGTGGTCCATCTCCAGCCTCAAAGGATAGTATCTTTTTTTGTTTTTGTTTTTTTTTTTGCGGTACGCGGGCCTCTCACTGTTGTGGCCTCTCCCGTTGCGGAGCACAGGCTCCGGACGCGCAGGCTCAGCGGCCATGGCTCACGGGCCCAGCCGCTCTGCGGCATGTGGGATCTTCCCGGACCGGGGCACGAACCCGCGTCCCCTGGATCGGCAGGCGGACTCTCAACCACTGCGCCACCAGGGAAGCCCAGGATAGTATCTTAAAAAAAAAAAAAAAAAAAAAGGAGAATTTGCTATTGAGAAACTTAAGGTCCTATGAGGAAAATACTATTAGAGCTAGTATTACAATCCTGTCTGCACACGGGAATCACCTGGGAGATTTTTTCTTAATGCCACAAGTAGGGTGTCTTGACCCACCCCTGGAGCCTTCAGTTTAATTGGCCTGGGGTAGAGCTCCATGAAAAGCTCTTTTTAAAATATCCCCAGGCATTCAGTGTAGGACAGAAACCCTCAGGATATAAGCAGGGCTGCCACAGTGCCTGGGCCCACAATAATTTCAGGGCTCCACAAAAATGTTTAATTTATTTTAAAATTAGGAGAAAAAATGAACTTTAAGGTGGAAGAAAACGTGTTACTATATAATATCAAAATATTTTTCTTTATACCAATGCCTTCATAAAATACAATTTTATATATATACAGTTTATATATATAATTATATATACAATTATATAATACAATATATATATTTTATTTAATATATATTTTATATATACAATTAATATATAATTATATGTATATAATTATACACACACACGCGCACACACACAAAGGTGCCCAAGGCCCATGTAAGTCGTAATGCAGCCATGTATTAAAAGGACCAGCATAAGGGTACATCTTTGAATATCCCTAAATATAGCTGTTCAGTTCACATTAAGTTAGCACATTGAAATATGTCAGTGATGTCTGCGCTTGGTATTGGCGATAATGGTGCCTGAATTTCCCTTTGTCATGCCCTGTCCCCTACAGATGGTTCAGGGGATCTCCATCCTGTTTCAACCAGCTACCTGTAAATTTTCCTGTGTTGCCAGTGACAGCCTAAAAGGCATCCTTGAGTGTCTTGTCTTCCATCCAAACATCCAGTATCTTGCTGATGTTTGATTCAGAGCCACTGACCAGGTCCCTAAGGTCAGAATAGACTGGAGAGCTCAGAGAAAAGAAGCAACGTTGGCCCTGAGCCAGAGGCCCGGGGAGACTCTGGTCCCCACCAACGTGGGGCTCTCTGCCTGGGCTATGTTGTCCTCTCATGCCCCAGCTCAGCTGTTACCTGGCCCCTCCTGTGGGCAGCTTCCTAAGGCTGAGTGACACATACCTTGCTGCCCCCTTGCCCTCTTTCCAAACCCATATCCATATTTTATTTTTTATTATTATTTTTTTTTTTTAAAAGAGAACGCTTTAATACAAGCAAGAATTTTTTTTTTTTTCCGGTATGTGGGCCTCTCACTGTTGTGGCCTCTCCCGTTGCGGAGCACAGGCTCCGGACGCGCAGGCTCAGCGGCCATGGCTCACGGGCCCAGCCGCTCTGCGGTATGTGGGATCTTCCCGGACCGGGGCACGAACCCACGTCCCCTGCATCGGCAGGCGGACTCTCAACCACTGCGCCACCAGGGAAGCCCCATATCCATATTTTAAAAGTCATCTTCCTCATGTTGGCACAAACTCTGGAATTCTCATGGCGAGGGAAAGGCCTATGGATATCAATCTCTGCGTCCTTGAATTTCATGGAAGGGATTGGGGAACAGAGGGGACAGATCAGTGCTGGGCTCAGCTGGCACAGGGCGGGGCTCAGAGGAGGCCAATACCTATAAGAGCTGCGTGTGAAACTGAAGGAGAGAGAGAGAGAGGAGAGAGAGAGAGAGAGAGAGGGGAGGGGGAGAGAGAGAGGGGAGAGAGAGAGAGGGAGAGAGAGGAGAGAGAGGAGAGAGAGAGGAGAGACAGAGAGAGAGAGGGGGAGAGAGAGAGGGGGAGAGAGGGAGAGAGGGAGAGAGGAGAGACAGAGAGAGAGAGAGGAGAGAGAGAGGGGGGAGAGAGAGAGGGAGAGAGGGAGAGAGAGCGAGAGGAGAGAGAGCGAGAGGAGAGGGAGAGAGAGGGAGAGAGGAGAGAGAGGGAGAGAGGAGAGAGAGGGAGAGAGGGAGAGAGAGGGAGAGAGAGGGAGAGAGGAGAGAGAGGGAGAGAGGAGAGAGAGGGAGAGAGGAGAGAGAGAGAGGAGAGGGGGAGAGAGAGGAGGGGGAGAGGGGGAGAGGGGGAGGGGGGAGAGGGAGGCTCAGAGAAAGCTACCCGTCAGAACTTGTTGTGGCTGCTCTATGTGCTGAAGTTTCCCTGGCTTCCAGCAGGGAACTCCTTTCAGAAACTCTGGTCTGAAACAGAGGAGGATAGCTTGGGATGAATCATCCCCTAGAGGCCTTCCAGTCTGAAGTCTGTGACGCTCCAGCAAAGCTCCAGTCCTGACAGACCCAGGAGCAGTGGAGGCTGCTCCTCCACTTAGTAATTCAGAATTCGATGTTGGGCAAATTGTGTGGCTTTTCTGAGCCTCAACTCCCTCATCTTTAAAATGGGGATGAGAACATCTACCAGGTTGTTCTGACATTTAAATATTAAATGTGAAATTCCTCAAGTTGCTCAAGAAATCCAAGTTCCTGCTGTAATTACAGTCACTTTGACCACAGGACTGTGGGCAAAGGGAATCACCAGTCTGTGGCCCTCAACCTGCTCTTGAGTTAACTGGCTCATAGCCCTAAGGTAAGTCCTTACACTTAAGTTCTAGGAAAATAAATCATATCTACTTCTGCAAGATAAACTAAATTCTAGTTTTCATTAGTTCAAGGCCAAGTCACTAAATAGTCACACCTGGCTTTAGACATATCCAAGAAAAATGTGTTCTGGAAGGAGAAATCCCTTGTTAGAAGGTGTTGGCCATCAGAAATGAACAAAAATACTTAGCCTTGGCAGGGGGGAGGTTTGTTTCCAACTGAGGTTGAAGGGGCTTGAGCTGCATCTTGACAGTAGCAGCCTCAAAAGCAATTTCTCTAATAAACTGATCTCCACTCCGCTTCTTTCCTTGTCCCCAGTGGCTCTCCTTATTTATTTATTTATTTTTGCGGTACGCGGGCCTCTCACTGTTGTGGCCTTTCCCGCTGCTGCGGAGCACAGGCTCCGGACGCGCAGGCTCAGCGGCCATGGCTCACGGGCCCAGCCGCTCCGCGGCATGTGGGATCTTCCCGGACCGGGGCACGAACCCGAGTCCGCTGCATCGGCAGGCGGACTCTCAACCACTGCGCCACCAGGGAAGCCCGCTCTCCTTTCTTTTTTATTATCAGGAAATACCTGCCTGGAAGTGGGGGTCAGTTGCTGATTAAATGCTTTTTCCACAGTTAACAAATACGTACCGAGTGCACACTTTGTACGGCTCCTAGTGTGAGGGTCTAGAAGTAGATTTGTGGCGTTCGGCACCACCCTCTCCTTCAGGAACTGCTCATCCTTTGGCTTCTATCAGAGACTTCCCTGGTTCTTCCTGACGGCTCTCTGGGACCCTTCTCCTTCTCCCTTGGCTGGTACCCGCTGCTTCCTCAGCCCGTAGTGAGGGAACTTCACTCTCTTCTCCTGGCGCCTGGTCCAGTCCTTACTCTCCTTTACCCTCTACTTCCCAACCCCGCCTCCTGCTGCCTGGGGGGCATTTCCACTGAAAAGTGCCATCCTTACCTCACAGTCCATGGAAACTTCATCATCCCTCATAAAACAATCATGCCTATTTAAGGTGCTCCAAGCCACCAGCCTTGAAACCTCAGTTTTGTCTTTGCTTTTTCCATTCCCACACTGCACACATTTGCTCCCCAACTCCTAGGGGTCTTCTTTGGAAATTTTTTTCTTCCCTCTCCCTCCCTGCTGCAATCCCCTCTCATCACTTTGCTGGTTCCTGGGCTGCCGGTTTCTGCCATCCCAGGTTTCCAGGGTCATTTAAGGGCCCTCTGTAGGATGCAAGTTCCATTCCAGCCATTTTGAGGTATCCAAGTGCTGTTTGGTTAACTTGAGCCCCCTCACTTTGATATTGGATGCCTTTTCCACCATCTGGCCCCATCCCCCATTCTAGTATGATTCCCTACAGGCAGCCTCCATTCAGGAAAAGCCAGACCACACTCTGAATACTGTTCACACACCCTGTCCACCTTGGGTGTCTTCCTGGACTCACCTGCATCTGGACCCATTATTTCTAGGATAGCTCAACTCCACTGTCTCCAAAAAGTCTCCTTTGACCATTGCTGCCTCTTTTGGATAAGTAGAATCCAAATCTCCCCACCACCCCCATCACTATTATTTTAAATGTTTGTTTTTTTTAGGTACAAGTGACATTTGGCATTATATTAGTTTCTGGTGTACAACATAATTCGATATTTGCATATACTGCAAAATGATCACCACAATAAGTCTAGTTAACTTCCAGTTACAAAGATTTTTTTCCTTGTGCTGAAAACTTTTAGGATCTAATCTCTTAGCAGCTTTCAAATATGTAATTCAGTATTATCAACTATAGTTACCATGCTGTACATTACATCCACATGACTTATTTTATGACTGAAAGTTTTTACTTTTTACTCCCTTCACCCCCTTCACCCGTTTGAACCCCCTCAGTTCCTCCCACCTGGTAACCACCAATCTGTTCTCTGTATCTATTCTCTGAGCTTATTCTGTGTTTGTTTTTGTAGATTCCACATATAAGAGAGCTCAGACGGTACTTGTCTTTCTCTGGCTTGTTTCACCTAGCACAATACCCTCCAAGTCCATCCATGTTGTCGCAAATGTCAGGGTCTCCTTTTTTATGGCTGAATCATATTCCTTCTTTTTAATGGCTGAATAATATTCCATTGTATGTTTATACTATATCTTCTTTAGCCATTCATCCATCAAGGGACATTTAGGTTGCTTCCATAGTTTGGCTATTGTAAATAGTGCTGCAATGACATTGGGGGTGCATATATCTTTTCAAGTTAGAGTTTTCATTTTCTTTGGATAAATACCCAGGAGTGGAATTGCTGGATCATATGGTAGTTCTATTTTTAATTTAGGGGGAACCTCCACACTGTTTTCCATAGTGGCTGAAACCAATTTACATTCCCACATCCTCACCAACACTTGTTATCTCTTGACCTTTTGATAATAGCCATTCTGAACATGTGTGAGGTGATAGCTCATTGCGGTTTTGATTTGCATTTCCCTGACGATTGCTGAGCACCTTTTGTCGTACCTGTTGACCATCTGTACGTTTTCTTTGGAAAAATGTCTATTCAGATCCTCTGCCCCCTTTAAAATCAGAGTGTATTTTTCTTATTAAGTTGTATGAGTTCTTTATATATTTTGGATATTAATCCCTTATCAGATATGATTTGCCAATGTTTTCTTGCATTCACTATTACTTTTTGTCTTTCTATATTGTAATTTTAAATTATTGAATTTTCAAGTGTCTATTTCATTCCATACGTCAACAAACATTTACTTATTAGCACAGGTTGTGTGATATTCCATGTCTGTTTTCTTAGGTAATCTTCACAACCTGGTGGGGTGGGTATCCTCCCATTTCACAGGTAAGAAAACGTTTTTTGCTCAAATTCCCGCAGCTGGTCGGCATTCTGCAGTTTCCCCTGGAGCGGACCTCAACAAGATACCAGAAATCTGACTTCTAATCCCAGTCCTACTACCATCGGCTGTGTGACCTTACGCATCTCACTTCCCTGCCTCCCTAACAGGGACGGACATTTATTATTGGCGACACCTCCACCAGTATTTCTAGACTTCGTAGGTGCTCAATAAACACTTGCAGATTTGATTGCGGTAGGAGAAAAGTTATACCTTAAAGTTTCTGACCAGGTAGGGAGAAAAAGTCTGCCTGTAAGGGTAGGGAGAAAAGTGGGCCAAGGGGCCATGGGGAAGGGACAGAAGGGAAGTCGGGGGTGCGGAACAGGCAAGGCTCCTAGGAGACGGGGAATTTGGAACTGCCGGGGCTCGGAGGTGAAGAGTACCGGAGACGGCGGAGGGGAGGTGGGAGGACATTCCTATCTGGGGAAGGGTGAGGACAAAGCGTAGCTGGAGAGGAGTGTGAGGCCTGATGCGGTGGGATGGGGAAGAGGTGCTGGCTGAGGGGCGGGCGCGTCCCGGCCGAGCCGAGTAGGCGCGGTGTCGGGGTGCGGGGAGACTTGTCCCGAGGGCCGGGGCGGCACGAGGGCACGCGGGAGTGCAGGGAAGGCCCGCCGAGCTGCTGGAGCGGGCGGGACTAGCCGGCTCGGGCGTGGGGCGGGGGGCGTGCGCCGGCCTCCCCAACCCGTGCGGCCCCGGCCCCAGCCCCTCCTCCCCGAGGGCGGGCGGGGCGGGGCCCGGGCTCGCCCGGCCTCTTGGCGGCGCCGCGGTCCCTGCACTCGGGCCGGGCTCTGCTGGCTGCGGCTGGAGCGGGACCCGGGCGGCGGCGGCGGTAAGTGAGCCGGGAGCGGGCGCGGGGACTTGGACTGGGAGGCCGAGGTGTCGTCGTGGGCGGCGGGGTCCGGAGGGGCTCGGGCCCGCCGACCGAGCCGCGCGACGCGCCGCGCCCGCCGCCAGGCGCGCGGGTCCCGGGGGCTGTAAAGTGCGCTCCTGGCTCCCGCTCGCGCGCCCTGGCGGGGAGACGTGCAGGACAGATGGTCGGGTTCCCGGGGGCCCGCGTCGGGGCCGGGGCGAGGGAGGGGCTCCGAGACCGCCGTGTAGTGAAGAGGGGCTGGCAGCCTTAGCACCCTTGCCTCGACCCTCGGGCTCGAGTGACTGCTGCGAGTGAGCCAGGGTTCCTCCCGGACCCAAGCGAGCACCTCGGTCCCTGTCGACTCTGTTTTACTTTATTTCTGGGCGTGCTGGTCTCGACCATCCCTTGAAAAGAAAGGGCGGGTGGGCGTCCCTCTCTCCCTGGCTTTCCCGGTCCAGGCAGGTCGTCCTGAAAGACCCCGCCTCACGTACGGCACACATCCTAGCTTTCCAAGGGACTTTTCCAAGTTGCATCACTGTTTGGCCTCTACACAGGTGCTTGGCTGTCATGTTGGAGTTAGTTACAGAGGATTTTTTAAAAAAACTTTGTATATTTACTCTGTGTATACCCCTTCACCCCAAGGCTGCGGTGCCTTTCCAACGCTGCTCACAACGCGCTGTTCAAAACACGTTGCGGATTTCTTTTGGGTATTGGTTCTCAAACTTGGCTGCACTTCTAGAGAGTTTTAAAAAATTCTGATGCCTAGGTCCCACCTCTAGAGATCCTGATTTAGCTGGTCTGGGGCGCAGCCTGAGCAATGGAATTTAAAAAGCCAGGTGATTCTAATGTGCTTTGGGTTGTGCTTTTCGCTTTCCACACCCACTTTCTGAACTGTTAAGAGGAGATCATCTCAGCTGCTCTCGATTCTGCCTTGTGTAATCCACCTTTGCACCTGAAAAACCTGTGGGCTGGTGCTTTCCAACTTTAAACTGTAGATGGTGCGTTTTTCTGGAGTTCCCTCTGCTTCTACCTCTCTCTTCACAGAAAATATTGCTAGTGCACTTTCTGCCAAGGAGGTGACAGTGGAGGGATTAAAGTCATGAAGTCCTTGCAAGGGTCAAGGTTATGCTACAGGGTTCTTATTCAGGGAAATTAAGTGATAGTTTGACTTGTCCTATTTGGAAAGGATTTCAGATTAAAAGGAGGAAAAATAATTTAGGAATCCATCAGCTTTTGGAGATCCTCTGGCACAGTTTATGATTCTGCATAAATGTGTGGGGAAATTTTTTAAGAATGCAAGCTGACAAGGTCCTTATTATTTTGTAGTTGATATGGTGTTAATATGTGTGTTAAGATTCATTGTGTAGATCAGGCTTATTCCCACTGTGATTAAGCCCAGCAGATGTAATTAACACAGTGTATATTTCTTGTTGATAGCATAATACCTGAGGGAATTGGTGCCTACAGTAGCATGACACATCTGAGGTGAGACCTTTGCCACTTGTCTAATGATCTTAAAAATGATAGGGAAATAGGCATAAGGAAAAATCGAATATATGTATACATTGACTGAATTTGAGCATATGTTTTCTTATAGTGTATTATTGTGACAGTCTCCTGGGGTCTTGGTTAATTTACTGTGGTACCTAAGTATGATGTTTGTATTCGA
Organism: Orcinus orca; assembly: GCF_937001465.1. Taxonomy (NCBI): domain Eukaryota; kingdom Metazoa; phylum Chordata; class Mammalia; order Artiodactyla; family Delphinidae; genus Orcinus; species Orcinus orca. Next base: position 100,997,496 of record NC_064560.1, on the reverse strand, counting down.
TTCCCACCTGTATGCTATGTGGCCACAAACCAGTGGATTTCATTTTTTTCTTAGGCGCTGGCCCTCTATGTGACATTTTTATTAGTAGTGGTGTGACATTCTTTTAAGAGAATGCCCTCCAGAGTTGGAGGAAAGTTTGTGTTCATTTCTAGCTCCTAACGTGAGTCAAAAGAACATTCATTTTGAAAAAATTCAAAATGGTAGAGTTCGGTCCCAGTTGGTTTCTCTCTCTTTCCCATCTTCCATTACCATGCGCTGCTCCTATCCCTGTGCTCAGTTGCTGGAAGTGGGGCCACGGTGGCATTTGGGCTTAACTGTCTTGGCTTGAGAATGGAGGTTATGTGGAGGGCATGGTCTCACAGGGTGGCCCCTGGCCGGAATCCTCAACCTTTGGGGGAAGAAGACCGTATGGAAAGTGTTTTGCTACTGTTGAGTTTTTTTGTTTTTTTTGGACCAGGCCAACAAAATGAAGCCATGTTACTGACTGGTTCGTTAACTTGCTAATCTTATCTCCATTTAGGGGCAAAATGTTGACTTGATGATGCTGTCCAACTCCTAGTGCCTGAAAAGTTGCACCTGAACAGCAATGGTTAAACTGTGAATATAATGGTACATTCTGGAAAAAAAGCAAGAAAAAGTATGTGTAACTATGGACCTAACAGATTTATTTAAGCATTTCTCCGTTTTTAGTAGTAACTCTAATATTCTAAAGTGATTAGAAGAAAGTAAGTGAAGAAAGAGTTAGTGAGGGGCTTCTTTATTTAGAGAAAGGGTATGCAGCATTCAGAAGACTGATCTTTGATTTGTGTTAAGAATAGACTTCCCTATTGGCTCCCCCCCCCCCCCCCCCCCCCCCCCCCCCGCCTTCACGTAGGGATAGTTAATTTGCTTGTATTGATGGGGTTGGGGATGGTTTAAAGGATTCAATGGCCTCCTTAACTCCCTCTGTCCCCAGCCCTGCCTGCAACCCATTTATCTAAGAGGTGCCGTTGACCCTTTTAAAAAACACAACTGATTTTGTGCTCTTCCTTTCTTTGCCTCCTCTGATCCTGGCACTAAAGGGCAGTGAAATGGCTGAAAGGTTGGCATCAGAGGAGAAAAACAAAGTTCAAGGGGAATTGAAAATTGGGTAATTTTCCATGAATGACCAAGTGCTTACTTTATTCTGTCACATGACATTGCTGTTATCAAGAAACAAGTTATACCATGAAAACCCTGAAAGTAGAAGAGAAGAAAGGGGGATTTGATGGAAAGAGCACCAGGGTTGACCGGCTTTCACGTAGGGGAAGCTGATTGGAGTTTTCAGTCAAATGTCCCAGTCCGACCCCACTTTCCTTCCTTCTTCAGGCACTGTCCTCCGTCCCCCAAACCAATATCCCTGGGAGAGAGAGTGCTTCATCTTAAATTCATGCCAAATTTTTGTTTTGTTGTTTCTTTATTCAGTCATATAACAAATCCAGTTCTTATGAAGCCCCCAGTCCTTGCTAAGCTCTGTTATCGTTCACCGAAGTCGTGGTAAACGGGGTATGGAGCTTGAAATCTGGTGGAGATGTAAACTGGGGGTTACAGTAAGTTGGGAACTGTTAGACGCACGATGAGCATGAAGAACTGTGGGGGGAGCCGGGTACCACCTGGCTCGCCTCCCCTGGGTGTATAGATACCTTGTCAATTCATTGGCAAAGCATACACAAGAAAAGCTCTTCTTGGGTTTAAATTATTTTATTAAGTCCCTACGTCAAGTTTTAAATAATTGACTTCAGATACTTTTCTGGTGGACGAGAGGGGTTTGTACGCCGATCCTGCCAAGGGAAAGTGAGGAGTGAGGAAGGAGGAGTTAGGATTCTGGCAGATGCGATTTGCTTAAGGAGTACTTCGGCAAGCAGTGCAGGGATACGACCGGTGTTGGGAAGCTGGCGGAGTACGTGGCTGGATCCTTTTTTGCCATGATGGTAACTGGCAACCTCAGCTTAGTGAGTAGAGGCTATCCCTCCTGTGCACCTGAGCTGGGAGGAGGGTAACAGCAGCCATTGTACTTTGAGAGCAGGTGGGTCGGTTCTTGTCTGCGGCTCCGGCCAGTGTGTGGATGTTCGTTCTTTATCATACTGTTGTCCCTTTAGCTCAGGTTTCCTTGGACAGACAGGAAACTGGACTTCACACTGCTTTTCCTTGGGAAGGTGGTTTCCAAACAAGTGACTCACAGGACTAATAACCCCAGGGTTGTAAGAGTAGTTACATTTGTTGACTGTCCACCTTTCACGTGTCAGGTAGCGAGCGGGGCACTTGCCCTCTGTTGCTTTAAAACCTGTATGTTCCTGAGGGGCAGGTGGAAGTGGCCTCATTTTACAGATGAGGAAACTGAGGCTCAAAGAGATCCTGGGCAGCTCAGGAGCTCTAGAGCTGAGGTTCCAGAGCTCTCGGGTCTGCCTGAATTCAAAGCTGAGGCCTTTCCACTGCTCCTTGTGCCTCTAAAGCAGAACTGATTGGGAAATTGAGTTTTCTGTGCCTTGTTTTTCTAACACCACAGTCCCCTTAGATCTGGATTGATTTACTGTTTTCCTCTACGGGACGATGCGTAATGTTAGACTGAAGATCACTGCGGGCTTATCATCCCAAGGGAAATTCTATGAAATCCTATTTTTCTGGGTTTTTTTAAACGGAGAGGATAGATTAGGCTGTTTAGAAAGGCTCTGAATGGATCCCAAATCCTAGGTTAGAGAGACATTGTCTCCACATTTCAAGTTCTGCAAACCTCTGAATTTCTGGAGATAATTGGTCCTTGGGTAAGAGATTAAAAACGAAGTTCAGTGTCGAATATTCTGGAGCAAAACGAAGCCGTGCACGCTCAGTTCCTATTTATGTGGTACTAGCAACAAAAACAAAACTTTGCTGCCTTGTTAAGTACCTCAAGCTCTTAAAATTACAGGTCAGAAGGGTTTAGAGGCGTGCGGAGCTATAATTAGGAAAGGTTAAGTTGAAAACAGGGTTACCGCCTGTGTGCCCATTACTGCAATGGGCTCCAGCTCTATATTTCACCCTAAGAAGGATCAGCTCGATGGAGGGTCATCATGGAGTTAGTGTTTGGGATTAGAGCACAGGGCATTTTGTCATGAACATGGAATATTTCAGCCTCTTGTTTTATAGGGCGGGTTTATCCCCTGCTGTCCAATCACAGGGCTTTCTGCTTGCCTTTGGTAGAGTACATAATGGCTCAGGCTGTTATATACTTTGTAGTTTTCTTAAGTCTATAAAGCCCCTTTATTGTTAATAATCTTTCACCCTTGCTTATCTCTTTGCTAGAGGATTGAGGCAAGATGATCAAGATTTTCTAGTTTTGGCTTTAATAATTCTCCAGAATTATTATTAATAATAATAATTATCTTTATTTTATTATTATTAATAATACTAATAATTATTTCCAATAATTATTAATAATCTTTCACCCTTGCTTATCTCTTTGCTAGAGGATTGAGGCAAGATGATCAAGATTTTCTAGTTTTGGCTTTACTAATTCTGCAGAATTATTATTAATAATTATTATTAATTATCTTTATTTTATTATTATTAATAATACTAATTATTATTTCTAATAATTAATAATCTTTCACCCTTGCTTATCTCTTTGCTAGAGGATTGAGGCAAGATGATCAAGATTTTCTAGTTTTGGCTTTAATAATTCTCCAGAATTATCATTAATAATAATTATTAATTATCTATTTTATTATTATTAATAATACTAATAATTATTTCCAATAATTATTAATAATCTTTCACCCTTGCTTATCTCTTTGCTAGAGGATTGAGGCAAGATGATCAAGATTTTCTAGCTTTGGCTTCAATAATTCTCCTTAGTTTTACTTCTGACTCCCCCTGGCTTTCTAGCCTGTATTTTATTGCATTTGAAACTGGCACTCTGTTTTCCCTTGCAAATTGGAGTCCATTCAGAGAAGAGGACCCCCTGCAGCTAAGACTCCTTCCAGGGATCCTGAAACGTCAGTGTTGTTGATACCATTTTCCAGGTGAGGAACCTGGTGAGGTCTGGAGTTTTGTGGTTCCAGTTCAGAGTTTGAGACGCTGTTAATGGCTGCCCTCTCTTTTGATTTTATTTCAGAGGAAAAAGAAATGGCCCAGTTTCCAAAGTCGTAAAGAGGTTCTAATATATCCTATGAACTAATCCATATCCTTGAGCTTTGTTGTAGCTGTATTACAGACAGCTTTTTGTAAAAAAAAAAAAAAAAAAAAAAAAAAAAAAGAATTTGCTTCTCCATTTTTGCCTATAAGATTTTTATCCTCCTTATTAAAAACAGTGACTTAGAATTGCACAGCAGCAGCTGAAAAGTGGATTAGTCTCTCTCCTTGCCCTAATCAAATATCAAAAACCTGGAAAGTTTACTGAGTGGTGATTACAGTGAAAGCTTTAAGAGTTGGAGAGGAACTGATAGAGAAAGAATGGAGGGAGAGATAAGAGAGAGTAGTTTGGAAAGGGACTGCTGGCTGGAGTTTACCAAATTTAAGGTTTTTCCTACTTGTGAGTTTCAGGCTTGAGGCTTGAGCACCTTTGTTTCACATGTAGTCAGGCCAGCTCAGCCCTAACTGTGCTGCCCTGAGCCACCCGAAAGCTGTTTTGTGGGGTGGGGTGGGGTGGAATGGGGTGTAAGGTTAGAGGGAGAGAGGAGGTAGGGAAGCGGGGGGAGGATTAGAGCCAATAGTTACCTGGTTCTTCAGGTCTGGTCTGCTCAGGGCATGACCACCTCTTGCTAAGGGTCTGGATACCTGCCTTGAGTCCAGCTTCCTGGGCGTGAGGCAGCTGGGTGGGGTGCAGAAGAGTCACCGGACTTCCCAGGAGGCCTGCCCAGATCAGTGATTCTCATAATAATAGCAGATGCTTCCGGAGCATTTACGTCCAGCCTTGTCTGAGAGGGTTCAGCATAGCTCTGTGGGATGGGTACTATCATAAACCCATTTTCCTGGTGAGGGAAAGAAGGCCGTGAGAAATTGGGTCACTTGTCAAAGTTGTGCAGCTACCAAGTGGTTGGATCCAGGGTTCAAACTTGTCTGGCCCTGAGATGTGCTTCTCTGGACCCGGAGCGCTGGTTAGTGCACGGGCTCTGCGTTCGTCCCCTCGATTCACCCACTCATTCATTGCTTCACAAATTGTTGGCTGCTTGCATGTGCCTTTATCTCAACAATTAGAACACCATCAGTTGCCCTTGGCTAACATGTCGGAGGAACCCCCCTCCCCCCAAAGCCTGTAAACAAACCTGTAAAGCGGAGGGCCCTCAGCTGACCTCGCACCCCCGTGTGTAGCAGAAACTAGAGGCTCCATTAAGTTTTGTAGGAGGAAGGACAGAAGTCATTCAGCTTTTTGAAACGTGACGTCTTGTATTTCATCTGTGTCTCTCTAGCAGCCACAGTGATTTCTAAACAGAAAGACAGATGAGCGCTAAGAAGGGTGAGACTGTGGGGGAATGTTTCACCAAAATAATAAGGGGAAATTCTTGATAAAGGCATGTTTTAAAAAATGTATTTCGGGCTCTCATGGTCAGTGATTGCTGTTTGTATTTGTGCTTAAAGCACTGGTATTCAAAGGGCATGCCTACTCCCAGCTTGCAGGTTATTTAGTGAGTCAAGGAGGCCGGCCCTTCAGCCTTCCGGGCACGGCTGGGACTGTTTTTGCAAGCAGAACGCATTGTCTTTGGACTTGAGGATCAAACCCCTGGAGGGTTCAAGCCCACCTCCCTCTTCTCGGGGCAAGGCTCCGTTTAACATTTCAGGACGTGAGCTGGTAGAAGGTAGATCCGCCTCTGGTCTTCTTGTTCCATCTTCCCACTGTGGGGTGAGAGCACTGGGGGCTCAACCGCTTGAATTGGAAACCACATTTACCCATCACAAGGCGTGTGGTGTTCTGGGCAGGTTCCCCATCCATTTCAGGGTTGTTTCCTCATCTGTAAAAGGGGCATGTAGCTCTTACCTCATAGAGCTGTTAGGGCCACATCTCTTGGACATAGTATAGTGGCTCTCAAAAATGGGGCCCCCGCTGGGGGACATTTGGCAGTATCTGGAGACCTCTTGGTTGTCACGACCAGGGGTGGTGGTGGCTACTAGCATCTAGTGGATAGAGGCCAGGGATGCTGCCAAATACCCTACAATGCACAGGACGGCCCCCATAGCAAAGAATTCTCCAGCCCCAAAGTCAGTACTGGGAGGCTGAGAGCCCTGGCAAGGTGGCACCTCTAACAGCGGTGGTGGTTTTTAACATCTCTTATCAAAGGGAGCTGATGGCAAGTGGCAAAGAGCCCTGATTTCTTAAGTGGGGTGGAGGGAATGGAATTTAACCTTTCATTGGTGCTTCTGGGTTACCTCACAGGCGCCCCTGAAATGTGGGAAGAGCTGTTTTCTTCACCATTAGTGTGCTCCTTAACTTCATTTGTAATTGCGTGCACCTGTTTACATATAAATAATACATATAGATTTACATATAAATAACTTATATGCTAAAAAACATCCCTAACAGCTCAGTAGTTAAACCTGGCTCTTCAGGAAGACAGCAGAGTGGGGCCCTGGAGTAGAAGCCAGGTGCCTGCACCCACCATGTGGCCTGACCTTGGGAGGCTGGCTTTTCTCCCCCAGGAAAGGACGGGTAATCACATCACCCTCCTATCTTACCACATTGTTCCCGGGACTAAATACAGTAAATCTGAACACATGAAAATCGCTCTGTCCACGTGAAGTAGTTCTACACATGTGAAGGTGTAGTTTGATTCCTAAGGTGTGATTTTGAACGTGTTTTTCAGAGAACTCTGTGGTCCCTCAAGAAATGCCAGTGAAAAAGGATTAGGGCTCAACAGCCAAGCAATATCCGTGTTGCGGGCAAAGTGGGAAACTAGGCCCAGAAAACATTCCTTCAGCAGAGCGTACGATTCGGTGGCAGAGTGGCCGTGCTCTGAGTTGGGGTGTAAGCTACCTGTTCTCCTCCCTCTGGCTTCATCCTTTGGCTTTTCCCCTATCTGCTGGGTGACCCTGGGCAAGCTCCTGGACCTCCCTGTGCTTTGGTTTCCTCACCTGTAAAATGGGGCTAATGATAACAACACCACCCACCTGAGGACAGGTGCGGTGGGGGGGAAGTGACTTGGCCTTAAGGGCATAGTGCACGTGGGAAGCTTAACTCAATAAATGAGTTATTAGTAAAATAATACTATTTATTATTTTGGCCTATAGCATGTATATTTATATTCATGTGAGGAAAGGATTGCTCCTGGGTTAGGAGCTGAAAAAGGATGTTTCCGGAGGTCCTGTTATCATTTTCTATTTTATGGTGGTAAAATACATACTGTGTAAAATTGCCCATTTTAGCCAGTTTAAAGTGTACAGGTCAGTGGCATTAAGTACATTCCCAGCATTGTGCAACCATCACCCCTATCTCATTCCAGAGCTTTTTCGTCACCCGAGAGGGAAACCCTGTCGCCACTCTGCAGTCATTTCACATTCCTCCCTCCCCCCAGGCCCTGGCACCACCAGTCTACTTTCTGTCTCCGTGGAACTGCCTATCTGGGTATCTTATATAAATGGGATCATACAACGTGTGGCCTTTTGGTCTGGCTTCTTCCAGTAAGCATCATGTTTTCCAGGTCCATCCATGCGCTGTAGTGAGTATCAGCACTTCATTCCTTTTACCTGGTGTCTTTGTAGAGTAACCCAAGCCTCAGTTTCATCAGGCCTATTCTCCCACATCGTGTCTTGTTTTAAAGCTTTAGAACGTCTTTCTTCATTTATTTGGGTTCTTTTTGGCCAACCTTAGTTTTTCCACTTTTCGTGTCCGGTGATTCTAATAACCCTTGAAATGAATATTGGAGTGACATTGTCACGCCGGGCTCTCTGTGCCGCCGGGGAGTAGGTCTTATTAGGTATTTTATTTCTGCTGAAGAATTAGCAGCAGGGGGACACACACCGGCCCAGAGTTGTGCTTCATTTCCCCAGGACAGCACAGCAGGTTTAAAAACAAGTGTCTGGAAAACACCCACCAGGCCATTTTATTCCTCTGGGTAAAAAGCTTTCCACATGAGAAGTGGCCCTCAATTAAGTCGTTTCATAAAAACCTCCCTCTGTTTTAAAGCTTTCTTGGGAAGTGTTTACTTTTTTTTTTTTTTTTTTGCGGTACGCGGGCCCTCTCACGGTTGCGGAGCGCAGGCTCCGGACGCGCAGGCTCAGCGGCCATGGCTCACGGGCCCAGCCGCTCCACGGCATGTGGGATCTTCCCGGACCGGGGCACGAACCCGCATCCCCTGCATCGGCAGGCGGACTCTCAACCACTGCACCACCAGGGAAGCCCACACTGCGGGCTTCTAAATGAGCTGCTGTGGAGTCAGGGATCCTTAACCCGTGACTTTAATAATATCCTGTGCTTTAGATTTCCAGGTGGAGGCCTGGGCCAGATTTGTAGCGTGTCATTGACCCAGACAATCTGGACTGTCTCCTCCCCACCCCGCTTAAACCACCAATGATAGAAGATTCAGAGAAGCCTGAAGCCCCAGAGGTGTAAAGCTAGCTCCTGGAGGGAGAGGCCAGACTGAAAGGAGATGGTGTGTCACCTCCATCCTCCCAATTCTGAGCTCAGTAATAGGGTGGGGGCTTCAGTAAGAAGAGACTGAAGCATTTAGGAGAGCAGCTCAGGGCTGTGAGATGCTGGATCCTTTAGGCAGGGCCTGAGATTTCAGCCAGGCTTTGGAGCTTTCTTGAGTTATGGGCCATGGGCCCTTATAGCTGAGGAGGCTCTGCCTTTTGCTTTGACTCTGGAGAGGTGAGTAGGTCCTGCCAAGAGGAAGCAGGATGTTGGCAGCTTTAGGGGGCTTAGAGGTTCTTTTGTGGCAGATGCTAGGATTTATCCCAGAGGAGTGTCCAGGGAAAAGCTGTGTCCTGAAATAAAGGCCGCTCTAGGATGGCCTTCCATTTGTGCTGCTTTCCTGGGGATCCGCATCAAGCTGGCCCAGGACTGGTGGGTGGAGAAGCCCAGGGACCCTGGCACAGGTTGGGATTTGCAGAGGCTGCAGGGCCTGGTGGTTACGAGCCTGGACTCTGGCCTTGGACTTCCAGGGTCTGAATCCTGCTTCTGGGGTTATATGTTATATGAGTGAATCTTAATAGAGTGCTTGGAACAGTGTCTGCATAGGGAGGTGCATGCGTGTGTGGTCTTATACACTTCACTTCTGTGACTCCCCAGTTAAAATCGAGGAATGGTCCTTATTTTCAGAGCTAATTCACCTCCATGCCCAGCAGCCTTGTGCAACCCATGGGAGAGGGTGAGATCACAGGACCCTTAAAAAACAAAACAAAACATGACATTCAGATGGGGAAATCATGCTTGATGAACCCATTATGTTCTCTGAGGGAGAAAATAAATGTGGGAAGAAGGGCAAACCAGTGGATATGATTTATTTAGATTTCCCAAAGACCTTTGAAAAGACTTCATGCCAAAGCTTATTAAATGTGTTGAGATTTCCCTGGCGGTCCCTGCTTCCAGTGCAGGGGGAGCGGGTTCGATCCCTGGTCGGGGGTCTAAGACTCACGTGCCACATGGTGTGGCCAAAAAAAAAACAAAAACAAAAACAAACCAAAGGTTATTAAATGTGTGAATCTCCCACTACTCTGTGTGTGGTAGTGAGTGTAAGAAGGAATGTGGTCAAAACCCATCTTCTGTATTGTCCTTGATAAAAGGAGAAGAGAGATGGTGAAATCACCACATTTGCAGGTGAAGTGGAATTCTTTTAAAAGTAATATTGGAAGAAGACATTGGAGTTAAACCATAGGAAGGTTTTTTATTTTTATTTTAAAAATAATTTTGGATACTACATGGAGCTGTCAATTATAATTTGAAATAATTTGTTCGTGGTCAGTGGTGCGCCTGGGCAGCCAGAAGTTGGAGCTAGGAATTGTGTGTGCTGCTTCCTAGCACAGCTACCCATCATATGCCTGGAGTATCATAGGTGCTCAGTAAGTGTACGTTGAGTGAATAAGTGAAGATTAATAGAACAAAGGGGTTCATTAAAAATAATTCAAGTTTACAAAATAATTTCTAGTTTCTGTCTTTAAGAGTACATTTGTATGGCCTTGAGGACACGGGGAGAGGGAAGGGTAAGCTGGGACGAAGTGAGAGAGTGGCACGGACATATATACACTACCAAATGTAAAATAGACAGCTAGTGGGAAGCAGCTGCATAGCACAGGGAGATCAGCTCGGTGCTTTGTGACCACCTAGAGGGGTGGGATAGGGAGGGTGGGAGGGAGACGCAAGAGGGAGGGGATATGGGGATATATGTATATGTATAGCTGATTCATTTTGTTATAAAGCAGAAACTAACACACCATTGTAAAGCAATTATACTCCAATAAAGATGTTAAAAAAAAAGTACATTTGTAGAAGGCAGTAGATTTCACCATTTATAAATACAAGAATCAGACCCTTAAATGCACAGATACTGAATTTCATCCCTTCTGTGATTTGACCCAGGGCAATAAATGAATGAATGAATGAATCAATGAAATGAATAGAAGCTTTGTAAGCACTGACCCCTCTCCCCCAGTAGAATTTAGGAAGCTTGGGGATTTGCTAGATTAAAAAGTTACGTGAAGGAATTATTACTTTGTATTTTTCATTGCGTTCAGCTTCCTGTGGGGCTAGTGTGGTGCCTCATGGGTAGGAGTTCTCTGTATGTGTATGAATGACAAATGAATTAAGATCTCCTTAAAATAAGCACAAATATTTTATTATTGCATGTCTGCTCTGTGCCAGGCAAACTTACATTATATTTGCTCTTACGGTGGTTGTGTTAGGTTTTGCTACATAGTGTTGCTGCATAACAGGACAGTCCCTGATCTCAGTGCCTTACAACCACAAGCATTTATTTTCCTACGGGGTATGGTTTGGTTGATCTAGGCTGGCCTTGGCTGGGCCAGGCTAGATTCCAGGCTTCCATTTGGCTTTAGGGCTCTTCCATATGTGCTTATTTGGGGGCCTATGGTGTGTTCATCTTGTGGCAGATCGTGGTAGCCTAAGAGGGCAGATGGAGATGCATGATGCCTCTTAAGGCCTTGGCTCATAACCATTGGCCAACACAAATCACATGGCCAAACGCAACATCAGTGCAGTGGGGAAGTAGACTCAGGCCATTCTCGTCCACTGCAAAGTCACATGGGAAAGAAGGGACTGCAGTAAACAGTGATTGAATCCACCACAACGATCACGAATGAATGAGAGGGGTGAGAAAAGTAGGGGCCAAACCAGCCTTTTGGAAGCTTGCTCAAGCTAGGCCAGCTGGGTGAAGATTCTTATATGTTTTGCCCAGGTACCAGCCTAAGCCTTGGTAATCCCTGTAAGTTAGCACCGACTCTCGACTGAATGTCACTTCACATTCATGCACTGTGACGCTGCTCCTGGGAGCTCAGCTTATCTGCGGGAGGAGCGGACGTGGTGGGCTGGGTTTTCCTCTGGTCAGCAGTCCTGACCTGACAGGCGGCCCACTGTGGTGGCAGGAGTGACAGGTAGAGCAGAGAGGGCCGAAGTGTCCAAGGAGGCCAGGGGATCTGCTTACCCTTGGCCTGGCCCCCTCTCAGCATAGGTCCGTGGGGTCAGCCTAACTCCCATCTGTGTCTGTGACAGTTTATCACCAGGCCCTTTAGGCACCCTGTCCCCATCTTTATAAGGACCCTGGGCCCTCGTTTCAGGAGCCCTCCTTTTACATTCAAAGAAACAGGCTTCTGGAGCTTGGGTGACTTCTCTTCAGCCAACTAGCTCATAAGTAGCAGATCTGAACTAGGTCATCCAGTTTCTTGTCTAGGGCTGTCCTTCCACACCCTGGTGACTGCCCCAGCCCAGCAGAGAGTTGTGACTGGCTCTAAGGCATTAGAGAATATCCGGCCCAGGGTGACTGTGTCTTCTTTCCTGAAGGAGCCAGCTGAGACTTGTGGCCCAGGGCGATGCCTCAGATGGAGCAGAATGAAATACTGGCCGCCTTTGTGTCACCTTTTTTTAGTGTGTCCTTTTTGCGGAAGGGGCTGCTAGACTCTCCACGGAAGAAAAGACTGGCCATGAAGCAAAAATACGCTGACAATAGATGGGGATTAGACCCGGTGCAGCCATGGCTGTAAGGGGACAGACACTCTAGTACGTGCCCTGGGTGGGATTATAAATCCAGTGGGCTTCTTTTTGGAGAACAGCTGGGCCGTGGGAATACTTTCACCAGCAAGTAAACAAAACTCAGTTGAAAGTAGTTTAAATAGTAGGGATCTTTATGATCTCATGTAAACAAGAAGGCCAAAGTTAGCACAGTTTTGGAGTTAATTAATGAAAGACTCAGATACGTTTCCTCTTTGCCAGCCTCACTGTTTGACATTTGTCCTCAATCTTGGCTCTTGGTGGTCCCAGTGTGGCTGAAGCTGTTTCAGCCATCATATCCTCATACACAGTGATGTGTGATGTCCAGAGGCAGGAAAAGAGGAAAGCAGAGAAAACCTTTGCTAGGAGCCCCCTGCAGAACTTCTGCTGTGCCCCATTGGCAAAACTGGGTCCGATGCCCACGTCTCATCCGATGACTGGCATGGAGACATGGGGCTCCCGTAGCTTGCTTAGACCAGTCTTGGGGTCCAGCTTTCCCCAAAGCATGTGGGTGCTGGGAGGAGAGGGGACAAAACTGGGGCTTTGCTGGCCAGGGGGCAAGGGGCAGTTGCTGTGAGCGGGTAGCCACTGGTGTTGGCCACAGCAGTTTCTTCTTTCCTCCCTCTTCTTTTCTTTTAGCATTATCTTTCAGAACTTGAAACTGTTCATACTCTAACTCAACCCTGCCACAGTTAGGAATTTATCTTATGGATACACCTGCAAAAGTGTGCCGGCAAACATGCAAAGATGTTCGCTGCAGCATTATAATAGCGTAACACTAGAAATAACCTAAACGCCTTTCAAGGGGACTGGTTAAATAAATGAACATATAAGCACATTATGGAACTGGGCAAATCTGTGAGTACTGATAAAGAAAAATTCACAAATAGAATTTTTTTTAAAGCAAGGTGCAAATTAATATATAGTGTAAGATCCCATTTTTGTTTTAAAATCTCAATTTTTTTAATTAAATATTTTGTTAAAAATAAAAAGGAAATTAAAGGTTAACTCTAAGAAAATTAGATGATATTATAGTCAAGAGATGAACCAGTATAGGATAATTAAGACAGGTAATTTCCAAGGCACCTAACACTTCACCAAGTATAACATCAATTTCTCTGCACTGCCCTATCACCAAAAAACTCCAAACAAGCTCAGAAATAGTGCTATTTTTATTTACAGAATATACCAGTGAGAATAACTACTGAGAAATATGATCGAGACCGTCCTAGATAAATGCAGTAACTCCAGGTTAAATATACTCTAATCTCCCAGTCATATTTTGTTTGAAGTATGATTGATATCTTCATTATCATTTAATCAACTAGAGACTGAACCACATACCCGAATCCACTCTCTGAACAAGTAGGCAATGAAGGCAATATTGTAAATATTACAGTAAATACCTTTCCTAATGTATGTTAGGATTCAGGAGCTGAGTGAGCAGAAACTACCAGTAACCCTGTAATGTAAAGGGAGAAAATCAGAAAAACAGAATCATATTTTTCTCTCAAGAAGATGTCAGATGTACGCCTGAAACTAACACAACATTGTAAATCAACCATAATATAAAATAAAATTTAAAAAAAGAACTTAACCTATTTGACATTAAATCCTTTCTGAAGACTCCATGCAGTTTCCCAGTGCCTCCTAAAAAATAAACTTTAAAACCCGGTGAAAAAAAAAAAAAAAAGATGTCAGAAAGTGAAGACTTGCAGACTTCCCCACTACCTGTCTGTAGTATGTAGTTTTTGTTCAAACTCAGCATAGTCAATTCACTGGAGAGGGACGGAGAAAAAGAAAAAGATCCTAAATGGTCAATATTCTCTTCAATGAGCTGGTTTTCAGGGAAGGGTGAGAAAACAGTGTACTGTTAAAATCTCAATTCCTGGTTGCGAATGTACATCCTAAGAAGTCCTAAGAAACGTGCTTATTTCTGGGCTGTGGGATTGGTGGCATGGTTGGAAGGGAAATTTTCTTTTTCATTTCATGCCCTCCTTGACTGTTTGAATTTTACATATAAAAAAAACCCCACTGTATGTATTACCTTTATAATAATAAAGAAGACGATAGGTGGTATCTTAGTATACACAGGGGCTTAAGGAGAGGAAATGTGGTTGTCAGGAGTGGAAGTGCCATTTGTCTGTATGTTTGGTGTGAAGGGAGAGCTGTGGAAAGAAAAAGTCCACGAGTGAAATAAGGTCATTTTTTAAATCTCCCTTAGCACCTGGCATAGTGTCTTACACATAGTAGAGTCAAATACACTTTTGAAGAATGAATGTTTCCATCAAGCCCCAGAGCAACTTTATGAAATGTGAAAACCTAACCCAGCAGCTCAAATCAGCAAGAAAGTAGCCCTTGCTGGGAATTTTATTTTGCAAATAAAATATGGCTGCCATCACCTACTTTTTCCTTGAGGTCCCCAAATCTACGTCATTGCTAAGACTCCACCTGCGTATGCAACTTTCCACACATCATCCATCTCATAACTGAAGGCTGCTGGGCCAAGTTCTGCATAATAAAGCTGAATAAAGCTTTTACAACTAAGGGTAGAGCAAAGATAGGAACCACCATCGTGTGTTAGCTGTGTTCATAGACGTGGCTTCAGTGGAGAGGTATCTGGGTGTCCTAAAGTCTGTGAAGTACAGAATGAGCAGTTATTTTTTTAAGCAAAATAAGTTTTTTTTGATACCCCGGACTAGTAAATTAGAAAATTGCTATCTTAATTACGTCACTCTGATAATAGGGAAAAACCACGGAAAATAGTAGTGAGTTAGGGATTTTGGACTTAATTGGGCAGTGTTGGTAGAAAAGTATGAATGTGTCTATTGGTGAAGTGAAAGAATTATATGTGGTAATCTTTTCAAGAGCAATTCTCTTCCACATAGAAAAGCAGAGGCGTATGGATATTGAAAAGCCTTTTCACTGGGGGGGGGACGGGGGGAAGGGGAAGTAGGGTACTACCCTTATGTTGTGCTGATACTCTTCCTAATTCCCTTGTTTGAGGGTTCTCTCTCTCCGTGTTTGATTCTTTAAATCAAAGAACGTTGTAACTGACGTTTCCACTGAGTTGCTTTTAACTTTTATACCCTTGGGTTTTAGCATTTAGTCCTTCTGTAATGGCCACCGGATGCCCACTGTATTCAGACAATGATGATATCGTTGAGCTATGGTAAGATCATTTCCTTTGGAACAAAATGAAAAGCTTTCTGTGCTCACAATGGGAGGAAAATGTAAACTTTTAGTAGGCCTCCTCTGCTACAGGTTGAAAGGAGTCCAGGTTTGAACGTCATGCACTCTGCTGCTCAAATGTGCCCTGGAAAATTTCCAGCATGTTTTTGAAATACGAAAGGCTAATATTCCTTTTCAGTGTATGTGTTTTAAATGGGCCCTTAGAAATATTCGGAAGAAGAGAATATTTCAGAATAGAAAGGATATTTCACACCTTTGTTGGGATTATTTTGGGATCAGAAGAACCTGGGATCATTGGTACATTATGTTCTAGAGTGATTTAAATTACTTAAGAGAGAGAGGGAGGTGGGGGGGGAGGGTTGGTTTGTGTGTGTGTGTGCGTGTATATACCTACCAAACCACAGATATTCATGTTTACTTGACATAACCTTAGTACACAGCTTCCTCTGGTTTTTAGACTGTCTATTCCTATACCTGCAAAGTCTGTGGTTAAATTTTAGATGAATTCTGCCTCTTCATCTGAAAATATAATAATTAATGATAGGAACACTTTTATAGCACTCAGTAGTGCCTGGCACTGTTTTATGCACTTAACATCTACTAACTCCCCTTTTTTTTTTTTTTTTTCGGTACACGGGCCTCTCACTGTTGTGGCCTCTCCCGTTGCGGAGCACAGGCTCCGGACGCGCAGGCTCAGCGGCCATGGCTCACGGGCCCAGCCGCTCCGCGGCGTGTGGGATCTTCCCGGACCGGGGCACGAACCCGTGTCCCCTGCTTCGGCAGGCGGACTTTCAACCACTGCGCCACCAGGGAAGCCCTCACTTACTCCTTTTAATAATCCTATTATTATCCCATTTTACCATTGAGGAAACTGAGGCACAGAGCGATGAAGTAACTTGCCCAAGGTGATACAGCTAGTAAGTGGTGGGGCTAGGTTCAGATCGAGGTGGCCTGTCTTAGCTGAAAGTAAAGTAGAAAATAATGGAAGCAAGAATTCGTGAGATGTGATTCCTAATCTTAGTTAATCTTCTAAATTGAAGACTATTCGCAGTGTTTACAGTGTTTCATTTTACTAAAACACTCTTGTATAATCTGAGTCTCTTGCTTCATGACCAACATTTTAAGTTACTTTACACAGCAGGCCTATACTTTAAAAATTATCTTAGTTGTAAATCTGAAATATATTAAAGGACAGTAAATTTAGCCAGTCAACATGAAAATCTTTTAACAGAGAGTTACTTGTCTCCTCTCTTTCCTTAGGGAAGAAAGATGAGCTCTTTCAGTTCCCAAATGACTCCTCAATTTAAAATGAATTATTCCACTGGAATAAAATAGTAGTTCTCCTTCTGCAGAAGGCAGCTACTGCTTTCAGAAGCTAAAGCCATTTTTCTCTCCAGTAGTCTGTGATTAATCCTGGTGTGCGACTCCTGCCAGTTTCCTTTCTTTGAAACCTCAGCAGTAGCATAACTAGTGATTCCTCCTCCTTCTTGGAATCGATGCTGTGGTTGGTGTCCTACACAAACGAGTTCTGAATGCCCAGGTCACAGCCTGCACTTCTGGCCTTGAGTAGTAGATAAGATACATGGGTCTTCATGTATGTGGAGCTGTGGTTGATACTGTGAAACGGTGTTCCAAAGTGGTTGTATCAGCTGGCATTCCCACCTAGCAGTGGGTGAGTTTCAGTGGCTCCAGGGTCACACTTGGTATCGTGTGTCATCTTCATTTTAGTCATTCTGGTGAGTGTGTAGTGGAACTGTGTTGTATCATACTCGGTTTTGACTCAGCAGATGCTTATTATAAAACATTTGGAAAATACAGAAAAGTATAAGATGAAAATTAAAAACTTTTCAGTTCTACCATCAAGATATACAGCTGTTAATTTTGGGGTGTGTGTCCTCTTTTTTCCACTACATATATGTATGTATGCTAAACACAAAATTGGAGTTGTGTGCAAGCAAGATACTCTTAAAGGGGGGTATTTCCTATGTAATGAAATAGGAAAGCAATGAATGGAAGGCCCAGGAATAGTCTTAGTGGTGTTTTTAGTGTGCGTCATATTGCTATTTTCCTATTATATTTGGAGGCAGAAGGAAAGGGGAAAGGAAGCCAGTATTTATTGTGCACTTGCCATGGCCCAGGCCCTGTGGTGCTGGGAAGTGCTGTACACTTCCAGGATAGACTTGAGCTGTGAGAATGTGTTACCCACCTGGCAGCCATATAACGTATAGCATGTTTGAAAATAAGTCTTATTGCACACCTAGTAACTGAGCATGTTGGAATACTGGGCTCCTGTAGTAATGTAAATTGAAGTTAATTAAACTGGCAGGTTGTTTGCCCAGTTTCGAAGGTACACAAACCTCTATTGTTTTAGCTCACTTGAACATTAGCACACAGAGAACAGCACTTTGAATGGAGAATACTTATTTGGTGCATAGGCTCCATATTTATAACAATTGTCCTGTTTCCTTCAAATGCATTAAATCAAACTGTTGCTGTTCAACATGGAATCTAATCTCAGAACCCTAATTATAGTCTATATTTGATTAATTTGCATTATTGGCTGAAATGTTGGTTAGATTTTTGAAAAGTAGAACCTCTTTCTTTGAAGCTGTGCTTAATCTAAAGATGCAGGACTCATTTTTGTTGCCAATAAAAATCCTTTGGTGGGAAAATAGAAAAAAAATACACAAGAAATACACAATGCTGCTATCCTGAATTTATATGTTCATGACAATCAGTAGAGATCTCTTGGCTTTCTCTTAAGAGCAGAGGATATGGAATCTTTCTGTTGAGGATTGCTGGCCTAGGGTAAGGATCTCAAGTTAATTTTGTGTGTGTGTGGCAATTACTTTTAAGAATAATGACTATTGGGCTTCCCTGGTGGCGCAGTGGTTGAGAGTCCGCCTGCCGATGCAGGGGACATGGGTTCGTGCCCCAGTTCGGGAAGATCCCACATGCCGCGGAGCGGCTGGGCCCGTGAGCCATGGCCGCTGAGCCTGCGCATCCGGAGCCTGTGCTCCGCAACGGGAGAGGCCACAACAGTGAGAGGCTTGCGTACCACAAAAAAAAAAAAAAAAAAGACTATTTACTCCAATGGCTTTAAAAAATAAAAACCAGAATTCATAATACTTTATTTATTAAATACAACCTAAACAAAAATAATAGATTAATTGTAGAACATTTTGGGCAATTAGCTATTTCACATGGGTTCATTTTCCTCATTTTCAGTTTAGTTTTTCAAGTGGTAAGACTAAATATTTAGCTTTTTACTTGAAATTTCAATAGGGACACATTTCCCTGAATTACTAAAACCTAGACATTGAATAAAAATTCTCATTTCATTCTTATTAATCGTATTTGTCATCTGGAGATATCTTCAGAGGCTCTAGGTGCCTGAGTCTACTTGTTCCTACACTAAATAGCTGTGGGAATTGCTGTGCTTCTAATTCTCATGGTCTTTTTGGTTCTTCTGTCATCTTCTGTAACTGATACCTTGTTTGCTTGCAGCAGCTCACACTTCTGTGTTATTGCTTCTACTTGGCTTTGGGTAAGGATTGAAATTTCCAACTGTGTAGGGTTGTGTGTAAGGAGAGGAAGAAGGAAACTGATGTTGAATTGTGTTATGTGTCGGGTGCTGGGTTGCCTGTTGCCTAAAAGGGAAACTGTGGGCTTCCTAGCACCACTGTTTTGGATGTTCAAAGGCCATTTCAGCTTCCATTTATTTATTTTTTTCCTTCTTATTATTGTAATAACTTGTTTGTAATCAAAATTGAAGCACTACAGAAATGTATGGCTTAAATTGGAAGCACCCTATTTTATCACCTCTAATTATAACTGCTCTTAAGAATTTTTTTTAGATGTTTATGTAATTTTATACATAGAAGGTATTTTATAGAAATGAGGCTCTTCTCCTAATGTATATCTCTATACATTATTCTGATACTTTTTTTTTTTTTTTTTTTTTTTTTTTGTGGTACGCGGGCCTCTCACTGTTGTGGCCTCTCCCGTTGCAGAGCACAGGCTCCAGACGCGCAGGCTCAGCGGCCATGGCTCACGGGCCCAAGCCGCTCCGCGGCATGTGGGATCTTCCCGGACCGGGGCACAAACCCTTGTCCCCTGCATTGGCAGGCGGACTCCCAACCACTGCGCCACCAGGGAAGCCCAGGATTTGTGTTTTTAAAAAGCTCTCAGGTGATTCTGATGGAGTCACAGTTCTATGCCTAAGAAACTTCCTTATAAGCTGTAATGTTTCATGAAATATGTTCAATTCAAAGGTGGATAGTTCTGGGAAATTGGTTTTGTTACTTGTTCAGAACACCTCCAACTTAATAAAGTTTTTAGTTTCCCCAAAATATGTCACTTGAGCCTTCAACCCTAAAAGCTTTTCTTTTTTCTATTACGAACTCTTTTAAACTTAGTAGAGCTCCAAATTGGCTCATCTTCAAATTCTCTTTTTACGCATTCTGTGGCAAAGACTGCTAATTTTACATCCAGTGTCTCTTCTACCCTTCTTCCTCAGTAACCAAAAGCCTGGTTTTTCGTTAGAGCATAGTACCAATGGGCCAATCTAAAAGACTCTACTTGCCAGCCTCTCTTTCACCTGGATATGGACCAGTGACTTAAGCTTTAGTGAGTGAAAGGTGAAGTGTTATGTGTGGGGCTTATGGGAAGGTTCCAGGGACTGACTTGTATAGACAGTGCACCCCTTTTGCTTTTTCTCTGTCCTCCCTCCTACCTACTGCTTGGAACGTGGACACAATGGCTGAAATCCAGCAGCCATCTGGGGTCATGAGGTAACCGTGATGATGGAAGCCCTGCCCTAGGTAAGTGGAGCAAAAAGAAAGGAGGAGCCTGGATCCCTGATGACCGTAGAGCCATAGTACCATCCCTGAACTGCTTATCTCTATACTTCTTTCTTACTATTTAAGCTATTTTACATTTCCCATCATATGCAGCTGGACCTAACCTAACTGATTCCTGTGCTGTGTGGAGGCTTCACAGTGTGTCCTCCACACCATCTTGAAGGTGACTTGCACATAGTAGGTGCTCTGTGTTTGACAAGTTAAATGCCCAGTGGCATGGAGGTGGGAAGTTTAAAGGCTCCAGATGCTCCACCCTCTGCCCTTCCTGCTTTAGGTTAAGTTACTTATAGGGACATTTTGTTTTTCCTATCCCAACTCCCAGGAAGGTATTTCCCAGTCCTCAGTATAGGGCTTTAGGGCTATAGGCTCAAGTATTTGGACAAGGCAGTGGGTCTTTGAGATTCCAGCTGCGTGCATGCATGATTTCAAATGAAAATCTAAGGGCTGGGCACTTTCCTGAATCTACTTAAGAAACTGGAGGTGGTGGTTCGAATGATGTCAGCAAAGGCCACCATGGAATCTTTTGCTGTCATTTGGAGGCAGTACTTTCCACTGTGCCTGCCAGGAACTTGATGTCAGGAGAGTCTTTTGAAAGTTGACTATTAAAGAGCCTTGATGACTAGTTATTGACAAGGGGGGCTGCCTTCTCAGTGGCAGCCTCGGAGGTGGTCTTGGCCAGGTCAGCCTGCTCCTGACTCATGCTGAGCTCCGTCGGCCAGGCTGACGCACCCCTCTTTGGGGCCCAGTACAACATGCTGGTTTCCTGGAAGCATTTAGGCCAAGACTCTGCTGCTAAGAAAATATTATTTTTGCAAGTATGGCCTAATGGGAGCGTGTTTAAAACTCTCCCTCAAAAGTAAGGCTCCTTTGAAAGAAATATGGGGTTAAAAAAAAACAACCGGGAAATGAAAAGCAAAACCTAGGAGGTGAATGAACACTTCACTGATGCCAAGGAGTTTATTTTAAAACAGATTTCATTGACTGTGGGAATTTGGATGGCCCACCCTGTTGTGCGCCCCCTGAGAGCAAGGGCAGAGGAAGACCCACACCCCTTTGTGGGAAAGTGAATTCCATGGCAAACCTCAGGGGCTCCAGAGTGTTTGCTTCTCCTGGAAATAATTATAGAAATACGCAATCCTTGAAAGGCAACATCTGGCTGGATGGAGGCGAGCTGGCAAACCGTCTAAATAGATGGGAGCGACGTTGTGCAGAAGGAAAGAAACAGCCTGAGAAGATGGCCAGGGAGTGTTGGTGCCCCTGTCCAGAGACCCACCGCACCCAGTCTTGGTCCCGGGGTTGACTTTATTCCCGGAGCTGCGGGGTGCCCCTGCCTTTCTAGGGGGCAGGTGTCCACATAGTGCAGAGCCTCGGTACCTGCCTTTCTGGGGCTCCCATGGAGGCAAGCAGGTCTCCCATAGCACTTGTTGCGGCCCAGAGTCCAGATGTGTTTGCTGCCCAGGGAGCACCCTGGACCAGTACTCTGCGGTCAGCCTTGACTTCTCATCTGCTTCCAGTGTAATGTGAGGTGTTGATTTAGACCGTCAGAACCGTCTCTTCCCCCTCATGTTTTCTCAAGGTGGCCCGGGTGCTTGTTCTTACGAACCGTACTCAAGACCTGAGAGCTCTGCAGTGTTTCCAGGAAAGTGGCTTAAGTCTGCACTCCTTTCTCCCTGCCGAGTTTAGAGGGTTCAGCTTTGGACCTCTGGAAACTCCGGGGCAAATCCTTTTTTTTTTTTTTTTTCTGTCTTCAATTTTGCATCCACCAGCAGGTGACAAAAGCAGAACAGCATCTTCTTGGACTTAAAAACGTTGAGGTTTTTTTCTTTTTTAATTGCACGTGAGATATTTTCAGGTAAAGAATGCAGTTCTGATAAATTCAATGAACCTGCCATGGATTTTCTGAACCCAGGTTTCCATGAAAGCTATGGTAATGATATTTTGAAGGAACTTATTGAAAAATACGGGCCCTTATAGCAAGTTTTTGCAGAGGGTGTGTTTTCACGTAGAAATGCTTTCAGCAGCAGTTTTGTTTTATATTCTGCAGCCTCTTGCTGTGGTTTTGCAGAGCCCTGAGGCAACAGTTTTAAAGGCCTGGGTTTGACTTCTCTTTGGGCTTTTCATCTTTTTTTTTTTTTTAATTTATTTATCTTTGGCTGCATTGGGTCTTCATTGCTGCACGCAGGCTGTCTCTGGTTGTGGCGAGCGGGGTCTACTCTTTGTTGCGGTGTGCGGGCTTCTCACTGTAGTGGCTTCTCTTGTTGTAGAGCACGGGTTCTAGGCGCGGGCTTCAGTAGTTGTGGCACACGGGCTTACTTGCTCCGCGGCATGTGGGATCTTCCTGGACCAGGGCTCGAACCTGTGTTCCCTGCATCGGCAGGAGGATTCTTAACCACTGCGCCACCAGGGAAGTCCCGGGCTTTTCAGCTTTTGACCACCTTAGGAAGGCTTAGAGAAGACCAGATTTCTCCCAAGTCAAGAGGGTGTGGAATAAATCCCTAGAGGAATTGGGTGGGTGGGGGAATCCTGCTTTTGAATAAATAGTCATTAGCATACCATGGATAATGTCTTGTTAATCACTTGTAGCCAGGCCTCAAGAATCGAATTCATTTGGAATTGAGGGTTTAAAATTCATTTGGAATTGAGGGGTTAAAAGAGTCTTCAGTCCTTGGAGCCAGAAGACTCCTTAAGTTCCACTTCTGCTACTTTCTTGCTGTGCAATCTTGGACCAAAAAATCACTTGGCTTTTCTGAGCCTCAGTTTCCATATCTGTAAAATTTTACTGCCCACCTCA
Source organism: Orcinus orca (assembly GCF_937001465.1). Taxonomy (NCBI): domain Eukaryota; kingdom Metazoa; phylum Chordata; class Mammalia; order Artiodactyla; family Delphinidae; genus Orcinus; species Orcinus orca. The sequence continues at coordinate 100,974,506 of NC_064560.1, read as the reverse complement.
CTGGCTTTTATGTGAATCAGTAAAGTCACGTTGTGTTGATGCTTTTCTAAAGTGTAAAGTGCTGTACAAATATTAGTTTCTGGGGCTTCCCTGGTGGCGCAGTCGTTAAGAATCTGCCTGCTAATGCAGTGGACACGGGCTTGAGCCCTGGTCTGGGAAGATCCCACATGCCGCGGAGCAACTAAGCCCATGTGCCACAACTACCGAGCCTGCGCTCTAGAGCCAGCGAGCTACAACTACTGAGCCCGTGTGCCATAACTCCTGAAGCCCATGCGCCTAGAGCCCGTGCTCTGCAATAAGAGAAGCCACCACAATGAGAAGCCCGTGCACTGCAACAAGGAGTAGCCCCCACTTGCCACAACTAGAGAAAGCCCGCGCGCAGCCATGAGGACCCAACGCAGTCAAAAATAAATAAATTAATTAATTAATTAAAAGTATTAGTTACCAAGAAGATGACTCTTTCTTTCACTTCACCCATCCAATTGTTTGCATTGTCAGTGGTGACATCAACATCATTGCTCACACTATCTCTGGGCTGGGCCATTTTCTCTCGTACTCTCGCAGTGTGTCTTGTATCTTCTGTGTCACTGCCGTTGATTGTGCTGCTCCAGACTTGCTTCTCCTGTCCTCAGGTAAGATATTTCTCTTTCCAGATATTCCTATTCTGAATGTCTAGGTTTTCTGTAGCATTCTTTGCTTTGTCGTTTGCAGTCTTCAGCTCTTTCCTATCTTTCAAGGGTGTGAAGTGAGCAGGGAGGGTAGGGAGCTGACTCTGCTTTCCTGGGCAAGGGCTGGGGACCCCTGAGAAGGTGGTCCACTAATATGATTTTTTCTGTGCTCCCTTGATGTTCCCCTTCCCCAGCCCAGACTCAGGCTCTTTCCCCAGGGTTCTTCAAAGACAGAAAAGCTCTTGGAGGGTGTGGACCTTTTTATTTTCATTTTTTTTAACCCTGTAGGGATGCAACTTACATGTAATACAAGTGTTGTTTATTCATTCATTCATTTAGTACAAGCATTTACCCAGAGCCCACTGTGTGCCAGGCCATGCATTAATCCTAATGATATGGCAGTATCCTTAGCAAAGGATAGTAAAGCAAAGGTCCCCCTCATGGCAGGTTGAATTCTAGTGACAGACACCTAGCAGGAGAGATGCCAGTAAACACAAAGGCATATCAGTGGATGACCAGAGCCGGAAGAACAATACATCAAGATAAGGTAGACTGTGAGGATGCTGGGGAATGGTGGAGAATCCTACTTTATGGGGATAATCTTTTCTACGAGATGGGTTTTTTTCCCCCGTGAATTGATCAACCAGAAGTTGAGACCTAAAGGAAAGTCTAGAGCCTGGCTATGTGGAGGAAAGGACAGGGACATTGATGGCTCTAAGGCAGAAGGCACGAGGGCAGGAGGGTGTTGGGCATGTTCAGGGACCAGCAAGGAGGTCAGTGTAGCTGGAGGAGAGTGAGTGAGGAGAGCATGTTTTATCAGGAGGAGGTGGGGTTGTAGGCACAGTGCTGGATTTTGCGTATCATCTTAAGGTTTTATTGTGATGGGAGCTGGAAGCCAATTAAGCGTTTTGAGAAGGGAGGAGGTGGGCAGTCCAGTTTGGAGCCCAGAATCTTCTGTGGAATTTGTCCGCAGTCACCGCAAGGTGGCCATGTCGTGGTGACGTGGAAGAGAGGGGGTGGTCAGTGATAGGGGTGGGGCCCTGAGGGTGGGAACAAAAAATTTGGAGTGAGCGCTTCAGGAAACCAGATGTCTGCCTGGTCCAGAGGGTCCTCCTTTCGAAAGTGTGTTTAAAGATGTCAGTTAAGCACAGGAGAGCATACTGATCAAACTCACATGAAAGTGCTGTGTAAATCCAGAAATTATTCATATGTGTACTGAACTTAATTACTGCCAGAGTTAGCAATGGCGCTGGGCTCTGAATACCTTCTGAAACAAATAATTTTTTCTTGCATGCATTTATTTATCTAAATATTAAGTACTTACCGAATAGTAGTAACCTAGGGCTTACTGTACCAGTTGATAGTAGGATTTATGACTGTTGTCTTATTCCTGGTCGGTCCACAGGCCACTTGGAAGGTGGGCCATCTTGAGACAGGAGGGAAGGGGGCAGGGCACAACCTCCAAAACAATGACATAGCTGTTGAGGATATGACATAAACTGGTTAGAACCATTTAGGCCCAAGATGGGAGAAGATTCAACTTCCAGTAGACCTTGAGCCTTATTTTACGCTTATTGTAATACATCAGCTGAATGACACCCAAAGGCGCCATGACAGTTCCCAGGCTGACTGTAAAAGGCCAAAAAGTGGGCGGTGGCCCAATTCCTGGGAATCTCCACCCCTACCCCAAAATAGTTGGAATAATCCTCCCACTCATTACACTATGAAATCACCCAGCCCTTAAAAACTAACCACCCCATATTTTGGGGTCGCTCTTGCCTTCTGAGAGGGACCACGTTCTGTCTATGGTGTGTGTATCTCTGCTCTCACTGTACTATGGCTTGCTCTTGAATTCTTTCCTTTGTGAAGCAAAGGACCCTTGCTTGGTGGTCCATCCCAGGGACTCACCTGAGACCTGGGACATGACCATCCTCTGATGTCACATTTTCCTGCAACCTCTTTACAGAGGATATTAATAAATCTACTTCTTAACTATCTCTTTACCTCTCGCTGAATTCCTTCTGTGCTGAGACCTAAAGAACCTGAGCTTCGTTAAGTCCTGAGACCAGGTGTGTGGTTTCAGCTGGGAGATTGTGGGTTTGAGTCCCTTCCTAAGCCAGAGATTGTGGGTTCAAGACCTGTATCCTTTCCTAAGCCAGAGATTGTGGGTTCAAGACCTGTATCCCTTCCTAAGCCAGAGATTGTGGGTTCAAGTCCTATCTGATGTGTGCGGTTTCAATCTGTCTTTTATTTTTAAAATAAATTTATTTTATTTATTTATTTTTGGCTGCGTTGGGTCTTCATTGCTGCGCGTGGGCTTTCTCTAGTTGCGGTGAGCGGGGGCTGCTCTTCGTTGCAGCACGTGCGCTTTTCATTGTGGTGGCTTCTCTCTTTGCGGAGCATGGGCTCTAGGCGCGCCTGCTTCAGTAGCTGTGGCACGTGGGCTCAGTAGTTGTGGTTTGTGGGCTCTAGGGTGTAGGCTCAGTAGTTGTGGCACATGGACTTAGTTGCTCCGTGGCATGTGGGATCTTCCCGGACCAGGGCTCGAGCCTGTGTCCCCTGCGTTGGCAGGTGGATTCTTAGCCACTGTGCCACCAGGGAAGTCCCCAGTCTGTCTTTTTTTTTTTTTTTTGCGGTACGCGGGCCTCTCACTGTTGTGGCCTCTCCTGTTGCGGAGTACAGGCTCCGGACGCGCAGGCTCAGCGGCCATGGCTCACAGGCCTAGCCGCTCCGCGGCATGTGGGATCTTCCCGGACCGGGGCACGAACCCGTGTCCCCTGCATCGGCAGGCGGACTCTCAACCACTGTGCCACCAGGGAAGCCCCAGTCTGTCTTTTTGATGTGAGTTTTCTAGTTATCTGATGGGAGTAGAACTGGATCATTTGATTATTGTTGGCGGAGTCCAGTCATTTGCCCCTGCTCTCGGGAGGTCACTTCCCAGATGGCTTTCTTTGTACGTGAGAAGTTTCAAGGCATTCTGTTACAGCAGTGAGAACTAAGTGGTAGTGTTTATAGGAGGTCTTGACTTGCTTGTTATAACTTACCTGATGTTTGGGTCTATTTTTTCCTTTGTTTTTAGATAACACATATATATATGTATATATAAGAGATTCATCATATCCTTTGTTTTCTGAATCACTTCTAGTCTTACTACCCAAAAAATCTTTAAAGAAATAATTGTGAAAACTAAGCCTAATGTGGATGACATTTCTTATCAGAGAGCTCATTAGAATAACGTGTAGCCTTTTTGCTACTGATAGTATTTAAAGTTCAAAAAAGGGGTTCTGACCGTTTGTTCCATGTCTGAAAGTATTATTATTCTATGTAGTATCTTCAAAAGACACGGAGTTGAGAGGGTGGGGTGGAAGTTAAGTGACCTGATTAAATACCCAACTGCTGCTGAAGTCTTAGGACACGTGGGATGCTCAGAAAGAAAACAGACCATCCCAAGAAGTCGTTTCCTGAAAGCAACTGAGGACAGAACACACCCTGTTATGTTATTTATTTTGGTAACAGAAAAACAGTTAGGTTTCCCCAGGGCCTCAAGTGTCAGGGGTGATGAAAACACACATTCATAGGCTGAAATCATTTCCTTTAATGGAGACCTTTTTCCTGAGTGCCTCACTCAGAGGTGAATCTCTTTTCTCTAATGAGGGTGACCCGTTGTTCTCTTTGGACTCACTGAGTCAAGATTATTCAGAAGTGTGACTTTCAAGCTCCAAAGCAAAGCTTGGGCAACCTTCCCTGAGCTAAACTTTTGGAGCCTACGTCCTTCTCCATCAGTCAGCATGGGACGTGCTCTTAACATTACCTTTTGACCCCCTGTCATGTGTGCCTTCATGGAGGGCCCTGGGAACTAAACATTGTAGAGATTAAGGGGTGGGCCCTGCCCTCCAGGAGCTTTTAGTCTGTAATGGGGAGGTAGAGAAGTAGGTGGAAGAGGCAGAGGGAGAATCTAGGATGCTTCCAGGTTGCTGAGCGGGAATGGGGCTGACACTGATGCCCCATCCCATGGGAAGCCAGGAGTTTATAGAAAGGATCAAATGGTCCTGGGAACATTAATGCTGTTAGACGATCGGAAGGTACTACAGCAAGAGTAGGTATGGTTCCATGTTGAGTCTACCTGGGCAGTTGTTTTTCTTATGAGAAGAGTGTAGAGAAACAAGTGCAATAAAAAACCTTGTTTGGTTTCAGAAACCAAACAACTTGAAGGGAATTAGGGACAAAGTTCCCTACGGAGCATCCTTACTTTGTGCTGCCTTGTTAGGGCCTTGCCCTTTCCTAGCTTGACAGGTGGCGATGATTCCTTCTGTTTTGGAAGATTGAAGGCACGAGCCATCAGCCTAGAAGGTGTTTTAGCCAAGATGGGTCGGGGTTCTGAGCAGTGAGAGCTCACGTCTTCAAGTGAGCAGAACTGTGTCCTGGCTGGGGGATTCCCTGTTGGCAGTGAGAGGAATGCATGCTGAGGAGGTAGCAGGGTCTGTAAAGCCGGCAGACGGACTTTGAGCGGGACAGAACAGCCACCCTCAGCATCCCAGCTGGGTCATCTGTTAGCTTATAACCTGTCTGAGTTACTGAAATCCGTCGACCTTCAGTTTTCCCATTTTACTAGGTTGTTAGGGAGATTAAATGTGAACCTAGGCAGGGCGCCCAAGACAGTGCCTGACCCGTGATAGGCACTCAGTAAATTGTACTTTCTTTTCCTTAGTTGATGTGGTAGATGCGTTTATCACCATTGGACAGCGGCCCTGGCTTTCTGCTTGCGACCTAAATGACACTTGGACCGACCCTTGGGCAGAGAGCCATCTTCTTTCTCTTCTCCCTGCAGCTGATTTGGCCAGTAGAGGAAGGAGGACTTTGGGAGCCTTCTCATCACTTTTTCTTTCTAGGCAGGCATTTCTGACTGGTGTGCATGGTGCCAACTTTTTAAAAAAAAAAAAAAATTAGGGCTTCCCTGGTGGCGCAGTGGTTGAGAGTCCGCCTGCCGATGCAGGGGACGCGGGTTCGTGCCCCGGTCCGGGAAGATCCCACATGCCGCAGAGCGGCTGGGCCCGTCAGCCATGGCTGCTGAGCCTGCGCGTCCGGAGCCTGTGCTCCGCAACGGAAGAGGCCACAACAGTGAGAAGCCTGCGCGTACCGCAAAAAAAAAAAAAAAAAAAAAAAATTAATGAATGAATTAATTTTTGGCTGTGTTGGGTCTTTGTTGCTGCGTGCGGGCTTTCTCCAGTTGCAGCGAGTGGGGGCTACTCTTCGTTGCGGTGCGCGGGCTTCTCATTTGCAGTGGCTTCTCTTGTTGTGGAGTATGAGCTCTAGGCACACAGGCTTCCGTAGTTGCAGCACGTGGGCTCAGTAGTTGTGGCTCGCAGGCTCTAGAGCGCAGGTTCAGGAGTTGTGGCATGTGGGCTTCAGTAGTTGTGGCTCGTGGGCTCTAGAGCACAGGTTCAGGAGTTGTGGCGCATGGGCTCAGTAGTTGTGGCTCGTGGGATCTAGAGCACAGGCTCAGTAGTTGTGAAGTGGCATGGCGTCAACATTTGTGAATGTGAGAAGGTTGGGGCAGGTGGGGGAGTGAATATGAGGAGGCTCAGTCATATAACAGTAGAAGGAGAGGAAAAAAGTAAATCCAATCTAAATATATCTGTTGCTGTATTATTTGTTAAAAACCTGTAAAAAGTCTTGTTAACTACTAGAGAAACTGTAAATAGAATCTAGCAAAACTGCTTTTTCCAAATATTAAGCCTCTGTTCCCTAATTTTATCATGGTGTATGTGGGTGCTTTTCAGTTCTTGCATTAAACAGGATGCACTTGTGTGGCTTTAGTTTCTTTTTTGCTAAAAAGACAAAATGCAGTCCTTTTTTTAGTAAGAGAGTAAAGTTTATCATGTTTGTGTCTTTTCAGATTCAGGGGAGAGTATCAGATTTACTTAAAAATGACAAGATAACATATTGGTGGATTTTGTATTTTAATACAAGAGTCTGAAAATAAACTATAGCAGCTTAGAGAACACAAAGACCACATTAAAAATGCTTTCGAAGTTCACTAAAACTTATCAGATTTATACCATATTGGATGGTGCTATTGGCAATGTTTTTCTTAATATCAAAATATTACAGAAGGGTGTCACAAGCAGGGGCTCCATCCATAGACACAAAGATCTTTCTGGCAAGAGCTAGTTTCTGAGGCTTCTTGAGAATTTGAGCCTATCTTCTACCAGTATCAAGAGTCATCCTGGGCTGGGCTGCCTGGAGGCTGTCTTCATCCTCTCAAGGACTTGCGCACTGCTGACTCAGAGTTCATTCGTGCGTTCTTGGATTTCACCCGCTGTGCTCGCACTGGGCAGCCCAAACCAGATCTTCTTGTCCTTGCCCTCAGGGAGCTTACAGTTTGTCTGTTCTGACATTTTTGCCATATGCTCCTCAGCTTTCACTGGTTTTCTTCACTCTCTTCTTTGATACGGATAATTTGGCTCAGATTCTTTACCGAGTTTCTCAATATCTTGCAATACTTCCCTGAGAGCCTTCAGCTGCTGTTCCACCTCTTTCCTAGTATTGAAAGAATAGATATTGTAAACCGTGAGTTTCAAGTGCTTCTGGGAAAATTCCACCAAGGTTCACGTTTTCGGTGTTCTCTGTCCATTGTCCAAAAGCGTTCACAGCTTTGAATGTGACATCCCGGGTTTCCTTTGGAGTAGGCTTGCGTTGACTTCCTTCCTCTGCTGGGAGGGCAACCAGCTGATGATGGTTTGGACACGGTGTTGGGATGAGCCTTGCGTCAGGGCTGTGCCTGGAGTAACTGTCATTCACTTCTGGTCTAGGCTGGGGTCCCTCAGGCAGTGGATGGCAGTGGGTGAGCCAGAGCACCTCGCCCCGGCCGCAGGCAGGAGTGGCTTCACCCAGTCAACAGACTTATTCTCAAGTCTGTTCTGTACACATGAAAACCCAGAATAAGATCTGGAGAAAACTTTATTCTTTGGTTGTTCTGTTATCCTCTTCCCTCTTAAAGACTGTGCCTGGCTGTACGGTAGGTCCCTGACATACGAATGAGTTCTGTTCGGAGAGTGCATTCGTTAAGTCCAATTTGTTCGTTGAGTCCAACAAAGTTAGCCTAGGTAGCCAACTATCACAATCGGCTATATAGTACTGTACTGTAATAGGTTTATAATACTTTTCACACAAATTATACGTAAAAAACAAGCAAACACAAAAAATAAAGAAAACGTTTTTAATCTTACAGTACAGTACCTTGAAAAGTACAGTTCAACAGCTGGCTTACAGGGGCTGGCATCGAGGGAACAGGCTAGAAGAGTTACTGACTGGAGGAGGGAGAAGGAGGTGGGAGATGGTAGAGCTGAAGGATCCTCAGCAGTAGGAGACGGAGGGCAAGCTGCAATTTCACTCATCCCTGCCTTCGATGGAAGGCACGTTCGCATCTTTGAAAGTTCGAAACTTGAGGGTTTGTATGTAGGGGACTTACTGTACTCACCGCCTCTGTGCTTCCTGTCTCTGGCGTGATTATCTTGATGTTTTCTCTGATATGTAAATGCATGATTGTTACTGAGTAAATAGGAGATGGAATCATTGACTCAGATTTGGAAGAACCTGCCCTTATTGAGGGGCGGACGCTGGAATCCCCTCTCAAGCCCATCTGTGAACAGGCAGCCCTACCCTGTTTACATTCCTCCACTGAATTCATGTCTCCTGAAACAGGTCTGTTTACCTTCAGGCATCTCTGTTAGAAACCGTTTCCTCCCTTCGATTAAATTGGAGTCTTTGTCCCTGGCACATCTACTCATTGTTCCTTGTTCTAACCTTTGGAGCCACACAGAGCAAGTTTAATCCCCTTTTCACATGACAGCCCTTCTGGTATTTACATTTGATGACAGTTTATCCTGTTTTTAGCCCTCTTCCCCTCCTCCTGTACCCGGTGCCTTGTCTTAGCTTCTTGGTCCTGAAATCATCCTGGCCACGCTTTTCTTTCTTTTTTTTTTTTTTTTTGCGGTACGCGGGCCTCTCACTGTTGTGGCCTCTCCCGTTGCGGAGCACAGGCTCCGGACGCACAGGCTCAGCGGCCATGGCTCACGGGCCCAGCCGCTCCGCGGCATGTGGGATCCTCCCGGACCGGGGCAAGAACCCGTGTCCCCTGCAACGGCAGGCGGACTCTCAACCACTGCGCCACCAGGGAAGCCCTGGCCACGCTTTACTTAAACTAGGTTCTTGCTGATCAGCCCCAAGCAGAGGGAGCTTCCCGAATCACCAGGGAGGGGGGTCGGATGACACCCCTCAGCTGGGTTCATTTGGCTATAGAGCCACTGCTGGGCTTGCGGCCTGTTTGTCCTCAGGACTCCCTGCATATTCCCCCGAGGCTGTGTGCTTGGACGAAAAGACACACTTCTGAAATAGTGAGGGGAGTTGTTCTTGATTTCAGGGGTGTCTCCAGTATGGTTCGCTGCCCTGCCCTCCTGAATCTGGATATGTAATTTTCAGAGGTCATGGTGGTCTTTGACAGTCATCTCACAATGAACTTGCTCTCAACTATGATCCCCAAGTCTTTTTTTTTTTTTCTTTAAACAACAAGGTTTGCTTCTGTGCCTCACCCATCCTGTCGTCAAATAGTCGGTTTCTTCAGGGCCTTCAGTTCTCCCTATTGAACTTCATTTGTTAGGCTTGACCCACGTCGCTCCAGTCTGCTGGTCTGCTCGTAACGCTCCCACAGTTCACTGTGCTTCCTGGGCTTGTGGGGCTCCTGTGGTTCAGGGCACAGGCCCTAGGGTGAGAGAGACATGGGTGTAATTGGGGCAAGAGCATAGTGAAGAATCTTCTGCGGCAGTTGACAGAGCAGATGAGCGGTGTCTCAAGGAATCCAAGGGCAGGAGGCAGCAGAGGAAAGCAGAACTGGGGAAGCTGAAAAAACAAACAAAAAACTCCTCTCATCCCTGCTTTTCTCTGAATATTAATTTTTTTCTTTTCTTTTCTGGGGCTTGACTTTCCCTGTCCACTTATGTGGTAGGCAGAATAATGCCCACCCACCCCTCCCCACCAAAAGATGTCCGCCTCCTCATTCTGGAACCTGTGAATGTGTCGCCTTACACGGAGAATGGAGGGTGACTAAGGACCTTGAGATGGAGATCTTCCTGGATCATCCAGGTGGGCCCAGGGATATCCCAGGGTCCTTCTAAGGGAGAGAGTAGGAAACAGAGAAGGAGGTGTGATGATGGGAACAAAGTCAGAAGATGCTACCCTGCTGGCTTTGAAGATGAGGTAAGGGGCCGAGAGCTAAGAAATGCAGGCAGCCTCTCACTGGAAAAGCCAAGGGAAGGGATTTTTCCTTAAAGCCTCCAGGAAGGAATGCAGCCCTGTTGGCACCTTGATTTTAGCCCCGTGAGATTTACCTCCATTACAGTAAACATAAGTATGTGTTTTAAGCCAGGAGGGTCCACGTGCCTCTGACGTCACGTCTTCTCCGGGCCACCCCCTCTCTTGCGGTAACCAGCTTGCCAGCACCTCTCGAGCCCCACCCTGGAAGCAGCGTGGCTTGTTCCTGCCTTCCCATTGCCCTCATCTCTTGTCTGTCTCAGGGCCCAGCATGGGCCCTCCATGGGGGGTGGTCTCGGAAATGTCTGTGGAACCAAAGATCCCAGGAGAAACCTGATGGTGCCTTTCAGAAATCCAGCTGTGTGACTGTAGTTCCTTGGCCTCCCAGCTTAGCAGCCCTGCCAGAAAAGGGATAAGGCCAGTGCCTCATGGTTTTCTCCCAGTGAGCCCGGAGCGGGCTTAGAGGTGGCTTCCTCTGTCCTAAATGTTCTTCCACCACGCTTGGAATCTGCTCTAGAGCCTCTGTGTGGGGAATCTCCCTGCTTTCAGTGACTGAACTATTGCTGTTTTTATAATCTTCAAGAGGTTGGATGAAAAAAGAAACCCACAGAAATATGGTTTTGATGCTTTCTACTTCTTTATTGTACTGCATTTGAAAAAGTGCTTCCATGTTCACGGTCTCAGTGAAGCCTCATGGTGGCCCCATGCAGTGGCCAACTCCTTTTCAGTTTAAGCTTTTTTTTTTCTTTTTTTTTTTTTTTTTGGTGAGGGTGCAGAGTGGTGGCATCCAGACTCTTTACATGTTGAGCTGGAAACCCACCATCCCTTTTTATGGGTCAGAGTTCAGGTTGTGACATGCCCAGTCTCTCTGCATATGTGGGCAGAAGATGTTTCTGGTTTCTACTTCCAGGGCTGTTGGAACCACAGCTCACCACCTCTTCGTAGTCATCAAGAACATTCTCGTTTTCTCCTTAGAAATCTTCTCTCTCTTCTCACTAAGCCAGCACCCTCACCTGACTTCCTCTGTCCCTCCTCTTTACGTGGCCTCCTTGCCACCTGGGCCTGTTGGCCAGCCGTCTTTTTTCTGGCTTGAATTGGAGATCAGCGCCTGCTCTCAGAGGCACCTGCTATCAGGGTGTTCTAGGACCTTGTCTCATGTCTGTGGCCCGGGCGCCCACAGAGATGCTCTGTCACAGCCTGCTGGGTGCTGTCCTGGCAGCCGCATCCTCAGCCTTCTTTCTCCTCATAATCCTCTGCGGGTGGTCTCCAACCTACAAACCGCTTGATTTCCAAAAGTTTATTTTGCAATTAGTTAATTGTTTGGAGCTAGCATGTATCTACCTGGGCATTCAGTGTCATAAATGGTGGCTAGGTTCCAGGCCCCCACCTGACATCTGTTGCATACCACCATTTCTATGGGTAAACTGATTCCAAGGTCGAACTCTGCACTAGTCACTCGGAATTGAAGTGTCCTTTTCTCCTGGTGGTCTCAGGTTGCTTGCGGGAGGGGTGGAGAGGGGAGTCTCCATCCATCCGTTCATTCATTTATTTCATAAACATTTACACTATGTCAGGCATGCTGTGGGGCACTGGGGGCAAAATGGTGAGAAAACCAATACAGCCCCTGTTCTCATGGATCTTACAGTCTGGGGGAGACACACGTTAATCAAAAATTTTTAAAAATCATAGAAATGTGGAAATGGAGCTGCTGTGAGGGAGTGGTGCCTGGGAGGGTCTGCGGGGGTGTCTCCCGGGTATTTGGTGGGCCTGGGGGTTGGATGATGTCCTTGGGTGGCACACACTGTCTTCAGCTGGGTGGCTTGGGACCTTGGCAGCACTAGGTTCAGATCAAAGCAGGGGTGGTGATAGCCTGGGCCCCAGCAGGCTGCAGTCCAGGGTGTCTGTGACGTCCGGGACACTGTTGGGGTCACGAGCATCTGTAAGAGAAGAGTAGCTGGGGAGCGAAGGAGACTTCTGGCTCTCGGGTCAGGGAGCTGGGTTCTTAGGTGGTGCTTATTAAGGAATGTTTGAAGTGGAGCTTTAATTTGGTCTCTTCTTCTATTCAACCCAAATAACACCCCAGTCCACGCTTCCTGTCACTGTGGTTTCCTATGGCCAAGCAAGTTTAATTAATACCTTTCTCCCTATAATTGCTTCCATCTCATCTTGTATTTTTCACTACTCCTTTCTTGCTCTCAACCCCTTTGTAATTCCCTTTTATCCTCATGTTTGGTTTTTCCCGTTCTGCTCTGCGACTAAATCAGCTCTTCTGTTTTTCATCCAATTGACGTTTCTCTCTTGGAGAATGATATTCTCTGAGACGGAGGAGGGAAGGGGCAGAGCTGGGTCTTACATAAGCAGCATTGGTATACATGTTCTGTTTAACGCTCCCACTTCAGCTCTGCTCAGAGGTTATCTTCTCAGGGGAAGGTACATCTTCCGTGTGTGCCCAGCTTGCCAGTTGTTCCTTCTTCCTTACACAACACATGGTCTGCAAGTTTGTTAGTCATTTAGCTCTTCTCTAGCTTGTGGGAAACTGTCCACAGCTCAAAAATTTTCACCACGTAAATCACATTCACAGCCCAGCTGGTGCAGGACTCTGAGGTCAGGAACTTGCTGGATGCCTCTTCGGGTGACGTGGTGCTCTGCGTTCACTGGGTCCTGGAAGATTGTTTGCCCTGTTTTTCTGGCAGAGGGGTGATCCAGGAGGGGTATGTTGAGAGCTAACCAGGATGGTGTGCCTGGTGACCTGTTGAAGGACCTGAGTATCTCCATTCTGGGCACCCAGCAGGCCAGAGGTGGAGGGCAAGTCAGGAATCACAAGTGTTGGCTCCGGAGTAACCACACCAACCACAGCCATGTGTATGACTGGTGGTTTAAAAAAAAAAAAATTACTTAAAAAAACTTTTTATCTTAGAGTAGTTTTAGATTTATGAGAAAATTGTAAAGATAGTACAGAGTTTCCATATACTCCCCACCCAGTTTCTTCTGTTAACCTCATACATTTGGTTTGTCACAATTAAAGAACAGATATTGATGAATTATTATTAACTAGAGTTCATACTGTATTCAGATTTGCTTAGTGGTTTTTTTTTTTTTTTTTTTTTTTTTTTTTTGGGCGGTACGCGGGCCTCTCACTGTTGTGGCCTCTGCCGTTGCGGAGCACAGGCTCCGGACACGCAGGCTCAGCGGCCATGGCTCACGGGCCCAGCCGCTCCGTGGCATGTGGGATCTTCCCACACCGGGGCACGAACCCGTGTCCCCTGCATCGGCAGGCGGACTCTCAACCACTGCGCCACCAGGGAAGCCCAGATTTGCTTAGTTTTTATCTAATGTCCTTTTCTTGTTCCAGGATCCCATCCAAGATACCATACTGCATTCAGTTGTCATGTCTTCTTAGGCTATGACACTTTCTGAGACTTTCCTTGTTTTTGATGACTTTGACAGTTTTGAGGAGTACTTGTCAGGTATTTTATAGGATGTTACTCTATTAGAATTTGTCTTATGTTGTTTTCATAATTACACTGGGGTTAGGGGTTTTGGAAGACCACAGAGGTTAAGGGCCGTTTCCATCACTGTACATACTGTCAATGCAAATTATCACTATTTTTTTTTTAATGTATATTTATTTTTGGCTGCGTTGGGTCTTCGTTTCTGTGCAAGGGCTTTCTCTAGTTGTGGCAAGTGGGGGCCACTCCTCATTGCAGTGCGCGGGCCTCTCACTATCGTGGCGTCTCTTGTTGTGGAGCACAGGCTCCAGACGCGCAGGCTCAGCGGCCATGGCTCACGGGCCCAGCCGCTCTGCGGCATGTGGGATCTTCCCAGAACAGGGCTGGAACCCGTGTCCCCTGCATCGGCAGGCGGACTCTCAACCACTGCGCCACCAGGGAAGCCCCAAATTATCACTATTGATGTTGATCTTGATAAAGTGTGGACCTGGCTGTGGTCGTGGTTATCAGGTTTCTGCACTGTAAAATTATTCTTTTTTCTCCTTTCCATACTGTTCTCTTTGGAAGGAAGTTACTATGTGCAACCTACACAAAGGGAGTAAGGAGTTATGTTCCCCTTCCTATAGGGCAGAATATCTAAATCAGTCATTTGGAATTCTGCGTGGGAGATTTGGTCTTCCCCATTTATGTATTTATTCCATCATTTGCTTGTATCAGTATGTGCTCAAGGATATCAATTTTTATACTTTGAATTTTTTTTTTTTTTAAAATTGTGGCCATGCCTTGCGGCTTGTGGGATCTCAGTTCCCCGATCAGGGATTGAACCTGGGTCACGGCAGTGAACGTGCCCAATCTAACCATTAGACCACCAGGGAACTCCCTAATGTTTTTACTTTGGATTTTAATCCAATACTACTTTATTTTGTTGCTCAGCGTGTTCCAGCTTTGGCCACTGGGAGCTCCATGTGTCTCTGACATTCCTCCATCATTGTTTTTGTTTTTGTTTTTGTTAAAGTACTTCCTTACTTTTTGACACCACAAGATGCTCCAGGCTCATCTTATATATTTCCTGCCCCAGTCCTAGAATCAGCCATTTCTCCAAGGCATTCTAGTTCCTCTTTGGGGAGAATTTATTGGTATCAGAAACCAAGATGTGGGCCCTAAGTGTACTTAGTGTAACTGGGATGTTACTGCTCCTAAGCCCTCTTGGCTGACAGAGCAAGGAAAAACGTATATATTGTATATAAACATACTTATAAATATGTAACCTTCTGTCTCTAAGCTAAACATGAGTTTATCCTGATATCTCCAGTTCTTATCTCTTATCACCTGGATCATTCTAGCCTTCTCCCCTTGCATATCTATACCCCACCCCCGCAAAATGAGAAACAAGGTTCCCACCATTTGCCATCCATTTACTTGTTCAATTCTGGTATATATGTCTAGTGGTTTTAGAATGGTTAACCCATCCCTCTGTGGGAAGCAACTTTATCGACAACAGTAAAATACGTATCGTTCCTTTTGCTTTTGGTCTTGCAGACTCCACTCATTTTCAGAGTTTCTTTTTTTTTTTTTTCCCCTCACACACTTCAGTGAGGTGGTTTCATACATTTGTAATACAGTTAGATTCTTTTAATCTAATGGCTCTTTAAAAGAGAGAACTGGGAAGATGAAGACTCAGGGACCTGAATGAGAAAAAGCTCATGAACAATTCATTTTCTTAAATCTATCAAATATTTGGTGGCTCCATGCCACTGGATGACAGGGTTCTTGTAATCTTTTCTCCCTCTGCTTGCTTTTATTCCTACCCACTTGGTATGGACTGAATGTTTATGACCCCACCAAAATCAAATGTTAAAGTCCTAACCCTTAACGTGATGATATTTGGAGATGGGGCTTCTGGGAGATAATTAGGATTAGATGAGGTCATGAGGGTGGGGTCCTCATTATGGGATTAGTGGCTTTAAGAGAAGAGGAAGAGAGAGAGATCTCTCTCCACACACACACACACACACACACACACACGCGCGCGCGCGCGCTGAGGTAAGACCGTATGAGGACCTAGTGAGAAGTCCTCCTACTGTAAGTCAGGAAGAAAGCTCTCACCAGGAATTGAATTGGCCAGCACCTTGATCTTGGACTTTCCAACCTCCAAAACTGGGAGAAATTTCTGCTAAGCCCACTAGTCTATGGTTTTTTGTTATGGCAGCCTGAGCAGACCAACACGCCATTATATGTAGAAACAGGATAGGCATCCCCGAGCTCTTGAGGGGCTCTTTCTTTTTTTTTTCCTTTTGGCCGAACTGTGTGGCATGTGGGATCTTAGTTCCCTGACTAGGGATCGAACCCGTGCCCCCTGCAGTGGAAGCTCAGAGTCTTAACCACTGGACCGCCAAGGAAGTCCCCTGAGGGGCTCTTTCTTAAACGAAATTCCCCCGATTCCCTTTCTACCTTTAAACAGCAAAGGAACCCCTCTTTCTTCCAGTGCATCTGGGGTCAGAGATGGGTCCAGGTAATGTTCTTAATGGTGCATTTAGATGTGAGGGCTCCAGGGTAAGGCCTGTCTATTGGAGTTGTCTGAGGATATCTGATGGGACACTTTTGGCAAGAACAAGCATTAGGATCAAAGGAATGCTTCTCGGGAAAGATTATAATCACCTACTTGGAGGAAAGCATAACCCCTTTTCCCAAACATACTGAGCCCATGTGAGAGGAGGGCCTGGTTTTAAAAGCAGGAAGCACACTGAGAAGGGTCTTAGTATGCACTCACGGATGGTTCAGAGCTGGAATCCAATCCCAGCTGTTCCGCGCCGTTGGCTCTACTGCATCGTGTGCTCCTTTGGAGACTAGGGCCACTTGCAGGTCCTGCCTGAGATCGTGAACGTGGAAGCACTTTGTTCATAACATTGCAGTGAGTGATTGTTGAAATTTCTAAGTTAAAAGCTTCAGCTTGCTTGAGGCAGATTTTTCCCTGGGATGCTAAATGTGGGTTTTTAGCTCTTTTAGACAGGTCATTGTATCTTTGCCCTAGAACTCTCTAATCACTTCATACAAATAGAGAAGTCATAGGAACTGTCACTAGCATAGGACACAGAAAGAATCCTGAAGCTCGGGAGAAATGTATGATCCTCCATTTTTTATTTTATTTATTTATTTATTTATTTTTTTGCGGTACGCGGGCCTCCCACTGTTGCGGCCTCTCCCTCTGCGGAGCACAGGCTCCGGACGCGCTGCCCCAGCTGCCACGTCCCATGGGCCCAGCCGCTCCGTGTCACGTGGGATCCTCCCGGACCGGGGCACGAACCCGCGTTCCCCGCATCGGCAGGCGGACTCCCAACCACTGCGCCACCCCGGAAGCCCGACCCTCTATTTTTTTAAAAACACCCTTAACTTCCAGGGAGGGACTTCCTTCCATTGTCTCCCGGTTGTGTTTCTTCCTTTTCATTTTTTCCTCTTTTTTTTGTAGTGCTTTATTTTTTCCCCCATGTCCAGGATTAAAAAAACAATTACTGTTATTGCCTGTTTTGTTTCACAACTTGGCACCTATAGGCTCCGGACGCGCAGGCTCAGTGGCCATGGCTCACGGGCCCAGCCGCTCCGCGGCATGTGGGATCTTCCTGGACTGGGGCACGAACCCATGTTCTCTGCATCGGCAGGCGGATTCTCAACCACTGCGCCACTAGGGAAGCCCTGGCACCTGTTTTGATACGAGTATCTACTTCCTGCCACCCTCAGGACAGTTAAAGGGTAGGGGGTAAATTTATCTAGGGCTTGACACCATGATTTCCACTGCTGTGACCCAGAGAGGCTCCCATTGGAGAGATCAAATTACACTTTGGTTTTTAATACAAAACCATTCTAAATTGAGCCCCTCGGAGAAAACTAAGATGTTTAAATACTTTCTCTTTTTGCTCTTTTTTTCTGTGTGGTCATCAGTTAACCACCCAAATTAAAGTGTATGTGTTAACGTTCTACATTTAGGCTAATGTCTGGAGGTTAGTTTTGAACAAGACCATTCAGAGTAGGTTCATATTCAATATACAAGCATTTAGAAGAGTACTTGGTAAATAGTCTGAGTATTTATATATATATATTTTAATCTAAAAGTTTTTTGGCTGTGTCGCGTGGCATGTGGGATCTTAGTTCCCTCACCAGGGATTGAATCTGTGCCCCCTGCATTGGAAGCACCGAGTCCTAACCACTGGACTGCCAGGGAAGTCCCCATAGTCTGAGTATTTAAGAGTTAATTACATCATCATTAAAGAACTGCTCCATGGGCTGGGCTTCCCTGGTGGCGCAGTGGTTGAGAGTCCGCCTGCCGATGCAGGGGACACGGATTCGTGCCCCGGTCCGAGAGGATCCCACATGCCGCGGAGCGGCTGGGCCCGTGAGCCATGGCCGCTGAGCCTGCGCGTCCGAGCCTGTGCTCCGCGACGGGAGAGGCCACAGCAGTGAGAGGCCTGCGTACCGCAAAAAAAAAAAGAAAAAGAAAAGAATTGCTCCATGTTGCATGTTGTGGGGCAGTAAGACGAAGAAGGGGCTTTGGGACCTAACATCAGTATTGGGTGTAGGGGGAGGAAAGTAAGCTGGAGTTGCTGCTGTGTGTTACTGGCTTGGGAGAAGTGATGATGGACATGGGAAAGATCCCTGAGCAGAGATTTGGGTCTAAAAGTTTGGAGCTAGGGAGCTTTGAAAGTGGCTCATCCAATGGAAGTTAGGGGTATGTTAAATGGTCTCTGAAAGCCTCTCTACCTTTAGAATGTGATTCTGTGTAGCTTGCCCCCTACCTGGAGTAGAAGTAGGGTGGGCTGGGGGTGATAGGTTAAGGGGTTTTGTAGAGGAGAGGGAAAAGTAGTGACGTTTTTTTTTCTGTGTCGGTTTCTTTTCTCAATGTCTTTTCTGGCATTCTCAGGGTGAGAGGAATTTCCATATGCTTCTGCATTTGGTGTTCATTAAACGCAGACCATACCTCTTTAGCTGCTCTTGGCACACCCTTAGAGGTTCAGCTGCAAGTCAGGATAATAGGCGACTGCCAGAGGGAGGGAAAAAAGTCACATTCCATAAAATTAGGTAAGGTCTGGCTTAGAATTCTTTGAGCATAAATGCCAGGTTATGCGTTTTTTATTTGCACCCCTGCCTCCTGCCCCGGCTGCAAACACATCCTTGGGGAGACGAAATCAACACAGCAGAGATTTCATCCTGGGGTGAAAGGGAGAGTTGGGGGGGAGCAAGGGAGGCATTTCCGTTTTCCATGACTGCCTTTTATTTTTGTATTTTAATTTCTGTGGTAATTAACACTCCTTGAAAGAGTTGTCGTTACTCCATTCTCTAGTTAGCCCACTCTGGTTGGGCTCCCGTGCCTTCCACTCCAGAGTTCTTGTCGAGGTCATCTTTGATCTCCATCGGGGTCGCCCTCTGCTTGTTAGCAGTGTTCGGCTTATCTGAGCACTCCTTGCTTCTTTAAACACCAGCCTCTCTTGGCTCCCAGGCCACCACACTCTCCTGGTCTCCTCCGTTGTCTTTGCCTGCTCCTTCCCTTCTTCTTGACTTCTGCCAGGGCCTAGACCCTCCTGTGGATCTCGTTAAGTGCAGATGATGATTCAGCGGGTCTGGGGTGGGGCCTGAGATTTTGCATTTCTAACAAGCTCCCAGGTGATGCTGTTACTGCTGGTCCACAGGGCGCGCTGTGCAGCCAGGCTCTGAGCTCTGTCCCCGTCTTCTCTACCTGCGTTACTTCCTAGCTGAGCTCAACCAGCCCCTGGCTTTGAATTATGTCTTGAGTCTTACTGGTGACTTCTCACCCACTTGGGTTAGGACCCAGAGTCTTACTGAGGCCCACAGATCCCCAAGGTTTAGCTCCTGCTGACTGCTCTGCCCTCCCCTCCCTCCCCTGCATGTCTCCACCTGTGTTCTGGCCAAGATGGCGTTCGTGCTGATTCTCGCACGAGCCCGGCACATCCCTTCCTCCGTGGCTCTGACTTGCCGTTCTCTTTGCCTGGCTGTCACGTGACTTACAGGGATCTCTTCCTCTTTCAAATCAAATGTTCCCTTCTCAGAGAGGCCTTCCTTGGCCACTGTATCTCAGATGGACCTTCACCACCACCACCTTGCCCTCTCCTCACCCTGCTCCGTTTTCTTTGTGGCACGCATCACTGTGAATTACTTGCTATCTCTCTCCCCCCACGGAGTGTAGGTCTATGGGGGGACTTTGTCTCTTCACGGAACTGCTGTAGGAGAGGGTCTAGCATAGCAGTAGGCTCTCAGTAGGAACTCATTAGTGATTAAATAAAATATTAGTATCAGCATATCCTGAATGAGCTGGATGACCACTGGTCACTACCACCCATTCCAATGCCATGTTTATAATGGTTTAGGTTTCAGGTAATATTATAGTATTTTAAATGTCATGAGCTCTTGGGAAAGAACTAAGATGGAGTGGACACATAAGTGAGGCCATCATACCACGCGAAGAGCCGGTGTTTTGGGGGCAGCCTGCACAAAGGAAGGTTTCTGCCCTGCGGTGGAGGCTGTCTTCCTGTTCACAGTGCATATGGTGATTTTAGTTTCAGCAAAATTTACGTGATCCTGCATTTTAAATTCATGTTGTGAAGTTGAATTGTACTGGTTTTTTAAATCGTATTTGTATTTAAGGTGCAGATTTGTTTTGATTTTGTGGTATCATAAGAACTATAATAGTTTTATATTTGTACATTTAGTGAACAAAAAGGTTCTTTCAGCATTTTTTTCTTTAAAGGCACCTTGCTGCCCACCGAGGAGAATTCTGGGGAGGCAGATTACACTGGGGAACAAAATCCCTGGTGTCATCAAACTTTGGGATAATAACTGTCTTGAACAACAGACAACCTGAATTGACATGTGGGAATCTGCTAGGTTTTATTTTAGAAGGCTTATTTTAATTTTATTTTTTAATATTTTGGACGACTACACAGTATCATCTTCTTTTTTTTTTTTTTTTTTTTTTGTGGTATGCGGGCCTCTCACTGCTGTGGCCTCTCCCGTTGCGGAGCACAGGCTCTGGACGCGCAGGCTCAGCGGCCATGGCTCACGGGCCCAGCCGCTCCGCGGCATGTGGGATCTTCCCAGACCGGGGCACAAACCCGTGTCGCCTGCATCGGCAGGTGGACTCTGAGCCACTGCGCCACCAGGGAAGCCCTCATCTTCTTTTAATTTTAATAGTCACACTATATGATATTCAGTAGGTGTCTCTGGACAATTCCAGGTGTCTGTCATTTACATCGTAGTCTTTCTGGGTCTCATGGAAACAACTGACTGATATATTTATGAGATTGGGTGGTTTGTGAATTGATGCCCGCAGGGACGCCTGGGACCCCTCCCAGGGACTCTGGATCTTGTAATCATTTGGCCAGGTTTGCTCATGATGCCAACTCCCTCAGTCTCTTCCCTGATGAGGACAAACATGGACAGATTTTCTTAGTTTGGTCGTTTTTCGAGTGACCAAGAAGAGATACCTTGCAGAGGGTGTAACATATCTTCCAGGGGAGGATGTTTAGCTTTGGAATTCACTTTGCAGAAATCCTCTTTGAGGAGGTTCCAGGAATGGGGCTTGTTACAGCTGTCATTGTTGGAATTCCACAGTGTTCCTTTACTCCCCTTAGGAGATGCTTGATAACCCCAGGACCTATTTTCTACTTTTGGCATACACACATCCTGTGAACGTGGCCGCTGGCAGTGGGAAGAAAAGCCCCAGTGATGCTGACAATCACTGTTTTAAACAGTGATACATATTCCAGTTGGAGGTAGTAGGCACGCTAGAAGGATGGGCATAGGGATTTGTTATGGAAACCCTCGACTGTTTTGTTTTAATTGTTCAAATTTTAAGAAGGGATTCCGAGCCACGTGCATCGCCCATGGTTTTATTAGTGCATCCATTTGTTTACGTATTCAGCGCCTGCTACATGTGGGACGCTGTTCCGGGTGCTGGGAATGTGGCGAAGAGGAAGACCTCTCTGAGGAGTGACCCGTCTGCTACGCTCTGACAGACAGGGGGCTGTTTTGCTAGCGTGCCAGTGCAGCGGGACATGGTGACGTGTTTTGGTCCATAGCCATCCAGTGACCACATCAGGATAACTACCAGATACTGTGGGCGGGCAGGAACATGAAATGTGGTCCCTGCTCAAGAAGGAGCTCAGGTCTCTGGGACGGAAGGTCTGGGGCTGAATCCCGATGCTGCCCCCAAGCCAGGTGTGAGACCGTGGGGGCAATCTTTCACATCTCTAACCGGGAGCAAGTAGAATCCCTCACAGGTGGGGCTGCAAGGATCCAACCGGACAAGATGATACAAGGCAAGCACCCTGCACTTGCCTGGCACCGTGCGGGGGTGATGTGCATGCCTGACTCAGAACTGGCTGAAAAAACTTGAGACGTCGTTTTGGGGACGAAACCCCTCTACAAAAGAGCTGGCACTGGCGAGCCTTGCTGAGCTGCGCAGCGCTGACTGTGTGCCAGAGGCGTTAGAAACTTCTGGAGTGGGTGAACCTGCAAGAAAGACAGGATCTTTAGCTGAAGGGAGATAGTTTTTTACTGATGGAAAGAAATTGAAAGTGAAGGTGGTAAAAACACAAAACAAACAAACAAAAAGAACAGTGTGAGGACAGAAGCTTCTTTTGGCCGGGTGCCTGCAAAAATGTTCCCTTCTTCTTGGTGGCCTGAGAGCATTGTGTTCATGTGAGTAATGTGAACCTGAGCTTAAGGTATGTGTTTGAAGAGCTTGTCAGTGCTCAGAGTTGACTATAGTTTAATGAGTGACAGGACTGAGAAGTCAGAGAACTACCCCTGAGTTTTGGAGGCGATTTAGTTCTTAGACATTTTGGCTTCAGTGAAGGTGGGTTTAGGTGAGTATCAGAGCATATGTCAGGGACGGCAAATGGATTTATATTGTGTCTACACTGATCGATGTGCAGTGACTGCACAGGTGTGGTGTTGAGGAGGCTTCTGAAGTTAGATTTGGACATAAAAATGCAGTGAAGACCCTACGTTGATACGTTTTAGGCTCAGGCTCCATATGGAAACTATAGCACAAACGTCATGGATCTGTTGTGTCTGGTTAAGAACTTTTCTGTGGACCTGGCAACATAAAGACATTCATTTACTCAGTCAACAACTATTTATCAGATTTCCACTCTGGACACAGCTCTGTATTTTAGATTCTCAGCCCTCTGGTTTCTTAATTAGTTAATAAATTATTTCAGGATGCTGGTGCTTAATGCTGTTTGGTTAACCAATGGGGTTTTTAGCCTCTGCCTCAGAAGTATTTAAAAACATTTTATGATCAAAGTCAGATTTCTTGTGGCCATAAATGCCACATGAAATTTTTTTCACCCATTTAGCATACAAACTATAATTTAATTTTCCCAAGCACCTTATGAAGTCATCATTAATAATCTGACTTTAGAGATAGGAAAACTCTCAGAGAAGTTAAGCCAGAGCTGGAATTTGATCTGAGTGCAGCATTAGACATGTTTCCGGCCCGTGTACCTGGGTGTTCTTTCCATTACTGGTCTTCAGAATTGCAAACTTTTGTGTCTTAGCTCTGCATTGGTGGGAGAACTTTTAGAAATCATTTCAGGGTCAAGAGGTGAAGGCCGAATAACATTTCTGAAACATTTTTTGGACATGAATTCTAATTTCTTTTTTTAGAGACCTTGTGGCATACGAAATATCAATCACTGAAATTTAAAGGTAAAGTGGGGAATATAAAAGAGGAGTGGGATCAAAACTGACAGAAGTGGAGCAGAGACTGACGTGGTAGGAGACCATCCATGGGGACAGGAGAGGGACACACTTCAAAGACGGGGTGAGGATCCCAGGGAGGCCAGCTTGGTGCCTGCACTCCAGTCTGAGCATAGTCAGGGTCCTTAGTCCCCGGCCCCGTGACCCCCTGATCCTCAAACTCCTGGTTGATTCTCCAAGGTCTCCAACCCTAGTATAAAAGGAACTTTCCTGCTGGCTTTTCTTTTCTCTTTGCCACCCTCCTTTTTGTGCAAGGTTTTGGACAAGTTTTGGGAGAAGCTACACCACTTAGTATTACAAATTTAACTTTTTCCCCCCCAAGTAGGAAAGTTTTGGTCATCATGCTCATTTAGAGACATTCAAACCATACTGAACTGTGTAAAGTAGACAGCAGCTCTGCTGTCATTTTCAAGCCTCAGAGTTTATCTTTGAAATTGTTTTCCCAGGGAATTCTGAAGGCCTGACTGTATGTGAGACATTTCCTTTGAAATCTTAAAAGTTTGGTCAGTTTCCTTTTTTTTTTTTTTTCCCCTACAGAATGGATGGATGGATAGATAGGAGGAAAGAAATAGGAAGAAAATAAAGCTTAGTTTAGGTAACGCTGCCTCTTTCTGTCATGTTTGGGAATACGTTGAAAAATCAGTACACATTTTGCTGGTGTTGGATAGTCCACACTGATTTTTCACGTTTATGGAGTTGAGGGTCTAAGGCGGATATTCCAGCACAAAATTCATGCCTTCCCACTAGTCCTACAAGCAAGTCCTTTAGGAGTGAACGTCTTGTCCACTCTTCAGAGGTGTCGTATGTATCATCATTCCCTCTGAACGAGACAGTCACCACACCCCACACAGGGGAAATTATTTTTTGGTTTGTGGCTCACTTCTTATTTCCTGGAATCAAGCTCAGGACTACACCAAGCCTCATCAGCTCCCCATCCCTGCTTTAGATGCTCTCTTAAATGACTTGTGTGATCAAATAGAATTATTCATTCCAAGCAAACGTCCATACACAGAGTCCCTGCCCCATGCTAGGTGGGCCTGGCCAGTGGGGACTGCTGTCCCCAGTAAGAAGGACAAAGCATCGTGGGAAGGTTTCTCATTGTCTGGCTGCGTGTCATGCATTCCCTGGTGGCGCAGTGGTTGAGAGTCCGCCTGCCGATGCAGGGGACACGTGTTCGTGCCCCGGTCCGCGAAGATCCCACATGCCGCGGGAGCCATGAGGGCCTCTGGAATGGCTGGTGAATACGCTTTCAGAGCTGGAGGTGCCGCTGGGAATTAGAGTGGTGAAGTGGGAGGTGTGGCCTGGCATTGTGACTAATCTCCAGACTCAGCTGATAACATGTGATGGCCCAGAGAGGAAATGTTTCTATCTGGCATATGTTCATAGTTCTTACAAGTGCTAAGCTCTTTGTCCTCATGCACAAACACACTCATTGATCTCGCTAACTAAAGCAATTATCATCATTTAGCAGTCTTTCCCAAAAGCATTATTTCCACTCCAAAACACCTCTTTTATTTGCCAAGTGCCACAATGTTACATCCTGGCAATTGGTCAGCATTTACTGCCAAATTATGTAAGACCTCGGTTGGGCTTAGTCCCCGATTGAACAAGTGTGCCCGTGGAGTGCATTAGGATGGTGCCGTGGCCTGGTGGCTGGAGACAGAGAACAGCTGTCCTTAAATCCATTCATTAGTTCAGTGTTTACACTGTGATTGGGAAGGAAACCCACATTTGCTTATGACACCAGTGCTCAGCTGAGAAATGTCATTCTGTGAAAATACTGGATTGAGGTTTGTTGTCAAGGAAATGTAAACTGTGGACATTTCATGAAATTCACATATGTGGATTAATTTGCAAACAGGGAGCTAAGAATGTAATAAACCAAGGTGGCCTTACTGAATGATTGAAATGTAATTAGTGTTGACTGTAGTAGCAGCAACTAATGAAAAGGACTATAAAACCCTAGAGAAGAATTTTATTAATAAATATTAGGAGAAATATTTTCATAGAAAAGTCAGCGTCAGTGTAAGAGATTATGGGTGAGTAAAATGACCTCATTTACTAAATATCATTTTAAAAAAAAGCATCACAGTGAATAAATTTGTACAGACGCTCTTCTGTTAAAAATGATATCTGTGGGCTTCCCTGGTGGCGCAGTGGTTGAGAGTCCGCCTGCCGATGCAGGGGAGATGGGTTCGTGCCGCAGTCCGGGAAGATCCCACATGCCGCGGAGCGGCTGGGCCCGTGAGCCATGGCCGCTGAGCCTGTGCGTCCGGAGCCTGTGCTCCCCAACGGGAGAGGCCACAACAGTGAGAGGTCCGCGTACTGCAAAAAAAAAAAGGTATTTGTTATAAATTTTAATGCGTACGGACTCTGCTGGAGATGCAGAATAAAACATGCCAGTGCTGCTTGCAAACGAGGGCTCAAGAGACACCCGGACGTTGTGGTCTTGAAGGCCTTTATATGTTGTTTCGTCTAAGGCACGTTTGCTGTTCTTGTTCTAGGATTGAAGTGTTTTATAAATATTATTAGTCTCGTCCAACTAGAGAAACTAGGTATCTCCTTTTCAAAAATCCCACTCAGAAGACAGTAAAGGAATAAAAATTAAATCTCCAAAGACAAAGAACGGCAGTGGAGACTTAGCGGAGGAGAGCGCTGAAGCAGATATAGTGGTAATTAGTGGGGTGAGAGATGCTTCAACCTGAGGTGCTTGCAGTATACAAGTGAGGTGATTTTCCTGCAGAGCTGCTGAGCAGCTCAGAAGTGGGAAGGCATCAGTTACCATGAAAGTCAGGGTGAGGGGCCAACTTCTAGGGAATTATTTAGGTGCCTTGAGAACTGGAGCAGTTAGACCTCCAGCGTCTCCTCTGTGCCCTGGATATCTGGACACCTACCTACCCCTGCCCCCTCCCCACCCCAGCAGCAGACTGGGGTTTTCTTCTCTGGGGAATCGGAACTGGAATGATGTTGGAAGCAGGTGTGGGTGACTGAAAACATGGACTGAATTTGCGTTGCGACCTCCCTTCTCCTCCCCTGCCCTGTCCCGTAGACCAGCAGCCAGCCCCACAGCAGCCTCAGTAGTGGATTGGAGGATTCTTTTCTTGGGAAATCAAACAGCTCTAGAGAAGAATGCTCCCAGACACTGAAATGTGCGGGTCCCTCAGTGGAAAGCTTGGCACTCTTCGCCCCACATAACTTGAAGCTTACCAGCTAATAACTCCTTTCCATAGATACAGAGCCTCCAATCTGCTTTTACTACTTCCCTCTTAAATAGGATCAGGCAGCCAAAGATCCAAGTCATATTAGGAAGGTTTTCAACATGAAAGACAGGGACCCAAACAAACCAGAAAAGAGAAACCTTGCGGAAGATGGAGATGTTGCGGACAGCAGAGAAATTGCATTTTTCTGAAAAAAAGTTATAGTATAATATCCTCAGATAGAGAAGCTGTTTTCACGTCCAAAATAGAACTTAAAAAGAAAAACAATTAGAGAAGAATAAAGGAGAAGTGGAAATTAAAAATTAAATACATCCTCAAATTTTTAAAACTCAAGTATCTCTCAAAAATTAGAACAAAAACAATGGAGTTGAAGAGTAGATGAGAAGAGAAATATGAAAAATTGAAATTCAGTCTAGAAGATTCAACATTACTAATATGTTAGATGCAAACACCAAGAACAAAATAAAATGGTTTTCTAAACATTATCACAGAAGTAATACAAGGACATTTCATAGAACTAAAGGGAATTTCCAAATTGAAGGAATATATTAAGTGCTCATGTTTTATAAAGGTGGCCAATTTAATAAAATCCTCACTGGGAAATGTCATTGTGAAATTTCAGAACACCAAGGACAAGGAAAAGGTCCTAAAAACTTTCAGAGAAAAATAAACAGGGCGTACACAGAGGACAGGATGTCATAATAGCACCAGAATTCTTAATAGCATCCCTGGAAGTTAGAAGATAACAGAGTAATACTTTAAATTCTGAGGGAAAGTTACTTCTAACCTGGATGCTAAATACAGCTAGACTATCATTCAAAAGTAAGCGTAGAATGAAGACATTTTTCAAAATACAAGGACTCAAAATTTTTCTCCCTCGGACCTTTTCTTTAAAAGTTATTGGACCCATGTTCCCTCAGATCAATTGGGTATATTAAGAAAGAGGAAGACACCAAACTTGGGGAAACAATATAGCACAAAGGGAAGAGAGCAACCAGACCCTAATATAGGGCTGGAGGGTGGAAGTTTGCAAGGGAGGTCACCATGGGAAAAGACCACCGGATTACCTGATATTTTGATCATCTGGAAATTAATACTGGTAAGCGTCTAACAGATGTCATATAGCTGATGAAGAGATTTAAGGGTAGGTATATAGAAAGCAAGACAAGCTAAAAATAGCAGTTACTGCCTCTAGAAAAGTTAAAGTTACGGAAGAGAGGAAAGATGGCCAGAGTCTACAGTCTAGCACTTCAGTGAACAGTATTTATATATTCACAATAATGTAAACACAGCTGGCTCTTGATTTTATTCTTGGGAAGCTAGCAGAATGAGAAATTCATATGTATGTGTGTGTCATGTACCACAGGTAAAAATGATAAATTGCAGCTCGGCATATCACTCAGCAGCATGGAGGTAAGTACTACAAGAAACAGCTGCAATTTGCAGTTGGTTTCCTCTGAGGCATGTGATCAGGATTGGGGATGGGAAGCTGGAGAGTACAGGTTTTCATCTTATCTTGTTTTATTCTGATTAAAAGTTAAATTATTTTAAAATGTTAGTATAATGCTGATGCAAGTGAAAGTAGACATGATGAAATCAGTCACTGGAATCCGTGAGATGATGAATATTGCAGATGACTATCTCTCCGAGTTGTTCCTATCTGTAAAATGGGAGGTGATGATGTCTAACATGATTTACATTTAAAAGAATAGTCACCAAGCAAACTGATAGCACCAAGCTAGTAGTAGGAGATGAATGTATCCAGGAAGGCCCAAGACAAATTAGACAAAATAAGTGAGAATGTGCTATAACTGAACTAAATAATCGGTAAGGGCATATTAATGGATGTATTTTGAATGCCATCCCTTAAAGCAGAAACTACATCCAGCACCCATTAAACATGGACAAAAATTATCTGTATATTTGCCCACAACAGAAACCTCAATACATTGAAAAAGAAAGAAATAACAGTGACTTCATTTCTTTCTTTCTCTCTCTTTTTTTTGGGCCGCACCACGCAGCTTGCGGGATCTTAGTTCCCTGACCAGGGATTGAACCCATGCCCTCAGCAGTGAAAGTGCAGAGTCCTAACCACTGGACCGCCAGGGAATTCCTGTGACTTCATTTTCTGAGCATAATACAATGCAAATAGAAATTAACAACATACAGAAATAAAGACCCTCCAAGCCAAAACAGCATAGCAAACATACCGGATATGCAAAAACTTTCTCAAAAACAACTCTTGAGTCAAAGAAATCAAAACCACAAATTGAAACTATCTAGAAAATAATAATAGAAACATTTCTGTGGTGGAAACTACTGGCTGCCTTCCCAATGTCCATTCTCTTCTCTCTTTTTACCAACAGAACATTGATTTTGAGTGTCAATGACCAGCTCAAAAAAACCCATTATTTCCCAACCCTTTCTTGTAGGTGGGGGCGGCCATAAGATTAAGTTCTCACCAATAAGATGCAAGGGATTATTGGTGGGTGGGGCTTCCAAGAAATCTCCTTAAAAAGAAGGTTGCCCCATCTGGTATATGTGATGCTGGATCAGCTATCTTGTAATCATAAGGTGTCTATTACATGCTAAAAGTAGATGAGTAGAAAGATAAAAGAGGTGTTCCTCAAAAATATCCTGGCTTCCATTCCAGCTCTGGACTTCCTATCTCTGGGGGAAAAATACCCTAACTCTTAAATTGCTATTTTGGGTCTGTATGTTAGGAACTAACGCAATTCCTAACTGACAGTCACATATCACAATTTATGGACTGTAATAAAAGAATGAAAATAAACAAATGAAGCATGCAAGAAATTGGAAACATGACATGGATGGACCTACAGACTGTCATACCAAGTGAAGTAAGTCAGAAAGAGAAAAACAAATATAGTATATTAACACATATATGTGGAATCTAGAAAAAGGTATGGATGAACCGGTTTGCAAGGCAGAAATAGAGACACAGATGTAGAAAAAAACGTATGGACACCAAGGGGGAAAGTGTGTGTAGGGGGTGGTGGGATGAACTGGGAGATTGGGATTGACATATATACACTAATATGTATAAAATAGATAACTAATAAGAAACTGCCGTATAAAAAATTTTTTTTAAATTCAAAAAAAAAGAAATTGGAAACAGAATAAAGGGAAGCAGAAGGAAATAATAATGATCAAACTAGACCTCGGTAAATTAGAAAATTTTAAAAGATAAATCTAAGAGCTAGTTCTTTAGGGGAACAACAATTTAAAAACATATGTGGACATATTTTACCTGCATAACCAAGAAATAGGTGAAGAAAGCACAGATAAAACTAGATAATGAGAAATAGAAATAGAGGAGATGAAATGATGTGTACGTTGCAAAATTCTGTGCAAATAAATCTGAAAATGTGGATCAAATAGATGATTTTCTTGGAAAATATGCTACCAGATTGACTCCAGAATAGAAGGGAAACTCAAGAAGTCTGCTAAGAGTGAAAGAAATGAGACAGCTGTTTTCTGTGACCAGTTGTTTCTGTTCTTCCTGCATCTCTGTGGCTATTGGAGCTTTTCACAGTGACAGAAGTGAATTTCTGCTGAGAGAACCTCGGAGTGTGGGGTGGCCTGGACAGCCTGCTTGGTGATATGTATGCAATCTCTGACAGGGTGGCCACACACCAGAACGGGTGAAGGCAGTGATTCTTGGTATTAGGACCCATCACAAAATAAACAGCCCCGAGCCTTCAGGTTTTTCATAAAATTTTTCAGGTCCTTATGTGACTTGAACTGTTTTTTTTTTTAATGATTTTTTTTCAATTTTTAAAAAAATTTATTTATTTTTGTCTGTGTTGAGTCTTAGTTGCAGCGCGGCTTTCTCTAGTTGCGATGAGCGTGGGCTCCTGTTCATTGCGGTGCACGTGCTTCTCACTGCGGTGGCTTCTTTTGTTGCGGAGCACGGGCTCTAGGCGTGCGGGCTTCAGTAGTTGTGGCGGGTGGGCTCAGTAGTTGTGGCTCGCGGGCTCTAGAGCACAGACTCAGTAGTTGTGGTGCCCGGTCTTAGTTACTCCACGGCATGTGGGATCTTCCCTGACCAGGGATCGAACCCGTGTCCCCTGCCTTGGCAGGTGGATTCTTAACCACTGCGCCACCAGGGAAGTCCCAACTTGAAATTTTTGGTTAAAAAAAAAATTGAAAACTATTTTTAATCACTTACTCTCATTGTCAGTCTCACAAACAACTGCTTCCTTAAAGTAAAAATGTTTTAAACACCGTAGCCAAATAAATAATGATAAAGATTTCAAAGCAGTGTTGTGCATAAAGAAGCTTGAAAGGGTTTTGACAAGAAAATTAAGAGTTTAGAAACAAAGAAAAATGGTGAGCATCAGAACGCCTTAGCTCTTAATTAGTTTCTTGGAAAAGTACCTTGTTCTCAAATGCTGGTATACTGGAACATCCTATTGGTTAAAAATAAATAGCATAAAGTGTGAGGAAATGAGCTAAGGAGAAAACATGGCAACCAGCACAGCCCGTCAGCTAGAAACAGAATAATTAAGCTCTACCAAAGGCATCAGGTCATTTGGCCAGCCATCTACCCTAAGGCCAGGGTTCAAGCTCAGTGTTGACAAGCACCACGGTCACGTGGGCCCACAGGCATCCAGAAAGGCCTGTTTGGACGAGCATTTGGTTCTGAAGTGTCCTTGCTCTTTAAAGTGTTTGGTTTTCCCTGAACTTTGAAGTCTTCGCTCATAATCTTCATTTAAACAGATACAATTTTAACTTAATGTCCTCTTTTTACCCCAGTTTTCCCTGGTAGTGAACAACAGTGAGCCATGGAGCTGTATTTCGGTGAATATCAACACGTGCAGCAGGAATACGGTGTGCATCTGAGACTCGCAAGTGATGAAACCAAAAAATCAAGGAATTCCCAGCCCGCTAAGGCAGGCTCCTACGGTGTCAGTATTCGGGTCCAGGGGATCGATGGCCACCCCTACATAGTCCTCAATAACACAGAGCGGTGTCTGGCAGGCACGTCTTTTTCTGAAAATGGGCCATCATTTCTGTCTCCAGTGACAAGTAACCTGCCTCTCCATTCCAGCAATGGATCTGTGCTTGAGGAGAACAGTGCAGAAGAACTGCAGCTGCCCGAAAACCCATATGCCCCACCTGGCCCGGTAAGAAACCTGAAACAGCCCTCTCTCTTTGAGGGCAAGAATGGCGTTCTAGATCACACAGGGGAAGCGATGAAGCCGTCCCCCGTGCTGAACTTCCAGAGGCATCCAGAGCTTTTACAGCCCTATGATCCCGAAAAGAACGAGTTGAACTTACAAAATCACCAGCCTCCTGCGAGTAATTGGGTAAAAGCTTTCGCAGAAGAAGGGGCCAACAATAAGAAGGCTTGGACTTGCTCGTCCAAACCTAGCCATTCCCAGCCGCCCAGAACCCCCTCGGAAGACCCGGCCAGATCCAGTGTGACGGCCATTCGACTGTGCAGCTCCGTGGTCATCGATGACCCCAAGAAGCAGACCTCGGTGTGCGTGAATGTTCAGAGCTGCAGCAAGGAGGGGCTGGCGGAGGAGGCCCTTGCCCCTAGCGGGAGGCCCCTACCCACCCACAGCGCGCACACGCACCCGGAAGCCAAGAAAACCAGGCCCGACGTGCTTCCGTTCCGGCGCCAGGACTCAGCCGGGCCCGTGCTGGACGGAGCCCGGTCCCGGAGGTCATCCTCATCGTCCACAACTCCCACTTCGGCCAACTCTTTGTACAGATTTTTACTCGATGACCAAGAATGTGCCATCCATGCCGACAATGTCAATCGTCATGAGAACAGAAGGTATATCCCCTTCTTGCCCGGAACTGGACGGGATATTGATACGGGGTCGATTCCTGGCGTGGATCAGTTAATTGAAAAATTTGACCAAAAACCTGGGCTGCAGAGAAGAGGCAGGTCTGGGAAGCGAAACAGGATCAACCCAGAAGACAGGAAAAGGTCCCGAAGCGTGGATAGTGCATTTCCTTTCGGTCTCCAAGGGAACTCGGAGTACCTGACCGAATTCAGCAGAAACCTGGGCAAGTCCAGCGAACACCTGCTGCGGCCGTCGCAGGTGTGCCCGCAGAGGGCACAGGCGCAGGAGCACGGGGGGAGGCAGGGCGGAGGGCGCGCCTTCGCCAGGCTGCAGGGAGCCCAGCCCAGGCCGCCCCCGCAGAACAAAGATGGGAAAGTTCCAGAAAACAAAGGGGGTCAGGAAAGTCCGACTGGGCGCACATCCTCCCTCCCGGCACAGACTAAGAAGGGGGAGGAAATCAAAACAGCCACCGCTACGCTGATGTTACAGAATCGGGCGCTAGCAACTTCCCCGGACTCAGGTACCAAGAGGATTTCTGTGAAGACATTTACTTCCACCTCAAATACTCAGGTAATACTGGTGGGAGTCTTTTTGTTCCTTCTCAGTGGTCTATCAATACATCCTGGCTGGAGGAATACATATCTTCCATCCTGAGTCAGTAATTGCACCATCTTGAATCAGTAATATTTTTTTAGAGTTTTCCCCCTAGCAGTAGGTTATGACCTGCTGCTAATCGCTTGGTTTTCTAAGTAAATTGAAGTACCACTAGATTCCTGTTGTGTTCTTGTTTGTAAAGTAACTTGTCAAACACTATAGAGAGGCTCGATTTTTCTTTTCGTGTATGTGTAAAATCCGAAAGTATATGCAGAATTTGTTTCCAAAACAAGAGGCTCCGTACTTAGGTTTATTTAGAGGTATTAATTTTCCTCATGACATTGAGTGACTGGATTAATTTCTGTCCTGAGAAATTAGGTTAATCCTAATTTAGGTTTATCCTGAAGTGATGGAATTTATTTATGTGGTCCAGTTAGTGTTTTGGTGGTAACAGTAACAGTAAAAAAATAATGATAATGATAAAAATGATACTAAGGTTGGTAAGTGCCAGGCACTCTTTGTTATGTATCATAGGATCGCACCAACCCTATGAAGGTAGGTACTATTAACTTCTATTTACAGGCGAGAAAATTGAGGTGAGAAAAAGTTAAGTAACTTGCCCAAGCTACTAAGTGGTGGAACCAGTTGTAATGAGCATCCTTACCCGAGGAATCCTTTCTGGGAAGCAGGAATGTGTTTGGAAGCTTCTGCTGTGGGGTTTTGCCTTCTTCTTGGAAGCAGCATCCTGTGATCTAATAACAAACATTGTGTTCCAGGCCACACCGGATCTGTTAAAAGGCCAGCAAGAACTCACTCAGCAAACCAATGAGGAGACGGCCAAGCAGATACTTTACAATTACCTCAAAGAAGGGTTAGTGATTTTCCTTCAAGGAACAAAGTATTGTCCTTCCTGGTGGGCGTCTTAATTTTCTTTTCTGAGACCTTGTGTTTTACCCTCCCTTCCTGCCCTGTGTGAGCCATTTCGGGGTGCAGACTCCATGGCTGGAGTTGTCATAACAGCATTTAAGTCTTGGGTGGAGGAGGGTGAAGAGCAGGGGAAGGAAGTGTGGGGAAGAACATCCTACTTTAAAAGTTAAAAATGAATATGTTTTAAAAATGATTGTTTACTGTTTCAGAAACAAATTCAAAGATAGGAGGAGTGTCTACTATTCAGTTTTAAACTGAGTGTTGTCGCCTTGAGTTTGTATGCACACATGGGTAATCAGTCGTCCCTTATTAGAAGTTACAAATGAAAACACCTCCTCCCCTCCCCAGAGTTGACGTTGGCCAGGAGCCCCTGCTTCCATTATTTTTAAAGCATGTATGAGTCATTTAAAAGCAGTGCTTTCCACTTACTTATCTGGGGGGATGAGTTTGAATAATCTGGTTTTCAGTCCTTACTTAGATACCAACTGAGCTGGAATTCTAGGCCAGGAATTTGAAGTTTCTGTTTCAGTTCTCTCATCAGATATGATTAAAAAGAAGAAAAGCTTTATAGTCTACATGACTGAAAGTCACTTGGCAAATACTCATTGGTATCAGAACACTTCACAGTTTTATATTGTGCCTTACAATTTTCTGTCAGTAATATAGAGCTGACAGAATCATTCAAAATATAAGATAGGGGGCTCTTCTGAAAAAAGAAAAAGTAAAGAGATTCTTCTAGCTAAGAACTTTTATTAGTGTCTTTCTGTGAAGGGTTTTACCATGAGAAGATTAAGGTAGGAGAACTAACATTTAAAGTTCTTTCTCTACAGTCTTTTATTTTTTTGGCCCATGATTTATTGAGAGACTGGTGGGACAGACTTTAGTGGGAGGCACCTTTTTAAGGAAACTTACTTAAAAATTTTTTTCCCTGCGCTTCCTGGTGGCGCCAGTGGTTAAGAATCCTCCTGCCAATGCAGGGGACACGGGTTCGAGTCCTGGTCCGGGAAGATCCCACATGCTGCGGAGCAACTAAGCCCGTGCCCCACAACTACTGAGCCTGCGCTCTAGAGCCCGTGAGCCACAACTACTGAGCCCATGTGCCATAACTACTGAAGCCTGTGCGCCTAAGAGCTCGTGTTTCGCAACAAGAGAAGCCACCGCAATGAGAAGCCGGCGCTCCAAAACGAAGAGGAGCCCCCGCTCACTGCAGCTAGAGAAAGCCCGTGCGCAGCAACAAAGATCCAACGCAGCCAAAAATAAATAAATAAATAAAATAAATTTTAAAAAAAAGAAAGAAAATAAGGGGAGAGATCCCCCTCCGTTTAAAAAATTTTTTTTTCCCTAAGTGCCAGGTATGTGTGATGGAAGGTAGTCCTTAATAGAACTTGATCTGACCATTACCTATGAAAGTCTAGACAAAGGGCAGCTGTGTTAACAACCTTGGCTTGGGGGATTATTTTTTTAAACAAAGGCTAAAACAAGTTAAGATCACAGTGGATCATTCCTAGCGTGACACACATACAGGAGAGATTCCTTGTTGGAGTGAATATATGTCATTTGAATCAGGCAAGCAACAAATGACTAAATTTTTATTGGATGTTATCTCCAAGCTTATGTAGAATGTGCTTGTGTCTCTTTCACATGTTTGGAAATGGGAACCCCTCTCCCAAATCGGGTGGTAACATTGAACAATTTGGAGAAAAATACACCATCTATCCTGCTCCCCTCACACTGGTTGTGTCTGCAGCCTTAATTAATTCACGCCTCTTGTGATTTATCTTCTTAAAGGGCTTGCTGTTTGTGTGTCGTGGCACATAAAAGAGTCTGAGGCCAACGGTTGTGCCCTCATTGTGTTTTTTTCCAGAAGCACCGATAATGATGATGCTACTAAGAGGAAGGTCAACCTGGTCTTTGAGAAGATCCAAACTTTGAAGTCTCGAGCAGCAGGGAGCACACAAGGAAATAGTCAAGTAAGGCGAAGCTTTGTATTTTGTAGCGGGCATTTCACATGGAACCTGGCAAACAAATGGCTTTCTTCAGTCTGTACCTTTGGTTACAGTTAGTGGGAAGTCTCCTGAGTAGTAAGCAGTACCGAAGGTGGAACAGCATGTTTTAAATATTGCTAATTTGCACCCTGCCTTTTTTCTAGAAAGTTTTTTGCGGTACGCGGGCCTCTCACTACTGTGGCCTCTCCCGTTGCGGAGCCCAGGTTCCGGACGCGCAGGCCCAGCGGCCACGGCTCACGGGCGCAGCCGCCCTGCGGCACGTGGGATCCCCCCGGACCGGGGCACGAACCTGCGTCCCCTGCATCGGCAGGCGGACTCTCAACTACTGCGCCACCAGGGAAACCCTTCTTTATTATTATTTTTTTTTAGAAAGTTTTTAAGAAATTTTATTTTTAAAAAATCTATAAAATATAACAGGATGAAACAATAGGTGGTAAAATTTAGAAAGGGCAAAGAAGAATAGGATGAATGAAATGAAGCATGGGATGGAGAACCCTAGTGCTATCGTAGGCAGGTTTGAAAAGTATGAACGGGCTTGGACCCAGGTTCTCAAACTTCAGAGAATAAGAAATAAGAGAATCAAACTAGAGAATACAGAAGAGAGACTGGTGGGCTGACTAGCACGGGCCGAAGGGAAAGGAAGGAGTAGAGTGGGGCTAAATTCTTTTTAAAAAAACTGCCTGTTGCATTTATTGTACTGAATTTTAGTTAGGACTTGGAGATTTTTTTTTAAAGGAGGACTCATCCCCTATTTGATGAACGTGTACTATATGGTAGACATACCTTGTGCCATGAAAGGAAGCAGCATTTAAGAGGGACGACTAAAATCTTGTCCCTCAATTCTATGCCACCTTGAATGCCGCATTTCTTGCTTGGGCATCTTTCCTTTTCCCTTCTGGGGGGAATTCTGCACTGGAAAGAAAGAAGATACCCAGAGGCAGGTAACAGAGAGTTGGTCTATTTATTCTTTTTTAACTTTGGAAACATATGAATAAAGGATATTTATAGGCATCAACTACCCTTTTTTCTCTACTGTTCCGTATTCCCCTTACACTCAGTTAACCCATGACTCCTGCTCTGGCATCAAATAAAAACATTTTTCAATTTATCCGTAGGAATAATATTTAAAATATATAAACATATTTTATTAGGTATCTTTATAGAGATGTATTTTATTATATATTATGTATTGATATTATAAATATATAAAATATTTTTATGTATGCACACACACATAGTTCCCACTGGGGAACCTTTAAATTATACACCTTGCTTATAGGCAGGTTTCAGGAACTCTACACAGTTTTTTAAATTGGGTTAGGATTTTTTTGCTAAATGTCTTCAATCCAAATCATCACCATTGCTGTTGCTTTGCATTAACCTGCATATTCTCCTGGAGAATGCATCCTTTGGTCTTGATGTTAAGATTGTCATTGTGGTTCCATACTAGGGTATCCAGCCTAAACTGGGGAAGTTGGGGTAGCCCTTCTGGAGTCGATAACACTAGTGATGTCTCAAAAGATCATAGAATTCTCCCAGAGAGGGGAAGCAGGGCGTTCTAGGTAGAGGGAACAGAACAAAAAACATAAAATATGAAGAGGCGTGTGCTTCCCGTGTTTAGGGGACTAGAGGTAATTTAGTGTAGCTGGAGAAGAGAGCTAGGATATGGGGACCACGCACCAGGTAGGCAGGACCTTGTAGATCACGTCAATTTTCATTTCAGGCCCAAGGTGATAGGCTTCCCCTGATAGACTTTAAACAGCAATGAGGAGTGTCGTATTTATAAAAATTCATTTCTTTGTAGTTTTTGGAGAGAGGTAAGATTAGAGGACGGGAGACCAGTTAAGCAGCTGCTTCTTCTTAATCAAGCCAGAGATAATGAGACGATGAACTTAGGTTCTTAGACTTGTGGCTGTGATCACAGTGCCGTGACTGCTTAATTGCCCACATTTTTCCACTCCCCTTCTCTCTCACTTTATGAATCTGATTATCTGCTGGTAAAGGTTTTGGAGTTTTATATTTTGGTGTCAGTTAAATGATTTCGTGCAAGAGAACCCTCTCCCTTAATGGGCTAAGAGCACATTGGAAAGCCACGAAGCAGGCAGTTTTTGTTTGGGAAAGAACAATCTACAATTTCCCTCCTTGGGTTAGATTTACATTTCTAAGATAGATTGTTCTCATTTTGCCTAAGAAGATTGGAAGTGCTGTGTTTCTGTTGACTGTTGGTTTCTGGTCTGCTTCATAGGAGTAGATGAGGAAGTACCTCCTTCTAAGTTCATGCATTCATGAACTTGGAACCTGGATTCAGGTGCATGAGAGCCAAGACACTGCCTTTTCTGGTTTTGATTTCTGCTTTTACCTTTTCCCCTCCCTTTTAGTTGGAGTTTTCTAACCACTTTGCTGTAGGATTTTAGCCGAATCCTTTTGAGAGTGTCATCCTGTTGTTAATGTTCATGCAAGAAAAAAATAAAGCATCTTGAACACTTAACTTAGGATATTTTTGCAATTAATCGTAGGCTTCTAATTCTTCATCTGAAGTCAAAGATCTCTTGGAACAGAAAAACAAGTTGACCACAGAAGTGGCTGAACTTCAGAGACAGCTTCAACTAGAAGTCAAGGTATCTGATTTTTCTTGATGCTATTTTATTCTGTTCCGTCTTGATTGATAAAGAATATTTTAAGTACCTTGGGTTGCCCAAGTGAAGTGAAAAACAAAGTTTTTCCCCAAAAGAAACATTCTTCCCATCGCTGAGCAAATTCCTGTATATTTAGTTCCTGCTGCCCAAAGAACTTTTTTTTTAAGTAACCAAAGGACATAGAGAATGTTGGCTTTGACAGAGTAATAGAAATGCTGTTGGATTCAGACAGGCATATTGGAAACTAAATGTATATAAAACATCTGGACTAAGTAATAGAAAGAGCAGAATGTGATTTAGCTGTGTTTGTGTTTCTCTTTTAGAAGTATTACAATTCATTAAGTGTTTAGTGTTCTTTCTAGTTGCGAACTCCCATGCCTTTACATAGTTCCATCAAGTTGTTTAATAATCTAAGTGCAGAGACATGGAGTCCATCAGAGATTAGAAGGAGGCTTCCGTGGGATGACATTAATGTACGGTGGAGGTACTTTAACATCACATATTCTTATTAGAATCAGCAGAACATCAAAGAAGAGAGAGACAGAGTGAAAGCAAACTTAGAAGCACTCCAAAGTCAACATGAAAGCAAGGTAGAAGAGAATGCCGAGCTGCAGCGGCGGCTGGAGGGAAGTGAAGGGGAGCTCCGGAGACACCTGGAGGAGTAAGTTCTGGCCCAGAGCCTGTGCCCTTCCTGGTTTCCTGCACCAATGGAGCCAGACACTTTTTGTTTAAGTTAATCAATTAATTAATTTTTGGCTGGATTGGGTCTTCATTGCTGCACGCGGGCTTTCTCTAGTTGCGGCGAGCGGGGGCTACTCTTTGTTGCGGTGCGCGGGCTTCTCATTGCGGTGGCTTCTCTTGTTGTGGAGCATGGGCTCTAGGTGTGCGGGCTTCAGTAGTTGTGGCTCGCAGGCTCTAGAGCTCAGGTTCAGTAGTTATGGTGCATGGGCTTATTTGCTCCGAGGCGTGTGTGATCTTGTTGGACCAGGGCTCGAACCCGTGTCCCCTGCATTGGCAGGTGGATTCTTAACCACTGCGCCACCACGGAAGCCCAAGCCAGATCCTTTCTGTCCGTTTAATTCTGCCCAACCTTCCAGATCTTTATAGGGCTGCTGACCCTTCCTTTTCTCCCTCTTATTCTTATAAAATTATAGGGCTACTGACCCTTCCTTTTCTCCCTCTTATTCTTATAAAATTATAAAACTGGTGACGTGTAGACTGGTAAACAGAATGAATTTAATAATTTAAAAATTCTTTGTGTACCTCAAAGGATATTTGTAAAGTTTCAGCCCTTAGAGTAGATCTCAGAGCAGTCAAGTGAGAAGCAAGGAATGCCGAGAGGTGATATCTAAGGACAGATCTCAAAGAGCCTGGGTCCAGCCTCTAAAAAGCATGTGTCACATGACCTACACAGTCTCCCACGTTCTGAATTTTGTCCTGGATGGTGCTGACCAATTTTTTTTTTTTTTTTTGCGGTACGCGGGCCTCTCACTGCTACGGCCTCTCCCGCTGCGGAGCACAGGCTCCGGATGCGCAGGCTCAGCGGCCATGGCTCACGGGCCCAGCCGCTCCGCGGCACGCGGGATCCTCCCAGACCGGGGCACGAACCCACGTCCCCTGCATCGGCAGGCGGACTCCCAACCACTGCGCCACCAGGGAAGCCCAGTGCTGACCAATTTTGTGACCAGTGCTTATGTACTTCTTTTGGGTCTTCAGAGAAGGAAAGACAAGCCCAAGATGGCCCTGCCATCATGTTGTGTTAAAATCTGTGACAAGAGGATTTGAAACGAAGGTGTGAAAATGGATGGTGCCGTGAAGCCCACTGGCCATGACAGAAGCCTTGAGAGGTTAAGCAGGAGTGAAATCTAGAGGGAAATTCAAGAAAAACAGGACACTATATCATAAAAGCATTTGATTACCTTTGCCATTTTGATGGTGTAGTGTTTGCTTTTGAAACATTCTTAGAGGTTAATTTCAGAAAAGAGGTTGGTAAGAAAAAAATCAAAATTTAGAGTGCAGTAAAGACTTTACAAGATAAAAGGTAGAATAGTTGTGAGCTCCATTTAGAGCAGAGGTTGGCAAACTTTTTCTGTCAGATAGTAAATGCTTTAGGGTTTATGGGCCATATGGTCTTTGTTGGAACTGTTCAATTCTACCATTGTATTGTGCAAATGACCATAAACAATACATAAATGAATGAGCATGGCTGTGTTCCAGGAAAACTTTATTTACAAAAGCAGGCAGTGGGCCAGATTGGCTCATGGGCCATAATTTGCTAACTCTCCTGGTCTAGAGTACTGGGGATGGGGTGGAGTAGGCTGGTAGGGAGTGGGGTGGCTTTAATGAAAACATTTATCATAAAAGTTGTGCTCTTTTTCCTGATTCCTTATCTTCTATGTCCAAATTCTAGTACCCCGTGATCTCCTTCTGGGGAGGAAATGTCACTGTATAACCTTTCCCATTACATTGGTTTGAGTTCTCACTTGTCTTCTTGTTGGGCAAATTAGACTGTAGACATGAGTTCTTACCGGTGCCTTTCTGGTTTGTGATTTTCTGTTCAGTGCAGAACAGAAAATGGGAGGCTCCTTGGGGATTTAGGTGACTGCTTGATGAACTGAAGCTCTGAAAGCAGACTGGATGAAAATAAGCAGAGGCCAGGAGAAACTCTCTCATGGGCTTCCTTTCCTGCCAGGCTGTTCCAGGTGAAGATGGAACGAGAACAGCACCAGACTGAGATCAGGGATCTCCAGGACCAGCTCTCAGAAATGCATGATGAATTGGACAGTGCCAAACAATCCGAGGACAGGGAGAAGGGGGCTCTGATTGAGGTAAGCGGGGCTGGGGTCAGGTGACAAGAGAGGCCCCGTCTGCCCGGACAGTATGGGATGGGTGGGGGAACTGGGAGCCATGCTCTGTTGTGTGTTTGTTCTGCCTGTCCCTGTGTTCCCTTCTGTGAGAGCATCATATGCAATAGTTTGTCTTAGGAAAATTTTCAGCTGTACAGAAAAATAGAATAATGTGTTAACTGCCGTAGAGTCCCAGTCCAAATCCAACAGTTATCAACATGTTGCCCTATTTACTCCACTTTTTTCTTCTCTCCATCCATTCATTTTTCTTTTTTTTTCATTCATCTATCTATTCATCTTTTTTTTAAGTTAATTTTCATTGGAGTATCGTTGCTTTATATCTATTCATCTTTGCTGAACCATTTCAGAGTAATTTATAGATAAAACCACGTCTCACCCCTAAATTTTTCAGCATGCATTTGAATAATTAGGGAATTTTCTTATAACCACAATACTATTATCACATCTGCAAAGTTAATTCCTATGTTGTATTATATACAATATTTGGTCTGTATTCATCATTTGCCAGCTGTCCCTCAAGAGTATTTGCTAGTTGTTTTTCCCCCAAGCCAGAATCCAGTCAGGAATCCCACACTGCTTTCATTATTCTCTCTCTCAGAGTTCACTTTTCTTAGTATAGCTTCTGTTGTCCCTGCATCCCCTACTCCTTGCTCTTTTTCTCCCATCCCACTTCTGTTTGTTTTTTTTGTTTGTTTGTTTGTTTTTGCGGTACGCAGGCCTCTCACTGCGGTGGCCTCTCCCGTTGCGGAGCACAGGCTCCGAACGCGCAGGCTCAGCGGCCATGGCTCATGGGCCCAGCCGCTCCGCGGTATGTGGGATCCTCCCGGACCGGGGCACGAACCTGTGTCCCCTGCATTGGCAGGCGGACTCTCAACCATTGCGCCACCAGGGAAGCCCTCCCATCCCACTTGTGAAGAGCCCAGACAAATGCTCCACATTCTGGATTTTCTAATTGTTTCCTTATGGTGTCCATTAACTTGATCCACCCTCCCCTGTGTTTCTAGTAAATTTGAGTTTAGATCTAAACACCAATTAAATTTTGAGCAAAGATACTTTGTAAGTAATGCTATTATGAAAAAACATTTAAAAGACATTAGTATTATATTAATGCCCATACACCACTTATCACAG
Source organism: Orcinus orca (assembly GCF_937001465.1). Taxonomy (NCBI): domain Eukaryota; kingdom Metazoa; phylum Chordata; class Mammalia; order Artiodactyla; family Delphinidae; genus Orcinus; species Orcinus orca. The sequence goes on along the minus strand of NC_064560.1, from coordinate 100,932,108 downwards.
GTTAAGTTTTTATTTGTTTAAAGGCCCCATAAGACTGTAAGTTCCAAGAGGGCAGAGTTGGTGATGGTTGGCTTAGCACTATATCCTCAGCAGTTATTCCAGTGGCTAGGACATATAGCGCTCAGGAAATATTTGGTGGACAGCTGGATGGATGCATTTTGAATGAGTGAGTGAGTGAGTGAGTAAATGAATGAATCTACTTGCTCTATACACAGGCCGCCAATCTGGATTCTGCCCATATCAGTCTATCCCCTATTGATATTATCAATCTGTGAGTCAGTGAATAAGGTTGATTCCTTCTTCTGCTTCCATTTGTTAATTATTACGGTTTTTTTCAGAGACAATTATTATCTCTTCTCTGAATTAGATTACCATCCTGTTGAGGTGTTAGATACACATGTGTGAAATGATTAGAGAGTAAGAATAGGTTTTGAACGTCTACATTTTTTTCTGGGGAATGAATCTAATTGAGGATCAGAAGAAGAGCTGTGCTGTGTAGATATTTTGATATTTGCTATAGCTTTTTTTTCTTAACATCTTTATTGGAGTATAATTGCTTTACAATGTTGTGTTAGTTTCTGCTGTATAACAAAGTGAATCTTTGCTATAACTTTAGCATCACCTGTGTCTTTGGCTTAGTTTTGAAGTTTAGTTCAGTTTAGCTAGCTTATAAAAGCTTTGGTTTGTAGGAACAGCCCAACAAGTAAATGATACACAATTTAGAACAAAGCCAGAACAAACAAACACAAAACCCATGAGAAAATAAAGGTAACTTGTTAGTATTTAACTTTCACTCTCTACTGCTTTTCCCCTAAGGGCTTGGATCTCATCTTGGTCCTTTTCTTGGGGTTAAAAGCTGCTGTCTCGTAATTCCTTGTAGCTTCCTCTGTCTCAGCTGTCCATTGTTTTTTAAATTTTATTTAATTTTATTTATTTTATTTTTACATCTTTCTTGGGGTATAATTGCTTTACAGTGGTGTGTTAGTTTTCTGCTTTATAACAAAGTGAATCAGTTATACATATACATATGTTCCCATATCTCTTCTCTCTTGCGTCTTCCTCCCTTCCACCCTCCCTATCCCACCCCTCTAGGTGGTCACAGAGCACCGACCTGATCTCCCTGTGCTATGTGGCTGCTTCCCACTAGCTATCTACCTTACATTTGGTAGTGTATATATGTCCATGCCTCTCTCGCGCTTTGTCACAGCTTACCCTTCCCCCTCCCCATATCCTCAAGTCCATTCTCTAGTAGGTCTGTGTCTTTATTCCTGTCTTACCCCTAATCATTGTTTTTTCTCACCCTCTTCCATGTTTACTTTTGAAGTCCTTGCCCTGGAGGCATTGTTGTTCCTGATCTTTAGGATTTAGCATCTCTCTTCCCCTGGACTTGGCAGGAGTGGAGAGGAGAGTGGAGAGTTTGTGGCCGCAGGGCAGAGGCCTTCTCATGAATTCATTTTCACGTGGGCAGGAGGGGGTCATTTTCTCTCCCCTCCCATGTGACTATCTCTTTGTCTCTGTTGAGACCACTTTCTCCTGAGAAAGCCTCAGGCCTGCTCCTTACCACCTGGTATTTCTTTTCATCCAAAGATTCCTTAAAAACCACTGCAGTTGTGGTAATCTTCTGCTTCTCCTGGCTCTGTCTTCTTCTCAGGGCTCAGGGTTACCAAGACAAGGTACATTAGGATGGGGCTTTGAAGACACGTGTATCTATCACTGAAGTGTTAAGAAAATCACATAAGATGAAATTTTAAAATGGGGGGTGAGCGGCTTCCCTGGTGGTCCAGTGGTTAAGACTTCACCTTCCAAAGCAGGGGGTGCAGGTTCGATCCCTGGTCGGGGAGCTAAGATCCCCCATGCCTTTCGGGCAAAAAACCAGAACATAAAACAGAAGCAATATTGTAACAAATTCAATAAAGATTTAAAAAAAAATTGGGGGGGGGCGGAAATGCACATATTTTCCTAATACCTTAACAAATGTTTTTTTCCTACATTTTTTTTTTTTTTTTTTTTTTGCGGTACGCGGGCCGCTCACTGCCGTGGCCTCTCCTGTTGCGGAGCACAGGTCCTGGATGCGCAGGCTCAGCGGCCATGGCTCACGGGTCCAGCCGCTCCGTGGCATGTGGGATCTTCCCGGACCAGGGCACGAACCCGTGTCCCCTGCATCGGCAGGCGGACTCTCAACCACTGCGCCACCAGGGAAGCCCTTTTTTCCTACATTTTTATTTGTTTCCCTATTCATTGACAGATTTCATCTATAATGTAGGAACAAATATAGTGTGTCTACAGTTTTGATACCTGCTTTTAAAAGTTAATATGTCAGAAATATTTTTCTTTATGATACTTTATAGTCTTCATATTTCATTTTTAAGAAGATACCCCACAATATGCTTAACCATCCTCCAATATTTAAGTTGTTTCTTTTTTTTTTAAATTATGAGAAAATATGTTGAATTTTTTATATGTATCCTTTTACTTCTTTAGAAAAATTTCCTAAGGAGAGAAATGTCACTGAACAGGTTATGACTTTTGATAAAAATGTAGCTTCAGGGCTTCCCTGGTGGTGCAGTGGTTGAGAGTCTGCCTGCCGATGCGGGGGACACGGGTTCGTGCCCCGGTCCGGGAGGATCCCACATGCCGCGGAGCGGCTGGGCCCGTGAGCCATGGCCGCTGAGCCTGTGCGTCCGGAGCCTGTGCTCCGCAACGGGAGAGGCCACAACAGTGAGAGGCCCACGTACCGGAAAAAAAAAAAAAAGTAACTTCAGAAACATTTAAATAGAAGGTAAGACTTTCCCATAGTCTATGATTCCTTGTGTGGACACCTCACTGATTCTAAAAGGGAAAGATATTATCTTAACTATCAGGAAGTCTCTTAAGTTCTGAATTTTCCTGGTAACTAAAACCTAAAATTGTTAGTTGTCCTTTCCCCAGGTATTTTCTGTCCTTTTAGATTCTCTGTTTTAGTGCATTTGAGCTTGCTCTGATTTGCTATTTCTTTTACTAGCCAGCTCATTGAAGAGCATATCATCTTTGCTTCTTCCCACATTTCATGCCTAGCATAGTGCCAGGCAACAGAGCAAATGAATAAATAAATTTCAATATTTAAATTAATTTTAGGGACTTCCCTGGTAGTCCAGAGGTTAAGACTCTGTGCTTCCAATGCAAGGGGCACAGGTTCGATCCCTAGTCAGGGAACTAAGATCCCACATGCTGTGCAGTGTGGCCAAAGGAGAAAAGAAAAAAAAAAAAGATAAATTATTTTTAAAATGCCACCACTAAAAAAAAAAAAGGGAATAATTCTGAAATGAACTGTAGCTTCTTTGCCTCTTTGAACACAGTATAGTGAGCATATATTAACTGAACATAACTAGCTTTTTGACTTATAGTGGTAACTGGGATATGAGCTTCAGCTTTGGTGATGTGTTTTCAGGCAGAGGCTAATAATGAGAGACTCAGGAAAGGGAAACAGCGTACATCTTTTCTTAAAAATGTTCCTGGTGTTGCCGGTTTTCTGGTTATTTGCCTCTTTCCTGTAATGGAAGCTATATCATCTATTGCTGCCTTTTGGCAAGAAAAGTTAGGACACAATTAGCTTCTCTATTCCAAAGTGGGTTTCTCTCCCTCTGGAAAATTGTCCTCACTCTTTTTATCAGTTTGCTTTGACGTGTCAGCAACATTTAAAAAACGATCTGTGGTTTCTATATCACTAATAAAATAAACCCCATCTCCTCGTCACTTTCAGTTTATTCTTCATATCTTAATAAAAAGTGGCCTGGGGGAATCTGATAACAGATTATAGTTGTAGCCAAGTTTTCCATGGCACTTGGCTTAGAACAGACTCTTAAACACAATGAACATTAAACACTTCTGCTTTTTAATGTTTGCAAAAGCTTGAAGGCCCTAAATTTTGTGAGGCCTGCATAATGCATAAGATTTCTCATGAAATATCTTTTAATACTTCACATTCTGTTCAATAACATTGGGCCCCTATATGGAGTCAGTAAAGTAACGTTAAGAGAGAATAAAATCATTAAAAAAAAAAGAAAGAAGGAAGGAAAAAAGGAAGAAATAGTAGAAAATATCCTGTGTTTTTAGGAGAAGCCAAATAATTGACCAAGAATAGGATGACTGTTATTTCTTAGTTAAACAACTGATGGTTCCGAATTTCTTTTTTAACTCAATATACAAAAATAATTATAGGTCAAGTTTTCAGTCACTTCTTTGTCCATAAATACGTTTCCCTCTGTTCTTGGAGTGATGGGTAAACATGCGACATCTCTCTAAGCCTCATGATGGTGGGTTTTTCTAATTACCAAAGATTGTCTTTGATGGGAGCCTGTAGTGTTGACAGATGGGCCAACAGAATCTCGTGGTGTTTTATCCCTGACATTTACCAAGATACAAGTACTTAGATCAGTAAACTATTCTGGTTTTAAAATCCTATTGGTCTCGGGATAGGCTGTGCTCAGAAATGACATCTCTAGAATAATTATAAGCTTATTGTGTTGTGATGTTACTGAACATTATACACATTTTACTAAAGAAGCAACAGAAAAAATCATGTTTCTCATCAACTGTGTTACACTTTTTAGGCCATCCTTCTGGGGAAAAAAATAATTCTTTGGCAGCTATAGTTTTGATAAAAGACCTTTACTTTTCCTTTCAATGAGTGTGGGCCAGAGATAGGGACTCTGTAGAACTTCTGGGAAGCTTTTATGCAAAAGAGAGTCTAGATCAGTTTTGTTTTCTCATTTTGACATGGAATACCTGTGAGTAGGTGGTGTGTGAAGTGAAACTTTCTGTGGGCAGATGAGCTGCTACTCGGGACATTCTGGTCTGTGTCTTTTGGTGCCCCTGCTGTCAGGACAGCCACTGGCTGCTGCTAGTAACAGCTGGGGCCCAGAGCATGCTTCCTTTTCTTCTCAACTTTCCTTCTTGTCTTTTCAGGTTCTGGGCAGGTTTCTTTGCTCCTGTTTAAAAAGGTGGACCTCCTTACAAGCACTTGAGCAGAACTCAATACACCGTTCATTTGCATCTGAGAGACTGAGTAACTGCCCGCTCCTCAGACTTTCTTGAGTGTGTAGTTTTGTCATCAGGCCTGCAGAGGCTGTGTAGTGAAGAGAACGGGCATTGGTATCCAATCTGGGTCCCAGTCTTCGCTCTACCACTTACAAACTGCGTGATCTTAGGCATCTTAGCGTCTCGGAGCTCCAGTTTTTTGTTTTTTAAATAATAATATTCATCTCCTATGATTTTTTTTTTTTCCCCCGGTACGCGGGCCTCTCACTGTTGTGGCCTCTCCCGTTGCGGAGCACAGGCTCCCGACGCACAGGCTCAGCGGCCATGGCTCACAGGCCCAGCTGCTCTGCAGCATGTGGGATCTTCCCGGACTGGGGCACGAACCCGTGTCCCCTGCATCGGCAGGCGGACTCTCAACCACTGCGCCACCAGGGACGCCCTCTCCTATGATTGTTAGAAATGCTTAGCGTAATTCTTATTATGTAGTAAGTACCAAACACAGTCAATTTTTTTAGCCTACCCTGTACCCACCCCCAAATACACATCCATACTAGGTCTGTATCTCTTGTACTTTCATGTGTGCAGCTAGCCTGGATGTGTATAGGTTTTGAAAGTACTGATTCTGAGTGCCCAGAGTTTTCCTTTGTTTGCTTTGATTGGAGTCTACAGAGAGGCATGTGCATCTCTAATAGACGTTCACGTGTATTTTATATGTTTTCTCTCACTTCTTTGGCTTGATATAATTGGCAGTGAAGCCACCGAGGTGATGAAGTGAAGTTTTTGAAATCTCCCGTCCCTTTCGGTCTCTACCCTGGAAAGCTTCAAGTGCTACTCAGTGATACGGTGAGGTATAATCTGATTGGATTTGTGCAACAGAGTCCACTTAAGCAACAGCCCCAGACACAGATAACAGCATGTTGGTGTAGAATGGACCATAAAAACAGGTTCTTGACATGCATTGGTGGCAGTACACAAAAGGCAACACAAAACACAGATATATCCTGGAAAAGATAAGTGTGGGAAGAGGAACTGACTTATTGTTAAAACAATTGAGAAATGTGTGAAAATAAGAGCAGGAAACGGGGGTAGGCTCGCAAGGGCAATTGTGAAGAAGCTGGCAGGAGGCTCCGGGAAGGCCTAGAGAGATAACCAATAGCAACAGTGATGGGGGGGGGGGTTTGCGGGTGTTTCTAATATCCCTAAGGAGGGACTGGACAGTGGGAAGCACAGGGCATCTCCTTTGACAAATATCAGGACGGGGGTATATTTTCATAAAATTTACTTATGTGTTCTGTGTTTGGTGCTTTGGAAGAGCCAGAGTTGCTCTAGTTGCCTAGACGAGTCTCTGGAAGTTTCTTCTAAGCTTCTTAGTGCTTGCTGGCTAGATTCTTGAAGGACTAATTCTTAGTCTGTGCAATGCAGCTCTGTCCTGGGATTGCAGAGGCTCCCCTGGTTTAATGGATGTGCATGCCTAGAGTAAAGGAAAGAGATTCCATTGTCAGTTATTCTTAACTTGTTACAGGTAGTTTCATCCGCTCATCAGTGACCCACTTCTTAAATGGAAAGTAGTGTATCATCTCTGAGGCCTCGGGTCCCAGGTGGCAACCATGCCTTCAGTTTGCCAGGAGCTCCAAGAGGACAGGATGCGTATTTACTTAGAAGCTGCCAGTGAAAGAATAGACGAGTTTAGAATTCTGACATCTCCAGACTCCTGCTGTACTGCCCATGTTAATTTATTTATGTCCAGAACAGGCCCACTCCCAATATCATTGATCCATGCATCAGAAATATAAATCAGATCTATGTCCTTTTTTCAAGGAGCTGATAATCTAGCAAGAGAGATAGGAAAATAAAATCTAGATACAAGGACTGCATGGTAAAAGTATTAAGTGCTATGAGAAGCACAGCCTAAGTGCGGTGGGTATTCACGAAGGGGATTCAAGGAAGACTTCTTGGAGGAGGTCATACAGTCTTGAGAGGTTTTCTGAAAGGCAGAGAGACATGGGACCGAGAGGGACGAAGGGCATCCCAGACAGGATGCTGTGTGGGTGATGGCATAGAGGCTACAGGTGAGAAACTGGAGCTTGGGAGCCGTTGGGCAGCTCTTGCAAACCACCTGGGCTGGAGTTGATGAGAGCCTCAACCAGAGAGGTGAGGGAAAGGGTCTAAGATGTTACAGAACTAACTTTTTGGTTGTGAGGGACAAGGACGAGAGAGATCAAAGTCGCTGCCAGGCTCCTGAGCAGGCACTGCCGTTCCAAAGAAGAGGAGAGGAAGGGACTTGAAAAATTCATTGAGAGGGCTTCCCTGGTGGCGCAGTGGTTGAGAGTCAGCCTGCCGATGCAGGGGACACGGGTTCGTGCCCTGGTCCGGGAGGATCCCACATGCCGTGGAGCGGCTGGGCCCGTGAGCCGTGGCCGCTGAGCCTGCGCGTCCGGAGCCTGTGCTCCGCGACGGGAGGGGCCACAACAGTGAGAGGCCCGTGTACCGCAAAAAAAAAAAACCAAAAAAAAAAAAAAAAAGCACTGAGAAACATAAGCCTCCGGAATCGTAGGTGCCCAAGGGACATCCAGATGGATGAGTCTCGCAGGTCTGGACTCAGATAAGGGTTGGAGGTAAAGGTTTGGGGGGTTATTTATATAGAATTTAAAATTGAGGGGAAAAAAAAACCTAGATGAGCTTGCCAAAAAAGAATGAAGAATGCAAAGGCACATTCTTGGGGATCATTTTAGCTTTTTAATAAGAGGGAGAGAAAAACCAGAAAAGATTGTCTCAGAAAAAGTGGCCTGAGGGAAGAAAACAGGAGCATGCAGTGTCTTTGAACTGCAAGGCAGAAGAGAATTCTAAGGGGAGAGGTGAAGAGGATCAAAGAGGGATTGAGAAAAGTGAGGACTGAGAAAAGGCCATTGGATGTGGAGATTAAGAGGTCAGTACAACCTTGGAGGGGACAGGCTTAGCAGACTAGGAACAAAAGCCATTTGCAAGAGAGTAAGGAGTGACAGGGTGGTCAAGGAGTAGAGGCAGTGAACAGAAATTATACTTTCAAAAGTTTGGTGGAGGGCTTCCCTGGTGGCGCAGTGGTTGAGAGTCCGCCTGCTGATGCAGGGGACACGGGTTCGTGCCCCGGTCCGGGAGGATCCCACATGCCGCAGAGCGGCTGGGCCCGTGAGCCATGGCCGCTGAGCCTGCACGTCCGGAGCCTGTGCTCCGCAACAGGAGGGCCACAACAGTGAGAGGCCTGCGTACTACCAAAAAAAAAAAAAAAAAAAAAAAAAGTTTGGTGGAAAACCTTGTTTTTTTGTTTGTTTGTTTTTGCCCTTGACTCAGGATCCTTGTGCCCTGATGAAAAGGACATGCATTCAAGGAAACAGAAAGGAGCAAAATGACAGAAAAAAAAGACAGCTGATGAGTAGAGACTTGGAGCAGGGTGGCAGGGGAGAAAGCTTGTTGTCTGTGAAGTGGCTTTGGGTGGGGAGGAACCCTGGCGTCCAGAGAGGAGCTGGGTGGTCAAGCCCAAGTCCTGGCTGAGTACAAAGTAGGGGTGTCCGCCGGGGAGGGTGAGCCTCAGCTTGAGGGGAGCTGAGCAGGTCTGACTAGAGATGGTGACCTGAAGGGAATGCCCAGCCTTGGCAGGACACCCTTGTGTTTAGGTGATGCGATTTATCGCGGAACTTGCTGCCCCAGTCTTGTGACTTTGCTCATGAACAGTGAGGTTAGGAGGCAGTGAAGGCAGAGAACGTGTGAATATCGTGCCTGCTCAGCATGGGGCAGGGGCATCCCGAGGACTCGGGTGTGGCTTAAGGGTTTGAGTACACGCGGGCTTCTGGGGGTGAAGGAAGCGAGGCCAGCAAGTCAGCATTCCCCCCACGAAGCAACGGCTCCTGAAGGCCGCCAGCAAGGGCTACAGACCATCGCACCGAAGTGACGTGAGATGGGAAAAGCAGACCTGGCCCCTCAGAGCATCGAAAATGAAATCAGTTTCCCTTTTCTCCCTCAAATTAAATCTCAGAAAAGCTAAGATAGTCGAATCGAGGGGGATGGTGGACGCTGAGGAAGGGAAGGGGAGAGGAGGAGAGGGGCTAAAGCAGCGTGTAGTGTACGGGAGGAGAGAGTGCGGAGGACAAGCAAGGAAGGGTAGGGCCGTGTGTGCCGGTGACCGAGGGGGAGGTGCAGGGTGGCTCGCATCCTCACCTCCCCGCCCGCGTTTCCTCCCTCCAGGAGCTTCTGCAGGCAAAGCAGGACCTTCAGCATCTACTCATCGCCAAAGAGGAGCAGGAAGACCTCTTGAGAAAGCGGGAGCGCGAACTCACCGCCCTGAAGGGAGCCCTGAAAGAAGAGGTTTCCAGTCACGACCAGGAGATGGACAGGCTGAAGGAGCAGTACGACGCCGAGCTGCGGGCCCTGCGGGAGAGCGTAGAGGAGGCCACCAAGGTGGGTCCCGGCCAGAGTGCGGAGGGGGTGTCCGTTGCTTGCCTGCCTTTTCGTGACAGGGTGAAACTCAGTTTCATCCGATGATTGATCCAGACCTTGTTCACAGACAATAAACTCAGCAGTTCTGTTGGTCACCGTTTTAAGTTTGTAAACTTAAAAATTGTTAAGGACCCTGCTTAGAAGCTCTTGCATGCAGTGAGGTTTAGAAAGCCCAGGAGTGAACCCCTCCAGGGTTCCTAAAGGTCGCTGGCCTAGGGCACTGCGTGACTTTGCTAATGGGGTAGGGTTGCAGACGGGACCCAGATTTCTGGAATCCTTCACCCCTGCCCCCGCCTGTTCCTTCCGACTTGTGAAGCCTTTTGTTAGACAATTCAGGTTCTTTTCTCAGCAGAGTTACAAGAGGGTTAATGGGCTGAATTGCCCAAACCCTTGCAAGATAATTTTTCTCTTAATTGAATTCTTGGCTCCTGCAGATAGATTCTAAATTATGTTGAGGTCTTTGGTGCGGGCCTCACGTGGGCTGTTAAAGAAAAGGGGAAAATGAAGGGGAAAATGTTGTGAAATACCATGCCATCTTTAGGGAAAGAGGGGAATTACAGAGTATAAATTGTTTAGAGTCTTTGCAATATATAGGTTAAAGATGATGAAGAAAGAACTCTTGATATTGTTTGTTTATTCTGTGATGATTACAGTGACAGCTCAGAGCTGGTAGGCCCTCTCTCCTGTGCTGCATAGTGACTCACTGATTTTCAGTTACAGCATGGTAATTGCAAATGACAAGAAGTGAAAGATGGGTTTGTTGTCTAACAATAAAACATTTGGGAAATAGTCTGCCTGGGGTTATTATAACAGACAGTTAAAAAAAAGTTGATTTGCCTATCTTAGTTTTTTTAAGGTTTGGTTTAGTTTGGGGGAGAAAAGCGAAACTGATTTAATTTTCGTTGCTTTGCAGGGACATGTCTCTTTTTTCCGTCTGATTTCCTTTCTGTGCAGGAGCCTGGTGTCCTTTCTCTTGGCCTTTATGTGCTGTTGCTTCATGGGGGACATGCCAACAGGCTGCTGAGTAAAATAATTTTCCTTTGGACCCATCATGTCTTTATCATCTTCAGACCTTATGTCAAAGGTTGAGTTAACATGGTTTATTCATTGAAGGGTAGTTGAGGATGGTGTTTGGCAAGTTTATAGTAATTTGACGGTAAGGAAAATTAAACTTATGCCACACACGGGATGAAGGAGATTTTATTGGAAGTTTCTAGGTCCTCTGCTGTCACATGTTACAAGTGGGGAAGGGAATCATGGTAGGCGAAAGAGGATCTTTGTTGTATGGAAATGAGATAATCTGTAAAGACTTAGGCTACTGCATTTTTGTTGTTGTTTTTAAATTTTATTTATTTTTGGCTGCGTTGCATTTTCGTTGCTGCGCACAGGCTTTTCTCTAGTTGCGACGAGGGGGGCTACTCTTCGTTGTGAGGTGTGGGCTTCTCATTGTGGTGGCTTCTCGTTGCAGAGCACGGGCTCTAGGCGCATGGGCTTCAGTAGTTGTGGCATGCAGGCTCAGTAGTTGTGGTGCACAGGCTTAGTTGCTCCATGGCATGTGGGATCTTCCCGGACCAGGGCTCGAACCCGTGTGCCCTGCATTGGCAGGTGGTTTCTTAACCACTGTGCCACCTGCGAAGCTTGGCTAATGCATTTTGAGATCTCCTGACATTTATGCATTGCTTCAAATTAGACAAAAAAGAATCACACAGACCAGCGACAAGCCATTTGTAGTCGACAGTGTGTGCCCTTTGTCGCCTTGTGGCTGTCCCTAGCACAGTGTCTGACACAGTCACATCTGTGCCGCATCTGATGAGTGCAAGTAAGCGGAGGATCAGTTCCCCTCTTAACTGGATTTTCAGTGCCTGGTGTGTGGTTCCTGTTGAATTTTCTCCAGTGATGACATGGGAGATCTTTTAGGAAACTCTATTTCTCTGCCTTGTTTTTGTTTTTTTTGTTTGTTTGTTTGTTTTTTGCGGTACACGGGCCTCTCACTGTTGTGGCCTCTCCCGTTGCAGAGCACAGGCTCCAGACGCACAGGCCCAGCGGCCATGGCTCACGGGCCCAGCCGCTCCGCGGCATGTGGGATCTTTCCGGACCGGGGCACGAACCCGTGTCCCCTGCATCGGCAGGCGGACTCAACCACTGCGCCACCAGGGAAGACCCTCTGCCTGCCTTTTGCATTTCCCTGCAGTTTCTTAAAGAGGATCCTGATTGTTTTTTTTTATACCTTGTTAGCTTTTGCTTCTGAAGGTGTTTTCCAAACAAATGTGGCAGAATCATATTTAATGGAAAAAAATTATGTCAATGTAATGGACAGATGCTGCCTTTTTTTTTTTTTTTTTCCGGTACGTGGGCCTCTCACTGTTGTGGCCTCTCCCGTTGCGGAGCACAGGCTCCGGACGCGCAGGCTCAACAGCCATGGCTCACGGGCCCAGCCGCTCCGTGGCATGTGGAATCTTCCCAGACCGGGGCACGAACCCGTGTCCCCTGCATTGGCAGGCGGACTCTCAACCACTGCACCACCAGGGAAGCCCTAAATATAATTTTTTAATTTAGTAAAGAGTTTCTTAAATTTTACACTGGCCTTTATTTTTTTTTTAATTTTAAAAATTTTTTCATAAGAGATATATTTTCCAAAGTTCTTTTTTTAAAAAATTAATTAAATAATTTTTGGCTGCACTGGGTCTTCATTGCTACATGCGGGCTTTCTCTAGTTGTGGTGAGTGGGGGCTACTCTTCGTTGTGGTGCACGGGCTTCTCATTGCGGTGGCTTCTCGTTGTGGAGCACGGGCTCTAGGCACGGGGGCTTCAGTAGTTGTGGCACACGGGCTCAGTAGTTGTGGTGCACGGGCTCAGTAGTTTTGGCGCACGGGCTCAGTAGTTGTGGCGCACGGGCTTAGTTGCTCTGTGGCATGTGAGATCTTCCCGGACCAGGGCTCGAACCCGTGTCCCCTGCACTGGCAGGCGGATTCTTAACCACTGCGCCACTAGGGAAGTCCTGTACACTGGCCTTTAGCCTTTTCCTGCCTCAGGGGAGGGACTCACCCACCACTGTGACTAAAAGCTGACATTTCTTTAAGGAACTGCTTTATATTAAAAAGTTTATTTAAAAAGTTTATTTCCTTGGTAAGTCTTTGGAGGCAGCCCAACCTCCTAGCATCAGTTTTTCTAATTTTTGCTACTGAATCAGGGCCAAAAATCCCTACAGTGCTATTTTATCATTGTCAAATAGCAAATATTTCATTCTGGCCTGAGCTTGAGCACTAAAAGTTTTAAATTACTAGAACATTTGGTGAAAACTGTCACATTATATTAAGAATGTTTTTATAGGTATTCCAAACAGATACTCTGTAAAAGTGGTTTTCGTAGACCCAGACAGCCACACCTTTTAAAGAACAGATTGATTGCTCAACAGAGGAGAATTCATGAGCGCCCTGATGGTGTGGGGTGTCCTCGTGCAGCAGAATGAACGTCACTTCCCCTCAGAGCGGTGGTAGTTCAGGGCATTAAGTGAGCTGCTTCAGTTCCCTCCCCACAGAAGGAGGGGTCTTTACATTGTTAGAAAGAGGATTCTGTCTATCCCACAGTCTTTGAAAAGACTGTGTGATAGATAGAACGTTGTTCCATAACATACTTTTTTTCTATGTTATGTTCTTTTATACTCTTTCCAGTTTTGAAAAGGAAATGTCCTCTTTCTCCTTGGGTCTGTGGCAGTGGCTGGGATCCACGTGCAGAAATGGACAGTCAGTGGGGATGTGCATGACTGTCATCTGGGAGTGAAATGAAGACTGTCCATAGCTGTTAGCGTCTTCTTTTCATCCCTACTCCTCCCTGTCCCCAGTTCTTGAGCAAGAGAGAAGTGTAGATGGTGGTCAGCATTTTCAGATTTCTCAGAGAGTAGGCCCAGCTCAAATTCCAGCTCCTCTAAGAGCTTGCTTCTTGGACTTGACAGTTTCCAGGGGCCTGGTATTGCTGATTACAGAGTAGGAAAGAGTAAATGCCCCAAGTGAAGCTATAGGAGATGGCTTGTGCTGGTGGAAACCAGGAAAGATTTCATGGAGGGAGCTGTGAGAGGTGAGTGGTATTTGGACATGTGAGCATGGAGGCTGAGGACAGTTGGGGTACCGAGTACAGCATAAGCAACACCTTGTTAGGTGGGAAGGTGAGATGTGTGTTTGGGCTGGAGCCTTATGGAGCAATAGAAGAGAGGAGAAGGCAGGCTTAGGATAGGGGGAAGAAGAGGAGGACACAGATGCAGAGACCTGAAGAGAAGCAGCCAGGATCAGTAACAGAAAAGCAAGGGGAAAAGCGTTGTATTTGGCTTAATTAGTGAAACATTTGAGAAACTTGTAAAAGCAGCCCGTTTTTATATTACATACTTATACGTTGAGTCTGTGTGGTTTTATATTGTTCTGCTCTTTATAGTGTAAATTCTTTCTCACGTTACAGCCACATTTTGTATTCTCTATAACCCTTAGAGAAATTTTATTCAAATTCAGTGATGTTGAAACTTTTCTTTTCCCCTCCAAAACTGTCCTTAGATTATGCCCTTATGTGTGTGTTTCACCTGATAATTTGGAAATGTCGCTCAGTCTTGTAAAAATGAATACGTGCTCTTGTGCTCCTTTCTCATAGCATCTGTAGATTGTTCCTTCCCTCTCGGCTACCAATCTGTGAACAATTTCTTTTCAAAGCATAAGGTCGGCAGAGGGTCAGATGGTAAACCCAGTGCTAATCTCAGGATCAATGGAATTGCCTTCCTTAAGAGAAGGCTAATTCAGTGTGAAATCTCATTTCTGTCTTCTCCGGTGGAGGCACGTTAGCCGGGGAAACTGTAAAACATCCTTATTTCCTCAGCTCTTTAACTTCACGTAATCAAGTTACTCTGAATGACAGCTGTTGAGAGCGGGGGAAGCGGCAGGTTTGTCATCAGGTGCCCACAGGAAAATGTCCCTTTTCTGCAGATTCGAGTGTGCCTAGAGTGGCTCAGGTCCCTCCGTCGGCAAAAGTAACATGGGAAACATTCAAGGTTTAAAAAGTTCTACTTTTCACTTTTTTTTCCTCTCTAGTTTTTTCCCCCCAGAGCTGGCGCTTCATAATTACATCACTCTTCTGCATTCTGTACTAATTAAAATGTACCTGAATAAAGAGGCCTGGTGTGGCATCCTAGGGTGTTCGTTTTGAACCTTCCATCAAAGCCCCAGACATGCCCCGTCCCTGCTGTGTCTCTGATCCCAGGTGCATGGGTCCTGGTAAATCTCTTATGGGCCTTGGTGAACAGTAAACGGGACATCCCAACAGTTCACTCCTGGTGTTTGATCGGAGCTGCCAAAGTCACTTGCTGTGGGTGTAGAAGACTGAGTAAGAGTCCCTGACATGCCCATTCATTTTCCATCAGATATTTGAGTGTGTTTTACCACTGCCAGTCACTGAGGATACAAGGCAGGCAAACCATGGTTTCTAGTGTTTTTTTTTTGAGTGTGTTTTACCACTGCCAGTCACTGAGGATACAAGGCAGGCAAACCATGGTTTCTAGCTTGGAAGATCTTTTTGTAGCCTTGTGGGGAGAAATGTGCAAATAAGATGAGAATGAAGTTCTAGGTGCTGTGGTTGAGGCACATGCAGGGCAGGAGATCAGGAAGGGCTTCTGGCGTCCGAGGGCAGCGTTCAGGAGAGAACCAGCACATCTGTTCTGTAACTTGACGCCCTACGTGTCTTTTGCGTACCAAATACTGGAGAATTAGACATGAAAACGATAATTCCTTTCCAAGACCTCTCTGAGAGTTTCTGAACAGTATCCCATCTTGAACCTGCTGGCTTTGTACCCAACTCCTCTTCATAAACTCAGAGTTAACATTTAGAATTGCTAGAAAGTTTAAATAGTCTAAATGCAAGACAAAGAAAGAACGTTGACCTGAGGGATGAGTTAAAGTAGACTTCATTTATTTAAAAAATCAATTAGGTCCCAGTTATAGGGAAGGTTTCTGGAGGGGTAGGACCTCATGAAGTGAATATTTATGGGGAAGGCCTCTTTCCCGCTAGGATGACAGCCTCCAGGGAGCTCTCCTTCGGGTCTCTCGCCTAACTGCAAGGGAGCAGATTTAGCTGCTGCCGTTCTGTGGGGAGTGTCACAGTGCAGGAGAAAGGATCCTCACACAGAGAGGCCAGCCTTCGGCAGGTTTTTTTTTTTTTTTAACATCTTTATTGGAGTATAATTGCTTTACAATGGTGTGTTAGTTTCTGCTTTATAACAAAGTGAATCAGTTATACATATACATATGGTCCCATATCTCTTCCCTCTTGCATCTCCCTCCCTCCCACCCTCCCTATCCCACCCCTCCAGGCGGTCACAAAGCACCGAGCTGATCTCCCTGTGCTATGCGGCTGCTTCCCACTAGCTATCTACCTTACATTTGGTAGTGTATATATGTCCATGCCTCTCTCTCGCTTTGTTTTAATGACACTCCCTTGAGGCCTCATAAGTGTCGGTTGAGTAGGAGGGCGTTTTCCTGTAGCTCCTGGGAGAGAGGAGGTGGCAGCACGGCTTTCAGGTTGCCCAAAGCACTCGGATGACCCAGAAAATCACAGTGAATTCACATGGAGTGTGAAGAGAAAGTGTGGAAACTTGGTGGAGAAGGAGTACAAAAGCCTTGTCCTGGCCTCAGGAGGAATAGCAGAACAGCCTGGTCTGCGAGTCACACTGTCTGTGCTGCATCTGACATAGGCTTTAAGCCCGCCTGTGGGAGGGGGGACAGCTCTTGCCCGTTTCCCACCTGTATGAGGAATGCCCAGAGGACGAGGCATAAATAACGCAGAAGATTGGGCGACCACTAGTCAGCATCAACGCGTCACCGTTGGGAATGGATGGTTGATACAGTATTTGGACTCTCTGTCAATAAGTAGTTCATTCATAGTCATTCATTAATTGGGCAAGTATCCATTCCAGCATTTCATGTGGGCCAGGCACTGTGCTGGGTTGTGGGGATAAAATGGGTAAGAGGGGTGAGACGGACAGAGTTCAGCCAGTCATGTGTGTAAATGTGTAATTCAGTTGTGATAAGCGCTTTGAAATGGAGGGAGGGACGGGAAGCTTCCTCAAGCAAAATGAGGATGGAGATCTGAAGGATGAATGGGAATTAACTAGGGTTAAAAAAACCTCACAGAATGTTCCAGGCAGAGGAAACAGCATGTGCACAGGGCTTGGTGGAAGGAGGGGGTGCAGTCTGTTCAAGGTGTTGAATGAAGGCCAGTGAGGCTGGGCTGTGAAGGACCACGGGAAGTCTGGAGTGAGAGGAAGTGGAGAGCAGAGTAGGGACCAGCTCATGCAGCCTGTGTGCGTCTTAAGGATTTTGTTGTGTGTGTGTGTGTGTGTGTGTGTGTGTGTGTGTAACACAAGCAGAGCAGATTCCTTCTGTGGCAAAGAGTCTGCTCTGATCTTTACAAGTAAGGACGTTGCCCTGGGATGACGTATTCATGCTGCCACTTTAGATGGAGGCATGAGCTCTCTGGGGTCTCTTCAGCAATCTATTTCCATTTTTAATGAGGCCTCTCTCTCTGCTGAAGGGCAGAGGGGAAGGGAGTTGGGGTCATAGAGGGTCCCATTTTCTTGAAAAAATTAAAAACTTTTTTATTGAAGTGAAGTTGATTTACAATGTTGTGCTGATTTCTGCTGCCCAGCAAAGTGACTCAGTTATACACGTATATACATTCTTTTTTTATATTCTTTTCCATTATGGTTTATCCCAGGAGATTGGATATAGTTCCCTGTGCTATACAGTAGGACCTTATTGTTTATCCATTCTAAACATAATAGTTTGCATCTACTAACCCCAAACTCCCAGTCCATCCCTTCCCTTCCCCCCTCCCCCTTGGCAGCCACAAGTCTGTTCTCTATGTCTGTGAGTCTGTTTCTGTTTCGTAGATAGGTTCATTTCTGCCATATTTTAGGTTCCACATATAGGTGATATCATATGGTATGTTGTCTTTCTCTGTCTGACTTACTTCACTTAGTATGATAGTCTCCAGTTGCATCCATGTTGCTGCAAATGGCATTATTTTGATCTTTTTTTATGGCTGAGGGGCATCCCATTTTGTTTGTGACACTTTTCTCTTTGCTGATCATTGGTTCCCTGAATTAGTAAACTGTGTCTGTGAGTGAGTTGGTGAGGGGAGGGTGGGTAGGGATCATGGATGAAGGGGAAAGCATGGTCTGTTGGTGGTGAGGTTTGTAGGAGGAAAGTTTTGTTTTCTAACAAGGCTGTTACAGTGTCTTAGTGCTAGAAATACCTTTAGACACTTATAGAAGTAGAGAGAATAACCTAGTAAGGTGCTTGCCTGTCTCCCCAAATGGAACAAACGTTCTGAGATCTCCGAACCATCCGTGGACACCACCCACTGAGTGGTGTATAACTGAGTCCAAAAGTGTGAGCGAGGCAGGAGTGGTGGTCACTCACTGAGAGCCAGGAACCAGGTGCATTTCCAGGTGTGGATATGCCCACAGAACTGGGCAGTGTAAGCAGACGGGCTATTTTAAATAGCCAAGGATGATTGCAGCCACTATAATATTGCAAATAGTTGAATCTTTAACATGTGAAAGGAAAACTGCATTAATTTTGTTATCAGAAATCCTACTCAGTCTGTGTTGTATTTTTTCTGATCTGCTGTATTCTTTCTGACCCTCTGAATTCTGCCTGATGAATATTTTTCTAAAGACTTGCCAAGATCACTAAGTAGATTTCTACTTGGTGGAAAAACTTGGCAGTATTATTTGATCACTCTAAGCAGAAAATGGAGGATGTCATAAGCTCTAAGTCCATTAGATAAGAAGTAGTGTGGAAACAGAAATATTTATAAGGTCAAAGTAAGTCAGGGCTTATAGGGCTTTTATGGTAGCCAGCTTCTGAGATGACCTGCTCCCCTGCCCAGTGATCTATGCTTCCTGGGAATCTTTCTCCTTTGTAGGCCCTTCCCAGGTTGGATAGGGCGCTCTGTGTGACCAGTAGAGAATGGTGGAGTGTGACTTCCAAGGCTAGATAAAAGACATCATTTTAGCTTCTTCCTTGCTTCCTCTTCAATTGCTTGCTCTGGGGAAAGCCAACTGCCATGTTATGAGGGCCCTCAAGTAGCCTGTGGAAAGTCCCATGTGATGAAGGACTGAGGCCTCCTGTCAGTAGCCATTTGAATGC
Source organism: Orcinus orca (assembly GCF_937001465.1). Taxonomy (NCBI): domain Eukaryota; kingdom Metazoa; phylum Chordata; class Mammalia; order Artiodactyla; family Delphinidae; genus Orcinus; species Orcinus orca. The sequence goes on along the minus strand of NC_064560.1, from coordinate 100,913,437 downwards.
ACCATCTCAGAAGTGGATCCTCCAGCCTCACTCAAGCCTTCAGATGACTGCAGCCTTGGCCAACATCTTGGGCCAATCTCATCAGAGACCCTGAGCCAGAACTACCAAAGTCACTTCTAGATTCCTTACCTTCAGAAACTCTGTGAGTTAATAAATGTTTACTATTACTTTTGGCTGCTGAGTTTTGGGGTAATTTGTTATGCAGTAATAGCTGACTAATACAGCATTTTGACAAAGCCATCTCTCTTATGCCACATTTCCTTATAGCCCCTGACTCCAGCAGAGCCATAGTATCCTGCCATACCCTTGGTCTAGTCCTTGTTTTGCTGGACTATACCTGTTAGGTGATATGTCATTCTCCCCATTTTGAAGGAGGGACCATCTTATCCTTTGTATCACCAGCACCTTGCAGAGTGCTCAGTAAGTGTTCTCTTTCTGCATGAATCAGAATGTGCAAAGGTTAAAAAGAACACAAGCATAGTTTGAGAGGGAAGCGTTCTAAATTTGGCTTTGCTTTTATTGACTTCATAGAAGACTCCTAGTCCTTCCTGGTTTTTGTTTCCTTTGTTTTAAACGGGTACTATTTTTATTATCAAAAACAAACCAGAAATCAGGGCATATGCATATATGCTTGTGCATGTATAGACTATCTCAGGAGGGACGCAGAGCGATAGTGATTGCCTTTGGGGACAAGTAGGGGGAAGGGGTGAGAGGAAAACTTTTTAAAAACGGCATCTAAAACCTTTTATACTACCTCAATCTATCCCATGTATAGTGAAATAGGGGTACTGATCTGTGCCTTCCCTAGGCAGTCTCAGAGGAAACCATGGGTTTAGTGGTGTATGTTTCCTTTTTGTCCTTCGGGGCCCCTGTCTCAGCTTTGGCCTTCACCTTCCATCTGCTACCCAGGTCTGTGTGTCTGTGTCCATGGGCATCACTTCCATCCTCAGATCTTTTTTCCCACGGCCGCCATCCCGGTTCAGGCCTCGTTATCTTCAGCTTGGATGGTTTCAGCAGCCGTCTCCCTGCTTCCTCTCCTGGTTTGGCCCCTTCAGACCATACCCGCCCTGTTGTGGGTTGGCCACCCTCTGGTCCGCCCCCCACTCCCAGCAAGTCCTGATGGCTTCCCTCCAGTTACAGTTACAGCCCTGCATGAGCTGCCTCCCACCTGCCTTTTCAGCTCTGGTCCTCACTGTTGTCCATGATGAGCCCAGTGTCAGCCACACAGCGCGGTTCCCCATTCCTTGGTAGAGATGTGTGCCCTGTCCCCACACGCTTGCCACCTCTGGGCCTTTGCTTTGTAGTCCCCTTCCATCGCGAGTCCAGTGTGGTACCGTAGACAGGGTAGAGGCTTGCGTCAGAAGATGTGGGCCTTGTCTCCACTGCTTACTGGCAGGGAGATCCTTTTGTGGGGTACTGTATTTCATTTTATGGAGTAATGCTGCACATAATTTTTTTTACAGTTGAATTTCTGGGGAGTTCCCTGGCTGTCCGGTGGTTAGGACTTCGCACTTCCACTGTAGGGGGCACGGGTTTGATCCCTGGTCAGGGAACTAGGATCCTGCATGCCGTGCAGTGCGGCAAAAAAAAAAAAAAATTGAATTTCTGTGCACCACTTGGCAAAATACCATTTCTTCCTCTTCCTCCCAATTCCTGCAGTCCCCTTGTATGTTCTTTGGGAGATAATCTGCACTGGTGGTTGTCAGCCAGGAGAGATTCTGCCTACTGTCTCTGGGGGAACCGGTGGTTGTCAGCCAGGAGTGATTCTGCCCACTGTCTCTGGGGGAACTGGTGGTGTCTGCAGACATTTTTGGTTGTTGTAACTGGGGGGATGCTACTGGCACGTAGTGGGTGGAGGCCAGGGGTGCTGCCACATGTCCTACAATGCGCGGGACAGTTTCCCAGCCCCCGCCATGTATTTCTGTTGAGAAACTGGAATCTATGTATACAAGTGCGTGTATATGTTTTTGTGTGTGTGTGTATTCTTTTCTTTTTATACAATGACTGCTGCGTGACCTTAAGCATAGTTGGCAAGCAGAATATTGTTGGCAAACCTCATCTGTGATCCACCATATCCTCTTCTCTCAGTTGGGAAAATAATACTAACAGCGCCTGTCTCCCAGGATTGTACATATTCTGGTCTCAGGCTGTGTCTTCTGACTTGCTCTCCTGTGTCCTCCTCCTAGACTTCTCCCTGTGTCCCCTGGGCAGTCCCTCTGCCTTCTTTCCTCTGTCTCTCTGCTCAGATTAGCTGTCTAATCTCTAAAGTCCTTCAGTACCCCCTGTGCCTTGGTCTCTGCGGTTAAAATTCTGCCTGTCCTTCAAGGCTGAGCTCACATGTCCTCTTCTTCCTGTGGTCCAGCAGCTGCTGTCCTTTCTCTTTGAGATCCCCAGAGCCTTTGCCCCTCCTGTAGCGTTTTTTGTGGTTTGCTTTGCCTATAGTTGTTGATTCACTCAGCTCATGCACATGGTACGAAGCCTGGGGCTTCAGAGATGGACAGGATGGTCTCTGCTGCTGTCCCGAGACAAAGTTGATGCCGCCAGTTTGGCACGTGAAACGATGGCATCCAGGTTTGGAGAGGCTTTTATACAGCATGTAAAGCGGAAATACAAAAAGCAATGATTTTGTTCCAATTAGTCAGGCCAGGAAAAGTCCCTCAGAGGGAATGAGGCTTGAACTGAGTCTTGGGAGCAGTGAGAGTAGTGAGGTGATTTCGGGCATTCAGCTGGAGGGAATGTCATAAGCTGGAGCATGGGACCTTGGGATTGTTCTCTCCTGAGACTTTAGGGGTAGCCATTTTCCTTACTCATTTTTGTACCATCCATAGTTTTACCCTAGGCAGTTAATAGATTTGTTTGTGTGTTCATGTACGTATTCATTCAAATATTTTTGAGTGCTTTCCATATTTTAGTTACTGAATGGATACAAATGGGTTTAGCATGTTAGTGGCAGATGCATTGCAGTGGAAACCGTTAGAGTAGTAGGTGGCCTCTGCACATGTGGTTTAGTGAGTTTGGAGCTACAGATTAAGTCATGTGTTCGTGGTGAGCACATGTTAGGACTCTGGAAATGTGTGTAAGAACAGTCAGCGGCAGATGTAATGGAAAGCTCCTCCTGCCCCAGTGATCACTAGGGAATAGAACTTGTGTGAGCCAGCGTTACTAGGTTGGTTTCATGAAAGACAAAATAAAGCGCAAGGTGTTTGTTCTACAGGGTGATTGCAGCAGTTTTCACAGTAAAGGGTAAAGCAGTGTTGTTTTGTCAGCAGTAAGTAGGAGTTGGGTGGGAGAGGGGACAAGGGAGAGGACTGTTCTTTTCCTAGGACATTCCAAAGTCATGGATGAATCTTGCCCTTGGGGACTTACAGACGAAGGGGAGAAGATGGCCAAGTGTGCATATTTCTCCTTTTAACACTTACCCTCTTTTTCTTTGTTAAATTTCTGCACATGTGTCTCAAGTGTGTGGTCCAGAGAGAAGAAATACTGGCTGTGTCTGGTTTTAGGGAAACTCTAAGTCCACTTACAGTTAGAAAAATGGGATGGGCTGGATGTGCTTCAGAGACTTGCTGGAACAAGGCTGGGGATAAATAAATATAAATAAATATATAAATGTATAAATAAATATAAATAAATGACAGAGCCCAGAAGAGGTGGCAGTAGAGAGGACATGAAAGCATCTGGGCAGATACGGCATAGGAGGATGTGAAAGCCTTGTCTTTTCCATCCCTGAATTGTCCAAGCACCTAAAGATGTCTGTTCTGCACCAGGGAAAATGTTGGCTAGATGACAACGTAGGGAAGACTTAGAAGCCTGCACATTTAGTTGGAAAACCCTGAGTTCTTCATGGCTTTGGAGCAAGAGCTCTGCAAGAGCAATAGGCTCTGGAACGTGGGCAGTGGGCTTGTTCTGGAGAGTCCACATGGAGAGGCTTTTGAGCCAGTTGCGTTTATAAATATGACCCTGAACTTGAGTCCAGCGTGTGCCAAGCCCCAAGGAGGGGTATGGTGTTTGAATCCCTTGTGCTTCCTGATCTACAGGGTCCTCTCTGCCTGGTGAGGCATTTTTCTGTCATGGCTCTAAGCCTGTGACCTTGTCTGAGAAGATTCCCACTGCTTCTTCCATACTTGGTTTCTGAGACCTCAGGAAGCCAAGCACCTACCCTGCCTGCTGGGCTTCCTTCTACCATTCCTGTTGTGGACAGTCCCTTGGAGTGCCAACTCACTGCCATTTCCCATACCTGTCTTAGAGACCCTCAAGGCAGAAGCAGACGCCTGTGCTGTGTACCGTGAACTTCCTGCTGCTGAACTGGGGAGAAAACGTGGCTGGGAGGCGGTGAACTCTGCAGCTGACTCAGGCCCAGTGGAGAACCAGGGTTAATAATTTACTGTACCTCTCTGCAGCCACCGATGTTGACCTTGACGAAACTCTGGTAGAAATTAGTCAGAGCCTGGCGTGGCATTTAACTAACAGGATAATATGACAGGGAAGTAACTTCTTGTTGAGAGGTTAGTCCTGTCTCTGAGTTTACAGTTGGCATTCGCGTGCATCTGGTCCTGTTTGCATCTGGAGTGGAGAACTGTTTGCTCACCGTATTCACAGTGTTCATGAGACAAATATGTCACCCAAGGTCAGGGGGCCTGGCTTTATGTGGAGCTGCTCATCGTGGCAGGAGGACAAAAGCCACATTGATGGAGAAGGCCTGTAGGAGAGGCAGTAGAACAAATCTGGGCTTAGTGGGTGTGGCAGGTGAAGAGGGCTCCCTACCCCACCCCCAGGCCTTCTATCTTAAATTCATAGCCCCTTTTCTTGAGCAGTTCGGAATCTTTTACCTCTGGTGCTGGGAGAAGGTTAGACTGATTAAACTTCCTAGTGTAAAGTCAACAGCACTGCTGCTTCTAGAAGGTTCTTCAGTTTGGGGAAGTGGGCGCCTCTCCCTGTAGAATCTGTTCTCTCCCTTCCCTGAAATGAAACCAGCCTCAGGGAAATGGAGATAGCTAGATTAAAAGCCCTAGTTAACTATTGGATAAGCCTAGGCTGCTAACAAATACGTGGTAACCCAAAGGTGGACTCTCCTTACGGGTGAGTTACCTAAATGCTGTGTTAGATGTGCAGTGGGCTTGTGTTATTGCTCTCGGAAGTGGGAACGCAGTCATTTCCCTGTCAAGAGCCGCAGAGTGCTGTGGACGTCTAGCTGCCGTCCTCCTCCCTCGGGCCTGTAGGAAAGTGCAGTGATTTAGAGATGGTTCCAGCATAGGGTTTCTAGGTTTCTGCTTTTCTAGTACACCGGCATTTTTATCCAGCCATCAAATACATGCTCTCTAAGTAGATGTGTACTTTTGGGGAAAACAGCTGGCCCAAGATGGGAGTGTGTGGGGAATGAGACCGAAAAGCAGAGCAAGTCAGCAAAAGGAGAGGTGGAAGAGGAAGGGCAGGAGCTAGAAGAAAGGGCTGGGGCTGGAGACCAGTACCCAGCTGCAGAGGAAATCGGCATGAGAAGCAGGCAAGGAGGACAGTCGTAGTTGGAAGTGTGACGGGCGTGGTGAGGTGCAGTGAAGGCGGGAGAGAGAAAAGATGCACAGGTGGGGGGCGGTAGGATAGGAAGTGGGGAAGCTGGAAGCATCCAGAGATGAAAGACAGAAGAGTCTGGAGTTTGAGCCACAGATCCAGAGGGTAAGGGGGGGAAGGATGGTTCCGAGAGGCACAAGAGCGGGCCAGCAGAGGATGGAGGAGAAGCTGTGAGCTATGTGTCATGCCAGGTGGGAGTTCTGCTCCAGGGGTGTTGGCTCTCAGTTTTCCCAGATAAAGAGAAGCCAGTGTTGGTTTTATGGCAATATTAGAAATGCATGGTTACTAAATAAATGACTTTTTAAATAAAATGTGAAATGTGAGAAGCTAGAAGAGGATAAACAAACTTTTGTCACCTGAGATATGGAATCTTTATGCCTCCTGTTTCTAGGGACTCTCTGTCAATAGCATTGAGCATAGGTATGAAAATATGCAGTGGATTTAATGTTTAAAAGAGCTGCAAATGTCATTTGTTAGTCTGTGGAAAGTAGGACCATAGTCCCATAAATTGTAGCTGTCTCTTCTGGTCTTTGGGCAGGAGTTTGAAGAGACTCTTGGAAAGATATCAAAAGAAGAATTTAAATGACTTAGGTCCCATCCATGAGAATGAAACCAGTATTCATTTAAAAACATTGTCTACCCTAGCTGAGAATTTATACAACCTTTTAAAGAGGAGACAGACACAGTCTAGGTTCCCAGTGACCCATCTGTGAGCTTGTGGCATGGCTTCTTGGGTCTAGGACCTTGTTGCTCCTACCAGCTGGCTTGGGGCCATCTTCCTTCCTCTTGAAACCAACTTTCTTTGATACGTCATTGGAGATTTCCTATTGTTCCCTCCAAATCACTCCTTGATGAACAGTACTTTAAAAGCCTTCTGTTTATATCGAGACATTGTCATATTGATCAATAGTATGTTATTAGTTGTAAAATATTTTTTTGGTAGAGTCCTTGGGGTTTTCTACATAGACAGCCGTGTCATCTGCAAATAGGGATACTTTTATCTTTTTCCTTTTGGATCTATATGCATTTTACTTCTTTTTCCTGCCTGACTATGCTGGGTAGAACTGCCAGCACTATGTTGAATAGGAGTGGTGAGGGTGGGCATCTTTACCTTGTTCCCAATTTTAGGAGGCAAGCATTCACTCTTTTACCATTAATTATAATGTTAGTTATATAGTTGTAGATGACCTTTATCAAGTTGAGGATGTTTCCCTGTAGTCATAGTTTTCTGGGATTTTTTTTGTTGTTGTTTGTTTGCTTTTGAATCATGAACAGGTGTTGAATTTTAGTAAATGCCTTTTTTCTGCCTCTGTTGATATGATCATGTGATTTTTCTTCTGATTTTCAAATATTGAACCAGCCTTGTATCCCTGAAATTAACTCCACTTGGTCCTAGAGTATAATTCTTTTTATATGTTGTTGAATTCAATTTGTTAATACTTCGTTAAGCATTTTTGTGTCTGTATTCAAGAGAGATATTTGTTCTTTCTTTTTTTTTTGGTACTGTCTTTTCTGGTTTTGGTATCAGGGTGATATTCACTTCATCAAATAAATTGAGAGGTATTTCTTACTCTTCTGTTTTCTGGAAGAGATTGTGTAGAATTCATGTTTATTCTTCTTTAAACATTTGGTAGAATTCTCCAGTGAGACTATCAAGGCCTGGAAATTTCATTTTTGAGTTTTAAATTTTGAATTCAGTTTCCTTAATAGTTATGAGACTATTCAAATTATCTATTTCATATTAGGTATGTTGTGGTAGTTTGCACTTTTTGAAGAATTGGTCCATTTCATCTAAGCGTCAAATTTATGTGTGTAGAGTTGTTTGTAGTATTCCTTGATCATCTTATAGATGCTTGCAGGGGCTGTAGTGATAATCCCCTATTTCATTCTTGATATTGGTAATTTATATTTTATCTTTTTTTCTTTGTCAGTTTTGCCAGAGGTTTGTCAATCTTATTGATCTTTTAAAAGAATCAGCTTTTTGTTTCATTTATTTTTTTCCCTATTGTTCTTATGTTTTCAATTTCATTGATTTGTTTTTACCTTTATTATTTTCTTCCTTTTGCTTGCTTTGAGTTTATAATACTCTTCCTTTTCCAGGTTTGATTGTTTTCTTTGTTTCTTTGGTTTTTTTGGGAACACTCCAGATTTATTTAGCGTGTCCTCATTTCCTGCATTGTACATGGCTTGGTTTTTTCCAGGTTCTTAAGGTGGCAGCTTATATTATTGAATTCAGACTTTTCCTCCTTTCTAATGTGACTGTTTACTGCTATGAAATTCTTTTGCAGCACTGATTTAGCTGTGTCCCAAGAATTTTGATATGTTGTATTTTAATTCTCATTCAGGTCAATGTATTCTTTTTTGTTTTCCTTGAGGCTTTTTTTGTTTTTTTTTTTTTTGACCCATAGATTATGTAGCAGTATGTTGTTTAATTTCTAAGTGTTTGGATATTTTCCTGTTATCTTTCTTTTATTGATTTCTAGTTGGATTCCACTGTGGTCAGAGAACACACTCTATATAATTTCAGTTCTTTTAAATATGTTGAGGTTTGTTTTATGGCTCAGAATATAGTTTGTCTTGGTAAATATTCCCTGAGTTCTTGAAAAGAATGTATATTTTATTAGAAAAGGATTTTAAAATGGTAAATACAGATCAATCTCATGGATAAAAATAAATGATTTTTTTCTTGGGCAGTAGAAAGATTGTTCCTAGTTGGACAAGATATTTCACCATCCCCAACCTTAGTTACATCATCTACAAAATGAGAATGCATCCTTTTTAGTGGTTTACAAATCCAATTATATTTGCATGTTATAAGTAAGCGGTTGAGGATAAGGGAAGTATCAGATTATTTGCCACTGAGGGTTTTGTCCCATTCAAATAGTAATTTTGTGGATTTTTTTTCCTGTTTTATGGTTGTTTTAGTAAAAAGGAGTGATAGAAAAGGCTTGCTTTAAAATAATTTGGACAACGCATAAGAGCATAAGGTAGGAGAAGATATAAATATATGTTTTGGAGCATAGTTTTGACAGCACATGTTTTTCCTCTCTCACGGTGTATTTGGAGCATCTTTTTATGTGGATGTGTATAGAGCAGCCCCATATTCTTTAATGGCAACAGCACAGCCCCCTGGACAATGGTTTAATAGAGGTTTAGCCACCTGCTGTCTCTTCTGGTGCCCCAGCCTCACTAAGCTCTCCTAATAGTCTAGTATTCTCCTTCTAGAGAAATCAAAGGGCCTGCCAAGGTAACTTGGCAAACCAGGCCAGAGTCAGGAGAGCCAGGAATTCAAATTCATGAGCAGCTGAGTCAGGGGACTGGAATCAGAAGTGAGGGTGAGTCAGGACCAGGGCCCAGGCTACTTAGACAGGCCGAGGTGGTGACCTTGTTGAATCAGCTGCTTTCCTGATTCTCTGGGATTGGGTTCGTCTCAACTGTGCTGAAGTCTGAAACTTTGTCTCCTACAGGGCTTGGCCACCAGACATGGCCAAGGAAGTTGGCCCAGGTCAAGTTTCTCCACCTCTCCTGTACTAAGTTACCTGTCAGAAATATGTAAAGCAAACTGTAGAGTCCCATGACTCTGTTTCTCTCTGTGGAAATGGGAATGATACATTGCAAAGGGTCAGGGAGAAGGTAGTGAAGGGAGAGGAGAGGAAGGGGAATAACGAATAGTGATGACGAGGGAGGCACAGTCTTGCAAAGCAAGACAGGCGTTGGGCTCTTCTGGAAGAAGTAAACTGTGCTTGTCACCACGTCTAGTGGATCCTACCTCTCTAGTAAATCTGCCCACTCCTCTGTCCCACTGCTGCCATCTAAGTCCTTAAACTGGAGTCCCTGCTCACAGCCATGGTTTGATTGAATGGGTGAGAACAGGTTGTTAAGAGTGACCTTCAGATATTTACACCAAATGATGGGATGAATATTGGAGGCACTGAGAGATCCAGAGGAGGTCCAGGTCTTGGCAGAGTGGTGAGTGGATGAGGACAATTTTATTTACATAAAATCTGACTGTCTTGGGCTTCCCTGGTGGCGCAGTGGTTGAGAGTCCACCTGCCGATGCAGGGGACACGGGTTCGTGCCCCGGTCCGGGAGGATCCCTGCATGCCGCAGAGCGGCTGGGCCCGTGAGCCATGGCCGCTGAGCCTGCGCGTCCGGAGCCTGTGCTCCACAATGGGAGAGGCCACAACAGTGAGAGGCCCACGTACTGCAAATGAAAAAAAAAAAAAAATCTGACTGTGTTGCATTTGAGGGGTGTTTGTTATATCCAAGGAGAGGTCTCTGGCGCAAGAGAGAGGCTGGGCTGGAGCTACCAATTTTGGTTGACCCCAGTGGGCATTTGCAATAGTTAAATGATCCTAAGGAGGAGGCCATTTGAATTCTGCCCTAATTTTTTTTTAATTCTTAAAAAAATTATTTTTATTTTAAAAAATTTTTTAATTTTTTTATTATTTAAATATTATTTATTATTTAAATATTTTTATTATTTAAATTTTTTATTATTATTTTATTTATTTTTTTTTACAGTAGATCCTTGTTGGTTATCTATTTTAAGTATAGTACTGTGTACATGTCAGTCCCAAACTCCTAATCTGTCCCTTTCCCCTGCTAACCATAAGTTTATTCTCTAAGTTCATTCTGTGGATCTGTTTCTGTTTTGTAAATAAGTTCATTTATGTCATTTTTTTTTAAGATTCCACATATAAGTGATATCATATAATATTTGTCTTTCTGTGTCTGACTTACTTCACTTAATCTGATAATCTCCAGGTCCATCCATGTTGCTACAAATGGCATTATTTCATTCTTTTTTTATGGCTGAGTAATATTCCATTGTATATATGTACCACATCTTCTTTATCCATTCAGCTGTCGATGGACATTTAGGTTGCTTCCATGTCTTGACTATTGTAAATAGTGCTGCAATGAACATTGGGGTACATGTATCCTTTTTTATGTTCCCATTGAAAGGATGTGTTCTAGAACTTCTGACTGACATTACAGCAGTTGTAGGCCTGGCCCTGCCAGCCATGCTTGAGGTACTGTGGAGATAGCTCACTTCTTTGGTGTTATTTTTCCCAATCCAGTTCAACTTGCATTCCTGATCAACGCAGGCTTTTAGTGGAAGGAAGCTTTTTAGTGGGCACACAGGCTTAAAAGTCTTTCTATCAGCACATTCACACTAAATTCTAATTGCACAGCAGGTAGAAAAGACTAAGATCAGATACTCTACTGTATGTGTGTATTTTGGGGAAAAGGAGCTGACTTTGCAAATTCATATTTATTGTAAAGATCAAGACCACTTCTCCTTGGGGAATGAGTTTTTCCAAGATGGTAAATGGGTTCCAAAACGTCAACTTTTTTCCTTTCTCTTCCTGAGTTTATAACCTTCTTTGCTTGTTTTACCTCGAGCCAACATTACTTATTTTCAGGTATGCAGAGCCAAGAAAAAGTTATTAAAGAGGAGAGTTGGTTTATTTTTGTTTATCTGGGCAAAAGTGATAATGGGAACATGTGGACTACTGGGTTAGAATATATATTTTTTCCCACAGTATTTTTAGGAAATCTGAGGGTTTGGTGTTCTCTGATATTGGTAATAATGTGTCACTGGCTGTTACCAGATAAATCTATATACTTGGATTTTCTTTTCATTCACGTTGTTTTATTTATTTATTTATTTATTTATTTTTTTGTGGTACGCTGTCCTCTCAGTGCTGTGGCCTCTGCTGTTGTGGAGCACAGGCTCCGGACGCGCAGGCTCAGCAGCCATGGCTCACGGGCCCAGCCGCTCCGCGGCATGTGGGATCCTCCCGGACCGGGGCACGAACCCGTGTCCCCTGCATTGGCAGGCGGACTTTCAACCACTGCGCCAACCAGGGAAGCCTACGTTGTTTTCTTTTTTAAAAAAGGACTGAGGTTGAGGCCGATATGTATATGGGACTGGATGATTAGAGCTGTCTTCAGTTGCTAGCTTTGTAGATAGTGCCGTTATTGAGAATCTTGCCTTTCCTGCCTCTTTACTTCTCATATAACGTGCAGATCTAGAATTAGAGGTCATGTCTTCTGCGAGATGAAATAGAGTTGGGTACAAGTTCAGACACTACCAGGTATGCTAGGTGGGAGAAAAAAAAGCTTTAAGATAGCCTTTCTCAAAAAATGTCTCCAGTACTCTGTAATCTTTGGATGTAGCTTCAGAGCATATGAAATGAATAAGTTTGCTCTGGGCAGATGTTTTCATTTATTTAGGGTAGAATCTCTGCATCTTATAGTACTCTATGTTTAATTGTCTGAAGAATTGACAAACTCATTTTTAAGATGGTTGCACCACTTTACATTCCCACCAGCAATGTACATCCTCCTCATCACTTGTTGCTATTTATCTTCTTGAGTATAGCCATCCTAGTGGTGTGAAATGGTATTTCCTGTGGTTTTGATTTGCATTTCCCTGATGGCTAATGATATTAAGCATCTTTTCATGTGCTTATTGGCCCTTTGTATATTTTCTTTGGAGAACTATCTATTCAGCTCCTTCGCTCATTTTTTAAATTGGGTTGTCTTTTGATTGTGTTGTAACAGTTTTTCATATAGTCTAGACACCAGTCTCTTATCACATATATATTTTGCAAAATGTTTCTCCCATTCTGTGGCTTGCCCTTTTGCTTTCTTGATGCTGTCCTTGGAAGCACGTGATGTCCAGGAGTTTATGTATTTTTTTCGTTATGTGTGTCATATCTAAGAAACCATTGCCCAAACCAGCATTATGATGACTTATTTTTCTAAGAATTCAATAGTTTTAGTTTCATAGTTTTTATAGTTTTATCTGTTAAATTTAACTCTGTGATCCATTGTGAGTTAATTCTTGACTATGGTGTGAGGTAGAGGTCCAATGTCATTCTTTTGCATTTAGATAGCAGTTGTCCCAGGACCATTTCTTTTTTTTTTAAATTAATTTTATTGATGTATTGTTGATTTACAATGTTGTGTTAATTTCTGCTGTACCGCAAAGGGAATCAGTATACACACATTGTTTTTCATATTCTTTTCCATTATGGTTTATCACAGAATATTGAATATAGTTCCCTGTGCTATACAGTAGGACCTTGTTGTTTATCCATTTTATATATAATAGTTTGCATCTGCTAATGCCAAACTCCAATCACCAGCACCATTTCTTGAAGAGACGTTTCTTGCCCCATTGAATGGTCTTAGCACTGTTCTGTCTCTGTTCAGGTGTGCTTTCCAAGCCCCTTACCATACAACTTCCCCAGACTTCAAGTTTGGTAGTGAGGCCTGGACATTAGGGAATTAGAATGCTTACCCTCAAGAGACGATTCAAAGCAGAAGGGACTGAGATACTGCTACCTGCGAAGTTCAAGTTAGGGTTACTGCTATCCCAAGTGGGTGAGAGATTGAGAGGAAAATGAGATTGGTTGCAGAAAATAAAAATGGTGTCATCTTCCCTGAATGTGTGGAGGTAGCATAAACACATTTTGACCCTGCTCTGCATGCAACCTTACTGAGGTCACTTGACCACCTGAAGAGATTTAGAGACTGGGCTTTCACACACGGGCAACAACAGATACTTGAATAGTGAGAAAAAGGAAATGAGTTTAAGCAATAGAAATCAGGGGTTCCTCATAATGGCTCTGTTACTGAAAAGCTATGTGACCTCAGGCACCCTCTTTCAACCACACCCTCAGCTCTCTCCTCCATCAAAGCAGGGCTGGATTAACAACCTCTCGGATCCTCTCTTACGTTAAAGTTCTGCGTTCTGTGATGCTTGTGTATTGAAGATGTTGTCAGCATGGTCAGACTTTGCTATTTAATAACCATGTTATAAAAATATACCTGGGGCTTCCCTGGTGGCGCAGTGGTTGAGAGTCCGCCTGCCGATGCAGGGGACACGGGTTTGTGCCCTGGTCCGGGAAGATCCCACATGCCGCGGAGTGGTTAGGCCCGTGAGCCATGGCCACTGAGCCTGCGTGTCTGGAGCCTGTGCTCCGCAATGGGAGAGGCCACAACAGTGAGAGGCCCGCGTATCAAAAAAAAAAAAAAAAAAAAAAAAAAAATATATATATATATATATATATATATATATATACACACACACACCTGGAAGTGCCAGAAAGTAAGGAAACACTCAAAAGAAATACACACATGCACACACATTGCAATTGAGAGAGCTTCCAGTGGCCAAAGCTGGAACAATTTGAGCAATAAAATAAAGGAGTATTGGATTAACCCGAAATATAAAATAAACAACTGTGGGTCCATACTGATACAAACAAATGATTGAATAAATAAACAAAAGGGAAGTATAGACAAGTCTCTCTTACAGAAGAATTCCAAATAATTTATAAAGGTGGTTTGCTTTCAAGGAGGTAGAATTTAACTCCCCAGTTTTTAAGTGTGGGCTGCACGCAGTGACTTCCTTCCACAGAGTACAGTTTGGAAAGAGGGGAAGAAATGAGTAACTGTTTTTGGGTCCGTGGAGAAACCTGACAAACCCTACTTCAGCCAGGGGATCGAGGTCAGCATCGTCAGTGATTAATCACACGGATAGCATAGACCCTTGATATGACATCATGAGAAAGGCACATTACCTCTGTGGTCTTCTTCCCCAAAACCCACAGCCCCAGTCTAATCGTGAGGAAAAATATCAGAAAAACCCCAATAGAGGGACATTCAACAAAATGCCTGACAAGTTCTCTTCAACCTGTCAAGGTCTTCAAAACCAAGGAAAGTCACAGCCAAGAGGAACCTGAGGAGACAGGGTGACTAAATATAATGTGATATCCAAGCTGGGATTCTGGAACAGAAAAAGGGCATTAAAAACTAAGGAAAACTGGGGCTCCCCAGGTGGTGCAGTGGTTAAGAATCCGCCTGCCAAGGCAGGGGACACAGGTTCGAGCCCTGGTCCGGGAAGATCCCACATGCTGCAGAGCAACTAAGCCCGTGCGCCACAACTACTGAGCCTGCGCTCTAGAGCCCGTGCTCTGTAACGAGAGAAGCCACTGCAATGAGACACACGCACACCGCAACAAAGAGTAGCCCCCGCTCACCACAACTAGAGAAAGCCCGCGCACAGCAACGAAGACCCAACGCAGCTCAAAATAAATAAATAATAAATAAATTTTAAAAAATAAACTAAGGAAAACTAAATGACATATGAACTTTTGTTAATGATGTATCAGTATTGGCTTTTTAATTATGACAAATCTACAATACTAATGTAGGATGCAGTAAGAGAGGAAACTGAACGTGAAGTATTTGGGAACTTTGTATTAGCTTAGCAAGTTTTCTATAATCTAAAATTGTTCTAAAATTTTATTTACAAAAAAACCTATCTGGTGAAATCTTCTGACACCCAATTCGGTACGTCTTCTGTGAAGTAAGTCATCTCCGTTCAACCTCCTTCCAATGCCACCACTTTCTCCACTGCACACCACATGCACCTCTGTTACATCAGTTGCATATCGCACTGCAAGTAATTTATTCTCTTGTCTGTCATACTAGATTGTGAGCTCCTCATTCATATTTATGCACAGCCTCTGGCTTGCAGGAGACACTGGCATGTTTGTTGACTGATAAAATGAAGGAATGAGCGTAGGAACAAGTATTTCATGAGTCTCCTGCATGCATGACCTTTTGTTATCATGGTCACTGTACTCAAAGATGCCCACATTGTGACTCAGAGGCCGGATAGGAACTGGATGATGATGCCATGATGCAGGAAGAGAAAGAAATGCCTTTCCTTTCTACTTTGGAGAACAGTATAAGGGTCACAGTGAAATTCTGTCAGTAAAAGTGCTCTAAAAATGTGTTTATCCCAAGTGGGATTCACATGGTACAGATGGGACCAACTTCCCTGCTCCCTACCCCTCCAGCTTCACTCCCAGGTATTTCTGGTAAGAGACCTTATTTCTTCACTGAAGCTTTTACTCTTTGAAATCCTCAGTTATAATGACCATTCTGGAGGAGCCCACTTTATCAGCTGAAGTCTTAGCTTTCTCAGACTGATGAATGTAGAACCTGGGAAAGTGGGCAGTAAGACAGGTACCTCTTTTCTAAATCTTTTAATACAATTTTTAAAGGTTTCTTTCCATGTATAGTTATTACAAAGTATTGGCTCTATTCCCCATATTGTACAATACATCCTTGAGCCCATCTTACACCCAATAGTCTGTACCTCCCACTCGCCCACCCCTATATTCCCCTTCCCACCCTCCCCATTGGTAGCAATTAGTTTGTTGTCTGTATCTGTGAGTCTGCTTCTTTTTTGCTGTATTCACTAGTTTGTTGTATTTTTTAGATTCCACATAGAAGTGATGTCATACAGTGTTTGTCTTTAAAGACAAGAGTCTGACAGAGTCTACTTATTTCACTCAGCATTATGCCCTCCAGATTCGTCCATGTTGCTGCAAATGGCAAAATTTCATTCTTTTTTCATGGCTGAGTAGTATTCCATTGTACCTCTTATCATGGAAGTTAGAGGACCTGACCCTCTCAGTGGTCCCAGAAAATGAGACTCAAAAGATGAGATGGGCCTAACTTGATTTACTCCCTTGGAGGCATCATATGCATTTCAGGATTATACTCCACTCCCACATGATAGCAAGGGCAAAGGTGAAGGGCTGCTAGGTTCTCATTTGGAGGGGAAATTTCCAGGTGCAGTAGGTGTGCAACTTTGTTTATACCTTGACATTTTTCACAGGATGAATCTGAGGTTGCTTACAAAAGCACATACAATAAAAAAATATATATATAATTATTAAAAAATCATGGAAAATATAAATTCAAGTAGAGTTAATATTGGGAGTAGCAGGGACAATAGACAGTGCAATCACGTAGTCCAAAGATCATGAAAGCGAATTAAAAAGGTGGCCATGAGATTTTTGGCTGTCAAAGTGAAAAAAGAAATGTGATTGGTATCACAATATTTGTTGTCCATAAGGGGAAAAGAAACATTTCCTCAGAGGAAGTAAAGCTTCTTTTGACATATAATTTTGAAAATTACACCCAAGTTTCCTTCCTAGCTTCAGGATTATAGGGACTCAACTAGCAGAGAGCGGAGGTAGATGCTAAGGTTCAGACATGCCCACATGTGTGCTTCCCTCAGGCTCACAAATGACTGAGAGAGCAACAGGTCATTGCCCTGGAGTCATTCATTCATTCATTTATTTATTGCTGCATTGGGTCTTCGTTGTTGCGCGCGGGCTTTCTCTAATTGCGGCGAGGGGGGGCTATTCTTCGTTGTGGTGCGTGGGCTTCTCATTGCAGTGGCTTCTCTTGTTGCAGAGCATGGGCTCTAGGCACACGGGCTTCAGTAGTTGTGGCTGGCGGGCTCTAGAGCACAGGCTCAGTAGTTGTGGCACACGGGCTTAGTTGCTCCGTGGTATGTGGGATCTTTCTGGACCAGGGCTCGAACCTGTGTCCCCTGTATTGGCAGGCAGATTCTTAACTGCTGCGCCACTAGGGAAGTCCCTGCCCTGGAGTCTTGAATAGCCCCTTGGGTATGGGCATTTCATTTCCAAATTTTACGTCCTTATTGAGAATTATGGGAGCACATCTGTCCTCCTGCATTGGTGGGAAAAGGGGACTAGTCAAGCAGCCCTATATAGATAATGAGTATTTATGATTCTGAGGTCTGGTTTGACCTCAGGAATAAACAAGGTGAGGACAGTAAGTATATTGGTCTGGAACTAATGCTTTTAATGATGAGTTCATGGTTTTAAATTTGCAATGAATAAAATTTGCATGTGATAAAGTTCAGTCACATTGATTCTCTTGACCTTCTGTAGAAGTATTAAAAGTTCAAATAAGAGCTGAAGAAAGAGATGGTCTCTGGAAGTCAGAAAAATCTCAGGATTTTTCAAATCACGCTTTCTTCCTTTTGACAGGGTTGCTAGGCTGGGAGATGGAGGTTACAGACAGATTTGGAAGGAGTTTTCCAGTGATGGATGGCAGGACTCTTGGCCCAGTGCTGTTAACTTGTTTTCCATGAAAAAGACACAGAAAACATACTTATCAAGTCTGTAGGTGACCCGCAGCAGGCAGGGAGAGCCCAAGTGCTAGATGATAGACCCAAGATTCAACATGGTCCCAACAGGCAGGAACACTGGTTTAAAAATCAACTTGAGGGCTTCCCTGGTGGCGCAGTGGTTGAGAGTCCGCCTGCCGATGCAGGGGACACTGGTTCGTGCCCCGGTCCGGGAAGATCCCACATGTTGCGGAGCGGCTGGGCCCGTGAACCATGGCCGCTGAGCCTGCGCATCTAGAGCCTGTGCTCCGCAACGGGAGAGGCCACAACAGTGAGAGGCCCGTGTACCGCAAAAAAAAAAAAAAAAAAAAAAATCAACTTGATTCAACTGAAAAGAGATAAATGACATCTTTTTTCTTTTTCTTTCATATGTATGGAGTGCAGAATCCAAGGCTTGGTGGGACTTTTTGATGACCCTAAAGTTCACAGATATCTCATGTACATAAGTCAAGATGCTGTCAAACTTTATTAAAAAAAATTTTCTTTTACATTGAAGTATAGTTGATTTACAATGTTGTGTTTCTGGTGTACAGCAGAGTGATTCAGTTATACACATATATTGTTTTTCATATTCTTTTCCCGTATGGTTTGTTAGAAGGTATTGAATATAGTTCTCTGTGCTATACAGTAGGATCTTGTTGTTTATCTATTTTATATCTACTAATCCCCAACTCCTAATTTATCCCTCCCCCACCCCTTTCCCCTTTGGTAACCATAAGTTTGTTTTCTATGACTGTGAGTCTGTTTCTGTTTTGTAAATCAGTCTGTTTGTGTCATATTTTAGATTCCACATATAAATGATATCATATGGTATTTGTCTTTCTCTTTCTGCTTACTTCACTTAGTATGATAATCTCTAGGTCCATCCATGTTGCCGCAAATGGTATTATTTCATTCTTTTGGCTGAGTAATATTCCATTGTATATAAATACTACGTCTTCTTTATCCATTCATCTGTCAGTGGACATGTAGGTTGCTTCCATGTCTTGGCTGTTATCAGTAGTGCTGCTTTGAACATTGGAGTAGCATGCTGTCAAACTTTAGAATCCTCTGGAGTACCATTTAATGGAGTCAGGGAGATTGCAAATTCTTAAATTCTATTCTTTTCATCTTCTGTGGTTATAATAGCCACTTTAACTTTCCCTACTCAGGGTTTTTCAAAAAATAGCAAGTATTTATTGAGCTCCAACTGTATATATGACACTGGTCAAGGTACTATAGCTAAGAAGGTAAATGAGACATGATCTTGATTCCAACGAGCCCAGGCTTCTCTCCTAGTCGTGTGAGGGTGGTGGATGAAGTCATACGCCACTGTTGTACCCCCCAGTACTCAGAAAGACAAACAGTAATCACCCAGAGAGATATGCCTGAACACTGATTGGGGATATCAACCTGGAAACACATAGAAAATCGGTCTTGCAAGGCAAGAAAATGTAGGGGCCAAAGACCACCATTTGTATATGCCTGTGCTCTTGCCATTTCAAAATGTTACATTTGTAGGCTCATCTAGTGACTCGTTTTACAGGCGTAGCCGTTCTGTGTTTTTTTGTAACTGGATAGTGTGCGAGTGAGTAGAAGGGGTTGGGAAGGACCTGTGTTCCAAATTGGAGGCCAGAAAGCTTTATCGATGATGGAAATACAGAGATTTCTCTTGCTTCTCCTCATCTCTAGCTCTCTGCTCTAGCTCTGTTGAAATCCAGGGCGTGAAAGAGCCCACCTCTGCCACTGGCCTGTCTCTTGGTTCTTTTTTTCCCTCTGCACCTGGATTCGGCACTTAACACCCTTCCCTTGTGAACAGCTTATGATAAACTGCTCATATACGATTAGGCCATTAAAAATAGAAAATTAAAAAGCATTAGGAAGGATGGATTTTATTTTGGGAAAGGACCCAATCCCATGAACTTTCTGTTCTTTCTGTCTGGGGGGGAATGGGCCTGATTCTTCATCTTAGACTAATTGCAAACTGGTGCATGTTACATTTTCCATCCCAGAACAACTGGATTGTGTCTTTCTCTGTTCATTCGTGAGCCTCCTCCACTTGTGAGAGTGCACAGTATTCAGCTGGTATCCCACCCAGCAGATTTCAGCCAAGGGTGTTCCCTGGAAACTTGAGTGTCTGGGCATGAGCTCAGGCACTGGCAAGTTTGCCATCCCTCTAAATATCTCCATGTGCTCCTTGTATAATACTGACTGTAGAGCCAGAAGGTAGCTCCTCTTCTCTGGACGCAGTAGCTTTCTCTTTGCTCTTTTCTTAGGGGTTTATTGCCGATTCCTTGTCTGACAGGAGTTGTGAAGAGGGTTGTCATCACTGCGAAACTCCTCGAAGGCAAGGTCTTATTTTATTTTTCTTTATATTTTTCCAGGGGCTTTGTAGTCTAGAGGATCTGTTCATATGGCTTGGTGATACCCTGGGGGCCATTAAACTCTGGACTTTTCCTATAGTTTCTACAGGAAGTTTTTCCTTAGAGGTCACTGAAATAGCTTGCCTGTGTGACCCTGAAACAAGCTGTCAGCAACTGGTTGACACTATGTCATCAATATTCTTCTTGCTTTCTCCGTCAGCTCATTAACCACCAAGCCTTCTTTGTGTTGGCCTCATTGCCAGCTTCCTCGTGGACTGTAAGATGCAGTGACTCTGAGACTTCTACCAGTTCTCAGACCTTGAGGATGCTTTGACCTGTCTTGATAGAAGGCCTCCCTTCTATGTCAAGAATTCCTCATGCCTATTACCTGGTGGTTTCTTGAAAATCAAACATCATAAAACATGAATTTGTGGTTTTATTACCTGTGGAGACTCTGAAAGACAGCCTTACTTTGCCCTTTTGACCTAGGAACACCACCAGGGAGAGAAGGAAAGGATGATGGTAAGCGTCAGCCCTAGAGACTGTCAGCTTGTCTAAGAAAATACAGAGGTGTAGCCACCCTCCTGTTTTGGGGTTCTGTATATTAAATTATTGATAAACAATTTTTTTTTTTTTTTTTTGCGGTACGCGGGCCTCTCACTGTTGTGGCCTCTCCCGTTGCGGAGCACAGGCTCTAGACACGCAGGCTTAGCGGCCATGGCTCACGGGCCCAGCTGCTCCGCGGCACGTGGGATCCTCCCGGACCGGGGCACGAACCCGCGGCCCCTACATCGGCAGGCGGACTCTCAACCACTGTGCCATCAGGGAAGCCCATTGATAAACAATTTTGAGGAATTGCTTATAAACACCAAATAAGAGAGTTAAGTGAATCCACATTCGCTTAACTCTTGGGAAGTGTTGAACGTGATTTGGCTCATGACTAGCGTTATTTTCCCTGGTGTAGATTGACTTTAATAAAGCATTAGTGTCCCAGTTCATTTTAACTTTGGTTGATGCCATGGGAAGGGTGAGGATATGAAGGCAGCTGTGTTCATATGGAGGCATAACTTTGGAAGCACATAAAGTGACTAGTTGACAAGAAAAATGAAAGCATATTTCTAGAAAGCCAAGAACGTCTTAGCAATCCAGATAAATGTTGCTTGTAAAAACAAAACTGATAACCAGGACTGACTATGGAATGAAGCCTCATGAACTCTGGGGAGTGGAGATAAGATAAATGAGTCAAAGACAAGAGGAGGAAAGTGTGTGTTTTCACGGAAAATATTCACAGGGTTGTTCTGAAGTGCAGCTGGAAGTGCTCACGAAGGCAACAGATACATTAAATAAAAACAAACCCAGAGCACCGTGTTTCCTTCTTTGTGGGCTCTTAAAACCAAAATGTGACTGTTTCCAGCAGAACTGTTCTAGTTATCAAGAGACTTGTCTACTGGCCAGATTGAGAGTTGTGCTCAACCTGATACTTGGGTTGCGTACAGCCTTCCACTCCCTAGCAGGTCTCTTTTGTGAAGGAATCATCAAGACCCGCAAGAAAGAGGTTGGCGGCCTGTGCTCCGGAGCTGGATAGACCCTCTTTGAAGCCGGGCCTGCGATTGGGGGCGTGGCACTTAAGGAGTCTGAGCCCCGGTTTCCCTGTCAGTAAAATGGGGACGATGACAGAGCTTTGGAGCCCCGGTGGGGGTGAGACGGGATGGATGGCAGCACAGTCTCGGCACAGGGAGGAGAGAAGAGTGAGGAATCAGGCCGGAGGACCACTCTGGGGGGACGGGATGCACCTTCTCTCCGCGAGCAGCGTGGCAGCAGTCGGAACGGGGCTCAGATTAGCGCTCGCAGCCCGTCCTGTCGGGTTGAGTGTTGACGAGGGTGGCAGTGGAAACAGAAGGTCAGGAAGTGAGATTCCCGGCGGCCGCAGGTCCCCGTGGGTGCCTGGCACATCTGGTGACTTAAAACAAAGGGCGCCGATGACTGGTCAGGCCGACAGGAAAGAAAGTCTTGGGCAAGAGGCCTCTTTGTTTGCTCCTGTGTGTGCGAGCCTGGTCTGCCCCCGGCAGGTGGGCGGAGCTAGCTGTTCGTTTTGTGGAACAAAGAACAGGCCTGGTTAGATAGGAAAGTGGAGGGACGTGGTGGCAAGACACACACACACACACACACACACACACACACACACACACACACACACACACACACACACACACACACACACACACACACACACACACACACACACACACACACACACACACACACACACACACACACACACACACACACACACACACACACACACACACACACACACACACGCTTCAACTTTGGTCCAGCAAACTCAAAGCCCCAGAAAAGGGTCCTGAGCGACCTGACCGTCTTCGTCGGGGCTCCTTATTTGGCATCCCTAGGAGTGTTGTTGAGGACAGTGGCTAACCACAGATTGGGGTTAATGAGAGGCGTGCGGTTTCCAGAAATGGGACAGTTCTGCAGGAACGGAGGGTGTAGGCTAGGCACAGGGGCAGGCCCCACAGGATCTGAAAGTAGTGGCTTTCATCTCCAGGCCACGGTGAGCTGAGCCCTGAGGATCCCCTCCCGGAAGGCAGCAGAGCTGATATACAGGGAGGTGCTCACTTCTCCCACAGAAGCGGACACTTCTGTGCCCCCGGTGCACCACCTCTCGTGCTAGCTATTCTCCCTTCCCTTGAGGATCGCAGATTGGGGTGGTCTAGAGGTAAAGCAGACCTCTAGATATACCTCTATAAAGGTGTGTCTCCACTGTGGGATATATTGTATTATACTTTCTTTTTTCACATGGGTTGCTCATACTTTAGGTTGATTGTTTCAACAGTGTGTGTATGTGTGTGTGTGTGTGTGTGTGTGTGTGTGTATTTGAGTATTTACTTTAGGCCAGACACTGTCTTTAACCTAGTGAGCAAAAATGGACACATGCTCCTTGCCTTCCGAAAGCTTACAGTCTAGTGGAAGAGAATATAAGGGAAAAAGTCATATAAGTAAATACAAAGTGTACCAAGGCTCATGGAAGAGAGGGGCTGGGATTTAACGTAGTCTGCAAGGTCAGGGACCATTTCCTTGAGGAGGTGGTAATTGGGATGAGCAAGAGCTAATGATGTGGAGAGGCAGAGTCTTTCAGGCAGATGTGCAAAGGTCCTGGGGTAGAGGGAACATGATATAGGAGGAAACGAGGAAAGAAAAGGCCAGTGGAAGGATGGGTTGAGTGAGGCGAAGTGTGGTATGTGATGGGGTTGGGAAGGTAGGTAGACCATGTAAGCCCTGTGAACCGAGGTCAGAAGGTTTGTTGTTCGTTTTTGCCTTTATCCTCAAGAGCACAGGAAAGCCATAGAAATATTTAAGCAAGGGATGACATGACCCGATTTGGGATTCACAATACTCTCTCCTGCCCCATTGTGTGGGGACTGGTTTGGAGAGGGCAGAAGAGGGGATGTGGGGAGACCAGCGAGGAGGCTTTTGCTGTTGTCCAGGAAGAAATGATGGCAGCTTGGACTGGTGTGGTGACAGTGGAGATGGAGAATGGAGGGTAGATCTGAGATAAATTGGGAACTCTTGGGATAAAGTTAAATGGCTTTTCCTATTATAGGACTTCTCAGAGCCTTTAATATGTGAGCCAAATGTGGATTATGATTCTCTAAGAAAAGACTCAACCGTAAGAATTGCTTAGAATTATATGAACACAAAGTTATTTTTTTAAAAGATCTTCCACAGTACTTTTGTTTTCTAGAATACTTTCTGGGAAATGCTATATTATATAATTCTTTTTTGGAGGGTACTTTCCACAGAGGGTTCTGGATACTATACAAAGGCCTGTAATTGGAAATGGACATGACAGACAGTATAAAAAGAAAGCTGGGGCTTCCCTGGTGGCGCAGTGGTTGAGAGTCCACCTGCCGATGCAGGGGACGCGGGTTCGTGCCCCGGTCCGGGAAGATCCCACATGCCGCAGAGCGGCTGGGCCCATGAGCCATGGCCGCTGAGCCTGCACGTCTGGAGCTTGTGCTCCGCAACGGGAGAGGCCACAACAGTGAGAGGCCCGCGTACCGCAAAAAAAAAAAAAAAAAGAAAGCTGTTGGCCGCAAAGTTTGAAGACTTGGGCAAAATCAGATTGAATACTAGAGTGAAGTCAATTTAGAAAGGTTTTGGAGGCCGGGCTAGGAGTTTGAATTCAGTTTGTTATGTGTTGGGCGTCATTCTGGACTCTGAGCTGAGATGGGTCATGATGGAAGTGTCATCTTGGCAAGATCGTTCTGGAGGACATGCGGCGAATGAGTCTAGTGGTGAGGTGTGCATCAGAACTGGGTGTCCTCGTTTTCTAGAACTGAGCAGTAGTTGAGCCTCTGGACTTGGGTGGCGGAGTAGGAATGGGGAAATGCATCTTTCAGGTTGAGATGGAAATGTAAGATGGTTTTTTTTTCACATCCTGTCCCCTTGGCAGGTGGCCACTGTCAGCAGTAGAAGGCTAAAAGAGAGTCTCTTCTGTGTTTTTCTGAGGCCTGATAAGCACAAGGTCTCCCTTGGAGCCTTTGGGTTCCCAGGCGGAGCTGGAAGAGAATGTGTGTGTTCGGAATTGCGTTGTCGTTGTCAGGGAGCAGGAGAGGTATTACTTAGGTTAATAGATAATGTCTAATGAGGTGGTTAACTTTAAGTCCGTCAAGTTCTCGCCACAGCTCAGATTCCACTGTGTGACTCTGAACAAGTCCTTTAACCTCTCCAGGCCCTGGCTTGCTCATCTGGAAAATGCGTGGCTAGAACCTGTGTCAGGCTTCTCGTAAGCTAATAATTCCAGCTGTCTCAGGGAACTGAAAATTCATTAATTAGGACAACCATTTATCAGGTTAAGTAAGACCTCTTGCCTTCAGAGAACTAGAGTTTTGTGAAAAATTTGGATTGAAAATGGGGCCTTAGTAAAAAAAAAAAAAAAAAAAAAAAAATGTGAGGAGTGTCCAATCCACACATTCCTTTGAGATTCAGGCATCTTTTCTGAGGCAGAGATGCAGCAAAGTGAGGCAGACTTCAGGCAGGACAGACCTCTTAATAACGCAAAGGTGAACAGCACCCTAATGAGGGAATCTGCTAGCTGCGGACTCAATTTAGGAAAGGAGGGTGCTAAAAATGTATTTTTAGGTAGGGTGTTTGGAAGTTGAAAGAGCTTTCTCATGGAGACATTGTTATAAATTGAGGTTCGGTTCTCAGGCCAGATAACAAAAGTTGATCTAGCTCATGACAAAGTGGAAATCGTGTGTGCTGATGATAAAAAAAATATCAAGTAAATGTGCCATGGAAAGTGTGTGCATTTGGTGACTGTCATTGGATATGTTCAAATATACTTAGACACTTCAAAACGTATTGAGCCAATGAATTCACTAAACTTGAATTGTGAGTGTACTGTGTGCCGGGCACTGGCTGGGCTGGGGCCCAGAGTGAGGTGCAGGCCCTGCCTGTGAAGAGCCGACTGGCTGGTGGTCAGTCTGCTGGGCTCTCAAGTCAGGATGCCTGGGATTGTACCTGGCTCTGCTGCTTACTGGCCCTGAGACCGAAGCAAGTTACTTAACTGCTTTGTGTCTCCTTTTCCTCACTTACAAACAAAGGGTTGAACAGAATCTCTCTTGGGAGGGATGGGGAGGGGGTAACTTAAGAACTGAGATGCCCATAGGGTGGGCACGGTGCCAGGCCTAGAGCGAGCCACTCAGTAGATGCTATTATGCCTGCCTGGCCCAGAGCCTTGTCCTGTGGGATGCAACCGCAGCTCACCTGGTGCCAGTGGGGAATTGGGTCTAGTTCCCCAGGCGTAGCCCCGGAATGGGATGGGTTATCATGGGAGAGAAGTGTGGGAGGAAAAAGGTGTGATCTTTTTTTCCCCAGAAGAGTTAAGGTACAGCTCACCAGCAGAGAGAATGGGGTTGAGGAAACAGGGTGAGCTGCAAATGCATGAGAGCCAGAGGGATGTTGGGGGTGCCCTGGTGGGCAGAAGTGGAAAGGGGCTGGCATCTGAAGAAAGGATGGGAACAGGAGGACCCCAGCAGCGACACCCTTCCTGTCATCATTGGTCCCTACAGTATCCCTCACAGGGCGGGTCCTGAGAAGGGTCTGTTGGATGTTGATCTCGAGGTGGCCAAAGTTTTCTTTAGCTTGTGGACTTGAGTTCAGGAACCAGGTTTCCTCTTGGGTCTCAATCCATCTGCGAGGGATCTATTTTATTTGCTGGGAGACTTTGTCTTGGGAGCCTGGGGTACTTGGTGATCAACATGACAGCTGGTGAGGCTCTTCAGGGAGTATCGTTTTGGTTTGGGGCCCCACACTTTGAAAGAGTACTTGATACTGCACCCCAGTGGGTGAAGAAGGACCTTGGAAAGTTTAGCCTAAAGACCAAAAGACAAGGTAAGATGGTGTGAAGGAGGTATGAGGGCGTCAAGCGCTTGAGAGGCTGTCCTTTGCAGCAAGGACTGTGCCCTTCTTGGTTGGTCCCAGTGACATTGTAGGAATGCAGTTATCAGCTCAGCGTGAAGGAGACGTTTCCATGGCTGAGAGCTGAGAGAAAATGGAAAGGCTTGTTTTGAGAGGTAGTGGGTTTCCAGCCCCAGGAAGCGGAGGCTGGATGTCTGCTTATCTATCAAAGATATGGTGAGG
Source organism: Orcinus orca (assembly GCF_937001465.1). Lineage (NCBI taxonomy): Eukaryota > Metazoa > Chordata > Mammalia > Artiodactyla > Delphinidae > Orcinus > Orcinus orca. Next base: position 100,886,827 of record NC_064560.1, on the reverse strand, counting down.
GTGGAGAGAGATGGGGGGCGGGGATATTGGAGATTCAGATTGGGGTTTGAACCAGAGAAACTTGGTGTACCAAACAGCACTGACATTCTACCACTTTATAAGATATGAATGAGTGAATGAATATCCAGGTCTGTTTGAACTTATCTGGCGAAATAGAAACGTTGGTAGGCCAGAGAGAGAAAACAACCTTTATCTGCTGTGCGGGCGCCATATTCTCGATTATAGAGATGGACCATTGGGCTCGTGACCCTTCCTTTAGGCCGTGATTACTGCTCATGTTTCAGTTGTGAACAGGTTTAACACTCTGGTGGGGATTCAAACTCTTCACGAATGGCTCTGTGCCTCGTTCAACTTGTGTAGTTATTGAGTGTAGACAATTGATGCTGAGTGCTTAAATACAATGAATAAGTTAAGTTTGTTTCCTTCTCCCCTGACATTGGATGGCTCAGAGAGGTTGTGACTTGCCTCAGGCTGAACAGTTAGTGAGGGGCTGCCCTGGAACTGGGTCACTTGCCCGTCCTACCTCCATCATTCCTTCAGTGGGGGCCACTGTCAGTTGGGATGTCCCAATGCCAGTGATAGTATTTCATTAAGCTGCCACCTAAGGACACACAGTTCAGGATGCTTTCAGTGTTTGGCCAGGGCCTGGGGCAAATGGCAGATTTCCCTAGATGTGAGGTGGATTACTCCTCAGAGCCTCGCTGGAATGCGCTGTCAAAGCTGGGCTTGGGAGGAGCCTCCCGGCTCTCTGGATCCTCGATAGAAGGTCAGTAGGAGCCCTGGCGAGGACCTCCCCTCACTCCTGCAGAGCTGGCCCCAGGGATGGGCCAGATCTCTGCAAATAATATCCAGGGGGGCCTCGCAAACTGATGGATCACCCAGGCTGGTGTGCGTACCTCGGGGGTCAAGTTGGTGTGCTGAGTCGTCAGAGTCCCTGTGCAGAGCAGTGCTTGTGGTCCAGTAAATGGCAGCCTGTGACTTGGCTGGGGATGGGAGAGTAGGCTTCTGGTCAGATGGGGCGTGGAGGGCAGCCTGGAACCCAGGGTGGAGGGGCAGTCCCTCAGGACTGGGCCCTCCGTGTGCGTGGGCTTAGAGTAGGGGGGATGGTGGGTATCTCACTTCCTGAGCAGCATCGTGCTGGTGGCTCCCACAGACGCTCTCACAAGAGCCCTTGCAGCCACCCTGAGAGTGGGCACAGCATTACCTCCCCATTTGCAGAGTGGGAAGCAGAGGCTCTAGTTCCACAGCTGGTAAGCGACCAAAGCAGGGTGAAGATAATGGCGAAGGTCACTACAGTCACCGCTGTTTCTTTAGCGCACACCATCTGCCTGGCCACGCGCTGCACACTTTACATCCACTACCTTTAACTCCCCCGGCCCGACCCCCCACCCATGTCTCTGCGTGGTGAGATAATTGCTATTTCAAAGTCGAGGGGATTGAAGCTCAGTAAAGGGTAATTGACCGCCTTGGAGTCATGCGGCTAGTAGGTGGCTGAGTCTAGATTTGAACCCAAGACTGCCTGACTCTGGAGGCCATGCTCTTTCCTTGTTATAGCCCCACTGGCTCTTTGGGATGAAGCAGTGGCAGGAGCGGATGGTGACACTAAGTGGCTCTCAGAGCTTGTACCTGGATATGACACATGTTACTTGCACTCACATTTCATTGGCCAAAGCTAGTCATATGGCCACACCTGACTTCAGGGAGACAGGCAAGCATAATCGTACATGTGCCTGGAGGGGAGAAGTACCAGTGACCACCATGGTGATTTATGGGGCCTCAATGACAGGTGCCCAAAATGGCCTTTAAAAAAAAAAAAACAATGGGACTTGGCCCTCGAGCAGTCCTGGGGTAGGTCTTTGATCAGACTTGGTGATTCCATCCTTCCCCACTGTCTCTCCCAGCTCTTCTGAAAGGATAGGTGACATTCGTTTCTCCCTTTATTCAGAAACGGAGGGACTGAGTGAGAGTCCTGCCAGCAGCCGTGGTTGGGAAACCGTCCAAGGGGACGGAGGCCAAAGAGTCACCATGCCTCCTTCAGGGCCTCTGTCTAGAAGGAAATCTGCAATGTATGTTCTATAACTTCTGGGTGGTACCTACTAATTCCTTCTTGGACACCGTTTGCTGTTTATAGAGTGACTAGTGTTTTGACACTTGGCAGTATCATCCTTCATTTTTCTTGACCCATGCAGTGAATGGACGTAACACCACCCTTTTTTATTTTTTTTGCGGTACACGGGCCTCTCACTGTTGTGGCCTCTCCCGTTGCGGAGCACAGGCTCCGGACGCGCAGGCTTAGCGGCCATGGCTCACGGGCCCAGCCGCACCGCGGCACGTGGGATCCTCCCGGACCGGGGCACGAACCCGCGTCCCCTGCATCGGCAGGCGGACCCTCAACCACTGCACCACCAGGGAAGCCCTACCACCCCTGTTTTTAAAAAACCAAACTGTGATTCTGAGAAATTGTGACTTGGACATGACCTCAGAGTGTGCGGGTGACCATCCCTGGATTAGGACATTACTATTTCTGGCTCTGTTCCCTTTGCCTGGCAGTTAGAGCTAGCTGCTGACCCCAGCAGACTGGCCTGCAAGGAGGGGGCTGGAGACCATTCATGGGCTTTTGCAAGAGACCAGTCTGTTCAACTCTGTCCCAGGGAACAGCCTACATCTTTGAAGGAGGAAATAGATAAAGGTCACCCTTGTTGTATGTCTTAACCCTGGAGATGGTGGGAACCAGCCTTAAAAGCTTGGTGAGGGTATTGGTCCAGCCTCTTCCATCCCAAACATGAGGTCAGTCCAGATTTTCTTTCTCCAGCCCCGGTTATCATTGTTCCTGCAGCCATGGAGGCAGGGGGATGAAGGGAAAAGTTGACAATTTTCTGTATGGAAATTGGTCTCATTTGGGGGTGCAAAGGGGCGCTAATGGAAATGGTCATGAGATTAAGAGTTCTTGGTCTGAGAATTCCTCTTTAAATTTTTTAAATGGAACGATTTCTGCAACTTAGTGTTGATCGTTTCAGCATTTATGGAAATATGGTAGCAATAAAATGGGAAAGTTGAAGGATCAGCCTTTGCAAATAAGATTTCTGAGAAGGAAACAGTGGAGACGTGTGGACTCACTTAAGGCCTGTTGGCTTCCAGGTTGAGCCTTGGTTTATCTTGGAGGCATCCCCACAGCTCCCCAGTAGGCAGTGCTGTGGAGAACCTGCTTGTTTATCTTCTGTCTTCAGAAATCCTGTTCAACCTGTTGGACGTGTGTGTGCCGACAGCAAGCTGATTTTAACGGTTTGTGAAGTTGTTTGTTCTGTGTCCGACCCCTGCTTTTTTCCTGCCCCCTCCCCCCAGTATTTTTCTGGTGACGCAGAGCTCGGACTCATGACATTGTCCGGGTGGTGTCCTTTCTGCCAGCCGGCGGCTCCTTGAAGGGCTGACTGCACCGTGGGGGGATGTCGGGTTCTATAAACAAAACTTTTACATGCTGGTCACAAGATTAGCATAGGCTATGGGCCCTCATGGTGAGGGAAATGGCATCTCACAGCTGTGATGTGAGGCTTTTTTAATCTCCTGGACACTGAGATGAGACCCAGGGACACGGGGGAAATTTTTGTAAGGATTTTTAAGGAATGGAGTAAAAAAATAAATAAGTAAAGGCAGAAGCGTAAGTAAAAGTCTGTAACCCAGGGCTCTGTTTCAGAGAAGCTCTTGAAATGCTGTTTTCATGGTACAAGAGTGTGTATGCCGCCCCCCCCCCCACCCCCGCCGTTTAAATCTGGGTGAGTGTATGGACATAGCCGAAGCCTCTAGCTGGCAAGCGTGGAGCTTCCTTTTCCCTTCTCTGGCTGACTGTGGGAAATCTCCCCTGAAGTTGCTGCCTCACTCAGAAGAAGCTGGTAGCAAGTAGCAGAGATCAGAGACAGGAGTTGGAGAGCTGGGTGCAAGTCGTGGTTTGTGACTTTGGGCTACATGACCTTATATGTAGCTGTCATCCATTGTCGTCATCTTATGGTGTGCCTGAAACATTGCTACGTGCTCAGCATAACGTCTCCATTCATTATTAGAACAATGGGGAAAACCAAGCTGTAGAGGCAAACAAGCAAGGCCAGTTCAGGTCGGCCAACTCCAAGGCCTGAACGCTTGTTCTGTTTTGTTTTTAGAGATAATAGTCGCAGAATGTAAAATTCACTGTTTCCACCATTTTATAAAGTGTACAATTCACTGGTGTTTATATATTCTCAAGGTTGGGCAACCACCACCACTATCCAAGTCCAAAACATGTCCACCACCCCCAAACAAAGCCCCTTACAGCCAAACTCCCCCCTTTCCCATTCCCCTGGCAACCACGAGTCTACTTCCTTTCTCTGTGGCTCTGCCTATCGTAGGTGTTTCGTCACTGGAATCACCGTATGTTAAGGCCTGAACTATTACTGAGCGTGTTGCCTCTTGGGGAAATGGCTTGACCCATTTGTGTGGAGGGTATTTTTATTCCCATGTTGGGTATCTCTATAGGTTTGTTGTGTGGCTTAAATGATAACCTTTGTCAAATGGATTCTGTGAGCAAGCGCGAGGCATTTTATTAGCACAGTTTTTATCTTGAACCTATGTGTGAATTACAGGCCACTCTGAGAGTAAATCTTTGCTGGTTTCTTAACCATTTAAAGGGAAATGTTTTGACTTACTTCACAAGGACATTGTGAAGAAACCAATGATATTTTTAGCCTATATATAATCACCAAGTTACTATAGGAAAAACTGGATAATTGAATATGATTAAAAGGGAGTATCTTTTAGGTGGTTTTGTAAGCCGGAAAATCACCACCAGGGCAATGAAAAAAACAGGATGTAAACAAAATCTTTATAAAGCATGATAACTTTCCAACTCGGTGAGTTCTGGCAAGTTGGTGACTGTGGAGAGAGAACGAACTAGTAAAGCCCTGCTCCGTGGCAGGAAGTTGGTCTTTAGATGTGGTCCTCCGCTCTAGATACCATGGCAGGGACACTGGTAAAAAACCATCTGAGTTCAGCTGACCGCATTTGAAAATGAAATTTAAGTATGATGTTATAGAGGTATAAAACCTCTGGAATTCTTAGTTTAATGGTTGCCTAATACTGCCCAGTTTCTTCAAGTTCATTCTCAATCCCAGACATCCCAGACTTCGGAGCTGGCAGGGACATTGAAATTAGCTAGACTGACCATTCCATGTTACAGAGGAGGAGACTGAGGACAGATGGAAGTTAAGTGACTTGCTTGAAGTCGTCACATAGTAACTTATTAGCAGAGTAGTCTAGTCCAGAATCCACATCTTCTAACAAAAGGAAATTGAATACATCCACTATTCTGGCTTTGGAATCAACTCTTCCTCGAAAATATTTAGGGTTTTGGTAATGAGTGGGCTCTCCTTCTTTACTATTCCCTTTGCCACATCTATTCCCATCTTCCTCACACACTACTCCGTTGCCACAAACAAACAGCTTATCAGTGAGACAACTGCATGACCAGTTCAGTTCTGAATTACAGATATGTTGGGAAAAAATGGTGTTGGCATTTGGGAAATACAGTGAGAGAATTTTTGGAAACTCTGATGTAGCTCTTAGAGTAGGGATTTTAAAATGATGTTTTTCAATGGCTCAACCCCACTTTCACCAAAAAATGGTAAGTAGGCAGTCAAAAAACAGGAAGGAGAAACCCATTACTTTACATTATTGCAGGCATCTCAGCTTTTTGAAACTCTCATATCTCTCTTGGGGTGGTGGTGGTTTCTGACCCATTTAGAGCAAGTAATACCTATTATGCTTTCTTTAAGGATGTGAATTGAGTTCAGAGGGGTCACGGGTTTGCATAGGTCATAGCGTGAGCTGACTGCACAGCCTGCAGCGGCACCCAAGCTGCCTGACACCCCATCCCAGGCACTGGAGTCATGTCAAGAAGCATAAGGGACTTGGAGAGTGGGGACCTGAGCTGTGAATGAATGTCTGCGGGAGGGCCCTGAGGTCGGAGCAGCCTCTCCTCAGTCTGGACCTCAGTCCTCACAGTGGGACCCACAGACCGGCGTCACTGGCACCAGCTGGGAGCTTGTTAGAAATACAGAGCCCCGGCCTTTGTTCTTCCTGAGTCAGAATGAGCATTTAAGAGATCCCCAGGTGAATCCTGTGCTCATTAAAATGTAAGAAGTCCTGGCTCAGAGGCCTCATGCCAGTGAAATTCCTAGTTAACTAGGGAAAGAGCAGTTTATGACTAAAATAGATGCTATTTCTTTTCCTCCATAGTTTGCTGTTGCTCAAGTAAGGGGTAAGCTGAAACCGTAATACAGGGGACCTGGTTCTCCACACATTCAGAGTGAGAAAGGGACTCATCATCTGTGACCCCGGTCCTCACTGTGGGCAAGAAAGTGATGTCCGCAGCCATGCTGTGGAAAGGTGGTGACCTCCCAGCAGATGACCTGGCGTCGGGGACCCTTCGGGCACCCATCAGCTGAGCTCCTGCAGCCTCACTCGCTGGAGGGTGGGAGTAGCTGGTGACATGGAACCAACGAGCCAGCATTCCATTCTCTGGCCTCCTGGCCTCCACGCCTCAGCTGTTTTCCCTCACTCAGCAAAAAAGCGAGACAGAAAAGAAACAAAAACTGGCTGTGGAAAGAGGCCCTGTTAATTAGTAAAGCCTGATGTCTTATGTGTTGGGTCTGCATTAGGACAAGCCAGGAGGGCCTCGTCCTGTGCGGTTACTTTTCATCCGTCAGGAGTGAGCCTGTCCGAGGTGTGTGCTCTGTGCTCAGGGGAAGTGCATCAGTACCTTTGGGTGAGGAAAAACAACCTAGACGTGGCCATTTGTGGCGCTGTTGGGGAGTTTTGTGCTTATCATGGATAAAAGTTTCCCCTGGCCCCAGGCGACAGTGTGAACATTTCTAAGTGTGGACGTTAACGAATGAAAACGTGCCAGCTTGTAAGCAAGTCATTATTTGCAGTGAATGGTGGTACCAGGCAAAGACTGGGGTTTTGCTTTTTCTTTTGTGATAACAATTATGTATTCCTCCTCCAACCCCCCTTTTATATCAGTAATTGGAGCATATGGTTAAAAGTCAACTATTTCAGAAGTAGTGGAAATTTAGCAGTTCAGCACGTTGAAACATGCTGTTTGTCTGTTTTGGAAGAATTTTCTTAGTTGCCATCAGTTTGCCAGACCATCCTTGATTGGGAAATGAGGCTGAATTTTTAATGAATTAGCCAACCAAGAAACGTGACTTGCCCTTAAAATAAGGGGTCATGTAATTTGGACAGAACAGTTGCCCTGGAAAGACTGTTAAAGATCTTGTTTCTCTCCTTTGAGAAATCTAGGCTTGATATTGAGCTGGTAAAAATGGGCAACTTATAGTCTAAAGCCAGGTTTGAGGATTTAGAACCGTAGTAGGTAAGTCGGGCAAAGTCCTGACCTTGTGAGAACTACGCCTGGGTTTCCTTGGCTTGGTCATTAATAGCAATATCGGCCAAGAGAGTCATGGCCTCGTTTAACTAGATATTTACAATGGGGTGGGTAGGTAACTTCTCCCCTCTTTTACAAATGAGCAAACCAAGGCTCTATGAGGCCAGGCCCAGTGAAAGGGCCCAGAAAGAGGCACAGCCTGGATCTGAGTCTAATCTGGTGGATTAACTGCAGCATCCTCTGCTCCTTCCTCTACACTCCTAGATACACATTTTTAGAATTAAAACTGAGAATTCCATTCTTGAGGTGATTTATGTCTTTTGTCCAGGCTGAGATAATGTGTACATGTGCTGGGTGTGTGGGGAGGAGAGTGCTTGCCAAAGCTACAGGGTAGAAATGGCCCATCTTCCTGGAACACCAAGGACAGTATCTGGATATAAAAAGAGACATGGGGTGGAATGAAAGTTACAAGTGTCAACTGCAAAGCGTACATGCATTTTTGATGGAGAAACCCAAGCCTTGGAAGCAGTTCTTTGAGGTCACTTGCGTGTCTCTAACCACCCCGCATTGGACTTCTCTGCCTTTAAGGTTGCTTGGGTGGAAAATTTGGAGAAGCACTCATGTAAGTGCAAGTCCCGGGCCATCTGGGCCTTTTCCACCCTCCCAGCTATATGTGGTGAAAAGGAATGTCTTAACTATGTAAACCAGCGTGGGAGAGTTGGTGCTCTGCTCTGTTTGTACAGCTGCTCCCCGGTTCCCGCTCTGCTATCTTTCATGGCCCAGAGGTATCCGTGAATATGCTGGGGAAGGGTTTCTGGAGCCCGCAGGAGGTGAGAACTGGGTAGGGGAGATGGTTGTCTTCCAAGTGCCTGTGCCCCTTGGTAGTCAGTCTTTTCAACAAAAATGTATATTTATTTAAACATTTTTAATACTTCTTGAATTTCATAGTTCACCGTTTAAATCCTCACAAGAGGGTTTGCAGTGGAATACCTCTCTCTGCTTCTTTCCATAGCCCCAATTCCCTTCTTCACAGCCAGCCAGTGTTACCACTTTCCTGTGTAACCAAGTAAATACAGGTGAAGAAATGATCTCAGGGCAATTTTAAGGGATGGTCCAATCTAGAAAAACAAGAGAATGTAGCACATCTGCTACTTTTGCCTTTGTGGTGATGACCTAGGGTAGTGTTTCCGACCTTTTGGAGTGGAATTTGGAATTGATCTTTGTTAACTATTTCTGACTGATTGTATGAATGAATAATAGGTAAGATATTAAAAGACACATCCACGTGATCTTTTTTACAAATAGATATTACATAGGGGGTATGATCTGGCTAAATGAATCGTTAGGAACTGTGTGCCCTTTGGTTTTTATTTATGATGGAACATCCTCCCTAGTCTTGCTGTGACGTACAGCACTTAAGATCAAAACATCACAGAAATGAAGTACCAGCAATTAATTAAGTGAGGGCAGCGGTGTTTGTCCCCGGTGACCTGTCAGAGTAGATCTTTACCAGCTCTGGTCCTCCTAGAGTTCTCCTGCTTTCGCCACAGTCATGAGATACAAACTTAAGCATTTGGAAAAGGTGGTGCATAGTTCAAAGTTCAGAGCTGGAAGAGTTTTGGAGTCCCGCTAGACCAGTTTTCTTGGCTGGCAAGTCATGGAGAAGGACTTGCCTTGAACAAAGGGATGTGATTTTTATTCTTTTAGGTTCCAGCACTGCTGCAAGTGAATTAGGTACGGTTTCAGGAAGAGCAAGGTTATCCTATGGGCTTTACCTGACATAGTAGACTGGGGACGTGGGATGTGGTGGTGACGGGAACAGGGGAGCCGCTCTGGAAAGGTTTGCCGATGGAGGCTTAAGTTAAATTTATTTGTAAACATAATGTGGTTTACCACACTATGAAGACACAGAGCAAAACGTATTATCGTTTTACAAATAGTCAAAACAGGACTAAGTGTCTAAACACATACAAGCTCCCATAGAGGCACACTCAGCCTGTGAAATTGAGAGCTGGGATTGGAGCAGACCCTGCCACTGGCAGCTGAGTGGTAACCTGCGTGATCCATCCTCCTAAGACAAATGGACTCAGAATGTGCCCTGCAACTTCCAAACAGAGAAAATACCAAGTTCTAAACATCAAAACACAGCACAGCGTCCTTTATCTAGCGTGTCAGGGTGCCAGGTAGGCCCACATCCAGCTTAACAGATCTGGTTTTCAGTATCCTTGCTCTTCCTGAGATTTCTGGGTGAATGAAAGATCACTGACTGCACGTGGAAGTGTTCTTCGCTTTACCAGAAGATTTAGGCAGATGTCTTTAGTCTCTTGTTCTCACCAGTACCTCGGTGGACCTCAGCTCCTCCATCCCCTCCGTCCGACTCAGCCTCTGGGTTTCCTTTGTTCCTTTTTTAAAAATCAGCTGTATTGAGATACTTAAGATACAATTCAACAATTTAAAGTGCAAAACCATGGTTTTTAGTATGTTCACAGAGTTCTTCAACTATCGCTACAGTTAATTTTAGAACATTTTCATCACCTCAAAAAGAAACCCTGTACTTTTTTTTTTTACAAATTATGTATATAATTATATATATATCAATGTTTATTTATAAAACAGGATCATACTCTTCATACTATTTAACTTTTTATGTATCACATCATGACTTTTAAAAAATTTTTGTTGAAATAGTTGATTTACAATGTTGTGTTAGTTTCAGGTATACAGCAAAGTGATTCTGTTATATTCTTTTCCAGATTCTTTTCCATTATAGGTTGTTAAGAGAGATTGGGTATAGTTCCCTGTGCTATACAGTAGGTCCTCGTTGGTTATCTGTTTTGTATATAGTAGTGTGTATATTTTAATGCCAAACCCTGAACCCTTTAGCTGTCATCTCCCAACTTCTCATTCCCCTCAGCCCTATGCAACCACGAATCTATTTTCCATCTCTATATATTTGCCTATTGTAGACATTTTATATAAATGTCAATATGTGGCCTTTTATAAATGACTTCTATCACTTAGCATAATGTTTTCAAGCTTCATCCATGTTGTAGCATGTATCAGTACTTCATTCCTTTTTAGGGCCAAATAATAGTCCATTGTATGGACAGACCACGTTTTGTTTACCCGTTCACCAGTTGATGAGCATTTGGGTTGTTTCCACTTTTTGGCTACCTTGAATAATACTGCTGTGGAGTTTTTGCACAAGTTTTTGTGTGGCCATATGTTTTCATTTCTCTTAGGTACATACTTAGGAGTGGAATTCCTGGGTCTTATGATAACTCTGTTTAAACTTCTGAGGAACTTTCAAAATGTTTTCCAAAGTGGCTGCACCATTTTGCATTCTCACCAGCGGTGTGTGAGGGTTCTGATTTCTCTACATCCTCCCCAACACTATTATCTGTCTTTTTGATTATAGCCGTCCTGGTGGGTGTGAAGTGGCTTGTTATGGTTTTGATTTGCATTTCCCTAATAACTAATGATGTTGAGCATCTTCTCATGTGCTTGTTGGACTTTCGTGTATCTTCTTTGAAAGATGTCTATTCAGATCCTTTGCCCATTAAAAAAAACTGGGTTATCTTTTTATTATTGAGTTGAAGAATTCTTTATATATTCTAGATATGGGTCCTTTATGAGATATATGATTTGTAAATATTTTCTCTCATTCTTTGGGTTGTCTTTTCACCTTGTTGGTATCAGGAGCACAGAAGTTTTTGATTTTGGTGAAGTCTAATTTATCTATTTTTTCTTTTGTCACTTACGCTTTTGGTATTGTATCTAAGAAGCCTTGCGTAACTCAAGCTCACGTATTTGCTCCAGTGTTTTCTTTTAGAAGAGATTTATAGTTGTAGATCTTACATTTAGATCTATGATCCATTTTGAGTTAATTTGTGTGTGTGGTACAAAGAAAGGATCTAATTTCATTTTTTTGCATTTGGATATCCATTTTGTTGAAGACTGTTCCTTTCCCCCTTGAATTATCTTGGCTCCCTTGTTGAGAATTAATTGACTGTAAATATTGGGTTTATTTTTAGACGCCCAGTTCTATGCCATTGAACTACGTGTGTATCCTTATTTGAGTACCACTTGATAACCGTAGCTTTGTAGTCTCTTATCTCTTAATGGGAAAGTTAGGGCAGGAACGGACAATCTGGACTTTTCTCTTGCTTTCCCTGGTCTGACCAGTTACTGGATTCTTGAGATCCCTCCTCAGGTTTTCAACCACACTTTATATCTCCTCAGTCATCTTGCTGGTTTCGGTAGAAGATGATATGTCCAAACAGTAATAGAGAAATCCCAGCTGTTGGGCACCATAGTGTTCTCCTAGCAATGCCCGCCAACCTTGTTCTGACTCAGTAGCTTGACTCTGATGAGCTTTCCCAGATGGATAGAATTAAATGGAACATTTGGGTTGTGAAAAGATGCTCTGGTTTCTGAAACTCTCAGATTGGTTAAGTTCAGGATAACACAGCTTCCTGTACTATTACAAGATTTAAAGATCTTTCTGAAAGGCCATGCAAGCAAGTGATTTCGGCAGATAGCTCTCCCAAGTGGGCTGTGTCGTAGCCTTCGAAGCCAGATCTTGCCTTCCCTGGGCCTTCCTTTCCTTGAAGGCATCTGCAGCACTGTTTTGTGAGCACTGGGTTTACTGGTTTTGACATCTTTGTCATAGTGGAGAAATAGAAGATGAGAGGTCTGCTGGGAGAGGTGGAATTCTGGACAAGGCCACTTACCATCACTTTTAATATGCTGAGTCAAAAATAAAACGCCTATGTGACATCTGGAGTTAACAATAATCATCCTGTAATTGTTCCCATTCCTTTCTGTTATGTGCCGCACATGCTCATTTTCAGATGGTAGTACCTAGAGCTTGCACCGTGAAGTGTACCATAACTTAAGCAAATTTTCATTTCCATTTTGTGTTAGACATTAAAAAAAAAAAAACCCTGTAAGCAGAAATTGCCCTTCATCAAGAGCTTCTACTAAGAGGCCCTGCACGTGGTGAGGGGTCAGGAAAGCGAACTCATCAGTGGTTATAAGAACAGGTTCTGGATTCGATCTGCCCGAATGCATTTTCTCCTCCCTGAACTTGGACGAGTTCTTCCGTCTACCCAAGCGCCAGTTTCTTTGTCTTTAAAATGGTGATAAGGATAGTATCCACCTCCTAGAGTTGTTAAAAGGTTGAAATTTCATGTCAAGGACTTGACACAGGCAAGGGTCGGCACAACTTTTCTGTAAAGAGCCAGGTAGCAAATGCTTTAGGCTTTGGCCACAAGTCCTGACACAGCTTTTGTAGCACAAAAGTGGCTGTGGACGGTGTGCCCCCGAATGGGCGTGGCGGTGTTCCAGTAACACTTTATTTTTAGTAACAGGCTGTCGTGCGCTGATCCCTGGCTTAGCACAGTGCCCGGCACGTAGTGGGTTTTAATAAATGCCAGCCATCCACGAAGTTGGGAGCTGCGCCTTGACCCTGGTTCCCATGCTCACCTGTTCTGTGTCTTTAACAGAACATCGAGGTCCTGGCCAGTCGGAGCAGCACCGCAGAGCAAACCCAGGTCGGGCCTGAGATGCGCGCCAAGGCTCTGCAGGAAGAGAACGAGAAGCTGCGGGAAAGCATCCATGAGCTGGAGCGCACTGTCGCTCGGCTTCAGAGGCAGGTTGCTGACCTGCAAGGTGACGAGGCCAAAGCGAAGGAGATGCTCAAGAAGTACCAGGTGAGGCTCGCTGGACCCCGAGCCCAGGCTTGGCAGTGCCGGATCCTTCTGTCCTATGTGAGGAAAAACACAGCGACTGGAGAAGCAGAAAGGGATTTATTATCATAATGGAGTAGGAAAGGTCAGGGCAAGCGTGATCATCTCCTCTCTGTAACCCATCGCTTCTGTTCCTCTCTGCATGGCACTAATGGGAGATGGGCTTCTAGAGCGGCCTAGAACGGGGCTGACGGAGTCAGGGTGGGAGGCACAGGTACAGGCACGGGAGTCCCCGTTTGCCCAGACATCAGACATGCTCAACCTCTTGACACTGAGCAGAGGCCTCTGGACACCCAAAAAGGCCATCTGAACACTACCGTTGGGCCCATTCTCACTCGTGACTGTTTATTCTTTTTTTAACAGTTGATTGACGGTTTCTGAAGTCACGCAAGTCTTAACAAACCAATTACCTGGTTTACCAGATCTCTAGAAGTGGGAGGCTGTTAGCAAGAGACACGTACTGACGGCTGTGAGAGTTGGCAGCTGACAATAAAAAGGGACAGGAGAAATGTAAAAGGGAGGTGTATTCTCACAGAGCTTCCCCAGATGGTCATCCATCAGTATCACCTGAAAAGCTTTTCTAAAACTGTGTGCTCGAGTCCATTCAACACCTGTTGTTTCTGAAGCTCCAGTGCTAAGGGTGGTTATTTGTATTTTCCCAAAAATCATCTCAGATGATTGATGGGGATGTTCACCTCTGGTTAAGTATGGAGCTGCAGACAGGCACACACATCTGTACGGCTGTTGTGTCCTGTCGTGGGCCCATGACAGGTGCACTGTGCCTGCAGCCTCTGCTGGCTGTGTCTGTGGATGCCCCCTGCATGCCTTTCATGCCACCAAGTCAGCTTCCTAGGCATAGCACACATCTGAGTGTACACTGACCCCGTGTTTCCTTGTAGGGAGAAACTCGGCAATTAGAGGAGGCCCTCGTGCATGCACGAAAAGAAGAAAAAGAAGCAGCGTCAGCCAGAAGGGCCCTGGAGAGTGAGCTGGAAGATGCTCAGGTAAACTCTGAGGGCTGTTGTCTTTAATCCCCCACAGAGGAAGTTCGAGAAGCAAACTCGGAGGGACATGTACAGATCGCCACTGGTCCTGTCCTTCCAGGCAGCTCCTTTCATAATAATAACCGTCCTGGACTTCAGACTATCTATCTAGACCGGTAGTTCTTAACTGGGGGACATTTGGCCATGTCTAGAGGTGGTTGGTTGTCACAACTGGGGAGCTCCCACTGGCGTCTAGCGGGTGGAGGCCAGGGATGCTGCTAAACCTGCTACAGTGCACAGGAGAGTCCCCATAGCAGTGAGTTACCCAAATGTCAGCAGTGCCAAGGTTGAGAAATCCTGCTCTAGACGTTAAAGAGCCTGACAGCTTTCCAAAGATAAAACATGAATTGTGTGAGGAAGGCCGCCAGAATTGGTCCCCAAGGCAGTGTAGCGTCAGCTCTGCGGCAGAAGCCAATTTCCTTTCTCCTCTGGGCCAATAGACTCCTCAGAGTGCGGTCCTCCAAGATGGCTATTAAAAAGAGCAGGAGAAAGTCATTTCCTTGAAACTAGATAGCTATCTCTATTCAAAATAGGCAGGTTCCTGGAAAATTAGGTTTTCTCATTTGAAGGTTAGAAAGCCTGAAGTACCTTCTTTAAAAAAAAAAAGTCTGCACGGAGGTTCTAAATAGACTTTGCACAGTGACCTCAGCGTGATCCAGGTGTGTCCCTCCTTCTACCTGCTCTGGGGTTTTAAAGAACCAGCAGCATCAAGCATCCCTCAGGCGAGCTTACGAGGAGGTAAAAGCCGGTGCTTCTGAGCAGGTAGAGGAGGCTGTTCAAGTTTTCCCTTAGGACTTGCTTGTCTGTAAGGATAGGTCGGGGAGGGGCACGTGGAGAGTGTCAGGAGATAGCTCAGGATTCATAGTTAAAAATGCCTAATTGCAGCTTTCCTTTCATATACAGCTTCAACTCCTTGGGGCTAGAGGAGGGGAACCTGCTTGCACTAGGGTTCACTCAGGTCAGCCGCGACTCAGGAGCTCTCACCCCCGAATCTGCACCTTCTCTCTTGCTTTGGACAGAGACCTTGTTTTTGCATGCAGTAAAGCCCTGTCTTTTCCTCATTTTGGTGTCTGACTGTCCTTGCTTTGCATTTCTTTTTCTTTTTCTTTAAATCTAGGTCTTTGTTATTAACTCTTGTTTGGTTGATTTTGTGTGGATGGCAGTTTCACTGTGCTGCTGTTTAAGGCTTGTGATGGCTACAGCGCAGCAGCCAAAGTGCAGGGTTTAAATCTCTGAGCTAGTTGGGCACAGAAAGAGAGGAAAAACATTTGTACTCTTCAGGGGCAAAAGCGTGCGCCTTTGTGTCACGTCCACACCAGGCACTGGGTGCAGCTATTACAGGCTCTGTCTTTATCATCTTTTGGTCAAACCAGAAAGTTTCACACAGAAGGAAGTGGTTCAGCAGCTGTGAATCTGCAACTCAAAGCTAATTCAGCGGAGACAACAGATGATGGCCTCAAGGTCTAAAGATCTTAATGTAATCGCCACCCACCCCCCATCTCTGGCTCACCATCCTTGCCCTGGAAATTATCCCTGACCTGTTACTTTTTGTTCAGGCCTGTTTTCCCAGTGGTGCTGAGATGGGGAGGGTGCTTCGTGCAGTGCGTGGCTGTGCTAGCCACTGGCAACATAATCCAGCAAGAATTTTAAGAGGCTCCAACAGTCTCACCATCATTATCTCAATTATCTGGTCTCAAAAGCAGTGCTATGAGGGCCTTCCCTGGCGGTCCAGTGGTTAAGACTTCGCCTTCCAATGCAGGGAGTGTGGGTTTGATCCCCATTTTGGGGAGCTAAGATCCCACATGCCTTGCAGTCAAAAAACCAAAACATAGAACAGAAGCAGTGTTGTAACAAATTCAATAAAGACTTTAAAAATGGTCCACATCAAAAAAAAATCTTCAAACAAAAAAAAAAAGTTGTGCTGTGAAAAGTGCACCATCACTCAAAAATACTTTGCTTTTTCTCAGTTTGGGAACCAGACGGTCATTCCTTTAGTTCGATAACTTTTTCTGCATGCTTCTCCCAAAGCTGGCAGCCGAAGGGAGCTTAACCCTTAGAGTAAGAGGAGAGAGTAGCCGGTTTTTTTTCCCCCCTCACATAAGCATTTTACATTTCAAAATCTCTGTGCCTTTAGCAATCTGTTGCATCTTCGTGGATGATAAATGTATTTCTTTACATAGTGGCTGAAGACCATGTGAACTTAGGTCTGATTTATTATGACTCAGTCAGACGGTGGCAGAGGTTCTTAAAGGGGATGTTCTTGGTTTGCTTCAGCCCTACCACTTGGTTGAGGATTGTGCGCCCCTGTTTAGATCTACTTGAACTGCATTCATGGCAAAGACATCTCTGATTCCCTTGAGAACTGGCTTCTGCAGATGGGGAAGCCATAGTTCTTTCCTTCAGGGAGGGATAATGATATATTCCTCTGTATGCCTGCACCTCCCGCCCTGTGTATTGAAGCCAGAGAAGAAGAAAGCCCCCATGCTTGTGTGGCACGGGCTCTGAGGAGACTGGCTTCCTTCTGATCAAACCTCTCATTCCTTTAAGCACTTTGGCTCACCTGCCACTTGGTTATCGTTAATACCGGGACCTTGCTCAACCATATAGTGAAAGGCTTTGCATCCACTGAGATAATGGTCCCCAAGCTCAAGGGCACTCACTATACGTCCACCAACCTTGTGTTTTGGATTCTCCGACCTGATAAATTTTCCTCAAATTTTTGTCCCACTGTTAGTCAATGGCCTTGTCTGGCTGGTCTTGGAAATACAGTCACTGTAGCTATAGAGCATTTCACACCTAACTCCTAAATGCAAAGTTGCCAAGTTGGGTGCTTTTCCTGTGAATTTGGGACATACTTTCTCAGCATGGACATATTGGAACATACTTCTTGAATCACTGAAGAGGCAGAGCATTGTTTAAACAGCATTTCTAAACTTTAGAGTATGTTAGAATTATCTGAGGAACTTTCAGATGCAAATGTGTGGGCTCCACTCTAAGAAAAATTGTGATTCCATCAGAACAGGCTAGATTTTGCATTTTATGTAAGCAGTCCACCACCCTTGCCCGGTGATTCTGATATAAGAAATCTTTAGAT
Organism: Orcinus orca; assembly: GCF_937001465.1. Taxonomy (NCBI): domain Eukaryota; kingdom Metazoa; phylum Chordata; class Mammalia; order Artiodactyla; family Delphinidae; genus Orcinus; species Orcinus orca. Next base: position 100,869,529 of record NC_064560.1, on the reverse strand, counting down.
CACTTGTGGGGATAGGTGTTAATTCTTAACCACTGAGTTTTTATCATATGCCTAAGAGTGAATCTGGACTGTGAGGCATACTGAGATAGAAAATCTATTTCTTGCCTTTACAGATCTTACTACCCTGCAATAGAGGGAAGCATGCAAGAAATGTTTTAAAAATAGTTTAGCAAAATTACTATTCTAGGCAAATGTGTATGTTGGGACAGGGGGTGTTGGCCAGGCCCCAGGCTCAGAGTGGAGGAGTCTGGGGTGTCTCCAGTGACACAGGAGAGCAGAGCCAGTGTGGAGGGGTGGTAGGGGAGCCCTCCCCGAGCCAAGGGTGAAACAGAAGTGCACTCACCACGTGGAGGTTGACTGGAGCCGAGGCTGGCTTGTCTGCTGGGCTGGGGCCCCTGGGTTTGGGATCCAGAAGGAAGAAAAAGAGAGGCTGGGGGATCTGCAGGGGCAGGGGTTGAGCTGGATCCTGGCGGTTCTATGGGAAGGTGTTGATGTCCTTCTGTATTTGTTTTTGTTCAAGAATTGACATGTTGAGATACATGTTCCTGAGAGCTTTCTCCCACATGAAGGAACCAACCATACCTTGCTTACCTTACCCTGTGTGCTGCTTTTTGCCCCCAACACCACTAAATCAACCACAGACACAAGTCCCAGGGGTTGACCCTCCCTCTGGTGTGTGTCCGGCTGGACCGTGGTGAGACTCACTCCTGCTAATTGCCCCCCGCTGAACTCCCGATTACCTTTCTTTTACCACCCTCTTTCCCCAGCTGCTTTTGTTGACATTGGATCCCTGCAGCAATCAACTTCAGCAGCCCGGCTCTGCTGGCTGTTTCTTTGAGCGCAGCCCTCCACAGGTGGCTTTTTGGCCCCAGGCCATGTGGCTAGCCAGCAGAGCTGTTCCAAAGCTTTGCAAATCAGGAGTGCCTGAAGTGCTTTGTGAGTGTTTTCAAAACGCCTGAGTTACTGCACGTGACAGCAGCTTGTAAACTGTTAAGCACTGTACAAATACAACCATTGTCCTTATACAGCCTCTGCAGGGACACAAGACTGAGTAGGTCCTAAGCAGTACTTGTACTAACCCACATTCAGCCCTCAGTGCCTGATAACATTTTTCTTATGATCTAGCTCCTGTTTGGGTCATGCTCCCCCATTCTGAGCTGTGCCCCTTCATGATATCCTTATGCCAAAGTCCGTAACACTCAGCCGTTTAAAGAAGCCACTATAATCTTCCAAAGATATTTTAGGATTTTCTTTTTTTTCTTTTTAGAGTTGCATGATTTTTACATAAAGGACAGCAGTCTGTATAATGTTGTGAGATGAGAGCCTCAGAGGAACCCAGGGGAAACATCGCACCCAAGATGGTACATTTTTTAAGAAGTATTAGTATTTGGTGCTGATTCACTAAATAACCACTCGTTTGTGCTTTTCCTGACTAGTGTCTCTCCCGTTTAATACCTTCTGTCCATCAGGTTCATCAGCTTGTGGATTGCCAAATTCCTTTCCTTCTATGTGTGAGTCCAACCCATGGATTCTGTTGATTATAACTCCCCCTACCCAAGTGGACTCTTGGCCCATGGGATAATGTTCTTTTTTCTTACAGATTCATTTTTAGCTATTTTAATTGTGAGAATCATCTGCACAGCAGAGAAAATGCTCGAACATTAGGTGCAGTGCTATCTATCACAGGATGTCAATTGCCACATGGGTTTAAGTTTGTCTAATGTATAACTTTACCTCAGTTTTCAAGCATGAGTTCTGTCAGGTTTTTGGACACTATCCTGAATCACCACCTGCAGCAGCCTTGGCCGTTTTCTGTATTTCTGTAATGCGTCCTTTGTCTGCCCTTCATTCCTGCGTATGTCTCTGGTTAAATCAACTTTGCGTCTTGGTCCCTGGATTGCAGAGCCGACAATGTCCTTGGGTCTCTGTGATGGCTTTATTTTGATCCTTTTTGTTATCACTGATGTAGCAGGTCTGATTGCTTTGTGGTGTGGCTGTGAAACTCCCTCTGCCACCTGTTTCTGTGGCTGACCTGGTAGGTAGGTGATAGCACTGTCCTTTCCCTGCCATCTGCAGAGAAATCTGAGTCAGGCCACCCAGGAGCAGAGGCAGTTGTCTGAGAAGCTAAAAGACGAGACCAAGCAGAAGGAGCAGTTAAGGAGACTGAAGGGTGAAATGGAGAATGAGCGATGGCACCTTGACAAGACCATCGAGAAACTGCAGAAGGAGGTGAGGGGTAGGAAGAGGGGAGGGAGAGGAGGAGGGAGAGGGCGTGTGACCCAGCCCCCCCCGTAAGGGCCTGATAGAGCTGAGGAGACCTGCAGTGTGTCTCAGCACACATGTGTCAGGGATTTGCAGCTCCCGGGAAGCAGCTCTTCGGACTTGTTGATAATCCCAGTCACAGGGGAACTGGTTTAGGAAATGCCCTCTGGATCCTGGGCCCAGCTCCTCTCAACAGCTGCCCGAAGAAGCCTGGCACGTCACTGCAGACTTCACAGATGTTACCTGAATCAAAACCTCTGTCTTTGTGCGTCATCTGTGTACTTGCATGTCTCTTTCTCGTGCAGGAGTATGAAAGGCAGTTTTGAAGCCCAGTAGTTGCTGCTCCTCTGCCCTAAAACACCCAGAAGGGAAAAGGCACAGAGCTGATGGAGCCACCCTGAGTAGCTGCCATTGTTTTGACACCTACTGTGTGCCAGTCATTTACCAGCTATTTTTCTTTTTTCTTTTTTTACATCTTTATTGGAGTATAACTGCTTTACAATGGCGTGTTAGTTTCTGCTTTATAACAAAGTGAATCAGTTATACATACACATATGTTCCCATATCTCTTCCCTCTTGCGTCTCCCTCCCTCCCACCCTCCCTATCCCACCCCTCCAGGCGGTCACAAAGCACTGAGCTGATCTCCCTGTGCTATGTGGCTGCTTCCCACTAGCTATCTACCTTACGTTTGGTAGTGTATATATGTCCATGCCTTTCTGTCACTTTGTCACAGCTTACTCTTCCCCCTCCCCATATCCTCAAGTCCATTCTCTAGTAGGTCTGTGTCTTTATTCCTGTCTTACCCCTAGGTTCTTCATGACATTTTTTTTTTCTTAAATTCCATATATATGCGTTAGCATACGGTATTTGTCTTTCTCTTTCTGACTTACTTCACTCTGTATGACAGACTCTAGGTCCATCTGCCTCACTACAAATAACTTAATTTCATTTCTTTTTATGGCTGAGTAATATTCCATTGTATATATGTGCCACATCTTCTTTATCCATTCATCTGATGATGGACACTTAGGTTGCTTCCATCTGCTGGCTATTGTAAATAGAGCTGCAGTGAACATTGTGGTACGTGACTCTTTTTGAATTATGGTTTTCTCAGGGTATATGCCCAGCAGTGGGATTGCTACCAGCTATTTTGTATCTAACTAGAATTCCGTCTCTATGTATTGTTTTAATCTTGACAACAGCCCTGCAAGGTAAAGATTATGGTTTCAGTATTTTTAACGAGTACACTGCAGAGGCCCAGAGAGAGTAGGTAATGCCCCAGCCATGTAGCTGGTAAGTGGCAGAGCGAGGATGTGACCCAGGACCATGGATCTAGCTCCAGAGGATGTGCTTGTTCACACCTCCATGCTGCTTCCAAGTTAGAGGAGACTAATCCTGGGCAGATCACGACCAGGTGCTTTGCAGTCTTTGGGGTGGGGTGCTACAGAAGAAAGCAGAGGAGATGTGTTGAGCTGGGACGCACACCTAGCTCCCGGCCCCAGATGGAGCATTACGGGGTGGGCTCTCACCCATGTCACTTCTTCCAGATGGCCGACATTGTTGAGGTGTCCCGCGCATCAACGCTGGAGCTCCAGAACCAGCTGGATGAATACAAGGAGAAAAATCGCAGGGAACTTGCAGAAATGCAAAGGCAGTTGAAGGAGAAAACTCTAGAGGCAGAGAAGTCCCGTCTGACTGCCGTGAAAATGCAGGATGAGGTAATGCCTGGCCAGAGCAGTTCCCGGTTTACCCGTGTTCAGAATATCCTTCAAGACTGCTTTGAAAGTCTTCTAGGAGAGGCTTGAGGTAGATCCTTAAGACAGCGTGTGTGCTTGCTTCTCGGGATGGTTACTTTGGGGCAGATGGCATTCCAAGACACAGAGGACCCAGGGCCTCTGAGGTTACGTGGACACAGCTTTAGTTGGACCATTTTCGTGATTAATCCAAGATCTGCCTAAAAAGCTTAGCTGCCGTTGGTGGAGCACCAGTAGTGTGCCCAGCTGTGTCTAAGTGATTTATATGTATCATTGTTTTCATTTAATCTTAGAACAGGGATTATAATAACTAATTTTTCTTTTTTTTGCCATTCGTTTAAAATTATACATATAGAGACTTTCATTGCCGTGGGAGTGGTGGGTAAGAGTTTCAGAACAACAATAATGGGGACAAACAGAAATCTTCAGGAATTTATGAGTACTGAAATTATTAAAACATATTCTTGGTTTTATATTTAAGAATAATAGGGCAAAGTAACCCAAATGTTAGCTTCCTTCAGTCTGGACTTCTGAAGAACTGTGTGTAATAAAGGGAATGTTTTTGATTATTTTAATGGAAAGCTGAAGGCTCTAAAATGCAAGTACAGTGTAAGCTGATTTCTGCTCTGTCTCTTGCCAGCTGCATGACGTTGAGCAAGTTACCCCAATTTTCTGAGCATCTGTTTCTCCCTCTTTAAAAGTATACAAAATAATAATGATTTAGTCATTAAATGAGGTAACATGTGAGGCTATATGGCAGAGGGTCTATATATCCTGGACACTGATATTAGTTTTTTTTTTTTTTTTTAATTCTAAAGCTTGCTTCTTTTTTTCATAAGCAGTGCCAAGAGCACTAAGATTCCACAGGAAAACAAATTTTTCTTCAAAAAACAAACTTTTATTATCTTTGATGATCAAAGGAAGGTCGCCCATGAGTCAGCGCTGAAACTGTGTGAGAGAACAATGGATATTTATTACAGGCTTCTAGAATACTTCTGAAAGGACCCTGGTAACAGATCCCCTCTGCTTTAGGGTCTTAGGATACAGGACTCCTAGTAGGAACTGAAATTAGCCTATCGACAGCACAGTTCTCTGGCCCTGAAGAAGAATCATTTCTACAGCAATTGGGTGGGAGGATTCTGATACTTGCCAGAATGCAAACGAACACCTGGTATCCTGTTTTGATTTCAGAAAATCAGTGTCACGGTGACCCCTGTAAAGTGCTTTCCCTTGGTTTTTGTGTAATTATTACTCTGCTAGAATCTTCGGGTAGGAAGGGACCTTAGAGACCCTCTAGTTAGATAAGGAAACTGAGATCCAGAGAGATTAGTTAAGGCCAGATAGAGACCAGTGTTGTTTGTAAAAGGGCAGTAATTCCAAAAAGGATTCCTTATGATGAAAACAGAGACGGCACTTCCTAGATTTTTCTCAGCGGTCTAGCCCTGTGAGGCACTATTTCCATTTGCATGGCAGAAACAGACACCTCATCAGTCTAGAAGGAAACTGCAGTCAGACACCACCCTAAGTCAGGATGGTGAAATCATGGAGTCGTTTAAAACAAAAATGAATTAATAAGCCAAGGTCACTTGGGATCCTTGAGAAACTCAAGCTCAACTCTGTTCACCACCCTCCACCACATTTTGGTTGAGCTGAGTTAAAGCTCTCAGTAAATAAAAATGCTGCAAGGGTCCATCCACCCTAAGTGCTGTAGTACTGCCTCCTTTGCTTTGAGAGAAGTAGGCATTTTACCTATTCTGCCTTTGGCATAGAGCTAGAAAAGTTCTGATGAAGGTCATCGTTAGAGAATTAAGACTTAGAGTTCACTGTTCAGTTTATTTTCTAAATCCCACTTAGCAAAGAGCAGCTTCAACTACTTAAAGGTAGCACTAGTAGGTTCAGAAGTTATTTACTTACTCATGATTCCAGACGCTGTACTATTCTCTTGTGCATATCCTTAATGAATACTCTTGGTATGATAGAGCCCTCGATAGATGTTAGGAGGGATCTACTGGGCGTCGGAAGGTAGGAATGTGCTGGGCATTGGGGAAGGAAGGGTGAGCTGTACCATTACCTGTCAGTCTTTCTGACTCTATAACCCATGTTCTTTTGGGGGTATTATCTCATTTGAGTCTCACGACAGCTTTGTAAGGTAGGTTTTATATTTATCCCAATATTGCAAATCAGGAAACTGAAGCACAGAGAATTCTTTTAAAGACTTTTTTTTTTGGAGAGATTTTTTTTCATGCTCTGGAGTACCTCTGTATCCAAAGAATGTCTCGTCATCCTTTTTCCATGGGATGATTTTCACTTTGTGCTTTCACTCAGTCACCACCAAAACCAGACTAGGGTCTTTATCTGGAGATGTCTTCTTTAAGACTGCTGTTTTCATAGAAATTTCAGGTGTTCCTATCAGCCTCCAGGAGAGGAACACAGTTCCTAGTCTTCCCTCTGGGCTTCCTAAAGTAGCCTAACCTATTGGGTCCCCAAAAAGAGTATCTTTGAGACTTCCCCAACTTTTCCGTGAAGATCACCCCCAAAGGCTGGTACTCTTTCATGAAGTTTGCCACTTGCTATCATATACTCCCTGAAGGAAGTTAACCCTTGGTGTATTCAATTCCTATGACTGTGCTTTCACCTGCTACCCTATACCACCTCCAGGAGGGAAGGAAGTTGAGAACCAAGCAGACAGCCTCAGGCTTCACCGAATCAGTCCACAGAGATGTTTAAGGAGTACCTTCTGTGTGCTGAGTTGCCTAGTTCCCTTGGGGAGATTCCAGAGGAGTGGAAAACACAGACAACCCCTTGCGAATCAAAGCTGTCGGTTGCAGTTTCTTCAAAGCTATTAGTTCAGTGCCACCTTGTGGAGGAACAAAACACTGTAAAATTTGACAACATAACATATTCTTCTGGAGAGTAGTGGTTTTCACTTAATTTACATGTTTATATTAATAGATTTTGTGCCTGCAGGTTGCTTTGGGGTCATGATTTTAGCTTTTATCTTCCCCCAGCTTTAAACCTCTGTTGAGAGGAGCCTGATACGGGTGGGTGATAGATTACACTCTGGGAGGCTCTTACTTAGTTCAAGGGCTTTCGGGTATCTTCAGCCATGACCTACAACAATATTTGCTTGTACTACTCTGATACTTTTTTCTGTTCTATTTAACGCTGGCCAATATCTACTGAATTGAATTTATAACCCAATGGGTTGCTCTCTGTAGCTGGAAAAGCGACTTCTTTTTACAGAAGAGGAAACTGAGGCCCAGAAGAAGGTGGCGCTTGCTCACGGGCTTCTGAACCCCAGTGGAGTGTGGGGGCCGCCCAATCCTCTTCAGGGTCAGCCTGCACGTTGACGAGATCTCTGTGCTCCTGACTTGCCGGGATAAGCACCCTAGCCCCTCTTCATTCCAGACGCGTCTGTTGGAGGAAGAGTTACGGGACTACCAGAGAGCTCAGGAGGAAGCGCTCACGAAAAGGCAGCTTCTGGAGCAGACGCTTAAGGACCTGGAGTACGAGCTGGAAGCCAAGAGTCACCTCAAGGATGACCGAAGCCGACTCCTCAAGCAGTTGGAGGTTTGTGGGCGGCGCGGGTGTGGGACTCGAGGGAAGCAGACTTTCCGCTCACGCCTCAGCCTTCGGGCAGTCTTTGGCTTTTTTTCTCTTGAACAGCAAGACAGTAAAGTCATTTCTTGATTTGAGGAAGAAGCTAGTAGTTTGTAGACTCATAAGATGTCAGAGCTGGAAGGAATGATGGAAATAGACAGTGCTCAAGGCCAGGGAGAGAGAGCTGGAATTTAAAATCAGTGGAATTCCTGATTCAACTTCACAAATCAATAGAAATAACTTTTAAAACCTCCAGGGGACTTAGTAGCAGTTGATATCCAGGGAGTGATGTTTCAACCATTAAAGATTTTATTAGATGGGCCCTTTTAGAGGCTTAGAATTACCTGGTTAGGGTGTCATGCCCCCCCCCCCCCCCCCCCCCCCCCCCCCCCCCGCCGCTAGATTGCCGTGTGTTTTGCTGATGTCCTGGTTCTAATCTCATTAGGGGAGGTCATTTTAAGTCAAGCTAAGGTCAACCCAGGTAACTAGGAAGTGATTATTCTAGGACCCAAACAATCTGGTTAAACACAAGCTAAAGCCTCGTCAGGCAGTGACGTGAGAACCTTTGGCGTAATGACCCTTGGCCTGACCCCCTGAAGTCTCCTGCTGGGTTCTGTACAGTACAGATTATAGGCAAGAAGAGAGCCCTGCGAAGAGGTGCTTTTAGGCACACGTTAGGTTGCCAGATCATCTCCTTCTAGAATATTCTGACTAAAAAGAACATTTCCTTTTACTAACTCAAGGTGTAGAAGCCATGGCATAGCTAAGCTTCATTTGCCCCTGTGCAGTGTTTTGAGCTATTTCTCCATTAATTATAAAATGAACAGCTCTCAAGACCCCACCCCTGTGCGGCACACCCGAGGGTGCTTCCTCCCTAAGAGGCGGCTGGCAGGACTGTCTTGTTGGGACTCATATCTTGCTTGTTCCTTTACTAACACTTAACAGATGAATTCTCAGACTCAGGAGCTCTCTCAATAAAGGCGATTGTCTGTAAACTCAGAAACTCAGGTGACTGTCGTATGTAAATGCGGTACTTGTGGCTCTTTGGTGATTCTGAGTGACACTGGCCTGGGAGGGGTCAGGAACCACTGAACAAACAAGGAGGTTTGGTGCAGGACCCAGCTGTTCTGAGTTGGTTTTGGGGACTTTGGACTCCTGGGAGAGAGCTTTCTGGGTTCTCTGTAGATTTCGCTCACAGCAGGGAAGGCATTCACAGACATTTAGTCATTCACGAGTTCTGTTTTATTTTTGGTGCATACGGAGGCGTGTCAGCCAACTTTGACAATCGCAGAGACAATATTTATGTACAGATGCTGCAGGCTCACATAGAAACTCGTACTGCTGATTGCTTTTAGTGTGTCTGGCTCATGGCTCTGACTTAATCCAGACATATGACACGTTGGCTGGTGGCAGGAGAAACACATGTACAAACCCCACAGGCCCCCAGTTCGAGGTGGGGTGGTTTGTGTTCAGAGCCTCTTTTTTTTTTTTCCCCCTTTGGTACACAAAGCTACTTTGAAGTACTTTTCTCTTAATACTCAGTGATGTTAAATTAGGAAGGCTGAGGAAGATAGAAATTTCTCTTCTGTGAATATTCGGTTTAGCAGAATGGGCTGGCTGTCTTTATGTTACTCTGATGGGGATTTGGGAGTGCATGGCGCTACGTATATGAGGTTCCCTAGCAGAAAAAGGCAGATGCAAAAGGTTGTTCTAGACTCTGTTCCTGGGAGGGTCTTGGAAGCCCTGAGCAGGAGAGAGGAAGAACATTGTCCTGAGTTTAGAGTATTTAGAGGAGTGTGCCTTGGACGATATCTTGGTTTCCATTGTTTTTTAACAGATACCTGTTAAGCTTAGGTAGATATTTGTAAAATTACTGATTCATAAGGAAAAAAAAAAGGCTTGAAGGAAACATGCTAAAATATCCTCAGTGCTTGTTAGGGTTTGGGGTAAATATTGTTTTCTCCTTTTATGTACTTTCTAGATGCACAATTATATTTTACATTATAAAAGCAATAAAACCCAGTTTTAAAAAGATGTACTTTGCACAGTATGAGAAAAAGACACATCTTTCCTCCAAACTCTGATTCATGGTGTTCAGCTCTGATTTGCCCTTGGGGTTGTCCTTCCACAGCGCAGTCCTTGCTCCTAAAAACTTGGTCAGTGCAAGTTAAATAGGCTGTGTTTGTGACTTCTTTCTTAGGACAAGGTGTCTCAACTGGAGATGGAGCTGGAAGAAGAAAGAAACAACTCGGATTCGCTGTCTGAGAGGATCGCTCGGGGCAGGGAACAGGTACTGTTCTGTAGTTGAGTGGTGAGTGGATCACCCTGCATGAAAAAGGAAATGTGAGAGGTTAAACCTGAGGATTCAGCTGGAGGAGGGAGAGAGAGTCCCTGGCTGATGGAAAGGATGGAAGGTGGGGTCAGTCACTAAGAGGGAGGTGTAATATATAACATGGAGCATATAGAGTGGAAGTTTCCAGAGTGGTCATGTATAACAATGTATTAGTCACAATAGGCAAAGTGCTTTTAGAGCTGAGGCTCTAAGAATCATTAGTTTAACAAGCAATCATGAAATTTGGTAGCTACCACTGTATTAGTGCCATGGGAAGTAAATGATATGATGCAGTCTTCTCCGTTAAGAACTTTGCCCGCAGGGCTTCCCTGGTGGCGCAGTGGTTGAGAGTCCGCCTGCCGATGCAGGGGACACGGGTTCGTGCCCCGGTCCGGGAAGATCCCACATGCCGCGGAGCAACTGGGCCCGTGAGCCATGGCCGCTGAGCCTGCGCGTCCGGAGCCTGTGCTCCGCAACAGAAGAGGCCACAACAGTGAGAGGCCCGCGTACCGCAAAAAAAAAAAAAAAAAGAACTTTGCCAGCAAATTAGCAATACATACACCTCTGAGGCATCCACAGTACAGTAACAGTACCTTGCAAGTGAGTGCTTTTCGCAGTTTTCAAATGACAGGAGTTTCACTTATATCTGATCCTTATAGGAACACTGGGAGGCAGCCAGGGATCGTTCACTGTCCTCACATTGTACGTAATGGAACTAATTTCCCAAACCACACTTGGGATAATCCCAAGGTTCTGAGGGTTTGTTTCCATGTTTTAATTAAAAAAAAAAAGTTCAGAGTGCCTGAGTCATATCCTGGAGATGGGGTGTCACATCACTAGAAAGTGGTAGCACCATTAGCTGGTTACCATGTCCCCATTGCATGCCCAAACCATTTGACAGATAAAACTGTGGAAATATTATGGGACAAGGATTCAGAACATTCAGTGGTGGTTTTACAGAGAGTTTGTATTCACTAATCTCAGCCTTTTATTTACATGATACCTTTGGATACCTATAGAAACCTCTGATGGGATGTACCTTCAATGGCAACTTATTTTTACGCCCAGCTCCTGAAAATGGTGCCAATAAAACTGTACATTTAATAATATTGACATTTAGAAAGCTCTTCACCTTTTGATTTGCTTTGGGCACTTTCTTAATTAAACAATGCAAACAAAACCTAAGAGCCTTGGATGGTACTGAGTATAATTTAGGAAATTATCGGTGTGAAGGATTTAAAGAAAAAGTCTGAAGTACAAATTAATACAAAATTAATATGGACTCTTCCCACTTTCCTCTGCTCACCCTTCTCCTTACTCATATGTGCCACCTTTCCCACACTTTGGGATGACCAAGAACTGGAGCTTCCAGCGCTTAGGGACAGTGCCGTTCTAGGCTGGTAGCCCCTGTTCAGAGTTGAAGGTGAATCACTGGCTTCTTTTCCATCTGCCTTTGCTTCCCTATTGACAGCTTCTTTGCAAACAGGTCGGATTCTGGTGCTCCTTTGCTCCTGAGAGTGAAGGAAATTCCAAGCAGAGGCTCCATCCACCCTCCCACTGCACTTGGGTTCTGCCTACATATTTCAGTCCTGTTTACGGTGCTAGTATCATGCCTCTGGAGGGGTGGCAGCCCACCCGACCTGAGCTGCAAAAGTTTAGAGAAAGACCGTCATGGAAACCTGAAGTTCGGGTGGAGAGCCCAACCTTGACATTTGAGACCTAATAGTTCTTAGTAAAGTCTGCATTTTCTAAGTTCTCCTGCTGGTATAGAAGCTACTTTGTTAGGAATTCCTGCCGGCCTGGCTCAGGCGCCCCCTTACCACAGGGCTTTTCAGGATCTGCTAAGCGTTGGTGATGATGCGAGAAGTGGCCCTGAATTTGTTTTGCTAATGCTTCTTGCGACTTAGGCAAGGAGGAGTGGTGGGGAAGTATGTCATCCTATCAATAACCAGGCAGTTAAGACAGCCTTCCAGACCCGAAGCAAAACACAGACAAACTGAACCAGAGATGGTTGCCTCCCTTGAGTCTGCTGATGGCCCAACACTAAGGAGGCCCGTCACTTAGGTCTGTTTGCTTTGGGCCTCTTCTCTCTTCTCTCAACAGGATTTGTGGGTAATAGAACTGCTCTCTGTGATCTGCTCAAGGTTGAAAATATTTTCACTGAGCTGAGAACCTAAAGTAAGCCCGGGGAGGAAGTAGTAGAGGGGACGTACTTGTTCTCTGGAGAAGAATCCCTTGTCCAGCCTCCTGCACCGACCCCACGTAGCTCCAGGAAAGTCTCCGCCCCTCTGAGCGCAGCCTCTAAGATCTATGCAAAGGAGGCTGTTTGTCCAGGAGATTTCTGAAGTCTTTTCTGAATTCTCACACTGAAATGCTGTGAGAAGGTTTTATAAAATTAAGTGTCTGAGTCGCCCTTTAACTCTGTCATTCCCTCCCTGTGTCTGAGTTTATGTGCCTGAAAAGATGGGTTTCATAAATGTCTCTAGCCTTTTTGCTATATTTGTTCTATTTTCCTCGTCACTTTTCTTTGTTCTCACTGCACTCTCTGGGGTAGGGAGGGTAAAGCCTGGTGTCTGTTAAAAGTGGAGAAATTGAGCATCGTGTTCAAACTGAGGTAGGAATTACGAAAACAATAAAACAAAACAAACCGCTGAGATGAAGTGGGGTCTCCTGATGGAGTGCTCTCTTCTGGCATGAGGTGCCTTTGGATTTCTGAGCAAGGGTAAAGAAATGGGTTTGTCAAATATACCCGCCTTACAGGAAAGCATTTACTTCTCACTCAAAGTCAAGGTCAATTGGAGACTCGCTTCTTGCCTCTTAAAGTAAAGGTTCAAGAAAGGGCTCTGAGTGTAGACAGGTGGGCCTTGATTCTGAAGTTGTTTCAGTTCATTTAGGTTAACTTCTAGGGTTGTACCGGCTGCCTTCCTGCCCGAATCAGAGAAATGGGAAGCTTCTAAACCTAAGACCCTTTCTCCGCCCCCTCACATGCTGCCCTGTGACACCTCCTCACGGGAGATGTCTCTTAAGGAGCAGGAAATGGTGCCTGTCTGTCCTCTCCAACCTGATTTGTAGCCTCCGGTCTGGATGTGCTGCAAACTGCTCTGAAAAGGGAAGGCGTGGGGAACTTTATGTTTTGGATCTTGGTCTCTTTAAATTAAAAAGTCAAAGGTTGCAGCTCTTCTCTCTACTTAATCTCTGCATGCTCACAAGCTCCCTGTCTAAATCTTTTTTTTTTTTTTTTGCACCCTCTGAACATCTCCCATTCATTCTCCTAGTCTGAGTGACAGGGCTTAGGTGGGAAAACGGAAAAAGAGGTTTTCCGGTAATTTTAGTGAATGGCCTACACCATTTACAGAATCTTAGGTCTGGCGAGGACCTCCAGGTTCATTTCCCCAGACTTTCTGTGCAGTGGATGAGAGAGCCGAGGCCCAGAATCACCTGTGATCCAGCCAGGGTGCACGGCTGACCAAGGCAGGCACTGTGGTTGGCTTGAGGAGCAGAGGCTTCCCTAAACAATGGATAGCTATCAAGAAAAAGCAGTGGGTACTAAATGCCAAGTGAAAGAGTCAGGCAGCTAAGGAGGGAAAGACCATGATAGCGAGGGTGACAGTGGGAGTTCTTAGGGGAAGGCTGGCCCGGAGCTGGCTTTGCAGAGAGGGTAAGATTTAGACAAAGTAAGGAATGGGAAGGGAATCCTAGATATGGTGGAGGGTGTGAACAGGGATTGGGAGGTAGGGTCTATTTAGCATTTTCCGGAGCAACGAATGGACTGCTGTGCTTGGTTAGGTTTCTGGTGTCCGTGAGGGAGTAACGGGAGAGGCAGGTTGAGGGATTTTGAAAGGACTGTACCCTGAAGGCAGTGGGGAGCCTTGGAAGGTCATCGAGCAGAACAGTGAAGCGTACACAGTGTTCTCGAAGGGGATGGGAGTAAGGGCAGGAGAAAGGGGGCCTGAGTGAAGCCTCAGCTGGGCTGTTTCCAGGGACAGAGGACAGGAGAGGCGGTTGTGAGATCAAACATTCTATCCTTTTCATGTGTTCGTTTCCACTTTCTCGTGCTTAACATCTGATGCTCAGTAAATGCTGGCAACGTTCTTTGTAAGTTCCCAGCCCTTCTAAGGCCTTCCTTTTAGATACACGTTCAGGATATTCTTTTTTTTTTTTTAATTGATTTTTATTGGAGAAGAGTTGCTTTACAGTGTTGTGTTAGTTTCTGCTGTACAGCAAAGTGAACCAGCTCTATGTATACATATATCCCCTCTTTCTTGGACTTCCTTCCCATTTAGGTCACCACAGAGCCCTGAGTAGAGTTCCCTGTGCTGTACAGTAGGTTCTCATTAGTTATCTGTTTTGTACATAGTAGTGTGTATATGTCAATCCCAGTCACCCAATTCATCCCACCCCCCAGGATATTTTAAAGTTGAAGGAAATTTGAATGAAATAGTGGGTGCTATACTGGCTTTGGGTCTATTTAAATCCGGAGAAATCCTTTGTCCTCTCCTTCCTCTAAAGCCCTGTTTCCCTTTACGATATTTGCCGTCCTTCCTGAGGGTTCTCCGGGTGCTGGGCGCTGTGCCCGTGCCTTGCATGCTTCCTCTTGTTGTTTTCAGGGCTCACGAGGCTAACTGGCTCCTTAGGGTCTCGAGGCTTGTAAGAAGTGTGGAGCCAAAGCCCATCACCTCCCACCTGTTCCCATCATCCCAGCATCGGACGGTGAGGGTGGTAAAAACGCCCCAAATGTTTGGGTCTCTGTGCCCAAGTTTAAAAATAATGCCACAGTGTCTCTTAATATGAGTGAGGGTTTATTTTCACCTGATCCTCTCCTGACCCTCGTCCTGAGTCCAGGATTCAGATGGCCCAGCTTGGTGTTGCAAATGTGTCCCACAGGCCGATGTTCTAGCTCCTTGGGCACTGCTGCGTGACTGCTGGTGGCTGAGTGCCTACAGTTAACAGTAGATCTGGGCCGAGATGGAGAGGAGTTCTCTTGGCCACGGAGGCCAGGATAACCCAGCCCAGTGGAAGGACCATTTGTTCAACCCAGGCAGCCAGCAGGCAAGAGGAGAGCTGCCCTGTTGCCTTGGCAACTGCAGGGTAAATCCCAGTGGATAAAGTTGCAGGCTTCTGCAGTCATTTTCAGGAACTGCTCCCGAGTGGCTGGCTCACACCTGCTCCTCAGTCTGCACCAGGGGGATGCAACCACCAGAATACGGGCCTGGGAAATAAGGCTGCTTTGCAGTCAGCACGTGAAAGATCAGAATGGGATTTCTTTTCTTTCTTTTTGTTTTTTCTTCTTTAATTAAAATGATCCTGGTCTCAGAACTGCCTCCTAGTGTAAAGACTACTCCAAAACCCAATGTGTACAGTGGGTTAATAATAATTTTCCTTTCTTGTGACTGAGTATCACTTTTAGTACTAGCCAAGAGTGTGTGCTCACCAACCCCTTTACAGCCCAACGGTAAACACAGGTGATGGGGTTAAATATTATTATTAGCGATCATAAATATCTCTGGCTTTTCATTAACCCAGAAGGCAGCTGCTTCTAATCCCGAGAGCTGGCTCAGGTCACGGGTGCCTCTGACATAAACCCACTGGAATCTGATACTGTTATTTCCGATCAACGTGCTCAGGGTTTAGCATTCTTTCAATCCAGCTGTGATAACTGTTGCCTTCGGCTCCCCTTCTGTTTTTAATTCGACTGGAAAGTTTTTGTTTGGTCTACTTAGTATAGTTGAAGGGTAAACAGCAACGTAAAGCGCTGAGCTTACATAAAGAAATGTTTTCTCAGCCTCAGATTTACTTCCCTGGTCCAAGGGAGGAAGCTGGCTAAGCCAGAGGCCATTTCTCTCTCTCTCTCTCTTTTTTTTTTTTGTCCCCAATGTGGGCTCAGGGTGAGAAGAGTCTGATGTGGAATACTCACGAGTCACGGGGCCATTCCTGGAGATCACAGTATTGAGGAACTCGACGGAAACACGTGTGGTTTACGGTGAAACCCACCCTTGGGGTATTGTCCGTAACACCACGTGGTATTCCTTGTGTACGGCTCCGCGTGGTGTTTTTTAAAAAATTTGTTCATTTCACACTTAATTTATTTTTTAAGTTTTTATTGTATATTGGAGTAGAGTTGATTAACAGTGTTGTGTTAGTTTCAGGTGTACAGCTGGTGTATTTATTTTAGAATTCAGGGTCTGGCTCTCCTTTTTTGAAGACCTGAAGGAAGCCTATCATGTTTGCCAAAAAGACTGGAGGAAAATTGACTGTCCGGTGACAGTAACTGTTAAGTTTTATGGTCTCACATTTGTTCCTTCCTGTTCTTCACTCCGATTTATTTTACACTTGCATTTTAATAGCCATCTTTGGAGGGGATGTGGTGGGGTATAAATAATTACTGTTTTGCTTTGTTTTTCCTTTGGAGACTCGCATTTGCCTGGGGCGCTCCTGGGAGGTCTTGAACCTGCAGGGACCTCCGGGATGCTGTTTCCTGAGTGCCCCTCTGTACGGGGAGGCTCATTTCCTGGCAGGATCCACAATTTCCAGCCAGTAGCCCCGAGGGAGCAACACCTTGGCCGATGGCCGCTTCTTTAAGTTTGTCCTGAACCCCAGCCTGGGCCCAGTGCCGTGGACCCCTTGGCGATCTTTAAATCCCTCCACAGAGCTTCTCTGCCTCATGCCACTGGAGGTGCTTTTTCCTTTTAGGCTCCGAAGGCCCCCCCAGAACTCCTACTTCTCGGTTTTGCCCTTCACTGAGGGACCTGGGAGGTTGGCAGAGGAGGGAACGGCCGCCAGTCCTGAACCTCCCACCTGGGAGGTGGGGGTGGTAACGTCTGCCTTAGAGAGTCCTGGGAGAATTAACAGGCTCAGATGTGGACACTCGTAGTCACTCCGCACCTGTCGCCAGGGGCTCTTGGTTCTCTCTGTTTCCCTCCTCCTTCCTCAGGCCTGGAGCACAGCTGTGGAAGTCACTGCCTGCCTCACGCAGTTGCTGAACAGCTGCCAGAGCCCCTGGACTCTGCCCCCACGGCCTTTTATTGCCTTCTGGTGGATTTTGGCCTCACCGCCGCCCCCCCCCCCACCACCGCCACCAGCAACTAAACTTCTCTCTTTCTCTCTTCCTCTCTCTCGACAAGCCTCCAGGTCTTCCTTATCCCTTAACTTTTGGGGAAATAATCTCCCTTCCCTTCTCTTTCCCTTCCTGCTGCCTCCTGGGCCTCCGAGCTACAGGAGCCTTCCCCCACCCCGAGCTCTGGCTTACCGTCCCTCTCCTGGGCTCTCTCCCACTCCCGTGCTGCCCCCAGCGTGGGCCTGCATCCCTCCCTGAACAGTCTCCTGTCACACTCCCGTCCCACTACAGTCCATCACCTGTAACTGTTTCCTCCTCAGTGATTCTCCCCCTCGGTCTGCTAACAGCTGTGGGCATCTGTCTTGCAAACCCCTTACTTGAGCTCTCCTCAGCCCTCGGCTCAGAGCTGTCATCTGTCACGCTACGGTTCTAGAGAAGAGGGGCTTCCCTGTCTCTCCCTTCTCTGCTGAGCCTCCCAGAGCCATCTTCCTGGCCAACCTAGACGCATCTTCCTCTGTCCTCGCCCTTCTGGGCCTTTGCAGCAGGTCAGTGTCCTGCTTTTCTCCATACCTCCCCTAACGAAGTGGAGCGGGGCGGCCTTCCCAGGGCACGGTTCTCCTCATTCTTCATGCACTTCTCCTCGGTGAGCTCATTTGTCCTGTGGCTTCAGCTGGCATCACCCAGTCTCCACACCTGTATCTGCAAACTCCCCTGGACTCTAGGGGTACCTAGGGATGTTAATAGTACCCACCTCATCAGGTGGTGGTGAGGATGAAATGAGATAACGCTCTAAAAATGCTGCAGACTTACTTTTGTTAAGTGCAGTGCAGACGTTCGCTGTGGTTACAACATTATAACGGGCCCTGTGTGACTGCTCCCTGTCTGCCTCGCCACCTGAGCTCTTAACCCGTCCCCTTGCCTCCCTGCGTGTCCACCTCAGTGCTCTTGATTCTTCCAGCGCTCCCTTCCTCTTTCTTAGCTCCTGCCTTTTCTCATTAGTGGTCCCTGGCTAGGAGAGCTGCACTTCCTCTCCCGCCCCGTTCCCACCCTGCCTGACTCTGACCTCCCTCTCAGCTCTCAGATCTCAGCTCAGCGTCTCTTGCTCTGGAGAATTTCCTCGACCCTCCCAGTCTGGGCTGTGACCACTGCCGTGCACCCCGTGCCAGCATGCTGTCCTTCCCCATTGCAGTGACACTGACCACAGGGACAGGGCTTGTTCATTTGTGCCCCACGAGCCTATAATGAGGTCAGGTACTGTCAGGCTGTCCAGCCTAGGGCTGTGATAATACAGTCTGAACGAATGCATGGGCCCACCCCATCATTCCAAGACCACCCCTCCCCTGGCACTCAAACATACGTGTTCACAAACACACACTCGCTGTCACCCTGACCGAGTGGGTCTTTTCTGGGGACGCCCCTAAAGGTCTGGAGACATGGAATTGCTGCTGTAGCTGAAAGATGGAGACCGGGGCCTTAGAAGGAGGGCTGCACAGCGCCGCACGGCAGGCGGGAGGCACCGAATGTGCTTTCACTGCGTTGTAGGCCAGCTCCAAGGGCCTACAGGCCGCCTTGTTCAGCTTCCTTGTTTAGAAACGAGGAGTCCACATCCCAGAGGTGAGGCGACCAAGGTCACATGCAGGTGGTTGCAGAGCCAGGAAGAGAAGCTGGGCCATCGCTCCCTGTGTAATTGCTTCCCGTCGCGGTGAAAGTCTAGCCGTGTCCTCAGTGAGGTCCTGGCCTCTGCCCAGCGGGCGTGAACAGAACAGTTTCCCCCAAGAAGCACATCGTGGTCCCGTGGCCCAGCCGTGCTGACGACCTCTGTAGGGGTGTTGGCTGATTCACAGCCGTGCTCGGAGTGGGGCTGTGAGGCTGCATTCATTACCCGTAGACCTGGTGCTCCTAGAGCAGTTAGAGGAATTGTCCAGGGCCCTCTTTGCAGCATGTGATTCTCGAGGGCCCGGGGCCAGGCGGGGGCTTGGAGCCGAGGGAGGAGTTCTATGTGCTGTGCCTGCTGACCTGTGCACGGCTGGCATGTTTTCCCCTGCTGTGTACGAGGATGCCCTAAGGAGACCAGCTGCCTCCCGGATCTTGGTTTTTACGTGACAGCTGTATGTAGACCCTAAGTCTGTTCGAAGCCTTTTCACTGAGTTAGTCTAGAGAGCCAGAGCAGGTGAGGTAGTGGGCCATGAGTAGGCACGGCCTCTGTTCTGATCCTTCTTCTTCCCGAGATGTGGATAACTGCTCCGGACCTCAGTGTAAACTTCGGAACCTCTGTGACTTAGAAGCCTGCCAGTCAGAAATGCAAAAATGTGAATTTTTTTGGGGCCACACAGGTTCACCCTCCTCTGTGGGCAGGGTCTCGGCTTCCTCCTGTGGTACCGAGCTCTCCACGTCCCAGCCCTGCCCATCGCCAGCCTCGTTCCTTACCACTCCCTGTCACCCACTCTGGGCCAGCCGCACCACTCTGCTTGTCATTCCGTGCATACGCTGTGGTCGGGACAGTGGGAGACGCAAGCCTAGCCTGTCGTGGTGGTGGCGTCTCCTCTCATCATTCCTCAGGTCTTGCACTCCAGGTGGATGGCAGGGAAGGCGGGGTGAGCTTGTTTTACTCACGAGGGTGCTTGTACAGGACTTGGATTTGTGAAAATCAAAATCAAGGCTGGTCAGGGTGAGACTGTTACACGTGCTCCCCAGGCATCCAGGGACTCCAGTGTGCACACCTCTTACCTCTGTAAGATCAGCTGGGGTCTTACCTTGGGATCTTGGCGAGGTAAGATCTCCAAGGGGGTCTTACCTCTGTCGGCCTTAAGCAGGAACAGGCAGTTTTATTTTCCTGGCTCACCTTCTTAGTTCTCTGGGCTTCTTCAGGTTGCCCTCTGCTGGACGGTCCTGGGAACAGGGTCTGGGGCCTCTGCCTCTGAAGCGCATTTCACTGTTGCTACGGCCCACTGGGGATGGGGAATGGAGACACCGATAGGCAGACGACAGGGTTTCTTTCCAGATGCCGCTCAGCTAGGCTCATTTCCTATTAATATAGAAGAAATCCTCGGTGAGGCTTAGCCTTTGGCAGGACACCTGGAGTGTTCTTGCTGACTTCTGTTTTTGGCATAAGAAGGGAGAAATCTAGCAGCATCTGAGATATGCTGACTGCAGAAGGCTTTGCTGAAGTTCGAACTTGTAATGCAGCAGCCAGCAGCTCCGGGGAATACTAGCTTCCCCTGTTACTTCTTGTGTAGATCCCTGGCAAGCTGGGTGACTGACTCATCCCAGTTTGCCTGGGACTCCCTCAGTTTTAGCGTTCAGAGTCCCATGGCCTGAGCACATCCTCAGTCCCGGGCAGGCTGGGATGGTTGGTCATGATCCAAGTTGATTAACTTCTCCAAGCCCTGATGTCCTCAGCAGAGAGGATATTACCTGTGTCATAGGCTTGTTGTGGGGATGTCGTAGGATAGCACAGGCGGAGTGCTGAGCAGGTGTAGCGGTTCCCCAGGGCTGCTGTAACAAAGTATCAGTTCCAGAAACTAGGTGGCCGAGAACAACAAAAATGTGTTGTCTCAAGCTCTGGAGGCCAAAAGCCTGAAGGCAAAGTGTCGGCAGGGTCGTGCTCCCTCCAGACCTGTAGGAGGATCCTTCCTCGCTTCTTCCTAGCTTCTGGTAGTTTGCCGGCAACCCTTGGTGCTCCTTCACTTGTAGATGCCTCACTCCAGTCCTCCGTCTTCACGTGGCATTCTCCCTGTGTCTCTGTCTTGCCTCTGTGCATGTCTGTCTCTGCATTCAAACTTCCCCTTTTTATAAGGACACCCGTCATACTGGATTCGAGCCCTCCCTAATGACCTCAGTTTAACTTGATTACCTCTGTGAAGATCCTTTCTCCAGATAAGGTCACATCTGAGGTTCTAGGGGTTAGGACTTCAATATATCTTTTTGGAGGGGTCAGGATTCAACCCATAACGGCAGGGTTAACTTTGACTATCATTGGTATTTGTATCATTATTGTTGCAATCATTGAGAACTCAAGAATATCTAAGGGACAGCTCCAGGATTCAAGAGGAGAAGGCAGGAGGCCCCCGTCATAAAGAGGAGCTGACTTGGTTGTTGGAATTCATAGCTGCGAACCATTTCAGCACAAAGGCTATAGGAGCACCCCCTCTAACCTCTGGGCTTTTGCACTGTGTGGTGTAGATGGAGCAGATGCGGAACGAGCTACTTCAGGAGCGAGCCGTGAAGCAAGACTTGGAGTGTGACAAGATTTCCCTGGAGAGACAGGTGAGGGCAGCTGGCCCCATGAACCGCCCCCGCCCTGCCGTGGCTTTGGACTAGAGCCCCTTCGTTGAGCCTTCTTTGCACAGCACCCCCAAGAACTCTGCAGAGTAACTCACCTGAGGGGTACAGGTGTTTCTAAGGCCTTTTCCAGAGAGGTTATTCCCACAATATTAAGTGTGCTTGTGAGTTTAGCAGCTGGGGAGAGGTAGAATTGCAAGTGTTGTTTCTAGATCCTAAAGAGGGCTAAATTCGAATGAAAGGAGAATAATAAAGAACCAGTGTCCTCAGATGCAGGAGTTGCTAACAAACCTTACTTGAATCGCTATTTCTTTTACGTGCCATTCATGTTAGTTCTTCACTGAAAATGATGTATGATATTGCTGAAGGAGCCTATTTCTCCTGTCCCGCCCCAGTAGGTTTATTTATTTATTTATTTTGGCCGTGCCGCACAGCACGTGGGATCTTAGTTCCCCGACCAGGGCTCAAACCCACACCCCCTGCAATGGAAGCATAGAGTCTTAACCACTGGGCCTCCAGGGAAGTCCCCCGCCCCAATAGGTTTATAAAAGGCCAAGGTCAACCTCATTTGTCTGACATCCAGTAGTCTTAGGACACGCAAAGATTTCACTTAGGCTTATAAGCAATGTGATAGAATCTCTTCTTTTGGCTTGCCAGGACATGAGTGCAAAGCTTTTCCCTGGATACATCCCCAGGTCTCCTGGGGCCACACATGCTAAGGTGGAAAGCAGGCTTACCCCAGTCACCGACCAAACACTGCCCTGCCCTGTGTTCTGCTCTGCTCTGCACAGAGGGTGCGGCAGACACAGCCCCTCACGGCCTCCCTGTCTGATTCCAGAACAAGGACTTAAAGAGCCGGATTATCCACCTGGAAGGTTCCTACAGGTCCAGCAAAGAGGGGCTGGTGGTGCAGCTGGAGGCCAGGATCGCAGAGCTGGAGGACCGTCTGGAGAGCGAGGAGAGGTGAGCTGGGCCCAGCCGTGGTGCAGAGGCCCTGGTGGGCAGTGGGCATCACATTACAAAGTGCTTTCACACTTGTATCTCTTCCTATCCTCGAAAGCCTGTGAGGAAGGCAGAGCAATTACAGCCTTGCTGGAAAATTGTTCCCATTGTATAGATGAGAAAACTGAGACCCACCAAAGTAAATGACTTGAGGAAGGTAGCCTGGCAGAATATTGATGTAGCAGGACTAAAACTTGGGACTCCCCACTGCTCAGTTCTTAGCTGCTCCTTTCCCCATGCCTTAAATAGGACAGGCTGCCTTGTAAGCTACTGAGTTTGAGCTGGAATAGAGGTAAGGTGGCTGTCTCTGCTCTGGGGGGCCAGGTATATTCAAGCAGAGACTGAGTGGCCATCTGTCAGAGATGGGCATGTGGGTGGAAGGGACACAGGATCAGATGACTACATGTGATTCTCTACAGCTTGTTCTCAGACCACAGCCTGAGGGCCAGTACCGGGTTAAGCTTGACCAGCCTCAGTTCTTTTCTTTTCTTTTCTTTTTTTTAATTTTTGGCTGCATTGGGTCTCTGCTGCTGCGTGCGGGCTTTCTCTAATTGCGGCGAGCGGGGGCCACTTGTCGCGGTGGCCTCTCTTGTTGCGGTGGCCTCTCTTATTGTGGAGCAGGGGCTCTAGGCACACGGGCTTCAGCAGTTGTGGCACGCAGGTTCAGTAGTCGTGGCTTGCGGGCTCTAGAGTGAGGGCTCAGTAGTTGTGGCTCATGGGCTCTAGAGCATGGGCTCAGTAGTTGTGGCTCACGGCTCCAGAGCACGGGCTCAGTAGTTGTGGCTCGTGGGCTCAGTAGTTGTGGCGCACGGGCTTAGCTGCTCCGTGGCATGTGGGATCCTCCCGGACCAGGGCTCGAACCCGCGTCGCCTGCCTTGGCAGGCGGATTCTTAACCACTGTGCCACCAGGGAGGTCCCCAGCTTCAGTTCTTACTCATGGTCCCTCACCTTCCTGGAAGCAGTGTGGGTGTGTGTGCATAGAGCACTTTACGTTATCCATTTTCAGTAAGACTTTTGGGACTGGGCCTTTTTGCTCCAGGACAGCCTGGAGTAAACTCCAAATATTCACAGCCTGGCAGTCTGTGACCCACTGCCTTACCAAGTAAAGCCCAGGACTGGGAGTACTCAGGGCAGGTCTGGCTCCTGCTCAGCCTCTCGCTGGCTCCACAGCCTTGGGCAAAGTCCCTCACCCTCTCAGAGCCCCTGTTTCCTCATCTGTCCAACGAGCAGCGCTGTCCTGCTGTACACTTGTGAGTCTCTCTGACCCTGCGTCCACCAGACAGCCCTGGGCTGGCCTCCCGGGCGGCTGGGATGAGACGGTCCTCTGTTCTGCTTCCCCCACTCTTCCAGGGACCGGGCCAGCCTCCAGGTCAGCAACCGCCGGCTGGAGCGGAAGGTGAAAGAGCTTGTGATGCAGGTAGACGATGAGCACCTGTCGCTGACTGATCAGAAGGACCAGGTGCGGGACGCTCCGCGAGCACTTTTGAGATTTAATGTCTCGGTCTGGGGAAGCGAGAGGGAGGGGAGGCCTCGGCGGGCAGGCAAGGGGTGAAGTTGAGTGGACTGAGTCCGCCCTTTCCACTCCACCCCTTACGTCATGGAAGGGGGCCTTTAGAGCCCACTTTAGTAGGGGATTTCAGCAAACTTCAGACCCTGAACTTGGCTTTTAAAAAGTAGAATTTTCGGTCTTAGAGCCTCATCTCCACTTTCCCGTGAGGCTGGTTGCCCCCTTTGCCGTACCTTGGTTGCTGGGAGAGAAGGGGGCCGGACCACTGGCCTCTCTGTGCTGGGCTGGGCGACCCGCCGGCTCACGGCCTGCCTTCCCCCTGCAGCTGAGCTTGCGCTTGAAAGCAATGAAGCGACAGGTGGAGGAGGCTGAGGAGGAAATAGACAGACTGGAAAGTTCTAAGAAGAAGCTGCAGAGGGAGCTGGAGGAACAGATGGACGTGAATGAGCATCTGCAGGGGCAGCTAAATTCCATGAAGAAGGACTTAAGGTGGGCAAGTGCAGCGACCCCCCCGGGGCCGTGATGGCCCTGACGTTGGAGGGGAGCCTGATGCTTTCAGAGCGCTCCCACTCCTTTGTCTCAAGCTGATCCCTTGTTGTCACCTTTGGGGTCATCCCACCCTAGGGGTGAGAGTGGCTGTATCCACTCCGGTCGCCCCACGTGATCAGTAGGGTGTCACATGTGTCATCCTCATACCATTGCCCTGGTGTCGGCCGGGCAGGTATCGTCCCTGTCGTCCTGAGGCTCAGAGCAGGTCAGACTAGCTCACACCACCGTGTAGGGAGCAGCTCCTGGACCAGCCCTTAGGGACTCCTGGGTTAGGGAGAAATGAGGTAAAGTTGTGGCTTGTGTTCTCAGGAGGACGAGGATGTCCCAAACCAGGTCTCCGGAGAGAGCTGCTGTCTCGAGCTCCCCTGCCACGGCCCCAAGGATGGGAGATTAGGTGCAGGGTTGCTTTCCCTGCCTCAGGGTCACTCCCTGGGGTATTGGAGTGAGGGGGTGAGTTTAAGTTCACACCCATTCGTGGAGCTGGGCCTTTCTTGGAGGCCGACTGCGACCTGGGGCTTTTTGCTGGCTGCCCAGGTGGTTCTCTTATAAATGCCCAGAAGACTGGAGCCTGTTGAGAATCCTGTAAACAGGGCATGTCTATCGAGAACCCGGCCCCAGGCTGGCATTAGGGGGCACCAGAAATCTCAAGAATCAAGATGCAGTATTAAAATAAAAATTAATGCAAACAGCCCATGGGGAACAAGATGATAAAATTTTAAGTTAAGATGGGATTTATGCCAGCACCCTGCTGAGCCACGTTGGAGCTTGAGGCAGAAGGAAAGATCAGTGCTGTTGGCCTTGCCCCAGCCCTGCCCAGCCCACCCTGTCAGCAGCAGCCTCCCGTGCTCTCAGGTGGGCAGTTTGCTCCCTGTTGCTGTAGGAACTGGCAGGTGCAGACGAGTTAAGTTCCTGTGCTTATATACCACTTGCTGGGGTGCAGAGACAGGCGTCTAGAGCCCCTTGGCCTCCAGATCGGAGGTGAGCCCCGGTCCAGGGCCAGGAAACACGCCACCTGTTGTTCTGCAGACTTAAGAAGCTGCCAAGCAAAGTGCTGGATGACGTGGACGGCGATGATGATGATGACGACCTCAGCACAGATGGGGGGAGCCTCTATGAGGCGCCGCTGAGCTACACCTTCGCCAAGGACGGCACCGCCGCCAGCCAGATCTGAGCCCACTTCCAGGGGCCTGCAGCCGCCCGCGGCGGGAGGAGAGGAAGGGAGCGCCATCACCTCCTCTTCGCGGACCAGATAATTCTTCCCTGTGACGTCATGTCCTCCTAGGATCTCTGTGGCAGCACAGCTCTGGTAGCTTAGACAGCAGCTACTGCAGGGTATGCGTTGAGACGCCTGCAGCCGCTTGGCAGGATGGAGCCCCCGTTCTGCACAGCTGTCTGCAGCACCATCTGCATGGCTGCCCTCCACCCCCCCCCATCAAGAAAAAGGGTCCAAATGCTAGTTCCTAGTTAGTAGCCATTGTGAAGGGGAGGGGAGGATGTGGAGGCTGTACATATTTTAAATCAGACCTTCTCACAGACTGCTGCTGTCCCATTTTGGAATGTTGCAGAGGCTTCGTGGGGTGGCTTGTTTTGTAAAGTTCACACATCTCTATTGAGTATTATTTTTAAAAATACAAAGCGACTAGATTTTTAAGTATAACTGAGCCAGAGGCAAGAGGGAGAAAGTAAAGACCACTCTGGGCATCAGAGTTGGAAAAAGGAATTGTGGTGAGAAGGGAGAGTTAAGCCTAAGAAGAGAAGTGCAGGTGGTCTTGGTAAAGAACTTGTTGACGGAGGGAGGGAAGGTCAGAGGTCACTTGTATCCGTGGTCCTTGGTTGCTTATTTTATCTAGAATTTTGTTAAAATTTTTGAACCATGCTGAGACCAATACCAGTCACCAGCTGCCGTTTCTTTTGCACAGGTGGAGTGGGCAGACATGTACGTATGGTTTTTGACAAATGATGTTGGTTTCGGGGGCCGGGGGTGGAGCCCTCCTGTCGTGTCTTTTTGGTCCTTTCCTCCCGCCTCCAAACTACACTCTCTCCGTCCCTGGACGGGGTGGTTGCCAGGTGGGGACCGCGAGGGTTTGGGAGCAAGGTTCGTGGACTTAGGCTTGAGGAAGAGGCAGGTGATGTGTGCAGTAAGGTCACGGGGACGGGAAGAAGGGAGAGGAGATTAGCAGGCGTGTGTGAGCGTGGGTAGGAAGGAGGAGGTGGAAGAGGAAGAAGTTCTTGAAAGCTGGGGGGATGTGTAGGCAAGAGGCAGATTGAACAGGATCTCAGGTTTATGTCAGGAAAGGGAGGAAGGAAGCAGCAGTCAGACAGAGGCATTTCTGTGCAAACTGGAAGAATCCTGACTTCTGGGACAGAGGGACAGCGGCCGGCACCAGGCAGGAGGTAACTGGGGCTGGGTGAGGTCTGGGCAAGGCCACGTTGCTGGGATGGAATTTCAGGGAGGCACTGGGAGGATGCTGGGTATCCCGGCACTTCCTCTTGGCCTTCCTGGTGTCCCCTCCACTGTGCTGGTCCCTAGGCACGCACAGAGGCCAGGTCCAATCGCAGCTGGTCAGGGCCGTGGCCAGGGAGGGAACCCTTCGAGTTGTGTGCATGTGAGTGAGTGTTCAGCTGCCTCGCAGTGTCCCCACACATCCTGGTAGATAAGAGGCCTGTGAGCCCAGCGCTCCATGACAGTTGCCGCAGGGAGCAGGGAATCTCGGTGCCCTACCTACCCCAGGTCACAGAGCGCACCCAGCAGGATTCAGAGCGATCAGCCCCATCTACGGGTAGGTGTCGTCACCCCCCGCCACCGTGGCTGAAGCCCCCAGAGCAGAAGAGCCAACCCCTCTTCTGCCTCTGCTGGGTGGAGTGCTTCTTGCCTCTGCTTACCTGTTTGGAGTATGGAGAGATTCCTCCCTTTAGCCGTTCATTCATTTAGCATATATTTATTGGACATCCATGATATCCCAGTCTTTGGCACTGGGGACACAGCAGTAAATAAAGTAGATCAAAATCCCTCCCTTCCTGGAGCACTGTCGGGGGAGAGGGGGTGATAGACAACAGTCACACCAATGAACACGGAGGCTGAGCCCCTTCAGACCCAGCCCCGGAGCCCCTCTGTCCTCTTGGGGAGGCAGCAAGCCTGTGATTGGTTGGCTGGCTCATTGGAACCCACAGGGGTTCTTCGACTCTCATATGCTGTTGAGTTCCCCACTGCTTCCACCGCCATTAGGTATTTGCCAAGAAGCCTGCCCAGCAACGCTTCCGCCCGCTCATCGCTACAGATTAGAGATGGGAAAAGTTGGGGGCCCAAGAACTTTGGGAGCAAGCCAGCATCTGTCTTGGTTTGTGAGAAAGTTTCTGCCTCTCCTTCTGACCAGTTCCTTCTGGTAGCCATGAGGCAGGCTGCAAGAAACAAACTGCCTGTGAAAAGAGAACAGAGCTCACCATTCAGAAGATCTGCATCTTTACCCTAAAATTGGGACGTTAAAAATGTCAACAAATGCACCCTCCTGCGCCGTAATGGGGCTGGCAGTGAACTGGATGCATGCGGTGCACCAGGATGGGAGGAACACGAGCCTGGGAGCTGAGAGGAGAGATGTTTTCAAGTCCCAGCTCATCTTACCGTGGTGACCTTGACAGGGGTGACCTTGAGAGGCCTGCATTCAGAGCGGCAGATGACGCGGAATGATTGAGGACCAGGGCTCAAGGTCCTTGCCAGCTCTGACACGCTGTCATTCTTTGATTTTATTATGTACACATAATATATTTTTTTCTGTTTGTCGCTTTAAGAACTAACCCTACTCGAGAGTATTTTCTTTAGCTAGTTTAAAAAGAAAAAAAGTATTTAATAAACAAGTATGTGGCCAAATGCAGTGCTGAAGAGACAATCATCATATAGCTTTATCATTTTTTTTCCTGCCTCTGAGTGTCATCCGACAATGCCGATTAGTCTTATTTTGTTGGGTTTCTGCTTTCGGGTATGGTTTGATTGCCTAGGTTTGTCACCGGGAAGAGACATTCTTAGGCAGCTACCTCCATGTAAGTGAACTCCTGGAGAAAGCAAGTTTGCCTTTCAATAAACGGTATCACCCAGCAGGAATCTTGACTCCCGTTATTTCGACTCCCTTGTTTTCTCCAGAGCTTGGCTCCGTGTCTGCCAAGAAACAGCCCAGGTGAATGGCTGGAAGCTACCCAAGGTAGGGGAACTTGGGGCGTTCCAGGCTGGGATCCGTGTCTGAAATAGAAGGGTGGGGAGCGGGTGAGTGGGGCGCACTGAGAGGATTAATGCCCCTGCATGGTTGTGATGTTCTGAGAAATCCAGACTGCCCATTTCCAGAAAATGGCCAAAGGGAAGTGTGTTGATAACTGAGAATAAACAGGCACCCCCTGTTTTCTCCTTGTTCCAAAACTAAAATCGGTTCTCCGGCAATCACAGTTAGCACATAATCTCACTTGATCTGCAGCAGGCTGACAGCAGGTACCCTGGTCCCTTTTATGTGAAACAGGAGTCACTTCCGTGTGGAAGGGGCCTACACTGTTCAGGGTCTTCAGTGCCATTCTCTGCCCTGTCCTCTGGAGGCCGATCCCCAAAGGCCCTGGGTTCCCCCCATGACGACTCTGGTCGGGGTCAGCTTGTGGGAGCAGGTGGAGGTCAGCATTTTTCTGTTGTCACCTCTCTTTTGTGCAGCGTTTCCAGCGGTGATGCAGCCGGACAGGACTGCACAGGATGCACAGGACTTGGGCGACCATACCTCCTCCTTGTGTCTCTGGTTCTAAAGGTGATCAGGGCGGCCTGCTGCTGTTCCTCTGCGCCCCTCGGCAACCCTGGTGGGTTCCCCCGACACTGCCGCCCTCCAGGGCATTTATTTCTTCATTAAACCCTTTTGGCTGCCGCAGGTGGCTGCTGCTTCCTGCCCGTAGCTCTGACCACTGCCCCCTCAACGCCCCCAGTGATGTAAACATCTGGCCCGTCCAGCTATCCTGCAGCCCTTGACTCCCTTTATTCTGACTAAACAGAGCATCTCAAATGTAGATGAGATTTTCTAATTTTAATAAGTCCTCAAAGTCTTTGCATAAATTGTTTGCTTTTTTTTTTTAAAAGAAAGGTCCGGATTTTTGGGGTGTAATTTTATCATTTGTAAGTAAAAGACACCCTTTTGGTCCTAGTTGCTTTTGAAACTGTATTTAAGCCTCTTTGGCCCCTGGGCCAGGGTCTTTGTGGTGAGCATAAGAGATCCTGAGAGGTTACCTGTCCCCTGCACCTGTGGGAGGGAAAGTGACTCAGGAGCTCAGAGCCAAAGGGAAAAAGTCCTTCCAGGCCCGCAGCTAGCTCCTTCCCCCACATTCTCGACACTCTTCCTTCTTTGAACTTGTGGATGGTTTCAGCGATCCTGTCTTTGTAGGAAGATAGTCATCAGTCAGAAAGTTTTCTGTTCTAAACTTTCAAATGACAGGAGAAAATGACTCGAGAGCAAGTTCCTATCGGCAGCTGAACAGCCTCAAATCCAGCAATTCCAGGCTTTGTGGAGGGATCAGCAGGACTTGGTCCTGCTCTCAGACCTGCACTGAAAGTCATCGTGGATGTTCACGTGTATGACCTGAGACCCAGCCTGTCTCCATCTGCAGAGCAAGATATGAGTGTGTGCCCCGTGCCGGGTTTGGTGAAGCTGGAAAGGGTGCGGTGCCCTTCCAAGAGACATTCAACAGTGACACCTATTCTGTGGCGGGAGCTCTGCAAGTTTCCTACCGTGAGGAATCTCACTTGGTCTCACAACAGTTGTCAACAACGCCCCGGGGATGGGGCACGTGATTCCAGAGATCTTCTGGGTAAACAAAATTAAACAGTTTTACAAGAAAGGCAGAAATGTTGGCAGGTAAGGAATCTGAGGCTTGGGGAGGCTGGGCATTTTCCCGTAGGTCACATGTGGAGTAAGTAGCCAGCCCAAGAGCCTAACCTGCCAGCACGGGCCAGGTGCTGTTGCAGATACAAGGTTTAAGGCCCTGTCTAGGACCT
The DNA here is from genome assembly GCF_937001465.1 of Orcinus orca. Classification (NCBI taxonomy): domain Eukaryota; kingdom Metazoa; phylum Chordata; class Mammalia; order Artiodactyla; family Delphinidae; genus Orcinus; species Orcinus orca. Next base: position 100,839,177 of record NC_064560.1, on the reverse strand, counting down.
TTGTAAGCTTACAGTGTGATTACAAAAGTGATTATCAAGCTAAATTAGATACACATATTAAGTCCTTCGTATATTTGTGGCACACCAAATTTCTCTGCCCTTGGGCTTTGCTAACCCTCTGTCTATAGCCAGTGCCACAGGTTTCCCCTGGTTTTCCATGTACAATTCTATAGCTAAGTGTGTTGAGCACTTACTGCTGTATATTGGGCATTGTTGTAAACCCTCACTTGTATCTACTCACTTGATTCCTCTGACCACCCCCTGAGCAGGTGCTCGTGACAGAGGCAGAGGGAGTTACTAACCTTCCCCAGGGCACATGGCAGCCCATGGAAGAGCCAGGACTGGAGTCTGGGTCTGCGTCTGGAGTTCACACTCGGAGCTGAGGAGCTCTGCTGCCTCCCGCCACACGCACTGCCCCGGAGGACGACGGTCTTCCATTCGATCCTGTGTCAGGGCCTCCCAAGTCCTCCTGGTTCTTCGTCCTTCAGCTCTCCCCTTCGTTTGTGAGTGTCTGTGCAACCCAACAGCCTGCTGCTTGCCTCCACTCTGAGTGCTTTAATCAAAGGCACAGAGAAATCAAAGTTAACTTCTGAAGCCACAGACTTGAACTGCAAGGAGGTGCTGAGAGTTGCCAAGGTTTAGAAGGTATTGGGCATGGTCATACTGTGCTAGCTGAGACTATGAGGGAATGGAAGCTGAATAACCAGAGGAAGCAGGGCAATAAAGAGAAGGGAAACTGAAAAGAGAAGCAGAGACACTGATAGAAAGAGTGGTTGAGTTTTAGAGCTTTCTTGTCTTCTGACAACTCTCAGTTGATCCATGGGTATCCTTTGAAATGTTTTCTTGAGTTAACTTGAGTAGATCTCTAGTCTTTTCCAGCATATAGGTATTTTGGGGGCCATATTATGAATTACTTTCGATGCTAGGGCAACACGTTTTTAATTCTCTAGGCCAGGGGTACCTAGTCACTATTTCTGAGATGGAGAATGGTGTCATTAGAAGTGTGTTAAATGAAGATTAATCTAGAAGGAGTACGTAGGAGAAATGGAGAACCGTTTGCTACTGTGATCTTTGGATCTCTCGTTTTGCCATTGATGCCGCCTTGGTGCTGTGCTAACCTGACTTATCTGGGCCTGATCTCGTGGGGTGATCTTCGGGCCACCCCACCATCTCCCTGTGTGGAAGGTGGACTTGGGCAACATCAGCAAGTCCCTGGGTTTGGGTGAGTCTCAGGGAACATTTACCTTCCCAACCCCCAGGAGACTTTGGGATGAGAACCTTCTTCTAAAATGGTATGTAACCATAATAATCTTCTTGTGTAATGCACCTTTCATATTAGTCTTACACTCAAAACTGCACTTGCACCCTGAAATCAGTAAGTTGTCCTCACTGGGACACCATTGACTGTGGTCACTAATAAAAGCCCTCACCCCAGAGTAGCTCGTTCAAGAGTAGGGGGTGGTCGGGCTGCAGTCTGGAGACCCTGGACAGCGGTGGGCTGCCTTGTGGAGGTGGCACGTGTTTCTGCTAAGCTGGGTGGGCCTGGGCTCTAGAGCCCTGCCAGTGGGCAGGGTCCGACCTTTGTGCAGGGAGGGAGAAGTTCTGCGGGGCAGAGCCAGCTTCAGGCCTGAGAGCTGTGTGCAGGTCATCTGGAAGGAAGGGGACCCCTCTGCCCAGCCAAGGCCCAGGAGTGGAAGGACTCAGCTGTGAAAGCTGGCTCCCCGCCTCCTTAACTTGGGGCGTCAGTTAGGGTGGGGTTATGTATGCCGGATGGGAGAGGTGATAGGTACCTGCCTCGCCATCCACGTACCAGACGGAGGGCATTCCTTCTGAGCCCTACCCAGGGACTGCACGAAGACCAATAGGTTTTGCCCTGTGGATGGACCTTATCCGGGGGCAGTGGGAAAGATCCCTCAGCAGGGGAGCAGCTGCACTTGGGCAGACTCTGTGCGCTAGGGCTCTTTATCTGATTTCATCTGCATCCTGCGAGGTAGGTAGTGTCACCCCCCTTCCACACGTTAGGGAACATGTACAGAACGAGCCGTCATTTGTCTTAAGTCACCAGCTAGTCAACAGTGGGGCTGGGATGAAGTCCCCTGTCTGCTGCTCTTACAGTCAGTTTCCCCATACCTTGGCCCTTCTCCCTTGCTGCCCCTCTAGAACAGCTCCCACTGACCCCCTCAGCTGAGGACAGTTAGGCGCAAGGGCTGGGAGGTTCGTCGGCGGTCACGGGGCCTGGCCTCTGGGTCACAAGTTTGCACTTGGACTCTGAGGCCTGCCAGGAGGCACGGCAGCCAGCCCGCCTGCTCCTCTCTGCAAGCCCCCTCCCGCTGGCTGCAGGCCGCCAGCCTAGCTAACCTTGTTCCAACTGCCTCTGGCCTCTGGCCCTTCCAGGACAGGCTTGTTTCCTGGAAGGGACTCGGAGAGTAAGATAAACCAGGTGTCTCTAGTTAAATGCCCTCCTGCCTTTGAAAGGGCCAGGCTGGTAAGCCTTCCAGTCCAGCTCCTTGATTTGCCTGGTCCATCTCTGGGATTGGCCGCCTTGCCTTTCATCAGGTGCCAGTCGTTCCCGGCCTGTCACTGGGAGTGAGTATGGCGTTCTTTGGAGACGGGCACAGTGCTCCCTACAGAGCTAGACAAGGAAACAGGATCTGAAAAAGATGGGTGACAGGGTCCCTCCGGGGCTCCTGGCACCTCCAGAAGGAGACAGTCCATGTCCCTGTCCACTCTCTCTGTGCAGATTTATCCTGGCGTTTAGATAACGAAGAACTAGAACTAGATAACAAACTAGAACTAGAACTAGATAACGAAGAACTAGAACAGAACAGGCCTCCCCTCGACTTGCCTGCCGGCTTCTCCTGTGACCCAGGTGGTGTTCCTGATTCACACATGGCTTCCTAAACCAGCTTCATTTTCTGAAACAATTCACTCTACTACCACCTCCCCTTCATGGAAATTAAAAACAAAATTTTTTTTTGGTCTGTGTCGTTGCTGCTGGATTCTAAAATCCTTCCAGTCTAGGCCCCATGGAAAGGTTAGGTGTGCCCAGTATAACCAGGTTAGTCCCCCCCTGTGATGGGCAGAGGCGTGCAGGCAGGAAGCATCGAGCTCTCCCTCCTGGTCATCACATGGTCTGCACGTCAGAGGACTGCCACTGTATGTCCAGAGCTGCTTCCCAGATGTTAAGAGGCCAGGTGTGGAGTTAGTCCCTGTGACTTTGCTACCAACCTCAGCAACAAAGATATTTAGGGAGCATCAAATATGGGGAGGCCAGAAATTGGCAAGGTAATGCAGCATGGCACTGGGTCTTAGAATTTCCATTTGAAGACTTCTGGTTCATTTTGTTGAGAAATTTGTGTTCCCACCACCAAGAATTAATAGTGGTTCATATTTGGTCATATCTGCTTCACATTTTTAAATAAGAGAAAGAAAAGTTTCCCCCTTTGTCTCTCCTTCCCTGCCTCATTCCCTTTTCTCCTTCCCAAAGGCAACCACTGTTCAGAGGATCCGCCGGTTTGTTGCATTAGCATCTGGGATAAATGAATGACTGGAGGTGAGACTATAAGAGAATTGTTTTAAATGCTCTACGGGAAGTCAGGACCTTAATTGCTGCACTGGGGAGGGATGAGACCCCACAAGGGGGACATGATTGCCTAATGGTTTGAAGACTAAGCTGTTTCTAAAGGTGAACCCAGACAGAGGCAGAGCCGTGGCTTGGCTGGGTTGGGATGTCCAGGCTTGGGTGCCCTGAGCTTACCTTCCCTCCACGGTGGAGAAGAGACCTTATGCTGCCACAGAGATATTCTTTCCCCTTCCTTACCCAGCATACTGCTGCCTTTTGTCCCTCAAATATGCTGAACAAATATTGAATAGTATTGATCTGAGGGAACACCTAGTTCTTTGCCTGTTTGGGAAGGGGCATTTTGAGTTGCCTGTGGTGCTCGCATATCTAACTCCAGGCTCACAAAGACCAGAGTCTCACTGGCTTCCTCCCTTGGAGAACAAAGAGCACAGCATCCTCCATCGTCTCTGGGAACGCCCAGCTCTGGCCTGGAATTGCCGTTGTTCCATGGCTGCTGCCTTTATGGGCCCTTGTGCTTGCAACCTGGATGGTCACATGGGTGAGGAGGGATGCTATGCACCTCATTCAGGGCCAGCTGGGTGCTAGTGGCCATGTTTGTTTAGCCATGTTCTATTTGGACCCTTGATGATCAAAATGTGAACATCATTTGGTAAACTTTCCTTTTTTTTTTTTTTTTTCTTCTTTTTGGATTTTATTTTAAAAGAGTTCAGTGACATGGATCTTATTTCATGAGATGCAGTAAGGTACAAGTCATGGAAATTTTGACGTTTGGGTAAACTTTCCTTTTACCTTCAACATTCCAGGAGCTGGACTCCTTACACACCAGGAGTAGCTCTTTGAACGTTTGTCAATAGAGGCGTGCCTTATGGTGTTTGTTCTTCCTTACGTATACATTTCCTAGCCAGAAGTTTCTAAAAATAGGATCATACCTGAGTTTGCCAAGAGGCCTCACCCATGCTCCTGCTTGGCAGGTAGAGGGATTGAAAGATGTCCCTTCCTTCTTTACATATTTATTTTTCCATATAAATTAGAGTAACCGTATTAACAAAAAATTGGAAAATAACCCCGCCAGCCTAATGCAGCCATCCTGAGCATTTTAGCACATTTCCTTCCAGTCTTTTTCCAATGCATTTTTTTTATACTTTAAAAAAAATTTTATTCTATTTATTTTTGGCTGCATTGGGTCTTCATTGCTACGTGCGGGCTTTCTCTAGTTGCGGTGAGCAGGGGCTACTCTTCATTGTGATGCGTGGGCTTCTCATTGTGGTGGCTTCTCTTGTTGTGGAGCTCGGGCTCTAGGCACGCAGGCTTCAGTAGTTGTGGCACGTGGGCTCAGTAGCTGTGGTTCAAGGGCTCTAGAGCACAGGCTCAGTAGTTGTGACGCACGGGCTTAGTTGCTCCGTGGCATGTGAGATCTTCCCAGACCAGGGCTCGAACCCGTGTCCCCTGCATTAGCAGGAAGATTCTTAACCACTGCGCCACCAGGGAAGCCCCCTATGCATTTTTTGTTTTGAACATTAGGGTACGTGTATCTTCTTTTTTTAAAAAATATATATATATTTATTTGGTTGCACCGGCTCTTAGTTGCAGCAGGCAGCCTCCTTAGTTGCGGCACGTGTGCTCCTTAGTTGCAGCCAGTGGGCTCCTTAGTTGCGGCAAGTGGGCTCCTTAGTTGTGGCATGTGCACTCTTAGTTGCGGCATGTGGGATCTACTTCCCTGACCAGGGATCGAACCCGGGCTCCCTGCATTGGGAGCACGAAATTTTACCCACTAGACCACCAGGGAAGTCCCTCCTATGCTTTTGTTTAAGCATAACTATACCCACAGTATTGATGTGAGTTTATATATGCTTTGCTGTCACTTAACATAGAATAAGCATTTTTTCTGATAATAGATAACCTTTATCTCTTTAAAAGTGCTGCATAACGACGAATTGCATGAATCGCATCAGTTAATTACCATCCCTGTATTATTGGATGTCTAGGATTCTAAATTTTGCCTTCCTACAGTGAATATTTTCTATCTGTAGTGTTTTCCGTATTCAAATTATTTGCTTTGGCTAGATAACCAGAACTGGAATTACTGGGGTATCAAGTGAAAAAGAAATCTTTATGTCTCTATAAATGTTGCCAAAGTGCTTTTCAGAAGGGTTTACCAATTTGCATAGACCAACAATATACAGATGTGGCCGTCCCTCCGGGTCCCCCACCCCTCACTTTTGCTAATTAACCTCTCTAAGTAATAGAATAACTTCTTTCATCAGGTTAGTCTCCTTTTCTATTGTCAATGGGTTTATTTTATAAGATGTCCTTCTGTGACTTGTCTATTCTTATCCTTTTAGTTGTTATCTATTAATTGTTTTTTAAGTGGCAGATAATAAAAATGAAAACAGTATAATAGAGTAAAACCGTGAAAAATAAGTAAAAAATAAGTAAAACAGTAAAAAATAAGTCCTCCATCCTTAACCCCAATCTCTCCACTCTCTACCCAGAGGCAAACACTCCTTCTTGTTTATTTTATTTCTTTCAAGTCAGCTTTTCAGTGTTTCATCCAGAATTTATGTGTGTCCCACTGGACACATTCACAGAAAATTAAATGAAAGCAAGTTGAGGGTATTTATAAAAGGCGATGAGGAGAGTGTGAGCCCCGGGAACACCCCTGCCCCAGGCTGACTCTTTCCCCCCAGTAAAGGAGACCTGCCTCTGGACTGCTCACCCAAGGGTTACATCCAGGATGTGGGACTCATGGGTCAGTGAGGTGATCCTGAAAGAAGGCTGCCCACCAAGTTGGGGGTTTTTTCAGTGACTCTAGTGTCAGATACATGAGGGAGCTTCAACGTAAGAGGCCAAGGTCTGTCTGAAGAGGCCTAGGCATTCCAGAGGGAGCCAGGCACCCGAATCCCTATGCCTGCACACTCCTAGGACTTTACACGCTCAAGCCCCAGGCCACGGCTGTGTCAGCCCCAGACTACTGCGTGGACTGTCCTTTCCCATTTGCCCGCTGAGGCCTCACTATCTCTTCTTCTCTATTTTGGCGATCATCCTCTGCCTCTTACACATTTTTCTCTGAGGATCCTGATTCCTTACTCTCTGACTGCCCCCCGGCTTTCAGGTCCTCTTCCAAGGGCACTCTCTGCCCCAGCTCGTGTCAGGCCCACTGGGTGTCTCTCCTCTAGCAAGTCCACATGGTCAAAACCGTAAATATAGGAACTTATTGGGGAGGGCAGCGAGGATGGGGACCATTGGGCAAGTGGCCCAGGAGGAGAGAAATTACAGGGTCAACACCATCTTCCTGAGATGGCAACAGGAGATTTGAACCAAAGGCTCAGGGTCTGCTGGAGGCTGCGTTCCCAATCAGGTATTAGTGGTGGCTGCTGCAGTGTAGTTTTCTCAGGGCTCCTGGGTTCTCAGGTGGGCTTCTTAAGGGGCTAAGAGGCTGATGGGATGGAAGGCTTCACGGGGCTACCTGCTGTGAGTCCCAGCATGACCTCCGTGGTGGCCAGCAGGGGGCCTTGGTGGCAACTTCTGGCTATGATGTGGTAGATTAGTGGGTGCTGGGTATCCAGGGCCCCGCCCACCAGTGGTGGAGTCCCAAAGAGGACTTTGGACAACAGCAATGTTTGTCTTCCCAGCCTCGCCCAGGTCACCTGGTCAACTGGGGCTCCACAGTTACCTTTATGTCGCAATGTTTGCATCGTACTGATTTGAATTCCAGCATTTCTTGTGAGCTACTGTTTTGTGAGGGGCCAAAGTTTTTCACTTGCACCTTTCAAAGAGCGTTTGCCGGGCTTCCCTGGTGGCGCAGTGCTTGAGAGTCCGCCTGCCGATGCAGGGGACACGGGTTCGTGCCCCGGTGCTGGAAGATCCCACATGCCGCGGAGTGGCTAGGCCTGTGAGCCATGGCCGCTGAGCCTGCGTGTCCGGAGCCTGTGCTCCGCAACGGGAGAGGCCACAACAGTGAGAGGCCCGTGTACAGCAAAAAAAAAAAAAAAAAAAAAAGCGTTTGCTGTACACCTACTGTGCACTGGTCAACGTTAAGATAAGTAGGGCTCAGTCCCTGGACTTAAAGGAATAAAAAATGTCCACTAAGAACTAAAAAGCAGTAGGGTCTAAAGCACTAAAAAAGAGGTATAGATGAAGTGCATCGGTGGTTCATGATGGGACAGGTCCTTACTGGCTGGGCTAATTAAGGAAGGCTTCATGGAGGAAATGGCATCTGAGAGGGCGTTAAAAATGGGTGCAATATTTTAGGGCATTTTTTAGTAAGATTTTAATCTTACGGATGGACGTGTCTTTAGTGGAAAGAACAAAGTGAACACTTGGATGCAGGCAAGATTCAGAGAATCAGTCAGTTCATTAGAATCTAGGATAAATGAAGTGGAGGAGTGATTGGAGGTGAGGCTGGAAAAGAGGTTTGGGACCATATTTTTGGAGGACTTCAAATGCCACTCCCAGAAATAGGAAAGCAGTGGATGTTTATAATCAGATTCTGGACAGAGAACAGAGGAGTTGGGTTTTATGCCTCCTTGTCCTTTCTGAGGAGGAGATGAATAATTTTTTTAAAGTGGCTGGTGAACCTTGTTCTTATAGAAGTTATGACACTTGATCATTAATAAGGAAAATTAGCTACTCCCATTGGAAAAAAAATCTCTTTATTATCCGTTTCATGCGTCTCAGGGTGCAAATCACTACTTAGTCTAAGCCAGTGCTTCTCAAACTTAAGTGTGCATCAGAATCAACTGGAGGGGGGGCTTGTGAAAACACAGACTGCTGCCCTCACTCCCAGAATTTCCGGGACAGCCAAGAATTTTGTTGCTGATGCTGCTGGTCCGGGGACCACACTGAGACCCTCCCGATTAAACTTCCTACCTGACCTTTCTCAATAGATCCACTGGGTGGCAGCAGAGAGCACCACGGTCCGCCCACTGGCCAAAGCTGGAGTCCTCAGGCCGGGGCTGCTCCGGGCTGCTTCCCTGAGCCATCGATGCAGGCCTTAGCTACTGAATAGCCACACAAAACAGCCATGACACCCAGCTGTCCAACACGCAAGGACGCCTTGTGGAAGGGAGTGCTTGGTGACTTCGATCTCCTTCCTTCTCCGGGGTGTCCCCACCCCAAACACTCTCCTCCAGGCCCTCAGATCTCTCTTCAGCTTGTCCCTCCCTGAGGAGTGGAGTGTATGTGATAGCGTTCAAAGTTGCTTCCACAAAGCTTCCGAGGATGAGGTGACCTAGAGCTTGGAAAGGGAACCGTGGGGTCCAGAATGGAGGGGTTAGGCTGTGGCCGCGGGGTCCACCTGATGTCCTCGAATCAGGGACGCGCGGCCCGCTGTGTTGGCAGAAAACAGCCCTGACCCAGACACAAGGCTGGAGGTAGCCAGGTGCCGTCCTGGGTGAGACGCGTTCCGCCGCGCCTCCGGGTGTCTAATAAGTCTGCAGGTTTTTCGGTTAATCTGTGAATCACTGAGAAAGAATCCACCCTGTTCTGGTCAGAGGTGGCAAATGGAGTGAACTGTAATCAACAAAGGGCAAAGAGTCAATTATGCCTTCTGCTAATGGCTCCTTAGTTTCCCTCTGAAGGTTTTCCTCTGGTTCTTTATAGTCTAGTCTGCTTACGATATTTATTCTCCTTTGTTTTATACTTGCTAGCTAGCTATTTTTATCCTGGTTAATATACTTATTATCAATAGTATTCCATAATGTGTTAAAGCATTATTCTAGTGTTTTTGAACATTTTTGAACATCTATTGTTTTGAACATCATGAATATCTTTTAAAATCACTATATATTTTTCTATCATGTATAGAAAATACATTTTACTTAATTCTTGCAGGCATTATTTTCTTTGGTATTTGGCATCATTTTCTTGGAGTGATATCCCAAAACAGGAATTATTGTGTCAAATGCCTTTTTCGCATGCAAGTGGAATTTTTATTAACTTTTTCATTTATGCAAATAATTTATGCTCTTTATTTTAAAATACAGATAGGTAAGTGATAATAATATGAATATGAATGAGAAGGATGGGGGGGAGAAGGAAAGTCACCCTTGGTTTCACTATCTAGAAATAACTTAATATTTTTGTGTATATTTGCCTAGGCCTTTTCTCTATATACAGGTTTATTTTTATAAAGTGTGGAATCATACTTTTTGTACTGTTATATAATCTGCTAGAGATATCATAAATGTATACAAATCAGTAGTCTGTCGTAGGACATTTAAGTTGCTTCTTTTTTGTTTGCTGTCATAGGTGATACTGCTATTAATTCATTAAACAAATATTCACTGAGCTCCCACATATGCCAGGTGTTTTGCTAGAAGCTGTGTCTACAGGGGTAAAATTGTCAGCAGAAGACAGGATTGGTGGGGAAGAGACCCAGCTGAAAGGCTCCTGTCATCAGGCTGGGTTTTCTCCATTCTGTTTCCTCACATGGCTGAGAGGGACTCAGCGCTATGACAGCAGCCACTGGCTGGGTGCGGTTCTGTCTCTTCCATCAGCGCCAGTGTTTCCTGGTTTCTCTTCCTGCCCACACACCTGCCAGGGTGGGGCCTCATGGAGTTGTCCTCCTTCCTTCCTGAAACAGCCAACCAAAGCCAGAGGGGTAGCCTGGGAGCTGGTCCCACACCTCCGATTCTGTTGTTCCTTCTATGCAGTATGTTCAATGATCATGAGAGTGACTAGACATATTCATTGTCAGTTATTAAAGAAAAATGACACTGGCTGCTTCACTGTGGAAAAGTCTCCCATGGAGGCTGCTCCATCCTGCTAGATCCCTACCCTTTCTTGCATGCTATTTGCTGATACATATTTGGTGTATTGGGAGGGAGGCTAAGACCTTTTTTTTTTTTTTTTTTTGCGGTACGCGGGCCTCTCACTGTTGTGGCCTCTCCCGCTGCGGAGCACAGGCTCCGGACGCACAGGCTCAGCGGCCATGGCTCACGGGCCCAGCTGCTCCGTGGCATGTGGGATCCTCCCGGATCAGGGCAGAACCCATGTCCCCTGCATCAGCAGGTGGACTCTCAACCACTGGGCCACCAGGGAAGCCCAAAAGGCCTTTTTAAGTTTACATTTTCATTACCCCTAAAAGAAGCCCCATACCTATTAGTAGTCACTCCTCCTCGGCCCTGGCAACCACTCATGAGCTTCCTGTTTCTGTGGATTTGCCTGTTTGGGACATTTTATATAAATGGAAGCATAGAGTATGTAGCGTTTTGTGTCTGATTCAGTTTAACATGGTGTATTCAAGGTTCGTCCACGTGGTAGCAAGTATCAGGACTTCATCCTTTTTTATGGCTGATACTATTCCATTGTGTGAATATACCACATTTTGTTTGTACACTGGTCAGTTGACTGGCATTTGAGTTGTCTCTGTTTGGCTATTATGAGTAATGCTGCTATGGACATTAGTGTATAGGTTTTGTTTGAACATAAGTTTTCAATTCTCTTTGGTGGAATTCTCTCTAGGAGTGGAATTCCTGGGTCATAACGTATCTCTGTGTTTAACCTTTTGAGGAACTGTCAAGCTGTTTGCCAGAGGCTGCGTAATTTTACAATCACACCAGCCTTGGAGGAGGGTTTCATGCGTTTTTCTTTGCAGTGACCATGACAATCTCTAAAATCCAGGCAAGTGACAAGCCACCTGGCCCAGTGGCTCCCCAGCTCACAATGCCACGTGCAGGAAGTTTTCAACTTGGCTGTGATCCTCTTATCTTTCTGCAAGACAGGTTGACGTGCGTCCTAGGTCTTCATGTGTCACGATTGCATATGTTCTCTAGACAGTTGTCTCTCGTGACTCATATTTTCCCTTCTGGTACCTGACTTTTGTTGGTGTTGGTAACCTATGAGGCCAGTGACTTCAGTGCAGAGGCTCTATCACACTTTAACCTAGAATTCCATTGCTTTGGACCAATAATAACACTTTCTTCATACAGTCCTTTGTAATTAACAAAGCCCTTTCCTTCAGGGCCTTGGGCTCTACTTTCAAAGGTGTTGGCCTTATTAAAGCACAGTAATCCCTGCTAAGGTGTGTTCATGGCCAGCAAGATGTTGACCTTTCATCGGGGACTCACTGTGTCCTCCTGTTTGTCCAGTACAAATGAGTCCGTAATGGTGAGAATAGAGTAGCTGTGGAGGCCCTTTCAAACCCAGCCCTGGAGGACTCCCCCTCTACGCGTGGGTTATAACCTCCGCATTGCTGTAGGAAGGTAGCGCCACGTTCAAGCCAAATTTTTCTAGATTTTTCCTCATACACAAAGATCCTTGATGAAAAAGCTAAGATGGGTGGCAGGATTTCAAGGAATTTTTCTTTCTGCTTATGTTATTTGAATTTTCCAAAACATTGAACATGTAATAACTGAAAATTTTAAAGAAAGCAAAAGAGGGGTGTGAGGCCCAGGGTCTGGATGCCTCTGGAGTTGACAGTTCTTCCACAAGGACAGTTCCTATTTATGAGCACTCCTTCCTTCCTGTCCATAAGCTGGACCTCCATGGCTGAGGACATTCTCACAGCCATGGTTTCTTTAAAAGGAGACCTTTTGCAGAAGACTTGTCAAATATTTTTTCGTTAACTATAAATTACATACAACTCTTTTCCCCTAACAGCAGCACCAATGTACATGTTAATTCCCTCTGAAAATGGTCAGGCATGATTACTCCTCAGAAAGGCCACGTTTCTGTCTCTCTCACTCCCCAAAGTTTCTATATTCCCAAGTATTCTCAGTAGGAACTTTTCATTTTTTCACCTCACCCTGGATAAAAAAGATAGCAGATTCTATGGGTGAACCCCCTTCAAACAACTCCTATGACAGCTGTGTGTTTCCAAAGGCTGAGCAGTCTAGAATCCTAGTTCCTGAAGGCCCTGTGGGTAATCTAAAGGCTGGGTGTTCCTTGTTTCAATTCAAATTTATTTTCTAGCTTGAATGCAAATACACATTTGCAGTACTATCCTAACACCACTTACTAGTGCAGTCCATCTGTATGTTTCCTATCCTAGCATTATATCACTCAGAGAGTTCTAATATTCCAACAAGCTACCAGCCTGGAAATAAAGCAATTCAAATTCCCAGGAACGGTGGGCTGCCATATTACCATTGTTCTATTTCCCTGTGGTACTTATTCATCAGAGATTATTTTATAAGATGATCTCTTATAATTTCGGAGGTCATTTCATCCAGTTCTGTTTCCAAAAAGGACTGTATCTAAAATGACCCAGGATGTGGCTGTCTACCATATTCTTATATTATGAGTGTGGAAAGATGACATGTTTGACAAATAATTACTTCCAGGATCTAATTTTTATGAATTTAGGAAGTTGTACTTGATCTAACCTGAATATTTTTTTTGCTGTGTTGCATGCCATTTTCTCAGGGTGGATCTGGTAACTGAAAAGAGTAAACTCTATGCACTGAGTACATTTTATGTACCAGAAACCATACATCATGCTTTACAAACATTACCTTATTTTATTTTTAAAACAGCTCCGTGAGGTATGTATTACTGGCAGCCTTTTCCAGATGAGGAAGAAGAGGCCTAGAAGCATGAAGTAGCTCGCCCAGGTGACCCAGTGAGACTTCTGGTTAAATGTGGCAGGTTGAATGCACTAGTTTACCACTACTCCTTCCTGAAATTCTGCTAAAACATCACATTCAAGAGATTTTTTTAATGACTGTAGAACAACCGCAATAAGAAGAGGACAGTAAACAATAGCAATAAAATCTGCAGAGCTGAAACGAGATGGACATGTGTCAGTTTAACAGACCAGAGAATGGTATGTTGTAGCAGACAGTGAAAGAAGCTTGAAGTATGAAGAATCCTCTGAAAATGGTACAGATGGGGCTAACTATAGGATTTGTCGAAAATTTGCACAGATCCTCTTTCATCCTAGCAGAAGACTAGACATTGGTTCCCTGGAGCTGCTGGCTTTGGGCAGTTGCACAGCTGAGGAGAGGGCACTACGCTACACTGGGGATTGAGCTATAATCTATATGCTGAATGATGAGACCAGCGGCCCCTCCACCACCCTGCTCCAAGAGCACTGGCAGCCAGGTTGATACCTTCCAGGCAGGAGGCTGTAGGATTCCTTTCTGGGGAAGATGACCGGCTCAGGACATAGAACTTAAAGATGCTGAGGGTTAAGAGTCCCCACTGGAAGTGCCCCATCAAAACAACAGGAGCTTGGGAAGAGACAGGCAGTCTAGCTAGCAGAAGGAAACAACCCTTGGGCAACAACATCAAGGTCCTGTGATCAGTTGATCACCAGAGAATACATACTCAAGCACAGGAGTTTGTAATAAGGGAATATTCAGAAAACAGAAATAATCCTTGGACTTCAAAGTTTAAGAGCAGAAAGAAAAAGAGAAGATGAAGTTAAGGAAATCACCCAGAAAGTAGAACAATAACAACATACAAGAGATGGAAAATAGACATAATAAAATGATAGGATCCTTCCAGACAGTCTAACATCTGAATAATAGGAATTCCGTAGAGATGGAGCAGAGATTATAGAGGGGAGAAAAGTGTCAAAGACATAATTTGAGAAATTTCCCCATATCTGAAAGACACAAATGTACAGACAGAAAAGGTCCACGGAGCACCAAGCACAATGCATGAATATAGATCCACACGAGGCATGTAATGGTGAAATTTCAGACCACTAGGGGCAAAGAGGAGACCCTATAATCTTCCGGGGGGGGAAGGGGATATTAGGAATGAGAATAGTGTCGGACTTCTTAAGAAAAACAAAATATAAACTAGAAAATCTGGACTAATGCCTTCGAAATTCAGAGAGAGAATTACTTCTCCATACCTAGAATTCTGTACATATCCAAAACACCAAGACAACTTCAGAAATGCCAGATCCTCAGAGGGCAGACAGCAGAAGTAGGAAGAACTACAATCCTGCAGCCTGTGGAACAAAAACCACATTCACAGAAAGGTAGACAAGATGAAAAGGCAGAGGGCTATGTACCAGATGAAGGAACAAGATAAAACCCCAGAGAAACAACTAAATGAAGTGGAGATAGGCAACCGTCCAGACTAAGAATTCAGAATAATGATAGTGAACATGATCCAGCACCTCGGAAAAAGAATGGAGGCAAAGATCAAGAAGATGCAAGAAGTGTTTAACAAAGACCTAGAAGAATTAAAGAACAAACAAACAGAGGTGAACAATACAATAACTGAAATGAAAACTACACTAGAAGGAATCAATAGCAGAATAACTGAGGCAGAAGAACGGATAAGTGACCTGGAAGACAGAGTGGTGGAACTCACTGTCATGGAACAGAATAAAGATAAAAGAAGGAAAAGAAATGAAGACAGCCTAAGACACCTCTGGGACAACATTGAACGCAACAACGTTCACATTATAGGGGCCCCAGAAGGAGAAGAGAGAGAGAGAGGACCCAAGAAAATATTTGTAGAGATTATAGTCGAAAACTTCTCAAACATGGGAAAGGAAATAGCCACCCAAGTCCAGGAAGTGGAGAGAGTCCCAGGCAGGATAAACCCAAGGAGGAACACGCTGAGACACATAGTAATCAAATTGACAAAAATTAAAGACAAAGAAAAATTATTGAAAGCAACAAGGGAAAAAACGACAAATAACATACAAGGGAACTCCCATAAGGTTAACAGCTGATTTCTCAGCAGAAACTCTACAAGCCAGAAGGGAGTGGCCTGTTGTATTTAAAGTGATGAAGAACCTACAACCAAGATTACTCTACCCAGCAAGGATCTCATTCAGACTTGATGAAGAAATCAAAAGCTTTAGAACTTCTCTAAGTGGGGAACACAAGAGAAGAAAAGGACCTACAAAAACAAACCCATAACAATTAAGAAAATGGTAATAGGAGCATACATATCGATAATTTCCTTAAACGTGAATGGATTCAATGCTCCAACCAAAAGACACAGGCTCGCTGAATGGATACAAAAACAAGACCCATCTATATGCTGTCTACAAGAGACCTACTTCAGACCTAGGGACACAAACAGACTGAAAGTGAGGGGATGGAAAAAGATATTCCATGCAAATGGAAATCAAAAGAAAGCTGGAGTAGCAATACTCATATCAGACAAAATAGCCTTTAAAATAAAGAATGTTACAAGAGACAAGGAAGTATGCTACATAATGATCAAGGGATCAATCCAAGAAGAAGATATAACAGTTATATATGTACCCACCATAGGAGCACCTTAATACGTAAGGCAAATGCTAACAGCCATAAAAGAGGAAATCGACAGTAACACAATAATGGGGACTTCAACACCTCAATTATGCCTATGGACAGATCATCCAAACAGAAAATTAATAAGGAAACACAAGCTTTAAATAACACAAAAGACCAGATAGATTTAATTGATGTTCATAGGACATTCCATCCAAAAACAGAAGATTACACTTTCTTCTCAAGTGTGCACGGAACATTCTCCAGGATAGATCACATCTCGGGTCACAAATCAAGCCTTAGTAAATTTAAGAAAATTGAAATCATATCAAGCATCTTTTTTGGCCACAACACTATGAGATTAGAAATCAATTACAGGGAAAAAAACGTAAAAAACACAAACACATGGAGGCTAAACAATATGTTACTAAATAACCAAGAGATCACTGAAGAAATCAAAGAGGAAATCAAAAAATACCTAGAGACAAATTACAACGAAAACATGATCCAAAACCTATGGGATACAGCAAAAGCAGTTCTAAGAGGGAAGTTTATAGCAATACAAGCCTACCTCAAAAAACAAGAAAAATCTCAAACAATCTAAAAAAAAAAAAGCCAAATCTTGAAAAATTTAATTCCTTTTTACCCTTGGTGGTTCCAAAATTGGAAGATTATCCTAGGAAGAGGAAGACTTAAAGTAAGCTGGTGATCCATCCCAGGAAACATACCTGGAGAATCGCCCAGGACAAAGGTAAGAGGAGACCCAGAGTGGCGCTGTGGGACTGGCCTGGAGAACCACCAGTCCAGGCAAGTGCAGGAGTATGGAGGGCTCTTCCAGGAAGTCGGGTGGGAGCTGTCTCCAGAAAAAGATGCCATTGGTACAGGACCAAATGAATTTTATCGTACTGAGAGACTGCTACTTTTGAAGGAAAGTTAGTGATGAGTTAGTAATAAGTACGTAAAAAGTTAAATGAAGAAAAGTGACAATTGTTAACTCCAGGAAAAACACAAAGTTGTCTAAGAAAGAAGGTATTACTATATATCGTGCACTTTATGGTCTAATAATCACATGGCCATAGGGTATAAGCACTGAATATTGATTTAACCAAAATTATAATATGGCTCTATTTGGAGAATGGAGGAGGGGAAGTGGGCAGGGAGATTTAAGAGACCAAAACCTCTTTCCATTTGGAAAACCAATAGATAAGATCTAAAATTTAAACAGAATCTAGATATAGCCATGTAAGTGTCGTGTTTGAATATACAGAGATAAATATCAGAGTAAGTAGCTAAAAGCAGCTGTGTCTAGAGAGTGGGAATCAGGGTGTAGAAGATGGAGCAGGAGAATGCTCATTTTTGTTAAAAAGCTTGTAGAACCACTGGACTTTCAAAACCATGGATATGTATAACTTTAAATTCTTTTTAATGAAGTCAACAGCAAGTAGTTGCAGAATCACTATCTGAACCCGATTCTGTCTGAAGCCAATCCCAATTTTTCCTCTCAAGATAAATTCTTTGTACTTATTTGCCTCTGGACTTTGATTTTCTTTAGAGTTTGTTTGTACAATTGATCCAATAATCTACAAAATCCAGGAGCATATGGGCTGGGGTAATCCCACGGGGATTACCATAAGTGACAAGGAGAACTTGTTTTGGGGTAGGAGGGATGTCTCACAGAGCCAGAGGGCAGGGAACTTGAAGCAGGGACTGGGGCACCACAGGGAACCCTGAAAGTTCTTTCTCTCCTTTGCTTCTATATGCTCCCCTGCCTGTGTCTGCTTTGTTTATCTGATTCCCAGTTCACAGGCGAGGAAATAGCCCCTCATAGCCCCTCAGTCTGCACCTGAGGGGAGCGCTTGGTAGGGGATGAGATAAACCCAATTTGAATGCCAAGTTCTGGAAAGTCAGAAGGGAGGCCCCAGTGGGAAATACATGCTCTTTTAGGAGCTTGAAAGGGGTCATCTAATGAATGGCGTTTAGGGCCCTGGACCCTGTTTGCCCCAAGCGGCCTGCTGGTCCTGGGATGTCCCTGCAGATCCCAGGCGTCAGCAGGCAGCCATGCCCTGCATGGGTGGCTGGACTGGGGGAGCTGTAGGGATGTCTGCAGAGAAGTCATTTACTTGTGTTGGAACAAACACAGGGCTTAAGCAGCAGAAATGGCACTGACTTGGGGTTTGAGGAAGGCATCCCAATTCAAGCTCCTTCTTTGATTAGCTGTATAGCCACTAGCCCCAATGGGCTATTGAGAGCTTGAAGTGTAGCTAGTCTGAGAGCTTGAAATATGCTCTGAGTGTAAAATGCACACTGGATTTTGAAGACTTAGTATCCCCATAATACAAAATATCTCATTACTATTTTATTCTTATTAATGGTAATGTTAATATTAATGGTGAAATGGATAATATTTGGGGTATATTGGCTTCAATAAAATATATTATTAAAATGAATTTCACCTTCCTTTTACTTTTTAAAAATGTGACTCTTAGAAAAATTAAAAATTACTAAGACGGCTCACGTTATATTTCTATTGGACATCACCAATCTAGACTCTAGACGTAACACATTGCCTTTATTGAAAAGAACAAAATCACTCAGGCTTGGCATCACTCTAGAAAGCTGGGGAGAGGTGTTTGTGCAATCCTGATGCCTTAGCTTCCATTTAGTGTTAAACAGCACCTTGTTTTTCAGGGTCCCAAACCCTGGTAAAATCCACAGCTGTCCCCTCTCTACTCTGCCTGTGACAAACCAGCCCTAACCACAGGAGACAAGGTGAGGACAGTGTTCCTGACAGAAGACTCATGTACCCTTAGGGGCCTGCAGAAGTTCTCAGGGGACCTGAAGGCCATTCCACTACTCTGGAAAGCCTGACGGAAAGAAATTCTACAGCTTCCCAAGTACTGATGCCTTGGCCAATGAGATCAGTGTTTCTTGGCTCGAGGCTTCTAGCAACCCAGCCAGGCAAGGTTGATGGTCTCAACTATCAGAAGCTCCACCTGGCAATTAATTGTAAGTCTCTCTGACTTATGAAAATGCTGAAAAGTTAATTATTCATTAAGATGTAATGGGATAGACGAAGTTTTTCCAAATGTGCTATTGTTAGAGAATGATACCCCTGGTGTCCCTGGTGATGGAAAGTTTAGGAAGCTCTGACAGAAGTCATTGTGTCCTTCAGGGTCCTGGTTCTTGCATGTTTTGTTTCCACATTTGGTTGGTAAGTGATGGAATTTCCCTTAACTTTCCTGCAGGGATATGTCCTTGGCACGTACATCCCTCTGAAATTCATAGAATTTTGAGATTTGGGCGACTTCAGTTATTTCTCCATCTGGGATGATGAGCAACCTATCATCACGGTCAAAGCCCCACGACCAACCCCCATGATCAGCCCTCCTTACACCTCACCTTGGAATGTACCAAGCTTTAAATTATCTCATCACCAAGAACTAAGAGTGGTGACCACAAATTCCACAAATTCCTGCAGCTCTGCACACCACTGGCATACCCACAGAACCAGTTCTCCATGCTCCTTGGGACCACGGGCACCTGGGCCCTCCCAGTGCGCTACCATCCCACTCTCCTCGACCTCCACCCTTGGGGAAGGCGGCATTGATCAGGAATTAAGTGCGTGTGCTCAGGGGCAGGCTGCCCGGGCTGTGTCTCCACACCTTCCTTACAGCTTGTGAAACTGGGGGTAAGTTATTTCATCTTTCCAGAACTCATTTCCTTATCTGTAAGCTAGGGTTTATGAGAGCACCTACCTCACTGGGAAGGATGTGATATTTAATTATGTATGTGCATCTAAGTACATGTACATGTGATGAGATAATGTGGGTAAAGCTCTCTGTAGTGCTTGGTTCATGGTTGCTCTCAGCAACTGTTAGCTCTGCTTAGTTGTTATCGGCTCTGTCTTTTCACCTGCTTTCTCCCCCGGCCACCTGGGCTGCTCAGAGAAAGCTTGAGAATCAGACTGCTTGTCTCTGCTACAGAGTCACCATACTCCCCCACTGGGCCTCCCCATGGCCTGGCCATCAGTGTGTGTGTGTGTAAAAGTTTTATCCACAAATACGTGTGTCAGTGTGTCCCTTTTGGTAACAGCTTTATTGAGATATGACTCACATACCATATAATTTACCTGATTTTTAGTATTGCTGCACACAAGCTTTCTCTAGTTGCGGCGAGCTGGGGCTACTCTTCATTGCGGTGCACGGGCTTCTCACTGCAGTGGCGTCTCTTGCTGTGGAGCATGGGCTCTAGGTGCGCGGGCTTCAGTAGTTGCGGCTCGCGGGCTCTAGAGCGCAGGCTCAGTAGTTGTGGCGCACGGGCTTAGCTGCTCCACGGCATGTGGGATCTTCCCGGACCAGGGCTCGAACCCGTGTCCCCTGCATTGGCAGGTGGATTCTTAACCACTGTGCCACCAGGGAAGTCCCCACCTGACTTTTATAACTGGAAGGTTTGTACCTTTTGACCCTCTTCACCCATTTTGCCCATCCCCCCAACCTTTTCCTCTGGCAACCACCCATCTGTTCTCTGTATCTATGAGCTTGGTTTTTGTTTTATTAGATTTCACATATGAGCAAGATAATTTGTCCTTCTCTAACTTATTTTGCTTAACATAATGCCCTCAAGGTCCATCCATGTTTTGCAAATGGCAAGATTTTATTCTTGTGGTTGAATAATATTCCGTTGTGTGTGTGTGCATATGTGTGTGTGTGTGTGTGTGCATATGTATATGTGTGTCTGTGTATATACACACACACACACACACACACACATATATATTTATGTCACATCTTCTTTAGTCATCGGATGATAGACACTTAGGTTGTTTTCCATGTCTTGGCTATTGTAAATAATACTGCTATGAACATGGGGGTGCATTTATCTTTTCTTTCTTTTTTTAAAAATTAATTTACTTAATTAATTTATCTCTTCAAGTTAGTGTTTTCATTTTCTTTGGATAAATACCCAGAAGTGGTATTGCTGGATCATATGGTAGTTCTTTTTAATTTCTTTTGAGGAACCTCCATACTGTTTTCCATAGTGGACACACCTTTTTTTCTCTTTAGATCTGCCTATTCTGAACATTTCATGTAAACGGGACCATACAATATGTGGTCCTTTGAGAAGAGGTTTTTTAAATCAGCATAATATTTCCAAGATTCATCCATGTTGTAGCGTCTATTAGCACTTCATTTCTTTTTATGGCCAAATAGTATTCCATTGCATGACTATACCACATTTGGTTTATTCATTTATCAGTTGGTGGCCGTTTGAGTTGTTTCACTTTTTGGCTACTGTGAATAATGATGCTACGAGCGTTTGTGCATACGTCTGTGAATGGCTACAGTTTTCATTTCCCTTGTGTATATACCTAGGAGTGGAATTGCTTGGTCTTATGTTAGGTCTCTGTTTAACTTTCTGAGGAGCTGCCAAACTGTTTTCTGAAGTGGTTGCACCATTTTACATTCCTATCAGCAGTGTAGGAGTGTCCCAATTTCTCCATATCCTTGCCAACACTTGTTATTATCTGTCTGTTTGATTATAGCCGTCCTAGTATATGTGAAGTGGTATCTTCTTATGGTTTTTATTTGCATTTCCTTGATGGCTAATGATGTTAAGTAGCCTGGCAATCATTTTAACCAATGTTTGCTTATTATCTCTTAGATTGTCATTGTGGGTGTTCCAATCACTTCCCAAACTTCACAAGGTCCTAATTCCTCTCATCTCTAGAGATTCCATCTCTTCTGCTATTCTCGAACATCTTCATGCACTGATTCATTCCCCAACAAATAGTTACAGTAAGTCCCCTACCTACGAATGAGTTCCATTTCGAGAGTGCGTTCGTAAGTCCACTCTGTTCTTAAGTCCAACAAAGTTAGCCTAGGTACCCAACTAACACAATCAGCTGTATAGCACTGTACTGTAATAGGTTTATAATACTTTTCACACACATAATACATAAAAAACAAACAAAAATAAAGAAAACATTTTTAGTCTTATAGTACAATATCACTCACTCCTGACATTGATGGTACAGGTTCTAGTTCCTTGCTGGATTCAATTCTGTCTACCCTCTTGCTTCTGGACATCCTGGGCTTGAGATACAGATACTGTATTACTGTACTCTATACAGTACTGTAAAGTACACAAAAGCACAACCTCTTGTAGAGGATGCATGCACGTGACAATGTACTCCAGGCCCGTGAACTAACTTACATGATTGGACATGTGAACGCGTGTTCACGTCTTTGAAAGTTCGCAACTTGAAGGTTCATATGTAGGGGACTTACTGTATTGAGCTTCTTTTATGTGACACGTACTGATGGCTGGGGATATACAACTGAGGGGCCACTTAGAGTCTGATGGCAACATGTCATCATGGAACTCCTCTGCTTAAAATGCTTCAGTGACATTTAAAAATTTGGGGTAAAATTTAATAGCAAAATTCATGGCAACCAGGGTTCTGTGTATATATGAGTGTTAGGCCAGCCCAGCTACCCTCCCCGCCATTCTCCCTGCCTCACATCTTCTGCTACTGTCTTAGGCTCCAAATGAATAATACTTTCATGCAGCCTGGTCCCTGTTCTCCACTGCCCCTTGTAGACTGTAAGCTTCTGCAGGAGGGGATGATTCTAACGCATCCTTGCATTTCCCACAGCACTAGGACAATACTTGGCACCTTGAAAGTACTCAATACAATACCACACGATGTACTTGATACATTTATCATTGAATTATTAAATGAATAGACGGCTAAATAAGCGAATGAATGAAAATATGTGGTTCTGCTAGGTAGTACAATTTACTTTAGTTTTTAGTTGGCTGAAGTTGGGCTCAATTCTTCTTTTTTCTTTTTTTTTTTCTTTTTTTCTTTTTTCAGTACGCGGGCCTCTCACTGTTGTGGCCTCTCCTGTTGCGGAGCACAGGCTCCGGACGCGCAGGCTCAGCCGCCATGGCTCACGGGCCCAGCCGCTCCACGGCATGTGGGATCTTCCCAGACCGGGGCACGAACCCGTGTCCCCTTCATCGGCAGGCAGACCCTCAACCACTGCACCACCAGGGAAGCCCTGCACTCTATTCTAATCCTCATTTTAAACTAGCCTGAATGATATGCCAGGCCTGCTGAACTGAGGGCAGCTTTATTTTAGTCAAATATTTATAACACATAGTGATGCTCTAAGGGGTTTTAAGTCATGGCGTGTTCAGATTTGTTTGTACCCTGTAGGGTTTTAAGAAAAATGAAATAAAATGACATAACACAAAATAAAATACCCACATTGCGAACATAAACAAGTTGAACAGAGTCACGTTTGGGGGCCTGTGTGGAAATTTGCAAGGAAAG
The DNA here is from genome assembly GCF_937001465.1 of Orcinus orca. NCBI lineage: Eukaryota > Metazoa > Chordata > Mammalia > Artiodactyla > Delphinidae > Orcinus > Orcinus orca. The sequence goes on along the minus strand of NC_064560.1, from coordinate 100,816,088 downwards.
CTGGAGAGTTAAAAGTGTCCAGGCACGGTGCACCTTCCCTTTCACCCTCTTACAGGCAGGACAAAGGTCTCTCTTCTCTTAGGACAGGGACATGTTTCTTTCTTGGATGGTTTTGTTGAGGGAGAGGATGGAGGGGGAGGAAGTGGGCTTCTCCTGGGGTATCCAGCTGGGTCTAGCCCTGTGGGAGACAGGATGCGGGCCAGTCAGGCCCTCCAGCCCCCTCTGTCAGGCTGTTTCCTATTTTCAGAGGTCTATAGGGTGGCCCTTGTGAGGCAACAGTAATGAACACATTGTCCTGAAATGTAAACTGGGGAGGGAGGAAATGCCTGGCATTGGTGATATGTCTGTCTGCTTATTTGCCGAGAATGTTGTTTGGGGGAGATAACGTATACTGTGGAGACAGTGTTTTCAGAGATGTTTGTGAAGATGACGTCCTCATGAAGGACTAAGACAATGATGACATCTGAAGCAGGACGCAGGTCTCGCAGCCCTCCTGAGCTTGCCCTGGGTCCTCCCTGCAGCTCCTTCCTCCATTTTCAGGGTCCTCCTAGTGGCCCGTGCTCTGACCACCACACCCCCCAGCTTCTGGCCTCGTTTCCCCCGCACACCTCCCCCAGGAGGCCCTCTCATGCTCACAGCTGCCTGCAGCTCCTCCTCTCCATTCCCTTCCTAAAACTGAATAATGAGACCTTTGCTAATAGGCAGTAGAAAAGGCTCCCGGAGACAGCCGTCTCTGCTCCTCTCCTTTATTAAGCACTTTCCATGTGCCAGTTGTTTTACTTATATCATTCATTTAATCCTAACCACCTAAAAGGCAGCGATAATGGCCATTTCTCCCAGTTTACAGGTTGGGAAACTGAGGCTCAGGGAAGGAAATTGATTACCCTCACAATGGGTAGCCCTGGGATTTGAACTCATAGTCTGATGCAGAGACCTCACTCTTAGTCAATATATTCTGTTTCCTTCCAGCTGCCTGCCAGGCATCACAGAGGTGCATAAGGCAGCCCTAGCCTTGAGGAATAGGGCTGCAAAGAATGCTGAATCGCTGGGAGAAGCACTGCAGCAGCAGTGATGGAGGGGCGAAGCTGGGGAGATAAGGAAGGGGCGAGAGGAGCATGAGCAAAGGCACTGTGGTGGATGCTGCAGGCTGCTGAGCACCGCTCTCTCACTCCCCCAGCGGCCGGGAGCAATGGATGCTGATGGCTCAACGGACTTGCCCTTGGCTGGAGCGAGCTGCCTTGCCCAATGTTAGGCTCCCTCCCCAGGGGAAGCCTGAATCCAGGGATTGGTCATTAGGTGAGTACAAAGGGCCGGCCCCCTTGCCTCAGTTGAGCACAACACTGAAGGGCCAACCCAGCTGCGGAGGGTCAGCCCCACAGGCTCAGCCGAGGCCTCTCAGGTCAGCCCCTTCCTCTACCATTCCTGGTCCCATCACTCCAGGAGAGGTATGTACCCCCAAAACCCTTCTGCACAGAAGCCTACCTCAGAGCGTGTGTCCCAGGGAGCCCAAGACATGTGGAGGCATGGAAGTGTAAAGGTACCTACCATGTTCCAGAAAGCATGGAAAGCCATGTTCCAAGGCTGCTGGGCTCTAGGATGTGGAGGGTGTAGGACTCCCGTGCAGGCGTCTCCTCCTGCGTTGTGATCTGAACATCTAGTGATGGACATGCATCTACCTTTTTTCAGGAATCTAGCCTGCAACTCTGCCCAGTGCCCCAGAGGCCTGACCCATTGTAAGATTAAACTGCTTACAACTCTGGGGAAACGGCAGTTTAGAACCCCAATACGTAACAACAAAGAAGTGTTTGGGATCGTTTTATTGATGCTTTTGGAACGTCAAAGCTAAAAAGCAGCCTTAGAGCACATCCAGTCCAAAAACCCTCCGTTATCACAGGGAGATGAAGCCCCAGAGAGGTGACGTGACTTCAGGTGAACGCAGATAGGGTCAGGGCCACCACCGGAACCCAGGTCTCCTGGCCTCCAGTCCATTGGTCTCTCCACCTCTCCTTGGGTAGGTCTATACCTCATACCTAATAAGAACTTAAACATGAGCCCTTGAAGACTCACTCAAGGGCTCTACTAACAGTGACTTGTCCATGGGAGGGCAAACTGCGCTTGAAGAAGACGACCACCCAGCTTCCCCCAAGGGCCCCAGCAGTCCTTCCACAAGGCTCCCCACAGTGAGGCTGCGTTGCCCGTGCCAGGCCTGTCAAGGCTCGGTGTTGTTCCAGACCCTTCTGTACTTCCCTACTCCCTATCAGGTCAAATCCAGCTGCTTTTCTCCAACCATGGTCAAGGTAAACGTGGAAGCCGTAGAGCACCATCGGGGGCGCTCTACCTGTCATGCACCTGCTCAGTGTTTAGTGCCGGCTTCTCTTCACCTCTTCACTCCTGGCATTAGATGGGTCCCTCCCTTCTCTGGGGAAAGGGTTATTGGATAAGCTCACTTCCAGCTGGGGCACTTGTTACAGCGTGAACAGTCCTAAGCCTCAGTACATTAACCTCTGATAAATGGATGACTCCAGACCCAGCACTGTATTGGAGACAGCAGGGCTCAGCTTTCACTGTCCTGTCTTGAACGGTGACTTTGCCCTCCGACCTGCCTCTCGGGGCTGGACAGTTATTTACTCACGTAATCGGGCTCTGTGTGAACTTCTCTTGCCAGATAAGGCAGCTTTCTGAAAAAGTTGCCTTAGATAGAGCAGGGTCTCTCCAGCTGAGTTTTGTGTTTTGCTAGTGTCCTGTGGGCTGCTTGTATTAGTTATGCCATGGGCAGGGAGCATCCTGTGGTCAGTTAAGCTGGAGAAGCAGTGCACAGTTAGTTATCTTTGGAAGATGCTCCAGCTACCTGAGGGCAATAAGTCCTATCTTAAATCTGCCTACTTTCATTTAACCTGTATCTGCCTGGTTTCACTTGTCTGCAGAAACTTTTAAAAATGGAATACCTTTTAACCTCCTTGAGGGGACTCAACCTCACCTCTTTCTGAGCTCAGTTTCTCTCATCCGTCCTGTGTTTTATAACTGGGCTTTCCTGTCTGGGTCACTCTTCTGGCGTCACTGTTGTGTATCTCCGCAGTGTCCCTTCTGCACACTGGGGTGTGGCAGTGCTCCCTGTTTCTGGTCCTGGTTTGCCTGGGACTAATGGGGTTTCCTGAGACATGGGACTTCCAGTACTAAAGCCAAGAAAATCCCAGGCAAACTGGGACATGTTGGTCATCTGTACTGAGCCCTGCTTCTTGCCTGTAGCCCCGCAGCTCTCTGGCAGCCACCCTGGTGCTTCCCAGGCCTCTTCTGGGATTCCCTGTTGTTGGGCTCAGTCTACCTGGGGCTGCAACCACAAGCTGCTTACGTGCCTAGCCTCTCCTCTTTCAGCTAAACCCAGTGTCCTCATCAGCGCCTACAGCCGGGGTAAGTTCCCTTGCTGCCCCTGTAGCAAACCCTGTCTGACCCTGTCTTATCCACCCTGAATGGACTTGAAAACCCACAGCACCATGATACTCACTCCCCAGGCTCCTGGCTCTGACCAGCACAGGGGTAGCTGAGTGGCTCTCAGGAAGGGTCATGGTGATGTGACCCAGCTGAGAGAGCTGATGAGGTAGGGGCTGCCCTGACATTCTGTGTGGAAGGCAGAGAACCAGTGTGTCCGGGGGAGAGATGCTGCTGCCTCCCAGGCCCTCCGCTCCCCTCTGCTCCTCTGCCAGTTTCAGGGGGGCGGGGGTGTTGGCATTGTGTTCGTCTCTGGGCCACAGATACCTGCTCTGATGAGTGAGTAGTCTCTGCCATGAGGGGCTCACTCACACTGGAGGAGAGTGACATGGGGACTAGTGGGTGCAAGCCAGTGTTAAGGTGTGTCACAGCATAACTGATGGAGTGATTAACTTCTCCCTTGTTTTTACTTCTGTAACTGTTTTTCCATGTCCCCCGGTCTTTCCCCAAGCCTTTCTATTGCCCTGCTGCAAGGCCTTTTGTGTAGGTCCAAATCAGGATTGCTTTTGTTCCTTAAAGCCCTGACGTACTGGAAGATCGGTGACATTTGCTCTTGAAGGGGAGGGGGAGGAGATGACTTGCAGGCGGCAGGCTGAAGTGTAACCACATCAGGGAAGGTTTGGACCCAGAAGTAGATGTTCTTCCAGGTCTGTGAGCAATGGATCCCAACAGCACCCCTCTCCAGAGGGGCTGGCATCTGGAATGGACTGATCTGAACATGCTGCAGCCCTGGGGACCATGGCAAAGAACCACTCACTCACTGTAGAATGATCTACTGAATGTGTGCTCTGTGCCAGGCACTGTTGTAGACACTGGGATTAGAGGAATGAACAGAACAGATGAAAACCCCTGCCCTCGTAGACCTTGGATCTTAGTTAGGGGAGACAAACCGAGTGCTCAAGACTTGGGCTTTTATCTGAAGAGCTGTGAAGCCATTGGAAGGGTTTACACAGAGGAGTGTGGGTTTAAAAGGATCACAGTGGCCTCCGTGTTGTGGATGGACTGACTAGAGGGGGGTGGAGGCAAAAGACCAGTTAGGAAGCTCTTTCAAGGATCCAGAGGAGAGGCAATGGTCGCTTAAATGTTGCTGATGAAAAGGGTTTAGGTTTTGGAGATGCTTTGAAGGTAAAGCCAGATAGATAAAATGTAAGCTATGAGATTAAAAGGAGAAATCATAGATGACTCCAGGGATTTTGGCCTGAACACCTAGAAGAGCAAGAGTCCTCATTAACTGAACTGGGGAGGGCTGTGGCCGGAATGGGGTTTTTGCGGGGAGGGATTTTGCACAGAAATAACCTGGGCCCCCCGATTCCAGGCAGGGCCACACCAGCCCACATGGCTGTGTGTAGATTAGAAATGGCATCCCTTCCTCTGGCAGACACAGCTCAGTGCTGGGGGCACAGCTTGTCAAGGGGACAGTCCCTCTTATAGCCTGAAGTCCTGTTGCTATGAACAATCTTCACAGTTACATACAGATGCCCTGCCTGGAGTGACTAGTGGTGTATCAGAAAGACCCCCACCGGCAGGATGGGGACAGAGGGATACCTGGGCCAGTGTAAACTGAACTTAGAGAAGTAACTGTTCATATCCCTATGTCATGTTTTATAGTAAATTGTATACTTGCCTCAGCAGCTGCAGTGAGAGAAGGCCTGTTTGCATGAATTCATTAGCGGTCTAAAGGCAGAAAATAATGTTAAGGAGTATTGTTGGTCTTCTTAGGATTAAAAAATAATGAATGCTGTTTTGTTGTGAAGTTATATGGTCCTCTTTTGTTACATGCTAAGAGCAGATAAGTTCTCTATATCAATCTCTCTTAATAGAGCAAACCAAATATAGGGAAAGAATCGCTTTTATTGTTTTCCAAATGTCTTACATTAGCAGTGGTATGGAACACTGAACATACTAGCTTTGAAGAAGTTGTTCCAAATCTAAAGGAGTGTTCCGTCCTCTATACACTCAGCATTACCCCACACATGACCGGGCAATCCATAGTTTTCTTTAGAAGGGACTTCACGACATACTGTAGTCATACCGTTTATATGTTATGCTCTCATTCAAGCCTCATAGTGACTCTAAGAGGTGGTACTATTATCTCCCGTTTCACAGGAGAGGAGGTGAAGCCTTGGAGCGTGGAGATGACGCACCCAGGACCCGTCAGCTGATATGTGGCAGAGCCTGAATAGGCACTCCTGTTAGTTTGGCTCCAGAGTCCCCCTGTGTTAAACACTGTTCCTCAGACTGACTTCCCCGATGCAAAACCTAGAATTCCACAATCCCAGGGCCACACGTTTCTAGAATTTGAAGGGACTAACTGCATCTACTCTATGCCCCCTTCCTTACCTGATGCCTGAGTTCTCTCCAGTCATCCTTGATGAGATGTCTTCACCCTGGTCCTTGCACAAATGCCGGCTGATGGCATAAGAAGAAGTTTGGGAAGCTTATTAGAATGTGAATTTCTGGGCATCGTCCCAGATCCACTAAATCAGAGTGTCAGGGCCCAGAAGTATATTGTTACCATGACCCCAGGTGGCTCTAGCGTGCAGCCAGGCTTGGGGCGCCCGCTAGAGCCACACTCTAGTGATGGGGAATGCCCCGTCTGCCTCACAAGTTGGTCCTGCCCATCATTTCCACCCTTAGCAATTTCTTTCCTTGATCCCCTCTCCTTGGCTAGCTCTGGCTATTAAAGTATTTCTTAGATTGCATTGAACTCCATCTCCCTGTAGCTCTCACTGGGCCCCATTCTACATTCTGGGTTACACAGAACAAGTTTAACCACTCTGCCACAGTGCCAGCCTTTCAAGAATTGAAGTCACCAAACAACCCTCCCCCCTAACCCCGACCGTAGTCTTTTCTTCTCTAGGGACAATATTCCCAGTTCTGCCACCTGAATCTCATTATTTAGTGTCAAGTTCTTATATCATCTGTGTCGTGTTCTTCTGAAATCATCTGGATGGTCCTTGTTCCTTTAAACCGTGGCACCAGAGCTGAAGGCCACTTCCCAGGCATGGTCCAGCACCTCCCAGTGAGGACTTTTGCCTTTCTGGTTCCAGACCCTGCCTTCCTCCGAAGTCATCTTGAAATTAGAGGACATGTGCTGGGTCATAGAGAGGTGGGCTTCTGTGGAGCTACTGGCCCAGCTGAGTTCCACGGATAGCCTTAGTACTATCTGTGGATACTAAGCCTGGTCCCCTGTGTCCTCTGTTGGTGTTGCTGTTGATTTTGGATGCAAGGTAACGACCGTAGATGTATTCTTGCTGCATTCCATCTTGTCAGATTCTGCTCCTTGCTCCAGCCTCTTGAATTTGGGGATCCTGCCTCTTGCATCCGTAGTTGGAGTGTTCCTTCCTCTGACCCTTTCAGACTCTCTGTACTCACAGTGTTTTGTACCAGACTCTCTGGGCCATACCGTGGTTTAAGGTTATTGCTGTTCCAGAGATCTTTGCTCTGAGCAGTGATGTTATCGTCTACCCCTCGGTATCTGTATATGTATCCATATTTTATGTAGATATCGTGGACACAGCTGGTGCCCACCCAAATATTCTCAGCCGTCTTTTACCAGCTGTGTGTGTCTGTTTCCCAGCTTGCGTGTAGCTTTGATGCTAATAGTCTGTGTTTATTAGGGACATAGAGGTTCTTTGCCCCTATGGAGTGCCACAGTGCCTGTGAGCTATATACTTCCTCTACCCCGTTCGAGAAAATGACAGACTAGTGAAGGAGTACGAAAGCCCAGCTCTTTTGTCTGGAGGCAGGACTCACTCTGAGGCGCAACTGACATTCCAGAGCTGCCGGTGGGATCAGGCTGGATCTGGAACTTTACCTAAGATGGTGCCCTTGCTGACTTCTTCCCCTTTCTGAGCTCCCACTCCCTTCCTGGTTTCTCCTGGGGGCACTTCCTCAATAATCCCCTGCACATGGATCCTTGGTTCAAAGTCTGCTTTTGGGAAAACTCATTCCCCACCCAAGATGGTGGTCATAGCATAAATAGATGTATCAGCCATTCTACATGAGTATACATAGCAACATTTCAGGGCTTTTTTTTTTTTTTTTTTTTTTTTTGCGGTACGCGGGCCTCTCACTGCTGTGGCCTCTCCCGTTGCGGAGCACAGGCTCCGGACGCGCAGGCTCAGCGGCCATGGCTCACGGGCCCAGCCGCTCCGCGGCATGTGGGATCTTCCTGGACCGGGGCACGAACCCATGTGCCCTGCATCGGCAGGCGGACTCTCAACCACTGCGCCACCAGGGAAGCCCAGGGCTTTTTTATTAAAAAAAAAAAAGGAAAAAAAATTCCTTTTTGTAGATTAGTGATTTTATTTTTGTTACAGATTCAAATACAGGTATTACTTATATGTTAACAAAACGTAAGGGGTGGCAAAAGGAGACGCTCTTTGAACCGTATGCTCAGGAAGGCCCCTAATTCCTTTAACATTTCTCACCTGACTTACTCTGTCCCTTCTGTGATTTTTTCTTTTTTTTGACATTGGGTGAAGCCTGCTTCCTCTTAAAGACAGTCACCAGGATGTCTTCCTGAAAAAATAAATACACAAGATTTCCACCTCTGCATCTGCAAGTTTTCTACTACAAGCCCATTTGGCTACTTGGAAAAGCCAGGAGGGTGCCTTCCTCTGGGTGTCCAGACTTTTTGTTTAACGCACAACAAAGCCCCAGAGCTAAGAAAGGGAATCACTTATCCTTTATCCATCCATTTTCTTTACTGATTCTCCTCCCCTACGCACTAGGATAACGTACAATTTGCAAAAATCCTCCAACTTTTGGTTGGTCACTCAGTTTTGTTGATTTTCTGCCTTTCGAATCCATCCCCTCCTTTCCTTTCCACCACCGCTGGCTCCTCTAGTTCAGAGCCTCTTTATCTCTTATCAATACTTTTCCCACAGACCCCAAAGCACTCGCCCTGCGGTCTCTGCCTCCATCCATACTCTTCTCTCTGCTGCCCATCCTGTCACTGCCCTGCTCGCAAACCTTCACTAGCTCCCCATCACCTGCAGATCGATTCTCCACTTTATTCAAGGCCCTTTGCAGTCTAACCCCAGCCTGCTTTGTCTCCAGCCATTCCGTCTTGTTCTGAGATTTAAGCTAGAGAGGCTAACACACGTTTCCCGGACCCTCTGACCTCACTGTTTCCTTTGACTCCCAGTCTAGAATGCCCTGACCTTTCCCTCCTCATTTTGCAGTGCCAGCTTCCATGCCGCCTTCCCAGAGGAGCCCTCCGTCTCTCTGCAGCTCAGCGCCTTGGATTCCCTTGTCCTCTGCCCACTAGAGTGCTTTGGACACACTTCAAGTCTGGCTCCTCTCCCAGTATAGGAGGTGAGCTGTCAAGGACACAGACTCTGGAGCCATCTTGACTCGGGGTGACGCTCAGCTCCACCACTTACCAGCGTTGGTATCATGAGCAAGTTACTTCACCTCCCTGTGATGTGATTTCGTCATCTGCAAAATAGGGGACATAATAGCACCTTCCTCACTGAGTTGCTGGAAAGGTTAAGTGAGATGATGTATTTTAAGCCTCTGAGCACAGTGCTGTATAAGTGTTTGCTAGCGTTGTACTTTGCTAAGTTCACATCCCTCTTCCCAAACTGATGTTGAGCTCCCAGAAAGTAGGGTCTGTCTTACTCCTCTCTGTGTCCCCAGTGCCTTGTACGTAGTAGGTGCTTGGTACCTATTTGTTCAATGAATTGACTTATTATTAGCCTGCCAGTTGCACATTCATCCGTGAGTTAACACAGTAAGCACAGGATCGTCTTCAACGAGTTGTATTCCCCAGAGTGGGTCAGCAGCAGCTTCCAGCCCCTGCGTCTAGACAGGTTTATAAATTCTGCGTATCTGGGTGACTTGGCTGGGGTATTGGGTTCCTCTCAGTCTGCTTTCCTTATCTCTAGGCCCTGTTCTCTGCTTCTCAGACACCCGGTGAATATGGGGTGTTTCTTGTTCTACTTTATCCAGAGGAGCTTTGTAATTCAATACCCTTGTCCTTGGGTTGGAACTGCGTCCTTTCTGTATTGTGAAAGTTTGGCCTCTGTTTGGCATTCAGAACGGGAATATGCCAGGACTTTGGGATGTTGTGACACTTGAATGGAAGGGGGAAAAAAAGAGAAGCCCCAGAGACATAAGAGTGCAGAGGGCAAAAATACCAGCAAGCCAGGCATCGCTTGGGCTCACTTCTTCTGTGTCCTGCTCAGTGATTCCATTCCTGATTGGTTCTGCCAAGAAATAAAGGTAGTCTTTGCCACTCAGGACTTTGCTGGAGAAATGGGTCCCATCATAAGCTCCTCAACAAAAGATGCCGATAGAGAGTCTGGAGAGGGTTTTGTAGAGAGTAACACCGACAGTTCAGAAAGCAGAAGCTGGAACATGTGAGAGAGAAGTCCAGGCGCTGGGATGGGAGAAGGAGGTGCAATCTAGTGACTGATTTCAAGAAAATGGAGGGTGTGGATACAGGCATCTAGAATTTTCTACAGACCTGTGCTTCAGCAGAGAAATTTAGGACAGCTTTTAGGCATATGTGGCTATTATTGTGGATGGGAATGGGTGGCGGCTGAGAGTTCTAACACCTTTTCCCTCCAGCCCGGTGGCACTCCTCTGTCAGCAGTGCTCAGGGAGGGCCCAGAGTTGGCTGGGGCAGTGCTGAAAGGGAACAAGCAGGGAGGCTGTCCCTACCAGAGCCCCGTCCCACTCCCCACTCCCCACCCCCCCACGTCTGCCCGCTTCCTGTTCACAGTTCTAGACCAGGAGGACTTCTGGCGGGGGCAGAAGTGCTTGGCCTTTGACTCCTCTTTCAAAAAGGGTCAATCCTTCCTTTTGATCTCCTCCCAGAACCCTTCATAGAAGTCCTAGTTCCTAGACTATGACTTCATTTTTTCCTTTCTCTGCCAGATCTACCTTTTCATTGTTTTTTCCATCCCTACTTGTCTTCCTGTTTTCCTCCTTCTTCTCCGTTTCCACTTTCTGGGGGCTCCCATTCCCCTCTCTCTTGCAGTTCCTTAGGTGTTGGCCTGGCATGGGGGGGGTGTGCTGTGTCATAAGCCAGAGCCTGGCATCTGCCCACACGCACCACCTGCAGCCCTTAGTGACAGCCTGCGTGGGGAACTTTCCTGGCTGGGACAGTCCTGGGGTTCAGCTGGCAAACTGCTTGGAGACCCCCGCCTGCCTTAGAAGCTGGGTTAGCAAGGGTCTTAGTTTTAGTTTTGCTTGGCCATGAGTGAGTTGAAGTATTGCTCTGTAATATCATTTCTTTTTTTTTTCCTTTCTTTCTTTATTTGGCCATACTGTGTGTTTAGTGGGATCTTCGTTTCCCGGACCGAGGATTGAACCCGGGCCATGGCAATGAAAGCGCCCAGTACTAATCACCGGACGGCCAGGGAACTCCCTGTAATATCATTTCTTCATTCATTCATTCAACATTACTGTGCACTTGAAGCATGCCAATTACTCTGTAATATCATTTCTTCACTCATTCAGTATTTACTGTGCACTTACAACATGCCAATTACTGTTCTAGCCACCGGGCAGGCAGGAATGTAAACAAGATCCAGTGCCCACCAAGAGCTCACAAGCTAACGTGTAGTCTGCTGCTTTTGTAATGAAATGTAATAGAGTATAAAAAAGGATTAACAATATGAAAAACACTTGGATAATGGAGGAATGAATCCATGCCCCACCCTTCCTCTCAAATGCTGACTCCATCTTGAGTGATCACTTGGGTGTTTGCCGTAATATAAACAAACATCGATGATGCCAGGTTATTTTGACTCAGAACAGCAGCCCATTTCCTAGAAAGGAGAACCTCAAGGCAACATAACAGCAATAATCATTAGCCTCTTTCTCCTGAGGTAATCATGCAGGTATCTCTAACCCATATTGGCTTTCAGCAGCTGTGTTTCGACAACTTTTTGTGTTTTTTATTTTTTATTGAAGTGCTGTACACCGAAACTAACACAACATTGACCACGTTTTATTGAAAGGCAGACCCATCTTTTAGTCACATAAAACCCTCCCAAGAAAAGGGGCCTTCATGGAAATAACGTGGGAAAAGACCTCTCATGAATGACCTCTTTTTAGAAGGGTGGGTGGATAGGAAGATGCAGGAGGACTATAGTTAAAAAAAAAAAAGAAAAAAAAGTAGACCTGGAGTTAGAAGATTAGAGGTCTAGTCCCAGCTGTTCACCAGTTAACCTAATGCCCTTAGGTCTCAGTTCCCTCATTTGTAAAATGGGATAATAACAGTATCCACGTTTTTGGTCATGGTGAGACTTTGATGAGAAAAGGCATATGAAGCAAGTATTGTAGAATGCAGACATAGCTGGGATGATGATGACCAAGATGTTAAAACACAGGCTGTGTGACATTGGGAAAGTCACTTAGATACTCTGGCTTCAGTTTCCTCATCTTCAGAAGGAGCAAATCCCATAGGATCAGTTGGAATTCTGTTCAGCAACAGTTCTTACGTTTCTTGAGTATCTTCTGTGTTGGTGCCACACTGAGAACTCAGAGCAGGATGAGGCTGGGTCCTCACTCTCCAGAAGCTCACCATGGGGGAAGGGGACAGACACACACACTGATGACTCTTCTTTTGAGAAGACATGGTCTCAAAAAGCATAGAGGTTCATGGGTGTAAGTGTTCAGGGCAGGAGGGTCCTGGAGAGCTTGGTAGGGAGGGAGTGTGTGGGCTTTGAAGGGTGAGTAGAGAGGGATTGTCTTCCCCTGTTGAGAAACATTTATCCTCAGGATAAAAGCCAAACTCTTCAGCTAAGCACAGCAGGTTCTTCATGATCTGGCCCAGCGCCCTTCTGCTGCTTGTCTACCGTTTGCCCCTTGCACTGTGGTATTTTCAGTTTCTAAAAAATCTACCAAACCTTCTCTTGCCTTCCACCATCTTTGCACTTGGCAGTTCTTTTGGCCGCCTCCCTCTGCTGGGGGGGCAGCAGAGTTGATAAGCAAGGCACTAGGGTCAGACTGTACGGTCCATCTTAGCTTTGCCACTTTCCAGACAGTGGGACCCCTGCCTTGTTACTTAATCTCTTGGTGAGTCAATGTCCTCATCTGAAAAATGGGGATACAGGACAATAACAGTGCCTACCTCAAAGGGTGGTTGTGAGGATTAAATGAGGTAATAAATGAAAAGTACTTGCAGCCGGAGTCACAGGAACCATTACATAATTATGAGCAGTTGTGATGAATATTCAATGCCTGGCTTGCTTCTACTTGTATTTAAGGTCTTAGGTTAGTCATCACCTCCTCTGGGAAGACGTTTCCTACACAGGCTAACCCCTAAGGCCACGTTTTGAGCTCCCACGGGTATCACCTCTTCTACCAAAGCACCGACACCAGTCATCTTTCGGTATCCCCACCAGATTGCAAACTCCATAGGATAGGAGCCCGTGGATTGTGTTGGCTGCTGGAAGGGACGCCTGGTAGGCACTCAATCCCGCCCCGGGACTGACCCTGGGAGGGCGCAGAACCGTGGGGGAAGGTAGGTGACCAACACGGGCTGGGTCTGCGCCCTAGGGAGAAAATGCAGCTTGACGAGTCAGGCGAGTGCGGGACCCCGCCCCGGCTCCTCCCCCAGCTGGGCCTCAGCCCCGCCGCCGCGCTGCCCCTGCCGGCGCTACTGGCCTGCGCGGTCCCCACCCTCCCCGCCTCCAGCGGGGCGGGCCCCGGGCTTATTACACTTGCGAGAAGCACCGCGCCGAGCCCGCCACCAACGCCGCTGAGGGATGCTGCGCTCCACGTCCACAGTCACCCTGCTCTCGAGCAGCGGCTCCAGCGCTCCCGGGGCGCCCAACAGGAGGGTGAGTAGCTGCTGTCCCGCTTCCTGTCCGGGCCGCCCGGCTGTCTGGGGATGGAGACGCACGGAAACCGGTCCCTTGGCCCTGACACCCCACCTGGATTCAATTTTAGGTCTTGTCTCAGCTCTGAACGAGACCTTTCTTTTGTACGTCCCAGAGGCGCCGCACTGGCTCAAAGGGCTTAGGGGACTTTAGGGAATTCCCAGAGATTTCCTCCCCTTCCTGCCTCGCCTATCAAGCCAAGTGTATTGGCACCAGTTTAAAAAGCAAGGGAATCTTTCTGCATTGTCCCTATCTTGAGACTCAAAGGTAATGAATGTCTTTAACACCCAAACTTTCCTCCTTCCAGTGATGAAAAGAAAGGGCCACTTGTCCCCACTCGTGATAGAGTAACACTGATTTGGAGTGCGCTTAATCTAGGTAGGCTTAATTTTTATCAATGCCAAGTAGAAATTAGCTGCTGGCCACCTAGGAGCCCAGTTGTGGGACTTGGGTTTATGCAAACTGCTTTCTTCTTTCTGATTTAAGTATTAGCACAGTGGGCACCATCTTCACCTAGGTTGCCCTTTGGAAGTGATGTTCCTTTGCCATCTTTGTTGCATCTTTTCTCATCTCTCCAGATGCTCTGTGAAAGACATGCTAGCCACATCGTTCCCATTTCATATCTCTTCCAAGACTCGTACCTCAGAGCATACTGCCAGGGCTTTTGTTTGTGCCTTTTTGGTTCATCTGTTCATTATGATGTTCAGTACTCATCATTTGGGTGAGTACTTTTTTGTGGTTGAGACTTCTCTCATCATGTTTCCCCTAGGTTTAGCTAAACAAGTAGGCAAGTCCAAGCCAGGGCCCCCTTTGGGACTCCTGTTTTCTAGTCTTGTAGACGTGCTTGTTTGATTTTGTGTACCTCAACCAAGAGACTAGCAGTCGTCTTCAATGCTGTTTTTCTTTAGCTCTGGAAGAAAGACTCTGTGTTACTCCTGGGTCTGGGCCAGGTGATGGGTTCAGATATGTGCACGTGCACCACTTAGGGCTGACAGAACTCTGGTTGTCCAATCATTAGCTTCATAAATAAAGATCCCCATTAGGTCCAAGTGGGTTTCCAACCACAATCCCAGCCTTACACCAAGATGGGTGTTTGCCTTTTTTTTGGGAAATCCTTCTCAGTTGGAACATAATTATGACAGAAAGAATGAAGTCACTGAAAAGCTAGCCCTGAGCCTGGACAGCATCATACATGGGACCAGATTGCATTAAATTCTCTAGGTCCCCCTCCAGAGTGGGTACTAGTTGGGTGGCTAGAGTGATAATGGGTGGATGAAATGTGACTAGTATAATAGGTAACTTTTCTGAAGATTTTTTTTCTCCAATATTTACTTTCAAGTATTTCTTTAGTTGTAAGTGCTGTGGTGTCTGGCACAATGAACACACTACCGAGAAGGCTTTGCTCTTTGAATAAGACAACTGAAATACTTTGGTCTGAAGGGGTCTGCAACCTGAATCAGACCCTGTAGGGCTGCTCTTAGCACATGGGTAGGTTCTGCAAAGAAGATATCTAAAGTTTTTAGGGTCCCCTTTATGACTTCCAACTCTGCTCAGGATTTGCAAATGGCACAAGTACTGTGTGTATGTATGTGTAAACTATGATCTTTGATTAATTGATTTATTAAACAATGTTTATAGAGCTGTGTGATGCAGGGCTAGATATTGGGGTCCACTCCAACTGTGGGAGCAGACATTGTCACAGACTACCATATGCAAAGTGATGGTTGTAATAGTGGGGTAGAGTGTTGACAAGCTTGTGTAGAAGCTAAAAGAAAAGGCTCTTCTTGAAGCATCTGAGGAAGGCCTCCCTCTGTAGGAGACGTGTGTTTAGTCTTGCAGGATGAGTGGGACTTTGTAAGGCAATTGACATCGTTGAGATACTGAAAAAAGGAAATATGATTCTTCTAAATGGAACTCTTGGCATATACCGTATCACAGTGGTGTATTGGACCTGCTTTAGGGCAAAACACTTATTTTTTTGGAAAAACAAGAACAGGATGCCTTGAAAATAAAATTGTAGACCAAACAAGTGAAAAGCAAAAAAGTGTTCCCTAAGTTGAAAGTTTTTCAGTAAACTCTGTATCGTTCTGTCTTTCCTCTCAGATATTGGACAAATGATGGTCTTGAACAGTAACAAGTTAGCCATTAAAATAACATTTCTGTTTCATCCAAAGAGCTTACCAAATTAGGGACTGCAGGGGAACCAGGATGTGTTGATCCAGGCATTCAAGCCAACCAGAAATGGCGCTGACAGCTGACACTGAGCAGGGAGTTCTCTGAGTCAGCCACCAGGGTGGTATGGCCAGACCAGACTGTCACTAGTTATCCTTTGTTCAGTAGCTGCCACCTACAATTTGTACTTCCTTCTTATCTGAAATCTCTCAAGGGAAAAAAAAAAAAAAAAAACAGGTGGGAGAGGAATTTCTGTCAGCTGATAAACAAAGCTCTGAGAGGCATTTATGGATGCCAACCAGCAGGGGTTATAAAATTAAAAAAAAAAAATCTGCCTTCCAACCAGTTGTGCACTAAAAATAGTTTTATCTGTGGCAACAGCAGGAAGATAAATTGGCTGGAGGATAACCATAGACAGGTTGATGACCTTGGAGAATAAACGTTTTTTAAAATATTGACATCGCTTTGTGATTTGGAAAGGAATTTTGTAAATGCAGTTAATCCCACTGAAGGAGACTTTGCAGTGAAAGGTCAGTTGTGTGGCCAGGCTGCGTGCTTTGGGGGAAAGGCACGTGTTGCTTTGTGCAGCCAGATGTATTTGGTTGAGCTGTTCAGCGAGGGTGGTGTGAGATGATAGACTTGTCAAGGGTTCCCCCAGCACCGTGCTCTGTCGATAATAAGAGCCTGTTGGCTACCGTTACTGGTATCGTGGCCCCTCAGTGGCACATAAAAAACAAAACCCAACCCAACAAGGCCACAGGGATAGGACTGTCTCGCGGCCTGCTCTTGCCAGTATTTCTTTGTATTTGGCGAAGGCTTCCTCCGTTCAAAACTGGAATGGGCTGCTCAGTCATTACTTCCTCACTCTCCTGGGTCCCATTTCTGTCTGATAGGCTCAAAAGAAAGAATTCTCCTTAGCTGGCCGGTGAACAGGTCAGACAGGTGTTCACCTCACTTCCTTTTCCTTTCCCAGAAACATCTATGTGCATAACTTCTGTATCATCCTATGGGGTTCTGAGGAAGGGACACTGGGCATTGTGGGACCTCAGCGTCTGGTGGAAGGAAGCTGGCTGCAGCATCCCCCAGGGAGGGGATGGGCAGGGGGCCCGCTGTACTCAGAAAACAGTTGGCTGCTCCCCTGGGACCTCCTGAACCCAGTTGAGGGGTTTTAGCCAAAAAGCCTCTGCCACTGAGAATTGATAGTTGTAGGCTCAGGAAAAAATGTCCCGACTTCTCTGCTTTGGTTCACCCATCTCGCTGTGTCAGATGTAGGATGAAGGGGACCCGAGTTCTGGGGATCCTTAAGGAAACCTGAGACCCGGAGGCTGGGTGTTACCGCTGAGCTTCTGGTCACTTAGGAAACCCTTTCAGGTCAGCCTCAAAAATTGTAGAATTGAGTGCAGGGAGCTGTGGATCCCGGGCCAACTAACTAGAGACCAAGTTGAAATGTTTCGATCTAAAATATAATACTTTCAGTGATAACGTGTGTTACGGTCTTCTTGCTTCCTGCAGCCATCTCTCTCAGCCGAAAACTGTCCTGATAGATATCCCCCAGCCCACAGAATAGTAGCACAGAGGTATTTACCTCTTTCCCTCCTTAGAAGAGTGATATTTCCTAAATGTTAGTCACCCTGTTGACTGTTCTTTGTCTTTTAAGGCCAGAGTGATCCCTCTAAAATGCAGTTGCCTAGCTCCTCTACTTCAAGACCCCCCTCGGTCTTGTACCCCCAGGAACAAGCACAAACCCCCTTAGTTTAGTACCCAGGGCCTTCTGATCTGGCCTTTGCCCTCCCCTTCCCCCTCCTCATGCATACTCTTTGCAGATGTCCCAAATTACTTGCTATTCCCCAAGCTTTTGATGCTGTTCCTCGTCTCTGACAAAGGGTCAGCTCCTGCAGGAAGTCTGCTCTGAACCCCCTCTTCCGTGTTCCCCTAGAGGCCTGTGCACCCCATCATTGCTCCTACCTATGATTAACTACTTGAGAAGGTTTCAGGATCCTGCCTCCCCAAGCCTGGTGTAATAGGTGCTTAAAAAGAAGAGTGTCACCAGGGTCCTCAAACAGCCACACTTAACTCTGAGTTGGCAAACGGGAAAACAGGAAGAGAAGCTTGGGATGAAGCCAGCCCGTGACCTCTGGCCCACCTGGGCAGGAAGCAGGTGCCCTGTGGATGGGAGTGTCGGCCCAGGTGAGGAGTTTGACAGCTCTGGGAAGGCCTCCAAATATTCCAGGTGCTTCATCCTGTTGTACTGTCAGAGTTTCATTCCTTTGGTTAAGTGAGTGGTTCTCTACTCTGGTTATGCATGGAATTCCGAGAAGCTTAGAATACCTCTGCCCAGGCCCCAGCCCAGACCGTCTAAATGAGAACATTGGAAAGTAGAGAATAACATCAGCATTGTTTAGGCAGCTCCCCGGGTGATTCTAACGTGTGGCCAAGGATCCAGGGCTGCTCTCCCAGACAGCTTTCTTGGAAATGCAGACAGTCCTGGGCCTGTGTTCTGAAAGGTCCCTTTGCCTTGGTGGAAGGGCAAGGTGTGTGTGTGCGGGGGGTGGGGGTGGGGGTCAGGGGGGAGGAGTCATAACACGCCAGGTCACACTGGTGTCTGTGTGTGTTCGTACCTGTGTTTTTCTCTCTGGGTCTTGGCATTCGGGGCACATGGTGAGCCTGGTACAGATGAGCCAGTCAGAGCAGGAAGGAGAAGTCACCATCCTCCTACTTATGAATTTTGACTGGAGTCAGCCCTGACACAGAAAAGGGGGTTCCAGGACACTTTATACCGCCTGGAAGAAGTGTCCAAGTATGTAGGTCAAGGGTTGGCAAGCTACAACCCCGTAGTCAGATCCAGCCCTCGACCTGTTTTGTATACTCTGAGCTAGAAATGGTTGTTACAGGGCTTGCAGACCCTCAGTGTTTACTATCTGGCCCTTTACAGAAAAAGTTTGCCCCATCCTGATGTAGATAATCAGGTCTGCAAGTTCAGGGCCAAACCCTACTTCAAAGTAAGAGGCCTACTTCAGACGGGGCAGGCCCTGTTCCACCTGTGTATTCCAGAGATTTTATGCTTGTGCTTAGCAGAGGGATTGTGGTGTCCGTCCTCCCGGCTACAATCTTAGTGGCCACACCTTCTGTTGTTAGGCGGAGCTGGGCAGGGACCCACGGTCACAAAGTGGACTAGGCCTGAGGGAAGTATAAATGCACTTGGCTCATTTCCTTAGGGAAATCCATGTTTGTAAACTGATGAGCAAACCCGGCACCTCGCTAGGTCATCTTCACCCCTTTTTAATTGAGAGGGACAGTTTTCCCTCAGGTGAGCCCAGGTACTTGAAGCTGAGAGCATGATGGTACGTGGATCCCAGAATCCCCCCTTCCATGGGGACCAGCTTTCTGCCTCCACAAAGGGGGTCAGAAACAAGTCCCCAGAGGCCCGGCTTTGCTCCTGGTTGCCCTGATTGCAGACAAGGGCTCGGTTGTGTATCTTCTTGTGGAAGAGGCTTGAATGCTCGCTGCCTCTGCCTTGCTATTCCTCCCATGGGGGTTGGTTTTTGAAGAAAGTGGAAGGCTCTCTGGGGAGTTTCAGGTACATTCTCCTTACTGTGTTTTAGTTCAACCTAAAAAGAAACCCACACTGATATTTACTGAGCAGGGCCTATTACGTGTTGATACTATGCTGAGCGCTGTAAGGGCTACAGAAGCAATTAAGGTACAAAGCCTACATGGGAGCCCTGTTTCCCCCTCTCCAGTCCATGTTGTTGGGTGTGGAACATAATAGGAGGTACTCAATAATTGCTATTGAATCACTGAACCCTTCCTCCAGAAATTTAAATGGCTCCCAATGTCTTCCATTAGAGGCCTTGCTTTGCCATCAGGCATTTGTAGCTTGTCAGAGTTTGGTCCCTACCTGTTTGTCCATTTTCCTCCCCCACTGTTGCTCAGGCTGCAGGCCCATTTACCATTTTCAGAACATGCCAGTGTCTATGCCTTTGGCCAGCCTGGAATGAATGCCTTGCCTGGTAATTGTCTGTTGTTATTCTGATGATGGATTCTCCCAACCTCACTGACCCAAGCAGTCCTTTCTCTCCTTCTATACCCAGCTCAAATGTCATCTCTAGGAGCCTTCCGACATACTCCCACCTCCAGTTAAGATGATTGTTCTCCTTCCTATATTCCCAGGGTAAAAAAGACGACTTACAGAGTACTTGATATGTACCAGAAACCGTTCTAAGCCCTTTTCATTAGTTTCTTCATTAGTTTATTTAATCCTCGCCACAAGTTCAACAGAGTGGTTCTGCAGTATTGTTAGCTGTGTTTTACAACTAAAGTAACTGAAGTAATAAAGATTAAGCAGCTTTCCAAAGGTTTCATAGCTAGTAGGTGTCAGAACCAAAATCGGAACCCAGAAGTGCAGTTGCATCGTGCCTTAACCACAAACTACCCTGTCTCTCCCAATATTATATTGGTTATACCAAGTGCTGTTGATTGTCCTTTGTGGCTGTGTTTCTGCATTATGAGCCTCTATGGGCATGGCTGTTTCTTTTCCATATTAGTACCCTCATAGCCCTTAAAAGTATTTTACAAGTAGTGGGTGCTCAGTACTTGAAGTACACTAAGTCCATTTCCTGCTTTTGATGCACTGGAAGGGACCCTTTCTTGTAGGGATGGCTGGTCCAGCAGTAGTGTTCAAGGTAAGTAAGATTCAGCTCTCCTCGAAGTTCAGAACACAGGACTGAGCCAGCTGCCGTGGGAACCCCTGGGAATAAATTACCTTACCTGCCTCTCAGGTACTGTCCAGCCTGGGCTGCTCTGGGTATTATGTACCTGAGTATCAGGAAACCATGAAGGTCAGCATCCTCAAATGCTCAGAGAGATAAGCAACACTGCCTTGCCCTTACTCAGTGGGACATTTTCCCATGGGGAGATTCCTGAGAGTGAATGACTAAAGGGAAGTAAACTACTGGGTCAACCTATCGGATGCATTCAGGGGTTACTTCGTGCTTCTGTAAAGAAATTCAGAGTACTTTTTAGACCTTTGGGATGTTCTCTTTGCTGCTCCTGAAGCAGTCCTGTGGGTCTAGGAAGGATTGATCTCTCTCTCTCTCTCTTTCTCTCTCTCTGTGTGTGTGTGTCTGATATAGTTGCTCTCAATCTTTATTATTGCTATGACTGCTACGATTTTTAATTTAAAAACTTACACGTACTTGGAATAGGTGTAGACATTGCAGAAATCCCACTTTCCAAAGATCACCACCACTACCACCAGCAGCAGCTGGCTGTGTTTCCTTAAAGACATTTTTTCCCCCCACAAATCTGTACAAATTATCAGATTGTATTTAAAAAACAAACATGGGGTTATTGTTAACATTTTTCCCCCAGCACCTTTCTTTTTTTCACATGACAGTACATTTGACCGTCTTATTAGGAAGGGTCTGATCCTGTTCCAAGCTGGGTTGGAATTGCATCTGTATAGTCAGTCCATCTGTGGACCAGCACTGATTACAGAATGCAAGCACCACGTGGAATCCATGCCTTACTGCTTCCATAAAAGCACTTCTAATGACAAGAGTAAACACTCTGCACAGGGGCCTGGGTGTAGCCGCAAGCACCTGCTGCACCTGCCAGATAGCTTTGAAGTCAAATGTTTATCTTACATGTTCATTTTATTTTAATTCATTATCTATCACCAGGTAAAACTGATAGTTTAGAGACATGCATTCTCTTTATCCTGCGTCTTTGCGTACCGTAGGGTATACGTGGCTCGGGGAGACTTACAGGAAGTGTGTTGAGGAATATCGGAGTTCTGAGTAGACAAATAAAGAATTGTGTCAATCACGGGGAAGGGACTTCTCATTCTGAGTGATTGGACCCATGAGGTCCCTTCTGGGCCTTGTCTTTTCTTCAGGTTTTTGGTGTATTCTGAAAATTATTGCCATTAGGGATTACCCCTGTAGGGCAATCAGCCTAAAAAAAGGTATCACTTGCAGTACTAATACCCATTAGATCCGTTGACCAAATTGCTTAGTATTATAGAAAGCAGAGCCGGGAAGCCAGTTAAGCCTATATCATTTTGGAGCTTGTAGGATGATGATAATATCTAGATAATAATAAAAATATCTAACACTGATAGAGGCTTACTTTGTGCCAGGCATCTTCCTTTACCTGCCTTTTACCCTTGAGATTCAGAGAGATTAAATCGTTTGCTCATAATCAACACAGCCTAGTAGGTGTTGGAACCTGTGTATGTGCGTGTGCACCTTTGTAGGTATGTACGTGTGTGCGCATACTGTGGGGGTGTGTGTGGGTGTGGGTGTGTGTGATGTGGTGCAGGAGAAGAGCCCTTCCTTTTCTCTGCAAAATTGTGCTGTGGCTCAGATCCTGCCTACCAGACAAGATTATTGAGCATCACAGACTTGGATTACCTGCCTGGTGTGGGTTACACTCTGATGTGTGTGCAAATGCCAGCTGTTTTCAACCAGTCCAAGTGGCCTGCAGTCAAAGTGTTACCTTTCTCTGGAGGCCCTCGAATTCCCATCAGTGTCATGGATTGTCAGCTAAGAGAGCTACGTGCCGGGACGGCTTGGTTCCTCTTTGGCCAGCATGACTGGCGATGAGCTTTGAAGGTTTATTGCACAGTTGGCCATGTGTCAGGCCACATCTCACCCTGGGGTCACTGGACTCAAAGCTTGCCCAGAGGAGAGTGAGGAGGAAGAAGGATCTTGAAACCAAATCACACGGCTGAAAGAACTGGGGTTGTTCAGTGCAGAAGAAAGGCGGTTCAGGCCTGTGAAGAGTCAAAGGGAATTCTGTTGCAGTCCCCGAGGGCACCCTGGGTCCATTAGGTAGGAGTTCTGAGGAAGAACTTGTAAGTTCATTATCAGGAAGCTAGAGGTGTCAGGTAGCAAAATGGGGTACCTCAGAGGGAGGCAGTGGTGTGTGTGGAAGCGCT
Organism: Orcinus orca; assembly: GCF_937001465.1. NCBI lineage: Eukaryota > Metazoa > Chordata > Mammalia > Artiodactyla > Delphinidae > Orcinus > Orcinus orca. The sequence continues at coordinate 100,793,648 of NC_064560.1, read as the reverse complement.
GATGTGTCCCAAATGTGCTCTCACCTGTACATGGAAAATGTTACCTTCAGGCTGGGTGTCCACCTGCCAGGAGCACTGTTGGGTTAGGGGGTTCCTTCGTAGGCTGGCAGGTTGGCATTCAAAGGTCTTTTACAATCATATCCAACCCTGGGCTTCTTGGATGCAGGGTACTTTTGCCCAGAAGCTGCCCTGAGGACCAGTGCAGATCTGTGACCCTGCAAACCAGGTTGGGGGGTGTATTAGTTTGCTAAAGTTGCTGCAAAAAGGTACCACAAGCCAGGTGACTTAAGCAGCAGCAATGTATTGTCTCATGGTTGTGGAGACCGGAAGTCCAAAATCAAGGTGTCAGCAGGATTGGTTCCTTAGGGGGGCTGTGAGGGAAGGGTCTGTTCCAGGCCCTTCTCCTTCGCATGCTCACATGGTGTTCTTCTTGTATGCGTGTCTGTCTCCCAATTTCCCCGTTATATAAGGACACCAGTTATTTGGGATTAGGACACACCCTGATGACCTCATTTTAACTTCTGTAACCTCTATAAAAACTATTTGCAAATAAAGTCACGTTCTGAGGTGCTAGGGGTTAGGACTTCAACATAATACATTTTAGGGGGACACAATTCAACCCATAACAGGGACAAGCAGTGCTCTCACGAGTGCAGTTGGCTGTGGGCTGGGCACTCTGGGTGCTGCTTTGGCCCTCTGGGGTTTTGTTGTTGTTTTAATGGTAGGATCACTTCTCTCTGGAAAATGTCACAGTAGGACCAGACTGTGACAATAGGATGAAATAAACATCATGTGGCATTAAGTACACTGTCATTGTTGTGCAACCATCACCACCGTCCATCTCCAGAATCTTTTCATCTTTTGGAACTGAAACCCCATACCCATTAAAGGATAACTCAGCCCCTGGCAACCGCCATTCTGCTCTCTGTCTCTATGAATTTGACTACTCTAGGGACCTCATGTAAGTGGAAGCATATTGGATTTGTCCTTTTGTGCCTGCCTTATTTCACTGAGCATAACGTCCTCAAGTTTCCTCCATGTTGTAGCATGTGTCAGATTTCTCTTCCTTTACAAGGCTGTATAATATTCTGTTCTATGTACGTACCACATTTTATTCATTCATGCATTGATGGACATTTGGGATGTTTCTACCTTTTGGCTGTTGTGAATAATGCTGCTGTGAACATGGGTATATCGACTTTTAAAAAAATGTTGTGATTGAACATGTACATGTCTGTTATAGGAAAAGCCAACACAGAGTCAAGTAGAAAGCACCCTCCTACCCCATCACCACTGTGTATAGTTTGGCCTCTATCCTTCTAGCTGTATTTTGGCCTATGGATGTGAAATCAGATCGTTCTGTACTGTCACGGAACATGAGCCATTTAAAAAAAATGTTTGAACTCTGTGAAACTATTCAGTAGTTTCCCAAACAAGGAAAACATAAAACATAAGCAGTGAGGTGATGAGTGCCTGTGATGGGCCAGGCAAAGGCTGGTCTTACCGCAGCGTCCCCTGTGAGATTGGTACCGTCATCACCATTGCTAAGTAGGGGAAAGAGGCTCTGAGAAGCCCCAGGTCATCTGGCTGCTGCAATTGCAAATGCAGGTTCGTAACAGGCCTCTTCTCTCATCTCTCTTAGGCAAATGTCTGCAGACTACGGCTGACCGTACCTCCTGAGAGTCCAGCGTCTGAGTCAAGTGGAAAGAAGGTTGAAAGAAGAGAGAAGGTAAGCCATCTCTGAAGCGAAGCCCTGACTGGTTCCCATCTCTGTACTCTTTTTCATTTTAACCCCTTTTCCTGCCATCCTCCATCCAGGCTATTCACAGAGCCTGCATGTCAGCAGCTGTGTGACGAAAGGCCCTCTTGCACTTGCCCCCCATCTGCCATCTTCCTAGAAGTCAGGCTGCTTTGCTGCCTCCTGTGTCTGCTCTTGCTTCTTGGTGAATGTAGGCTCTGTGTGGCCTTGAGGCTCCAGGAGTGCTGGCCTTAGTGACGGGTGCTGTGGCTGGGAACGTGTTTTTCCTGAAAGAGCCTCATCCCGTTGAGTCAAAGGGCCCATTGTGAGCTGCCCCTGAGCCTTTCTCTGTGGCTGGAGCTGGAGGCCCAGCTCACATGGTGGAGGGGTTGCCTGGAGAGGAACAGCCCAGCAGCAGCTCTGCCGCGGCAAGGGCACCCGGCTGCCGGGAGGAGTTGCGCAGGCGTTTTTGTGCCAGCTGCTGTGCTACACGCTGGGCCACAAAGATAGCTCTGACCTTGGCCTTGCCTTGAGAAACTGGTAGTTTTGCAGGTGAGACAGACGTATAAGTAAACCAAGATGACGTGATCGTTCGAGTGTTAGGCTCCAGAAGTGTAAGCAGGGCTCTGGGAACATGGAGAGTTGGGCCATATCAAAGGACCCAGAAGCCTGTTTGAAAGGGCTCTCACTGGTTAAAATGGAAAAATTTCAACATTAAAAAGAATTAATGACAGTGATGAGCCGTGGCACATTGAATAATAAAAAATCCTCATGGATTTATAGTAATAATCAGAGAGAGAGATTCAGAGAGAGATTATAAAAGGGAAAGCTGTTCTTTATATGACATGGGCTGATAAATTTAGAAAATCTCTGCTTTGTAACCCCCAGGTCAGGTCATCAATGAATGCAAATACTAATTGGTGGAAGATTACTGTGGAGCAGTATATTCATGTGAGCTCAAGAGTATTAGTACCTCACTGATCACTTACTGACTCTAAAGGTACAACATGCCGCAAGATGGTAGCCAGTAGCTCTACCAGGTGATCCGATTCAGCATTACCAATAGTGGGCAGCCTGGTATTATGTGACTTCTGATGTGATACAATTCAGAAGTAAACAATGTTACCAGTAATATTCATGCCAAACTTGTTTAATTGAATCTAGTAATAAGGACACAGAAAAATCCAAAATGTGGGACTGTCTACAAAAAATTAGTCAGGCTCCCTTAATAAATTCAATGTTATTTAAGAAAAATGAGAATCTATTGGAGATAAAAGGGACTAGAGAGACTTAATATCATTATAACGAATTAAACCTTAATTAAATCCTGGATCCAAAAAAAAATCTATAAAAGATATATTGGGATAACTATACAGTTTTGAATATGAACCCATATATTACATATTATTGAATGAATAGTACTTTTCTTACTTGTGATAATGGTACATTGGTTACGTAGTTCATTCTTCCAACTTCTCTGTACCTTCGAGCATTCTCCAAAGAAAAAGTTTGCGGGTAAAATCTCAGAACCAAAGAGAGCGGGAGTGGTCAGGCTTTGGTGGCCTGTGTTGCTGGGGGAAGGGGTCCCCTTCTGCCCTCACCAGTCCCCTCCCTGTCCTTCCTTTCAAAGCTGATAGATTGGTCAGAGAAGTGGCCCTGGGCTGTGCCTAGGGGTTCATGGGCAGCTTAGCACATGGGGAATCAGAACGAGTGCTGGCTGGAGAAAGGGGCCCAGGCTGGGGTGAGTGACAGGACAGGGGCCCCATATGCACGGTAGACACAGTGGGAAATTTGGTCTTTGGGAGTTATACCCGCGCTGCACGCCTGAGGAGATGTTTGTGAGGGGCTTCTGGGCGCTGACACTGGGACAGTGGATGATGTGAGGCACCGGAGGGCATGTCACTGCACAAGAATAGTCAGGTATTCCCGAAGAAAGAGGCAGTGTGTTCTGTGTCACAGGTGCATTGGTGACCACGTTGTGTACCGATTTGCCTATTGGTCTTGAACAGTGCTTTTCAAACTTTTAAAAGCAATTAGACCCTCCTTTTTTTTTCTTTGTTTTTTTTTTTTTTTTTTTTTGATCAAAACGTCATCCTGAACCAGGATGTAATCCAGGTGAAAGTGGTGCTGGTGGGGGACAAAGTCCTTCCAGTCTCCCTGCACCCTACACCTTCCTGCCTGGGAACTCAAGGGGCGTGCGGAGAAATGCTGGGGGAGAGGATGCGCCAGAATGCTTCTTAGTCTGGGGGGACCAGGTGTGCAGCCTGAGTGCCTATCTTTTCTCACTGCAGAAGAACTGGGGTAGAGAGGAGGAGGGTGCAGCTGGCTGTTGCCCCAGAACCGAAGTCCTTGGGTGGTGGCCGCACTTGAAGGTCCTGATGGTAACGGTGAGGCTGTTCTGGGTGATTTCGTCACCATGTCCTAGCCAGGTGCCTGGTCTTGAGTCACTGGGAGCCAGAGGCAGGCACCAGCAAGGAGGCCCTGGGGCTGCCAGCTCCTCTGATGTGCCTTCCGTGTGGCTGCCCCTCTCTGTGACATCATACGTAGCCCACAAAACCGCAAGATGCCGGGAACGCTGGTGAAGTGACTTGGGTTCCTTTGGAGGGGTCTGCGGCGTGCAAAGGCGGGGTTTGGCGCTCGCTCGGATGTAGAAGCTGTAAATGGCCCAGTGGGTTGCTGATAAAGTGAACTTTCTCAGAGGGTTTCCAGGGCCCTGTTAGAGCCTCAGCCGGCTGAGGGCGGGACCGGGCCTTGTTCTTTTTCACAGTCGTGGAGGATGCTTAGTGTCTTTTGAGGACCTAAGGATGCCATGGGGCAGCTGGCCACACACAGACACCACTGCCAGCTGGGCCATTCTGTCTACTGGCCCCAGATCATCAGGAAGAGGAATTACAGTGGAGCAGGGGGAAGGGTGTAGCAGGTGGCACAGGTTGCCCAGCTTCAGGAAGGGGTGTTTGGAGGCTTCTGGAGGTAATTACAACAGAGGCAGCGTCTCTCTCTGGAGTCATGGGTTCCTTGGGTGGATGTGGACGGCTTCCTGCTCCTAAGGCAGATGCCCAGCTGCCTGCTTCTCTTTGTCTTTCTCTTAAGGAAGATCCCACCTGCCCCGAGACTGCTTTCCCCAGTCCACGGATGGCTCCCAGACACTTTGTTTCTCTGCTGTTAGTTTCCTTATCTTTCAAGTAGGCACATTGAAGTCTAGCTGCAGAGGGTAACTGAGCTAGTATATGCAAAGGTCCCACCACAGTGTCTGGCCTGTAGCACTGATTAGAGAGGCGATGACTTAATGCCAAATCGCTTCCCCTTTTTTGTCAAAGCCAGTGGCCCTGGTTCTTCGCTTTTCTCCCCTGTCCCCCCTGGAGAAGTCATTCTCCTTCCTGAAACTGCATCTCCTCCTCCCTTTTGGGCTGTGCCTGCTGCATCTTTTCTGATGTTATTATGTCCTCCTCTGAGCATCCCTCTGCCAATACACCCGGGCCTTGCCTCCTCTCTCTGCACAAACCTTACCTCAGAGAACTCCTCCATACACAGGTTGGCCGCTTTCGGGAGGATGCACACCCTGTACATCAGCTTTGCTCTCCCGAGTCCTGTCCTGCTGGTGGCTGAGTTGGTGTTCATTGTTCTCTGCATGGTGTTACTTTTATGGACAGATATTTTATTGCTGTATGACCATTATTTTAGTATTTAAAAGTATGAAATCTGGATCATTTATGAGTCTCTGCCCAGCCACACTCAGTTTATCCAAGTCTCCTCACCCTTCAAGACCCTACTGAAGGCCCGCTTCCCCACGACCTTCCTGGACTGCCTGTGCTTGGGTGATTATCCCCTCTCTTGAGCTGCAGGACACCCAGGCTACCCTCTCCCTTGGCACCTAGCCATCTGCTGCTAAGCACTCCACATATGTATACATACATATTCCTGCCACATCCGTGTACAACTTGTCCATATATACACACACTTAGAAATGTGCAGTCTTTTCATTTTGCCCATAGTTGGCGTTTAGTGCGTGACTGTGGATTATGGTGATTCAGTTTTGTGTTAGTTTCCTTGGGCTGCCATAAAAAAGTTGCCCAAACTGGGGGGCTTAAACAGCAGAAATTTATGGCGTCCCAGTCTTGGAGGCTGAAAGTCCGGGATCACGGTATCCGCAGGGCTCTGCTCTCTCTGAGGGCTCCAGGGAAGAATGCTTCCTTGCCTCTTTCAGCTTCTGGCGGCTGTTGGCAATCCCTGGCTGTGGCAGCATCACTCCAGCTTTACATGCTGTTCTCCTTGTGTGTGTTTGTCTCTGAATCCAATTTGTCCTCTTTTTGTAAGGACACTAGTCATATAGGATTAGGTCTTAACTCCAGTGACCCCTTCTTAACTTGACCCTGTCTCCAAATAAGGCCAAATTCTGAGGTACTGGGGAAGGGGGCTCCAACGTGCTCTCTATTTGCAGGACACTGTTCAACCCATGATAAGTTTCTTAGTGGAATATTATCACCTTAAATTGTATTAACAACTCGGGCAAATGAGCAATGGACTTTTATTTGTATATTAAATGTCATTAATTATATGGAAGAGGAAATGCTGATTAGTTTGTAGACACAAATTTCGTGTTGAGGGATTGATGACATGTTTATTAAATTGTTGAACATTAAAATTAAAATTGGTAGTAGATAATTGTGGTTTTTTTTGCAATATGCGGGCCTCTCACTGTTGTGGCCTCTCCCGTTGCGGAGCACAGGCTCTGTACGTGCAGGCTCAGCGGCCATGGCTCACGGGCCCAGCCGCTCTGTGGCACGTGGGATCTTCCCGGACCGGGGCACGAACCCATGTCCCCTGCATCGGCAGGCGGACTCCCAACCACTGCGCCACCAGGGAAGCCCGGTAGTAGATAATTTTGAAATTAAACCCCTATCATTTTCAAAGAACTTTGTGAATGTATGTATCCATATTCCTATCCAAATCTATGTGCAAATATTCTTATGCACACACAGATACACACATACACAGAGAAGTAAGAGATAGAACCAACACCAGTGTTGAATCAGGGTCTCACTGCATAGTTGAATTTTAGAGAATACGATCTGAGCTCTGCCTATTCGGAGGCTGTGCGATGGTGAGGTGTTTCCAAAGTGACAGAGTAGCTTGAAGTGTGTAATATTTTAATTAGCTATTAGCATCCTTCTGTCATAGATGTCCTTTAGTGACTTGTGTTTTTAAAGAAGTTGTTTCTCTCTCGATCTTGGAGAACCCTGAGTGAGAGAGAGCGGATATATGTGTACGTATGAAAAGTCGGGGGCTTTCCTAGCCCAGTAAAATGATTCAAAGGAAACCCTTGCCATTCGGTTTTATAGTCCTTGTTCCCTTAAAAGCCCCGGATGAATAAGCCTGCTGCGTTCTCATCCTTGGTGTGACTGTTTATACAACATCACGGGCTGTTGCCAGATGAGGGAGTGTGCTGCTGTGATTCAGATGGGGCTGGAGCTGCCCTGGTGATAGCGTGTAGGACTCTATGTGCCTCTCAGAGATAGCAGCCCCTGGAGGGCAAAGAGGCCTGGGTTCTAGTGCTGGCTGCCTGATCACTCGAGGTCGTGGTCGGGCCACTCAAGTCATCTCCAGGGGCCTCAAATTCCTCTTCTAGCAAATGGAAATGTTAGCCTGGAGCCAGCATTTCCCCACATTTCTTTAGTTCTGGAACTCTTTATTCAAACGAATATGTACGACACCACCATCTGTAGAACGGTGAAAGTGCAGTGCCTGTGGTTTAACATAAGGTCAGGGCTGCGTCGGCTGCCCCAGCAGTGCTGCCGCCCCACAACCTCATTGGACACTGAGGAGGGGCCAGGCGATGGCGCACCAAGCTCTTGAATTTTCCTAGCAGGGAAACCAAGGCCAGTTCAGGGGTGAGCGTTTCACTGTCATAGTAAATCTGGTGACTGTGATGGGAATAGCAAAAGGATCCAAGAGGAGAGAGGTGGACAGACAGGCGGAAGCATCCAGACAGATGTGGAGAATTTAGTAGGAAATCAGATGCTCGGAAATGTCATGCCCCCACCGCTAACAATAGAATCTGTCAGTTATCTGCTAGTGTGCCCAGCGGTGCACTAGATGATTTATGTATATTATTCCATGTATTCCTTAAAACAAGCTTCTGAAACTCGTGGTATTATCCCCCTTTTACTGTTCAGGACCCTGAAACAGTGAAGTTAAGTCACTTGCACAGGGCCACACAGCTAGTAGTGGTAGTAGTTCTGTCTCCGATCTGTGCCCCGGCCGTGTCGTCATGGTGATGTCAACTTGCACACTTCCTCCTCTCAGGAAAGTCTGTTGTATCAGTCGAGGTAACTTACCTGAGGTGTGTACTATACCCCTGGGTTCCAGAAAAGAACTGATCCTCCCACCTCCCTGAAGATATTCTTCTCCTTCTCTTTTTCCTGGAGTGTTTAGGCCTAAGCAGCTATTATCTGCTTAGAATGGAGTAATATCTTTACGATACTACTTAGAGATATCTTTACAGAGAGAGTATATCTTTAGAGTAATATAAAGAGTAATATCTCTAAGATATTAGTATAGAGTATAGAGTAATATCTTTAAGAGGTTACTCTTATAAGGATACTGTCATTAGAACTACATTCTCTCTTGTGGGATTTCTGCTTGGCTAGAATTTTTCTTTCCCTTCTCATTTTTTTTTTTTCTGTACGCGGGCCTGTCACTGTTGTGGCCTCTCCCGTTGCGGAGCACAGGCTCCGGACGCGTAGGCTCAGCGGCCATGGCTCATGGGCCCAGCCGCTCCGCGGCATGTGGGATCTTCCCGGACTGGGGCACGAACACGTGTCCCCTGCATCGGCTGGCGGACTCTCAACCACTGTGCCACCAGGGAAGCCCTCTTCTCATCTTTAAGCATTCAAAGTGATCCATCTTTTTCCAAGCATGAGTTTATGTAGGCAGTGGTCTCTATTCGATCTGTGAGAGAGTCAGAAATAACAAGTATCTCAATAAGCCAAAGGTCTCCATTTCTCTGAGGGGACAGGGCCGCCCATCCCCTCCCTATTTCCCTCCCAGGCTGTGGAAGAGCCCCTTAGGCTCAGCTGTAGTGTTCATTGTTGTCACAATTGGGCAAAACAAAGTCAAGCATGAGTAATGACCAGGAACCGTAATTTGCTATGATGGACACACAGGTCAGACAGGTCAGAGCACATTCCTGAAAGTCACCTCCTCTGCCTACAAGATGGATAGGATGCCCGGAGGCTCAGCACTTAGAGTCCCCAGGTCAGCTGCCACCTTCTGGCTGCAGGAAGAGGTCCCAAACAAAAAGTTTTGGAAATAACTTGGCTTATAGCTTTCAAGTCAGTCAATCCATGTTACGGTCCATCTAAGTCATATTGGCAGCTGGACGTGTGACCAGCTGACTGTCCTAGCCTCTGGGGTCAGGGGCTGACTGTGGCGTTCTACCACCATCAATTTGGATTTTTGGAAAACTGTGCTTTCTGGTATTATTCTCTAAGAACCCTTCTTGACCATGGGATTTTCTTCCTTTGCACAGATCAGTGTCTAGGATGACCACATACTCCAAATATTCTGGCCTAAGCACAGTTCCAAATATTCTCTGTCTCTCTTCTTGCCTTCAAAATGGACTTATCGAGCATCTATTTATACTAAGTGTCGGGGATATAGCGGTGACTACGGCAGATACAGTCACTGCCTCTATAGAGCTTATCTCATTGTAAGATCCTATATTCTGACTTAGGGTTTGGAAAATATGGTCATCTGTCACTGGATTCGTACCCCAGCTCTCCCCCAGCAGTAAAACCCTTGCAGCAGGAGTTGAGGCTGGGTTACTTTTCTATAGTTTTTCTTTTCTAAGGCACTTGCCACCAAGTGTGTCTTTAGGGAAAACAACCATAGCATGAGCCTGTAATGTAAGTAAGTATTAAGCTGTGCATACATCCCAGGGAACAGTTTCACGGAGACATTCTCTGTATAGTTGACTGATGGTGCCTGTTGTTAATTCTGCGGCATTGCACCGAGGGGGTTGGGATGCTCTTTCAGCTGATCGTTTCCTTTTCCCTTCTTCGGCGGTAACTTTTTCATTCGGTGCATTTATTAGGGCTTTTGTTTGCAAGGCGATTTTACCTCCTATTGTTTCATGCCCAGGAGCCTTTTCATAGGCCTAGTGTACATTTTTGAAAATGTGATTTTTATTAATACAGAGCAGCATTATAAAGAAGTGTAAAAAACTTTTAATTATGGAGAATTTCAAACATAAACAAAAGGAGAATAATGGACCCTTCAACCAGCTGACGACCCTCAGCCCATAGTCAGTCCTGCCCCGTCTCCCCCCCCCGTCCGCTTCCTCCACCCTGTATCCCAGATATCATAAATAGTTTAAGCATATTTCTCTAAAAGATAAAGATTATCTCTTAATATAATCACAGTGCTATTATCATGCCTAAAAATTAACAGTTATCTTATGGGGAGAGTAAAGGACACGAGAGGAGAAAAATTTAGCTACAAACACAGTGCCAAACGTGTCAGCTCTTTTCATTTTCTTCTGGGTCCTCCAGTTTTTGACCAAAATCATACTGACCTTTCATAAAAATGATAGCAGTCTCAGCTCCTTTGCAATATTTTCTGGATATAGATTTTATGATTGGGACAAATATCATCTCCCTGTCCCTCCATCTAAGAGGAGCAAAGGATGTTCTCTTCAGGGGACCATATTTACATATTCTGGGTAATTCTCCAGAACCTCTTCCAGCTTCTAAAGCCCCCTATTCATTCAGCAAATATTCACTGGGAAACTCCTTAAGTGGTGATCACTGTTAGATGCCAGGGATTATGGTGGAAAAGACAAACAAGACCTTAGACTTTTGGGAACTTCCAGTTGGTAGGGGAGCAGGCCTCACATATAGTAACGATGCTGACAGTCACCCCGTTGCGACTGTGGGAAGTGTTGTGGAGCCCTGACGGTCTGAAGGGTCAGTGCAGATGACCTTGAGGGAAGGATGTTTCAGCCCAGCAGTGGGCTCTGCAGGCAGAGGGAATAGCCTGTGTAAATGCCTGAGGCAAGAAGGAGGTTGGCTGGGCTTCCCTGGTGGCGCAGTGGTTGAGAGTCCGCCTGCCGATGCAGGGGACACGGGTTCGTGCCCCGGTCCGGGAAGATCCCACGTGCCGTGGAGCGCCTGGGCCTGTGAGCCGTGGCCGCTGAGCCTGCGCGTCCGGAGCCTGTGCTCCTCAATGGGAGAGGCCACAGCGGTGAGAGGCCCGCGTACCGCCAAAAAAAAAAAAAGAAGGAGGTTGGCTGATAAAGAAACAGAGAGGAGGTGGTGGGGGCCAGGGAGATGGATGCCAGGAGGCTGGAGAAGAGCCTCCCATCCCGGCCCGTCTCCTCCCAATGGCCCTGGACCTGAGGGCCCGGCTCTTGGCTCCCGTAGCCCTGAGGTCTGTGGGCCGCAGGGACATGTGTGTTCCAATTCCTCTCCTCTTAGCTATCCTGAAGGCTTTCTGGTTAAGGAAAGGGCCTAGATTTGGAAAGACATGCACAGGCACTTGAATGCTACCCCCTTGGAAGAAAGAGTAATGTTTACACAGTAGGGTTACTGTGAGGATTAAATATTGTATAATAAAATGGCTAGGCAACAAATATTTTCCCCTTCTCTTTCTCCATAACCATCCGTTCCCTTTCCGCATCACAGCCCAGCAGCTCCTCGTGCTGCCTCAGGAATCCTGTGCTTGTGGGACGGCCCATGCTGGTGGCCCTGCCTCTGAGCAGAGTCCTGTGCTGGGCCCTTCCCTGTGGGTCTGTCATTTAGACCCTGACCTTGTAATAATTTTTTAGTTTTCATGTTTTGAAAATTAAAATAAAAATGATCAATTCAAATATAATGCCTGTTATTTCAAACTAGTTAAAAAATAGAATACAGAAGAGCATAAAGGGAAGAGTGAAATCCCCTTTTTCACTGAGGAAACTATCATTAATGGTGTGGAGTCCATCTTTCTAGGTGTTTTATATACTCAAACACACACTTCTAAAACAAAAAAATGGGAATATGAAATTTACTCTTTTTTACTTAACAGAACTTTGGTATCTTTCCATGTGCATAATTTTCAGATCCACGACCTCCAGGGTGGTGTTTCACAGACTGTGTTGTCCTTGGCATGTTTGTATTTGCCTCCGTCAGTGATGGACCTCATCTCCCCGCGTGGGCAGGGAGGCAGAGTCCTCTGTATCCGGCCACCTGAGCATTTTCCTGTAAGCCAGTCCACCTGCCGACATCAGCTTGTTTTTCAGGAACTGGGTGGAGTTGGTGACAGAAAGAGCATGCTTTTGTTTCCTGGTATGTGGGGAGTTTCATTAGAGCTTTTCCTCTTCCTAATTAAATGTGTAGTAAAGCAGGGATATCTAATCCCAGCTTTGCACTCCACTGAGAGCCATTTAACCCCCCACTCACCTAAACTTAGGTACCAACTTCAAGAGTTGCCTCAGTGCCCGTGGGACCCAGGTATGAGGGGCTCAAGTGGAAGCATTTTCCAGAAGCAAATGCAGAGTGTCCCACTCCTCATATTTTCTCTCTTAACAGGGTTGTACAGAAGAGTGGGAAGCAATGGCTGTTTTGTTTTCTTAATTTTTTTTAAAAAAGCTCACATTGTAAACAAACCATACACAAGGGTATAAAGAAAAAATTGAAGTCATCCTCTCCTCCAGCATCCCTGCCCCTCCCCACTGTCCCCTCCTTAGAGGTCGTTAATGATTAATAATTTGTCTGGTAACTTTGCTTTACTTTTACAAACTTTGACTGAATGGGAATATAAAGTACTTACTATTCTGCTGCAAATGAATGATTTTAAAATGCAAATTATAGTTTTATATGTCAAAGATGTTTCACAAGTGCATAGAAAGAATTTATGCAAAGGTGTTTTTTTTTTTTTTTTTTTTTTTTTTTGCGGTACGTGGGCCTCTCACTGTTGTGGCCTCTCCCGTTTTGGAGCACAGGCTCCGGACGCGCAGGCTTAGTGGCCATGGCTCACGGGCCCAGCCGCTCCGCGGCATGTGGGATCTTCCCGGACCGGGGCACGAACCTGTGTCCCCCGCATCGGCAGGTGGACTCTCAACCACTGCGCCACCAGGGAAGCCCGCAAAGGTGGTTTTAAAATTAGTGAAAGAACAGAGTTGCCATAATGGCATTCAGCCTTCTGTGGCATTGTCCCAAGGAAGATTAGATGTAGGCTGGTTTTTCTCTGAAGTCTCACTGTCTCATCTTGAGTTTTTCCTGTCCCTTCCCTTCCATATTGTGAAGGCCTACTCTGTGCCTCTACATGTAACAAAGCCTGCACTGTGGGGAGGTGTACTTAGTGTCACACAGAATTGGGCTTGAATGTAGATGTGTGACCATAAGGGAGAGACTTAACCTCTCTGAACTTCAGTTTTCTCAGCTATAAAGTGGAGAGGACATTCACCATGTCACGGTGTCGTTGTGAAGATTAAATGTATAAGGAACATTTCTAGCTTATAGAAATGCTCAACAAATCTTAGTTTCTCTTCCTCCTGCTTCTTGAGCCTTCAGTCTGTGAAGATGTGTTAGGACTTGGACATGTTCCCCACTTCCCAAAGGTATTTGCACTTTAGCACTAATCAGAGCTTTAACTGAGTGAGTTAAGGAGCAGAAGATTCTTTTGGGGTGAAGTTATGCCACTTCTGCCTGGCTTTCCAGAAATATTTCATGAATGGTCACAACAGGTGTCCCTACCCCCTTTCCTCGGAACTGGCTCCACGGTCAGCCCTAACCTCAGAGGACAATCTGGCTGCCAGATGGCTGCCAAAATTCTTCCCTTGCGTATCTCAACCTCATGCATTTCAGGCCACACAGTTAATGATGAGGATGAAGTCATACAGAGGAACTGGTATAAAGAGAAAAACAGTATTACCAAGAATGTGAGATTTTAGACACTCTTGTTATCAGGGATGGCGTAAGTCCGCCTGGCGCCTTTGTGAGAATTAAATAAAGGCACCTTCTCTGGGAAGATGGGGCCTGGCATATGTACTACAAGGTAAAGGAACAGAGCTTTGGTAGAAATTAGGGAAAGGTGCTATTCCTCGAGGGTAAAGGCAGGCTCAGCCCACGCCAGGTGTGACTTGGCAAGCAGAGACCAGGCTGGATTTCTACTGGCCGTTCTCCCCACTGCCAGGCCCCCTAGTGCTGGGTACAACCTGCATAACCATATACAGTGGGCCCACGATGACAGCTGTCTCTACGAGGCCTGAAGAGTCATTATTCTTTCTCTCTTTCTATCCTCTTTTAGTATCGTGACCTGAGCAATGGCGAACCCACCATGAAACTCCCTCAGGGTGTTGTCTATGGTGTGGTACGAAGATCAGATCAAAACCAGCAGAAAGAAATGGTGGTGTATGGGTGGACCACCAATCAGCTGAAAGAAGAGATGAACTACATCAAAGACGTGAGTTGTTTAAGGATTTTTTTTTTTCTGGTTTATACACTTCTTGTAGCATGTAAGAGGGTGGATATGAATGTAATAAGGCATTTTGAAACAATTCTAAGTGTTATCACTGTGGATGGAAATGTGGCCACAGATCTTCATGGTAATAGGAAAAGCGCAGATGTAACTCCGCAGTGACGTATAGAGTGAATTTCTAGATGTTACTAAGTAGGGCTACTCAGGAGACCAAATGGCTTCTTTCTTCCATGTATGATAAGTAGGCTCTTAAGTAGTTTTGCTTATTACATTGAACACTCCTAATGTACGAGTTTGGACAACTGTATTAATTTGGATGCTTTTTGCTGCAAGTAACGGAAAAGCCAACTTGAAAAGGAATTTGTCTCATGTGGGGGTAACTCTAGGGGTAGGTGGGCTCTACGCAGGCCTCTCCAAGCTCCAGTTCTACTTCTCTGAGTTTCCCTGGGTTCTTTTCTCCTTCAGCCTCATGCTCATGGCAACATCTAAAAATATGATGGTGTCTGGAGGAGGAAAAGAGGACAGTCATCTCTGGTTACTTTATAGAGACCCTCCATTAGACTTCCCCTTGTTTCTCATTGGCCAGGACCCAGGTCACATGCCCATTCCCAAATCCATCACTGGCAAGGGGAATAGGATGACTATTGCTGGTTCAGACCAGTCAGTTAGGTTGAAATGGATGGTGGGAAGTCAACCATGATAGACATTGTCCAACCCAGGTCAATTAATTACAATTTTTTTGTAATTAATATTAATTTTTTTTTTTTTTTTTTTTGCCATGCTGCACGGCTTGCAGGATCTTAGTTCCCTGACCAGGGACTGAATATTATGTTTCTTTTAAACTATATGGTTTATTGAGAAATTTTGGAAAATGTAAATATGTATGAAGAAGAAAAGAAAATCACCCGTAATTCTACGATTCAACCAGAACAGTTGTTAACATTTTGGAGCATTTCCTTGTAATTTTTTCATTTCTTTTTTATCTATCTATCTATATCTATTGACTTACCTACCTGTCCCTCCAGCCAGCCAGCCAGCCAGCCATCCATCCATCCATCCATCCATCCATCCATCCATCCATCCATCCATCCGTCCATCCATCCGTCCATCCATCCGTCCATCCATCCGTCCATCCATCCATCCATCCATCCATCCATCATTTCCATTCCTTTTTGGTCCACCCCGTGTCTCCCTAGATTGACCAGTGCCTTTGTGACCCAAACCAGAGTGATTAGATAGAGAGGCAATGAGCTGCACCAAAACACTGGCCTGTAGACTAGAAAGTGAGAAGCAGGGGCAGCATGGGCAATAGAGTCCCCATGGATCTTGGTTCAAGGTCTGGCTCTTTGGCCCAGACAAACTTCTGCCCTGTCTGGGCTTCAGTTTTCTCATGTATAGATTGTGAGGTCTGGGAAGGGACCCTTAAGGTCAAAATGAGTTCTTCGTGCCTCATTTTATTTGGTTGTGTTTGCGAATAAGACACAAAACACATGTTGTTGGCTTTTGTTTGAGTTTTTGAGAAGAACATCTCTTATCAAATATCAAAAATAATAAATGTGCATTTCTTAATGTGTCTCTAAAGATTTGGATACTTGTGTAATTTTAAGGAATAAAAGAGACAATACATGCTTAGCAGAGAAAATGAAGGAAAGGAGCCATAGTCATACACAAACACGCAGAAGATGTGTGACGACCACCAGCCTCAGAGCCCCAGTCATCCAACCCCCAGAGATCAGTTTTAACCATTCACAGTATCCCATTCCTCATCTTCCCAGGTGGGAACAGCTTGCACCTTCCTAGTTTCCTGTATTTTCCTCACTGAAATGCCCCAAATAACACGGCACCACTTCAGAGGTAAACCTCCTAAGCAGATTGGAGAGTTGCAAATTGCCCAAGACGAGATAGTAGGTTCAGGCTGTCAGGTGCCCAAGTCACAGGGGAGTCACTGACCTGAATTTCCCAACCGCCACTGTGATCTGCAACTTAAAATTAATTTCCGGGTAAACACCTTCTATAGCTGGTTTCAGACCTGTCACTCGCTCCTCATTCCTGAGTGTATTTATGGGTTTGTGTGCCCTCCCTTGCTTGTGGGTGACTCTGGCTTAGTTGGCTTCCTGCAGTATTTGCCAGTGGGAGCAACACCCAGCTCCACCCACTTCCCAATGGTGAGCAGCCCAAGAGCTAACTCAGGGCCGCAGATGAGAGCCATTCTGCCTGCCCAGAATGAAAAGTTGCGCTTTTGGCTCATTTCCCCAAAGTGTTTGTAGTCAATGACAAGAAAGCAGTCTTTCTTACTAGAATTCATCTGGGGAGGGCGTGGTGTCTTGACTTGCCCTCTCTTTCCTGCCCTGGAATCTCCACCAATATCCAGTCACTCCTAATAAACATGCAGTCAGTCAGTTTAAAACAACGTGCTAGTTGTGCAAGTACAGCTTCAAAATTAGGTCTGCTCGTGCTGTGCCCTACACGCCCATCAAACCAAACTGCTGCCTTTGAGCCTTTGCTGTGATAGAAGTTCCAGAGCATTCTGGAGAGGGCTCCCTTGAGGCTTCCTGTTCTATTCGAAGATCCCTGAGTTCTTCATCCTCCTAGGGGCACCAGAAGAAGGGGGAAGACAGAGACTATTTGTTAGGTTTTTTGTTTTTATTGAAAATATATTTAAGGCCCCGTTACTCCTCTGGAAGAGTGGTACTGTAGAGAAATTTAAAGAGCTTGTATAAACAGGTGTTTGGGGGATCAACTGACTTTTCTTATATTTAGTGCCTTGTGTATTGTTGGTGATTACTGAGGAACTGAATTTCACATTTATGGGCTCTCTAAGCTCATACTTTCCTGACTCATATTCCAAACATTTATTTGTTCTTTGGCAGAGATAGGGAATAGAGATATTTGTTCAGGGCAGAGATAGGGAAAATTAGAGGTGGCTTTTGCTTTTTGGTTTTTTGGTCCTCCTAGCCATGTGTTTAGAAAGTCAACTTGTTCAACATTTTCTACTTGTAAAAACATGTGATAGGAAAAGGGGAAAATCTGGCCTGAATATGGTTTTTAGGGTGGTAGGTGAATTTCAGTAAACGAATCTTTCTTTAGAGCATGTTATTTGTATAATTAATAGTTATCCATAATTATATATAATCACAATATGCATTATTATTATTATTATAGCTTGATCTCTAACTAGCATCTTTGTGGGCTGCAGGTAAGAGCCACTTTGGAAAATGTAAGGAAGCGAATGTATGGAGACTACGATGAAATGAGACAGAAGATTCGACAGCTCACCCAGGAACTGTCAGTAAGTAAAATGTGGAGGGATGCTAGAGCTTAGAACTCCCTCTCAGTTGCTAGTGCCTGAAGATATTTGAGTTTATGATGTTCCTTATGATGGAGTCATATTTTAAATGAACCGAGGGAATTTTATCACAGAATTAAGTTTATTATTTACAGGAAAATTTTTGTGGCGAGAGTAATCTTTACATTCAAAGCATTCCCTCCAAAATCAGGAATAAGATGAGGAAGCCAGCTACCACTACTATTATTTAACATTGTACTGGAGACCCTAGCCAATGGAATTAAACGAGAAATAAATTAAACATGAGAGAAATAAATAAACAGTTTATAGAGGTTTAAAAACTGGACAGGTAGGTGTAAAACTATCACTGTTTACAAACTGTATGGTAATATACCCAGAAAGCTGAAGTGAACCAATAAAAAAACTACTATAAACAATAAAAGAATTCTGTAAGGCAGCAGGGTAAAAGATTAATGGACACATGTTAGGTTTCAATATACAAAAAACAACCAGTTAGAGGAAATAACAACAACAAAAACTACCAGGTATCTGGAAGTAGACTTTAGCAAGTAGAAAGATGTGCCATGTACTTAGAAAGGAAGATTCAACATCATAAGATGTTAATACCATTCAAGTTAATATACAAATTTAATATAACCCAATAAAAATACCAACAGATTTTTATGTTGCTTTTTACAACTGGACTAGGTGGTTCCATGGTATACAGAAAATAAATATGAAGAGTTGAAATTCTGGGGAAAAAAAGGCCGTGAAGGAGACTATCCCTCTTAATATTACAAGAAATTGAGAAAGCCTCAGTGATTAAAACAGTATATAGTACTGGCATATAAATGAATAGACATTAATGAGAGAAAGCCCAGAAATGTACCCCAATATATGATAAATGTGGCATCTGACATGAAGGGAGGAAAATGGACCAGTCAGTATATGCTTATACCTGGACAGACTTATACCTGGGTAAATTCTGAATAGATCAAAGATGCTAAAAAGTGAAACTTGCAAGTACCAGAAGAAAATATGTGTGAATTCTTTTATACTCTTGGGGTGGGGAAGGCAGTTTCTTACTATGACATGCAATCCCAAAATCACAAAAGGAAAAGTTGATAATTTTGACTACATTAAACTGACGACTAGTGCTGACAAAAACACCAAAGTCAAATGACAAGCTGGGAAAAATGATTTGCCTTCATATTATAGATAATAGGCTAATATCCTGAGTATTTAAAGAGTGCCCATGAATCAAGAGGATAAAGGCCACAACTCATAAAAATAGGCGTAATATTTGTGACAGATAGTTTATAGTAAAGGAAAGATGAAGAGCTCTTAAATGTATGACGAGATGCTTGGCCTCATTCTCAGTAAGAGAAATTCAGATTAAAATGGTCCTGAGATGCTATTTTCAGCTAACAGACTGGCAAAACTGCAAAAGTGGGACAAGATGCTGTATTAGCCGTGCTGTGGAGGAACAGGAAGATTGCTGCTTCGAATGTCGTTTGCATTACTCTTAGGGAGAACAATTTGCAGTATCTACCCAAATTACAAATGCCTACATCCTTTGACTCAGCAAGCTTCTTTCTAAGAATTTATTCTGTAGATCAAATCTCACATATGTGAGATGACGTATATATGAACTTAGTTGTTAAGCATTGTTTGTAATCGTAAAAAGATTGGAAGCCTACACGTCCATTAAGAAGGAGAAAGTAAAATAAATTCCATCTCTATAATACACAGAGTTGTAAAAAAAAAAAAAAAGAATGAAAAGAATGAATAAGCTCTTCAAAAAGAGATACAGAAAAATTTCAAAGATATAGAGTAAGTGGTAAAAAAGGCAAGACATCGGAAAATACGAAAATATCATATGTAGTGTGCTACCATTTATGTAAACCAGGAGGGGAAAATAAATATGTCTAGACTGTTTTGTGTGTGTACACAAAGTTACTAGAAGGATCATCAAAAAAGTAATTAACAGTGATTCCTTCTTGAGGTGCAGAGTGGGCGAGGTGGTAATTGAGCAAATAGGACAGGAGTGAAAGGGAGATTTATTTTAGTGTATACCTTTTCTACTTTTAAAATGTTTGAACTCTATGAATGTATTACCTACTAAAAATTAAAGAAAAAATAAGCTTCCTCTGGTTTAACCTAGCTAACGCATATGGGAGAAAACATTTTAAAAAATATTTGTGATTAATAACCTTGAAGAAAAAGAATTCGTTTTGTGTGACATACTTGCCATAAAAGTTAACCTCTGCAGAAAACAGAAATATAGATCAGTGGCACAGGATAGAAAGCCCAGAGATAAACCCACACATCTATGGTCAACTAATCTATGACAAAGGAGGCAAGGATATACAATGGAGAGAAGACAGCCTCTTCAGTAAGTGGTGCTGGGAAAACTGGACAGCTACATGTAAAAGAATGAAATTAGAACACTCCCTAACACCATACACAAAAATAAACTCAAAATGGATTAAAGACCTAAATGTAAGACTGGACACTATAAAACTCTTAGAAGGAAACATAGGAAGAACACTCTTTGACATAAATCACAGCAAGATCTTTTTTGACCGACCTCCTAGAGAAATGGAAATAAAAACAAAAATAAACAAATGAGACCTAATGAAACTTAAAAGCTTTTGCACAGCAAAGGAAACTATAAACAAGACAAAAAGACAACCCTCAGAATGAGAGGAAATATTTGCAAACAAATCAACGGACAAAGAATTAATCTCTGAAATATATAAACAGCTCATGAAGCTCAATATTAAAAAAACAAACAACCCAATCAAAAAATGGAACCACCATATGACCCAGTCATCCCACTACTGGGCATATACCCAGAGGAAACCATAATTCAAAAAGACACGTGCACCCCAATGTTCATTGCAGCACTATTTACAATAGCCAGGACATGGAAGCAACCTAAATGCCCATCTACAGACAAATGGATAAAGAAGATGTGGTACACATACACAATGGAATATTACTCAGCCATAAAAAGGAATGAAATTGGGTCATTTGTAGAGACGTAGCTGGACCTAGAGACTGTCATACAGAGTGAAGTAAGTCAGAAAGAGAAAAACAAATATTGTATATTAACACATATATGTGGAACCTAGAAAAATGGTACAGATGAACTGGTTTGCAAGGCAGAAATAGAGACACAGATGTAGAGAACAAACATATGGACACCAGGGGGGGGAAAGCGGCAGGGGGGAGGGTGATGGTGTGATGAATTGGGAGATTGGGATTGACATGTATACACTAATATGTATAAAATAGATAACTAATAAGAACCTACTTATAAAAAACGAATAAATAAAATTCAAAAAAAAAAGTTAACATCTTCAGGAAAGCAGCACATTTGCCACAGTTGTGTATCAGAGTCTAGTTTATGTCTGGTCTGTGAAATTATCGGCTTAAGTAAGACCTACTGCCTTGATTACAGCGGAGGGGGGTATACAAACATATCCACCTAGCCCATGCTCACTGACACGTAGGAAGAGATTTGTGAAATTCTCACATACCTATGGAAATTCACTCTGCCATCCACTAACACTAATGACTGTAATTAAAGCCAAAGGATTGGATTTGCAATAGATGCAAAAACAGATCTCTGCCCCTTGCTTTCCATTGCCACCTCCTACACACCCTGTTTTCTCATGCTAGACTGTTCCAGGAGCTCAGTCTCTACCCTCAGTCTCCTCCTTCTCCAGGCCACACCATGGACTGTAGCCAGGTTAAGATGCTAACTTACTGCTGTATGAACACACCATGAGCAGCAACGTACCTCCTGGGCCTGGGCTGCTCTCTCTCCCACTCCCAAGGGTGCACCTCTCGCTCTCTCATGCCTGGCTGCTTCCTGTGGCTCCCACAGGCCACACGGGGTCTACCCTTGAGCCTTCCCAGAAACCTTACCCCTGGTTCTACTGCCTCCCAGCCTTTCTTTTTCTGGCTGCACTACGAGGCTCGCGGGATCTTAGTTCCCCGACCAGGGATTGAACCTGGGCCCTCGGCAGTGAGAGAGTGGAGTCCCAACCACTGGACTGCCAGGGAAGTCCTCTCCCGGCCTTTCTATATCCAGCCCTTCTTTAAGGCCTAGTTTAAGACTGGCCTCTGTTGAATCTCTCTCAAACGTGTTAAATACACGTCCAACAAAGACAGCACAACAACTGCAGCAGCCACAAAACAACTCTTGAGAACTGGTTGAGCCCAAAGTATATTCCTTCCATGGTGAGTAGAAGCAAGATGGGACTTGCCTGGTGGTGCAGTGGTTGAGAATACGCCTGCCATTGCAGGCGACACGGGTTCGAGCCCTGGTCCGGGAAGATCCCACATGCCGCGGACCAACTAAGCCTGTGTGCCACAACTACTGAAGCCCGCGTGCCTAGAGCCCGTGCTCTGCAACAAGAGAAGCCACTGCAATGAGACGCCCGCGCACCGCAACAAAGAGTGGCCCCCACTCGCCGCAACTAGAGCAAGCCCGCGCGCAGCAACGAAAACCCAACGCAGCCAAAAACAAACAAATAAATTTAAAAAAAAAAAAGGGCAAGATGGCACAAGAAGGTGTTCAACTGCATTCTAGGTTCTAAAAGTAGCTGTTACACTTCCTAGCTATTTGCATACAAATCCCTTAACTTCTCTGATCCTGTTTCCTCCCTATGAAAGAGAATGTTCTGGCTGCCGCAAAGTGTTGCGAGGACTAAGTGAAGCCCTGTGGGGGAATGTGTGAATATTATCCGAAGGAAAAGCAGTCTTGTCTTTCTACTCTCTGGGTCATGCAGCTGATGACTTTTTAATTTAAAGCTGTACTTGAAATATCACTGACCCAGATGTGGCTACCATCAGGGGAATGTTCCAGCCTAACTGAAGGTTGTCTTGAGTGTGTGTGCATGGGTTGTGCGTAACTGAAGGTTGTCATGCGTGTGTGTGCATGGGTTGTGTGTAGCTGAAGGTTGTCATGAGTGTGTGCATGGGTTGTGCGTAACTGAAGGTTGTCATGAGTGTGTGTGCACTGGTTGTGTATAACTGTCTCCTCAATCTGTCCAGGTTTCACAGGCTCAGCAGGATTATCAGCAGAATTACATCCAAACCCAGTCGTCAGCCCTGGACAGTTTTAATACGATGAACTCGGCTTTGGTGTCGGACTCCATCGGCCTGCAGGTATTCATCCGCTCCCGATTCGCCTGGGTCTCCTCTGTTCCAGTGCAGGAGAGCTTAGCCAAGGGTGGGCCCTGTGTCTTTGTAGAAAAGTAAGTCACAGAATGTCTTCAGCTCATGATTTGCAATCCTCTACACACAGCCACAGTAGAGGCCAGGCCAGGGAGACGGTGAAGGAAGGAAGCCGATGGAAATGCTTCCAAGCTGAGACTCTCAACCTTGGAGTTGCAGTTGTTTTTGCGCTTATTAAAACGGGGGGTTAGATACTGAGTTCAGTGCTAGAGATGTCACTTGTTCCACTAGACACCCAAGTGGTTCTAAGTGTCAGTGCCTAAAACAGCACATCAGCCCACTCCCTTAAGCCCCAGTGTTACGAGAAGTTCCACCAACCACAGGAAAGCCAGACTTAAGCAAAGGAAATCTGTGTTCATTCATGACAAGTAACTCCCAGAGGCTGTTAGGTACTTTTTCCTAATTTAGAAATTATTACTGTTACTATTGTTTGGCCGCGAGGCATGTGGGATCTTAGTTCCCCAGTCAGGGATCGAACCTGCACCCCCTGCGTTGGAAGCACGGAGTATTAACCACTGGACCGCCAGGGAAGTCCCTAGAAATTATTTTGCTTTGAAAGAAATCATGTGCCTTCCAAAGAATATCTCATAGTACCAGGCAGGGAAGCCAAAAGAGTCAGGATCCCACATTTGTGCAAATGTGTGTGGTCACCACACGTCAAGGGGGTTTTTCTCTTGATTAGTTTCATTTGCTAGGAGTTAACCCCTCATATGCTGCCCATTTTTAATCTTCCGACTGACCCCCGCCCCCGACCGCGTAACATGCAAATTAACTTGAAAATGTTCAGAGTAAAGCATTATATTCACCAGAAGCAGCTTCCCTTAGCTTTAGTTTCCAAACGTGCAAATAATAATGTCTGTCCCCTTCCAACTTGATTTGACTCTTATCTCTTTACCTTCCTCTTGAAAGTTCACACAAGCTATTTCACATCCTTTCTGGTTCTCTATAAATAATTCGCTAGATAAGCAAACAAATTTTCATGTTGGGATTATCCACTTCCCTTAGGATCTAGTATTCTCTACTAACAGCTGTTCGGGCAGTAGTGCCAACAGCAAAGCTAGGCCACGGTCACGCAGTGGGCCTGGGTGGGCCCCGTGTTTGGATTTGTCTGGGAGGCCCATTTCTGGTGGGGCCTCTGAGTCCCACCCTTTTCCTGGCTCTCCCATAGTACCTGGCAGCTTTCCCCTGGCCTCAGGCCAAGCCCTACTTTGGGTCTGGTTTATTCAGGAGCCTTTATTTTCCCTTCCTCCTGCTATCAAGGGGGCTCACCCAGCCTCCCTTTCCTTCCCTCTCAGACATCTCACTACCGTCCAACCAGGAAATGCTGTATCTCACCTGAGTTCAGATCTGGTTGGTATCTGGGTTTTCTTCCCCATCATACCTCTGATTTGCCACCCCACTGTTGATTAAAAAAAAACCCCATACAACCTAAAAGTTCAGAGTTCTGTTTTATTCGGGGACCTTACTGAGTCCTATAGCCTGGGAATCAGCCTCTCGGACAGCTCTGATGAACTGCTCCAAAGGGGTGAGGGAGGAACCAGGATAGATAGGAGTTTCGCTTAAAAGAAATGTAGCCAAACATCAGAAGATGACTGTTCATCACAAAAAAACCAGACATCTTCAGTTAATGTTTTTAGTGCTTTTCTATGTATAAGAAGATGTAAGAGTCTGGGCTCATTGAAATTATTTCTTTGGTTTGCATCTTAACTATCTAGGGCTAGTATCCTGCTTTTTTCCATCTTGAATCCCCCTCAGGGCACACTGTTGTGGGGGCTGCGGTGGCTGATGACTTGTGGGCAACAGTGACTGGTGGGCAACAGTCATTGTTGACTGGAATGGCAGGCAGCATTTTTGTCCACACCACTGACACGCCAGGCATTTACTTCAGAGGTCAACTGTTAGAACAGGGTCCCCCCTAACCCAGGGACCCTGACTAATTTCTAGTTACAGTCTAGTCTCTTATTCCAGGGTAGACAGAGGAGCCTTATAATGAAAAGATTAAAAACTGTTGTTTAAAAAAAACAAAACAAGAGGGGGGTGGAGGCTGGGGAAGAGGGAGGAGCAGAGGAAAGAAACACATCATCTCATGGCCAGGAAACTCAACTGAGTCTGAAAATAGTTGCCTTCTTATTTCTTCCATTGTCTAGTCTACCCCATTTTCATTATTATTGACGAGACCAGATCCTTGGTTTGATTTTATAGAATGTCAAAGCTGGAAGGCACTATTGAGATGATCTCCAACCCCCTTGTTTTATGGATAAACAAACGGAGGCCAACAGAAATGACTTGAACAAAGTGTGTAGCTAGTCCAGGGCTACAGCCGTGGTCTCTTGGTCCAGATATAGGTTCTGAGCACAAGACCGGTCTCTGTAAAGCCAGTGGGACTTGGAGAGAGGGTTGTTGGCCAGATGGTTTCTAAGGCTCCTTGCATCTCCAATGCTCTGTGATTCCAACTTTCAAAAGGCTTCTGTATTTTCTTTAATATCTATTTACCACCATTGAAAATCCTTTCTACTGATTTGAATAGGTTTAGGCATGAGGCTTATTCTCCAAAGTGGGGGCTAAGGGGTGGAGGAGCTTCAGAGACTGGTCATCTACAAAGAGGACACAGGTATTAGGACGTGTGTTCAACACCAGAGTTTCCAGATCTTCTAATATAAAGTTGTAGGTGACTTCAGGAGGTGGTAGAAGGTACCCATAAACCTGTGTCCGTTGGTAGAAATTCTGGGTTTGTGGAAGCCATTTCTCTGTCAGGAGAGTTAAGCAAGTGACCTGAAGCATGAAATAGCAACGATATTAATTTAAGCATTCCTGCTCCAGTGGGCAGCCTGGAGCAATAAGCAACAGGCTTCTGACACTTGGCAGGCACTTGTGGGAGTCACAGACTCGGCTCCCTGCCCACCC
Organism: Orcinus orca; assembly: GCF_937001465.1. Taxonomy (NCBI): domain Eukaryota; kingdom Metazoa; phylum Chordata; class Mammalia; order Artiodactyla; family Delphinidae; genus Orcinus; species Orcinus orca. Next base: position 100,768,014 of record NC_064560.1, on the reverse strand, counting down.
CTCCCTTCATCACCACCCTTCTCTGCCTGAGCGAGGGAGGTGAAGCATTTGCAGGCATTACAGGATCCTCAGCCCTGTTGTCACTGTCCTGGCAGCTCGTCTAGAAGTACAGAAGTAAACAACCTGTTTAAGAAAAAAGGGGAATATCTCCATTTTATAAAACACGTATTTTGTTTTCTGATTTCAGTTTGGGAATATGGAAAATATAGAAGATACGAAGAAGAAAATTAATACCATCTATAATCCTATCCCATAGTGAAAATCATTATTTGGATTTTGGTGACTCCTTCTAGTTTTTTTTTTTTTCCTAGGCTTGAATACATTTGGACAGATGCTCATGCATTATTTTTTTCAGAATGGGATTCTTCTGTACCTACTGTTTTCAAACCCAACTTTTTTCCACGTGAAATGACGTATTACGAACATTTTTCCTTGGAAAAGTGTTTTAATCCATTTCCATCCATCCTAAGCAGTGGCAAGCGGTGTTAGCAGCAGCCATGGCATGTTACGGGGGAAAGCTGGCTGGCCCACCCAGGTACAGGGCGGCAGCCCTCCTGACCACCAGGGCGCTCTAACACCAGGGTCCCAGGCTTGCAGCTCCTGTGGGCCGATGTCTCCCTCAGCCGTTAATGACAAAGGGATGTCCCGGTGTATGACTCTGGCCGTGTTTCCTCACACCGCTAGATCTGGTTTTTATTTTCATCCTGACAGAAAACCCTTGTGGATGTTACCTTGGAGAATAGCAACATTAAGGCTCAAATCAGAAATCTGCAGCAGACATATGAAGCCTCCATGGACAAGCTGCGGGAAAAGCAGAGGCAGTTAGAGGTAGCACAGGTTGAAAACCAGCTGCTGAAAATGAAGGTAAAGTACAGGAATGTAGCTTTCCTGCTAACCTTTCTCTCTTCTTCTTTTCTCTCTTCTCCCATCGCCAACTCTCCCATTTCCCTTTCTCTCTTCTCTTCTCTGTTGGGCTTCCCCACCCTTTTTGTGGCCAACCCCACAGGATTTGACTTGAAGGGACTGAGGGGGTTTCTGTGTTCACAGCTGCCAGTGCAGATTGGGGGTACCCTGTATATACCCCTATTGGGCTCTCCTGCCTTGGTCCCAGTGGCCTCAAGGGCTACTGAGACCTCATCGTGGCACTGCTCTTATGTACTGAGAGGACACTTGGGCTGCCCACAGGTCCGGGACTTCAGAAGCTTCACTGTTTAGATTCTCTCTGAGGTTCCAAGGCCTCATTGTCTGGTTTGACAATGAAGAGCTAAAGGTCCGCTAGGAAGAAAATGGGTGGGTGACCAAGGACTCTGAGCAGTGTCCCTCCTGCACCCCAGGTCGTTCTTATTTCTCAGCTCAGCTTCTAAGGCCCTGGAGATGTTAGTGCTCCTTCCAGCTTTGAAACTTCCAGGAACCGACCCACGAATGGCCCACAGAAGTCACGCAACAAATTATTTCCCGAATGAATTTGTTTTTATTTAAGCCTGTGCTTTTCCGATTGTGTTCAACACAGCCTTAGGCTATTCTAGGGGAGAGCGTGTTATGGGTAGTGTCCCATGTGATTTATTGCTCAAACCAGAGTATGTTCAGGAGTGAGAGGAGGTGCTATTAAGAATTTAGTTAGGGGAACAAACTGGGCCACGTGGTCCCCCACCTATGGGCTGCCTCAGGGACAGCTGATGGGGAGTACAGGCCACCACACTGTGTAGCCTCTGTGATGGCCGCCCCACAGGCTGTGCCGTCACCACCCACTTGGCCAAACACCACCACCTGGGAAGGGGGAGGGACCAGAGAGCTACCCAGTCGATCAGCTCCTTTTTGCTTTCACTTCAAACAGGGAGGCTCTTCTACTTTTTCATATATTGTATTTCTGCGTAAGAGGTACTTGGGAAAAAAAGGCGTTTGTTGCTGAAAAATTCTGAAATGACTGGAGTCTTTTCCTCAATGTAGGATCTCTGTGCAGTCATTCATTCCACAAATACGTACTGAGTATCTACTCTCTGCACCTGTGCTCTTCATCCATGTCTGTTCCAGAGGTGCTGTGGTGTCAGGGAGACCAAACCTCTAAATCCAGTCCGCAATTGCCTGTTGCAGAGACTAATGCTTTGCTTTACCCAACCCCACACCCCCCAAATTACAAAAGTGACAGGACTCAGAGTATTTCTTGTGACCTGGATGCAGCGTAAACAGGACGTGAGGGACAGAGCCCCTTCTAGAAGTGGAGATGGAGTGCAGGGCACGCTGGGTCTCTTTCAGCTAATGATAATCTCTCTTCGGGATTTCCCGTTTTGTGCTTTCTTGGTACCAAAACTTGCCTAGAGATGAGAGGGGAGATTGAGAGGGCGTCAAGAGAGACTTTTGTCCAGTCTTTGGAGTAAACATCACGTAGCCTAGCCGGGTTGTAGTACACCTTACTTATCCAGAGGTCACCTACCCAGCTAACTCAGCTCTCTTAAACAAGCAGTAAGCTGGAAGGAAGGGACGCAAACAAACCTTCAGAGGCATAAAATCAGTGGCCTGAAGTTCACAGGTGGGGGCAGGGCCAGGGAAGAAAGGAAACACCAGCCACTCCCAACAGAAGCCTGCTTGCCCACGCCCCTACTTTTTCTCATCTCCTGTGCAAGCCCCCAGGAGCCCCCAGCTAAGGTCCCCCAAACCAGATGGGAATGTTTCCAAACACAACATTTGGAAAAGCACAAAGGTATGGAAAGGATGAGTCCAGATTTCTTATATGAGCTTCAGTGTTTGCTAGAGCCTGATGGGCCAGTGCAGCTAATGGGACGGCTTCAACTCCATGCGGGCAGCTTCTCTTCAAAGGCCTTCCTGCTTTCCTGACTTAAAAAATGTTTTAAAGTAATGTATGCACCTGGGGAGAAAAGTCAAACAATATGAAAGGTAACACAGAGTGCGTGGCCTGCACCATTTTACATTCCTACCGGCCACGTAAGAGGATTCCAGTTTCTCCCCATCCTTGCCAACACTGGTTACTCTCTCTTATTGATTATAGTCCTCCTCGTAGGTGTGAAGCTCATTGTAGTTTTGCATTTCCCTGATAACTAATGATGTTGAGCATCATTTCTTGTGCTTGTTGGTCATTTGGATATCTTCTCTGGAGTGTCTGTCAGATCCTTTGCCCATTTTAAAATTGGGTTATTTATATTTTATTATTGAGTTGTAAAAATTCTTCATATATTCCAGATACAAGTTATTAGATCAATAATTTACAAACATTTCCCCCCACTCTGGGTGTTATCTTTTCAATTTCTTGATGCTATCTTTTGAAGCACAGGAGTTTTTAATATTGAATATTGATGAAGTCTTATTTATCTCTTTTTCATCCGTTATGCTTTTGGTGTCATATCTAATTTTAATCAAAGGTCACAAAGATTTGCCTTATGGTTTTCTTCTAAGCGTTTTATAGTTTTGGCTTTCGCATTTAAGCCTTTAATCCATTTGGAGTTAATTTTTGTATATGGTGTATTAGGGATCCAACTTCATTTTTTTGTATGTGACAGATCCCATCATCCCAGCACCATTTGTTGAAAGGTCTGTTCTTGTCCCAGTGAATGATCTTGGTAGATAATCGTTTAAATTTTAATATTTATAACAGATAAATTATTTACTTGGTTTCAAAGTTAAATCTACAAAACAAAGAAATAGAACATCAATATCTGTAATCTCCTCTTTTCTCTTTAACTCCCTCCTTCCTCCTATAGCAAACCTTTTTACTTTTTAATTTCGTAGGACTCTGACCCAACTCTAATAACGTAGTGGTCTTATTTTCAGCCTACAGTAGAATACTGAAGAATTTAAAAAGCATATCTTTCTGAGGCCAATCAGAGTGTGGATATATTAACTAGAGAAAAAGGTTTGTTAAAACTGATAGAATAAAAGATGATAGGGCTTCCCTGGTGGTGCAGTGGTTGAGATTCCGCCTGCCGATGCAGGGGACACGGGTTCGTGCCCCGGTCCGGGAAGATCCCACATGCCGCGGAGCAGCTGGGCCCGTGAGCCATGGCCGCTGAGCCTGCGCGTCCAGAGCCTGTGCTCCACAATGGGAAAGGCCACAACAGTGAGAGGCCCGCATACCGCAAAATAAAATAAAATAAAATAAAATTTCGGGAGCAAAAGAACATTAGACAGGAAGAGTCATTGAAGAAAGAGGTAAATAAGACAGTGGAGCATGATACATTTTAGAGAATTCAGTTTAAAAATGGCTAAATTTGGGGGGCAAGGTTGACACTTAGAGAGGTACGTTTCTGCCTTTTGAAAAATTCACTCCTGTGGAGCACCTTTTCCAGATAATATCAAGTAAATTAGTGTAAGGGGCCACTTTAATTTTCTCTGCACCTGCTCACCCCTTTTCCTTCTTCCTTCTACCTCTTTCCCCGTTAGTTCCTGCTGCCTCTGTCTCCTGCAGAGCCCTGGGGCATGGGTCCACTCCCCCGTGAGTCCACACTTGATACCTACAGAGTGAAAGGTGTGGATTCCCCCTGAGCCCACCAGAGTTGTAGCTCTGAACTGAGTCTCTCTGCAGGTGGAATCCTCCCAAGAAGCCAACGCAGAGGTGATGAGAGAGATGACCAGGAAGCTGTACAGCCAGTACGAAGAAAGGCTGCACGAAGAGCAGCAGAGGCACAGTGCTGAGAGAGAGGCGCTCCTGGTGTGTTATGTGCTACCTGCTGATGGGATAGCAGAGAGTTTGGGGTGCATTATTGTTGGTGAGCTTTACATGGTAGGGTTTGTGCTTAGAGGTGAGTTAGTGGACTCTAACGTGGGTGACGGGTCGAGGAATTTATTATTTGCCGATTCACTGCTCTCCCTTCTCCCTCCCTTCCTTTACTCACCACCTTCCCTGCTTGGAATAGTCCTCAATCACCACTTTCTCTAGCTGGTCTGACCGTTTGCCAGCATCCGAGCAGATGCTGGGCTTACCTGCAGCCACGCCCTTTCTCACTCCATTTGCTCTTCCTTGCCCGTCCTCGATCCTACCGACGCTCCCTGAAAGCCCCGAAGATGCCAGCATCTCCACGAATGAAGTCTTTCCCAGTCACACACCTGCAAGTGTCCTCTGTCCTTGGGAAACCCACACTTTCTCTGCTCTTTGCCATGGAATTCTCTTGTCCCTGTTATTGGAGCTGAGCTGTATATCTCACATCTTGGCTTCTCTAAAAGAGCATAAATTCCTTGAAGGCAGGGACTCCATTCTGCCTCATCTTGTGTCCTCACAGGCTTAATACATGTGCTGACTGATTGACTGAGTTGGTGGTTTGCAATATGGGAGAAAGATCTGGGCATTCTGCATTCAATTCCAGATCCAGCCCTAATTCCGTTTAGGTTGTGTGACACTCTGAGCACCTAGTCAGGGGATAAATAACATTTGTAGGCTGTTTTTAGACATAAAGAGTCAAGGGGAAAAAAAGGAGAAAAAATAAGTAGGCCCATTAAAAATCCATGCAATGTGTCTTTATTCACGGGTGAGAACCAGAATCATGGAATTTGAGTTCATGATCTGTGAGACACTTCTAGGCCCCCAGGTCATGCTTTTAAAGAGACATGATGATTTAGCCAGGCCTGAGCTGTTCGGACCCTGATTGGGGGCTCCTCCACGCTCTGCTGAGGAGAGTGCGTTTCTTTTGCAGGAAGAAACCAATAGTTTTCTGAAAGCCATTGAAGAAGCCAATAAAAAGATGCAAGTGGCAGAGATCAGCCTAGAGGAGAAGGACCAGAGGATCGGGGAGCTGGACAGGCTGATTGAGCGCATGGAGAAGGTAACACAGCTTGGGGCCCGGGGCCCCCTCACCCAGCCTCCCTTGCGGTGCAGCAGTTCCCCTGCAGGCCTGCCCCAAAGTGTGAGAAGCCCTCACCACTTGATCCCTCTCATCCCTGCAATTTGTGAGTTGAAAAAACCAAAGAGAAAACTGTAGAAGAAAGTATAAGGAAGTCCCACAAAGTTCTAATTTTTTCCCACGGTGAAAATTTTGATGCTTCAAAAAACATTACGTACAAAATTATTTACAGAAACTAATATTTTAGCAGCCCTGCTTTGCTGGGGCCCCAAGCATGAACTTAGATTACTTGTTGAGCAGGCGAGCCCTATTTCGACGTTACAGCGACGCCCCAAGCCCTGCCTGGGTCTGACGGGTTGGCTTTTCTCTGACACTCTGTGTCGGAGCGGGGGACACTGCCTTTCTCTGTGGGTTTGTGGGGGAGGCCTGCAGAAGGCAGGAGCTCTGCCCAGATAATGAGCCAGTCTAGAGAAAGGGAAGAGGGAGCCTGGAAATTAGGCAGGAAGTAGAGAAACGGGAAGGAGGGGTGGGAGAGAGGAAAGAGAAAAAAGAGAGAGAAGGGGCGGGTGACCTTTAGCAGGTGACGGCTTGCTGCTGGGGGAGGGGGGTAGTTGAAGGCTAGGACTGTGGCTGCTTCCTGGAAAGTGGCTCTCTCGTGGCATGGGTTTGCAGAACAGCCCTGACCGGCCGAGACCTCACCCATCAGCATCCCGTAACTCACGCTGGATGCTGAGAATCCCAGGCTGACGATGGCGGGAGGGGGAGTGACAGTGTGAGCAGGGTCAACAGCTGGGCTCCCGGGTGATTCTGAGAAGAGGGCCGACCCGTGGTGTCTGCGGCACGATTCCCTCCACCGTCCCCTGTTAAGGGAGGCGTAACCAGCTTGGGAACAGCCTTAAATGCAATACTGGGGAGCTTCGGGGCTGGTGGGGGGCTCCTGTTGTGGGTAACATCTTTTTTGGGGAGGGACTTGGGCAAATAGAGAGTCAATTACAATTTCGCCTCCACCCTCTGGGAAAGCAGAATCCCATGTGGTATTGAAGAGCGGGTAAGTGGCATAGTTAGGGCTAACGTCAGCCTTGGCTGGAGGTGGCAGTCATAATGATTGGGCAACGAGGGCATTTTCTAGAACGTGGGGGAGCTATCTCCCACATCCCCACTCTCCGACAACAGCAGGTGGTGCTGGTTAAAGCACACACTCCCCCTGGGTGACAGATTGTCCTGCAGCAAGCAGAAGCCAGGTGAGCGGGCAGCACGGGGAGATGTACAGACAGACTGTCCGTGTGCTGGTTAAGAATATGGGTTTTAGGATCAGACAGACCTAGGGTTTGAGTCTTGCCTCTCTTTCTCATTGTGGGCAGTTACTTGACTTTTCCAAATTCAGTTTCCTCTTCTGTAAAATGCTGACGATAGTCATTCTTATTCTTAGGCCTTCTGTGAGGAGTACACGAGAAAAATCCGTGCCAAGTGCTCAGCGCGGTGCCTGGCATATATAAAGTCGGGGCTCACAAATGTGTGGCTCTGATTTTTATGTTGTTACTTGCATAAAGGTCTGCCCCTGGTGTCAGCTTCTTTTTCAGCTGGACCTGTTCTATAGCTGAGTGTCTTTATACCCCTGCGATTCTGAAAGTTCCTAGCTTTTTCCCACTGATGTGCACGTGCAGCCCGGGTGAGGGCCATATGGCTGGGGGCCAGGCTGGTGTTGGTAAGGCCGGCCGTCCCTGCCAGCGTTTGTGTGACACAAAATGTTCCCCACATCCTCTTGGCTTTTTCTTTAGTGATTGAAAATCTATTGTCCTTCCTCTTAATCTTTCCCATTTAAGCTAGCGAAAGGCTTGCTTTATTTAGCTAAGATTAGATTACCCATTTACTGTTTTTCCCCCTTCAGGGATAAATCTGGGACAGCAGGAACTGTGCCAAATCTCTGTCACACAGGATGTGAACAGCATGCCCACAGAGTTTGTATTCTTGTTCTCACCTATTTTTGGATTTTTCTTGAGGACAAACCATGTCCTTTTGAATGGCTTCTGTGCTGTATCCCTTAGTTTACCGTTCTCAGCATTGCGTCCCAAACACCTTTTTTTCCTGATCGGTGGAAGTCTTGTAAGGAGTGTGTTCTATCAGAGACCCTTCTGCAGAATAGATAATATTCTATGCCTTGATCTCAGTGGTGGTTTCACCAGGTAATGTGTATACAAATGTATTGATTGTGCAATACTCAAGATTTGTTGTACCTCAATTTAGAAAAAAATCGAATTTTAAAGTATGCTGTAAGTTAGGCCTTGCCCTACTTTAAGACAGCTTTCTGGGGAGTCTGAGGGAAAGCTCGCTTGTTAAAGAGTCATCATTATTTCAGGGCTAATGTAAACTTCCAGCCAGTGGCAGAACCCGTGGGGACAGTAAGAATGTGCATTCGCTGTAGAGATTTGAAAGCAGTAATAAAACCCCACTGAAAAGTCGGTCTTCCTTCATTAGTCTAAGGACATCGATGATAACACACCCTTCCTCCCGTGGTGTACTGCTCCCCAGCTCTGGTCTACCCTCGGTCTGCCACTGCTTACAGCTTCAGAAGTTGAGGGGGCTACAGTTTCAAGGATCTGCTTTGAATATTTGGTGGAAAAGACGTTTGGAATGTGTATAAGTGGCCAGAGCTTGTTGGGGAGAACTTCTGAGGTTAAAGATGAGGCACGGCCATACTTAGAGAAGGACCTGAAGTAGAATAGTCTCCTCCCAATTAATGAGCAGAATTTGATAAACTTCATTGTAAGGAAATTTGTTATACTCTCATCTGTAACATTTCTAGGGCAATTTTGGTTGTGGTGGGCACTACATTTTTATTAATATTTTCCACTTTGTTCAAAGAAATGTGTCCAGATTTTATATTACTTTTTAAAAAAAATATTTGTTTGTTTGGCTGCGTTGGGTCTTAGTTGCGGCACGTGGGATATTCATTGCAGCGTGCGGGATCTTTTGTTGCGGGGCGCCGGCTTCTCTCTAGTTGTGGCACATGGGCAGTAGAGCACGCGGGCTTAGTTGCCCCGCAGCATGTGGGATTTTAGTTCTCCGACCAGGGATCGAACCTGCATCCCATGCATTGGAAGGCGGATTCTTAACCTCTGGACCACCAGGGAAGTCCCTTATATTACTTATTTTAGGTAAACTTCTAAATTTATACACACACACACACACACACACAGCAAAGTGTACAAATCTTAAGTGCACAGCTTGATACATGAATTGGTTTCCTATTGAAACTGTAACAGTTTACCACAGTTAGAGGCCTAAAGCATCATAGATGTATCGTTTTTAGTTCTGGAGGTCAGAAGTCCTAAAATCAAGGGGTTGGCAGGGCTGGCTTCCTTTTGGGAGCTCTAGAGGAGAATCCATTTCCTAGCCTTTGTTACCTTCTAGAGACTGACTATATTCCTTGGCTCATGGCCCCATCCTCCAGCTTCAAAGCCAGCATTGTAGCATCTCCTAGTCTTTGTCTGTTTCTGACTCTAACCCTACTTCTTCCTTCTAATACGAGCCCAACTAGATAATCCAGGATAACCTCCCCATTTTCAAGACCATTAACTTAATCACGGCTGCAAAGTTCCTTTATCCATGTAAGGCAACATATTCACAAATTTCAGAGATTAGGATGTGGACACCGTTGGGGGACTGTTACTCTGATTTTCACAATGTAGTTTTACAAGTGAACACACCCGTGTACACACCATCCCAGTTAACTTATAGGATATTACAGCATTCCAGACCCTCTTGATGATTCAGAAAATAATCCCAAGATATTTGTAGTATCACAGGCCACTGATTTAGAGTATTGATTAACATTATTTAGAACCATAAATTTTCACAAGACATCTGAGCCTGGGCTGACGAAATGCTTTAAAAAATAAATAAATAAATCTTGGGGCTTCCCTGGTGGCGCAGTGGTTGAGAGTCCGCTTGCCGATGCAGGGGACACGGGTTCGTGCCCCGGTCCAGGAAGATCCCACATACTGTGGAGCGGCTGGGCCCGTGAGCCGTGGCCGCTGGGCCTGCGCGTCCGGAGCCTGTGCTCTGCAACGGGAGAGGCCACAACAGTGAGAGGCCCGCGTACTGCAAAAAAAAAAAAAAAAAAAAAAAAAAATCTCGAATGGCTTTATCCAGGATATTCATCTGTAAATACACACCAGTAAATTTGACATTTTGAGCTTTGTTTGGACCCTGGCAAGTGGGTGTATAAAACCCATGGGTGTCACATAGACTTGAATTCACGAGTGCTGGAGTTGCTTGCTGTACATTCTCCAGCCAACTTGGGATCCATAGATTAAATATTAGTGTCTGTCTGTTTTAGGAACGCCATCAACTTCAACTCCAGCTCCTGGAGCATGAAACAGAAATGTCAACGGAAATTACCAATTCTGACAAAGAAAGGTAAGATGTAATGCCCTTTATCTTTTTATTTTTTTAAATTTTTTTAAATTTTTATTTTTTGCGGTATGCAGGCCTCTCACTGCTGCGGCCCCTCCCGCTGCGGAGCACAGGCTTCGGACGCGCAGGCCCAGCGGCCACGGCCCACGGGCCCAGCCGCTCCGCGGCACGCGGGATCCTCCCGGACCAGGGCACGAACCCGTGTCCCCCGCATCGGCAGGCGGACCCCCAACCACTGCGCCACCAGGGAAGCCCTGCCCTTTATCTTGTAATGGATTTAGATGGTGGACATGCTGTGTTTTTGTGGGCTCGCTTGGTCCTTGCATTGTCATTCGTTTGGTCATCACCCATTGCAGACTGATACATGCAAAACATTGGACTGGGAGCTTCCAACGTGGAGCTTCCAGCCACATCTTACAACCCAGGGCTGGGTGTTAGTGCAGTGGAACACGTCAAAGCCTGTCACAAGTACCAGAGTTCAGTCTATAAATGTTCTCCATAACCTTGAGCTCCACAGGATGCACCTTGTTGTTGAGAAAACTCAAGAGTGACTAATACCGTTGCCATGGAAACTTAATTTTACAATGTCTTTGTTTCCAAACATTCCTCAATGAAACCTTGCCTTGTCCTCTGGCTATGAGTGTATAAAGCCCTGCATGGGAAATGCGGGAGCAGTCCACGGCCTCTTCTGGAAACCAGAAGGCAGCGAGGCCACGCACGGCCCTCTAGTGAAGGAAAACAAGGTTGGGATGCTTTGAGCATTTGAGCAAGTTACTTAACAACCCTGAGATTCTTTGCTTCTCTGTAAAATGGGAATTCTTTTTTCAAGTGGGGAGAGTTGTAATGATGTGAAGAGTGCCCATCTCATTGGGGTATTATTGCGAGGGAACTGCTGGGTGTACTGCCTGCCACATAGTATGTGCTGAAAAGATACCTGTTCTCCTTCCTCTTGTGCAACTTCAGAGTTTGCAGAGTTATAGGGATCTTCCCTAGTCTTTAACATAGTGCTGAGGAGGAACCTGGCAGAGATGGGAAGTGGTAAGCAGACCACCAGACTCTTCGTCCATGCTCCAGTCCAGGGGCCCCAAAGGACTGTAGAGTCCATCTGCTGGTTCCTTTGGTTTATTTGAACCAAGTAAAGTCTGAGGATAATTTGTGCTTTTTTTTTTTTTTTAAAGTATGAAATGTTTTATGAGGTGGTCTGCTCTGTTTTGATGGAGAGAGGGTCTTGCAGCATCTTTCCCATTTTCTCAAAATAAATGATGTATGGAACAACTGTAATTCCTGACTTTCCAGGACTCTGCCACTTGATTTCAGATATTTTGTTGTGTTGCTAGATTCTTCTCCTCCTCTGTTTTCCTAATCGTGGTAATTACTGGATGTTCCAATGCTGTATTAACCCAAAAAGAAAAAGCCTCTCATATCTGTAAGTGGTGCAAAAAAATTCTCTCTCAGCCCCTGGGAAGTGTAGTAACTGTCCTTATACAGGATAAAACTTGCAAGTGGGAACTTGAAAAATGGTCCTATCTTCCTTCTACAGTGGGGTGGTCGATTGGTAGTGAATAAACTAGGATACACACAAAGCAGGAAGAGTGCATCTTGTTCTGGGCAATATTCCCTTCAAGCGGTGACTCTGGGTGCTGCCCTTGTTGCTTTGCTTGAGGATTCACTTGCTCTTTCTTCTGTTTGTGTTAGGTATCAGCGGCTGGAGGAGGCATCGGCCAGCCTCCGGGAGCGGATCCGACACCTAGATGACATGGTGCATTGCCAGCAGAAGAAAGTCAAGCAGATGGTTGAGGAGGTAAGCCCCTGTCAAAGGGCTTGGGCCCGGGATTGCTTCCTGTGGTGGGAACACTTCAGCCCTAGAGCCAGATACGACTCTCAGCTCCATCTTCTGTGGCTCACAGTGAACTAGCTCAGGCCACTGCCATCTTGGCCCAGAGGAGAAGGTCCTCATATGTCCCGTGTGGACTGGTGATGGTCCCTCTAAAAGAGGGCCGTCCCCAGATGAAAGGGTTACAGTTAAGAAAGCTGGAAGGTGCGGTTCATAAGCTCACTCACCTACACAGGACAGCAGTACCTTTATGGGTGCCTGCAGCTCAGGGACCAAAGGGTGTGACAAGAACAGTTCACTTCAGCTCAGGCCTCTGCACCCCGGGACCTGCCTGCCTGTCCCCTGCTTCTGCTCTTGTCCTTTCTCCACGTCTGGTGTGTCTCTGTCATTCCCTTTCCCTGTCTGTCCCTTCTTCTTCGTTTTTTCTCTTTTCTACTGTCCTTTTTCTCCTTAGCTGTCTATGTAACGTGAAAGCAAGTTTTAGGCTTACTGTATGCTGGACATAGTTTATTATCCTGTTTTTCTAAATGAAAAAACAGGTAAGTTGAACTTTTATGTTTCTCTAAGAGGAAAAGAGTTTCTTTTAACTTGTGTCACTGTACCTGTCTCTCTCATGGTGATGCTGCATAGGAGAAAGTCCATGCTGTGTACAGCTCATCACATATTAGTGTATTTTTCTTGCTTGATTAAAAAATCGATGGAAATAAGAACAGTTGGTACGAACAAGGTGATAAGTATTCCCTAGGGACTAATTCTCTAACTTGCAAAGAAAAGGTTTCAATTTAATTAAACATTTGGTTGGCAGTGGAAAAACTGGAAAAAAAATTTATAATGTTGGCGCTATGAGTGGAGTTAAGGTCAGGCAATTGTGAGGATGGGCAGGGACACCTTTTTTTTTTATTGTGTGTAGGATAAACGTACACATTAGATAAAATCTGCTCCCAAACGAGAAACCCAGTAACACAGTGTGATTGGCCCGTGTGTCGGTCTCAGGGCTCAGTAGAATAAGAGAATGGGGAACAAAGGCTCAGATGAGGAAACCCCGCATGCACTTTCACAGTTCCTTGGCACTGCCAGGCAGGAACAGTGCCAGCAACAGGGATGGGTAGGTCTTGCCGTATATCAGCATTGGGTAGTTGTCAGGAGTGTGTTTCCCAAGGAAAAGCATTGCTTTGTCACATTTAGCATCTCTGGAACCATGGCTGTTAGATCATAGCTTTTCTGCTTCTGAACTTCACACACATGAAGTCTGGGGCAAGGCTGTCCCTCATTTCCCCGTGGCGCTCCTTGGCTGTGGTGCACTCCATTTCTCCTGCCTCACTGCAGGGTGCTGTCTGAGTTGTTTCCCTGTCGAATATTAGAGAACCAGTGAACAAAACCTCATATGCCTTGGCTTCTGATTGAGTTATCATCTGTAAGCGTTTAATGATGGGTCTTTTTTAAAAGACATTTTCAAGTAGTTTAGAATTCTGTTTTCTAAGTGACTTCCGGACTCTAATAGACATACCAATTTGAAAGTAGGGGAATATTTATATATGAAAATAGGGAAGCATATAAAGATCACTGTCCATGCCTTGCTTTACTACCTGTGATTTAATATCTCCTAAATAGAGCTTCTCTAAGTGCTGACGATGTGGTCTGAAAGACCCAGCCATGGGCATGAAATGACAGGCTGAAATTTAGGATGGCGCCGTCAGAATGAGCACCACCTAGGGGCCAGCTGAGTTTCAACAGTTAGATAGAGACAGAGGAAGAGAGCTTTAATTCTAAATTTAAACTAACAACTACTTAAATCAGGTGGTAAGGATTAATGTATTTGTCCAGTACACTGTATTAACTCATACAACAAAAGGATGGTTTAAAATTTCAATTGCTGTAGCCATTTATGTGAATACTTTTTTTAAAAGTTAGAACCATGGAAGAGGGACAAATGAGCACATTGAGATGTTCAGGATCAGGCTGGAAAGGAGTTGAGAACTACAGTAATCCAGGGAGTGGTTGAAGCACTCAGGCAAGACATGGGCAAAAGGGGAGATGTGAGAGGTGAATTCACATCTTAAAAAACGGTCATGGAGAAGATGGAATATATTTTTGTTTGTGTTGCAGTGCAAAGCCAGGCTGGAGCCACTGGGTGGCAAATTTCAGCTTTCTGTTCAACATAAAGGAAACATTTCTAGTATTGGCTGTCCTGGGAAGTGTATGTAGCCTTTAATCACGGGTGCATTTTATGAGGAGAGAAGTCGGGATAGAAGCTCTTTATATAAAGAATTCTCTATTGCTTACTAGGCTGTGCCTGTTGTTAGGATCTCAGCCTTTTCATTGCTTTGCATAATGAGTGAAAGCAGCAAAGACATATTAAATTGGTTCAAGTCATTTGGACCAAAGTTTGAAAAATCCAGACAGCTGAATTAGTCATGTGTGGCATCTTGAACTCTGACTTGAGAAGTGTCTTTCTGTTTGTGAACTCCAGCCACCCAGATATTGAGACAAATTTGACCTGGAAATAAAGGCAACCTTTACGTGTCACCAATGTTAGGGACAGTTTTCCTTCCCTCACATTAAGTCTGAAGGCTTGTCCCTGTGATGGCTTCACACTCACCAGGGGTAGGAAGCTAGTTCCCATCCATTGTTGCTGTCATCTGAATCACAGTGTCTGTGAATGAAGTTAGTTTATTAAAATGATGGGCTTCTTTTTTTAGCTCAAAACATCCAGGTATTATTACTGAGGTTCTTGGAATCCTTAAACATTAAGCAGCATATTTACTTCCACCTCAGTGGAGTGTAATTTCTAATAATAATAATAACGATGATGATATATTGAATAAAAACTAACCAGCGTAGGTGTTGCAGTCCTTAGCTCAATAATGACTTTTCATTGTGTGGGACAGTATATTTCAGTAGGGATTTGTGCATGTAAGAAGGGGGCAGGATGGGCCCTTTTGAAATGAAGGATTATGTATCTTATGGGGTCAGGTTCATTGAGAAAAGATACAAAGCGTCCTGCGTGAAGTGTGGGAGCACATACCCCCACTTGGCTAGATCTTTGTACCAAATTAAGTCTCCTTTTGTGGTGTTAGACAGGGATTGGTCATCTCCCTCCCATCACTAGTTCTTCTGACTGGTTCTGGATCTGAAAGAAAACACACACACACACACAAACACAACACACACACACACACACACACACACACACACACAAGCCCAAATATGCCCCTTTTAGACTTTCAAGGGTTTGCCAGAAAATACAGAGGGACTGAAAAAAATAGCATTCATGAGGAAACTCACTCATCCATCCATTTACCAGTTACCCACCGGCATTTTCTCTGTGGTGGGGCTGGGTACCCAGTGGGGAGCGGGGCAGATGTGGTCCTGCCCTCATGGATCTTATCATCTGGTGTTAGCTGAGTTCCAGTCGTCCTTGCCCTTGGGCTTCGTTCTTCTGTTGACAAGCCGTCTGGAATCCCGCTGAGTTCTTTAGCTTGCCGTTAAAGGAACCAGGAGATCAGGGAGGAGCACAAGGCTGGGCGGAACCTGCAGCCAGAGCAGTGAACACGTGACACATCTTTAAACATCTTCAGTCAACAGGACGTTGACACCTCTTTACCTGCTCTCATCAAGGCCCGGTGCCCCGCCAATCAAAGCAGCTTTCTGCCCAGGGGAAAATTATCTGGAGGAAAGCAATTTTAAAAATTTAAATTCTCTCCATCCCAAGAATCTTCCCTTTTAAATGGATTGGCCATTTGTTAGCGCACAATTTATTTTAAAAGTCTCGTGTGGTGTGCTGAAATGTACAATGCGAAAGCACATGTTTGCCCAATACCCTGTGTTTAGAGGATTCAGAGTGATCTCCATCACTGATAATTAGCCACATGGGGGAAGGGGAAAGGAGCTGTGGCACCGAGCCCACCACGCTAACCTGCTCAATTGAACTGTTTCCAGATCATGTCCCACGAGCTCTTCTCCAGATTTAGTCTCTGGCTCTTTGGAAGATGACACAATGGTAGCTTGCTCTGGGTCGGAAGCAGTTCCTTTTATCGTTCGTGGTTCGAAGAACACTTGTACTCTCTCTGCTGGAAGAGGTGGCGTGTGTGTGTGATGAGCTGATGAACAAGACACGAAGGACATGACATTGAAAAGGAAATGTGGCCACGTAGGGCTGTTATTTGTGGAAACACCCACATTCTGTAACTTCAACTTCTACAGCCTGACACTGCAGAGTCAAGAGAACTCAAAGATCCATAGAGTATTTCTAGAAACGTGGGTTCCTAGACATCAAAGAGGGAACTGTGATGAAGAATAGTACTAAAAAATAATTTAGAAAGTGCCAGGTGGAGGCTGGTCTTGGAGGATGCAGCCTTATTCATGGAAAAGGTGCCAAGGACACCTGCCAAGGAGATGGGAAGTGGGCTCGAAGGACTCCAGCGCCCCAGGAGGAAGTGCTCCCCACCTGATCACACCCCAGAAAAGACAGAATAAGCCAGGTGTCTCTGTAGTTTGATTATATTTGTATGTAGGAGGTGGCCCTGAGGATGTCCTTTCTGAATGAAGATCAACGGCACTAATCAACTTAGCACCCTTCTTGTTTAAGAAACATTTGGTTTGCTTCTATCATCACGCATAGACAGTTCAACTCACTTCATGAAAAGGAGAAGTATATCTGATGACAAGAAAAATCGGGACTTCCCTGGTGGCGCAGTGGTTAAGAATTCACCTGCCAGTGCAGGGGACACGGGTTTGATCCCTGATCTTGGAAGATCCCACATGCCACGGAGCAGCTAAGCCCGTGCACCACAACTACTGAGCCTGTGCTGTAGATCTCATGAGCCACAACTACTGAAGCCCACGTGCCTAGAGCCCGTGCTCCGCAACAAGAAGCCACCACAATGAGAAGCCCACGCACCGCAACGAAGAGTAGCTCCTGCTCGCTGCAACCAGAGAAAGCCTGCGTGCAGTAAAATAAATAAATAAATTAATTTAAAAAATGTATTTGGCTGAAATATACTGAAGTGAAGTATACTTTATGCATGCTTTATTTTCATAGAGGGCTTCGTGAGACAGCCACAGGTCCTGGTATCTCATCAAAACTAAACGGTGTTGCTGAGAATTGTAGTAGCAGCAGTGGTAGTAATAGTCAGTGGGTGGTATTAGCCTAATAATAATGAAGTGAGTTCATTAAGGGGGGGGTGTCACTTAGACGTTGGGTAGTTTTCCGCTCCGTCCTCTTTTCCGTGGCAAAGTGGGCAGGTAAATGCTTTCTTGTCAATAGTTGTCTTTGGTCTTTAATTTAGATGCTTCTGCCCAGCTGAAGCAAGTAGGTAGTGATGGGAAAGGAAGCAGACGAGTAACTTCCCACATGTGTATGAACTGTTGATGCAGTTTACCTCCACTGTGTTCTGTCTGAATGCAGATCCCCAGATACGCTTGCTGGGTTTCCAGACTTCCCCTAGGGAGCTTTGAGTCAGATCTGAGAATCGCTAATCTAGATGTCACTCTAGTGTAGGGACCTACACTGTTTCTAGGGATACCTTTACTGCCCTTGTGTTTTTCAGTCTGGTGGAAAAGTTACTGGCATTTGTTCTAGTGGAGTAGACTCACTACCCAGCTTCAAAAATTGAAGTAATATCAGACAAGGGGATGTAATGACTTCTAGAGGAAGCGGGGCACCCGCTTGGGCCTCTCTCCCAGGATTGTGTGCTCTCCCCCCTGCCCTTGGAGTTCCTTCTCTCTTTTGGGGCACAGATAGTACCCTGAGGCTAGGTAGACCTTATGTTTTGGGGCAGAGAGTGAGTGAGGTGCCAAGGCTGTCTGCAGGACCGTGAGAGTGCCTCCCCCCCGCCCCCCAAATGCTGTGCCCTAGACGACCCCTGCACCTCCCCCTAGGCCTGATGCTGGGTCCTGGGCTAATCGGGGATCTCCTTAGATCCGGGTCCCCTGCCTGAGAGGACCTTCCTCCACCTGCTCCTCCCTGCCTTTGCCTGTGTCCCTAAATTCACCCCTTCCTGCCAGGACTGTGATATGGTATGAACTTGACTTCCTGCATCAAACATGAGTTAGGTGCTCAAACCCTGCCCCACACTCACCCTGCACTACCACCCCATTCCCTGACCCCTAACTGGATCCTAAGCCTTGGGCTCTTAGTAAGGCTGTGATTCTGTCTCAGGGCCACTCACACCCCCACCCAAAGGAGATGCTACTCAAAAGTTGAGGCCAAATTTATTTATAGTAATCGAAAATGTTACAGTTTCCAATTCTGGTGTTTAACACTGTATTAGCCACTTTTTCATTTTAAAATCTCAGCTGCTTTATCTAAAGCATGAAGTTTTTAGAAGGTAACCAGAAAGCTCACATGGTGTGAACCTTTTTTGTATGCATTATAGAAGTATTGCAGGGTCATTGTGTGACATGTATTGATTAATGTATTCACGATTCAAATTGTCCTTTCAAGGGAGAAGGTCTTTTCTTTGCAAATGTCATCGAACCCACTTTCTGTCTGTTGAAATTGTTTCTAATTGGCTCTGAAATGTTTCTCAGACCTGGGTGCTCACGTTCTGCCCATAGTAGTCTGTGTGCCTGTGCTCCTCATCCACGTAACTCCTAGCTAGTGGCTGTTTCTCATGTTGCCAGGTGTGCCTCATGTGTTGTAGGTGTGCATCTACCCCTCCCATCCCACGTTAACCCTCTGTGGGAGGTATTATTAGCACCATTTTTTACTACTGGAAACTGAGACTTAAGAGTCTTAAAAAATAAGTAGCGAGTGGTCTCTCCACAAGTGATGATGGTGCTAGGTCCACACCCAGATTTTTGACTCCAAAGCCAGCCTTGTTCTTTGCTTCTTACTTTTTTATAATTGGAAAAAAATTTAAAATATAGAAACTTAAAGAGAATGATAAGAAATCAAACCCATGTATTCTCTTCTGGAATTGACAGATGTTAGCATTTTGGCGTATTTCATATTTTTTCTAAATAAAACATGAGAAGTTCTCATTTTACTCCTCCCAGTTTGGATCTTTTCCCTTCTTACCCTCCACCCCATCCTGCCCTAACACCTCCTCCGGAGGCAATTTGGCCTCTATCCAGACCATGTTTCTATGCTTTTACTACACATACATGTATTTATTGTTGGCATATAGCTTGGTTTCTGTGTTTAACAAAGTATGTAAAATTTTATTTATAATATATAAATAAATTCTATTGTATTTATTTTGCAACCTACTGTTTTCCCCGGTTTTGTTTTTGGAGTTGTTACATATAGATCAGAATTATTCATTTTGATGGCCGTCTAATATTCCATTAGATGAATATATTGTAATGTACCCTACTGATAGACATTTAGCTTGCTTCCAATTTTTTATTCTTTTGCAAACAATGCCACACATGTGTCTGTGCTTATCTAGGGAATGTACTCAGAGGAGGAATCGTCAGGGCCTGGGGTTGGCACAGTTTCTTCTCTGCTAGGTATTTCCCTATTGCTCTCCAAAGTGTACGTAGACTTCCACCCGTCATGTATGAGGGCAGATTTCTCCACATTCTCATCACCTCTTGGTGCTGTTGGACTATAATTTTAGCCAGTTGTGAAATAGTATCTCTTTGTCTTAGTTTTAACTTGCGTCAGGCTGGTGACTGCTCATTACAACTGTAGACATTGAGCATAAACTTCTCACCAGTCAGGCTCCCATTCTTATGAACTGGTTGGTCATATCTTTTGTTCGTTTTTCTGTTTTTTTTTCTTTTTTTCCCTGCTGATTTTTAGGAACTCTGTATACTGCCAATATTAGTCATTTGTCAAAAAGTATTTGAATGCCATTATCTTCTCCTTGTCAGTCATTTTCATTTGTTTGTTTATGGTGTTTTGTATAATATACACATTTTAAATTTTGGTAGAAAGTTATCAATCTTTCTGTGCTGTGTTGTGTGTCTTGTTTGTCTGTCATAAGCTTTAGAGTTTTGTTTTGCATCTTTAGGTCTGTAATTACACCCCTCCCCCACATTCTTACCCATCGTTCTCTTCCTTACTCTGTTTTTCTCCATAGCACTTATCATCTTGTAATATATCCTACACTTATCTGTTTTGTTTATTTATGTGTTATCTGTTTCCCTCCACTAGAATGTAAGCTCCCTGAGGACAGTGGCTTTTGTCTGTTTTGTTCATGGCTATATCCCTAACACCTGGAATAGTCACAGGCATATAGTAGGTGCTCAATAAATATTTGTTGAACAAATAAAGAATAATCCACATGGAATGTATTTCTTGTGTATATAGTATGAATAGAGCTGTCACCCTTTGTTCCCCTCATGGAAAGCTGGTTTCTCTAACACCATTTATTGGATAGTCCATCCTTCCCCCACTGATTCTTTTCATTCAACCTTTATCAAGCTGGAGTTGTTTCCCTCATGCCACTGTCTTTATATATTTCTGTTCCCCTGCCTCTGTGCTGAAGTCTGCAGAAAAGCCAGTCTTCACACACACAAGTGGGAGTGGGGGTGATGAAGGGCTAGGTTCCACTTACGGAGAGTATTTCTCTGATGAGTCAATCGGTAAACATTTAAGAAGCAAGTTTTATGAACCAAATGTAAAAATGGACCTGAGTCCTCAAAGCCCTCAAAGGACTTTCTGGTTGACGTTAAAACTCGTTATAACTCAAGGCAGAATATAAGGGTTAAGCAGGACAATTAGCTGTGTGCTGGGAACACACAAGCTGGAGAACATAGTGGTTAAGTTTGTAGGCTTCAAGTAAATTCAATCTTTGTATCCTGCATCTGCTCCTGACTGGGCTTTGTATCTTGAGCAACTTATTGATCTTCTCCAACATTTAGTTTCCTTATCAAAAAAATGGGAATGATGATAATAGTACCTGCTTCAGGGGTTGTTGATTGACTGAAAGAATGTACGCTAAGGGTGTAGCTCAGTGCCTGTAAATGTTCACTAATTCTAGTGTGCGTGGAGTCTTTAGGGAGGAGGTGAAATTTGACTGGGTCTTGCAGCATGGGTTAGATTTTTCTGGGCAGGGATTGAGTAGGTGGAAAAGGACGTGCCAGACAAGATACAGAATAAATAAAAAACAAAAGCATGGAAGCCAGAAAGTATAGGGTGAGTTCAGGGAGCATTATTCTAGTTTGACTGGATTGTAGGAGGGAGTAATGATGAAGAGACTGGAAATGTAGGTTGGGCCTAATTGCTGTGGATTACCAGCAACAAGCCAAGAAAATGTCCTTTATTACTAAGCTCCTAATTCCTCGATGGCTCCCCATTGCCTGATCAGATCTGAGCCTCAGAGGGATGTCTCTGGCAGGGCGTGCTTGGCAAACAGGAGAGGAGAGGGGCAGGGAGGGCAGCTAGGGGGCTCCCAGGAGAGTCCTGGTCAGTACAGTTGAGGGTCCATGTCCCAGGGAACCTGAACTTTAGGAACATGTTGTGTGTGTGTGTGTGTGTGTAATTAAAACCTCCTTTATTTTTTTGTTTTGTTTTGTCTTAAAATTGACAAGACTAGTATAAGCATCTTTAAAAAATTTTTTTTTATTGGCCTATAGTTGACTTACAAAGTTGTGTTAGTCTCAGGTGTACAGCAAAATGAATCAGTTATACATGTACATATATTAGATTCTTTTCCCATATAGGTCATTACAGAGTACTGAGTAGAGTTCCCTGTGCTTTACAGTAGGTCCTTATTAGTTATCTGCTTTATATATAGTAGTGTGTATATGTCAATAGGACCATTTATTTAAACTACCTTTTTTTTTTTTTTTTTTTTGCAGTATGCGGGCCTCTCACTGTTGTGGCCTCACCCACCGCGGAGCACAGGCTCCAGACGCGCAGGCTCATCGGCCATGGCTCACGGGCCCAGCCGCTCCGTGGCATGTGGGATCCTCCCGGACCGGGGCATGAACCCGTGTCCCCTGCATCGGCAGGCGGACTCTCAACCACTGCGCCACCAGGGAAGCCCCCATTTTTTTTTAGCATCAGCTTTGTGCCAGGTGTGGAGCTGGGTGCTTCCATATACATGCCTACCTCAGAAATACTGCAGGTTGGGTTCCACACCACCGCAATAAAGCAAATATTGCAGTAAAGTGAATCACATGAACTTTTTTGTTTCCCAGTGCATATAAAAGTTATACTGTAGTCTATTAAGTGTGCAATAGCATTATGTATAAAAAGACAATGTGACACCTAATTAAAAATACTTTGTTCGGGACTTCCCTGGTGGTGCAGTGGTTAAGAATCTGCTGGCCAATGCAGGGTACACGGGTTCGAACCCTGGTCTGGGAAGATCCCACATGCCACGGAGCAACTAAGCCCATGCGCCACAACTACTGAGCCTGCGCTCTAGAGCCCACAAGCCACAACTACTGAAGCCTGCGTGCCTAGAGCCCGTGCTCCGCAACAAGAGAAGCCACTGCAATGAGAAGCCGGCGCGCACCAACAAAGACCCAATGCAGCCAAAAATAAATTAATTAATTAAAAAAAGGGCTTCCCTGGTGGCGCAGTGGTTGAGAGTCCGCCTGCCGATGCAGGGGACACGGGTTCGTGCCCCACTCCGGGAAGATCCCACACGCCGCAGAGCGGCTAGGCCCGTGAGCCATGGCCGCTGAGTCTGCGCGTCCGGAGCCTGTGCTCCGCAACGGGAGAGACCACAACAGTGAGAGGCCTGCGTACCGCAAAAAAAAACCCAAACAAACAAAAAAAAACTTTGTTGCTGAAAAATGATCACTAATCATCATCTGAACCTTCAGTGAGTTGTAATCTTTTTGCTGGTGGAGGATTTAAAATATTGCAAGAATTACCAGAGTGTGACACAGAGATACAAAGCGAGCAAATGCTGTTGGAAAAGTGGTGCCGACAGACTTGCTCAGTGCAGGGTTGCCACAGACCTTCAATTTGTGAAAAATGTGACGTGTAAAGCACCATAAAATGAAGTGCAGTAAGATGAGTGATGCCTGTACCTCCTCTAGTTGTTTAGCCTGAAACAGTTCTCTCCCTGGATATTCCTGCTCAGTGTGTGGTCGTCTGTCCCTGATACTGTACCCATCCAGGGAAGCACAGGGATAGAGAAGCTCAGAGGACCCTCTTTGCCACTTCTCCATCCCACCTTCCAATAAGGTCACAGAAGAGGAAAGAATAGCCTGAAGACTTAGGGCTCCAGCAAATCCTTTGTTACAGAAGGTATCATCTGCCAGTATTCTTCCCAGCCTGGCCTAATTTCTAGGCAGCATTGCCGCGATAGGTTGTCGTCATAGGGAAGATAGACCTCTGGACATCAGGCTGGTGTGAACGGAAGAGCCTGGGCCTTGTCATCAAAGAGAAGTGGGTTTAGAGCTCAGCCCTGCCAGAATCGAGCTCTAGGGTGACCACCTGTCCTGGTTTGCCTGCGAATGAGAAGGTTCCTGACTCACGAGACTAGAACCTAGAAAGTTCCGGGCAAGCTGGAATGAGCTGGTTACCTCTTTAGCCCTGTGGTCTGAACCTTTCCCTCACCCCGTCGGCAGACGGCAGGTGCATCCTATCTCTTGGTAGGTGGGGAGACCTGACATCATTCTGCCTGCTTCCTTATTGCGCTAATGTGTGTGTTTCTTTCTCCATTTACTGCCTCACTGGGATGTTGATTCCCTGAAAGTGGAGACCAGGTCTTCCTGGCTCACTGCTGTGCTCCCGGAATCTAGCACTGGGCCCGATGCAGAGGGGATCACAGCTGATTGTTAAGGAATGAACAGACAATGAAACTGTAGGAACCCCAGTTCCCTCGTCTATGGGGATAACGACTCTTAGGGTTGTTTCTGAGGATAATGAGCTAAGCCAGCAAAAGCCCTGGTGCTCGGTACACCCCTTTTTCTTCCTTCCCAGTGAATGCACACAGATTGGAACGCCGGTTTATCCATCCTTCCCTGGTGTTTACATGGCCCAGTCATGTTCAGGCACCCAGGGTGCTATTTCTCCTTAAACAGAAGTTGGGTTATCTTTAATATAAGATAGAAATCAAACCACATTAGATTATTTTACCTCAGAAGCCAGTTTCAACCGATCCTTTTGAATAGTATAGTTCTATTATTATATATTACTTCAAACTTAATAGAAAAAAATTGATTAAAATGTGTGCCCTGTTCATATCTGGCCTGGCTGAATGCCACAAGACACATTAATTGAAAATGAATTTCTACAAACCCAGTCAAGCATCATGAAGATGAAAAATGTACCTTTTCCCTCCATTCCTTCATTGATTTTTCATTTTCCCCACTCAGAGCTTCATTTAGCAATTTTTCAGTTTCGTTTTGCTGTGGCCTTAATTCATCCCCTTCACTCCCCCCAAAATGAGATAATGTACCATTTTCTTTGTCCTTTTTAAACTGTTCTTTCATGCTGCATTAGTGCAGGGCAGATCCTGTTCTTGTCTTACATCCCTGTGCTTTATTGTTTTTTAGGAAAAGAGGGTAACCTTCTTTTTAAAATTCTTACCATGGTGGTTTTTATCAAAGGGAATGCACTTTAAAAATACATAACTATGAAATTAGTGTTACAACACTTCTAAAATGAATTAAGAGAAACTGCAGCAAAAATAAAAAACCTTTTCAGAGGAAGAGTATTAGATATCAATTATTCTCATTTTTCAGGGTGAGGTATTTGGGGATCAAACACGAGTCCTGTTTTGTTGAGGGAAATGGAGAAAGCTATTTGCCAGATCACAAGAGGCTGAATTGAAAACAAGGCTGGGTCAGGATAAGAGGGAGCAAAGGGAGGTGACTAAAACCCCAGGTGAGTTCTAGAAGGTTCTTGCCTGTCTTGTGCCAACCGTGCCCCAGTCTGTTCGCCGAGTCCCTGGATCTCTAGGGGTTTTGATAACAATAATGGGGATCTTCAAGCTATCTTCCTGTCAAATTTTCAAATAATCGAACAGCATACTTTTCCCATGAAAAGTTGAGAAGGGCTCACATTCAAGTATCCTACTGCTTTACCCTGAGCTAGAATTCAGAACCCTGGTTATCTCATTTTGATTAGAAGCTTTGATTGGCAATTAGCCATCTTTGGTACATTTTCAATGGGAAAATGAATTATTTTTTTATCAATGCAGTTTAAAGTAGAAAGTGTTTTTAAATGAGGGCCCATTAGTAGGAGTAACAAAGTGGGGTGTTGGTGACAGAGGTTTGGAAACCTTATTAATGTGTCGAGTTTCATGATAGGCACATACACACACACCCTGATTTTGAATAAAAGTACCTGTGGACTTTAATTGGTTATTCTTAAAATTCGAATGAAAACAAAATAAAACAGATTTCAAAGAAAATGAACATAAACTTAGTTTGGATTTAAAAAACTGAATTCCCTTTTCCTTACAAGATTTTAAACAATTTAATTCAATGTGATCATCAGTTGTAACATACCTTCTAATATCATGCCCTGTTCCATTGTGTCTCCTGTTTTACATAAGGCATTTTCAGATACATGTATATCATCATTTGCCAGCTGGTAAGAGAAAACACCCCAAAGCACAATTTCTTAAAAAAAAACATATCAAGTGCTATCTAGTATTTAATACTTATTTGCTGCTGCATTTCTTATATTCATTCATTTCTCTCCACATCCCCAACCTCAATATTGAGTTATGTTTCATGAGTCTTGCACAATTGGGTACTATTCACATCCTTCTAATTATAGGGCTGTATCACATTCTGACATCTAACATGAAATGACCCTACATGTCTGTCACCAATGGAAAAAAATTCCAGGAAGCTGAAAAGCCTTGCAACCTCCTGGGTTGCTGTGAATCCATAACAGGACCTTACTAAATTTTTGTACAATTTCATTTTGGTCTGGTTGACATACAAGGTCTTTTTGAAAGAAATTGCGAGGGATCCTTTCACTATAGGAATCTGTTTCCAAAGAAGTTTATAAAAATGTGTGGATTGATAGGGGTGATTTCACCTCCTAAGAGGACTACTCTTTCATATAAGATAATTGATGCACTAAACATCTGTTCCATGTGGGTTTGCTGTCTGGTGCAAGGGAAAGATGTAAACAAAGAGTGGTAGTGACAATGATGGGTTCTACTAGGGGTTTGCTCGAAGGGCTGAAATGGAACAGAGGAGAGAGACACAAAGCCAGCCTGGAGGACTTGGGAAGAGCTGGCCTGGGAGGTGACTGTTGAGTACTTCCTGACAGAAGATTTCCTGGTGGAAAAAGGAATGGAGGGTGGGAGGGCATGCCTGGTGAAGGCACCAGCCTGTGCAGAGGCCTGGTAGCAGGACCATCGTATGTCCACAGCACGCTGAGTATGGAGTGGCTTGTAAGCAGGGTTCATTGTGGGACAGAGCAGGCACGAAATGAAACTGCGGAGATAAATTGGGACCACAGCAGAGGTGCCTCATGTCCACGCTAGGGAGTTGGAACATTAGAAGCTTGGGAGGGTTGTTTTGTTTTGTTTGTACTTTTTTCTTTTATTGAAGTATAGTTGATTTACAATGTTGTGTTAGGTTCAGGTGTACAGCAAAGTGATTTGGTTATATATAATCGATTCTTTTCCATTATAGGTTATTACAAGATATTGAGTATAGTTCCCTGTGCTATACAGTAGGTCCTTGTTGGTTATCTCTTTTATATATAGTAGGTGTATATGTGAATCCCAAACTCCTAATTTATCCCGCCCCCCCAGAAGCTTGGGAGGGTTTTTAAGTAAGAGGGTGATATATGTAGCATCTCTGGGGTCGAGCCTAGAAGTCGATGACTCCATCCAGGTGACTCCAGTGTGTGGGTCTGGTTAAGAGGGATCGCTTAGCTCGAACCATCTATGCAGGTAACTCAGTTGTGGCTGATGTGAAGAAAAGCTGGTTCCAGTTTTAAGAAACCAGATGACCCCCCCACTGCCCACCTTAAATATCAATCTGGCCTGTAGTCTTAGAAACCTAGCATCCTGCATTATCAGTTAGGCTGTAAGACATATACACAGTTTGAATTACAAAAAAAAAATCATGCTAACGAAGACAAAATTAGACATCAGTTCAATCAGTTAACTGAGTTAACATCAGTTAAAAGGTTCTAGATTTTACTGGGTTTCTTCCCTTTGTTCTCTAAGGGGGTTTACTGTTTGATATTTAAATTTAACTGTTACAAGAAGATTACATTCTTGGGTAACTACATTTTCCAGACCTCATCTAAGTTCTCATTTCTTAATGCCTTGACTTGAGCCTGGTAACTTGGGTCATTTACCACCACCTGGTGACAGCTAGATTTAAATGCAGATTCTTGAAGTGTACATAAACCTCTTGAAGGTCAAATTTACAAACTTACATAGAGCATGGACTTGAGGATATGGGGAGGGGGAAGGGTAAGCTGGGAAGAAGTGAGAGAGTGGCATGGACATATATACACTACCAAACGTAAAATAGATAGCTAGTGGGAAGCAGCCGCATAGCACAGGGAGATCAGCTCCGTGCTTTGTGACCACCTAGAGGGGTGGGATAGGGAGGGTGGGAGGGAGGGAGACGCAAGAGGGAAGAGATATGGGAACATTTGTATATGTATAACAGATTCACTTTGTTATAAAGCAGAAACTAACACACCATTGTAAAGCAATTATACTCCAACAAAGATGTTAAAAAAAAAAAAAAAAAAAAAAGAAAAGCGAGAGCAAAGGTGCCAAATGGATTTTACTTGCATACCGGCTGCATAGTTCCCTGGATTTTGGGTGCCCCCGATTTTGGGAGTTGCTTCGGAGGTTATGTGTTTAGCAAGTCTGTCTTGGTTCATCTAGGCCTCCAAGAGTCTGTTCCAGACAAATATGCCCCTGGAGTCTAAGGCGTGGATTGTTTAGAGATAATGGATGGACGGATTCTTTGATTCGTCCATTCAATGTCTGAGAATATGAAGATGATCAAGGTCTTTATTCTCAAGCTGACGGTCTAGGGAGGGAGAAATACCAGTAATAACATAGTAGTAGCTAATTTTTGAGTGTTTATCATGCTAGGTGCTACAGGAGACGATATTTCAAGGCTCTTCGAAGTTGGCAGTCAGAAATAACAGCATTTTCCACACAAATGATTTAGATATTGTGGAAAAGAACCAAAGGCTTGGGAGTCAGACAGTACCTAGAATATTAGCAAACCCAGAGGCGTGACAGCCTGCTTATTTTAGAAACTGGGTGTCGCACTTGGGAGAAGGCATGGGATGTGCTCCAGGAGCAGACCTCAGGGGGGAGTAACTTGGGCATGAGGGGCCAGCCATGGACTGACTGCCAACCTAAGCATCCTTTTTCTCTAATCCGAGCAAGTCAGCTCTGGCCACAGAATGTACTGTACAAGATGCTTCTATGAGAAATGCTCAAGGATGAAAGCAAATGAGTGTGCACAGCATTCATTTTTAGTGCAAAAGCACAATCGCTTCTTGAAGCATCAGTTGCTGAAAAATGCGATTCTTGTTGTCAGAAGCTTCAGATCCCCTACATCCTTCCCTCAACCTATTCTTTTTCTCCAGAATGAGATGCCTCCTCACGCTAGCATTAGCCCAGAGTTCTCCCCTCAGCTGTCTCTCCAGATGATATCTCTGCTTTGCATTTATTTCTTTTTAAAACTAAAATCTAGGGACAAAGGTGAGCAGAATCATCTTGGTCTCCTCCTGTGAGCTGTTCATTAGGGTGCCCTTAACCCACACCTCTTGCTTCTCTTGACTCACAAAGCACTCTGATTACTTCAGAGATAGTGAAACTAGTGTGCGTGAAGTCACTTTTTGTGTTATTTGATGAAGTACTACCCCTGACCTTCTTGGAATAGTTTAGTTCATTTCAGTACACACTTTACCTATCATTTAAAGATTTTAAAAGCTTTAAAAATTTCTAACACTATAAGAAGGAATGAAAAAGGGACACTGTAAGGATGATTTTTGCAAATTATTCCTACAAAAATGAAGGAAATTTAAACAAAACAAACTTTTGTTTTGCTCATAATCCTACCCCAACCCCGGAACGATTTTGTTTATCTAACTTTTCTTCCAGCTTTTACTTTCATCATTGTAAACTCTTGTTTTTCTATCCCTTGAGGCTTTTTGTAAACACTTTTCCATTTTGTAATATATTTGTTTTTAGTGTTTGTGTAATATATTCCATCCAAGTGATATTCCATAATTTATCACCCGTTCCTTTAGTGCTGGACATTAAGGTTATTTCCATTTTCTCTCTATTATAAATAATTGGAGCAAGAACATCTTTGTATATATAGCTTTCTTCCTACATCTGAATTATATCCTTAGGATAAATTCCCAGGAGTGGGATTAGTAGGTCAAAGGGTATGAACAGCTTTATGGCTCTTCATATTTATTGCTACATTGCCCAAAGGGTCATTCTAATTTACAGCACCACCTGCAACACATGAGAGTAGCTATCCCTCCCAGCCCTTCCAACACTGATTTCTTCAGTCAGTAGTTTGGGGCAAATTTAATAGGTACGAAAGGATAACTAGTGACTGTTTTTAATTGTTAATTTAAAAAATAATTATCGATTTTCTTCTTAAGTATGTTTATTGTATTCTATTTCATATGGTTTGCTTTTCATGTCAGAGAATTATATTTTTTGACACCAGGTGGAATTTAAAATATTTTATCATGAAAATGTCACATTCTCTCAGAACAAAGGGCGTAATGATGAATCATTACTTAGATTCAACAAGCAGCAACATTTGGCCACATCTGCCTTATCTACACCTTCTTTTCCTTTTATTTTTTCCTTTGTGCAGTTATTTTAAAGCAAATCCCAGACATTCTGCATGTTTCCTGTATACTTCATTAAGCATCAATAAAACGTGGACTTTTTCTTCTGTAATCATAATGCTTATTGCCACACCTAACAAAATTAATGATAATTCCTTGGTCCCACTTACTACTAGTCTGTAATAACATTTTCCAACATGTCTTTAAAATTGTCTCTTAACTGATATTTTGTTCCAGTCAGCATACAGAGAGGTCCACTGTATTTGGTTGTTAGGTTTCTGAAAACCTTTAATCTAGAGCATATGCTCTGTTTACTCCCCCGGTACCCCCACCTCAAATTTACCCCCAGCCAGTGACTTATTGCAGGAACTAAGTCAGTTGTCCTATAAACGTTCCCGCATTCTGAATTTGACTTTTTGTTTCCTTAATAGCGCAATTAGATTCCGTTTCAACTTTGTTTTGTCCGGGGAGGCAAGAATACTTCAAGGGTGGTGCTGTGTGATTCATTTCATACTGCTCTGGGGGCACACAATGTCTGGTGATCCCACTTTGGGTGATGCTAAGGCTGATCGTGGATCAGGCGGTGACAGCCCACAACAAAGTCGTAAAGTCCCTCGCGGGCTTTGCCCCCCACTGTCTCATCTGTCCGTGAAGCTTGCTTGAGTCAGTTATTTCCTAGGGGATCGCACAATGGTGATTTTTGAATTCTCTCATTCCTTCCCCACTTATTAACTGGAATTCTTCTGCAGAGTAAAACTTCTTTCTTCATAAACTGGGGCTTTTTAGTAATCTCAACGTGCAGTTTGTAGAAGTAAGGCAGGATAAATGCTTTTTTCTTTTATCCAAATTGCCAAGCTTCTAAGTAAGGAGTTGGTTCCACTGTCATTTCCGAGGAGTTGTCATTGCTGCTTTGTTTTTGGTTTTCTTTTTTAAGAATAATAAAATACTCAGGGTTTTAAAAAATATATATTCCATGTGTTTTACTCATTATTCTTTTTGATGCTCACATTGTCCCATCTTTGCCCCAAGGGAGACCCTTCATGTCCTTGTTTTCAGGTAGAATAAGGTGTCTTAGGCTCATCTAGTATATTTTTTAAAAAATAAAAGATTATGAATTCATACTGACACTTTCATTTCAAATCTAACAAAACTTTTTTTTCTTTGATTTTGTACTTGTATTTCTTTTTCTTACACTAAAAATCTTGTTCCAAATGTTATTATACTACAGTCTATCAAATAGTTTAAAAATATAATACCAATATTACTACTAAAATTTTCCCAGTGAGTGCAATTGTTTATCTTTAGAACACATTCCACTAAAAACATCCAGTCAAATTACCTTGTCCTAACAACACTTGAATTAATTCGTTTAACCAATTTGGTATATGGTTAAGTTCTTTCTGTTCTGTTTCTTTTCAAATTTTAGGATTCACTTTTTTCCCCTTTTTGGTTTTTATTTTTTGAATCTGTAAAATGTGCTTTCAAAATTGAACTTATGTAACAAGGTATTATCACAAAAGTCTTTGTTCTGTTCTGTCTCCTCCATCTAATTTCCTCCCTCTCCCTGTTGGTAAATATTAAGATTTGTTTGATCTTTGCAGTGTTTCATTTTGCAAATATATATTCATTCATATGTCTTCACCAGTTTTACACCAAAGCCAGCATACCATCTACTCCTTACAATATATCGTGTCAGGGTTTTAGAGATCTTCATTTTTTCTTGAAGGTTACATAGGCATCCATTGTTAAGATGAACCATAGTTTATTTATCAGGCACTTATTGATGGAGTTCTGTTTTTGTGTGTGTGTTTTCTAAAAACAAAAATCCTGTGTCCAAGTCATTTCATATTTTGGCTAATGATTCTTTGGGATCTATTCCTAGAAGTGGAGTTGCTGGGTCAAAGGTTAAATGTAATTGTATACTTCTTTTTTAAAGAAATTAATTAATTAATTTTTGGCTGCCGTTAGGTCTCCGTTGCTGCACATGGGCTTTTTCTAGTTGCAGTGAGCGGGGGCTACTCTTCGTTGTGGTGCGTGGGCTTCTCACTGCAGTGGCTTCTCTGGTTGCAGAGCACGGGCTCTAGGCACGCGGGCTCAGTAGTTGTGGTGCACGGGCTTAGTTGCTCTGCGGCATGTGGGATCTTCCCGGACCAGGGCTGGAACCCATGTTCCCTGCGTTGGCAGGCAGATTCTTAACCACTGTGCCACCAGGGAAGTCCCTACTTGTACTTTTAGTTATTTGCTAGAGTCCCTTCTATACGAATTGTGTCATTTTGCACAGAGAGGGATTTTTTAAAAAAGATTTTGCAGTTGCTCAAATGTCATATGAAAGGTTGTTGGAAAATTAGTGCATTCTTCAAAATCACATGTTATTTATCGAACCTACACACTGTTCCCACTATTGTCCAAGACATAGCCTGGTAGAGAGCACCCTGGTTCCTGCTTTTAGGGAACCTACGATGTGTCTGTGGAGACATGATATGTGAGTGAAAAACAAAGTTAGAGTAGTCCAAGATAGATATAGTATAAAAACAAAGGTGAAAATGCAGCTCAAGTCTCTTTCAGAAGCCTTCCCTGCTTAACCCAGGCCACGTGAGTCCTCAGTCCTCTGAATTTCATTATTACTTTCAGTGACAGTGACCTTTTTCCCAGAGCAAAACTTTTGACACGTGGTTCAACAAATATGAATATACGAACAGGAACAGCAGAGCAGAATGTATGAAATGCAGGCTGCTGCATAAATTCAAGTGAAATAATTTTTTTATGTAGAGTTATGTCTGCATTTCCCAAAGCATCGGTGGGATGTTACTAAGGGTTACACGGCAGAATCAGTGCAGAAATGTTAGGCTAAACAGACCTAATGAAACAACTCCACAACCACGTATGATGTCCCAAGCATACCTGGGCACAGAACCCCCCCGCTCTGCCTCCGTGAAGCACCTCATGTTCATACTGTTCCACGGAACACAAAAGAACCAATGTGTAGTTTCTATTTGAATGAAAACCAAAGGCTTCTCTTCCAGTTGATTAACTTGTACAAATTCTGCATTTTTGATAACAATTTCCAATTTGTTTCTTTCTAGATTGAATCACTAAAGAAAAAGGTGCAGCAGAAACAGCTCTTAATATTGCAGCTTTTAGAAAAGATATCGTTCTTAGAAGGAGAGGTAAGAAGCTGTGTTTCTTTAAGCTGGGGTCTTCCCTATCATTAAATTTTATGTTGCTGAGCCTACCACCGACACTTAATTAAAAATATGGCTATTTCCTGGCCTTATAAAATTGATTGAAGGTTAACTGCCAACACTGAAAATGAGGTTCTGACAGCTAGTTTTTCTTTACCATCTGACTCTCCTCATTCCCCCTTGCTGCTCACCTCTGCTTTTTGGCTCCCATTTTTCTTATTCAGGAATTTTCTTAGCAAGTCTGATAAGCTGTTGATGAACACTGATAACTCCCCACATCTGTGTTGTATGTTATAATTTGCCAAGTATTTTCACATACATTTCTCAATGATCCTCTCAACAACTTTAAGCAAGGCAAGACAAGGATTATTATCTCCATGTTAACCAAAAAAAAGAAAAAGAAAAAAGGCACAGAGAAGGCAGGTGGCTTTTCTCAAGGTCACACAACTTAATACCAGAGCCAGGCTGAGAGACGGACTCCTCATTCCAGGTGACTTAATTTCACCTGGAACTTTTAAGATATTTAGTATTCCTGACTTTCTGGTCTTTTGAAAGGCATTTTGGGGATTTTGTGGAGGTTCTAGGGAAGGAAATTATGAAGTTGGAAGAACCTTAAAAGCTTCGGTGTTACTAGAAGGGGAAGCCTTCTGTTTTCTCTGAAGACTATTTATTAAGAACTTGGCATTGAGCCTCTTCCTTTTGAGCCTCCGTGAATCTCTCCTTGTCTGTGCCCCGCTTGTAGTCCCTCCTGGGTGAGAGACAGCCCAGGAGAGAATAATAAAATAAGAAGACAGGAAAGTAATGACAGTCATTAAGCTCCTAGTGTGTGTTGGGCACTTTTACTTTGCATATCTTTTGTATAACCTAGAGGTTAAGAGTGGAATCAGACTTGCCCAAATTTGAATGCTAGATCTGCTTATTAGCTGGCTGACCCTAGGTAAGTTTCTTAGAATTAGAAATTGAGGATGAAAACTGTACCTGCCTGTGTGTTCGTGCGATGAGAGTGCCTGACGTGCCTAAGCACCCCATCATTTTCTCTTTATTAAGAGCGATGCCCTATGAGTTAGATTATGTTTCCTCCATTTTGTAGCTGGAGAAACTGAGGTTCAGGGATGTTAAGGAATCTGCCCAAGGTGACTGTTAGAAATGGGTAAGCCTGAGCTCTTAACCACCATGTTTGTAGGGATGGGGAGCTTTACTCTGTGTGGTGGTGGGGCTGCCTATAAAAGTCGTAAGCAGAAGTCCCTCGTGGCCCTTGGGGACCTGGCAGCAGACTCAAAGCCCAGGAATCTCAGTGTCCTGACAGCTGAGTAAGTGGACACTTGTCTTGTCCCACTGTTTTCCCCTCTGCAGTCACTGAGTCCACCTCCAGCTTTATGAATGGACATTTCTGTTTCTAAGACTGCCCTCTGAAATCACAGCTCTCTGTGGGAGGAATCATACTTCCCCAGTGAGAGTCAGAGAGTGAGTGTCCTGGTGAAAGTCATGGGTCCCAAGAGAGTCTGGTTCCAGGAGGGAGAAAAGAGACGCCAACAGGAGAGGCAGCAGGTTACCCAAGACAGTGCCCACCCCTCTCCCCTTCCCCTGGCTGTGCTACTCAGGCCTCCCGGGAGATTAGGAAATGTCCAAGGGGTACTCTGCATTGAGAAGAGCCTTCCTTACACATACGTGTGCTTTGTTTATAAATTCCTTTCTTTTCTTAGTTTAGGTTGCCCAGACTCCGAGATGTGGATATGAGTCCACTAGTTTATTTGGGAGGTGATCCCAGGAAGCCCCAGTGGGAGAGGGGAGAAATGAGTCAGGGAAAGGTCGAAGGCCAATAATGGGTGCCTTACAGAGGTTACCACTGTGGAAAGCTGCTGCTCCCTTACCCTGGGCATCTCTGGAAGATGATGTGCACTGGCCTCTGAGTTACCCTTACCAAAAGGTCAGAAAACTAGGGCATTTATCCATTAACTCCCATCAGTAGCTGGTGAGGGCGGCTCCTGGGGGTGTGTGGCAATTCTGGCCTGCTCTGGGCAGAGCCAACTGGGCTCCAGGGGGCAGAGGAAGCCCCAGGGAAAGAGTCACAAGTGGCATGCCAGGAAATGGTGAGTGTCCATAGCATATGGGTGCGTCTGGCTGTGTCTGCTATGTATATCCAATAAGCCATTCAAAAATGGTTTGAAAACCATCATTCCTTGAGCATTTAAACATTGATTATAAATTTGGTTGATTAGGCTATTTAAATTCTACTACAAATTTAGAATGACTAATTCCTTTTGATCATCCACCTTAAACAGCAGATAAAACGTAGACAAAATGTCAAGATTTGATAATACATTTACACTTTAACTTATTCTAAAATATTAAGTATCTTGGGTTTAATTTATTTCTTCATTGTTTGTGTTCTTGGTTTTTAGTATCTTCCGAAGGCCAATTTCCCTTAGTTAACATCATTTTGACACTTTCCAGACAAATGCAGTGATCTTTTAGATTCAAAGGACATGGAATACCTTCTCCGAATAGCTAAGGCTAGAGGATGCCAATTCTTGGACGGACACAATTCTTGCTTTACAATGTAGGACTAGGTAGCTTCAAGGTGATTCAAACTCAGGACCCCTGATCATTGGGAAGCATTGACCTATCTTTAGCACTATTAAAAAGTATGCATTCCTTATTAATATTTTCCCGTTCTTTGTCAGACTAGGTAGAGATTTCACCTCCTAGGAGATGAGGTTGAGTTTGGGTACTTGGTTTTCCTCTTCAGGCTGTGTGAGTAGTGTATGATGTTACAAACACACTGCTGACTGACTCCTTGCTAACTGTGTGTGACCACTGATGCCAGTGAATGTCTGCCCCTCTTTCCACCTGCTTGTTGTATGACCACCAATGCCAAGCAGCCCTTCCAAGGGCCCTCAAGTCCTGGGACGACCTGACTTAAAGTTCCTTTTGTTATTCTTTACTACTCAACACAGAAATCTTATAAACAAACATGTAATTAACACTCTATAAAAGAAACTACATCATCTTATATATTAATGCTTCCTACTTTTAAAAGTTGATGACAAGTTGTAACATATTGTCATCTTTGTTATCTTTCTCTACACTTTATATTAACTTTCCTTTTGAGTGACATCATGAACACAAGGCATTTCTCAGACTCACCTTGCTCCCACAATAATTTTTTCCTTCTCCTCCTAGTTTTTTTTTTTAATCTTTATTGGAGTATAATTGCTTTACAATGGTGTGTTAGTTTCTGCTTTATAACAAAGTGAATCAGTTATACATATACATATGTTCCCATATCTGTTCCCTCTTGCGTCTCCCTCCCTCCAACCCTCCCTATCCCACCCCTCCAGGCGGTCACAAAGCACCGAGCTGATCTCCCTGAGCTGATCTCCCTGTGCTATGCGGCTGCTTCCCACTAGCTATCTACCTTACGTTTGGTAGTGTATATATGTCCATGCCTCTCTGTCGCTTTGTCACAGCTTACCCTTCCCCCTCCCCATATCCTCAAGTCCATTCTCTAGTAGGTCTGTGTCTTTATTCCTGTCTTACCCCTAGGTTCTTCATGACATTTTTTTCTTAAATTCCATATATATGTTAGCATACGGTATTTGTCTTTCTCTTTCTGACTTACTTCACTCTGTATGACAGACTCTAGGTCTATCCACCTCATAACAAATAGCTCAATTTCGTTTCTTTTTATGGCTGAGTAATATTCCATTGTATATATGTGCCACATCTTCTTTATCCATTCATCCGATGATGGGCACTTAGGTTGTTTCCATCTCCGGGCTATTGTAAATAGAGCTGCAATGAACATTTTGGTACATGACTCTTTTTGAATTATGGTTTTCTCAGGGTATATGCCCAGTAGTGGGATTGCTGGGTCATATGGTAGTTCTATTTGTAGTTTTTTAAGGAACTTCCATACTGTTCCCCATAGTGGCTGTACCAATTCACATTGCCACCAGCAGTGCAAGAGTGTTCCCTTTTCTTCACACCCTCTCCAGCATTTACTGTTTGTAGATTTTTTGATGATGGCCATTCTGACTGGTGTGAGATGATATCTCATTGTAGTTTTGATTTGCATTTCTCTAATGATTAGTGATGTTGAGCCTTCTTTCATGTGTTTGTTGGCAGTCTGTATATCTTCTTTGGAGAAAAGTCTATTTAGGTCTTCTGCCCATTTTTGGATTGGGAGTATCACAGCTCAGCTGCGGAGAGTTCTGCATTACCTCCCTCACCCGTGTAGCAGGGTTCCTGATGTTTGTGGAGTCATTCGTGCTGTATGGCAACAACAGGCGTTTCAGATTGTCCTCATTTTTGTCCTGTCCCTAGATACGATATTGGCTTGTCTCCGAGGAGCCCTGGGTTGTTTTAGTGGAGAGGTATACGGCAGGCTATCTGGGCATGAGTGTTGGTAGTAGGCTAAAGTGCTGTGCCTACTGTTAGGCCCATTTTATTTGTTTTGTTTTGTTAATTTATTTTTTATTAAAGTATAGCTGAATTACAGTTTTGTGTTAATTACTGCTGTACAGCAAAGTGACTCAGTTATACATATATATACATTCTTTTTCATATTCTTTTCCATTATGGTTTATCACAGAATACTGAATATAGTTTCCTGTGCTATACAGTACAACCTTGTTGTTTAAGGCCCATTTTAGTACTGACGGAACTAAATTACTGGGGAAAATGTTTCTTTTTACGATTATGAGGTTGCACTGACATTTTCCAAATTTATCTAATTGTTTTGTTTTACAATACAGGGTTCTGTTGGCCATGAAGAATTTCTATTATGTTGACCTATTCTAAAACCAGGACTTTTTATACCTTGACATTCCATCCCCTGCCTTAAACCATAATGATGCCAGTGGTGGTGTTTCGGGTATCTCTGAAAAGTTTTGGTGGACAGAGCTGGTAACCTCCTATATCCCATCTTATTAATAAAGTAGCTACCCTCTGTTAAGGGCCTAACTGCAGACTCTGGAGCTAGACTGCCTGAGTTCCAATGTCGGCTCTGTCATTTACTAGTTATGTGGTCTGGAGCAAGTTACTTAACTGCTCTGTGTCTTAGTTTGCTAAGGGAGTCCTCTCCACAGAGTTGTTATGAAGGCTAAATTAGTTAACACTAAGTGATTAGAAAAGTACATGGCTCACAGTAAATGCCATGTCTTTACTGTTTCTTCAATGGCTAGGTCCCAGGAACTCCTTTTACTGTTAATGATATATGTATTTCCTCTTTGTCCTTCTCCTCCTCCTCCTTCTTTTAAATAGAAAATGTAGGTGATTTTGGTCCCTGAAATCATCATTTGTACTTACCAATGCTAAAACTCATTCTATTTTGCTACTCCCACCCCCATCAGATCCCTAGAAGTTTGTGCTAGCCTGGCCCCATCAGACTACGTTTTCATCAACTGATTCAAAAATCTGTCTGATGTGAAAATATGCCCATTCTATTTTTTTTCCAAATAACTTTTTATTCACTCATCTCTTGAAGAACTATCCCATCCCCTATTTCCAATATAGAAAATTTTATTATAATAAAATTATGAGTGTCTATCTTCATAAGGTTGATCAGCTTTGTAAATCGGAACAGATTCCATTTCATTTTTCTCTGCTGAAAATTCTCACCTTACAGCTCAAGGAGTCTTGGTTTTGTCCATCTTGCATTTAATGTGTGTTGTGTTGCACATAAACCTCTCAGTGTGTCTGCTGTGCATTCCTGGGTCAGTTATGAATTTTCCGTGTAATGCTAGGGCAGCAGCACCAGGCACCATGTACGAGTTTTCCTGGACATGCATTCTTGTCTAGTGCATGTGTTACAGCCCCGGCTGCTCCCTCCCCTGGGCCTGAGGGAGCTGGGGGAGGAGGCAGCTGCCATTCATTTGACATAATTTCCCCAAAATGCCAAGAGGTGCCATACCAGGTCCTTCTTTTCGGGAAGGCGCACAGCCTCCCAAGCCCCCGGGTGGTCTGTATTTCACAGCTCAACACAAGGTGGTGGTATTTGAAAGGAAAACCCTGGAACCTGATTCTCGGTCCTGGAAGCAATCTCTTCCCCAGCACAGGCCAGGCGGCCAGCTGAGGCTGCTCTTTAGTCACAGTCGGCAAGACTCAGAGTGGAGTGTCCTTGCTTTCCTGTATCAAGGCCTGTCCTTTTTTTAAGTATTTCTGTCGTCCCTCTCTAATTTCCTCCTAGTGCCCATATTCAGGCTCTCATCATCTTTTTTTCTGTCTTGTCAACCTTGTATTAATTCATGTAAATAAAGCTGCATCTTTTTAAAGCGTGCGGTGACAAATGTGAACTAGACATACTGTGGTGATCATTTTGCAGTGTGTACAGATACCAAGTCGTTACGTTGTACAGCTGAAACTAATATAATGTCAATTAAACCTAAATTTTAAAAAGTATATAATTCAATGAATTTTGACAGTTGTATATACCTGTGAAACCACCACTGCAGTCAAGGTATAGAACATTTCCATCATTCCCCAAAGACCTCTCTCTGTTTCCCTTTTGCAGTCCATCTCTCCATTCACCCCCAGGCAACCAAGGATCTCTTTTGGACTTGCTTGCATTTGTATAAATGGAATCATATAGTTGTGTGTTCTTTTGTGTCTAGCTAGCTTCTTTCACTCAGCATAAGGATTTGAGATATATCCATGTTACATGCATTCTTTTTTGTGGCAGAATATTTTTTATTGTATTAAGATTCCACAGTTTATTTCTCTATTCTCCTGTTGATACACATTTGGGTTGTTTCCAGTTTGGGGCGATTGTGAATAAAGCTGCTGTGAACATTACAAGTCATTATGTGGACATATGGTCTATTCCTGTTGGGTAAATTCCTAGTAATGGAATGGCTGGGATGTATGGTAGATATAGGTTTAACTTTTTTTTTTTTTTGCGGTACGCGGGCCTCTCACTGCTGTGGCCTCTCCCGTTGTGGAGCACAGGCTCTGGACGTGCAGGCTCAGCGGCCATGGCTCACGGGCCTAGCCGCTCCGCGGCATGTGGGATCTTCCCGGACCGGGGCACGAACCCGTGTCCCCTGCATCGGCAGGCGGACTCCCAACCACTGCGCCACCAGGGAAGCCCTGTCAGTCTTTTTAATGTAGCCATTCTAGAGGGTGTGTGGTGGTATCTCATTGTGGTTTTTATTTGCATTTCCATGGTCACTAGCAATGCTGAGCGTGCTTTAAATGCTTACTGGCCATTTGTATATATTCTTTTTTGAAGTGTCTGTTCAAATCTTTGGCCCATTATTTTACTGAGTTTTTACTTTTCTTATTTACTGAGTTGCTAAGAGTTCTTTATGTATTCTGGATACCAGTTCTTTGTCAGATATATGTACTGTGAATATTTTCTCCCATTTCATGACCTGCTTTTTCATTTTCTTTTCAATTTAGATCTAAGATCCATTTGGAGTTAATTTTTGTGTTTTGTGTGAAGTAAGGATTGATATTCTTTTTTTCACCATAGCTATCCAACTGTTTCCTTTTAATGTCTCCTTAATTTCTGATATTGATCATTTGTCCCCTTTCCCCCTTCTTTGATCAGTCTAGCTAGAGTGTTATCAATTTGTTGTTTTAAAAAAATTAAAATAGCTTTTGGCTTTGTTGATATTCTCTATTATCTGTTTTCTGTTTTATTGAGTTTTGCTCCGATATTTATATTCCCTGCCTTCTAATTATTTTGGTATTACTTTGCTCTTCTTTTTCTAGCTTCTTGAGGTAGACCTTAGGTCACTGATTTTAGTCCTTTCTTTTTAAATATAAGCCTTTAAAGCTCTAACTGTCCCTCTGAGCTCTGCTTCAGCTGCAACCTACAAGTTTTGATATGCTGTATTCAGCATATCAAAATGTTTTCTAATTTCCTTTGAGATTCTTCTTTGACTTACGGATTATTTAGAAGTGTGTTTAACTTCCAAATATTTGAGGTGTTCTTAAGTATCTTATTGATTTTGATTTCTAATTTGCCGTGGTCCTAGATGATGCTTTGTATGGTTTTCATTCTGTTAAATTTATTGAGAATTGTTTTATGGCTCAGCATATGGTTTCTCTTGGTTGAATATTGTAAAAAAAAAAAAAAAAAAGTCTTCTGCT
The DNA here is from genome assembly GCF_937001465.1 of Orcinus orca. NCBI lineage: Eukaryota > Metazoa > Chordata > Mammalia > Artiodactyla > Delphinidae > Orcinus > Orcinus orca. The sequence continues at coordinate 100,727,019 of NC_064560.1, read as the reverse complement.
CTTTTTTTGTGTTCTATAAATAATAAGATTTAGGTCGTTGATAATGTTTATTTATGATTTTACTGGGTTTTGTATAATTGTTCTATTGCTGAGAGAGGGGTATTAAAATCCCTTGCTATGGCTTTAGACTGTCTCTTTGTTTAATTTTGTTATTTTTTTACTTCATATATTCTGAAGCTTTGTTATTAGGTACATAATTTTTGATTGTTGTGTTTTGGAGATGAATTGATCTCATTATTATGAAATGGTGGTCACCACCTTTGTTCATACTCTTTGTCTTGAAGTCTATTTCATCTGGTATTAATATTACCCTTTCTGCCCTCTTATGTTTACTGTTTGTATGGTATATCTTTTTCCATCCACTTATTTTTAACTGATCTGTGTCTCTCTATTTAAGGTAAATATTCAATACATCTCCTATTGACAATACATAGTTAGGTCTTGGTTTTTTTTAATATATTCTGATATTCTGTCTCATATTGAAGTATACTGTCCATTGACAATTATTATTGATATGGCTCAATTTATTTAGGTCTGCCATTTTATTATTATTATTTGATTACTTTTTATTTTATTTCATTTTATTATTTTATTTTTGGCTGCGTTGGGTCTTTGTTGCTGTGCGATGGCTTCTCTTGTTGCGGAGCACGGGCTCTAGGCGCACGAGCTTCAGTAGTTGTGGCCCACGGGCTTAGTTGCTCTGCGGCATGTGGGATCTTCCCAGACCAGGGCTCGAACCCCTGTCCCCTGCATTGGCAGGTGGATTCTTAACCACTGTGTCACAAGGGAAGTCCCTATCATTTGTTTTCTATTTAGTCCCTCTGGTTTGTTTTCTTGGTCTTGTTCCCCTCTCTTGCATTCTTTTGGGTTATTCCAGTATTTTTTAGAATTCCATTTTATCTATTGGCATTTTCTGTGTCTTTAATATTTTAGTGATTGCTCTAGGTATTACAATATACTTCATTATGTGTTCACAGTTCACTTAGAGGTAATATTGTACCATTTCATGAAAAATGTAGAAGTCTTTTAATGATAAGGTCCATCTACCCCTTCCCCTGCTGTTAGAGTTATCTCATGTATTGTATCTTATATATACTATAAACCCACAGTACATTGTTATAGTTTTTAACAGTCATAGGTATTTTAGAGAAATTAAGAGAAAATAATCATCTTTTATGTTTACTCATATAGTATTTATTTCTGATGTTCTTTACTCGTTTCTGAAAATCTGAGTTTCTTTCTAGTATCTCTCTTCAGCCTGAAGAACTTTTATTTAGCATTTTGTATAGAGCAGGCCAGCTGGGGACAAATTCACTTAGTTTTTCTTATTTTAAAGTAAGGCCTCTAGTTCACCTTCATTGCTAAAATATATAGAGTTCTAGTTTGACAGTTTCTTTCTTTTAGTACTCACTCCCTTTTGGCTTTTGTAGTTTTTGATGAGCAACTTTTGGTAATTCAAATTATCGTTCCCCTATATGTAACAGGATGGCTTTCAAGGTTTTTCTTTCTTTTTCAGTAGTTTGACTCTGATTTGCCAAGGTATGCTTCTCTTTGAATTTATTCTGTCTGGGTTTGCTGAGATTCTTGAATTTATATACTTATGTCTTTCACCAAATATGGGAAAATTTCAGGCATTATTTCTTTTCTCCCCCCGCCCCCTCAAAAAGTATCTGGAGATGTAAGTGCTTTTCTTTCTTTCTTTTTTCCTAGCCATTATTTCTTTGAATATTTTTTTCTCAAGTTTCTCCCTTCTTTCCTTCTGTGATTCCAGCATCTCTATGTTAGGCTTTTAGAAATTGTCCCACAGTTCCATGAAGTTCCATTTATTATTTTCAACATTTTCTTTATCTTATTTTGATTGATTTCTATTAATGTGTCTCTGTGTCCTCAAGTTTACTACTGACTCCTTCCTTTGTCATATCCATTCTTTTCTTAAGTCAATCTAGTGACTTTTAAATTTCAGGCATTGTATTTTTCTGTTCTAAAGTTACCATTTGTTTTATATTTATATTTTCTATTTCTTTCTGGTTTTTTTTTTTTTTTTACTCCTTCATCAGTGATGTAAAGGAAAATAGGCTTGTGATTGTTTTAAAAGGTAAAGAGTCTGGTTAGACTCAATTGCACCCTGCCATAATGTAGTGGGTGATGGCTTAGATCTCAGTTCAGTTCTTTACGCCTTGGCTGCATACTTCTTTTACTTTGCCCCACACATACGTGATTCAGGGGTCTGCCAGAGACTCGAACTGAGTTTATATACAGAATTCAGAACTTCAGTCTTCTCTGACCCTTCCTTTTTGGCTTCCCCCTTACTCTTGGTAACCGTGGTTATTCTTCTATCCTGTAGACTCCTACTGGTTTTCTTCTACCAGAAAGATGATTTTTCTATTGAATTTTTACTGTGTCTGTGCTGCCAGCACCATGACTGTACTGCCCTTGGGCAAAGCTGCAAACAAAAACAAATGAATCACAGAGAACCCATTCAGTGCTTGTCATTTGCTCCAAGCTTTACCTCCCCTCTAAAACTTGCCCATCCTTGTTGAGTCTTTAAAGACCTCAGCAGTTATCTTTTGTCCAAGGTTGATAGCTGTTCTTTGAAGGAGGATCTATTCATTATGAGCTTACTCCTATATACTTGAAGTGCAGCTCTCACTCTACCTGGAAAATTGCAATGACCTCCTTGATTGATCTTCCTTGCCTATAGTTTTATTTCCTTCCAGTATAATTTCCACTCAGAGCCCAAGTGTTTGAAATAAAATCTTGACCTTGGTCTTATAGGATTGTGTGTAGAGTCTTGGTAATGGCATACATAGTCCTTTATAACCAACTCCTGCCCTCCTGTATACTGCAGTCAGGTGCCTGTTCTCAATCTGGTATGTTTCCATAATTCTGGATTACTTACCCTTTTGTTTCCCTTACTCTCTTCCCCTTGCATAATTCCAGGAAATCTTCACGGACAATTCAGTCCTTTTCCCCATTTTGAGTTAGGCATCCCCTCTGAATCACCCCATAATATTCTCTAGGTCCCTCTGGCATGGGACTTGTGACTTTGTTCTGTGATTTTCTGCTTAGGTGTCTCTACCTGCAAAAGACTGAGCTCCTCAAAGGCTGCAAATCACGACCTATTTCTTTAACTGCCAATATCCTCCCCCTACCTGATTTTACATGCTACCTGATACATACTCAGGGTTTTATTGTTTTTTTTGTTTTTAACTGATAGTATTACATTTCTAAGCGTATAAGTTTTTGTATCAGTGCTTCAGTGGATAGCTGATGCGTACACATAGAGTTCCTCTGGAATAGAACAAAGGAATTGGGGCTACCAGTACACTATTCACTGTATACCAGTTGGGGCACGCTTGCTAACCTTGTCTTTTATGCCCCCTAACTATAGGAACTCAGCCCAGCATTTTAAGAAATCCTCATGATTAAAGTCTACATTAAGAAAGGATAAAACAGTAGGATTGCTGAAGCTTGTTAATAGGCAGGCCTCTTCTGCCTTTCTCTTTCCATATGAATGGAAGAGTTCAAATATTTTCAGTGAAGCTGTGTGTGTGTGTCTGTGTGTGTGTGTGTAAATGGTGAGGAACCCCTGGCAGTTAGCCAGCACCATTCTCCCATACTGAGCACCAGGTGACAGATGCAGAGCCCACAGATCTGTCATGGCTTGTTAGCTGCTAGGGAACCTGGAATGCATTCTCTTCCTTTATACTGTTTCCCATTTATCGGAAGGGATTCCTAGACCTTTACATTCTGCAGAACATGAGTTTGTACCAGAGCTGCTGCTTTGCACCTTGGTATCAGACATTTAGAGCAGGAGCTCTTTCAAAACAAATGAGCTTCTGTTTCCAAAGAACTTCTCAACTTTCATGTGCTGTCTACTGTCTTGGAATACAGTGCCTTAGCTTCAGCTCCAACTTAAAAAGAAAAGACAAATGCTTAATTGGTTTCTAGTTATGCAAATAAAATGCTCATTTTAAAAGCATATATACATTTATTCAATAATAAATTTATCTTGCGTCTGCTACATACATGCTCTGATAATACAGCCAGAAAGATAGTTACGGTCACTGCCTCATGAAAATTTAGTCTAGTATTACAGAAAATATATAGAATAACTTAAAAAAAATCCAAAAATCTCTGAATTTTTTTAAATGTGTCTTTTTGGCCTTTGGATTTTAAGCACCAGCACTTCATCTATCTTTTTAAATTTAATTAATTAACTTATTTTTGGTTGCATTGGGTCTTTGTTGCTGCATGCGGGCTTTTCTCTAGTTGCGGCGAGTGGAGGCTACTCTCTGTTGTGGTGTGCGGGCTTCTCATTGTGGTGGCTTCTCTTGCTGTGGAGCACGGGCTCTAGGCGCGTGAGCTTCAGCAGTTGTGACATGCAGGCTCTAGAGCGCAGGCTCACTAGTTGTGGTGCACGGGCTTAGCTGCTCTGTGGCATGTGGGACCTTCCCGGACCAGGGCTCGAACCCGTGTCGCCTGCACTGGCAGGCAGATTCTTAACCACTGTGCCACGAGGGAAGTCCAACACTTCATCTATTTTCATTTCAAAACCCTCAACACTCTTGCTCCCTTGTCCTTCATTTCCCCACGGGGCAAATTTCCAATTCCTGAGCATCTAATCATCAACCTATGTAATGTTTGGCTCTGGCCTGAAAAGAAACTATTTAGAATGCTAATTTTAATCCCAAGGAACTTGTTCTACTTTGTATGTTTGAGATTCTGAATTCTCCACACCTATGAAATACTAATTATTAAGTTACAGAGGTATTTCCCAGTAAATTAATAGACTTACTCATTTTATAGTTTAATGAGGGAGTATTAAAACATGAGCTGTACCTTATTTATAATTGCAGAAAAAGTGATAAACATCTAAATGCCATCAATAAGAGACTAGTTAAATAAATAATGTAGATCCATACAATGGAATGCTATGAACCCGTTAAAATAATTTGTTAACATAAAAAGAAAACTAATAAACATGGAAAGAGTCACAACAAATTGTTGAGTGGGGAAAAGCAGCAAATAATGGTATAGAGTAGGATATTTTGTTTCCATTTAGGTAAAATTGGATACATATGTATGTCTATGCACTCTATCTGTAAGGATTCAATCAATGTATTTCTTCAATTCCTACTGTGTAAGAGGTGCTTAATAAATACATTGTGATAGATGTCTGTGTCTAGGGGGAAATCCAGATAATACATATAAATTGTATCATATGTATTTGTGGGGGAACGTAATTGCTTTACTGAAAGTACTTTTTTCCTCATCTCTAGAATAATGAACTACAAAGCAGGTTGGACTATTTAATAGAAACCCAGCCCAAGACTGAAGTGGAAACCAGAGAGGTTGGAGTGGGCTGTGATCTTCTACCCAGGTATTTAAGAATTTCCTGGTTTTCCAACTCAAATTCCCCTTTGACTTAAGAAAATACTTTCCTGGGCTGTTATTCCCAGAATTGCACTCTCTCTAAAGTACTTCTGCAAAGAAAAGTCGTGGCTGCTGAGGGTCTGACTGGCTTCTGCAGAGTGGGGAGATTGTGCAGGGCACAAGGGGTGGAGAAGGAGAGACCTGGGGAAGCCACTTCAGAGAGAGATGGGCCCTATCAGCGAATGCATGCATCTGGTCCTTCATTTATTCATTCATTTGCTCATTCAACAAATATCTGTTGAGTACCTTCCCTGTGCCAGACAGTGATGATAGAGAGAGGAATGAGATTGGGTTCCTGCCCCAGAGTGCAGTCTGCAAGAGAAGTCAGACATGCAGGCAGACATTTTCAATGATGTGCTTTAGTAACAGAGGAGGGAGGCTCTAAACCTTGAACAAGATCTGTCTGCTCCCCAGTACTGTAACAGAGTGTTGTCAAGCATTGGACCAGATTCAGAAATACATGATCCGCTTCAGTCATGAGCAGATAAACAGTAACTATAACCTGGTTTGTTCAGTTGCATTTCTGAGCTAGAGGACAGAGCCATGTGTTATTAAGCTGCTCACAAGCCCAGTACCTGGGTCTCCCCATAGTCAGATCAGCGAGACCCAGTAACCAACCCACTGTCTCTAGGTGCTCAAAACTGTGCTTGGCCCAAACAGGACAGAAAACAAGTTTATAACAAGGACACTGATGGTACATAGCTTGTGACTGAGGTAACCAAAGTCACAAAGGGCCTCATACGCTGTGCGTGGGAAGGTGTATTTTTATGTGACTAGGGGCATTTGTGTGTGTGTCATGTTAGACATTAGTAGGTCAGAAAAATGTAGGCTCCGGGCCTTGAATGGTTACATGGGTGGGAAACAGGGATGAGCTGATCGCCAGACTGGGCTGTAGAAGACCTGGTTCTCATCCTTGAGGTTAGTAGTCGCAGGATGTGTTCAGGCTGGTCTCTCTTTGCTGAGGCCTCTGTTTCCCAATCTGTTAAGTCAGTTGACTAGGTGACTTCTCAGCTCTAACCAGCTCTAACATTGAGGAACAATGTCTCATCTCCTTCCCTATTTTATTCATTACTGATGTCTTTTTTGTTCATTAAAGTGAGCCACTTGCCATTCTCAAAGTATTTACCAAAAGCAGGATTAAGCTTTTATTTTTTTTGACATTATTCTCATTTATGGTGCTTGCTTTTTGGTAAAAACAAGGCTATTTTATCATTCTGATGTCATTAACAGAAAATGTTTATTTAAAAAAAGAAGGAAAAAGAATGTGTAAATAGACTCCAGGTCTCATCAATGCAGGGGACAAAGTAATTGATAAAAATAGGACCCAAAAGAATGACTGATCATGTCCAGGCACAACTTTTAAAATATAAATAGTTTGGCTATTTTCCTCCTTTTTTATTCTTCAAGAACCAAGTGGTTTAGTTCCCTCTAATTGCCCACATAATAAATCTTATTTGGTTAAGACGGGTACAAAACTACGTCTGAAACCAATAAATTGTTTGTATTCTAATTCCCACATTTTGGCTTAAAGCAAGGTTTTCAATTTGTATGCCGAGGGATAGCCTGAAGCAAACTTTTACGGCTAAGTTATGAAACCACAAAGTGGTTTTCATAATGGAAGTGCTGACAGACCCTTAACTTATGGCCACGCTGAACTTGGAAGCCACTTTAGTATCTAAAAGCAGCTTTTCCATAAATGTAACATTTGGTTTCCCCCAGGATCCATCTTAGCACTTTAACTACCTGGGTCAATCAGCAGAGGAAATGAAAACTACGTATCCACATTTCCGAAAAGGCAAAGTAATATTTCATTCGTTTCCTCACAAATATTTATGAAGTGCCTACTATGTGACAGACGCTGTGCACGTCTGGGTGGTGAGGAGCACAGCATCTTGAGAGGTGATTCAGGCAGTGGTTTTCCATCTGTGCTTTTTGGAACTGCGTGCTCTGTGCTAGGGCTCCGGGAGGGGCCTCCAGGGCTGAGGAGGTGAGCAAGGACCTGGCCTGTGGGGGACCTTCCCCCCTCAAAAAAACAACCTGACAAACTCAGCTTTTAGTGTGTTTTATATGTTAGATTCCAAGTAAGATTTTGCTTGAATAAAAGAGCTCTGTGGTCAAAATCAAATTAGAACCCCCTGACCTAGTTTAATCTCCCTGTTTTAGAGACACCAAAATTGAGGCCCAGAGAGAGAAAGGGATTCACTAGAAGCCACACAGCCAGGATTTGAACCATACCTTTGGAGTCCTGGTATGGTACATCTGTAGTTTTAAAATACTCAATAGAGAGCTGCTAAATTGTGTCACGTCTGTTCTAATACAATTCCTGGTCCTCACCTGGACTTCAGACTTGCATCTAACTAATAAGAAGATTCCACGGTGTTTTCCAGAATATTTTAAAAACAGGCTCCAGAAAAGTAATGAATTTAAGCCTCAGTTATGCAGATGAGTTTTGTTCTTACTCCCCTGTTCTCCTGCAGAGAACTTGGCAGTGCAGTCCAGTTGGGAAGGCTCAGGCTGTGGGTTCCCTGCCCAGTCAGCTGCTGGGCAAGTTACTCAGTCTCTCTTAAACCTCTGTGATTTCATCCTTAAAATGGGAATGAAGATGACAATATCAAATCTTATAGGGTTGTGAAGAGGATTAAATGAAAACACGTATATAAAGCATTTAGCATGGTAACTGGACCAAAGTTAGGAACTTAATAAATAATAGCTAGTATCCCTATTATCCAAATCAAAACTCTGATTTTACATGTAAGACACTGGATCAAGTATTTTTTAAAAATTTTATTGGAATATAGTTGATTTACAGTGTTGTGTTAATTTCAGGTGTACAGCAGTTATATATACATATATTCATTCTTTTTCAGATTCTCTTCTCATACAGGTTATCACATAATATGGAGTAGAGTACCCTGTGCTATATAGTAGGTCCTTGTTGGTTATCTGTCTTACATGTACTAGTGTGTGTATGTTCATCCCAAGATCCTGATTTATCCCTTCTGCCCACATTTCCCTTTTGGTAACCATAAGTTTTCAATATCTGTAAGTCTGTTTCTGTTTTGTAAATAAGTTCATCTGTATCATTTTTAAAAATTAGATTCCACATGAGTGATATCATATATTTGTCTTTCTCTGACTTCACTTAGTATGAAAATCTCTAGGTCCATCCATGTTGCTGCAAATGGCATAGGTTCATTCTTTTTTATGGCTGAGTAATATTCCATTGTATATATGTACCACACCTTCTTTATCCATTCCTCTGTTGATGAACATTTAGGTTGCTTCCATGTCTTGGCTGTTGTAAATAGTGCTGCAATGAACACTGGGGTGCACATATCTTTTTGAATTATGGTTTTCTCCAGATATATGCCCAGGAGTGGGATTGCTGGGTCATATGGTAGTCCTATTTTTAGTTTTGTAAGGAATGTCCATACTGTTTTCTATAGTGGTTGTACCAATTTACATTCCCACCAACACAGTGTAGGAGGATTTCCTTTCCTCCACACTCTCTTCAGCATTTATTGTTCGTACACTTTGATGATGGCCATTCTGACTGGTGTGAAATGTCACTGTAGTTTTGATTTGCATTTCTCTGACAATTAGTGATCACATGAGTGATCTTTTCATGTGCTTTTTGGCCATTTGTATGTCTTCTTTGGAGAAATGTCTATTTAGGTCTTCTCGTTTTTTGATTGGGTTGTTTTTTTTTGACATAGAGTTGCATGAGCCGTTTGTATATTTTGGAGATTAATCCCTTGTCGGTTGCTTTGTTTGCAAATATTTTCTCCCATTCTGTGGGTTGTCTTTTCATTTTGTTCATGGTTTCCTTTGTTGTGCAGAAGCTTTTAAGTTTAATTTGGTCTCATTTGTTTATTTTTTTAAATTTTCATTACTCTAGGAGGTAGATCCAAAAAGATATTGCTGTGATTTACGATTTATGTCAAAGAGTGTTCTGCCTGTGTTTTCCTCTAAGAGTTTTATAGTGTCCAGCCTTACATTTAGGTCTTTGATCCATTTTGGGTTTATTTTTGTGTATGGTGTTAGAGAATGTTCTAATTTCATTCTTTTACATGTAGCTGCCCAGTTTTCCCAGCACCACTTACTGAAGAGGCTGTCTTTTTCTCCACTATACATTCTTGCTTCCTTTTCATAGGTTAGTTGACCATAGGTGTGTGGGTTTATTTCTAGGCTTTCTATCCTGTTCCAGACACTGTATCAAATATAAGTAAATTTGAGTGTGCTATGACATTAACTTATTTATTCTGGTGGCTGTTAAGTGATTTCATTAAATGGATTGATAGCTTAATCAAGTGGATAGTGCTTCAGTATGTATGGAGCTCTTCAATTAAACTATTAGTGGTTTGGAACCCTCTGGACACTCTGGAAGCCCCAGTGATTGATGAGGTCTCTGTCAGCTGTGACATCAGAGGCAACCCAGTGTGTTCCAGGCACTGGGCACAAAGCCCAGTACTCCTGTAAAGCAGTATGGCACCTACGACCCATTTCTCCATATACCTGCAAGTCTTACATGGTATGCTACTGCTAATAGCATTTGACTTACAATTAGAGCTGCTCTATTTTTATGTGCTCCTGAAAAACTTTGAATCAGCCTTTTCTTATAGAGCCATTAAGCCCCTTGTATTACCCTGTCCCCTTCCCTAACCACTTTCCCTGTCCCTGCCAGCACTGTGCACTCCTGTGGACAAGAACCCTAGGTTCCCATCCCCTACTCTAGCATTTTCCTGATGCTCAATAAACATTCACTGGCAGAATGAATGACAGGTCCACACCAAGTGAGAAAGGACTTTAAAGAGGCAATTCTTGCTTACGTTTTGCTTCTTAGTGTTTATTCTCTCTCTCCTCACTAGAAGGTAAGCTCCATGAGGGCAGGGATTTACATCTATGTCACTAACTGCAGTCTTCCTGGGACTGACTTAAGAGCAGGGCTTCACACCAGGCAGGCCCTCAATCAATATTTGTTGAATGGAGCCATCTCACTGTAGCATTTGATGGTTCTTCCTAAGCAGAAGAATATCTGCTTCCTGTGGGACTCTCCTCTCCTGGTTCCTTCCCTACTTCCCTGGTCTGTCCTCCATCTTCTTGGATGGCTCCTCTTTCTGCTCCCAGATCCCCACCTTGGGTGCTCCTAAGGGTTCTATCTTGGCAGCACTTGTTCCTGCAAAGATGGCATCCAGTCTCATGGAGTTACCTCTTTCTTCCCTGTGGCTGCGCTGTCAGGTAGTTCAGACCTCTCTCTTGCATACAAGTCCTCATTCCTGGCCGCCTGCTGGGCCCCACTTGATCTTCATACCCACCCTATCCATAGCTGAATACATCGTTTTTTCCCATCAAAGTCAGATCCTCTAGTTGTGGTTAAGAGCGGTGGCTTGGAAATTAGACCTGGGTCTGGGTCCTGGATCTGCCTCTTGCTATATCTATAGCTTTGGACAAATCTCTAACCCCTTTGAATCTATTTCCTTACCAAGAATGGAAGATAGATTTTGACAGTAATTCCTCCTTAAACTTGCTGAGATGATTAAGATACAGGCATAAATTGCCCAGTGTAGTGACCACGTTTGCATATTTCTGTTGATGCCGCCACCACTGCTCCTGTTGCCTAAGCTCAGTATTCTGCAGTCACCTTTGAGCCATGAGTTGCTTTGTCCTGGAATCACTCACTCGTACGGGGCTGGCTTTTTCCTTCGTGACTTGCTTCACACCTCTCCACTCCCACTGCACCAGCCTCCTGGAGACCAGTGTTCTAAGCTACTCAGTCCCATCCCTGCCTCCAGTTTCTTCTCAAATTCTCCCCCTCCTTCATCTCATCTTTGTGTTGCATAGACTTCTGGAAAGCAAGGAGAGAGGGAAGAGGTGCGAAGGCACTCAACCATGATTTCAGGGGCTTTTAAACACCTATTTAAAAGAGAAACTCGAGTTTGATTTGGAAAGTTCAATATATATTAATCAAAGCCATTGAGAGCAATTTTAGGTCAGCTAGCCTTCATTTAAAGAGAAAAGTGGAAAACAAAATATTGAACACCAAAAAAAAAAAGATTTCTTTCTCTCGCCCCTTAGTGAAACTCAGTTTCCAGCGAACTCATAAATTATGTCTTAATAGGTACAATTTAATGAAAAATATTCCTTGTTGTCTTAAGTGCCCAGTGCATAGTAAGGGCTTTAAAATGCCTACGTTTTCATATTTCTGTTGTAAAACCCAAAACACAAAGTAGCTTTCTGTCAAAGCTTTATTTGCTGCCTCTGCTATTGTTTCCCCCAAGGGAACTGCCCCTTTATGGATTAATAAAAGGTTAACAATAGCCTTAATGTGGCTAGGAAATGGCTGAATTTTCATTCTGGGGTTGAAATTATTTGTGTTCTTAAAAACCCATTGTTTCCTAGTGCTCAACTAAATAAAATACCTCACTTCTTTTTGAAAGGGAGGATATGAGAGCCTGTTTTTGTAACCAGAGGGTTCATCTTTATCAATATTTCTGAATTTTATGGGCTTTCAGGATAGTGTCACCAGAGACTATTTCTGTTCTGTGGCATCTGCACAGGAGTTGGCACAGATTGCCATCTGGCTCCTGCCCCTGGCACTCCACTAAATTACCTGGTCAGGCCACTGAAGAGCCCTGAATTGACAAATCTTGCGGATTCCTCTGTGCCAGGTGAAGGTGACACTGACTCCTTGAAATCCGTCGTCCTCTGGTTCCCTGTGTCATCCATCTGTGTAGTGATAGTTCTGTGCCTGGCCTGAGTGAGCTGCTGAGGTCATGAAGATAAGCAAGATATGGTTTTCACGCTTCATGAAATTATAACTAGCAGAGAATGTATATAGACCAGTGGGTGCAATGAGATGCTTCCAGTAGTGTGTCACAAGCCTCTGTGACAGTCATTTTCAAGGGGAGGAAAGCATGGAAGAAATATTGAATCTCTTGGGGAGAGACATGTGAAGTTTAACATTCCCCCCAAGCTTCTAATACACCCTATTAAGAAGTTGTCTCCCAACCATAGTTGAAAATCACTTCAGGGTAATGGGAGGTATTACTGATGGGAAAGTTTAGCAAAAGTGAACCTTGTGTAAGCAGAAAATTGAGAAGTGCTGCTCAAGGAAACAGAGCACACAGAAAGGAATGATTGATAGTTTCTATCACTGCTGCAGGGAATTGGGGAGACTGTCACAGAGGAGGTGATGTTTGGTTTGAATCTTGGAATATAGGCAGGAATTCATCAGATCAACTTGATGAGGGAAGCATTCAAGGCAGAGGGGACAGGTGAGGATGGCAGAGCTGAGAAGCAGTGTGTAAATGAGAGCTGTGTTTCTTAGCAAGGCCAGGCAGGAGATATAACAGTAGAAGGTGGAGGCCTTTACACCCTGCAGAGGAGTTTAGACTCCATCCAGGAAGCAAGGGGGAGACTTTGGAAAGTTTTAAGAACAGTAATATGGACTTCCCTGGTGGCACAGTGGTTAAGAATCTGCCTGCCAATGCAGGAGACACGGGTTCGAGCCCTGGTCCGGGAAGATCCCACATGCCATGGAGCAGCTAAACCTGTGCGCCACAACTACTGCGCCTGTGCTCTAGAGCCCATGAGCCACAACTACTGAAGCCCACGTGCCTAGAGCCCATGCTCCACAAGAGAAGCCACCGCAATGAGAAGCCCACGCACCGCAACGAAGAGTAGCCCCCGCTCACCACAGCTAGAGAAGGCCTGCGTGTAGCAACGAAGACCAACGCAGCCAAAAATAATAAATTTGTTAAAAAGAGAACAGTAATATGCTCCGATTGTCCTTTTAGGAAAACATCTGTGACTGCAAAATGGATATGGGCTAAACCTGCAAGTAATGTAAATCATTTCTGCCCATTATAGTCAAGTGGCCTACCAAACTGTAAGGGAGGCTAGGAAAGGTAGTTATGTGTCTAGGCAGAAAAAGAAATGGGATATTTTCTCCATCTTAGTCACCAAATCCCATTAATTCTGCCTCCCAAATATCATCTCAACCTTTCCGTGCTTCTTCATCTACAGTGCTACTTTCAGAGTTTGAGTTCTCATGGTCTCTCTCACCTCCTAAATAGCAAAACTCTCCTAATTCACCTCCTGCCTCCAGACTAACGCCTCTGCAATCAACCAACCCTCAGCGGTGCCAAGGGATCTTGCTAGAATAAAAATAGGAACATATCCTGCCCCTCCTTAAAAACCTTTAGTGGCTCGCTGTCCCCTTCTGAACCCCTTAGCAGGGCACACAGGGCCCTGCTTCCCCACCCCGACCTCATCTTCTGCCACTTCATCATGAACTCTTTGCTTCAGTCCTGCCAAGCGTGTCTCCTTTCCACACCATGGCCTCTGTGTTCACCCTTCTTTGCCTTTGCCCGTACTGTCCATCTGCCTGGAATTCCCATCTCCTCCTCACCCACCTGAGGAATGCCTAGGCATCCTTCAGGAGTCACCTTCCCTGGGCCAATTTCCTCCCAGTGAAGCTAACTTGTTCTGCTATCACTTTGCCCATATGTTCGCTCTTGTATTGCTCAGGGTCCTGGCAGAAAGGGAAACAGAAGAGACTTTAAATGAAGGGACTGTAAAAATTTGAGGGCTGCTTTTAGGGAAATAAAAAATGGACACTGGCTTGCTCTGGAGCTATTTCCAGCCTGGGCCTGAAGAGGTGGGGAGAGAAAGCTGGTAGAAGAGATGAAGGGGTGAGCTGGAGCATGGCCTTTGCTAAAGGAATGTAGCCAACTACCAAGCTGCAGACTGATGAGAGGGAACAGATGTCCTGGCCTCCCTGTCCTCCTTTCTCTCATCCCTTGATCTCCCAATTGGTCCAAACCAACCGGAAGGTAAAGGCTGAGGGAGCCCACTGATGCTGACCTTCAGGTAAGCTTCCCAGGGCACAGGGTGGGGTGGAGAAAGGGGGATGGATCTGAACAGGCAAATGCAGAGTATCCAGTATAGCTTTTTATGTCTTTATGTATTACCTAACACATTGCAACTATTTAAATACATATCTTTCCTGCCTAATTGTGAGTTCCTTGAATGCATTTTTTTTTTTATTTTTCTGAATCATGGATACCTAGTATAACCTTTAAAAGTTGCTAAAAATAATGGCTGGCTCCAGGTAGGGGGATCAATATGGTGGAGGAAACTCACCTTCTCCCACAAAAACACTATGAATACATCTACAAGTGGAACGAGTCACAAACATCTACTAAATAATGAAAGAAGACCTCAGACTTCTGAAAGGGCTAGAAAACCTCCACATAACCAGGTAGGACAAAAGGAAAAAGGAAAAGAAAGCACTGGGATGGGGCCTGCGTCCAGGAAGGCAGCTGTGAAGAAGGAAAGGTTCCCACACCTGTTCCTCACAGCAGGGGGACCAGCCTGGATGGGCGGGGGGAGCTTCAGAGCCTAGGAGGAGAGCACAGTAACAAGTTTGTGGGAGGCGAAAGAGAGAGTAACCTGCACAGAAGGTTGGCACTGCCACCCTGTGCTCCCCAGCCTGAGACACTCGTTGGTCAGTGTGGGCAGGGGCTGGGTGCTATAGCTCAGGCTCTGGAGGTCAGACCCAGGGAGAGGACCAGGGTTGGCTGTGTAGAAACAGCCTGAAGAGGCTGGACTGTGCCAACTGAGGGTGTATTCGGAAGAAGCCTGGGCCTACCAGAGGCAAAGTGCCATTATTGGGGGACACATAGGGAGAGGGTGGGACCACCACAAGAGCTTCTTTCCCTGTCAGCACTCCCAGGCAACAGGACACTACCTATAGGAGCTCCAGGGGCAGGCCATAATGATCAAGGGACCAATCCAAGAGGAAGACGTAATTGTAAATATATATGCACCCAACACAGGAGCACCTCAATATATAAGGCAAGAATCTCAATATAGAAGGGAAATACAGCCATAAAAGGAGAAATCGACAGTACCACACTAATAGTAGGGGACTTTAACACCCAACTTTCATCAGTGGACAGATCATCCAGACAGAAAATCAATAAGGAAACACAAGCTTTAAATGCCACAACAGACTAGATAGACTTAATTGATATTTATAGGACATCCATCCAAAAGCAGCAGAATATACTTTCTTAAGTGCACATGGAACATTCTCTGGGACTGATCACATGCTGGGCCACAAAGCAAGCCTCAGTAAATTTAAGAAAATTGAAATCATATCAAGCATCTTTTCTGACCACAACACTATGAGATTAGAAATGAATTACAGGGAAAAAAAGGTAAAAACACAAACACATGAAGGCTAAACAATATGTTACTAAACAACCAATGGATCACTGAAGAAATAAAAAATACCTACAGACAAATTACCATGAAAACACGACTATCCAAAACCTATGGGATGCAGCAAAAGAAGTTCTAAGAGGGAAGTTTATAGCAACACAATCTTCTTAACTTAGGAAATAAGAAAATTCTCAAACAACCTAACCTTACACCTAAAGCAACTACAGAAAGAAGAAAACCCAAAGTTAGTAGAAGGAAAGAAATCATAAAGATCAGAGCAGAAATAAATAGAGATGAAGAAAACAATAGAAAAGATCAATGAAACTAAAAGCTGGTTCTTTGAAAAGATAAACAAAATTGATAAACCTTTAGCCAGAGTCATCAAGTAAAAAAGGGAGAGGGCTCAAATCAATAAAATTAGAAATGAAAAAGAAGACACCATGGAAAGGATACAAAGAGATCATAAGAGACATACAGAGGATCATAAGAGACTACTACAAACAGCTATATGTCAATAAAATGGACACCCTAGAAAAAATGGACAAGTTCTTAGAAACATACAACGTTCCAAAACTGAACCAAGAAGAAACAGAAAATACAGACCAGTCACAAGTACTGAAATTATGGCTTCACAGGTGAATTCCATCAAATATTTAGAGAAGAGCTAACACCTACCTTCTGAAACTCTTCCAAAAAACTGTAGAGGAAGGAACACTGCCAAGCTCATTCTATGAGGCCACCATCACCCTGAAACCAGACAAAAAAAGAAAATTATAGGGCAATTTTCACTGATGAACATAAATGCAAAAATCAACAAAAATACTAGTAAGCCGAACCCAACAACACATTAAAAGGATCATACACCATGATCAGGTGGGGTTTATCCCAGTGATGCAAAGATTCCTCAATATCCGCAAATCAATCAGTGTGATACACATTAACAAAATGAAGAATAAAAACCATATGATCATTTCAATAGATGCAGAAAAAGCTTTTGACAAAATTCAACACCCATTTACGATAAAAACTTTCCAGAAACTGGGCATAGAGGGAACCTACCTCAACATAATAAAGGCCATATATGACAAACCCAGGGCTAACATCATTCTCAATGGTGCAAAGTTCCCTCTGAGATCAGGAACAAAGCAAGGATGTCCACTCTTGCCACTTTTATTCAGTATGGTTTTGGAAGTCCTAGCCATGGCAGTCAGAGAAGAAAAAGAAATAAAAGGAATCCAAGTTGGAAAAGAAGCAAAACTGTCACTGTCTGCAGATGACATGATACTATATATAGAAAATTGTAAAGATGCCACCAGAAAACTACTAGAGATCATCAATGAATTTGGTAAAGTTGCCGGATACAAAATTAATACACAGAAATCTCTTGCATTCCTATACACTAACAACAAAAGATCGGAAAGAGAAATTAACACATTATTGACCAGGGGATTTTTTTTTTTTTTTTTTTTTTTTTTTTTTTTTGCAGTACGTGGGCCTCTCACTGCTGTGGCCTCTGCTGTTGCAGAGCACAGGCTCCGGATGCGCAGGCTCAGCGGCCATGGCTCATGGGCCTAGTCGCTCTGCAGCATGTGGGATCTTCCCAGACCGGGACACGAACCCATGTCCCCTGCATCGGCAGGCGGACTCTCAACCACTGCGCCACCAGGGAAGCCCGGATTTTTGTAGAAACTAACACCTGTGGCCGTAATATGCCTCCAGTCAAAAATGTGTTAAGGAAACAATCTCATTTACCATAGTATCGAAAAAGAAAAAAAAAATGAAATAAACCTGCCTGAGGAGAACAAAGACCTGTACTCTTAAAACTGTAAGATGCTGATGAAAGAAATAGAAGATGACACAAACACATAGAAAGAGATACCATGTTCTTGGATTGGAAGAATCAATATTATCAAAATGACTATACTACCCAAGGCAACCTACAGATTCAATGCAATCCCTATCAAATTTCCAATGGCATTTTTCACAGAGTTAGATCAAAATATTTTTAAATTTGTATGGAAATACAAAAGACTCCAAATAGCCAAAGCAATCCTGAGAAAGAAAAATGGAGCTGGAGGAATCGGGCTCCTTGACTTCAGACTATACTACAAAGCTACAGTAATCAAAACAGTATGGTACTGGTGCAAAGCAGAAATATAGATCAATGGAACAGGACAGAAAGCCCAGAAATAAACCCACGCACATACGGTCAACGTATGACAAAGCAGTCAAGAATATACAATGGATTCAATAAGTGGTGCTGGGAGAACTGGACAGCTACATGTGAAGGAATGAAATTAGATCATTCTTTAACACCATACACAAAAATAAACTCAAAATGGATCAAAGACTTAAATGTAAGGCCGGACACTATAAAACTCTTAGAGGAAAACATAGGCAACACTCTTTGAACATAAATCGCAGCAATAACTTTTTGGATCTACCTCCTAGGGAACATATATCTCAACATAATAAAAGCCATTTATGACAAAGCCACAGCCAATATAATACTCAACAGTGAAAAGCAAAAAGCCTTCCTACTAAATTCAGGAACAAGAAAAGGATGCCCACTCTCACCACTTCTATTCAACATAGTATTGGAAGTCCTAGCCACAGCAATCAGACAAGGAAAAAAAAAAGGTATCCAAATTGGAAGAGGTGAAATTGTCACTGTTTGCAGATGACATGATACTATATATATAAAACCCTAAGGACTCCACACAAAAATCACTAGATCAAATAAATGAATTACGCAAAGTAGCAAAATACAAGATTAACATCCAAAAATCAGTTGCATTTCTTTACACTAACAATGAAATATCAGAAAGGGAATGTAAAAAAAAAAACCTTTTAAAATACCACCAAAAAAAATACTTCAGAGTAAACCTGACCAAGGAGGTGAAAGACTTACACGCTATCAACTACAAAACATTAATGAATTAAAAAGGATCCAAAGAAATGGAAAGATACCCCATACTCTTGGATTGGAAGAATTAATATTGTTAAAATGGCAATACTACCCAAAGCGATCTACAGATTTAATGCGATCCCTATCAAAATACCCATGACATTTTTCACAGAACTAGAACAATCAAAACTTTATATGGAACCATAAAAGACCCAGAATTGCCAAAGCAATCCTGAGGGAAAAAACAAAAGGAGGCATACCTCTCCCAGAGTTCAAACAATACTACAGAGCCACAGTAATCAAAACAATGTGGTATTGGTACAAAAACAGACATATGGATCAATGGACCAGAATACAGAGCCCAGAAATAAACCTAGACACCTACAGGCAATTAATCTTCAACAAAGGAGACAAGAATATAAAATAGTAATAAGTCTCTTTAACATGTGGTGCTGGGAAAGTTGGACAGCTGCATGTAAGTCCGTGAAGTTAGAACACACCCTCACACCACGCAAAAAATAAACTCAAAATGGCTTAAAGACTTAAACATAAAACATGACACCATAAAACTTCTAGAACTTGACACCATAACACTTCTAAAACTTCTAGAATTTATTCTCTGACATAAATCATACCAATGTTTTCCTAGGTCAGTCTCCCAAGGCAACAGAAATAAAAATAAACAAACGGGACCATATCAAACTTACAAGCTTTTGCACAGCAAAGGAACCCATATAAAAATGAAAAGACAACCTACAGAATGGGAGAAAATATTTACAAATGATGCAATAGACAAGGGCTTAGTCTCCAAAATATACAAACTGCTTATACAACTCAACAACAAAAACACAAACAACCCAATCGAAAAATGGGCCAAAGACCTTAATAGACATTTCTCCAAAGAAGACGTATGGATGGCCAGTAGACACATGAAAAGATGCTCAACATCACTAATTATTAGAGAAATGCAAATCAAAACTACAATGAGGTACCAACTCACACCAGTCAGAATGGCAGTCATTAAAAAGTCTACAAATAAATGCTGGAGAGGATGTAGAGAAAAGGGAACCCTCCTACACTGCTGGTGGGAATGTAAGTTGGTACAGCCACTATGGAAAACAGTATGGAGATTCCTCAGAAAATTAAAAATAGAATTACCTTGTCATCTAGCAGTCCCACTCCTGGGAATGTACCCAAACAAAACTATAATTCAGAAAGATACGTGCGCCCCTATGTTCACAGCAGCACTGTTGACAATAGCTAAAACATGGAAACAACCTAATGTCCACCAACAGATGAATGGATAAAGAAGATGTGGTACATATATACAATGGAGTACTACTCAGCCATAAAAAAGAACGAAATAATGCCATTTGCATCAACATGGATGCAACTAGAGATTATCATACTAAGTAAGTCAGAAAGGGAAAGACAAATACCATATAATATCACTGATATGTGGAATCTAAAATATGGCACAAATGAACCTATCTACAAAACAGAAACAGGCTCGCAGACACAGAGAACAGACTTGTGGTTGCCAAGGGGGAGAGCATTGGGGGAGGGAAGGACTGGGAGTTTGGGATTAACAGATGTAAACTATTATAGATAGGATGGATAAACAAGGTCCTAATGTATATAACACAGGGAACTATATCCAATCTCCTATGATAAACCATAATGGAAAAGAATATAAAAAAAGAATGCCTGTATGTGTATAACTGAGTCACTTTTGCTGAACAGCAGAGATTGGCATCATATTGTAAATCAACTATACTTAAATAAAAAAATAAAATTAAAAAATAAAAACAAAAATAAACAAATGAGACCGAATTAAACTTAAAAGCTTCTGCACAGCAAAGGAAACCATAAATGAAACAAAAAGACAACCCACAAAATGGGAGAAAATATTTGCAAACAAAGTGACTGACAGGGATTAATTTCCAAAATATACAAACAGCTCATGCAGCTCTATGTGAAAAAACAACAACAACAAAAACCAAACAACCCAATCCAAAAATGGGCAGAAGACCTAAATAGACATTTCTCCTAAGGAGACATACAGATGGCCAAAAAGCACATGAAAAGATGCTCAACATCACTAATTATCAGAGATATGCAAATCAAAACTACAGTAAGGTATCACCTACCACCGGTCAGAATGGCCATCATCAAAAAGTCTACAAACAGTTAAGTGCTGGAGAGGGTGTGGAGAAAAGGGAACCCTCCTACACTGTTGGTGGGAATGTAAATTGGTACAACCACTATGGAGAACAGTATGGAGGTTCCTTAAAAAACTAAAAATAGAACTACCATATGATCCAGCAATCCCATTCCTTGGCATATATCTGGAGAAAGACACAATTAGAAAATATTCATGCACCCCAATGTTCATTACAGCACTATTTACAACAGCCTAGACATGGAAGCAACCTAAATGGCCATTGACAGAGGAATGGATAAAGAAGATGTGGTACATATATACAATGGAATATTACTCAGCCATAAAAAAGAATAAAATAATGCCATTTGCAGCAACATGGATGAACCTAGAGATTATCACACTAAGTGAAGTAAGTCAGACTGAGAAAAACAAATATCATATGGTATGACTCATGTGGAATCTATTTTTTGAAAATGATACAGATGAACTTATTTACAAAACAGAAACAGACTTACAGGTATTGAAAACTTATGGTTATCAAAGGGGAAATGTGGGCAGGAGGGATAAATCAGGAGTTTGGGATTAATATACATACGCTACTATATATAAGATAAATAACCAACAAGGACCTACTGCATAGCCCAGAGAACTGTACTCAATATTCTGTGATAACCTATATGAGAAAAGAATCTGAAAAAGAATGAATATATGTATATCTGAATCACTCTGCTGTACACCTGAAACTAACACAACATTGCAAATCAACTACACTCCAATAAAACTTTTTAAAGAAATTGCTAAAAATAATGGTCCCTCATATTTCTCTTTTTTAAATAAGTTTTACTGAGATGTAATCCACATAGCATAGAATTCATCCTTTTAGAATGTGCAATTCAATAGTTTTTAGTATATTTACAAAGTTGTGCAACCAGCATCACTTATCTAATTTTAGAAAATTTCCCTCACCCCAGAAAGAAACCCTGTACCCCTTAGCAGTCAAACTCCATCCCCTCCTTCTCCTAGGCCCTGGCAACCACTAATGTACTTTCTTTTTTTATTGGAGTATAATTGCTTACAATGGTGTGTTAGTTTCTGCTTTATAACAAAGTGCATCAGCTATACATATACATATATCCCCATATCGCCTCCCTCTTGCGTCTCCCTCCCACCCTCCTTATCCCACCCCTCTAGGTGGTCACAAAGCACCGAGCTGATCTCCCTGTGCTATGTGGCTGCTTCCCACTAGCTATCCATTTTATATTTGGTAGTGTATATATGTCCACGCCACTCTCTAACTTCGTCCCACCTTACCTTTCCCCCTCCCCGTGTCCTCAAGTCCATTCTCTACATCTGCGTTTTTATTCCTGTCCTGCCTCTAGGTTCTTCAGAATCTTTTTTTTTTTTTTGATTCTATATATATATGTTAGCATATGGTATTTGTTTTTCTGACTTACTTCACTCTGTATGACAGACTCTGGGTCTATCCACCTCACTACAAATAACTCAATTTTGTTTCTTTTTATGGCTGAGTAATATTCCATTGTATATATGTGCCACATCTTCTTTATCCATTCATCTGTCAGTGGACACTTAGGTTGCTTCCATGTCCTGGTTATTGTAAATAGAGCTGCAGTGAACATTGTGGTACATGACTCTTTTTGAATTATGGTTTTCTCTCCCTCCCTCATAATATTTAAATGAAATATTCAACTACATTACTGCAGTCTATTTTTAAGTGTTGAAAAGGATTTCCTAGAGTTATCTTACCACGTGAAGCATACGGTAAGTTTTGTTTCATATTCCTGACTGCATTTTCTCATTTCTCAGCCAAACAGGTAGGACTCGTGAGATCGCAGTGGCTTCCAGGAATTATACCCCATACACACGAGTCCTGGAGTTAACCATGAAGAAAACTCTGACTTAAGCACTTGGAGACGTGCACTTTTCACTGATGGACAAAGGCCCTGGAACCCTGCGGCTTGAAGTCTGGAAAGGGTGACTGTTGCTTCGTCCTATACACTGTTTAAGCTGCAGTGGAAACTGCTGAGGTTCTGATCCACTTCTTAAACATGAAGGAAAGTGGAGGGGGAGGGGGAAGGCAGGAGAGAGAGGTTTCAAGGTCATATTTCAAACACCCAACCAGTGTGTGTACCCTGCTGTACTGGGCCGTCATTAGCTTTCCATGCGGACACTGAGTCCTATCAGGAGAATTTCCTCACTATTTTCTGTTTTACTAGACTTCGGCTGGGAGGAAATAAGGCATTACCTTGAAATTTCATGTTACTTATTGCCAGGATCATTTGTTACAGCATGAAGGTTTTATTTACCCGTAGAAGTATTAGAGGCGGTGTTTCTCTGCTACAGGGAAGCCTGTCCGCAGGAGTGCAGGCACATGGGGAAATGTGACGCTGGGAAGGAAGGGGCAGGTGCCGAGGACCTGTGCAGGGGTGTGGGAGCCTCGGCTGCAGCCGGTCCTCATGTGGGCAGACACGCTTCATTCTGACGTGCTAACCCCTTGGTTTACTTTGTGCCTTATGCCTTTAAGGGGCCAGCTGAAATCACTGTATTTATTCAACCTGTGATTTATTTTTTCTTTCTTTCTCACTTTAACTGAAAGAGAATTTTATATGTTGTGGAAATTTAATCACTTAACGTTTTTGATATTAATTGGTGTTTTTGTTAAAGGAATGAGTGATTTGTTCAAGCATGCTCTACTTTGATATTATAACCTATGTCACATGTTTAATAAATGCCATATATTTTGTTCTACTGATGCTATCATTGTGTGTCATCCATGACTGTGTAGAAGGGGTAGAGAACAGAATCGGGTTTTGGACTGTCCAGGTCAGGGCACCATAATCTTTCAATCAGTACAGTCCTTAGAATCATTTATAAACCATAAGAGAAGGGGTGTGTGTGTGTGTGTGTGTGTGTGTGTGTGTGTGTGTGTGTGTGTGTGTGTGTGTGTGTGTGTGTGTGTGTGTGTGTGTGTGTGTGTGTGTGTGTGTGTGTGTGTGTGTCTTTAAACCCTGAAATTTATCTAGTTAACCTACCTTCTAGAAACACTAAGATGCATTCATGTTTATAAAATTAAAAAAATCATTTTTACTTAAAAAAAAAAAAAAATCATGCTCCCTTGTGCCCAAACTCTCTACCCCTTACTCCCCTGCTTTAAAAAAAAGCCAAAGAAAGAAAGCAAAGCAACTCAGTTGAGTAAATCACCACAAGTCAGGACAGTGTCAAGAGGAAAACGCATATTTTGAAATCAAATTTTTATTTAAATTGTGGTTGTGGGACCTTGGGCATGTCATCAAAGCTCTCTGAATATCAACTTCATGTTCTAAAAACTTGGGATAATCACACCTACCCGGTGCTCGCTTCGGCAGCACATATACTAAAATTGGACCAATGCAGAGAAGATTAGCATGGCCCCTGAGCAAGGATGACACGCAAATTCATGAAGCACTCCATATTTTTTCCACAAAGTAAACTTAAAATGGCTTAAGGACTTAAATATAAGACATGACACCATAAAACTTCTAGACGTGAACACAGGCAAAACATTCTCCAACATAAATCGTACCAATGTTTTCTTAGATCAGTCTCCCAAGGCAATAGAAATAAAAATAAACAAATGGGACCTAACCAAACTTACAAGCTTTTGCACAGCAAAGGAAACCATAAAAAAAACCCAAAAAGACAACTTACAGTATGGGAGAAAATATTTGCAAACAATGTGACCATTAAGGGCTTAATTTCCAAAATACACAAACAGCTCATACAACTCAATAACAAAAAAACAAACAACCCAATCCAAAAATGGGCAGAAGACCTAAATAGACATTTCTCCAAAGAAGAAACACAGATAACCAATAGGCACTTGAAAAGATGCTCAACATCACCAATTATTAGAGAAATGCAAATCAAAACTACAATGAGGTACCAACTCACACCAGTCAGAATAGCCATCGTTAAAAATTCTACAAGTAACAAATGCTGGAGAGGGTGTGGAGAAAAGGAACCCTCCTACATTGTTGGTGGGAATGAAAGTTGCTGCAGCCACTATGGAAAATGGTGTGGAGATTCCTCAGAAAACTAAAAATAGAGTTACCATATGATCCAGCAATCCTATTCCTGGCCATATATCTGGACAAAACTATAATTCAAAAAGAAACATGCACCTCTATGTTCATAGCAGCACTATTCACAATAGCCAAAACATGGAAACGACCTAGGTGTCTATCAATAGATGGATAAAGAAGATACGGTACATATATACAATGGATTACTACTACTCAGTCATAAAAAAGAATGAAATAATGCCATTTGCAGCAACACGGATGCAACTGGAGATTATCATACTGAGTGAAGTAAGTTAGAAAGAGAAAGACAAATACCATATGATATCACTTACATGTGGAATCTAAAACATGACACAAATGAACCTATGAAACAGAATCTCGGAGATAGAGAAGAGACTGGTGGTTGCCAAGGGGGAGGGCGTTGGGGGAGGGATGGAGTGGCAGGTTGGGGTTAGCAGATGTAAGCTTTTATACATAGAATGCACAAACAACAAGGTCCTACTGTATAGCACAGAGAACTATATTCAATATCCTACGATAAACCATAATGGAAAAGAATATACATATCTATAACTGAATCACTTTGCTGTACAGCAGTAATTAACACAACACTGTAAATCAACTACACTTCAACTCAAAAAAGGAAAATCACGCCTGATAGGCCAATGTGAGTGCCAACTGAGGTAGGTCACGCAGAGGCCTGGCCTGGGGATGGACGCAGAGGAGGGTGCTGCCATTCTGAGGTGTGTTTTAAAGCACTGTTGACTCCTGGCTACCTTCACTCTTTGAGCTGCTCTAGCATGAGAAACCGTTTCCTAGCGCAGCCCCAAGGAGGAGCATTTCAGGAAAAGGCAGGCCTTGGGACCAGGAGGTAGGGAAGCAGGACTCAGAGTGGCAGAAGGTATGGCAACCCCTGGGCCCCTGGAGAAGCTGGTGTGGAAACAGCTTCTAAATGAAACATGGCATAAAGAATGTCGGTTTTAATACAACAAAGACTGTTCTGCAAGCACTCCACATCACCGCCCCCGTCCCGTTTTTTCTTTTCTTAAAACAGTCAAAAAAAGGAAAAAAATTAGTGATTTTAAATTCAAAGGATGCCAGGGATCATTCCATAGCATTAAAGGTGTCCCTGGGCCCTTTATACTTTTATATATACCTTCAACATGTGGAGAATTTTAAAGATTATTTGAACTATTTAAAAAGACCACTGAAGAGACTTCCTCAGTGGTACAGACTTGAAACTGAAAAAAACCAGAGCTGATCCTTCTCAACCCTTTGTCAAAATTAGTGACACTCAACCCACCATCTGAAAGAGTGCCGTTTGTTCTTCAACCTCCTCATAAGCACGGGTATCGTGTAGAACTAGGGGAATGATCTCTAATATTACACAGCAAATTTATCTAACTGAAATGAAAAACAGCAGTGTGTTTTTTTTTTAAAAATGTATTCCTATGATAATGCCTCAATTAATATTCTCATTCCAATCCTTCCAGACTTTCTTAAACACACCCCCCTCCCCCATTCATTTTCTTTTAGCACACATAGGACCCTATACTGAGCAGCAGAATTGTGGTATTCAGGAACGTGGGCTCTGGAGACTGTTTCAGCTTAGTCACTAGTGTGTGGCTTGAGCACAGAACCTCTTTGAGTCCCTGTAAAATGGGATCAGTGACAGTTCTTTCCCAACTGTCACCGTGTGCAGATTAAATGAGCTAATATCTGTGGAGTTCTTAGAATAGTGCTTGGCACATAGTAAGCACTTAGTAAGTGCTACCTATTGTCACTACATACTTTTGTAACCACATATATAATCACTTACATATCATTCTATATAGATACAGATGTATAGAGCTACACCACTATTTCTTACAGCTAGCTGGATTCCAGTTTATTGAGGTACTATGGTTTACTTGACCTATCCCCTGATGTTGGAATTTTGGAGGCTGTCTTTACTCTTTTTAAAGCAATCCTCTGCTGAACCGTCTTGTACACATGTCTTTGTACACTTGCCTAGGATAAATTCCTAGAAGAGGAATCGCTGGGTCACGAGTTAGGCACATTTAAGTCTTTTCATGTACGTGGTTCCAACTTGGCCTCTGGAAATTGGAGTCCACTGAAAGCTCTCACCAACAGTATGAGGATGTTCTTTCCTGACTCCGTTGCCAACACTGGGAGTCAGAAATGAAGGTGTGTATAAAATTGCCTGCTTTACGCAGGCACGCCCCCCCAAACAGGCAGTGAATAAAGTTCCTTCAGGATATTGTCTTTGGATACCTGAGCTCGGGACCGTGCAGGTGTGAGATGCAGGCCTTTAAGTGTCCTCAGGGCCCAGAGAGTACCGGGCAGCCGAATGGAAATAGGACTGGGCTTACTTAGAAGAAGCTGGTGTCCCAGTCGGAAGCAAGAGTCAGCCATTGGGACAAAAAATTCAGGCCACGTGCCTGACATGGGGTTTGAGTCTGGGTGGCACATGCCCCAGAGGGTTCCTTTCAGGGCTAGCTGGGAAGAGAGGAACATTTGGGAAGTCTCTGGAGTTTGGTGATGTGACACGGTCTCCCCGACAGAGGGTGCACCAACCAAGACTGGACCTGAGCTGGTCCACGTGTCTGTCTACTCTGGGCACCCTCTTTCTCCCCACCAAATGCCATTGGCCTGCTCCAGGAGTTCTAGGGTGGTCCCCAAGACAGAGGGTGGGGTGAGGGGTGTGACAGGAAGGGCAGGATTCCTTCCTGTCCTACTTCAGGCCACATCAGACCATAGTGATCTCCCTGACATCCAGACTCAGAGGCCAGTTCAGTTCAAGCAGTGCATGCCAGGTGCTGGGGACACACAGATGTGTACCCTCAATACCCTCATCCTCATCGAAAATTATTCCCAGTGAGTCTGTCTCCTCCTAGTCTTTGATGTCTCTGAATCCCAGGGGTACTTTTTTCCTGCTCCCCTCTTTTCTACTCTCACATCAAAAGACTGACCATCGTGTCCATTTCCTTTCTCTTCATCCATGTAAGCTCCTTAGGGGCAGTTTCCTATAAAGGAGGGGACTCATTCCACACCTCAATAAGCATGGAGAAATCTACAAATGAAAAGTATCCAGAAGGAGGCTTCGCTGGGGGAAGTAAAGGAGACCAAGAGTTACGGACCTAGGCACAGCATGCAAGCAGTCAATCTTCATAGCAGTTCTGTGTAGAAAATGTCACTACCACCATTTTGTGGTTAAGGAAATGGAAACTCAAAGAGAGATGAAAATTGCCTGAAACCACCCAGGCCCGTCTGATTCCAGAACAGGGGTGGGAAGCCTGGAGTCGGTATTGCCACTAAATTGCAATACTCCCTTGGGCGGGTCACCTCTGCTCTCAGGTGCAGGGCTCCCATGAGCAGCTCTGCCTAGGAAGGAAATGGAATTCCACCCGCCCCCACCCCCCGCCCCGCAGAGGCCTGCTGTGATGATCATGCGAAGCAGCATGGGAAAAGTTTCCAGCACTGCGCCAGAGACATGCCTACAATCGATACCAACAACTGACCCCTGCTATTGGTACTAGTCACTACTGTGAAGGAGGTGTTGCACATGAATATTTTTAAACCCAAGGATTTCCTCTTATTGGACACACATTAGAGACAATGAATAATGCTTACTTGTGAGTAGGATTGTGCAGAAGGAAAGTAGGGCAAAAAAAAAAAAATTGTGTCTGGATAAACATAAGATTAAATAAACCATAGACTCCTTTTCCTTATATGGAAATTTGAGAATAACTCACTTGACTTTGTCAGAGGAGGACAAGCCCCAAAGAAAGACTGGAGATATGCTTCTGGAAAGAGAGACCAGAGGCAAAGAGACCACAGGGAGACGGCTGCAAAGTTTGGAGGTAATTTGTTAGGCAGGATTAGATTACTAATACATGGTATGAAGTATAAATCAAAGAGGTTTTTGCATATGGATGTCCAATTAATTGTTTTAGCACCATTTGTTGAAAAGACTACCCATTTTCCACTGAATTGCCCTTGTACCATTGTTGGAAATCAACTGCCCATACATGCATAGGTCTATTTCTATACACTCTGTTATACTGATCTAGTTGTCTATCTTAACACCAGTCCCACACTCTCTTGATTACCGTAGCTTTATCTTAAGCCCTTGAAGTCAGGTAGTATAGGCTTTTCAACTCTGTTCTTTTTCAAAGTTGTTTTGGCTATTCTAGGACCTTTGAATTTCCATATGAATTTTACAGTCTGTCAGTTTCTACCTATGGGCTGCTGGAATTCTGACTGACACTGCACTGAATAGATAGATCCCCAAGGAGAAAACCAAGACCCACTGCTGAGTATCAGGCCAGCTTGCAGCTGGTGGGACTAGGTGAGTTCCTGAATGCTGGGGCTGCTTCTCTCTTCTTCAGTTGGGAAGGTACCAGGTAAAAACTTCCATAATGTATTCAGATGAAGGTATAGTATAATCTTTGTGGAATTCTGAACAAAATATTATAAGAAACATTAATTTGTGCCCAAAGGCCATAAAACTGATGTAATTTGAATGCAATAAAATATAAATAAATGGCAAACAGTTCTTAGGGGTTTTCTCTTAATTTTTCAACACATACTTTTGAGTTTTAACATACAGCATTTACAGCATTCACCTTCCTGAATTAGGGGTGTGGGGGGCTGAGAAATAATTAGTAGGCAATTTTTTGGCCCTGGGACTTTTCTTGTAAATGTTTTCTTTGGCAGCCATTCTCTTGAGAACAGGAAGTTACTCTCTTGTTACAGATTTAAGACTTTTCTGAGCCAAATAACAGAAAGCTGGATTAGTTCTGAAATGAAGGGGGAAAAAAACAACTCTTGGCTCTTGCTGGAGATTAATGACATCTTGCAAATATTTTAATTCTCCCTTTTCCCCTCTAACTTGCCACCTCCTAAACAATGCATGTTCAGCCTGAAAAATCTTAACTGGTCACTTTGTGGCCCAACCCTAAAATAAAATATCTTTATGGTACCCACAAATTTATTTAAACATTTTTGGAGGGCTGGGGGAAGGAAATAAGGGCTGTCTCAAGTTGACCTTTTTTATCACAAAATCCCAATACGGAATTTAAAACAGAAAATGTAGTTGTAAAGATGCTAATGTTTCTACAGTAATCATAAAGATTCATAATTTTCTTTGACCTTTTAAAATGGCTTTTGCTATAGATAAAAATGTTCAATCAAGCTTTGTAAACAAACTCTATATATTAGAGATGCTTGCAAACAATTTCTTAGCAATTGTTCAAAATAACAAGATTATATCCTTTGACTAGAGCATTTATTAGTCTGACTACAAATCATGCTAACTGGTTTTTCCCAGAAAAGGTTCAGTTCTTTTGAATTAATATCCACTTTTTACACTTGATTCTAGCAAAAACAAACCGCGCCCCCCAAAACCAAACTTGCAATATCAATGAAGTTTACAATCTGTGGGGACATTAACTCTATGAATCACCTGACAACCATTTGTAGGGATTCCTTTTTGGGGGGGGGGCGGGGGGGCCGCACCGCACAACATGCAGGATCTTAGTTCCCTGATCAGGGATCGAACCCGTGCCCCCTGCAATGGAAGCGTGGAGTCCTAACCATTGGACTGCCAAGGAATTCCCTGTAGAGATTCTTAAAACACAGAAGGCCTTAGGAAAACAGATTTAGAGGTAAAGAACACCTTCCTATAACAAGTGATCTAGGAAGTGATTGAGAAGTTTCCATGGTATCACAGTCATCCTTCAGTATCAAGAGAAGGTGGGGGAATTGGTTCCAGGCCCCATATTCCCACAAATACCAAAATCCACAGATGCTCAAGCCTGTTATATAAAATGGTGTAGTATTTGCATAAACTTATGCACATTTTCTCGTATAATTTAAATCATCTCTAGATTATTTACATACCTAATACAATGTAAATGCTTTGTAAATAGTTTCCCACTCACAGGCAAATTCAAGTTTTGCTTTTCGGAACTTTCCAGAATTGTTTTTTCTTTTTCTGAATATTTTGGTTCCAAGGTTTGTTGAATCCGTGGATGTGGAACCCACATATATGGATGACTGACTGTAATTGCAGCCTCTCAAAAAAAAAAAAGAGTTGGCCCACATTTTTCATTTATACTTGCATCACACACCCAAATGTCCTGGTGCCCAGGAAGTTTGCATCAAGGTGGCAAGGGTCAAAAAAAAAGGTGGCAAGGGTCTGTGGTAGGATAACGGGGGTGAGTGGCTGGTGGCAGGAAGAGGCAAGAAGGGTGCTCATCAGGATTATAAGTACATGTCCATCTTAAAGTCACTCAAATTCATTATTTTGAAAAACTCTGTGCTGCTGAGCAAATTCATCTGTAGATTGGATGTGGCCAAAGACCCGGAATTTGCAACCCTTTATTTACACTATCTAATGTTTTTCTTTCTGTGCATTATAAAGAAAATACTTATTCCTTCAAACCACCTTTTTCTCCAGTCAGCTTGAAGTGATGTTCCTCCCACATCATTCATTACCCTTTGTCTGTCTTCTGCTATTTTGACAACTTCAGGTTTTTTTAACCTTATAAACAATCTTAAATTACTCAGAGCTGTCATCCATTAGATATAAAAATTAAATTAAGCCCAAGAATTCTAGGTGATGGAAAACATGATCCAGTCCCACAAGATATGGGCAACCACAGGAGTCCAGCAAAGGTTGATAATACCCTAAACTTCATCAATGTTGGATGACTATTTATTTAAAGGGAGCTACCTGCTTCCTGGTTTACTGCATACCAAATATTTCTTCAACATTTATGAACTTAAATAGATGCAGATGTTGTCAAAGAATAACATCAGTCATCCTCGAATACTATAATTTAAGCACTGAAATGCACCTTAGAGTTTGTCTGGTTCAATACCCTCATTTTAAATGGGAGAAAACTGAGGCCTGGGGAAATTAACTGGCCACAAAGTTAGCGGTACACAAACCCTCTCCTCCCAAAATCATGGCTGGAGATTGACAAATTTCACCACCACCCCTTCACTTCTCTGGTCTGGATCACCTTTACTCTCTATATACTATGCTTGACTAGTCTCTCCTCCAAATTTTGGAGAAGAAAATCAAGGATGACATTTTTTTCCTTGGTCATTCTCCCAACTCTATATTATATGGGCATCCCTTGCTCCTTTTCTCCTATTCCCCCTAGCTGAAGCTTTTCAGAGCTAGCTGTGTTCTTTTTCATGCAAGCCAGAAAATTAAAGGTGACCAGATACTTGATTCCGGCCAGGTCTCATGAGAGGAGAAGGGTGGTCAGTTTTCTCTAAGTCCATTTTGCTGCCGATCACCAGTTTCTTTATTTTATGGCCTCTGATGTACATCAGATTCCAAAGAGTGAGACATACAGTGTGCCAGCATTGTGGTAGAGACCTGGTTCTACTTTCCCTCCACTAACAGCACAACTCTCAAATCCCTCTCCCATGAAACTTGAAAGGAAATTATTAAATTTCACCCTTTAGTGACTTTGCAAATTACCTCCCTTAAACAATGTACAGGATATTTTATGAAGAATCTTAGACAAGGTCCACTTACGTATAGGAGGGTCTGCCCTCCAGCAGGGACTCTGAACCAATTCTAAGCAAAGTTTGGTTTTGACATCCTCCCTTTTTGCCTGGCCTACATATTCTCCAAATTGTGAAAAGGAGGCCTTCTGTGGTCTTCCTGGCACCTGAACTCTCTGTTATAACACTTTCTCTGGTCTACTCTTCCTCTCCAATTGCTCAAAATTCTCTCCATTTTCTCGCTTTCCCTCCTAACAAAAGCCCACTCTTTTAGTGCAAGTCATCACCTCTGCTAGCCTTTTGTGAGAAAGCCATTTGGAACAAATTCATACTCAACTGTAAATGACTGATAGGCCACAACCCTTCTAGAAATATCTACTGTCTCAAAGGAAGATCCTTTTTAACCTAGTAATTTTCTTATTGGTGGAATTTTAGCCAATGCATCAAAGGGAAGTGAAATAAGTCAGGAGAGGGGAAGATATTTTACATCTTATTCAAGATTCTGTCTCCTGAAACAGACTCAGACATAGAGAATAGACTTGTGGTTGCCAAGGGGGAGGGGTTTGGGAGAGGGAAGGATTGGGAGTTTGGGATTAGCAGATGCAAACTAGTTTATATAGGATGGATAGACAACAAGGTTCTACCCTATAGTACAGGGAACTATATTCAATATCCAATATGATAAACCATAATGGAAAAGAATATGGAAAAGTATATATAACTGAATCACTTTGCTGTACAGCAGAAATTAACACAACATTGTAGATCAACTATCCTTCAATAAAATGTAAAAAAAGAGAAAAAAAAAGATTGTCTCCTAATGGGAGAGGGAGGAGGAGGAGCCTCAGCTACAGGGTCTGTATATTCTGTACCACACAGCAGTATATGTGAGCTTTCAAGGACTTTTTTTTTCTGATTTGTGAGTTTATTCATATGAAAAATCATAGAAAGGTGTTATTCAATCACCATTAGTCACATATCTAACCATTAATCTTCATTAATGTTGCTAATTACAAAGTAAATCACCTGAACTTTAGAGAATCAAACATTTAATTTTTTTTCCTGAATTCTCTCTTCACATGCTAACAAAAATATCATAAAACACTGTGGTGGCCTGAAATGGGAAATTTGTCACCAAACAACACTCAACCGTGTGAAAGTCTGAAGAGATAAGAATTCTTTCCCTTTGACTTGAACCTTATTTGGCTGGAATTTTCTCACCAGAGTCTTCCTATTTTTTTTCCATGGGCAACTGCCCCCTTGATTAATCCCATTTCCCTCAGTCTTAGTTTTTCCAAGCAGCTGAGCAAACAAAGATGCAGGCAGCCATTTTAACGTACTTCCTCCCTCAAGCCCTCTGGGATGGGCCGTCTGTTCATCCTGTTCATAAACCAATGGCCTGAATGTGCTTGGAGAAAGCAGCAAGGATCTTCTGTCAGGATTAATTTTAATAGCCCACAGTCTGTCACTGGGGAATCACAGCCCTGGTAATTGGCTTTAAATTACTATTTGCTGATAAAGAGGGAGATATGAGCTGAAAATTTGGTTCCTCATTTCAAACAGTTTGGATAACTAATGCAAGAATTTACTTTTAGTGTGGAGTGCATGCACTTTACAGCCTAAACCCTTGGGTAGCTGAAGAAAACCTTTTGTTGCAGTGGGATCACACTGAAATACAAAGAGGAGAAATGTGACATTTTATAGAAGTATAGAATTTTAGAACTGGAAGGGAAATGAATCTGTGAATTCTGCAGATGGCTTCACAGGCGAATTCTATCAAACATTTAGAGAGGAGCTAACACCTATCCTTCTCAAACTATTCCAAAATATAGCAGAGGGAGGAACACTCCGAAATTTGTTCTACGAGGCCACCATCACCCTGATACCAAAACCAGACAAAGATATCACAAAAAAAGAAAATTACAGACCAATATCACTGATGAACATAGATGCAAAAATCCTCAACAAAATACTAGCCAACAGAATCCAAAAACGCATCAAAAGGAACATACACCATGATCAAGTGGGATTTGTCCTAGGAATGCAAGGATTCTTCAATATACACAAATCAATGTGATATACAATATTAACAAATTAAGGAATAAAAACGATATGATCATCTCAATAGATGCAGGAAAAGCTTCTGACAAAATTCAACACCCATTTATGATAAAAACTACCCAGAAAATGGGCACAGAGGGAACCTACCTCAACATAATAAAGGCCATATATGACAAACCAACAGCTAATATCATTCTCAATGGTGAAAAACTGAAAGCATTTCCACTAAGATCACGAACAATATAAGGATGTCCACTCTTGCCACTGTTATTCGACGTAGTTTTGGAAGTCCTAGCCACGGCAATCAGAAGAAAAAGAAATAAAATGAATACAAACTGGAAAAGAAGCAGTAAAACTGTCACTGTTTGCAGATGACATGATACTATACATAGAAAATCTTAAAGATGCCACCAGAAAACTACTAGAGCTAAACAATGAATTTGGTAAAGTTGCAGGATACAAAATTAATGCACAGAAATCTCTTGTATTCCTATACACTAACAACGATAGATCAGAAAGAGAAATTAAGGAAACAATCCTATTCACCATCGCAACAAAAAGAATAAAATACCTAGGAATAAACCTACCTAAAGAGGCAAAAGACCTGTACTCAGAAAACAATAAAACACCCATGAAAGAAATCAAAGATGACATAAACACATGGAGAAATACACCATGTTCTTGGATTGGAAGAATCAGTATTGTGAAGATGACTATACTACCCAAAGCAATCTACAGATTCAATGCAATCCCTATCAAATTACTTATGGCATTCATCACAGAATTAGAAAAAACAATTTTACAGTTTGTATGGAAACACGAAAGATCCCAAAGAGCCAAAGCAATCTTGAGAAACAAAAACGGAGCTGGAGGAATCAGGATCCCCGACTCCAAACTATACTACAAAGCTATAGTAATCAAGACAGTATGGTACCAGCACAAAAACAGAAAAATAGATCAATGGTACAGTAATAGAAAGCCCAGAGATAAACCCACGCACATGTAGTCACCTAATTTATGACAAAGGAGGCAAGAACATACAATGGAGAAAAGACAGCCTCTTCAATAAGTGGTGCTAGGAAAACTGGACAGCTACATTTAAAAGAATGAAATTAGAACACTCCCTAACACCATACACAAAAATAAACTCAAAGTGGATTAAAGGTGTAAATGTTAAGACTGGACACTATAAAACTCTTAGAGGAAAACATAGTAAAAACACTCTTTGACATAAACCACAGCAGGATCTTTTTTGACTCACCTCCTAGAGTAATGAAAATAAAAACAAAATTAAACAAATAGGACCTAATTAAACTTAAAAGCTTTTGCACAGTGAAGGAAACCATAAACAAGACCCTCAGAATGGGAGAAAATATTTGCAAAGGAAGCAACAAAGGATTAATCTCCAAAATATACAAATAGCTCATTGAGCTCAATATCAAAAAAACAACCCAATCAAAAACTGGGCAGAAGATTTAAATAGACATCTCTCCAAGGAGGACATACAGGTGGCCAAGGGGCATACGAAAGGATGTTCAACATCATTAATTATTAGAGAAATACAAATCAAAACTACACTGAGGTATCACCTCACACCAGTCAGAATGGCCATCATCAAAAAGTCTACAAACAATAAATGCTGGAGAGGGTGTGGAGAAAAGCGAACCCTCCTGCACTGTTGGTGGGAATGTAGATTGATACAGCCACTATGGAGAACAGTGTGGAGGTTCCTTAAAAACTAAAAATAGAACTGCCATACGACCCAGCAATCCCACTACTGGGCATATACCCTGAGAAAACCATAATTCAAAAGGACACATGTACCCCAATGTTCACTGCAGCACTATTTACAATAGCCAGGTCATGAAAACAACCTGAATGTCCAACGACAGATGAATGGATAAAGAAGATGTGGTACAGAGGATCGGTGCCAACTGGCACTCACCAGCCCGAGAGGCTTCTCTGCTCCCCCGCCGGGGCTGGCGGGGCTGGGAGTTGAGGCTCAGGCTTCAGTCGGAGCGCAAGGAGAGGACTGGGGTTGGCGGCGTGAACACAGCCTGCAGGGGGTTAGTGTGCCACGGCTGGCCGGGAGGGAGTCCGGGGAAAAGTCTGGACCTGCCAAAGAGGCAAGAGACTTTTTCTTCCCTCTTTGTTTCCTGGTGCGCGAGGAGAGGGGATTAAGAACGCTTCTTAAAAGGAGCTCCAGAGACGGGCGCGAGCCGCGGCTAAAAGCGCGGACCCCAGAGACAGGCATGAGACACTAAGGCTGCTGCTGCCTCCACCAAGGGGCCTGTGTGCAAGCACAGGTCACTATCCATGCCCCCCTTCCGGGGAGCCTGTGCAGCCCGCCACTGCCAGGGTCCCGGGATCCAGGGACAACTCCCCCGGGAGAACGCACGGCGCGCCTCAGGCTGGTGCAATGTCACGCCGGCCTCTGCCGCCGCAGACTCGCCCTGCACTCCGTGCCCCTCCCTCCCCCCCGGCCTGAGTGAGCCAGAGCCCCCGAATAAGCAGCTCCTTTAACCCCGTCGTGTCTGAGCAAAGAACAGACGCCCTCCGGCGACCTACACGCAGAGGCGGGGCCAAATCCAAAGCTGAGCACCTGAGAGCTGTGAGAACAAAGAAGACAAAGGGAAATCTCTCCCAGCAGCCTCAGAAGCAGATTAAAGCTCCACAATCAGTTTCATGTACCCTGCATCTGTGGAATACATGAACAGACAACGAATCATCCCAAATTAAGGAGGTGGACTTTGAGAGCAAGATTTATGATTTTTTCCCCTTTTCCTTTTTTTCTGTGTGGATGAAAGGCTCTTGATGCTGCAGCCAGGAGTCAGTGCTGTGCCTCTGAGGTGGGAGAGCCAACTTCAGGACACTGGTCCACAAGAGACCTCCCAGCTCCACATAATATCAAACGGCGAAAATCTCCCAGAGATCTCCATCTCAACACCAGCACCCAGCTTCACTCAACGACCAGCAAGCTACAATGCTGAACATCCTATGCCAAACAACTAGCAAGACAGGAACACAACCCCACCCATTAGCAAACAGGCTGCCTAAAATCATAATAAGTCCACAGACACCCCAAAACACACCACCAGACGTGGACCTGCCCACCAGAAAGACAAGATCCAGCCTCATCCACCAGAACACAGGCACTAGTCCCCTCCACAAGGAAGCCTACACAACCCACTGAACAAACCTTAGCCACTGGGGACAGACACCAAAAACAATGGGAACAATGAACCTGCAGCCTGCAAAAAGGAGACCCCAAACACAGTAAGATAAGCAAAATGAGAAGACAGATAAACACACAGCAGATGAAGGAGCAAGATAAAAACCCACCGGACCTAACAAATGAAGAGGAAATAGGCAGTCTACCTGAAAAAGAATTCAGAATAATGATAGTAAAGATGATCCAAAATCTTGGAAATAGAATAGACAAAATGCAAGAAACATTTAACAAGGACCTAGAGAACTAAAGATGAAACAAACAACGATGAACAACACAATAAATGAAATTAAAAATACTCTAGATGTGATCAATAGCAGAATAACTGAGGCAGAAGAACGGATAAGTGACCTGGAAGATAAAATAGTGGAAATAACTACTGCAGAGCAGAATAAAGAATGAAAAGAACTGAGGACAGTCTCAGAGACCTCTGGGACAACATCAAATGCACCAACATTCGAATTATAGGGTTTCCAGAAGAAGAAGAGAAAAAGAAAGGGACTGAGAAAATATTTGAAGAGATTATAGTTGAAAACTTCCCTAATATGGGAAAGGAAATAGTTGATGAAGTCCAGGAAGCACAGAGAGTCCCATACAGGATAAATCCAAGGAGAAATACGCCAAGACACATATTAATCAAACTGTCAAAAATTAAATACAAAGAAAACATATTAAAAGCAGCAAGGGAAAAACAACAAAACACACAAGAGAATCCCCATAAGGTTAACAGCTGATCTTTCAGCAGAAACTCAGCAAGCCAGAAGGGACTGGCAGGACATATTTAAAGTGATGAAGGAGAAAAACCTGCAGCCAAGATTACTCTACCCAGCACGGATCTCATTCAGATTTGATGGAGAAATTAAAACCTTTACAAACAAGCAAAAGCTGAGAGAGTTCAGCACCACCAAACCAGCTCTACAACAACTGCTAAAGGAACTTCTCTAGGCAAGAAACTCAAGAGAAGTAAAGGACCTACAATAACGAACCCAAAACAATTAAGAAAATGGGAATAGGAACATACATATTGATAATTACCTTAAATGTAAATGGACTGAATGCTCCCACCAAAACACACAGATTGGCTGAATGGATACAAAAACAAGACCCATATATATGCTGTCTACAAGAGACCCACTTCAGACCTAGAGACACATACAGACTGAAAGTAATGGGATGGAAAAAGATATTCCATGCAAATGGAAATCAAAAGAAAGCCGGACTAGCAATTCTCATATCAGACAAAATAGACTTTAAAATAAAGACTATTAGAAGAGACAAAGAAGGACACTACATAATGATCAAGGGATTGATCCAAGAAGAAGATATAACAATTGTAAATATTTATGCACCCAACATTGGAGCACCTCAATACATAAGGCAAATACTAACAGCCATAAAAGGGGAAATTGACAGTAACACATTCATAGTAGGGGACTTTAACACCCCACTTTCACCAACGGACAGATCATCCAAAATGAAAATAAATAAGGAAACACAAGTTTTAAATGATACATTAAACAAGATGGACTTAATTGATATTAATAGGACATTCCATCCAAAAACAACAGAATACACATTTTTCTCTAGTGCTCATGGAACATTCTGCAGGATAGATCATATCTTGGGTCACAAATCAAGCCTTGGTAAATTTAAGAAAATTGAAATTGTATCAAGTATCTTTTCCGACAACAACGCTATGAGACTAGATATCAATTACAGAAAAAGATCTGTAAAAATACAAACACATGGAGGCTAAACGATATACTACTTAATAACGAAGTGATCACTGAAGAAATCAAAGAAGAAATTAAAAAATTCCTAGAAACAAATGACAATGGAGACATGATGATCCAAAATCTATGGGATGCAGCAAAAGCAGCTGTAAGAGGGCAGTTTATAGCAATACAATCCTACCTTAAGAAACCGGAAACATCTCAAATAAACAACCTAACCTTACGCCTAAAGCAATTAGAGAAAGAAGAACCAAAAAAACCCAAAGTTAGCAGAAGGAAAGAAATCATAAAAATCAGATTAAAAATAAATGAAAAAGAAACGAAGGAAATAATAGCAAAGATCAATAAAACTAAAAGCTGGTTGTTTGAGAAGATAAACAAAATTGATAAACCATTAGCCAGACTCATCAAGAAAACAAGGGAGAAGACTCAAATCAATAGAATTACAAATGAAAAAGGAGAAGTAACAACTGACACTGCAGAAATACAGAAGATCACGACAAATTACTACAAGCAACTCTATGCCAATAAAATGGACAATCTGGAAGAAATGGACAAATTCTTAGAAATGCACAACCTGCCAAGACTGAATCAGGAAGAAATAGAAAATAAGAACAGACCAATCACAAGCACTGAAATTGAAACTGTGATTCAAAATCTTCCAACAAACAAAAGCCCAAGGCCAGATGGCTTCACAGGCGAATTCTTTCAAACATTTAGAGAAGAGCTAACAGCTTTCCTTCCCAAACTCTTCCAAAATATAGCAGAGGGAGGAACACTCCCAAACTCATTCTACGAGGCCACCATCACCTTGAAACCAAAACCAGACAAGGATGTTACAAAGAAAGAAAACTACATGCCAATATCACTGATGAACATAGATGCAAAAATCCTCAACAAAATACTAGCAAACAGAATCCAACAGCACATTAAACGGATCATACACCATGATCAAGTTGGGTTTATTCCAGGAATGCAAGGATTCTTCAATTTACGCAAATCAATCAACGTGATACACTATATTAACAAATTGAAGGAGAAAAACCATGCGATCATCTCAATAGATGCAGAGAAAGCTTTCGACAAAATTCAACACCCATTTATGACAAAAACCCTGCAGAGAGTAGGCATATACGGAACTTTCCTCAACATAATAAAGGCCATATATGACAAACCCACAGCCAACATCGTCCTCAATGGTGAAAAACTGAAAGCATCTCCACTAAGATCAGGAACCAGACAAGGTTGCCCACTCTCACCACTCTTATTCAACATAGTTTTGGAAGTTTTAGCCACAGCAATCAGAGAAAAAAAGGAAATAAAAGGAATCCAAATTGGAAAAGAAGAAGTAAAGCTGTCACTGTTTGCAGATGACATGATACTATACATAGAGAATCCTAAAGATGCTACCAGAAAACTACTAGAGCTAATCAATGAATTTCGTAAAGTTGCAGGATACAAAATTAATGCACAGAAATCTCTGGCATTCCTATACACTAATGATGAAATATCTGAAAGTGAAATCAAGAAAACACTCCCATTTACCACTGCAACAAAAAGAATAAAATATCTAGGAATAAACCTACCTAAGGAGACAAAAGACCTGTATGCAGAAAATTATAAGACACTGATGAAAGAAATTAAAGATAATACAAATAGATGGAGAGATATACCATGTTCTTGGATTGGAAGAATCAACATTGTGAAAATGACTCTACTATCCAAAGCAATCTACAGATTCAATGCAAACCCTATCAAACTACCACTGGCATTTTTCACAGAACTATAACAAAAAATTTCACAATTTGTATGGAAACACAAAAGACCCCGAATAGCCAAAGCAATCTTGAGAACGAAAAACGGAGCTGGAGGAATCAGGCTCCCTGACTTCAGACTATACTACAAAGCTACAGTCATCAAGACGGTATGGTACTGGCACAAAAACAGAAAGATAGATCAATGGAACAGGATAGAAAGTCCAGAGATAAACCCACGCACATATGGTCACCTTATCTTTGATAAAGGAGGCAGGAATGTACAGTGAAGAAAGGACAGCTTCTTCAATAAGTGGTGCTGGGAAAACTGGACAGGTACATGTAAAAGTATGAGATTAGATCACTCCCTAACACCATATACAAAAATAAGCTCAAAATGGATTAAAGACCTAAATGTAAGGCCAGAAACTATCAAACTCTTAGAGGAAAACATAGGCAGGACATTCTATGACATAAATCACAGCAAGATCCTTTTTGACCCACCTCCTAGAGAAATGGAAATAAAAACAAAAATAGACAAATGGGACCTAATGAAACTTCAAAGTTTTTGCACAGCAAAGGAAACCATAAACAAGACCAAAAGACAACCCTCAGAATGGGAGAAAATATTTGCAAATGAAGCAACTGAAAAAGAATTAATCTCTAAAATTTATAAGCAGCTCATGCAGCTCAATAAAAAAAAAACAACCAACCCAATCCAAAAATGGGCAGAAGACCTAAATAGACATTTCTCCAAAGAAGACATACAGATGGCCAACAAACACATGAAAGAATGCTCAACATCACTAATCATTAGAGAAATGCAAATCAAAACTACAATGAGATATCATCTCACACTGGTTAGAATGGCCATCATCAAAAAATCTAGGAACAATAAATGCTGGAGAGGGTGTGAAGAAAAGGGAACACTCTTGCACTGCTGGTGGGAATGTGAATTGGTACAGCCACTATGGAGAACAGTATGGAAGTTCCTTAAAAAACTACAAATAGAACTACCATATGACCCAGCAATCCCACTACTGGGCATATACCCTGAGAAAACCATAATTCAAAAAGAGTCATGTACCAAAATGTTCATTGCAGCTCTATTTACAATAGCCCGGAGATGGAAACAACCTAAGTGTCCATCATCGGATGAATGGATAAAGAAGATGTGGCACACATATAAACAATGGAGTATTACTCAGCCATAAAAAGAAATGAAATTGAGCTATTTGTTATGAGGTGGATAGACATAGAGTCTGTCATACAGAGTGAAGTAAGTCAGAAAGAGAAAGACAAATACCGTATGCTAACACATATATATGGAATTTAAGAAAAAAAATGTCATGAAGAACCTAGGGTAAGACAGGAATAAAGACACAGACCTACTAGAGAATGGACTTGAGGATATGGGGAGGGGGAAGGGTAAGCTGTGACAAAGCGAGAGAAAGGCATGGACATATATATACACGCTACCAAACGTAACGTAGATAGCTAGTGGGAAGCAGCAGCATAGCACAGGGAGATCAGCTCGGTGCTTTGTGACCGCCTGGAGGGGTGGGATAGGGAGGGTTGGAGGGAGGGAGACACAAGAGGGAAAAGATATGGGAACATATGCATATGTATAACTGATTCACTTTGTTATAAAGCAGAAACTAACACAATTGTAAAGCAATTATGCTCCAATAAAGATGTAAAAAAAAAAAAGATGTGGTACATATATACAATGGAATATTAGCCATAAAAAGGAACGAAACTGGGTCATTTGTAGAGATTCTGGATGAACCTAGAGTCTGTCACAGAATGAAGTAAGCCAGAAAGAGAAAAATATCGTATGTTAACGCATATATGTGGAATCTAGAAAAATGGTACAGATGAACATATTTGCAGGGCACGAATAGAGATGCAGACAT
This sequence comes from Orcinus orca, assembly GCF_937001465.1. Classification (NCBI taxonomy): domain Eukaryota; kingdom Metazoa; phylum Chordata; class Mammalia; order Artiodactyla; family Delphinidae; genus Orcinus; species Orcinus orca. The sequence continues at coordinate 100,683,982 of NC_064560.1, read as the reverse complement.
AGAGAACAGACATGTGCACACGGTGGGGGGGAAGGGGAGGGTGGGACGAAGTGGGTAATTAGGATTGACATATATACACTACCATGTGTACAACAGATAGCTAATGGGAGCATGCTATAAAGCACAGGAAGCTCAGCTCAGTGTTCTGTGACGACCGAGATGGGGGGGGAGGGAGGTCTGAGAGGGAGGGGATATATGTATACATATAGCTGATTCACTTCATTGTACAGCAAAAACTAACACAACATTGTAAAGCAATTATACTTAAAATATTTTTTAAATAAAATTTAAAAATCTTTCAGTTAAAAAGATAAAAAGCACAGCAAGTAAAAAAAAAAAAAGAATTTACTTTTAATGTGGAGTACATGCACTTTACAGCCTAAACCCTTGGGTCCCTGAGGAAAACCTTTTGTTGCGGTGGGATCACAGAGAAATACAAAGAGAGGAAATGTGACATTTTGTAGAAGTATAGAGCTGGAAGGGAAATAAATTTGTGAATTCCTCAGCATAGAGCTTCCTATGAGGCTTTCTGTTTCTGATATCTGTGCAGAGAAATGGATTCCCCTTATTGCCCCTTCCACTTTTTTCTCTCCCTCTCTACCAAGTCCTTTCTCTTTCCTTTTTTTTTTTTCACTGTTTTTCTCATACCCAATCCCAATTGCCTGTTCCTTCCCCTACTTTCTGTTCCGAACTGGCCAGGCTCCTGTCAGTTATTTGTGAAATTCTGTGCTGAAGGACAGAAAGATGAGGCAGCTGGCAAGACTGGTCCATGGAGAAAGCACTTTGGGGGACTGACTGGAAGAGGAGGGTTGGTAAATGGTACACAGGTGTCAGCCATCGTTCAATTAAGTCTTGGGTTTACCACTCTTGATTAATTTTTCATTAGCTATGGTTGCTATGGGCTTGACTCAAAGTTCAGCATGTTCCATTTCCACACGGATGCTTAAGAAAAACTACATTCTCACACACACACACGAAAATAGAATTTGTTTCATAGTTGTTTATGACCCTTGGTTTTCATCTCTTCTCCATGTGCTCAGCATGTACCAGGGCAGAGCAAAAGCGAGCCTTCCCTCTCCTCAGTCAGCTCTCTCACCCTGAAGGCCAGTCATCAATCAAGCCTTGATTTTCCTAACATTGATGAGATTGGGCTCTGTATTAGTCAGGGTTCATCAGAGTAAAAGATCCAATAGTGTGTGTGTTTTTGTGTATTTACAATTCTATCAGCCATTATGAGAGAGAGAGAGAGACAGAGAGAGACAGAGAGAGACAGAGAGAGAGAGACAGAGAGAGACAGAGAGAGAGAGACAGAGAGGGAGGAAGAGAGAGGGAGAGAGAGAGACAGAGAGACAGAGAGGGAGGGAGAGGGAGGGAGAGGGAGGGAGAGGGAGGGAGAGGGAGGGAGAGGGAGGGAGAGGGAGGGAGGGAGAGGGAGGGAGAGGGAGGGAGAGGGAGGGAGAGGGAGGGAGAGGGAGGGAGAGGGAGGGAGAGGGAGGGAGGAGAGAGAGAGAGGGAGGGGGAGGGGAGGGAGGGATTCATTTTAAGGAACTGGCTCAGGTAATTATCACTGCAGGGCAGACCAGCAGGTTAGAGGCCCAGGAACTTGCAGTTCAAGTCTGAAGGCTATCTGCTGGCAGAATTCCTTCTTGCTCGGGGGAGGTCAATCTTTGTTCTCTTAAGGGCTTCAGCTGATCAGCTGAGTCCCATGCATATTATAGGAGGCGATCTGATTTACTACTCTAAGTCCACTGATTTGAATGTTAATCTCAGCAAAAAAACCACTTTCACAGAAACATCTAGAATAAAGTTGGAACAAATTTCTTCACTTGCTAAGCCTCTTGGTTAGTGATTAGAGAACTAGACAGTTTGTGCACCCGTTGTTAGGAATTCGGATTTGTATTATAACTTTAAGTCCTAAGTTATGTTGTGTAAAAGATTCTGTCCCGTACCACTGAAAATATTTTCACAGTAATTATGGTTAACGTTTATATTAAAAGCTTAAGATCTGTATATATAGAAGGGTATTTCATTAAGAAGGGGAATATGGGGGAAACGCAGAGAGAAAAATTGAGAGGGAGATTCTATTAGTTAGTACCTGCTATATGCAATAGGGGAGATAGAAAAGCACAAATATAGCTCCTTGACAGAATTCCCTGACTTCACAAGTTTGTTAGGAAAGAAATCACCATGCACAATACAACTGGAGAAGCATAATATGTTCTAAGCACTACAGTTATGCTCAGAGAGCAATCTGGGTTGGAATAATCTAAGAAGGTTCAGGGAGAAGGTGAGACTTGAGCTAAGATTTATAATGAGCTAGGGGAAAAGGGACAGCCTTCCACAAAACGAAAACAGCTGGCGGCAAAATTCTGAGGCTTGAGAGAAAGCATCCTTCCTTTGAGGGCACCTGTGGCCCAGGATCAGATGGGGGAATAAAGGCCTTCAGCTGCAGTCCAGGGACAGGGTAAGAAAGGCTTTGGCGGAGCTTGTCAGGGGACTGCTATCTGACAAGGGCCTTACTCAAGTACTTCTCATTTAGCTTGGGATGGAGCAGGTTACTGAAATTCTGGGCTTCAAAGCAGGGTTTATGTTGAGAATTTTGATACACTAAACTGATCAGAATGGACTAGATTGCAAGGATACAGAAATGGCTTCAGCTGTGCTCCCTCAAGTCGCTTCAGATTTTATCTAGCCTTCTGTCTGGGAGGGAATTGCTTGTTTATTATAGCACCATACAAAGGACAGAGAAAATGTAAATTTTCCATATCAAAGAAGGGGGAGACTGGTGTTGGAGGTTATAGGGTCTTTCAAACCTCCCAGTGGATATCTATTATGACTATAGCATGCTTCCCACTATTTTCTTTGGGACACAGCTCTCCTTGCTAAACTATAAAGAGAAGGTAAGAGCCAGGTGTGATGCTTATTATACTGCTTTCTTCAACAGCCTAAAAAACTTTCTCACAATTTGGAAGAAGGAGATTTTCAAATTGGTGTGGTAGAAGGAGCACCTGGGCATTTGTGTCTAAAATCTGATGTTCTCACTTAATAGTTTTGTGCCCTGGGAAAACTTCAGTTTTTGTGCCTTTGTTTTTCTATAGGCAAAATAGGGAACTGTGAAAGAGAGGTTCTCCACTGGCTTGTACAGCATCTCCCACCCCCATCACCTCTTGTGGGGCTTTGCAATCCTGTGTGTGTGTCGGGGAGGGTTGCGTTTTAATCGTGTGTGTGTGCGTGTGCGCGCGTCGGGGAGGGGTGCGTTTTGTATTCTTATGAGGAGTGCCAAAGCAACTAGTGGGCAGAAGCCAGACACCAAGTATCCTGCAATGCCTGAGGCAGTCCGCAAACGAAGAAAAGTCCTGCTCCAAAAGCCACAGAACCCCATTAAGAAACGCTCATGGTCCCTAAGGGTCCTTCCAACTTTAACATTTGAGGACTTCACTAAGCCTTGCACTTGGAGGGCCACGCCAAAGGCCAGGGCCTCCCGTGCCCGGCACATCCCCCAACCTCACCAACTGCTAACCAAATCATCACTCAGGCTTCCACATGTATTTCACTTCTCGGAGATACCTTCCCTGGTGCCTGTTGCCGTCTTATAACTCTATTGTTTGACTGTTACTTGATTAATGTCTGCCCCCCTCCCCGACTCGGTCAACTCCTTAAGGGCAGGGCCCGGGGCACTCACCTAATACTTTCTGAACATAACAGGCGGAGAGCGGATGCACAGGGGAAGAACAAGCGACTCGAAAGCGCGCCTCGCCGGCGTCTGACGTCACTCGGCAACTTCCGTTCCTTCCCACCCCCTCCGGCCACCCCTCCTCCCTGTCCGTGTTTGTTTCCGGCGTTTCAATAAAGCTCGATTCGGCTAGAAGAAGACTGTTCTTCCGGGAAAATGGCGACTCCCGCTCGTTCGCCGGAGTCCCCGCCGGCCGCGGATCCGCCGCCAGCAGCAGGGGCTGCCGAGGACGCCGAGTGCCCGCCGCCTCGCCAGCCTCAGCCCCCGCAGAATGTTCTCGCTGCCCCGCGGCTTCGAGCCCCAAGCTCCCGAGGACTTGGGGCAGCGGAGTTTGTCGGAGCTGCGGGAAATGTTGAAGCGCCAGGAGAGACTTTTGCGCAACGTGTAAGCTTGGGTCCCGCCGAGTCACCGCCGGGCTCCTAGGGTTCAAGCTCCCTGGGACGCGTCCCTCCCCGCCCCCACCCCGATCCCGTCCCTGGAAGGTGACCTTGCTTCAGTCAGGTCCCTTCCAGGCCCACGGGCGAGTGGCCGGCCTACAATCGCAGAGCCGACCGCTTCCAGCCAGGCGCGGGGCGCCTGCGGGGATGGCTTCCTAGCGTTTCAGCTCGTCATCAGCTCCTCGTTGGTTTTACCCAGCTCCTGTGTCGGTTCTCCGAAGGGGTGGGATCTGTATCCCAAATCCTTTCTCCTTCCCTCCTCCCCAGTAGTGCCCAAACATCTAGTCAATTTCATCTGTAGATCCCTATTTTTACAGGAACTGTAGGAAATGGGAAGAGTGGGATAAAAGAGTTGTTTTATTAGGCAAAGAAAGTTTGATTCCCATTCAGCTGGTAGACTTAATAGGTTTTAGCAGAGGATCGGTATAATGAAAATGATTTTTTAGGAAGCTGATTTTAGCAGGTCGGTGCAGGATAGTTTGAAGGAATAAGAGGCAGAAGAGAGTAGGAGGATATTTTCAGAGAGGTTCCCAGTAGGGGAGTTGTAAGAAAGTGAACTAGAAGGGTAGTTGTGGGATTGGGAAAACTTCATCAGGTGTAGGATAATTTGAATATGTAGTCGACAGAGATGGCTGAAGTTTCCAGCCTGTATGGAACACCATTAATAAAAATAGGAAAGTTGGGGGAGGGGAATAGGTCTGAGATTGGTTTACCAGAGCTGAGTTGATGGAAGAGTTAATTATATCTGATTAAAACCTGGAGAAGTGGTCAGGAGGCTCAAGAGAGAGAGAGAGAAGGTTGGGAAAACATGGGCATCGCAACTGGAGACGGATGTTAAGTTAGAATTGGGGGAATGAATGTAGTGTCATAAAGAATAGGGGACCTGAGATCTAACCCTCCCTTCCCATTTTATTGTATGGCTGAAGAAAAGGAAATCAGAAAAGGAACTTCTGCCACTTAGCAAAAGGGGCAAATGATCACTTGGGGGGCTTCTTACAACTATTTTGACTTGGTGAGAATGGGATTTTAGTCTACAGTGGTGAGTTAACTTTTGGTCTTAGGACCCCTTTTACTCTTAAGACAGCATCCTGAAGAGCTCTTGTGTGTCAATATCTACTCATATTTATCATTGTCTTAGGAATTACAAGTGAGAATCTTTAAAACACAAGAATACACAAGCACACATATTCTATTAGCCATGAGAGCAATGATATCATCCATATCATGTGGCCTCTGGCAAACTCCCCTGTACTCATGGTAAGAAAATGAGAGTGAAAATGCCAAATAGTATCTTAGTGTTATTATTAAAATAGTTTTGATCTTGCAGGTCCATCCACCTCCCCTCCCCATGAAGGTCTTGGAGATCACACTTTTAAAAACTGATGATTTGGGGGATGTCTTTTATTAGTATCATGCTTAAAATACTTCTGCAGAAATTCTAATTAGATGAGACAAATGAGGCATATTCCCTATTCTTCCTGCAGCCCCTTCTTTTTGGGGGGTATTTGGATAATGATTCTCTTATTTCATTCCTGTTTTGGGGCAGTTGGAAATTGGATTTTTGACTTAAAGATTGATTCTTCTCCCTTTGAGAATAATGCTTTTTTGTCTGTATATCTCAAGTTTAAAAATACGGCTGTCTCTAATGTATACCTGTTCTTTTCCTTTTGCCAGAAAATTCATTTGCAAATTGCCCGACAAAGGTAAAAAGATCTTAGACTCCGTCGCCAAACTGAAAGCTGCCATTGCAGAACGTGAAGAAGTTAGAGGAAGAAGTGAACTCTTTCATCCCATTAGTGTAGACTGTAAGGAGAGGCAAAAAGCGATTACAGTTGTTGATGGGGACACAGATAAGGCCCGGAATTCTGACCAGATACTTGATACTTCATCACCAGTTCCTGGCTGTTCCTCTGTAGCTAACTTCACATCATCTCAGACAACCTCACAACAACAGGGACTGGCACGTCCGACTCTCGGAGGCGATGCTGAGGCCCCTGAGGCTGAACACACAGTGAGCGAACGCCCAGCTTCCAGCATCAGAACTGCCACGCCTTCCTCATCTGCAGCTAGTGAGCCCCTCACTCAGCATCGTGCTTCAAGTCAAGTGGAGGATCATCCTAGCAGCTCGGACGACCTGTTTATTGATAGATTACAAAGGATCACCATTGCAGACCCCGTTGAACACCACTCAGAAGAAAACCAGAGTCCTGAGAACTTGGCCAGCCTTTGCAGTGGGCTGCAGAAGAAGCCTCATTACATGGAAGTGCTAGAAATGCGAGCCAAAAACCCCATGCCCCTACAGCATAAATTTAAAACCAATGTGTAAGTACCATCAGAAGCAGGCTTGTCACAGGAGCATAATGTCTGTTAAACTCAAAAAACTGGGAGAATGCTTTAAGGTCAGTGGACTTGGTGTGAGAACTACTTGTACTTGGGAATGAGGGTATTGTGGAAACAGGGAAACTAGCCTGGCTGGAGTGGAGGATTCATGTTGAAAAATGCTTTAGTTTTTTTAGCCAAATAATTGAAAAGGTCTTCAATGACAGATGGAGTGTTAAATTTCAGGAGACTTCAGCAATGTCTCATATTAAACATGGAGTTAGAGAATTTATTACAGTTTTTTCCAGAACCATTTTCTGGTATGTAGTTCCCCCTTTGACTAGCCTGTAAGCTAAGGGGAAAACAATTGCAGGAGCTGATAGCCTTTCTCAGTAAAAAATATTTGTGTGCTCACTATATGTAAGCAGCAGATGCTGTGGCCGTACAAGAGTAAAGATTCTGCTCCTTATGGAGTTTACGACCTAGATGAGGACTCGCGGCTTACACACTTGGAAGAACGTTAAACTGTATAATAATTTCAGGAGGAAGGGAGCTGAGAAGGGGTTAAAAAAACTGAAAACAGATTTGGGCAGGAGGGGCAAATGAACCCTGCTTCTAAGGTCCTTGTCATAGTTTTGTGTCCGAAATCTTCAGAAAAACAAAAGCTCTTTGCAAAGAGTATTACTTATTTATATGCAAATATAACATTCAAATCAGGGAGTAGATTTATAAGAATGTAACATCAGATATAAAGTCTAACCACTACTGCCTTTCTTTGAAAAACTGAAAGCCTATATAGGTAAAAATACTTAAAACCAATTTTTTTGTTATAGAGACTTTAAAGTTTAGTCCTATCTTACCATTCATTTTTATAACCTCAAAACTATTTCTTCTGCATAGAAAACAGGAATTATGTTACATTAATTTTTAGTTAGGAATAAAAAGTAATCATTGATTATTTGGTCATCTTGTGCGTGGTGAGGTATCTTTCCTCACTTCTAGGGAGGCAGAAGACCAGAAGCATCATCTAGTCAATATATACAACAGAGAAGACAATACACTGATCCTGGTTCTGTTTTATGGTCATTTAGCTGGAAGTGGGAGGAGAGTAAGGGAGTATCAGTGGAGGGTTCCCAAGGGAAGTTTATGAGAGACAGAGACAGAAGTGCAGTTATCAACAGGCTGGGCCTTGGTAAGTCAGGCTGTAGACAAATGGAGGTTGGGAGGTGGGATAAGGGTGTCCTTTGGCTTCTTTTCTACTCTTCCTTTGGCCTCCTACATGCTCCTCTGGATGCTGGAGGCCGCCCATCATCTACTTCTAGTCCAAGTCTTCCCAGAACTTCAGATTTGTGTAGCTGTGAAACCCGACCATGTGGGGGTGATCTGTGGCACCTTAGGTTTACCAGGTACAAAGTAGAACTCATTTCTTCCCAAACTACTTTCTCCCATATTCCCTAAGTCAGTAGTGCCACTACCTTCTTTCTTTCCCTCCTTTCCATATCTGCTAGCCATGGAACCTGACAGTATATTTCCTTGACCTTCAACTCTAATCATTGTTATGTTCATCCTTTCTCCTGTCAAAGTGAAGACTCTCATTGCTCTCTTAGGCTATAGATGTGGTCTGTCCTGGCCTAGTCTTAACGCTACCAGTCCATCCTCTCCACTGCTGCCATAGTGCAGTTTGTAAAATGTAAACCTGAACCTGTTACATAGAATAGAAGTCTTCTCTGTGTACTGGACCCAGCCTACTCCGCCAGCTGTATCTTGCTGCCTTTTCCATTTTCTCCACTTCCAGTGCTTCCTGTGTGCTGCAGCCCTGTCACTCCTCACTCCCTGCTGGGATGCCATCAGGGATCCCATAATTTACATGCCGAATTCTTATTATTCTGAGACTCCTCAAATTGCACACTTTTTTTTTTTTTTTGCGGTACACGGGCCTCTCACTGTTGTGGCCTCTCCCGTGCGGAGCACAGGCTCTGGACGTGCAGGCTCAGTGGCCATGGCTCACGGGCCCAGCCGCTCCGCGGCATGTGAGATCTTCCCGGAGTGGGGCATGAACCCGTGTCCCCTGCATTGGCAGGCGGACTCTCAAGCACTGCGCCACCAGGGAAGCCCTAATTGCACTCTTTTGAAGTGCTTCTGACAACCACCCTGTCTCCTATTACAACTGGCCGTTGCCGCCTTTTTGTTCCAGTGTACCATGTGTGGGCCTATTTTATGGCACCTGTGATATTATACTACACTGAAACTGTTTACAAGTTTATTTCCCTCTGCTGGACAGTAAGTCCCTTTGCAAATGTATTTGGGGGTTTTTTTTTGTTTTTTTTCTTTTGCGTTATGCGGGCCTCACACTGCTGTGGCCTCTCCCGTTGTGGAGCACAGGCTCCGGACATGCAGGCTCAGCGGCCATGGCTCACGAGCCCAGCCGCTCCGCAGCATGTGGGATCTTCCCGGACCGGGGCACGAACCCGTGTCCCCTGCATCGGCAGGCGGACTCTCAACCACTGCGCCACCAGGGAAGCCCCTGCAAATGTTTTTGAATGAAGAAAATGAAAACAGACTTCAGCTCAAGTATAAGCTGAAGAGAGAAGGGAAAGGCAAAGAGTCTATCTAAACCTATTATCTGTTAGAGCCACACGTTGTCAAATTACTTGCCAAAAAGGTGCCAATTTAAATATTTCTGTTTTTGAGGTAAATATGTTAAAAAAAAAAGTTTTATTTACACATGTAAATAGTGGTAAAGGGCTTACTATTACTTTTGTAGAAGAATTAATTGCCAAGGTTAAAGGCCACATTTGTGTGTATGAATGTTGCAAATATGTGTCTATGAAAAGGAAGTAGTCTGGTGGTGTAACATAAGTGTTGCTTCCTTCAGCTTACCTTCACATCAACGTGATTCGTTGAGTCCTTGTCAGAGGAGGGGGTCTCCTGTCTCCTCAGAAGAGAGACGGCACAGGGACAGGAAGCATCTCGATGACATCACAGCAGCCCGGCTTCTGCCACTCCACCACATGCCTACACAGCTGCTCTCCACAGAAGAGTCGCTGGCACTTCAGAAACAGCAGAAACAGAGTTATGAGGTATTTAGGATATGACTTGTTTCTTTTCTGCATGTTGGACGCTGCCTGAGTAAGTCAGAATTTACTCCAGGTTGTTCAGGGAGAGCGGGATTTAGTAGAAGGGATTAGGTGCTAGAGACATGGTTAGCATCCCATCAGGTCTCAGATGTGTGCCTCTAGCTTGCAGAGTCTCAAGTTTGCTGGAACTGCAGGGAACAGCTACCTGTGACATCAAGGTGGTATTTTCCAGGAAATATGGGGAGACTACTGCAAAATTTCACATCTCTGAAAGCCCAGGCTGTAGGTAGCAGTAGTATCTCTTCTTGGTCTTCCACCTTAAAAAACCTATGTGAGAGCTTGTCAGTGGTGGAATCTAATTGGAACCCTGCTAAGAGAATCAAGGAAGTGCGGTTTCCAAGCCCCTTCAATACAGGGAGAGCAGGAGAGGGATGGGGAGGTAGTGGTGTGTTAGGAACAGACAGTTGGGGTCGGATACACAGGCCTGCAGGCCCTTGTAAAGACTGAAGCATCTTCTACTTTTGGTCACTTAATTTTGGATAGCACTTTCTTCAAAGATCTGTGTGTTCTGCATGGAACTTTAAATATGTATGTTGACAGTCTGGGTATAAAATAATGGGATGGGAGAAAATTAAGTGTGAGGACCATTGGGAGGAAAGAAAGGGTCTGATATACTTAGTAATAATTAGAGCCTCCAGGAAAATAGCAGCCAGGTAGATTTTAATGGGGTACCATATGTCACTTACTACAAAATTAGGTTGTTATTCTGCCTTGGCTTTCCATAAAAGCTCCGTTGGCATGGATTGGGATTTTCAAGGCACTCCTTTTTAAAAGCCAGTTTTCTTCCTCTCAGTGCATTCAACTTATTGCCTGGTTGTAACTAAGCATTGAGGAATTATTTTTTAAGTTGTCTATTTGATCCTAAATGCCTGTCCGAAGTTATTTTTAGGTTGAATTAAACCATTCAGTTTGGAATTGGTTTCCTTGGTAGTACTAGTTCCACTTCAGTCCCACCTACCTGTGCTATCCGTGGCCTTAGGGGAGGGACATAAACAAGTTCCAGTGGTTTGGGGGGCAGTCTGAGAAAAGTGAAGAGCCAGAGTAGGAATGAGCATTGCCACCTGCCATCAGTCAGTGATGGTGTCTTTGCATGTATAGAAGCACACTGCCAATGTCTAAGACTTACTTAGACTTTTTACTGCATAGTACTTTTCATGGGAGTTAATTTGGAGAGGGATAATCAGTTTTTAGTATTCTTTGATTTTCACTGTGGCATCGAAATGTAACTCTCAAGCCTGGAAGCCATGATTTAATCTAGGAAAGAAGATTCTTCCAGTTGGAGGATCAGTACAGCATTAGTGATTTTTGACATTTGATAGCTCAGATTGTTCTTCAGGGTTGTATATACACATGCACGTGCCCACATATTTGAAAATGTTTTCATGTTTATAACTGTCGTAGTGCTAAGCTGATTCCTCAGTTTCTCATGTAGAGGTGGATATTTCAGTGCACATGGTTTATCAGTGGAAGTCTGTCATCACCACTATAGCAGGCTAGTAGTAGCTCTCCCCAGCCCTGCCATGTAGTGTCTGTGGTAGACACAGAGTGCGGTAGAGAACACTGACTGGGCTGGAATGCCCCTTTATTTCCGGTTGTGTTCCAATGACTTCCCATTGAAAAATTGTAGGGAAAAGGTGTGAGTGTATAATTTTTGCTTCATTTTTTGTTTTAAAGGAGATGCAAGCCAAGCTCGCAGCACAAAAATTAGCTGAAAGACTGAATATTAAAATGCAGAGCTATAATCCAGAAGGGGAGTCTTTGAGGAAGTACCAAGAAGTAAGGGATGAAGGCAATGATCAGTCCTCCGATGACGAATTCTGAAGATGGGCATTTGGATCTTCTCCTAAATCTCTGCCTGTTGAGATCTCATTATCTTACATCAAACTTTCTAACAAGTATCAAGATCAGTGTCAGACATGGTTGAGAGAAAGTTTTGTCAAGTTACAACAAGGAAGCTATAAAAATAGCCCACTTTCAGAAGTTAACTTTCATGTGCTTGAAAAGTTTAATATTTGAATATTGTGTTTAATCACATTATATTAAACTTTTGCAGTATGTCGTGTGTTGGTCTGATATTTTAGCATATAGTAGAGCACATTTTTTTCTCTAAGCCAAATGAAAGCAGGTGATTAACTGCTTTTTTCTTTATACTTACCTCTACCAAATAGCATTTATTACATGTCTTTCAGTGAATTATTTAGTTGTCCCAGGCATCACCTAAAATGAATTACAAAAATATAGTTCTCTCCTTTTTTGAGTAATGAAGGGAGCAATCTAGAGAATTTTGTGCATGTTGCATGGGGCTGTTACAGGATTGGATGTGAAATACCAAGGAAGACACTCATAGAAAATGCTTAAAACGTTTGTTTCCTTCTGTTTTCCCTTAGGAAAAATGTTTTCTTTCTTCTGGTTAGGAATAAGGGGTACTTTTAGTTGATGCTGGAGGGTGGATGGTCTTTCTAGGTGACCAGATTTGTCTGGAGTAACATGAGGAACAGGAAGAGTCTAAGATGACTGATGTACGTGAAGGGAGTAGCTGTTCATAGGCCTGGCCTGACTTGACTTCATTGTTCTAACAGATGATAGGTTCAGTTTGATAAGAAAACCAAAAATTTTTTTAAAGCTACCATTGGTTTGTTATCAATATGTTGCTTTTCCGCCCCCCCCGATGAGGGTTATGTACACTGCAGAAACCTCAATCTCATACATATGCAATTTTAAAGGACGATGGTTGTCTCCAGAGAAATTAACACGTTATCAAAGTTTTCTTTGTCTAATATGTTGGCGCCTTTAAACACTGTTGAAAGAATAAAATATTAATTAGAGCAACTTCAAAATGCTAATAGTGATGTTTTACTGGTGCTTAATTAAATGTAACTTAACTTTAAAGGAGACTTTGTTTATGAAATTTGATCAAGAATACATTTAGGCAGATGTACATGTGATAGGAAGGGCTCAGTTCTATGTCATGTCCTTCCAGGAATGGCTACTGTTTTCCATCTCCCTTTTGCCCTCCTCCCAACAAAAAGCAAATGTAGAAATACGCTGAGCAAACAATTCCATTATTTTTAGTTTTTAAAACTAATTGTAAATGATTTCACATCCTAAAGTTATTTGATGCTCCTTCTTTATAGAATGAATACATGTTATTTCTGGAAAGCTGGATCATGGGAGGGCTCACATGCACATACACACAGTCCCCCTGTAGTCCTACCACTGAGAGGGGGCCTCTGTTAACATTTGGGTACATGTACATACGCATACCTTTCTATGCATAGCTATACAATTCTATTTTCAATAATACAATCATACACTGGTTAACAGTCTGCTCTATACACTGTAAACATTTTCACATATTAAATATTTTGCATTTTAGATAGCTGCAGGATATTCCATTTTATGGGTGTACTATAACTTTTAAAATCAACTTGTTGGTAAGTGAGGAAAACTGAGGAATAGTAGTAGGTTTCCATATCTAGCAAGGGAAGGAATCAGGCCTCAAACTCAAGCCATCATCCAACCCCAAAGCCAATGCTCTTCACCAATGAATGTTTATCCTGAGAACGACCCCCAGAAGACAAAATGATATCAACAAACTGACTGGAGAGGAACCAAGATGGCGGAGTAGAAGGATGTGCTCTCACTCCCTCTTGCAAGAACACCAAAATCACAACTAGCTGCTGGACAATCATCGACAGGAAGACACTGGAACTCACCAAAAAAGATACCCCACATCCAAAGACAAAGGAGAAGCCACAATGAGATGGTAGGAGGGGCGCAATCACAGTAAAATCAAATCCCATAACTGCTGGGTGGTTGACTCACAGACTGGAGAACACTTATACCACAGAAGTCCACCCACTGGAGTGAAGGTTCTGAGCCCCACATCAGCCTTCCCAACATGGGGGTCTGGCAACGGGGGGAGGAATTCCTAGAGAATCAGACTTTGAAGCCTAGTGGGAATTGACTGCAGGACTTCGACAGGACTGGGGTAACAGAGAATCCACTCTTGGAGGGCACTCACAAAGTAGTGTGCACATCGGGACCCAGAGGAAGGAGCAATGACCCCATAGGAGACTGAACCAGACCTACCTGCTAGTGTTGGAGGGTCTCCTGCAGAGGCAGGGGTGGGGGCGCTGTGGCTCACTGTGGGGACAAGGACACTGGCAGCAGAAGTTCTGGGAAGTACTTGGCGTGAGCCCTCCCAGAGTCTGTCATTAGCCCCACCAAAGAGCCCAGGTAGGCTCCAGTGTTGGGGTGCCTCAGGCCAAACAACCAACAGGGAGGGAACCCAGCCCCACCCATCAGCAGACAAGCAGATTAAAGTTTTACTGAGCTCTGCCCACCAGAGCAACACCCAGCTCTACCTACCACCAGTCCCTCCCATCAGGAAGCTTGCACAAGCCTCTTAGATAGCCTCATCCACCAGAGGGCAGACAGCAGAAACAAGAAGAACTACAATCCTGCAGCCTGTGGACAAAAACCACATTCACAGAAAGATAGACAAGATGAAAAGGCAGAGGGCTATGTACCAGATGAAGGAATAAGATAAAACCCCAGAAAAACAACTAAATGAAGTGGAGATAGGCAACCTTCCAGAAAAAGAATTCAAAATAATGATAGTGAAGATGATCCAGGACCTTGGAAAAAGAATGGAGGCAAAGATTGAGAAGATGCAAGAAATGTTTAACAAAGACCTAGAAGAATTAAAGAACAAACAAACAGATGAACAATACAATAACTGAAATGAAAACTACACTAGAAGGAATCAATAGCAGAATAACTGAGGCATTAGAACGGATGAGTGACCTGGAAGACAGAATAGTGGAATTCACTGCCACAGAACAGAATAAAGAAAAAAGAATGAAAAGAAATGAAGACAGCCTAAGAGACCTCTGGGACAACATTAAACGCAACAACGTTCACATTATAGGGGTCCCAGAAGGAGAAGAGAGAGAGAAAGGACCTGAGAAAATATTTGAAGAGATTATAGTCGAAAACTTCCCTAACATGGGAAAGGAAATAGCCACCCAAGTCCAGGAAGCGCAGAGAGTCCCAGGCAGGATAAACCCAAGGAGAAACATGCCAAGACACATAGTTATCAAATTGGCAAAAATTAAAGACAAAAATTATTGAAAGCAGCAAGGGAAAAAACGACAAATAACATACAAGGGAACTCCCATAAGGTTAACAGCTGATTTCTCAGCAGAAACTCTACAAGCCAGAAGGGAGTGGCCTGTTGTATTTAAAGTGATGAAAGGGAAGAACCTACAACCAAGATTACTCTACCTGGCAAGGACCTCATTCAAATTCGATGGAGAAATCAAAAGCTTTACAGACAAGCAAAAGCTAAGAGAATTCAGCACCACCAAACCAGCTCTACAACAAATGCTAAAGGAACTTCTCTAAGTGGGGAACACAAGAGAAGAAAAGGATCTACAAAAACAAACCCCAAACAATTAAGAAAATGGTCATAGGAACACACATATTGATAATTACCCTAAACGTGAATGGATTAAATGCTCAAAACAAAAGACACAGGCTTGCTGAATGGATATAAAAACAAGACCCATCTATATGCTGTCTATAAGAGACCCACTTCAGACCTAGGGACACATACAGACTCAAAGTGAGGGGATGGAAAAAGATATTCCATGCAAATGGAAATCAAAAGAAAACTGGAGTAGCTATACTCATATCAGATAAAATAGACTTTACAATAAAAAATGGTACAAGAGACAAGGAAGGACACTACATAATGATCAAGGGATCAATCCAAGAAGAAGATATAACAGTTATAAATATATATACATCCACCATAGGAGCACCTCAATACATAAGGCAAATGCTAACAGCCATAAAAGAGGAAATCGACAGTAACACAATAATAGTGAGGAACTTCAACACCTCACTTACACCAATGGACAGATAATCCAAAATGAAAATAAATAAGGAAACAGAGCTTTAAATGACACAATAGACCAGATAAATTTAATTGATATTTATAGGACATTCCATCCAAAACCAGCAGATTACACTTTCTTCTCAAGTGTGTATGGAACATTCTCCAGGATAGATCACATCTTGGGTCACAAATAAAGCCTCAGTAAATTTAAGAAAGTTGAAATCATATCAAGCATCTTTTCTGGCCACAACGCTATGAGATTAGAAATGAAATACAGGGAGAAGAACATAAAAAACACAAACACATGGAGGCTAAACAATACATTACTAAATAACCAAGAGATCACTGAAGAAATCAAAGAGGAAATCAAAAAATACCTAGAGACAAAAGACAATGAAAACACGATGATCCAAAACCTATGGGATGCAGCAAAAGCAGTTCTAAGAGGCAAGTTTATAGCTATACAAGCCTACCTCAAAAAACAAGAAAAATCTCAAGTAAACAATCTAACCTTACACCTAAAGGAAGTAGAGAAAGAAGAACAAACAAAATCCAGAGTTGGCAGAAGGAAAAAAATCATAAAGATCAGAGCAGAAATAAATGAAATAGAAACAAAGAAAACAATAACAAAGATCAATAAAACTAAAAGCTGGTTCTTTGAGAAGATAAACAAAGTTGATAAACCATTAGCTAGACTGATCAACAAAAAGAGGGAGAGGACTCAAATCAATAAAATTAGAAATGAAAAAGGAGAAGTTACAACAGACACCACAGAAATACAAAGCATCTTAAGAGACTACTACAAGCAACTCTATGCCAATGCCAATAAAATGGACAACCTTGAAGAAATGGACAAATTCTTAGGTATAAACTTCCAAGACTGAACCAGGAAGAAACAGAAAATATGAACAGACCAATCACAAGTAATGAAATTGAAACGGTGATTAAAAATCTTCCAACAAATAAAATCCAGGACCAGATGGCTTCCCAGATGAATTCTATCAAACATTTAGAGAAGCGCTAACACCCATCCTTCTCAAACTCTTCCAAAAAATTGCAGAGGAAGGAACACTCCCAAACTCATTCTATGAGGCCACCATCACCCTGATACCAAAACCAGACAAAGATACTACAAAAAAAGAAAATTACAGACCAGTATCACTGATGAATATAGATGCAAAAATCCTCAACAAAATACAAACAGAATCCAACAACACATTAAAAGGATCATACACCATGATCAAGTGGGATTTATCTCAGGGATGCAAGGATTCTTCAATATATGCAAATCAATCGATGCAATACACCACATTAACAAAGTGAAGAATAAAAACCATATGATTGGGCTTCCCTGGTGGCACAGTGGTTGAGAGTCTGCCTGCCGATGCAGGGGACACGAGTTTGTGCCCCGGTCTGGTAAGATCCCACATGCCGCAGAGCGGCTGGGCCCGTGAACCATGGCCGCTGAGCCTGCGCATCCGGAGCCTGTGCTCCACAACGGGAGAGGCCACAACAGTGAGACGCCCGCGTACCGCAAAACAAACAAACAAAAAAACCCCATATGATCATCTCAATAGATGCAGAAAAAGCTTTTGACAAAATTCAACGCCCATTTATGATAAAAACTCTCCAGAAAGTGGGCAGAGAGGGAACCTACCTCAACATAATAAAGGCCATATATGACAAACCCATAGCAAACATCATTCTCAATGGTGAAAAACTGAAAGCATTTCCTCTAAGATCAGGAACGAGACAAGGATGTCCCCTCTCACCACTATTACTCAACATAGTTTTGGAAGTCCTAGCCACGGCAATCAGAAAAGAAAAAGAAATAAAATGAATACAAATTGGAAAAGAGGAAGTAAAACTGTCACTGTTTGCAGATGACATGATACTACACATAGAGAATCCTAAAAATGCCACCAGAAAATTACTAGAGCTAATCAATGAATCTGGTAAAGTTGCAGGATACAAAATTAATGCACAGAAATCTCTTGCATTCCTATACACTAATGATAAAAAATCTGAAAGAGAAATTATGGAAACACTCCCAATTGCCATTGCAACAAAAAGAATAAAATACCTAGGAATAAACCTACCTAGGGAGACAAAAGACCTGTATGCAGAAAACTATAAGACACTGATGAAAGAAATTAAAGATGATACCAACAGATGGAGAGATACACCATGTTCTTGGATTGGAAGAATCAATATTGTGAAAATAACTATACTACCCAAAGCAATCTACAGATTCAATGCAATCCCTATCAAACTACCACTGGCATTTTTCACGGAACTAGAACAAATCATCTTAAAATTTGTATGGAGACACAGAAGACCCCGAATAGCCAAAGCAGTCTTGAGGGAAAAAAACGGAGCTGGAGGAATCAGACTCCCTGACTTCAGACTATACTACAAAGCTACACTAACCAAGACAATATGGTACTGGCACAAAAACAGAAACATAGATCAATGGAACAAGATAGAAAGCCCAGAAATAAACCCACGCACATATGGTCAACTAATCTGTGACAAAGTTGGCAAAGATATACGATGGAGAAAAGACAGTCTCTTCAATAAGTGGTGCTGGGAAAACTGGACAGCTACACGTAAAAGAATGAAATTAGAACACTCCCTAACACCATACACAAAAATAAACTCAAAATGGATTTGAGACTGAAATGTAAGACGAGACACTGTAAAACTCTTAGAGGAAAACATAGGAAGAACACTCTCTGAGATAAATCACAGCAAGATCTTTTTTGATCCACCTCCTAGAGTAATGGAAATAAAAACAAAAATAAACAAATAGGACCTAAGGAAACTTCAAAGCTTTTGCAAAGCAAAGGAAACCATAAACAAGATGAAAAGACAACCCTCAGAATGGGAGAAAATATTCACAAACGAATCAACGGACAAAGGATTAATCTCCAAAATATATAAACAGGTCTTGCAGCTCAATATTAAAGAAACAAACAACCCAATCCAAAAATGGCAGAAGACCTAAATAGACATTTCTCCAAAGAAGACATACAGATGGCCAAGAGGCACATGAAAAGCTGCTCAACACCACTAATTATTAGAGAAATGCAAATCAAAACTACAATGAGGTATCACCTCACACCAGTTAGAATGGGCATCATCAGAAAATCTACAAACAACAAATGCTGGAGAGGGTGTGGAGAAAAGGGAACCCTCTTGCACTGTTGGTGGGAATGTAAATTGATACAGCCACTATGGAGAATAGTATGGAGGTTCCTTAAAAAACTAAAAGTAGAATTACCATATGATCCAGCAATCCCACTAGTGGGCATATACCCAGAGAAAACCATAATTCAAAAAGACACATGCACCCCAATGTTCATTGCAGCACTATTTACAATAGCCAGGTCATGGAAGCAACCTAAATGCCCACTGACAGATGAATGGATAAAGAAGTTGTGGTACATATGTACAATGGAATATTACTCAGCCATAGAAAGGAACGAAATTGAGTTATTTGTTGAGAGGTGGATGGATCTATAGACTGTCATACAGAGTGAAGTAAGTCATAAAGAGAAAAACAAGTATCGTATATTAACGCATGTATGTGGAACCTAGAAAAATGGTACAGATGAACCAGTATGCAGGGCAGAAATTGAGACACAGATGTAGAGAACAAACGTATGGACACCAAGGGGGGAAAACCGTAGTGGGGTGGGGATGGTGGTGTTGTGCTGAATTGGGTGATTGGGATTGACATGTATACACTGATGTGTATAAAATTGATGAGTAATAAGAACCTGCAGTATAAGAAAACAAAAACAAACAAACAAAAAAATACTAAACTTTCTTTGGCTTATTTGTACGGAAATATGTTAATATTAATGTTTCAGACATTACATGAAATTTCTAAAAATCTTGTATGTTCTGGTATAATGTTATAAGTCATAATTCTTGTTATTACTTTAAAATGTAAATTTCAGAAATAACTAAAAAATAAAATCAACTTGTTTCACAATTTGTTAATTATAATGTAACCTGAAAACAGTGATGAGATCAACATGTTAAAATATAATTACATCTGTATAAAAGTGATTTATTTCCCAAAGGTACCTTTCTAGAAGTGAATTGCTAGGTGAAAGTATAAGTTTTTGAGACTTGATATCCATTACCCCCCACAAAGACTGTTTCCTTTGACATTCCCACTAGCAATATATCAAACTCCCAGAATTGCAAATTGCTATTTTAAGATATTTGCCAATAATTGCAGAAAAGGACTACCTTTAAAATGTGTGTTTCTTTGATAACAAACGAAGGTTGAGAGTTTTTTCACGTTTATTGACCATTTACATTCATTGTTTTGACCATTGCTTAGTCGTATCTTTCCTATATTCTCTTGGAGAGTTTGCCATTTTTATTGGTTTATATGTTTTTTTATGAATTAAGATGTCCATTTGTTTTCATGTGTTACTGTTTTCATGTGTTACTTGCCTTTTAATACAGTTGATGGTGTTTCTGTGTAGAAGTTGTTTTCTTTAGGAGTCTACCTTTGCAGGTGTGCTAGAGCCTGCCTTCCCTACCCCAAGGATGGTTACAGATTTATCCTTATTTTCTTTTAGTACTTTAAAAAATTTCACTTTTATACTTATTTTTAACTCAGAAGGAAATTTTTAATCCATCTCAAATTTGTTTGGGAATATTGTATGAGATGAGGTTTAATTTTTAAAAAATTTTCACTGTACTGGTATAGAATATTAAATTCCTCTGTTTTTTGTGTCTTGGACCTATTTCTGGCCCTTCTAGTTTTCCACACTATTTTAATAATTATGGCGCTAATCACTGTTAATATTTCGTAGTACAAGTTCTCTCTCATTCTTTTAAATTTTGTGAAATATACAGAAAAGTACATAAAACAGATATGTACATAAAACAGATATGCAGTTTAATGGGTGAAGCCAACAGCTATGTAATCACAAACCAGATGCAGAAAAGCCACTGCCAGCACTCCAAAATCTCCCTGTGTGTCCCCTCTAGCCTTGCCTTTGTCTCCCAGAGGTAACTACTATTCTGACTTTACGGCAATACTCCCCTTTTAGAAAATAGTTTTACCGGTTATGTGTGCAACAATATGATTAGTTTGTTTTGCCTACTTTTGACATATAAAAATGGAATCACACTGTATGTTGTGTCTGGTACCTTTCACTCAACATTGCTTATATAATTCACATCACGTGTTGGTGTGATTTATTCATTTTCATTACTGTATGATGTGCCATTTCCTTAGTACCACTTTATTTTACTGCGACGGACACTTCTATAGTGATTTCAGTTTTTGGCTATTATAAGCAATGCTGCAACGAGCATCTTTGTGTGCATAAACACATTTCTGTAGGGCATTTACCTAGGAGTTTAATTGCTGGATTATGAGGTAGGCATATCTTTAACATTTAATATCCCTCTCCTTTTCCCCTGCTGTGTATGAGGCCAGTTCACCAACACTTGATATTGCCAGACTTTAACTTTGGCCAGTGTGATGTTGAGACATTCATTGTGGTTTTATTTTGCATTTCTCTAATTAGAAACAAATTTGAGCATCTGCCTATGTTCATTGGTCACTGCAATTCTTCTTTTGAAAAGTGCCCATTCAAAACTTGTCTCTGTTGTGTTCATGTCAGCTGTCTTTTACTCATTGATTTGCATATATTCTTGGTACTAATCATTATTGAGTTACATCTGTTGTAAATACCTTCTCCTTCTCTGATTATTTTTCATTCTCATCATGGTTTTTTGATGAATAAAAATTCTTCATTTTAATGGCAAATCTATTCATCTTTTATGTTTAGTATCTTTTGTATCTTTTTTTTAAGGAATATTTTCCTATCTTTAAGTCATGAAAATATTATCTTTTAAAATCTTTTCATTTAAAAAATGCTTTATAATTTTCCATTCTTACTATGTTATGTTTTGATTCCCCCTGGGATGTATTTGTGACTGTGTGAGGAAGGGTCTTTTGTATAGCTGCTGGTCCTGGCACTATGCAGTGCCCTTCTGCCATTCATCAAGCATCTGTATAAGCCTCTGGTCCTTTCTGGGTCCTCTCTGTTTCTCCATTCCATTAATCTATTTGGGCTAATATTACACTACTTTATTTATGATAGCTTTATGATAATGCTGGAGTAAAGCCTGCCATCCTATTCAAGAGTGTGTTGGCTCTTTTTGGCCCTTTGCATTTTTAAATTTAAATAAATTTTAGAATCAGCTTGCCATGTTCCACAAAATAAAACAACATATATATGTCTATGTCTCTCTCTCTCTCTCTCTCTCTCTCTCTATATGTGTGTGTGTGTGTGTGTGTGTGTATATATATGTCTCTCTATATAAGTATGTCTATATATATATATGTCTATATATATATATCCTTGGTAGTACAAATCTCCATTTTCAAAAAACTGCTTGATATTCTGATATTAATTAACTTTTTATTTCTGTATTTTGAGACTTAGGAGATTTGGACACTTGCCATTTACAAACTAACTTACTCTTTCAACTAGGATGACTATTATTAGTCTATACAAATTAAATAGAAAATTCACAATGCTGTTTTAGTGTAGATAACTAAAGTATTGTGTAGTTTTGATTGAGAAGAGTTAGCAAGTAAGAAAGAATTTTTAAAAAAATATTAAAGTTGTGTTTAGACAGGAAAAATAGACTGAATCTGCAGTCATGAACTCTTACCTTCAATTTTCAAGGGATTATGTTAAGAGAAGAAAGTAAAGTGCTAAAATCTGGGGCTTTACCGGATCTGTGGAAGAGGTTCTGAGGATTAATCTCATTACATAATAGTTATCTATAAGGTAATTTTCATTTTCATAGGACCTGGCTCTAATCCACGTCGCATTCTCTGGGGAGCCAGGAGCTGTGAGTCAAGGTGTAGGTAGATAGCTTGTGGGATTATCCCTGTTTCCTGTAACAGGAATTGAAGTCATTTGCTCAAGGGCACTAAGAGCAGAACCCAGCACTTGAGATTTCTGGGCGCTGGACCCATGGATACCACAAATCAAGGTCTCGTGTGGGCTTTAAAAAGTGCTACCACTAAGCAAGAGCTCAGGTTACTCCGGCGGTTTTTGTCCTGTCTCTATGACTTACACTGCAAAAGAGTTTTTTTTCTTCTGATAAGTTTTGTACCTGGAATATTTTATTTTTCAGCATCTTACAACTGTGTGACCATTTTGGCCACTGCTGGTATCTTGACCCCTCCCTCCTCACTTGGTACCACAGTTGACTGCATAAATATTTTTAGGAGAAGAGATGCCAGTGAAAGTGACATCCGGTATCACGGGCTTTCTTCAGAGGACCCAGTAAATCTTGCGGTTGACAATTTGCAGGCTTTGTGACAATTTATAACACTAAAAGGAAGTAAAATTGTTAGAAAAAAAAATGATTCTGTCTTTGTGTAGGAAAAGTTGAGAGTGCCTATGCTAAATAAATGAAAGGGTTCCACATCCCGCTTTTATGAGGAGCATATAGAGTCATCTACAAAATATGGCAAATTGTGTTATTGATTAGCTCTTTGACAGGGAGGGGAAACTTAAAGCTATTATTTTAATTTCTGGCTAAAGTGAGGAAGCTTTGATACAGGGCCGATGAAATAAACCTCGTGTTGGATAATACTGAACTAGAGCCAGACCACAAATCAGAAGCGATTCTGAAAGCACAGCATAAAAGCCTGAACAATTAAATATGATCTATTACGTCCCAGATGATTTTAGAAAACTTGGAATTAAAAAAAGGCAAAAAAGAGGGTAAGCCACTGGAATAGCATTAGATTATTAGATTTAGGATTTAAATGCCACTATTTCCTTTGAATCCAGTGGGAAGTTCTATACTCTCCTGACTCTTTAGTCTGTAAGATGGGGTCAGTGACCCCTTATCTAATGTATGGGGTATGTTTTGAGAGAACAAAATTTCAAAGTGTGGTCTTTATAGAACACTTTGAGGTCTAAAAGAGATTCTATATGAAAACCTTATTGTAACGATGGTAACAATTATGATTGAAGTAGTTTAGGAGGTACCTTTTGGCATCTGAAGTAAAATGTTTTAAAATCACCACCAGATGAAGCTTTTAATTTAGTGTTAAAATTAACTGAAAACAATAGAGACTCCCTAAAAAAAGCTATTTTGACAAGGGGAAATTAGGACATTGAACTAAGGAGAGACCCAGCTTTGTATGGAAAAACTTCACATTATTAAAGCAAAAGAATGAGAGTTGTAAATCGGGTCCTTGGAGCATACAGAAAAGCTCTTTGAAAGATGGAGACTCAGCTTGGTACTTATAAACTCTGTCTGAAAATATTGCTAGTAAATACATCAGTTCTCTTAATCAGTACCACATATATTTGTATTGAGTTAAATAGCTGTTCTATATATATATATATTTGTTTTGTTTTGTTTTTTTGGCCACGCCATGCAGCATGTGGGATCTTAGTTCCTCAATCAGAGATCGAACCCGTACCCCATGAAGTGGCAATGTGGAGTCTTAACCACTGGACTGCCAGGGAAGTCCCTTGATTACTTAGATTTTTAATAAAGATTTCTTCTCCCCTTCAGCTACATTTAGCAGGGTCAAAATGAAGCACATTAGGAAACTGTAACTGGCAATAGAGGGCAAATCTTACCTCAAATTAGCGTCTTTAGTTCTTAGGGAAGGAAGGAAGATTAGGTATTATTTTTCCAAATCTTATACATGGGGAAATTGAGGCACAGAGAAGCATGGAGAAGGTTGTGCAGCTGCTTCTGACAGAGCCAACTCTTTCTGCCCCATCCATGCTCTTGGCCTATTGTGGATTCTACTTATAATTAATTCCTTAGCACATTTGTATAAAATTATAGAAAAAGCACAGTGCCAGAAATCTATTTTCTAAAACTACAGAAATGTTAAATTTCCTTAGGTAGTCTTAACTATGGTGACTAGGGTCAATGACTACAATTTTCTTGAAATAAAAGTGGATAATGTATAAAAAATAAACTAAAAATAGATAATGTACTTCTCATTATTTATATGTGTGACCCTGTTTTTCCTTTTCACTGTCTGACTTGGTCTGTTTTGAATGTCTCCACTCATACTCCTCTTCCTCTGGTGGTCAGAAGGTTGACTGTCACTGGCTCATCAAACCTCTCACCAGCCCTCTGTGAGATCTGTTTTGTACCACCTTCTGAAACTATAATGAAACGCCTGTGACTATAGCAGGGGGCCAGCTAAATTTAGTAGGTACTGGAAAATGATGGACAGGGGTACAGTACGGTGTTCATGGTTCGGGGTCTTTTCCCTCCTCCAATCTATGGCTGCCATGATTTCCTCGGGGGAAAAAAAAAAACTGTCAGATTTCTATGTTAGAATACATATTATCTTGAAGATAGCAAAACATCAATAAACTCATTAATTAATCTCTCAGTGGATGTCCATTTATTAGATGACTTTTTCTTGGAGAAGAATAGGGCTTAAGGGAATGGGAGACAAGTTTTGAGGGAGGGAAGAGAGGAAATGGAAAATGTAGGAGAAGGACAAGGATGAGAAAGAGGCCTGGATGGACCCTGAACAGTCAAGGGGCAGCAAGGAAGCATTACTTGGAAGAGTGGTCTGTCTCACTGTCTTCAGCTCCTCTCCTCCCATTTTGTCTTGAACCCACTCCCATCAAGTGTTTGCTCCCAAAGTTCTCCCAAAAAAGCTTTTGTCAAGGCCACCAGGGGCCTTCATGTTGCCAACTCAGCACAAGTCACGAAACATTGAAATGTCCAGGGTTCTCTCCTTGAACCTCTTCTCCACCTTTGCTCGCTCCTTTGGTGACCTCATCCCACCTGTGGTTTTACATCCTGTTGATACATCATGACTCCCAAGCTCTTATCTCCAGCTCTGAATTGCAGACTCATAATCAGCTGCAACAAGAGTGCTCTGGGCAAGTCCTGGACTCTCAGACTAGGGATCAGAGTATGCTGGTGGTGGTGGTGGCAGCTTTGCTATTAACACAATGAATATTCTTGGCCAAGTCACTTAACTTTTTGGGACTTGAGTGTTCCAGTTTCTAAAATGAGGGAGTTGGAACAGGTTAGCAACTCCCAAAATGTTATGTCTTATAACACAAATCTTGAGGAAAATGGGATCTGGTTGTCCAGGGAGCTACCGTGCCCTGTTGCCTGATTGTTGCTGGGGGCTCCTACTTCCTGTCCCTGCTTCTGCCCTTGTCCACGTCACAGAGGTGTCACAACACAGCAGCCAGCATGAGTTTTTAAAGTCATCATCAGATCAAGTCATTTTTCTGCCCCAAGCCCTCTGGTGGCTCCCAGCTCACTCAGAATAAAAGCAAAATTCCTTTTGATGACCTACACGATCCCACATGACCCTGCGCTCGGTATCTGACAGGGGCACCCAGGCACCCGGGCCTCCTTGCTGTTGCCCTAATGTGTGCAGAGTGCTCCCACCTAAGGGCCTTTGCACAGCTGTTCTCTCGGCCTTGAATGTTCTTCCCTGAGACACCAGTGGGCCTGGCTCCTCATTTCCTACAAGTATCTACCCAAATGTCTCCTGATCACGGATGCCAATGGATATAAAATAACCTCCCTTAGCTGCTTTATTTTTCTCCATAGAATTGTATGTTTTCCTGTTTGTTTGCGGCCTGACTTCCCCCACTAGAGTATGAGGTTAGGGATTTTTATTCGTTTTGTTTATTGCTACCTCCCCAAGGGCCTAGAACAATGCCAGACATCATGGGCACTCAGTAATATCTTGATAACCGAATGAGAGAGTGAATGAATGAAGTGAGAGGAGAAAATGAGTAGATGGAGGAGGAAGGGGGGCTTGAGAGCCGCCCTCTGCACAAGCCTGAGGGCCCCCTCACTCCCGTGTGTGATCATGATGCCAACACCCTGGGGCCACGTGCTGTTTAGGACAGGGCTTCACATCTGTGGTCTCTCTTACTTCTCCTACGTATCCTGGGAGGGAGGTATTATCATTCCAGCATTTTCCAGGGAAGAAAACGAAGGGTCAGCGAGGAAGTGGCTTTCTCAAGGTCGTGCACTATTAAGACCTGCATCTGTTTCTCTCCAAGTCAAGTGCCCTTTTTAATTTCCCATGCTGCCTTGCCTATTTGCTCTGTTTGCTTGAATTCCAGGCAGCCAGTGCCTGGCTTTCCTGGGGGGCTGGCGAGGATGGGGCGGGGGAATAAGCAAGATGACGTCACCAAGCCTAACATCGCTAGGGTGGACAGCAATGCTTGGTCTCGACAGCAGTGCTGTGACAGGCTGTGTCTTTCACAGATATTTTCCTTAATGAGAAGAGATGACGGGGGAGACAGAGGGCCAAAAGCATGAGCACGATCCAGGCGATAGCTCTTCTCTGGCTCATTCCCGGCCAGGTCTTGGATTCTACATTCTACAGCCACCACCTCCCCAGAGGGCTGCCCGGCACCAGACACCAGCCTGAGCCAGCCACTCAGACCCGCCAGGTACTCCCAGGGTAACATTACTTCACGGCTCTAAGCCTCTTCATCTGAAAAGGGGGAATAATAAGAATAGTGCCACCATCATAGCCCTGTGGTGAAGATGAGATAGTCCTAAGTTTACAGCGTTAGCTGTTTTTCTTCCTGCATCCAGCCGGTTCCTCTGAGGAGAGCTGTGTTCCACACCCCACCCGTGGAGTCACTGCTTCGTAGAAGAGAACAGAAGAGCCAGGCTGCCCACCTGGAGCCCACCCATGGGGCACGACTTGGCTCTCTGTCCCCAGAAGTGATCCTAATTTCACACATCACAGAGGCAGCAGCATCCAAAGAGAAAGGACTAGACTTCCCTTCAGTGATGGAGGTTGTTCTGGTACATTGTGGTTCCTAAGGTTGGGAGCCAGGATGGAGGAATTGGTTTCCAGGAAGAGACCAGGGATGATCTATTACCTGTGGAGATCCTTACAGACATGCCTAGTGGGCCGCTGGAAAAGCAAGCCTAACCCTCGAGAGATAGGGTGGGACTGGAGACCAAGGATGAGGCCCCTCCATATAGAGAAGGTGGTTGGAGACCACAGATTCGATGCCCAGGAAGAGCACAGAGCAGGAAGAGAAAGGACCAGTGACACAACCCTGGGAAGAACAACAGAGGGTGGGCAGAGGCAGCCTCAAAGTGGACACAAATCCTGCCCTCACGGATCTTGTAGAGCTGACACACGCATAAATAATTCTTATCCAAAGTATACAGGGCTAAGTGACTAAGAAAGACCAAGGACCTTTCAGGCATGGGGGCCAGAAAGACTGTGAAGGAGGGAATTTGAACTAGGCTTTGACCCATGGGTGGGGTGTGGACTGGTGGGTTGGGGAGACAGTTAGATGCAGCATTAGCAAAGGCCAGGAGGCAAGAGAATTCAGAACGTCTGGGAAACTGTGCGAAGGTGGTTAATATCTGGCCAGAGGAATTCATGGGATAATGCAGAGCTGGATTTGAGTTCAAAAGCATTTAAAAAAAAATATGAGTCACAGATTGAAGTTTGGGGAGACTTTGAAATGAACACTATTGCTGCAGATGCTGAGATGGAGGTTAGCGCGCAGGACATCGATTAGGGAGCCTCCTGAAAGAAGTACCTGTATAAGGGAAGAGAAGGATGCAGGGTCAGGTGTGGGAGTTGGCAGGTGCTGAGATCTCACCTCACCAAAGCCCTCAGTTGACCTCCCAGGGAGCTGGGAGCTTGGATGGCCCTGCAGAGCAGTTTCCCTATCTGGGATCTAGAGGGTTGAGTAGTGGCCACAAAACGATATATCCAAGTTCTATCCCTCGGGACCTGTGACCTGATTTACAAATGCAATTAAGAATCTTGAGATGAGGTCATCCTGCATTTAGGGTGAGCCCCAAATCCAATGGCCAGCATCCTCATAAGAGAAAAGAGGGGGAGATTCAGCACTCAGACATACAGGGGAGAAGGCCAGGTGAAAACAGAGTCAGAAGTTGGAGTGATGCATCTACAAGCCAAGGAATGCCGCAGATCGCCTGCAGCCAGCAGAAGCGAGGAGAGAGACCTGGAACAGACTCCCTCAGAGCCTGCAGCAGGAGCCAACCTGCTGACACCACCTTGATTTCAGGAGTCCTGCCTCCAGAACTGTGAGAGAATAAACTTCCACTGTTTTAAGTCACCTAGTTTGTAGTAATTTGTTACAGCAGCCCTAGGTAACGAATACGGGAGGCCAGAGCTTTTTACCATGTATGATCAGTCACTGGATGTGGGCTGGAAGGAAGCCCACTGGAAGGAAGCCTGGCCCTGGGTGAGCCACTTTGCTGCAGCAGGGGCAGTCCCCTTAGAGGCCCTTGTCTGAAAAGCACTCCCAGCAGCCCAGGGAATATGTTCTTCATTCCTGAAAAACTATCTGGACAATGCATTATAGCAGCTGCTGCTCTGTCCTTCAGTCTTCCCATCTGTATAATAGGAATAACAATAAGACCTATCTCATAAGGTTGCTGGGATACAAAATTAGATGACGGTACTAGCAGCTAACGTTTACTGAGCACTTACTGTATATATGCCAAGCACGCATATTCATGAGTTTATACTTGTATGTTGCCCAGCATATTGTAAGCAGCCAGGAAACAAGTAACTATTATTATAGGGGGTGTGTTCAAGGTCGCATAGCTGTCAAATCAGAACCTAGAACACCCCTTGGTCTGGAAAAGGTCCCCTCTCTGCATATGCCTAATCCAGTCTTCTTTTCATGACACAGATAGTATTTTTACGCAGTGAAACAAAATCTGTGCTTCACAAAAGAAATGTTATTTTGCCTTGTCATCTGAAGGGAAGAGCTCTGAGTGGTCTGAAATTCATTCACACTCTCACAGGCTGACTCCGTGTGACCAAAGACATTAATTTGCTAGACAGGCTGGGGCAGGAGGGGCAGCTGGGGCTGGGTACAGGTCCCCGCTGCCTACAGCTAATTGGCTCCACAGGCCCCACTCCCAGCATCTGCTGACAAGGCATTCCTGAGATGTGGGGAGAGGCCAGACACTATCGTTTTAAAGAGGACAAAGTGAAGGACAGAGAGATTAGCCGATTTGCCCTCTTAATTATGTGGTGAGCTAGAGACGGAGCCAAGAATTGAATCCAGATTTCTCAAGTCCCAGATGGGCTTTTTCATCAGGGGGTCCTGCCACATTCCTTCCCGTGGAACTGCCCCCTCTCTGCATCCCAGAAACACATACCTGGGTTGAGTTCAGGGGTGTGTGTCTCTGTGTGTTACTGCTTGCTCCCTTTGCACTATACTGATTTTTAAGAATAAAGATAAAACTTCCTACCCTAATATTGGCCCCTTAATTGAGAATAGCACAGATGATATGCAGATTGCTTACATGCCCTTAACCACATCTATATTTCAAGAATTTTGGCTTGGCATGTCCAGCGCCCAAATGGAAGAGCTCCTGAGACTGGACCCATGCATTTTTCCAGAAGAATTTGCATACAGAAGCACTGTGCAAATTATTCATGTTAAAAGGACTTTTTTCCTTCATTTAAAAATCTGAGATAAAATTCGCATTGACACAATCTGGGACGCGGAAGAGACACTGGCCATCCAGAAATTTCCATAAGCAACCCTCCTCACTCAGAGGGCCCTTTTTAAGAACAATACTGTGGACTTCTACCGCTAGAGGGCTCGGCCTGAATTATGCACTGAGAAATGTTCCAAGTACAGTCCTTACCCATTTCCAGATTTTCAGGCCAAGTTAGCTTCCCAACAAGGTAACTTGCCCCAGATTATTGTTGCTATTCACTTTGGGTACATCATATACACATCCCTTTTATGTGCCCCCGTTCCTCAACTAAATTCTATACTTTAATAGCATGGGCAACACAAGACACAAAACTAGTTTGCTAACTTTGATCTAAGTGGTTACTGATCACACTGTTTTGGTAACTCTTTTTGTGAAATCACAGAGGCAAACTGCACTCCAAGAGGCCCCTTGGAGACCATCCTGCCTGGCCTCCTCTGGCAGCCCCTTTGTTCTTGCCTTGACCTTCTTTGGAAATAGACAGTTTTCTCTTCTGGTGCTGCTGGGCAGAGGGGTGTTTCGCCATTCTTTCCTTCAAAGAGCTGAGAAGCTCTTTAAGACAATAGCTAGTTGGTTTGTCCCATTAGTCATTCCTTCCTTCCTTCATTTATTCAGCTGATGTTTACTAACACCTATTACCTACTAGGCACTGACAGACTATAGGACTAATTTTTTGTCCTCTTGTAATTAACAGTCTAGTGGGGAATACTAACAATTACCTATGTGGGAAGTGTGATGGAAGGGTGCTATGGAAGCATGAAGTCTACTCACCCTCCCTCCAGAAAAAGTGTTAACTGCTCCCTTTATGCTCGTCCACTCAAAAGAGACCACATCTTGCTTAAATTATTGTAGTACATCACCAGGTAATGTGCTGCATTATCTCAACTTTGGGGTTTATAATAAGGGTGTTCTCTTTGGGCTCCAATTAAAGCAAAAATAAATGTATTAGCAGGACAGCAATAAAAGAGCTCTGAGGAAGAGTCCTAGGCTGTCATATCAAGATAAATTGGGTGGCAGGGATAGCGGAGATGGGGAGGTGAGGGTGGGAGGGGAGAGAGTTCCTGCTTCGCTATTAATAAATTGAGTGCTTGGTCAAGTCACTTAACTGCTAGGGATTTGAACTGTCCAGTTTCTAAAATGAAATCATTGGACCTGGGTAGTCTTTTAAAAATGTGTCTCTTAAAACAGAAATCCTCAGAAAAAGGCAATTTGGTGATCAAATGAGTTTGGGAAATGCTGCATCATCTCTCCCTCCTTGCTCACTACCCCATGGGAATTCAAAATCACCTTAGCATATTAAAGTTTTTGATAGGTCCTAGAGTAAAAAGCCTGTTTAACCTTATTTAACTCAGCATTTCCCAAATGTATTTACCCAGAGATCCAATTTTATGTAATACCTATTAATAAAGAAATGTTAGACTAGTTGTTCATTGAAAAGCCAACGAACATTTATTGAGTGCCTACTTTGTGTTAGGAAGTTACCTCTCTGGCTGTATTACATGAGTTCATGAATCTCATGATTTAATCAAATAAACAGTGTAAATGGCGATTTTTCCACAGAAAAGACCTTCTAATTAATCTGTCTG
Organism: Orcinus orca; assembly: GCF_937001465.1. Classification (NCBI taxonomy): domain Eukaryota; kingdom Metazoa; phylum Chordata; class Mammalia; order Artiodactyla; family Delphinidae; genus Orcinus; species Orcinus orca. The sequence goes on along the minus strand of NC_064560.1, from coordinate 100,652,318 downwards.
CAGTTCTCAGGAGTGATTTCCTACCTTCCAGAGGGCACTGTTTAATATCATTAGTAATTTTTCACACCAGTGCCAAATATTTTCTCCATGTTGAACTGGAGGTCAAATCAGATTTAATTCTTTTAAATTAATATAGTGAACAGCCGTGGGTAAGTAGTGTTAACCTCATGCTGGTCTTAACTGTCCACTGGATCCTACCAGAGGCTTGAACGAGGCTTCAGATGCACAAGATTTTTTTGGAATGCTCACATAGACTTCGTTTACTCATGCCTCCTTTCTTTGGGTTCTAGGTGCTTTAACAATTTGGGTAAAATTCGGTTAGTTTTGGGAAGGAGGAACTTGTAGAAGTTGTTTCTTTTGTACAGCTGATGAAAAACAAAATCCCCATCTGATCAGCTCAAAAATAGACTCATTTTGTCTTCTGCCACTTTCACATGAAGGGAAAGGCCATCATTATGTCTTTAAAATGTTCTCCCAGGTGTCTTTTTCTGAAGAAACTGTAGGAAGTGAGTTTTGACAGAGAGTCTGTTTTCCTTTATTTTAAAGTCATCTTACTTTAGGTTTTCAAAAGACAGGGTATGAGAGACCGAAGGAGAGGAACGGAATGCACATGGTTCATGGTGAGAAATCCCATTGCTTGTTCTAATTTTGCCTTATCTAACATTAGGAAAAAAAGAATAGGCAGGAAGTTGAAATCTGCAAGTTAGGCATTCTAAAATCTGGATTCTGTATTCTTTTTTATTCTCTGAAATTGACTCTATGCTGCTGATTGTAATGCCAAAATGATAGCTGCTGATAAATATTATCTTTGTGGAGACATGGGGCATCATCATATGTCAAGACAGCCGACTAATTTTTAATGCAAGCCCAGCAGATTTTTGTGGATATGGGCCAGGAATTTTAATGAAAGAAAACATCAAAGATGCAGAAGAAATGAGAATATTAGTCAAGGAAGATACACAGCGATGATCTCTGATAACCCCTGTTATTGACATTAGAACTCTGTGGGAGCAACTTAAATAAACATCTGGACACTGAGTTTAGACATTTTCAGTGACAAACCCCAGACAGATCTTTTCGACTTGCAATAATAAATATTTCAGAGGCTATATGAATCAACTGAAAATCCTGTTTTCAATTATTCTAGTTTTATAAATAGAGCATGGTTAATTATTCAAGTATAGAATTTCTTTTGAAGATTAGGTGAATTTTATATTTCCTTTGTCCATGTTATACTTCAGTTTTATTATTCATATCAAATTTATGTCTGTGTGTTCAAAAATAATATAGTTAGCTTGCCAGATACTATTAAATCAGAATCCAGCTGAGCTCGATTTTTTTATTATTTTATTTTCAGGAAAGACTCTTTTATGGCCCTCAACACTGCTGTTCTGTGGACTTGTGCAGCATGTCCAGCTCCAGAGAAGACACCAGTGGTAGTAAAAGGGGAAGAGGGACGCCCTAGGTCTCTTGACCAAAGCTCTTTGATTCTTTGGAGTTATTTGGTCATGAGTTAGTCAGGAAGGCACCAGAAGCATGCTGGTAATGCTTCAAGAGAACCGAACTTGATGAAAAAATTGACTGAAGTAAAAACAGCTAAGGAGTCCATGACCAAAGCTACTGGAATAGTCCTATTGATTGCTGTGGTACATTTTATAATATGAATACAGGCTTTCCTCTAAAAGTTGAAAATAAAAAAGAGAAATGTGATGAAGTGCATATATTACCTCTAGAGCCTAAACTCTCATGTATTAAAATTTAGCATCTGCGGTGGACAGCCCTCAATACTTACGACCCACTCTGGCATGAAGAGTGTGACATGGAGAGGGTCATCTTGGTTAAAGCCTGGCTTCATGGCTATTGGAAGCTTGTTACATGGCACTTACCAGGGTGTATTTGTGAAGTTGTTATGTATATACTTGTTCCTTCCCAACCCGACCAGACTGCAAACTCGTAGACTGGGACTAGCTCATCCCCGAGTCTGGCACCGAGGGTGCCTTTTAAGCAACCTAAATGTCCATCAACAGATGAATGGATAAAGAAGATGTGGCACATATATACCATGGAATATCACTCAGCCATAAAAAGAAATGAAATTGAGGTATTTGTAGTGAGGTGGATGGACCAAGAGTCTGTCATACACAGTGAAGTAAGTCAGAAAGAGAAAAACAAATACTGTATGCTAACGCATATATATGGAATCTAAAAAAAAAAAATGGTACTGATGGACCACATAGACATAGAGCATGGACTTGAGGACATGGGGAGGGGGAGGGGGAAGCTGGGGCGAAGTGAGAGTAGCAGCGACATATATACACTACCAAATGTAAAATAGTTAGCTAGTGGGAAGCAGCAGCATAGCACAGGGAGATCAGCTCAGTGCTTTGAGATGACCTAGAGGGGTGGGATAGGGAGGGTGGGAGGGAGGCTCAAGAGGGAGGGGACATGGGGATATATGTATGCATATGGCTGATTCACTTTGTTGTACAACAGAAACTAACGCAGTATTGTGAAGCAATTATACTCCAATAAAGATCTATTAAAAAATGCTTTGAATAAAGAGGTCTTAGTTCTGCTTCTGGTTATTTTGGGAGGAGAAAGTTTTAGGCAAGCCACGGTATCTCCATTGTCCAGTTTTAAGTCTAGGATGTGATAATAGCAACCCACGTTCACTGAGTTCTTATTCAATACAAAGTAATGTATGAGGAGCTACATTAAATACATGTGTATAATATAAAAAGTCAAATAGAACTACAAGGTCTATGATGAAAAACAGCAATCCCCTTCCCAACCCTATCTCATTCCTAAAGCTGCTACTTTAGTTGCTTCTCAGTTATTTCTCTCCAGGTTTCTAAATAGGATGCTTATGATGTTATTGTTTAATTTTTAAAATACACACTATCTAGTGATTAAAGGGTGTGGTTTACCTCCTATACCCGTCCATGCTCTCACATTGTGCTCCTCTCATCCTCCCAATTTTTGTTTAAATATTCAGTGTTTACATTTTAATGAATGTAAACAGTATTTTCTATCGACAATACTTCCAAAGTATTCTAAGATTCCATGCCCTTTGTTATATGACTTGAATTTGCTTTGGAATTCATACTCACTTTGTTTGCTTGACTTCCTAGTTGTGCCTAGAAAAGGAAGTCTCAAACTTTCCAACAGAAGCATTAAGCTCCTCTCTATATTGTCAAACAAATCAAATAAACTTCAGTTCGCTTTCACTTGGAGCCTTCCCTGCTAGAGCCCCCTGTCTTGCTCCACTGTGGACTGACTTGTCTCTTGGTCTGCCACAACCTGTCATCCTGAGCCTTCCCTTCTCTCTCATCCTGGAATTCCCTTTAACTCACTCTTGTATGTAATCTGTTTTCTGGATCCCATGTCTTTGTCTTTCCTGTTTTTTTCTCAAGCTTTGATAACTCATATTCCATCCAATATGGAAGAGGCAGAAAGGCAGGCTTTGATACCTTTCAAGTCTGATGGTTTTATTCTACTCTCACTTTTTTTTTTAGCATCTTTATTGGAGTATAATTGCTTTACATTGTTGTGTTAGTTGCTGCTGTATAACAAAGTGAATTAGCTATACATATACATATACCCTCATATCCCCTCCCTCTTGCGTCTCCCTCCTACCCTCCCTATCCTGTCCCTCTAGGTGGTCACAAAGCACACTCTTCATTCATAGTTTGGCTGGGTATAGAATTCTAAGCAGGAAATCATTTTCCCTTAGGTTTTGAAGGCATTAATGACTCTACTGCTTTTTCTTTTTTTTTTTTTTCTGTACGTGGGCCTCTCACTGCTGTGGCCTCTCCCGTTGCAGAGCACAGGCTCCGGACGCGCAGGCTCAGCGGCCACAGTTCATGGGCTCAGCTGCTCCGCGGCATGTGGGATCTTCCCTGACCGGGGCATGAACCCGTGTCCCTTACATCGGCAGGCAGACTCTCAACCACTGCACCACCAGTGAAGCCCTCTACTGCTTTTTAGTTTCATTCTGATCCCAAATTCTTTGTATATGACTTTTCACTCTTGCTCTCTCTCTCTTCTTCTCTCAACATTTAGGCTACTTAAAATCCCTAGGATATTGAAATTCCATAATGATGAGTTTGGATATCCCCCCCCTTTGTTTTTTTTTGTGGAGGTATGGGAAGGGTTGCTACTGGTTGGATTTGTTCAATACAGAAAAGTATTTCTTGGTTTCTGGGAAATCTTCATTGTAGAACTATTAGATATTGGATCTCTTGGAGAATTGTTATGTTCTTATTCATATTCATTACAGTTTTCTTTTTTGTTTTATTCTGCTCCTTGAATTATCTGTTTCTTTCAAGTGTCTATTTTTCCCCCTATTTGGCTTTTGATTTATCATGTTAGAGACCCTCTTCTGATCTCGGTTTTCTAGTGAGTTACTAAAAAGCTGAGGGGAGGATCTGCGTGTGGGCCTAGAGTGATGGGGACACCCAGCCTTTCTTTGGGAGATCTCTAAATGTCAGCACTTGTCTATCATTCTCTCATGCTGGCCAAGTTCTTTCGAAAGTCTCCTGCCTTTGGGGTGTGCCCCTGGTTGCCAGTATTCAGGGGAGAGTACTGGACTCTCACTGCTCAAGCTGCCATCTTTCACTCCATCGCCTTATTTTTAATTAATTGCCTCCCCCCACTTTCACTGTGCATCCACAAGTGTCCTTCAGTGCACACCGAGTGTCTTTGAGTCTATCCCTCTCTGGTTTCTCTCTCTAGAGGGGTGACCACCACATGCAAGGGTTGGAGGAAGGAGTCTGGGGGTCTGTCTACCCCCTCTGCACACCATTATTGAGTCCTCCGGTTTTTAGCCCAGCTCTCAGACTGACTTGCAGAGAATCCTGCTACCTCCATTTCTGAAACTTTCTGGGGTTTGGTGGTGTAAATTGGCTTGCTTTTTTTTTTTCCCCCTTAAATTTATTTATTTATTTGTTATTTATTTTTGGCCGTGTTGGGTCTTCTTTGCTGTGTGCTGGCTGTCTCTAGTTGTGGCAAGTGGGGGCTACTCTTCATTGCGGTGCGCAGGCTTCTCATTGCGGTGGCTTCTCTTGTTGTGGAGCACGGGTTCTAGACGCACGGGCTCAGTAGTTGTGGCACGTGGCTCTAGAGTGCAGGCTCAGTAGTTGTGGCGCACAGGCTTAGTTGCTCCACAGCATGTGGGGTCTTCCCGGACCAGGACTCAAACCCGTGTCCCCTGCATTGGCAGGCGGATTCTCAACCACTGTGTCACCAAGGAAGTCCCTTGGCTTGCTTTTTATTGGTTTCTCCCCATCTGCAGAGAGTTACAAACCAGCTTTCCCTCCTCTAGTAGGTGAGTGGCTGTGTGGGTTGGTATAGTTTTTACTGTTATGCTACCATTTCACTCAGGCTTCAGAACAGAATGGATTTAAATGCATGCACTCAAACTGCAATGTTTAACTGGAAGTCGCAGCAGTCTATACAATAACCTTACAATGTACAAAGAGTTATTATCCCTGCCTTACACAGGGTGAAACAGGCGTAGTTTAGGTCATAGCCAGGAAGTGATAGAGTTGGATCTTAAAGCCAGCTCTGTCTGACCCTCTGCCTCAGAGGACAGGACATAGTAGTCTCCAAAGCAGTGGTTCTCAACCCTGTTTGACATTAGAACCACCCAGGGAGCTTTAAAAAATGTTAATACCTAGGCCACACTGAAACCAATTAAATCAGTCTCTGAGGATGGACTCAGGCACTGATGGTTTTTAAGAGCTCTCCCGGGACATTCTAATGTGCGTCCTGGATTGAGAACCACTGTTCTGAATTCTCCTCCAGCTCCAGAATTCTTTCTACCACTTTCCTTTTAGAGCAGAGGATTTCCCTGCAGTGGGACAGTCTGGACCTCCCTATAAAGCTCCTCAGGTCCCTGCCTTCATTACCCTCCATCCCTTCCTCCCCGTTCACTTTGTCACCAGCTCCATTCAGATACGGTTGCCACGTTTAGCAAATTAAAAAACCCAGGACACCCAGTTAAATTTGAATTTCAGATAAACAACAAAATTTTTTAGCCTAATGTTTCATGTTTGTGGCATACTTATACTAATAAGTTATTTGTTGATTCTTTGAAATTCAAATTTAATGGAAGATCCTGCATTTCATCTGGCAACCCTTTAGAGCTCATTTACAGAACACTCAGTGTTGGTAGAACCTTCTGTCTGGAAGCAGGCAGCCTTCAAGCCTTCTCTGTCCCCCAGGCTCCCTTGGCATTGCCAGCCCACCCCTCCCCACCTCACCTGCCATAGTAGAACTCAGCGGCTGGACAGAACCTGACACACCCATCTCATCTCGTCCTCCTTTTATAAATACCACACTCATATTTCTCAATGACTTCTTCCAGTTTATCTTCCTCACGTTTTCCTCTGTGACTCCACAGCATTTTGTTTGAGACCAACGAACAGATGGATTTATGAGTTCATTCTGTGTGTTGTGAGACGTTGCACGTCTGTTTCCTCGATTTGCCCTTGAAAGCATCTTCAGGCCGGAGCCCTTGTCTTGTTCACATTCCAGTCCCCTCAGCACTTATGTCTCTTGGGTGTGGTAGCAGGCACAGAGGCACTTAGGAAGCTGGGCAGTTGCAGTCCTCCTTGCCCCCTCCTCCTTTAGGCTTCCAGCTGTCTTTGCTTTGGCAAATCTCTTCCCTGAGAGCCAGGCTCTAGGGCATACAGTTTAAGGAGGCACTCACTCTCAGGGTCTTGCAAGTACTGCCCCTGAACTGGCATGACCCTGAGAGTGAGTGCCTCCTTAAATTGTACACCACAGTGCCTCAGCCTCAGTTGCCTCCCCCCTAGTCTGGCCCTACCTCTTGGGGAAGGAAGAAGCACTTACTGCCTGGCCCCAAAAGAAAACAGGCCTCGGATCACCCAAGTAACAGAGTGCGTTTCCCAACCCCAGCTGCTGGATGTGTGTCTCCCTTGCCTCATCTACTACATGTGGAGGCTGGGACCAGGCCTATGGTTGGGTCTGTGGGGCCACCAGCACATTGTGAGAGCAAAACACACAGTCTAGGTATGCAGAAGAGTCCCCCAAACTTTGAGATCTATAGGCAAATATTTAGGAAATATGTAGTAAAAATGAGAATCAGTTCCTGTCCTCAGGAGTTCATGGTGTGTTAAGTATCCTAACTTAAATTTATATACTGTTAATAAAATAGAATCTTCCAAAAAGAAAAAAATCAATCACAAAACTTTCTGCATTATCTGTAGCAGAAAAAAGGTCTTGGAGGCTACTAACCAGCTGTGTTATCCCAGAAGTCACTTAACCTCGTGGATCTTTGTTTCTTTGTTTGCAAGGTGATGGGGATCAGATGAGACAATCTCTAGACCCCTCTGTATGTTAAAACTTCCATGATTTCTCTTATCTTCATATTTCATTCCCTACTAAACTGGCACTTAACTCCTACCAAGTGACAAAAATATTTCTATTTTGGAGACCTTTCTTGATTTATCACGTATTTTAATCTAGTTCCATAATCTGGCAATGCTTTGTCTAAAACCTGTATTATAATTTTTAAAATGCAATTTGTCCTTTATAACTCTTTTTCATGTCCCATAAAAATGATGGATAGGGGAAAGTAGATAAAGCTACAGATCAATCTTAGATTCTGATAATCTAATAAATGCCTTGCGCACCAATCTTGCAGTTTATGACCTCTTGCCAATTGATTTATGGCCTTGTAGTAAATTTTCTCTCCCACTTATCCAATATTTATTGGAACATCTTGTTCTTAACAGACAAAATACTGTATAAAACATCTGTCAAAACAAAAGGCAATTCACTTTAATATCTTTTACTTCCAAATCTACTTCTGTGATTCTTGCCAGCATCCAGATTGCAAAACAACAAGCCATGCTATGCACAACCTTTGAGCAAGGTTTCAGGGAAATGGAATATACTTGAAAAATTAAAACAAACGTTCATCTGAAAGGCGTGAAAAATCCTTATTTACTCCACATTAGGGGCTGGACCCTGGCCAGACTGTTGCTGGCTCACCCAGTGGTTCCCAATCTTTTGATCAGGAATAGCTCTGTTATTTTCCCTCAGAGACCCCACGATTTCAAAGATTTCATCAGAAACAAACTTTATCTCCTTGCTGGGGACTAGCTTAATTATCAGCCCAAAGATATTAACCACCAACTTCCCTAGTTAGTCTGTGATAATCCACGTTCACTCACAGAGTTGACAGAATTCCAGCCAGAAACAAAGGGAAAAAAATGTTTGTACAATTTCTTTGGACATTTTGCAAAACTGAAATACTCTCAGGGTGTCTCCCTTCTACTGTCTTTGAAGGAACCACTAAGTAAAATATAAACTGGTACGTTTTCCACTCAGATCCTCGTTTTCCTACTATCAAGTCTAATGAGGAAAAAAAGAGCCTAATTCTCTAAGAATTGCAGTAGCGAGAGGGAACCTCGGGTTCTTTGAGGCAGAGACGCATGCGCCTGTGCTTCTTGTAGTGTTTCCTTCGTGTCTGGGTGAGAAGCGCTCTGATCAGGGTCCTCAACCCCTCATCTGGACTTGCAGACCCCCGAGCTCTACTCTGAAGGTCAGTTTATGGATGGTTCATGTATGTGGCTTAGTGAGCCCCAAGTTGCAATGTTGCCACAGTTTAAATTTCTCCAGAATTCAAGGTTCCAATTTTGTTGTTCTTCCTGCTAAATGCTCCCCAAATGTAACATGGATCGATGACATATTGAAAGCATATGTATGTTTACCTCCATATTGATGTCATTTCCTATAACACCAAGAATTATATGTGAAGTGCAGGGAGGTGGGGTGTGAGGGGGGGGAATCTGACAGGCAGAAGCAAAGGCCAAATGTAGTCCAGGAGAGGACTCTGTAGTGTTTTTGATGCTAAAGTTGAAGACTGAAATATATTCTCATCTTAAGGGGGGAAAAGAAAGCGTCACATAGATGGACATCAAGTGTACTTGAACCATTTTCTTTTCCATCCTGAATCATACGACATTTTGGAAATGGCCTTAACTGTAGATTTTCATATTAACTGTCACTGGGGTGGCTATTTTTCCTCTGAGATTAACCCTTCAATCATGATATTCCCATATTCACAGGGAGTAGAGAGAGAACAGATAACTCTAGTCAACAGAATGTCTTGTTCCCCAGTTCTCTTACATGCATTGCTGACAGCCAAAGGGAAAAGAGGGGGAGATGCAGGTTAGAATAATAGGGGTAGAGTTTTACAAATAGTTGTTTTTTGTCATCCCTGGCCTGGGTGCTCCCAGCTCCTCTGTAGACAGAATGCATTTTAAGTTCCATTTTTAGAACTCTGCCACTAAAGGCCAAATACAGCTTTTTTTGTTTGTTTTTGTTTTTTTTTGTGGAACGCGGGCCTCTCACTGCTGTGGCCTCTCCCGTTGCGGAGCACAGGCTCCGGACGCGCAGGCCCAGCGGCCATGGCTCACGGGCCCAGCCGCTCTGCGGCATGTGGGATCTTCCCAGACCGGGGCACGAACACGTGTCCCCTGCATCGGCAGGCGGACTCTCAACCACTGCGCCACCAGGGAAGCCCCAAATACAGTTTTTTAAAGCTTGAAAATTGCCCTTGGGGATTTAACGTTTAAATGTTAGCCCTAAGTTTTTCTAATACTGAGAAAAAATCCAGTGAAAGGAGGTGGACCTGCAAGACCCTTTGTTTGCCCCCCTACAGTCCCCAAACCTCTCCGAGAGGTGCCAACTTCCAGAACAGGACTGGAGCAAAACTGTGAGGACGCAATGTGAGCAGGGAGGCCCTGGGGTTACTACTCACTGTGTCCCCGTGTCCCCTGCCTTCTCGGGTAAAGCACAGATGCCGCAAAGGTCACCCACCCCCGGCCTGCCTGTCTGTCCCAGCAGTGCCCCTTGCTGACCCGCTTCCCATGGGCCCAGGGTCCTGCCCCCAGAGAGCATGGGCTCCTAGATCAGAAGTCCCAGATGGGTACTGGCTGGCTGCAGGACCTTGGGCAAGTTACTCAGTCTTTCTGTATCTCAGTCTTCTAACTTGTAAGATGGGTTTTGTGAAGATGAAATAATATGATGCATACAAAGCACTTAGTGCAGTGACCAGCACTATTAGGGGCACAGGAAATATTGGCTCTTCGTATTAGTGTGATTAACAACATTTGGGTGGAAGTGACCAGGTGTGATAGTGCCTCAACACTTTCCCCTGCATCTCCACATCCAAATGCCTTAGGCCAGAGTATGGAGACCCCTGGATCTTGACTTAATGCCACCGTATAAGGCTGCTTGTGGCCAGAGTATGTGACCACGAAGGAGGCCTGAGCCATCCTTGGCAGCCAGAGCTGGAAAGGCGGGGAGATGGTGGTGACATTCACCAAAGCCCTCCCCTGAAGGTTCCCAGAGCTCTGGCTGGGCGCCTAGTCTGGGGATGCCGCAGGGAGTGAGCAGAGCTGGTTCCTGTCCTCAAGGAGCTTCCAGTTAGGCAGGATACAGAGTAGCTAACAGATCATAGCCTTGAAGGTGTCCAGAAGTTTCCCTTCTATTCTACCAGCTACATGCACTGCCCTTCCCATGATGCTCACTCCCTGCCGAGCTCCACCCCGCCCCCACCTGCTGGAAGTTTGGACCGTTTCTCCCTATTCCTACATGACGCCTCTCTGCTGTGGGTCCCCATTACACTCAGGCTATGGTCCTTGTCTGTACAGAGCCACTTGCCAAGTGGATCAGCCCAGCTGCACGGTACGAAGGGCAGAGCGAGAATTGTCTTTGCCTGGCAGATTCTTAATATGGTCTGTCAGTCTGTAACCTTCAGGTAGGGCCCAACGGGCTCAGCTCCTAGGGAAGCTCCATCTCCCTAATATTCCTACTAACAAACAGTAGTTTCAAAACTTCACATAACATTGATAGAACTTTCAGTATGTGAGAAGCACTACGCTGAGCACTTGATATATATTATCTCACTCACTCGTCTTATCAACTTTTGAAATCAGTGCTATAATTATCCTGATTTTACAGATGAGGAAACCGAGGCTTACTCAAGCTAAGGAGCATGGCCAGATCCCAGAGTTTGCCAGGTGCAGAGCTGGGCCTGAATTCTGTTTCACATTCTTTCTTTTCTGTTCCATGTGGCTTCTGCTGGGGGCCCAGGCACTTCTTGCCATTTCTGGTGCTCAAGTTCTGTCCCATTCAAAGCTTTATCTCTTTGTCTGACATTCAAGTCCTTCCACGGTTGGGGACCAGCCAGCCCCCTGCAGTCACCTGTCCTCTCCCCCTCAGTCACCCCAGACTGCTCTCTACCCTTGCACCGCCAGCCAGAGGTCCGTGCCCCCCTGCCAAAGACCCCTGCAGCCTCCAGGGCCTGGCTTGAATGCTGCTGTCTCTGCCATGATCTCCACGACCTCACCTCCCTGATTCTCTGGCAACACTTCAAAGATCTTGCCTCTCCATCTGAAGGCTCAGCTCTGCAAGCACTTGCCCAGCTGTTTATCTTCCTATAACTCCTAGCACTGAGCAGTGCACACTGAAGGCGCTGGGTGTGTGTGTACAATCTTGCCTCTGCCCAAGGCCGCGTTCCCCATGACACAGATGAGGTAAAAAGGCTTAACCACATGTAGGCTGTTGATTTGGCATTTTGAATTATTACTGCTAGGTTGCTTGTTTGTTGTCGCCATGACCAGTCAATAAATAAACAATAAGAAAGGGCTGGAAAACCGAGGCATGATGGTGCTTTGGAAAAATGATGAGATGTGCAGCATCTGTCTCTGTTCCTTGTTTCACCTCTTCTTCAAGGTGTGCCTTCGCAAGCCCAGTGACCTGTCACTTGCCCTTGGGCATGGTATCAAAACCTACTTGCAGAGCCTTCATTCACCCCCAGGAGTGACCAACTGAAAGTGTTCTTCCTGGGAGGTGACCTTTTTGAACTGGAACCCGAGCCTTAAGGTAAGGAATCGATGGAGGGATTGTAGGCATCCTCAGGCAAGGGGACATTGCTTAGCCCCCTGAAATTACAACGAGGCTACCAGAGTTTGTCCTCATGTGGACATTTCTGTTATTCCCTAAGGGATACTTTTTTTTTGCAGAAAGATCTCAGGGTGGGAAGCTTGGGGCCCCGCTGGCTGGGGGAGTTCCTGTGCCAACTGACAAGTATGTCTGTCAGCTCCCAAAGAAAGGGACGCCCCACAACCTGACCTTGCTCTTCTCCTCTTACCTCCAGGGCTGCTCCTCCGTGGGTGCCTCTCCTTCCCCTCGCCCTCCAACAATGGCTGCTTTCAGTCCCTGCCCTTCTCTTCGCCATGCCCTTCTTTACCGGCTCATCCATTCTCATGCTTTCATTAGCACCTCTTTGCAGATGACGTGCAAGTCAACCTTTCCAGCCATGACCCTTTCCTGTGCCCCAGACTGCATTTCCAATTGCTGACAGGACATCTCCACTCACACCCTGAAGCCCCCCAGCCTCAGTGTGTCCAAAGCGCACCTCTCTACCTGCTCACCCCATTCAAGATGTGCAGGTGCCTCACCATGTGTCCATTTCAGTCGGGGCTCCTGCCAGACTTTCTAGAGTTTCTGACTAGAAACTCTGGAGTTAGTTATTAAAAGTCTATTAAATGCCTGTTGTGTGACAGGCAGCATGCTTAAGCTTGAGGTAGAGGGATGAATAAAAGTCACCGAGAGATCTTAAGGCACTCAGTCCAGGGAAGGGAGAGACGCATCAACAGTTCCAGGCAATCACTAGAAGAGAGAGGTGTGCAGGATGCTCTGCACGGAAATATTCAACTGATGTTTCTTTGTGAGGAGCCTCTCAGTCTTGGCTGCCCTTGACTTTCCTCCCCATCCCTACTGCCATCCTCTTGGTTCAATCCCACATCATTCACACCCAGAGTACTGTAACTGCCTTCTCTCTGTCTCCTTAATTGTGAATTCCTCTCCATCACCAGCTAATTTCCCCAAACTACGAATGTCACCAGTTATGCCAATTCTCAAGAAAAAGAAGTCCACCCTGGGGCCCCATCCTTTCCCTGTAGCCTGATTTCGACACAGTGATTGGTGTGTGGGCTCTAGAGTCATGCTCACTGGACTGGAATTTCAGTTCTGCCAGTTAATTGCTGTGGACCTCTGGCAAACTGCTTAACCTTCCCATGTCTCAGTTTCCTCATCTGTAAAATAGGGATAATAATAATACTTATCTTATAGAGTTATAAGGAGAGAATGAGTTAATATAGGCAAAAATTACAGCAAGCACTGAGTGGTAGCTGCTATTATTACTCCTTTCTACTGCTTCCAAGTCATAAGGGCCCTTTGCTCTGCAGAGGCCTCCTCATGGACCTTGGGGACTTGGTCTCTGTTTCCCATGATGACACCCCTACCTGAGACACCAGGCTTCTCCGGTTATGCCGCTCCTGCCCATCTATGAGACCCAGCTCAGTTCCCTGAAGCTGCAGGTAATGTCCCCAGCTTCTGGGGACTTCTGTCACCTGGGCCTGGGTCACAGATATAAGAAAGGCCCTTAAAAACAGTTCTTTGTAGACTCCCCCTAAATATACTACCCTTCCCTCAAACAAGCAGGTTAAAATGGGCAGCATTTAACATGAAAACACAGTCACCTCCTGCATGGATTAGGGAACAACCTCCTAGCTGCCATTTGCACCCTCTCGGATCAGGGGCTGACAACCCTTTCTGGTATAGCATCAAATACCACCTATTTTAGGCATTGTGGGCCATGTGCCTACAGCTCAACCCTCAAACCCTCAGCTCTGTTGTTGTCCTGAGAAAGCAGCCAGAGCCAATAGGTGGTTGTGTTCAGATAAAACTTTCTTGATAAGAGCAGGGGCTGGGCCCGATTTGGCAGCGGGCTATAGTTTGGCGACCCTGCTCCAGATGAGAGTCTGTCTGCTGGACAAACTGCTCAGCAAGCCTCCCAGGATCTTCCTCCCAGGAACAGACTATTTCCTTCTTGTTTGGTCTCTAGTCAGCCTCAGCGAGTGTTGAAGTGGCCTGGGGTGCTAAGGGGAGCACGGCTCCTCCTCTGACAGCTCTGTTCCTGAGATCAGCCAGAGCAAGGGAGGAAGGGGCCCAGGGGGTGCTGAAGACATTTCGGCAAAAGGAGGCAGAGGTTCTTCGCATCCCCTTCTTCCTCCCTAACCCGCGGTCCGTTCACGCTGCTCTCAGCCCTAGTCCCAGAGGTCGATAAATTCACATTTTATAACCACCACAGATTTTTATTATTAAGAAAGGAAATTAAAAGTCTCTTAAGTGTAGACAATATGGAGTCCACTACACAAACTGACAATAGCCAGGAAATTGGAAACTTAGGGCTCCAAGCTCCCCCGCTGACAGGCCTTTGCTTTGGCCTGTCATCTCTCTGGGCTGGCCTGGGGTGGCTTCAGGGCGTGGTGGTGTCAGTGGTCCCAGAGCTTCTCTGTGGGCTGAGCCACTTTGCCCAGTATTGCTTTGGCATTTGTGAGGGTCCCTCTGCCCCAGACCCATTCTCCCCTTTGCCCTCCTAGATGGTTAGCGGGGAAGGCAATCGACTCCCCAGAGTTAAGTCCCAAGCGCTCAACTCTGGTTACCCTCTCTTAATGGAATCTTTCTTTAAGGGAGACAGAAACACCTCTCCAGGGACTTACATTTCCACCACCCTTGGGGTTGTCACCAGGGGATTAATTATAATTTAAATCTATGGGTACTTGAGAGAAGGTGAACTATTTGCCCTTCCCCTAGCACCTGACATTTGGAACACTGGACAATGAAAGGTGGCTTTGTTTATTTATTGAGCTATTATGGCTTAATGTTAAAAGGGCTTCCTGACAAGGACTGAAAAAAAAAAAAAACACCTCCCGTTGGGGATTAAATTTTTAAGCACAAATTGCTTTGTTACTGGTCACTGTTTGAGAAAAAACTCAGTGAAAGCTTGATATTGCATACGTTTTTCTATATCTCACTGGGTATGCCGAAAGTAAATGCCTTCTCCAGTATTTCCGACATCTGGTCTCAATATTCGCAAGTCTTTGTTTCATGTACTTTTGATAGACAACATTTTTTTTCTGTGTGTGTAAAGCATTTTGTTATTAGACTCTATGAAATGTTGATATTAATCTGAGCTGCCCTGATCTTCATGGAACATAGGCCTGTCTGAAACTTTCCCTGGGTGCATCTTTGGGAGAGTATTTTGGGGATTATGCAATATATTTTGACATCCTTCCAAGGACATCTGACTTTGTTTGGTAGAAACACTGTGTGTGCTTTTAACCCAGAGGCCCCCTGGGCAGGGTTGCTGCTCACTTCAAATCTCCACAACCAGCATATTGGGTGCTGTTACATAGGAACATTGGCAGGTTAAGGTGAGAGGTCAGGATTTGCCTCCTCCAATTAGTGTTCTTGGAACCAAAGCAATTGAAGGACTTTGTGAATAGAGCGGTGAATTGTATTTTGAAGGGGTCTTCAACCCTTTCTGGATTGTAATGGACTTAAAAGCTGAGGTCTATTTCCCGAGAGTCCATTTTCTAGTAGGCCGGCTCATGCCAAGCTTGGAAGACAAGTTGCTCCCTAGACTTGGCCAGGCCTGTTTGCAAATGGGCAAAAATGACCTGGTCATATGCAGAGTGATGCCCACTGTCACCGTCAGCAGCTTTAAGGAAAAAAAAATGTGCTCATGAAAGTAAAGTTTAGGTTGATGAAAATGTAGGGTGGTGGTGCCATTTCCGTGGAAGAACTCGGGCTGAGGACATGTGGTGGACTGAGGCAAGGTGACCTGGCAGCCATCAGCATCTCAGACCTGGACATTCTGGGACCTGGTTAAGGTCACAGCAAGTTAGCGTTAAGAGCAGTACTAGATCATGGGTCCAGGGCTGAGCGTCCCCACTTACAAATCACCACAGGATGGAATAGAGACTCAGCTTCCCTGATTGGAAATGCTGATTTCCGTTTACATGTATTTCATGTATTTTTCTTTTTCTTTTAAATTTGTAAAGTGTTAGTAAAACTTTCTAACATGGACCCCATAGACTAGTGGAGAGGAACTAAAACCTGGACATTAAGAACCTTAGGGATATAGTGATGTGTGGACATTTGCAGAATGGCCACCCATGTGCCCCTCCTCAATCCTCTTTCCATAGCACCTGCTTTACCCCCAAGAGAATGCCATAGGCTTTTATAACATTGAAAAAACCTCATACAATTCTACTTTGAACTAAACTTCATTACTGAGTGGTTGATTCACAGGTGTTCTCTTAAGTTCACTGAAGAAGAAAATTAAATAGAAATGCATTGTCCAGTCTAATAAATTAAGATAGAATTAGAAACCTTGGATGAGAAAAATCCCAGAGCATTCCAGCCAAAGGTTAGTGGTGCCTCAAAAGAGAAAAAGATCTTTTAATCCCCAGGATGAACATTCATTTTGGCAATCAAGTTATAAAGACTTATAAAGTTACCGGGTGCTCTCAGAGTCACAGTGGCCTGCCCCATTTGTTTAAATTCTACCTATTGATGGAAGGATCTCCAAGACCTATTGTTCAGAGAAAAGAGCAAGGTGGAAAACAGTGTGCATAGCATGCTATATATGGTGACAAAATTAAGAATATCTGTATCTGTGTTAAGTATAGAATGTATCTCGAAGGATATACAAAAGCTGGCAAGATTGCATTCAGGAAGGTAAGACGGATGGTTAGGCCCAGAGCAGGACTTGCTTTTCACTGTGGAGCCTTTTGTATCTTTTGAAACACAGATGATGTACATGCATTACCTGTTACTCCAAAAATAGTTAATGCCAATAAATGAAAAAATAACTCCTTACTGAGCCCTCTATCTACTCTCTACAGTCTTTTGAAACCCAACTTTTCAGAAGAAAACTTGCCAACACAATTTATAGAAACAAGTATTTTTACCCCAGCTGCTCTCTGTCCCACTGGCAGGCCAACCAACAAAATCCCCCAATACCATGACTTTTAATAAAGTAGTAAAATCCGTCAACCCTTTACCCCCTCCCCCTTTTATTTCAGCAATCATGCCCCAGAAAATTGAACAGGATGTGAGATATCCAAAACAGTTTTGCATTTAGACTGACGGCTTCTAATGTTTACAAACAGATGCCTCTAAGTGTGGAAAGATGTGCCTGATTGTTTGGGATCCACCTGCAGAGGGATAAGCTTATTTCCAAAGAGGGTACTCAGAGGTGGCGTAAGGTATATGGTGAATGATAAAACGAATAAAAGCGACTCTAAAAATGTCACACGGGGGAAGGAAATGAGAGTAAAGGGGAAATGGGCCCCTACAATCCCTTAATATTCCAAATATAATTGCCATCTGACTCAGACTGTCTCAGAGGTTATTGTGTATAGGTCATTTTTTAGTGGCATATCTTTGTCATTAACAAAATAATAATTTGGAGGGGCAGCCTATAATGATTTCACCACAGAGTTTAAGTAGCTAGGTTATTGTCTCACTTTCTTCTATAGATCCATAGAGATCTCCTGGGAATGAAGCGGAACAAAAATATTTCCTACGGGGGCATACCTGGTGGCGCAGTGGTTGAGAGTCGGCCTGCCTCTGCAGGGGAAACGGGTTCGTGTCCCGGTCTGGGAAGATCCTACATGCCGCGGAGCGGCTGGGCCCGTGAGCCATGGCCGCTGAGCCTGCGCGTCCGGAGCCTGTGCGCCGCAACAGTGAGAGCCGCGTACTGCAAAAAAAAAAAAAAAAAAAAAAAAATTTCCTACGGTTGGGAGTTTTAGGGTCTGGTTTAGATCTACAGTGGATCTCTTAAGGGACAGGAAGTACAGACCAGGGCAAACGGATGGAGCCACTGTCCATTTCTGTCTGCCACTGGGTAGCTGTGTAGTTTTAGATAAGCCACGCACTGTTTTTGAATTTTAGTTTTCACATCCGTAACAATGGGGTTAAGAATACTAACCTGGAAGGGCTGTTATGAGGACTAACTGTGAAAATTGGTATCAGCACCTGTGTGTGTTCAGCACTTAGCTTGGTTCCTTTCCCTTTGCAGAGATCCCTGAGAACCACTATCTCCACAATGGCTGAAGCCCTGTTCTCTTTTTACAAGCTGCCTGGGTAAGTGTTCCAGGATTCTGACCTTTCATGGAAATCGATGAGTGCTTGCTCAAAGGCCCCTGATGTGCTACAGATGACATTACCTGTTGGAGACAGAGCTTTCTCAGGAGGAGCTTGAATTTCCTTTACTTGGAGCAATGCTATTTCACAGTCCCTCAGTAGATGTCAGCAGTACAGCAAACATCCCTGTGCCACAGGGGAAGCAGGTTGGTTTTCAAAACATTAAGAAATAAAAACCAACGCTCGCCTTTGCAATTCCTTTCAGAAGTCCCAGAATCAAAAAGGTGAGATCTACCGGCCTCACGGTAGATTCTTGAGAGGTTTACCAAGGGCACATTTGCATTTTAAAGGCAACCTTTTATTCCCTCTAATGCAAACATCATCCCAGAGATGGGTAGGGATTATAGCAACCTTTCTAGAATTTTCTGCAAGTTTATCTTGCATTTACCCTCCAGGCAAGAGTGAAATAATAGAACATGTCCAATATTTTGCTTCTGCCTGTGAAGTAAATCAAAACCGTGGGAATGTTTTCCCCTAACTTAATTTACTGCTGTCTCCTTGAATATATCTTTCATTGTATTCAATTAACCCTCTGATTGAGACCACAGAAAACGACAATGAGGTCGAAGAGTAAGACAGCGTTTTCTGTAAAAAGGGGATGATTGGAGTTTGTGGCCAAGTAATAGTTGGATGTGGATATTGACCCAGGGTTTTGCTTATGACATTTAATCTATAAGCTGACTCTCCTTCCCTCTCCCTTCTGCATTCCTGCCTGACCCACCCCCAGGTGTGACATGAGCTAGATCAGTACTGCAAAGATGTGGGAATGTCTCTACTACTTACATACCCTTTTCTCCCTCACAGTATGTAATTTTGCTGCCAAACTTGACTTCACACTAGGTTGGTTCTTGGATTTTATGTTTCCCTTGCTTCTGCTCCTCACAGCTTTCTCCTGAGCTTCAGTCTGCAGTGGTTTCCTGCCATTCCTATCACAGTCTACGTTTTGGTTGGTGGGAACAGATCATGCCCAAGGTCTGAGAACTCACAGCGACTGTCTTTAGGTAGTGAGCTACTTGTCATTAGGAGTATTTGTTCAGTGGTTCTCAATCATCCAGCACATTGGGATCATCTGAGAAGGAAATAACTAGGGTGACCAACTGTCCCAGTTTTCCAGGGACTGTCCCAGCACTCTAAGTCGCAGGCCCCAGGGAACCCTTTTGTTCTGGGCAAATTGAGATGCCTGGTCATTTGGCTAATGCTAGGTTCCATTCCCAGAGATTCTGGTTTAAGTGAGCATTAGGAGTTTAAAACACTTCCCAGGTGACTCTAATGTGCAGCCAAGGTTTAGAACCATTGACCTTGAGACCAAATGAGCATGGTCAGAAATGCTACAGAAGGGGCTCCTGGGTAAGCTGTGGGAAGAGGTGGCTTTGCAGGTTTTCTGTAACTGTCAGAGCCTTGACCTGGGATGTGGCCTCGTTTCTAACACGAGCCACTTGACTCTTGTATAGGAAGGCCTAGGGCTGCGATTAGGGTGAGGCAAGTGGGGCATTAGCCTTGTGCACAAGATTTAGGGGGGCACCCAAAACCACAGTAATCAACATAAATAATATTTGAATATTTCAAGAACTAAGTTAATGCAAATGATTCACACTGAACAAAATATTAAAGCTTTAAATAAAGACAAGAACAGTATCAGTGCCATATGGAGCCATATTGGAGCCTAAGGCAAAAGGAAAATCAGGACTTCTTTTCCTGTTTTTGTTTCAAAGTTTGATATTTTATTCCTCATGGATTTTTTCATTAATTTTGATTTTTTGATGTTGCATTTAAGTATTATATGTCTTGATGACTGACTTTGTTTTGGTGTCCCCTTAAATTTTGCCCAAGGAGGATACCTCTCACTTGCCTTACCCTGGGCCTGGCCCTGGCCCTGGGATGGACGCACTTCTGGGTTCATTTATACCAAAGAGGGCCCCTGGGGCTTCTCAGAGGCCCAGTGGGTTCCCAGATGGGCAGTTGTTGCCTCACTCCACCGGCTTCAGAGGGAAGTAGGCTTCCTAGGAGGAGAGTGGGGACGGGTGGGTCTGAATGGAATTCACAAGGACCTCGGAAGGAGAGCTGGACCTGCGGGCCTCAGCACACAAGCCAGGGCAGAGTGGATTAGCGATTGAAGGAAATGCTAGGTTACTTGTAGGTTTCAGCTGATTTAAACTCCTACAGCTTTTTTGGTTAGAAACCAAAAACAAACTGTGTTTCTTCATGTGCAGGATTAAAATTAAGCAAAAACAGAACTTTTTTTTTTTTTTGTAAGTGGAATGGAAAACAGACAGTGCAAAAACCTGTCTTAGGCAGGCTTTGGGGGAAGTGGGAGACGGAGGGATAATCCTGTCCAGAGTTGGACAGTTACCCAGCTGGCATGCTTCTGGGCCCAGGGCCAGGGCTGGCAGTGCCAATGGCAGGAAAGAAAGGCTTAGTCGGCCCATGGTGCTTGGGCTCCCTTGGACCAAGAGACCCTGCAGTGAAGGCCTCCTCCTTCCCTTGAGCCCTCCTGCTAGCTTGGATCAGGAACTGCGAAAAGCATACGTGCAGATTTTTTTTATTTTTACTAAAAAGGTAGGAGTGGACCAAAATGTCATTATTTATGCAACATGGTTTAATGGAACAGGGTGAGATTTGAATTTAGAAGACCTGATTCCAATCCCAGTCCTACCCTGGCCAGCTGTGGGACCTTGGGCACATCACTGAGCCCCCTAGAGAATTATTCCAAGCCTGTAAATTAGGGAGAACAGAATTTACCCTGCTGGCCCTAAACATACTCATGAGACTTGCCTGGCTTAATATTGGTCAAGGCGCTGTGTAAGGTATGAAGTCTCCACAAATAAAAGGCATGATTGTAGTTGTGGTCGTTATGTAATTTACTCCCTTCTCACAGTCTATACTCTTACCATTTAGCTTGCTCACCTAATTAATTAATTAATTCAATATATATCTTAGAGCCTGCCATGTGCAAGGCTCCATGCTGTGAAGCAGATAAAGCATTTTCCCACCACGGGTCTAGTAGGAGACAGGACAAATATACAGAAAACTATAAGGCAGATAGAAAGGGACACATGTGAGAGAGGCAAGCAGGGAGGAGCTGCTCCTTCTGGCTGGGGGAATCCCAGAGGATCATGTATGGAGGTAACACAGGGATGAGGAATAAAAAAGGTTAGACTTTTGCAGAGTGAGCTGGGGGAAAGGGAAGGCATTGCAGTGGAAGGCTCAGAGGCCAGGAATTTGTTGGGATGTGTACGGAGAAAACAGAGGTTATTTCTTTAGCTGGACTGTGGGGTATACAAAGGGAATAGTGGGCAAAGTTTACAAAAATGTAAGGTGCCAAATTGGTGGGGGTGGGGATCTGATCTAGGGGAAGGAGGATGGACTTTATCATTTGGGGAGCTTTGTCCCTGACAGTGTTTGAGCATGGAAGTGGCACAATCGGATGTACGATGAAACTGGCTGTGGGTAGAACACAGGCCCGCTGATGCCTCGTCCAAGCCCTGGATACCATAGTTTCCCTTCCTTTTCCTTATGGGACTCACTGGCAGATGTTGACGGATGAGTAGCCAGTGAAGGCAGCCAACCAGCCTCAGGTAAGATCCTTTATCATGCCTCCTCAGGGTCTTAGAACTCAGAATTCGAACAATTTGGTAAGCTTTCGTTGAGTACCCTTTCTGTTCCAGGCACGGGAGGGTCAGGGCTCGAGATTTAGTTGTGAACGAGATTCAGTTACTATCTCCAAGTCCAGTGGGAGAAAGAGTTGAGTGTTGGCGGCTGCAGTACAGGGTGGTGACTGCCACCACAGTGTGGGAGCATGGCTGGTCCCTAACTAGAGCTCAGGGATGCAGATGGAGGGGGAAGGTCAGGAAGGACTTGGAAGAAAAGGATGACTAAGCTGAGATCTAGAGGCTGAGTAGAGTTACCCAGGTAAGGTAGTGGGGAAGGCAAGGGCAGGCTGAGTGGAAGGACCAGCAGTGTCATCCAGGCGGTGAGAGAGCAGGCCATGTGGCGACCTGCATGACACTGCATGGAGATGGAGCCCAGCATCCAGGAACTGAGGCTGTGCCCTGTAGTCAGGCCAAGATCAAGTTTTTCCTGAGGGCACGGGGCCTGCTGGCAAGTTTAAGCCTGGGAGAGACTTGGAAAGACTTGCCTTTTGAAAAGGGGACTCTGGACAGGATGCGGATAGCTCAGGTTTTGGGAAGTGGCTGGAGCAGGTGGAGTTTTCCAGGCCAGAGACAATGGTGGTCAGAACTGGGGCAGGAATGCTAGAGCTGGATTCCAGGCAGGACCAACAGGACTTGGTTTGGGGTTGGGAGTGAGGCAGAGGGAAAAGCAAGAGACTGACACCTCAATTTCATCGTCCACCTCTGCACTAAAATATTTTCTCTGAAGATTTTAGATCAGTTTAAAATTAACCCACTGTTCTAAACCTACTACTAAGTCTTCTGAATGCACCGACATCACCTGACCCCCGCATTGTGGTTTTGCTATCTGATAGCCCTGCTGTTGGACACTCCCACACTTCGATGTTAGCACTGCAAAGGGACAGCGCAGAGCAGTATCCATCCTCCTCCTCGTGCAGATGAAGCTGAAGCCCTTCCAGTACAAGAGGCATGTTTAAAGCCACAGACCTCAAGGCGGGTGAAAATGAGGGCCAGGCCCAAAGGTGTTCACTCACCAGGGCGTGGGGACGCCTTAGCTTCCCTCGGCCTCCTGCACGGCTGTCGGTGTGAGGCCAACCTCCCTCTCCCTGTCCCAAGGTGTGTCTATCTGCATCAGAAGCTAATTTCAGGGCATCCTCCTGCAGCTCTCAGCAATGCTGACAGTTTCTCCCAGCGCACGAAACCACAGAGCAGCCACCACCCACCTCGGCTCTGCTCTGTCCTGCACAGTGTTCCTGGGTCAGACGTGACTGGGAGATGCTGTGCGCCATCCATCTCCTTCTGGGAGATTCACGAGATGTGTGGCGTACTAAAGCATCCTAGAAGATGCTGATTTAGCTCTGTTTAACCCAGTTTCTCCCCCAATTTATTTATCCATAGAATTTTTTTAAAATCACATGAAACTATTAGCTTCCCAGGGAAGTGGAGTTCCACAGCACACCTGGGGAAATAAATGGTCTCCAGGTGATGAACTGTGCAGCCAGGTTGAAGCCTTGCTACTCAAAGTGTGGTCCATGGACCAGCAGCAGCAGCATCTGAGAGCTGGTTACAAATGCAGAATTACAAGTCCCACCTCCGACCTACTGAATCTAAGGCTACATTTTATAAATTCCCCAGGTGACTCATAGGCACATTTAAGTTTGAGGGATACTGTTCTAAGTCACAGTGCTGGATGTTGGCTGGACATTGGAATCAAATGGAAAGCTTTCAAAAAATCCTGTTATCTAGCAGTCAACCTCTGTGATTCTAGGGATTAGGGCCTGGGACATGGATTTTCTTTTTTTTTATTGTGGTAAGCTGTATGTAAATTTACCATTTTAACCATTTTTAATTGTACAATTCAGTGGCACTAAGTATATTTACATTGTTGTGTAACCATTATCAATTTCCACAACTTTTGCATCAGCCCAAACAGAAATTCTGTACCCATTAAACAATATGGGAAATGGAATTTTAAATGCAGCTGATTCTAAATGTAGTCAAGTTTGAAAGAGAACCACTCGTCTACATGACCTGCTTGCTACATTTGGAATGTTCCACAAAGGCTGGGAGCCCTTCTAGGGTGAAGCCAGGCTTTGGACCCTCACAGACCCTTGTTCAAATATAGACTCTGGAGTTTGACAAGTCAGCCTCTCTCAGGAGGTCTGTTCCCTATACATGAACAGGCAATAATGTATGCCCCATAGCATTGTGGTAATGATTGTCTGAGAGCCTGAGTAAAGCATCTGGCCCAGAACCTGGCCTGTACATGCCAGTGAAGCGTCATAGTTATTTTGCTCTGACCTGGAGAGACAGTTCAGTGTCATGTGAGGAGCATAGGTTTTGGAGCCAGAGAACCTGAGAAATGATGGCTTCACCACTTATGATGTCCCATGGACAGGTTATTTTACCACCATAAACCTGTCTTCTTACTTGTAAAGTGAGGATAGTACTATTTACCTCATAGAATTGTGAGAATTAAATGAGATATCATATATACAGTAGCAGCCACCCAATAAATGGTGGCAATTGTTTACATATGTGAGATGTACGTTATATCTGTATCATTTGTCATCCAAGGATGAAGGAAGCAGAGACTTTAAGCATTGAAATAGGTTTTAAGAGATGACAAAAAATTAGTAAAACACTGAAGTTTTGAATGTCTCCTTTTACTGCAGGGTAATTGAGGAAGCAATTGTGGGTTAGTTATCAGGGCCCCTGGGGTTCAAATATCAGAGCTCTTATTAGCTGTTGGTTTTCAGGCAAGTCAAACTCTCAGGGACTCAGTTTTCTCATTCGAAAAAAAGAAGAACTTAAAAATGATATATGTCCATCAATACTTGCATGAATTTGAATGAAGTTTTCCCAGGTCTCATGTCTTTCAAGGACCTATCAAAGCTTTGTTCATTTCATCCTCTGCTATTTTGCTAAACCACCAAGCTGCCAGGGGCTAGGTGGAAAACCCCTCCTCTGTCCCTCCCCTCCTTCAACTGGGGCCTCTTCCATTGCCTGAAGGACCCGACATGTGGATAACAGCATTAGTAATCATCCTCTTGTTCCCACAGATATCATTAAATAAAAAATTCTTTTCAGCACCCTCTCCACGTATCTGAACTCTCCACCAAGGAAAGATCTTTGCTAAACCAGGATCAATTTTGTTTGGGTTAAGATGATTCTGGTAATATATACACAGTCTGATCCTCCAGGAGGAAATGTCAGCATGTTACTGATACTATTCAAAATATATACTGTCACATGGATTTTCCAATTCATAATAGTCTGTGTCAGTTTATCAAATTGCTGTGTGGCACATGGGATTGTATTTGCACTCCTTATGCGTGTTTTTACTATATTGTAGTCAGGATGAATTATACTTGAAGATTTGTAGATACCTTTTGTTCTTGATGATCTAGCTTTGATTTATCATCAGAATGACTTTGGTTATGTGATTAAACCAAATGTTATTGTCTCTTTTTTTCCATGGGTATTTTGGAATGCGTAAGGCTGATGAATACTGGTGATTTAAGGTTGAGCACCAGGATAAAAATTTCTATTTTGTAGCTAGATACTCCTTTTATAACACATCAGTGAAAAATAAAAGGCATGGAGTCACATTACCAAAAACAGTTCAAAATTGCTGAATATAGGATATGTGTGTGGGGGGAGGTAAACTGGAGAGGGGCCACAGGGATGAGGTCATGAAAGGCCTGAAATCCTGTGCCAAATATTGGTATTTTACTCTGTGGATCAGGGGCCACAAATTTGAATACCTACTCTGACCAGGCCACAGTGAATGAAGCAAGAGAGTGAAGTTGTCCAGTATAAGAAATGGCATCTTTGATTATACTCTTTCAAATCTGACATAATTTGCTTATAAAATATGTAGGAAAAAATTTTGTCACTAAAAAGAACTATGCATTCTCATGTTTTTCTTTACATGTGGCCCCTTTAAACTCTTTATCTGTTCTACTCTTGAAAGAGGTAAAGAGAACTATTTCTTCACTCTATGAAAAACAATAGTGTACATGGGATCATATATGGCAAGTCACTGTCACTTCAGTGTCAGGGAGACTATAGGGAGTGGTAGGGACTGTGGCTGACTGCACTATCCAGTCCCTCCGTAAAGGGGATCTGCCTCTCTTGAGCTCCACTTGAGGTTGTTGTTCTGGGGGAACAGAACCTCTATGTGGGTAAGACTGAATTTTTGAGAAATGTCAGAAATTCACTTTCTGTGAAATCTCTCATTTTTAATGTTGGCCCCAAAACAAATGAAAAAATGTGCATGCAGAACACACGTGCACATAACACACATCTGTACAATGGATGCCGTGTGGGAACTGCCAGTTTAGACCACTGCCAACAACCAAAGAGCCTTAAAGATGTAAGTGATGTGATACATTTCCATTTTAGGAAGATTTATATCCAACAGCATGTTACTACAAAGGGTGCTAATTTGTTAAAGTAGTCTCATTGGCCTCTTTTTTAAAAAACATGTGTTTAACGAACACCCATATAGGGTTAACTATATCCCAGAAACTGTTTTAAATGCTTTGCAAACATGTATTCCTTCTAATTGACTACCTGATCTACACTATTACTATCCCCATTTGATGAGAACTGAGGCACAAAGTCACAGAGCTAGTAAGGGGCAGAGCTGGGTTTTCAACTCAGACAGTCTGGTTCCAGAATGTGGTGTTTAAATACTCTGCCATGTTGCCTTTTAACAATAACTAAAACTTATTAATATGCATTCAGAAGATTATGTGTGTGTGTATGAGTGGGGACAGCAAGTATAACTTTTTGACACCACCGTATTCTGATTATGATTGAGGAAAGCATGGAGAAAAAGCAATCTTTATTGGTTAAAAAGAATTGCTAAAGGATGAGCAATTTCTCTGTAGAAAATCCAATTTATTTGACAAAAAAAGTAATAATATATTCTGTAAGGACTCTGAAAGGCAGGAGAATGAAAATCCTAAAGATTTCCCCCAGATTTGGCACACTCTATAGAGAGTCCCTTACTGGGTTTTACTGCCATATGGTGTAGCGGTGGGAGCGGTTAGTGGAAACTGACCCTCTCTTTGATGACTGCAGGGAAGGGTATCCTGACCACCCACTGGATATGAGGTCTCTCTCACTTCAGCACTCGCCCTGCCCAGCACCGATTCAGACCTCCTCCTGCTGTTGATGCCCTGGGCAGACGGAATGTCCACTTTCCTTGAGGCCACAGAGCAAGAAACTGAGGAGACAAACATGGGCTCCACCAGACTAAGGAAACATGACAGCTGAATGCGACGTGTGACCTGGGATTAGATCCTGGACCAGAAAAAAGCAATTAGTGGGATAACTGATGAAATTTGAATGAGGTCTGTAGTGTAGATAGTAAGTCTTGCGGCAACGTTACTTTTCTGATTTGATCTTTGTACTGTGGTTAGGTAAGATATTAACATTTGGGGCATCTGGATGATGGGTATATGGAAATTCTTTGTACTATGTTTGCAAACTTTTGGAAGTCAAATTATTTTAAATGGAAAAGTTTAAAAAGTAAAATAACGGACTCCTACGAGGGGTGGGTAGACTCTTGTTCTTCTCCCGAGTATGTGGTAGACACTGGCTGTGCACAGGTAACAGGTCCACTGCAGCTGGGCCATGAACCCCACCTGGAGAACCCCATATGCTGTTGTCCTGATTTTCCCAAAGGGCTTTGGTTTACATCCACACTATCCATGGAACTGGTTTTGCTCTCATTTAATCTACATGTTGATGAAGGCTGTTAGGAGGACCCACCCTTGGATGGCGTGATAGGGCCGGAGGAATTCAGCCACAGGGAGGACTTTGCTGCTGGACATGAAAGCTCAGGTGGTCTGGGTCAAAATCAAAGTTTATCTGGCTTGGTTGGCTCATGGAGTGAAGATTCCATCATTAAAAAACCCAGTTACCACAGCCAGATTACGAATTCACAAAGAATTCAAATACAAGGAAATACACTTAACGCTAAACAAATAAACTAGTCACATTCCAAGCTTTAACGATTCAGAAGGCCTTTGAGATTTTGCAGGATCAACATATTAATAATAGGCATCAGTGGGTATCAATGATACACAGAAGTCTTGACTCTTATCCTCCTCTCGAAGGAACAGAGTGTCTGAATTCCTTCTGACCATCTTTCTGTTCTCTTTCATTTGGAAACATCTCATGAAGTAAACATTCCATTTCGGGACTTTCAGTTTATGTATGTTAAGGGCCATAATGATAATCACAAAGGGGATATTAATGCTCCAAAACAGTAGTGGCCTCAAACCTTATCTTGATTTACTGCTTTTTATAACTAAGTACTTGCATACACTAATTTTCTGTACATTAGGACCATAGATTGGAGATCAAAAGAGCAGTAAATGCCCCAAGCAGAAGAGGAGGAAAAGATTAAACGTAAGACTTCTCCCCATGCTGGGAGAAGCCCCTGGTTAAACTTCACGTGGGAGGAAGACAAGAAGGGCTGAGTCAGGTATAATGCCCTCCTGACACAGAGGGATGAGGTCTCTGGGAAACACAATCCAATCAGTGTTCTGGGGTCTGGTTCAATCAAGTTTGTATCTCCTCCTGCACAAGAGTGAGGAGAATATGGGGAGAGGGATAGAGGGAGTTCCTTCTGTTTTATAATCTTACAACTCCCAGTATGTATTTTTGCTTTTACTCCCCAGCTGAGTGCCTGTTCTGTATTTCCATTATTTGCAATATGGCTGCTCCTGATAATTTTTCAAGTTGGGCCACAGCTCATGGGTTTAGTGGGATCGGCTGCCCTAATGCTAGATGAGATGGGTGTCTTTGGTCCTATTGCCTATGGTTCAGGGGTGCAGGTCACCTGCACTCTAACTACTTTAGAAAATGTTCGAGTCCACCTTCGTCTATTCCTGGGAAAAGTACTCCCAGCTTCTTGCTTTGAAGGCTTTTCTTAGGAGAATCCCCTCTGGACAGTGGATTTCCTCCTTATTATTCATTATAGTCCTTTCAAACTGAATTAAATCATCCTGCCTTTGGATTTTTGTTTGTTCAGGGAACTTTATTTTACCAAACTATTCTCTGGCCTTTACGGGGTATTTTTTTTCCCTCTAGAGTGAAACTGGGGCACCCTTGGAGCTTACATGTAATACAACCTCTCTCCCAGGCCTCACCAGTCTGGGTAAAAATTGTCACATTCATGTCAATAACTCTGAGTTCCTGTTCCTGCTCCCCCACATGCTCACAGGCGGCCTCCAGCCTTGTACAAAGCTTCTCCAAATATTTCTGTGACTTAACAAAGAGAAAGCCCCCATGGGCCACAAACTAGCCAGCTGTCTGTAGTCACCAAATGGCACTTGCCCTGGTCTTCCCTCTGCTGCCCCTCAGTCTCTGCTGCCGTTGGCAATGCCAGCTTCTGCACCCAGAGAGGTTCTGCTCCCCAGCTGCCCTACAGGGGGTTTGTGTGCCCAAGCTGAGCGAGAAGAGAAGTTTCCCCTGCGCCATGCTGCATTTTCACCTGGGCCTCAAAGTGTCCCTGCTTTTGCTAAATCTCACACAGTTCCTCCTGACACCAGCTTCTTCTTCCTTCTAGAATCCCCAACTCCTTTTTCCCTCTGGAGTCCCAAGAGCCCTGGTACGGAATGGGCCCCATGTGACAACCGTCCTTGTTCTCACCTCTTTCTCTTGGTACCCCCTGCAACCAACAGCAGAACCCTCCTGCACCTTCCCCAGCCTCAGACGGGGAATCTCCACTCACTCAGTAACATCCAGGATCCCCTGCCTCACCAGTGCCACTGAGGGCAAACCCTGGGATTCCCACTTGGACAATCTAGAAAACTCTGCTTTATATCAGTGAGAGATTCCCTTAAATGTAGAGCGATTCTTGAGCTGGATTTTAAGAAGCAGTGAAATAACATTTTAATTGACTTGGAAACTAAAGATCTAATAAAATGAAGGTTTTCTTCATTTTTGGAACTCACTAAAAGTTCTTTCAGTTAATTGTATTCTTTTTATGATCCTTTTATTGTTTTGCCTTGTGGTAAGATATCATAAGTAACATAAAACATATCAAGTAACATAAAACTTGCCATTTCAACCATTTAGAAGTATGTAGTTCAGTGACATTAAGTACATTCATATTGTTGTGCAACCATCACCACCATCCATCTCCAGAACTTGCTTTTATTTTTCCAAACTGAAACTATATACCCATTACAAAATAAGCCCCCCTCCCCACTCCCCCAGTACCTGGCAACCACCATTGTGCTGTCTTTATAAATTTGACTACCTGGGTGCTTCATGTAAGTGGAATCATACAATATTTATTCTTTTGGGACTGGCCTATTTCACCTAGCATAACGTCTTCAAGATTCATCCATGTTGTAGCGTGTCAATATTTCCTTCTTTTTAAAGGCTGTATGACATTCCATTGTACATATACACCAGGTTTTGTTTATCCATTCATCTATCCGTGGACAATTGGGTTGCTTCCACCTTTTGGCTGTCGTGAATCACATTTGTAATGTTAAATTTTCTAGTAGCCACATTTAAAAAGTCCCCAAAAGATCAGATGAAATAAAAAAATTTTATTATCCTAACATATTCAAAACTTTATCATTTCAACATATAATCAGTATAAAGCATTTGCTAATAAGACATGCTAAATTCTTTTTTTATATGATGTCTTGGACATGTGGGCCATTCCTGAGCACTGATTTCTCGGTGCTCCTTTTGAGTGAAGTTGTTTCCTTAGGGAAAATGCCTTAAAATTAGTGGATTCTTACTAGATACCTCACTATAACATAAATGCTCCCATCAATTGATTTCTAGAATTGTAGATGAGAGCCATGTGGGTTTGGAGGGAGGTTCCTGTCCTTCCCGTCAGGGCAAAGTTCTGAGGATTTCAGGTCAGAATTTTGAAGAGGCTCCGGTTTCTCTGTCAGTCCTTGTTCTATCTGGGAGGATGATTCAGAGCACAGGTCCTGGAGCGGCCCTGAGGAAAGTCAAGCTCATCTCTGTGCAGATGTCTTTCCACTACTATCAGCCAACTCAAGATCCGGCCCCTCTTTTCTCTGCCCAACTAGGCAGCACCCCCAGAGTTTGCCACCTCTGGGCCTTTCTTCTACTATTTTCCTTGTCCAGCATGTCTTCCTGTCTTTCCAGAGCCTCCCTCATATGAACTTGTGGATTTTTTAAAAATGTTTATTTATTTATTTGGCTGCGCCAGGTCTTAGTTGCAGCACGCGGGATCTTTGTTGTCATATGCATGCGGGTTCTTTAGTTGTGGCATGCGGGATCTTTTATTTATTTATTTTTTTAGTTGCGGCATGTGGGATCTAGTTCCCTGACCAGGGATCGAACCTGGGCCCCCTGCACTGGAGCATGGAGTCTTAGCCACTGGACCACTAGGGAAGTCTCGTGCTTGTGGAATTTGGCTTGTCAGACTTTTTCTTTTGCCTCAGTCCTTTGCCTACAGCCCTAAAAAGTTAAGGCAGAAAGATGAGGAAAAGAGATTTTGTTTGATTCTGTGTTGAAAAATATAACTTTTATATCCTGTAGCAAATCATGTTCTTCTGACCACCTTCCCCTCCCAGTCCACTCTCTTTAGCCGTGGATCTAGGACATTTCTAACATGCAATCCCGAATCTCTATCTGATAGGTGGTCGGTATACAAACAGAACATAGTTCTTGGACATTGAGGCCCTTTTAAAGCATCTTCACATGCAAGGAAAAATAATTCCTGCATTGAAACCTATCTGCTAACTCATTCAGTTCTCTGAAGGCATTTTTATCAACCACATTTTGTAGGGAAAGACCCCAGCTTTGAGATGAAGTCATTAGCTCATGGTTATGCAGTACACACATGCCAGAACCAGGGCTGGTGAGAGTCAGTGTAGTCACAGTTCTGCAGTCCGGCCAAGGCTTGGTGAGTGGAGCACAGGCCCTCACTTGCTCTTCCCTCCGGGCACAAGCCTACACGACCCTCTGCTCTCCTCCTGGCCTTCTGTCTAGATCCTGTGCTCTTTCTCATTATAGCAGTGTCTTTCCACTACATGGGTAAATTACAAGAGAGAGGGACATGGGGAGAAGTGGTTGTTCTTTTTGTTTAAGGCTAGCCTTCTACGTAGGCAATAGAGGTGTTGGTTCTCTCATGTGATCTGAAGGACACAGGAAATCTTCCAGACCTGCTTGCAATTCTACCATGAAGTCTAGGGTTTGATTAAGGGTCCACTTTTGACTTTGGGCTCTGCTCCTTTCAGGTGTGCAGGTATTAAGTAGGTCTCTTCATCCTTGCAGTGATTTACCCTCTGTGTCTATGAATTTGCCTATTCTATTTATTTCAGATAAATGGAATTATAGGATATGTGGTCCACTGTGTCTGGCTTCTTTCACTTTGCATGATGTTTTCAGGGTTCATTCAGGTTGAGGCACTGATCACTGGTTTTTAAACTTCTTTTTGAGAAGCAAAATGCTCTGAACAGAAATTGTGGGTGGAACCTCAGTATGTAACACAGGTAGAAGCAGAGGTACTCTGATGGAAGCAAGGCGAATTTCCTGCCTTCTTGGGAGCACTCAGCCTAGTGTCAGTCCTGAGTACCTCTGCAGAACCCAGGACATCACAGAAGGCAGTCTCAAAGGCTTGGCACTAGATCCACTCTCAAATGCTTTTAGGTGCAAAGACCTTTCTCTAAGGGTTTACTTCAAGAATGCAAATCACCCTACCAGTCATTTTCACCTGAATTAGTTCATAACACCCCTCTCTGAAACAATAGAGAGGGGAGAAAATTGAGCAAATGGGAGTTTGATGGGAGAAAAGAACAAATGTTTTGGAGCTCTGACACTACCTTGGAGAAGCAGTGGGAAGAAGAGGGGCTCTGGATATCCTGGGGAGGAGTCGGGGGGCACCTGGGAAGTAAAGCCCACATAGGAAAGAAGGGACTAAAGACAGCATAGGAGGCTGCTTTGTAATATTGCTGTGGCTGTGCTCCCGCCCCCCGCCCCCCCATCCTCCCTCACTGATCGCTTTTTCTGAGAAATGTCCTTTTCTCTGAGGCCAAAAGAGGATTGTACGGTCTGCAGCTGATCGGAGCTCTTCTTTCCCTGGAACATGATTGCCTTTCTGGGCAATGAAAAAAGTCCATGTAAATCTCTGTCCAAAGGCAATTATCTGAGATGTGAAATAGTGAAGACTGCCAACGGAAACTGCAGGTCATTTGAATGTGGCCTGGTATGTGGGATGCCTCAGACAGCTTTTCTGGCTCTTCCCTCCGTCCTCATGGGAAACTTCAGGCAGCTGCAGCAGCCTGCTCAGCTGTCGTGCACCCCAGCGCTCGCCCTGAAGGGAGGGAGTTTCTTCTGAGTTGGTGCAGCCATCTTGACCATGCAGTGAAGACTTCATGGTCTTAGGACCTTCATTCCCAACCTGGTGCCTCTAGAAGGTGAGGCTCTAGAAGGTGAGAGGAGTCCTGGCAATCCAGAGACCCAAGGCTGACCAAGGAGACCCAGCTTTTAACCTAGGCTCTGTTGTCTTTTTTTTAAGGCAAGTTATAATATGCAAGTCATGTTGTATTCATGGGCCTTAGTTTTTTCATTTGTAAAATGATTGATAGATTTCCACCTTGTTCCAAAAAGTCCTTAAGGCAACACTTCCGTAAAATTAAAAAGTTAGACTAGGGAGTTCCCTGGTGGCACAGTGGTTAAGAATCCACCTGCCAATGCAGGGGACACAGGTTCAAGCCCTGGTCTGGGAAGAACCCACATGCCAAGAGCAACTAAGCCCACGTGCCACAGCTACTGAGCCTGAGCTCTAGAGCTCACAAGCCACAACTACTGAGCCTGTGTGCCACAACTACTGAAGACTGCGCGCCTAGAGACCGTGCTCCGCAACAAGAGAAGCCACCGTAATGAGAAGCCTGCGCACTGCAACAAAGAGTAGCCCCTGCTCGCTGCAACTAGAGAAAGCTGGCATGCAGCAACAAAGACCCAACGCAGCCATAAATAAATAAATAAATTTATATAAAAAAATTAAAAAGTTAGACTAGATGATTTCTAAGTTCTTTCTTTGTTCTACAGTTTCTAAAGACTCTTCTGCAAGGTGGTTGCTGGTTTACAATTTAGAGGCTTTTAAATATTTCAACAGTTTTTCCAGCTTACTTGAATAGCTATCTTGTCACTAGTCATCTTTTCACCTTATTTATGCAATGGGTCAAGCTTCCTACTCATAAATTTAAATCCTCTTTAAAAAGCTTACCAGGGCTTCCCTGGTGGCGCAGTGGTTGAGAGTCCGCCTGCCAATGCAGGGGACACGGGTTCGTGCCCTGGTCTGGGAGGATCCCACATGCCGCGGAGCGGCTGGGCCCGTGAGCCATGGCCGCTGAGCCTGCGCGTCCGGAGCCTGTGCTCCGCAACGGGAGAGGCCGCAACAGTGAGAGGCCCACGTACCACAAAAAACCCCACAAAAAAACAACCAAAAAAAGCTTACCAGATGGAGAGGCTGTTCTACATGAAATAATTAAGGGATGTGAGAACCAAATACAATGTGTGCTCCTTAATGGGATCTTGGATCAAGAAAAAACAAAGCCAACAACCTACAATGGACATTTGGGGAACAACTGAGGTTTGAGACCCAGAGCTCCCCCAGCCTTCCCCAGAGTGCCTTCTTTGCCCTCCTCCCTCCCTTCCAGCCCTCACTCATCCTCCACTGACAGTCCTTCCCCAGATACTCTGGCCCACTCAGCTCTCTCTCTCCCTTGGCTGCTGTACCTCCACTGAGAGTTCCACTGAGCTCTCCCTTCACACTTCCCCTCAACCAGAAGCATGCCTGAGAACTGATGGGTATTGCTTGATCTGAACACGTGTGTGCCACTGGAAGCTGTTAGAGGCCAGGGGTCCTGGCTTCTGTGCTGTCCCTGGCCAACACATTCAATAAATTGTTGTGCTATTGAACTTGGAAAAGGTATTCAAATTCAAACTTTACTGTGATGATGATGATGATGATTGTTAAAGGCAAAGTTTCATATTCTGGGCCTCTTGCTCATTATTCAGAGGTGAAGGAGACATGGGCAAGATCAGCCTGGATCCTGACAAAACCCAGCCTCCCCCAAGCTCAGAGCCCCGTGTTTATTTTACAACAATTAGAGGCATACGGGCTCCTTCCGAGACAGGTTAATCTATCAGGCCAACTTGTGCAGAGCCTCTGCTCAAATGTGCCTGGTGCGAGGTCCTTGAGCACAGCTTAAAAAATTACCTTGGTAACAGGATGTGGGGAGGCACTTTCCCTGTTTCTCTAGGAACGGTTAGCAGGCCCCCAAACTGGGGCGGAGAGATGTGACCACTCCCATTTGGAAGGAACCTTAAGAACTGGTTTTATTTTATTTTTAAAAATTTATTTATTTGTTTATTTTTATTTTTGGCTGCTTTGGGTCTTCGTTGCGGCACGTGGGTTTTCTCTAGTTGTGGTGAGCAGGGGCTACTCTTCATTGTTGTGCACGGGCTTCTCATTGCGGGGACTTCTCTTGCTGTGGAGCATGGGCTCTAGGGGCGTGGGCTTCAGTAGTTGTGGCACGCGGTCTGTAGAGCGCAGGCTCAGTAGTTGTGGCACACGGGCTTAGTTGCTCCGCGGCATGTGGGATCTTCCCGGGCCAGGGCTAGAACCCATATTCCCTACATTGGCAGGTGGATTCTTAACCACTGCGCCACCAGGGAAGTCCCAAGAACTGGTCTTAAACTGCCCTTCAGGGCCAACCTATGACCCTAAAGTAGCCTCTCTTCTCCCCACCTTCAATCAGAGCTAGAGAAGGAAGAGGGTTCTTTGGAACCATAACCGTGCTCACCAGCTTAGTGGGATGCTGTGTTTGCACCCCCTTCCCCTGCTCTCCTGGGCCCTGAAACAAAATGTGAGGGGCTGCAAAAAAATCCCATCGAAAGATGAGCTCTGCCTGCAAGAGGAGACAGGCATCCTGCTACCGGGTGGATGCCTGCTTAGGTAACAGGTTTGTCCATTAGGGAGCATTTGTCAATGTCTGGAGACATTTTTGTTTGTCAGAAGTGGGAAGATGCTACAGTTATCTAGTGGGTAGAAGCCAGGGACACTGCTAAACATCCTACCATGCACAGAAACAGTACCCACAACCAAGAATTATGTGGTCCAGAACATCAGTAGTGCCACTGTTGAGAAACCCTGGTATTAAAACAGCTACTGATCAAAAGAGAAGAGATGTCATTATTCCTGGGGACACCCCAACAATTGCATTATATCCTCATGTCCTCTATCATGAACTAGCACACCTACTGCCATTCTATACTACGTGTTTGTGTACCTTTATGCAAAATGTTTGGGCTGCACCCCACATCCCTAGGGACCTACATGCTCTTATTTTTGCCCCAGGTGTTATAGCCTATTAACTGGGTGATCCCACACAGGCACTTCTGAAAGGGAAGCTCACTATTAAAAATTTTTTTTCCAATTGCTACACGAGAATCATCTGGGGAGCTTTCAAAGCTCCCAGTATAGCAGCTGCATCCCATGTCAATTAAATCAGAATCTCTTTGGGTGGAACCCAGGCGGCTGCATTTTTTTAAACTCCCACAGTGATTCCAACGTGCAGCCAAGTTTGAGAACCACTGCTCTACATAAGCCTTAGCTTATGGTGTGTGTGATCAGGTGAGCCCTTCGTCCTATTACTATTGGAGAACAGGGCCTGGTGGATCAGCTCTGGCACCGGCCAAGGTGCCAGCGTGCTGATATTTGGAAGGTTGCTTTGGGTCGCCCATTTCACATATTAGCTGTTCAATAATGGCTGGATTTATTACTTAACTCCAGTAAATACATATATATTACTAATTACTAATGCATT
Organism: Orcinus orca; assembly: GCF_937001465.1. Lineage (NCBI taxonomy): Eukaryota > Metazoa > Chordata > Mammalia > Artiodactyla > Delphinidae > Orcinus > Orcinus orca. The sequence goes on along the minus strand of NC_064560.1, from coordinate 100,615,738 downwards.
TCTATATAGGTAGGTATATTTTATATATCCCTGTTTAAATATCACTCCCTCCTCACTTAGGATTGGGAAGTTGTCGCTTGTCCTCAGAGTCTATAGGTTAGCCTTTGGAAACTGGCTTTTGAGTCATCTGGTAAATCCCATGGAAGGTCATGATTTTGAGCATCACACTGGCTTTTGCTATATCAGCTGACCTCTTCCCCTGGTCTTGTGGGGGTTCCCTGGGCTCCCAAGCCTGTGATGTCACTGCCTTAATCGTTATTACCACTACCTGACTCTTTCTTTCATCTCTGCTTCTTCCTCTTTGCATTGTCCTTTTACAACAGACTCAGACTCTTTAAGGCCCAAATCAATAATTGGCTGCTGTGAATGCTGGGGCATTGGGAGGTTTTTTACAAAACTGATTTTCAAATTAAGTCATGTTATGAAAATAATACGTACGTTAAAAAGCATAATAAAAGGAATACCTATAAGCTTGCCTACCCCCAACCCAAGAACTAGATTACTGCCCATACCTGGTGCACACCACTTCTGTTCATCCCTATGCTTTGCCACCAGAGTCAGCAATAACCTGAGTTTTGTTTATAATTGTCTTCCCTTTTGGAAAAAAAAAGATTCCTCAAGGATGTATGAATTCCTGAACAATACATTATTCAGTTTTGCTTGTGTTTGGTCTGTTTAAAGTAGAAGCATACTGGATATAATCTTTTAGGACTTGCTTTTTTTCTTTTTCTTTTTTTTGCTGAGGTTCATCCTTATGGCACATAAGAGGAGTTCACTCATTTTCAGTGCTGGATAATATTTCATTGTGTAACTGTATACAATTTGTTTATCCATTTGACTGTTGATGGACATCTGTGGGGTTTGACTTTTTTGGCATAGTGAACAGTGCTCCTAACATTCTTTTACACACCTGCTATGTATACATGAGCAAGGGTTTCTCTGGATCTGGGCTTCTCAAACTTTAATAGGCATATGGCTCACCTGGGGATCTTGTTAAAATGCAAATTCTGGTTTAGTCTAAGTGGGGAGGGCTCACCGTGATGCCAGTGCTGTGAGTCCACTGACTACACTTTTAGTGGCAAGACCCTGGGATGGAATTGGCCGAATTTACTGGGGGATGCCACATAGACTACTAAAGTGGTGGTACCATTTACATTCCCACCAGCCACCAGCCATGCATTTAGATACATATCTTCTTCAGAACTTGCTATTTTTGCTCTTGAGGTCTGAATTTGCATTTTCTTGACTACTAATTAGGTTGAGAAATCCTTTATATGTTTATTGGCCATCCATATGTATCTCTTCTTCTGTGAAATGCCTATTCATTTCTTCTATCCATTATTCCTTTAGGTTGTTTGCCTTCTTATTAATCTGTAGGAGTTCTAACCCTTCTTATTCAAATCCTTCATTGGCTGTATGTGTTGCAAATACTAACTCTCAATTTGTTTCTTCTTTTACCTTCCTTTATTGTATTCTTTGATGAATGGAAATTCTTAATTTTAATATGGTTGAATTTATCTTTTATATAGTTTGTGTCTTAAAAAAGCCTTTAATTCAAAGAGTTTAGTAGGTAGTATTATACCAGTGTTAGTTCTGGTAACGTATTATGGTCAAGTAAGATATTAACTTTAAAGGAAGCTGAGTGAAGAATATAATGGGACTCTTTGTAACATTTTTTTTTTTTATTTTTTTATTTTTTTTTATTTTTTTTTATTTTTGTGGTACGCGGGCCTCTCACTGTTGTGGCCTCTCCCATTGCGGAGCACAGGCTCCGGACGCGCAGGCCCAGCGGCCATGGCTCACGGGCCCAGCCGCTCCACGGCATGTGGGATCTTCCCGGACCAGGGCACGAACCCGCGTCCCCTGCATCCGCAGGCGGACTCTCAACCACTGCGCCACCAGGGAAGCCCTGTAACATTTTTGAAACTCTTCTGTAAGTCTAAATTATTTCAAAATAATTTTTTTCTCAAGTCCATTACTGTTGGAAGGTTATAAAGATGCTCTCCTATATCTGATTCCACAAGTTTTGCCTTTCACATTTAGGTCCTTAGTTCTTCTGGAATTGACTTTGTGTTTGGCATGAGGTATTTAATTTAATTCCATGTAGCCCCACAAGGGTCATCAATTGTCTCACCATCCTTTTTGAATACTGTCTTCTTTCCCTAGTGCTCTGCAATACCATCTTGGTCATAGACCAAGTACACATAGAAGAGTGGGTCTGTACGGACGTTCAAGCTATAAAGAAAGCAGAGAATGACTTCTGGGAAGTATGCTCCTAGGAAGACTGTACCATACTCTCTCCAAACTCACATGCCCTTTTCTCCAGGATAGTTCCTCTCTGTGCAGCAGGATCAAGGGGAATGTTCACCCTTGGTTTGCAGCTCATTCAGGGTTCTCAGTCACATCCTGCTTAATTTCATGTTTTTGACATTTAGGCTTTGTCAGACCTGTCTTATTCACATTATGTCTCTTAAATCACACACTATTCAACGTAGGAAGGAACCTGCAGTGAAGTTTTCCAGCCTTTTCAGTTTATAGTTGAGAAAACTGAAGTGGCCTAAGCACTGTATCCAAGATCAGACACGTGGCTGATGGAAGAGCTGAGATGAGACTCAATCTCTCAGCTCCTCATTGTCACTCAGATTTCACCCCGCCTCCTGTTTCTCATTCCAGTTCACAGCAACACTGTCCACCCAACTATTCAAGCTAGAACTTTGAGGTACTGCTGGCTTGTCCCTCCTTGCCTCCCTGCTCTGTCATGACATTCTGGTGATCGTGCCTCTGAAGTATTTTTCAAATTTATTTTCTCACATTCATTCCCACATCCATAGCCCTGCTCCATACCTTTGTCAATGCTCCACTGGATTTCAAGAGCCCCCTTGTTTCTTGTCATTCCCCTCTATAATCCTTTCACTTGCTAGACTGCTCTTAAAATTCTAAATTCGAAAGCACCTGGTTGTTTAAGCACCCTGCTGCTTTGCTTACAGTCCTGCGTCTCCTTGCCAAGGGATGAAATTATGACTTTTATCATTTGCTCCCAATTTACCTCCTCAGGTTCATTTCTTATCACCTTTCTCCTCCCCTCCAGGTGCCAGAGCTGTATCCACACTGAACTATTATGTGCTCCTGAGAAATGCCATATGTGTCTGGGCCTCATACTTAGCCCACGTTCCCTCTGCCTGCAGCACCTTTACACTTTTCTCTACATATTGCAATTGCATTCACCCCTCAAGACTTGGAAAAGTACTGTCTCCACCATGAAGCCCTCCTGCATGCCTTACTTGCAGCTAATCAGTCTCAGCATTTTACATGATCTTATGAACCCTCTGTTATGACAATGGGCTTGTTCATGTTCTGCATTCATTCCCAGTCCTTGAGCCCCTTGAGGTCTGTAACCATATTTTAATCATCTCTGTACCTCAAGGATCTGGCCCATGGTAGAGGCACAATATATTATTATTGATCCAATCAAAAACTAGTTATTTAAGGACAATGCTTAGGAAATGTTTACATTATTACATTCTTATTCTGCCAACACATCCTTATACTGGCATCACTCATGTGTTAGTCAGGACTCTTCTGGTAGCAAGTACAGAAATTCTATTCGCACAAACTTAAGTAAAATATTAATCAAGTATTGGTTCACATAATCTGCTGTGGACAGTGCAAGGCAAGAGTTGGTTTTCCAGGCAGCTGGAAACAGGTATTCAAGTGTGTTCAGAGCTCTACTCCAGACTCTGGTCTTTGGGTTTCTCTGCACAAGGGCTTTATTCTCACCCATGGGTTTTCTGTCAGGGAAGCTCTGGACCAGAATTAACAGCAACGTGATAGAGAAAATAGCTTCTCTCTTAAGTCCAGTATGAAGCATTCTGAATTCTAGTTGGCTGAGCTTGGGTCAAATACCTGCCGTAACGTTCTGGGGAAGTCAAGTCAGCTAAGGGAATGAACAAACATGGCTAAAATTGGGGAGAGGAGAAGATCTCACCAAAGATGGAAGGAATAACACTGACAGGTTATATGGCTGGACAATACCCTCCCCTTAAATTTGTGTCCATGTAGAGGACAGAAGACAGAAAATGACTTTGTTTTGTTCAGTTTTAGTGTTTGGACAAGAAAAGAGCCTAGTATTTGCACACTCAGCTGAAATACTTGGCGAAATGAGTATGTCTCGTCCTAATGAAGTTATTCCATCTTTTGGGCAATGTCTTCATGTTTGACACGTACCAGGGACTTTAATTGAAAATTACTTTGGGAATCTTGCCAGACATTGCAAATTGAAAATATGAAAACCCTTCTCCTGGGTCAGGAGTGTAACAAGCCCCATGTCAAATGTCATTACCCCACGTGCATTCTAGGACTGTGCAGGTGGGAAACTAAGTGTTGATTGCATATTTTAGCCCAAGAATAATTTCCTGAATGGCAATTTGTTCCTTTATTTGATGAAACCGAGGTTTTCAACAGCAGTAAAATGCAATCTTTCCAGAGCGTATTTCCGTGGGTTATGAAGATTGATTATGCTGCTTAGTGAGAGATTCATTATTTGGTTATTTAGACCATGATTTATTAAAAAAAAAAAAAGTAAAAAGGTAATGATTTCCAGTTAGGAAGGTTTGCCCTGTGAGCAGTGGTATTTAGCTCAGCATTGCTTCTAATTGATGGTGCTGGGACCGGGGAGGGGGAGCCAGGAGACAGGCCTGTTTTAAGCCAAGCCATTGGCACTTTCTTGGACCTCAAAGGGCCCCCCTAATTTCTCTGGATCTCAGGACTGCACGACCCCCACTGCCCTAAGCCTGAGGGGACTGGAATTTTGATTGTGCCCTAGAATAAGGGGGTGTGGGCAGGGCAAAAGCACGGCTGGAGGCAAAGCTGAGGCCCTAGACTACACCGAGCCTAGGAAACACTCAGGCAAAGTCAAAAAGGGAAAAGAGCTGTAAGGAAGTGAAGTGGGCAAAGGATCAAGGCAGTAAAGCGTGAAGAAGTGTGAAGGAGAGACAGAGAACGGAGAATCATATAAAAGAGTTCAGACCCAGGTGGAAACCTATGAGAAGTGGCGTGAAAACAGATCAAAGGGAGAATGGAGTCCTCTCACGGCTTGTAGGGGTGCTCAGCTCCACAACTTGTCCAGCTCTGTCCAGGCAGACTCCCTCACAGAACTTTCCAGCTGCTGCAACCCTAAACACTCTCTTTTCAGGAAAACAAACCAAACCAACAAACCAATCTGTTTCCAGTTGTGATGATCAAAAAAAAAAAAAAAGTGGGGGAGAGGGGGACTCTGGGAGGAATACTGTTCAGATCCAGGAGGAGCCTTGGAGAAAAGAGGAAGGCCAAGATTGTCTACTCTCCTGTACCCGGAATCGTGTCCTTCCCTATGGCTGTCACAGTTCAGACCCCTGCCTTCCAGAAGCCTCCTCTTGAGAAGCAGCCCACAGTGGTGAGAATGAAGTGGTAGACAGGAATCCTTTGTTTCTGAATGGGAACCAGCTCTAGATCCTAGAAAAAGTGCCCCCCAAAATCTCAGAGCAAGAGGCAAGATGGTGACAACCCTAAATATTCATTGTTGAACTCTAAGTGGCTGGGACGTGACAGTCAACATCTCCTTCAAACCTTGTGAAAACCCCTCAGGGCAGGTTTTATTGCTGCTACTTTTTTTGTTTTAAAGGCAGGTATTATCAGCTCTCTTCTGCAGAGGGGAAACTGAGGCTCCAGAGAACTGGCTATCTTGTCCAAGGCCTCTACTCTGGGAGGGGATGAGCCAGGTTGACTCTAAAGCCCCAAGTCTTTTATTCACACCTGTCCGTCTTCCATCTGGTCCATGGGCCAACTGGAGCCAATGACCAACCAATTAGTACACATGTGAACACAGCCCCTAGGCTTGTGTCAGACTTGATAATCACTTAAACTAAGGCCACTCACGTCCCTCAATTCAGTGCGCTTTATGGCCCCATGAGAGGCAGACCAGGCATCCCAGGGCAGATGAGGAGGAGGTGCTTTAGGCAGAAGGAGCATGGGAAAACCTTCTAATTGGGGTTTCTTGAATTTGGTAACCCAGCATCACTGGCCACCCTATCTCATGAAAGTTAGCCTTCCGTTTTGAGCTCAACTCTTGAGCCTCTGACCCTGCCCCAGGTCAAAGAACAGGGGTACCATTTGAGGAGCCTTTCCAGGCTGCAGGGGAGCAAATAACACCATCAGTGGGATCAAGGAGGGGTGAAAATGGCACATTCAGTGGAGCCCTGCCAAGGACAACTCATTTGAACCTCAAAGGAATCCACTGGGAAAAGCACAGTCACTGGGGGAACAGAACATCCTTTGTTGTTCCTTTGAGATGGTCCCAACCCAGTTTCCACAAAGTCATGCTTTGAATTCCTTCAGCATTCTTACATTTCCTTATAATTTTGTTTCCAGGGAAATCCTAAGCTCTCAACATCCAGGGATCTCATTTCCAAAGATACAACTGCAAAGTCCATTCAAGTGGTTCTTTAAAAAAAATAATAATTCATTTTTTAAAAGTACTGCACTGTATTGACAAATTTCACAATTAGCTGTTTTGCCATATGTTTCTCTTAAGAATTGCATTAATGAATTTCTTTTCAAGTCCATATGGGACGGGCAGATTGTTTTTTGGTGTTTTCCACATGTCATAGTTAAAGAAAATTTGATGAGGCTTCCTTTGGATCCAAGAAAAGCGGAGTGGGTTTTTATACTGCATTTCCAACTGACAAAGGCAACACTTGGCACTGAATACCAAGAGGAGGCCGGGCAGTAGCAACAAGACTTTGCTGTGCATTCAGTCTAGTTGGGTTTCACTGAGCTGTAAGTGAGAAACTCATATTTCAAAACATAATCAGAAAGAAGGGCCAGAGTAAGAGAGAATGCACAGTATCCAAAGACGCGAGGTTCTTTTTTTAATGACCTATGTTAGCTGAGTTATTATCAACTTCTGAAGGTCAGGACTGTGCCTTTTTTTGTCCTTGTGTTCCCAAGACCTAGGACCAGGGTCTTCTTGTGTGGCTGTACAAACTACGCCCTACACAAAGCTTCTTGGCCGAGGGGTGAGAGTGCTACAGTGTAGCTGCTCTTGGCTTCCCGAACCAAGAATCCTGGGCTTTCCTTCTCCGTCCTAATTCATCCATTCTGGCTTGGTGGAAGCTCTGCCTAGCACAGCACTGTCCGACACTTCAATTATAAAACAAAAAGCCACACTGGCTGATCTTATGTAAGCCATAAAAACTCTGTCTCAGTTTCCTCATCTATGAAGTGCTACAAATGCCTAGTTTGAAGGACAATTGTGAGGCTGAGATAAAAACAGAAAACACTTTGTGAAGTCCTACATGACTATATTATTCTTTTGGTGGTACAGAGCCTGCCAGGCTTCTATCATATCAATACCCCCCCCAACTCACTCATCCATACCTTCTTAGAATTTACAGCTCCACATTTACACGGCAAAATTTTTGGTTCTCAGTGAAAAAAGAACCATTCCCAATGCACCTTTCAGTCGCATTAACCAAACCCATAGAACATTGGTTATTATTTTCTCTCCTAAGTGGAAATCTTTAAGAGTAGGCTCTCTGAAATAATTGCTCTTTTGCAATATTAGAAATATTTCAATAGTGACAGCTTGGAAATGCTTTAACTTTTAAATACTTAAACCAAATAATAAATAAACCCTTGTGATGAATGTTTCCAGAAGGGACGATTAACATTATCCTTACAGCTGTTCATGATATAATATCAAAATGAAAAACATGCACGAGAAAAATAGCAAGCCCATGCTGACTTCACGTCGCTTTTTTTTGCAAACAGCTCTAATGTGAAGACATCCTCGGTAAGACTTAACCAACAATATTTCATCTGATCATCATTTAGCCAAACCACAACGATACTCCCGAGGCCTCTTCAGTTTCACTGACAGCATCTGTCATTTCAGTTACTACAAATGTGAGCTCTTGCAATGATGCTAGCAGGGTGCTCTGTGGCCTAAAAGGAAAATAAACGTCTCTTTTTCAAATTTTTAACATTTTATTTTTGAGGAAGGACTCAATAGTAGCTCAAGAAGAGAGGTTTGTTATCATTGTTGTTATTTTGTTTGTTGGGGGGGGGCTTTAAGAAAAATAAAACAAAAACATGGATCTGGACAAATGCATATGTTCCTGATTCAACTGTGTACCTGAGCTTCTAAAGAGCAAGAATTCCTGTTTCCATCAAAGGTACATTTAAAGAACAGAAAAGTCAAACTATGACTTAGAAAATCTATAATCTTACTAGTCAATAATTTATTGGCAGAATTCCACAGTAACTTATAATTTTACGAGAGTAATAATAATTACTGTATGTGCCAGACGCTGTGCCAGGTGGCCTTAACTACCTTATCTGACTTAGTCTTTGTGGCAACCTTTGTAACAAAAAAGGTATGATAGCTTTCATTTTGAAATGGAGGAAACTGAAGGTCAGTTTGGTTGCTAGAATGCTGGGCTCCAGCCCAGGTTGCTCTCCCTGGAAATTCATTTGCCACCTCTGAGCTGTTGAAGGGATGGGTGAAGAGGTGGTCACTCAGAGCTGTCAAGAGCATCTTAGGTTGTGAGGAAGAATTCCACTTCTTGGTTGCTTTCGCCCCTTGCCCTTTGCTCTCTTCTGAAATGGGTCCTTGAGTAGTGTAGGGGAGGGGAGTGCTCTCCTGAAGACCTAGCAGTTGGGTCTCATCTTCCCAGGTTCATCAAAATGGCATCTGTCCTGGATTGACGTATCCTCTCCCCAGGAGTCTGCCCATTGCCTTGCTCTGACTAGCTAACAAATTCCTGATAATCCAGGAATGTCCCAAGCAGTGTTAATGAAGGGCAGTGGGGCTTTGATTTTGGACAAATGCTCCGTGATGGATGGGCTCGGGCTGACACACTTTCCCCACTGGGGCTCAGAAGTGACAGAGGAGGGCAGGTCAGAGGTGCCAGCTCCAGGCAGGTGGGGAGACCAGACTGTTAGCTTCTGTCCGGCACTTTCACGTGGCAGGGGAGGCTGCCTCTGTTGCACCCCCTCATGTACTATTCATCAAGGGGCATGTGGAGCCCCCTGGGGGCCTTTCCTCATATCCAGGAAAGATAGCTCATTCTTGGGGGTATGACAGGAACTGAGTTTGGGTACCACCACCTGAGCTGCAAATTTTCTTATTTATGTAAGAGAAAATGTTCCCACATTATTCTAGTCCACTCTGATGTCAAAGGTGAGGCTGGGCTTAAGTCAATAGGGATCTGAAATGAAAGCAGTTGTGGTGAAAAGCCCAAGAAATATAGCACTCAGGGTAGCTGGGCTCTGCAGGCTATAATTTATGCTATTTTCTGCTTCTAGAATTTATCCAAAACTTTCAGCTTTTAGGAAGCTTCCTATTGAATAATGAATTATCTGAATTTTGAAAACTCTAAATTCTCTTCATTGTGGGGCTCAGTCTAAACTATATTTAGAACCCCACTTAGATGTCACAGTCTCCAGGAAGCCTTCCTGGACCCCCAATTCTGGTTTAGTTCGTGACTACGAGCTTCCACAGCAACCTGTTCTTTCTCTTAGACGTCTATATCATGATTGTTCTTTTCATCTCCACTGCCTCACTTGAGGGGGGCGGGCACCAGGTCTTGTGTACATTTTTGCACTATATCACTACAATACAACATACAGAATGATGAGGGTCGGAACACAGACCCAGAAAACTACTCAAGTTGCTCCGAGGAGGGCAGTTCATATTAAAAAAAAAAAAAATCATACAGCCTTCACCATGGGACAGATTGCTCTTAGGATGTTTACAGATTGATGATACCATGAAATCTGTATTGATGAGGGCTTTTCTTTCCTTAAGTTGTACTTTTTACACTTAAAGTTCATTGAGCTCTACTCTCATAGCGTTAGTCTTCAGCATCTGGCTTGTTTGTGGTGAAAGTCAGTAATGTTGGGTCTTTTTGAGCACGAAATCCATTAAATAACCACAGTGAACATACTAAACCATCATAATGTGGCTTTTCTGAAGCACAGAAATTTTATTTGGTGGGATCCTCCACCATGGTCTTATTAGTTGAATGGCTTTCATCAGTTGGTTATGAACAAGCTGGGTTCATGGAGGCACCTGGTCACCAGGCAGAGCTCAGACCACAGATGACAACTTGAATCTCCTACATCCCGATCAGCGTTCCTTTCCCATTGGTAACAAAAGGTCCCCTTTGTTTCAGAATCCACCCATGTATTTGTCACCCCAGGGTGTGTATGGCTACGTGCTGACCACGGAGGAGCTAAGGGTGAGGAGGGGTTGAGCCAAAGACAGAGTCCTCCAAAGCTAAAGGTTGGAGCACCAGGATAGGAGATGTAGCCAAGCGTGAGAAGAAGGGTCCCAGGCTGGTGGGAGAACTCAGCAAGCCACTCCATCCCTCAAGAACACGAGTGTTATAAGGTCTCTCTGCAGGGCCTTCTAGCTTGTACATCTCATAGTGTCAAAGGCTATAAACTCAGTCTTTGAACACACTGAAAAGAATGAGCCAAGATTTGGAGTTCGTCCTCCAGTTCTTTTGTTGTCACCCTGTTAGTGTGACAAATAAGGCAGAGCCCTGGTGAACAGGGTCCATTTTTCCCTCTGTATTTATTTAGATGTCCATGTTGGAGAAGGGGACCTCCTGGTCTTTTTTTTTTCCACTTCATATAAAACATTTTTACTTCATACATGGCATTATTTAATTTTTCCTATTATAAAGATTCTGAAATATAAATATATACTTCATACATAAAACAGTAAAATCCATGTACATTTTAAGCAGAGGAACCTACTATTGATTTCTTACATTTTTATACTTTTCCTGTGCAAATACACATATATGAATATGTATTTGTAATATAAAAACTGAATAAATCCCCATGTTTTGTTCATATGATTTTGAAACGTGCTGTTTTCACTTAAATGTAATTTGCAAATATCTTTTCAATAAATTCTGGTCTACTGTCAATTTTAATGGCTGCATCGTGGTGTAATTGATTTACCCAACCCCTCTATGTCTAAATGTCCAACAATATTTTGCTATAACAAACAACAATGTGATAAACATTCCCACAAAGTCATCTGGAGGCCTCAGAGTCTGGGCTTAGAGCAATGGCTGTGGCTGATAAAGGAAGAGGCAGGAAACAAGCTGGGAGCTGCAGCATCCCTGTGAGGCCTTGAGGAAACAGTCAAGTTCTGAGACCAGACTGAGTTTGAGTTAGCACTGGAGAGGCCCTAATTAGTGTTTGAACTGCTCTTATGTCCAGCAATTCTGAGGAGTGGGATGGTCCAAAACTAGGGCATACTTCCTGGAACTGTGTCTCTCCATCGGGCTAAATCCACAGAAGCTTCTAAAGCAGGGGTGCCCAACCCCTAGGCCGTGGACAAGTAACGGTCCGAGGCCTGTTAGGAACTGGGCCGCACAGCAGGCGAGCGGTGGGTGAGCGAGTGAACTTTCATCTGCTGCTCCCCACTGCTCGCATTACCGCCTGAACCAACACCCCCCATGGAAAAACTGTCTTCCACGAAACCGGTCCCTGGTGCCAAAAAGGTTGGGGACTACTGTTCTAAAGAACAGACGTTTCACCCAATCGCAAAAAGACTGTAGTTGTATCTTGAAAATCCGTTGCACTGTAGCACAACTGTTTATTCACGTGTGGAGTCTGCTGGAGCCTTTAGTTCATCCTGGAGCAGCCACAGAGAGTGAGGGGTGTGGAGGGCAGGAGAGCCCAGAGACTTGAGAGGGCTGGCCTCTAGAGCAGCAGTCCCCAACCTTTTTGGCACCAGGGACCGGTTTCGGGGAAGACAATTTTTCCATGGACCGAGGGTGGGGGTTCGGGGGGGGATGGTTTCGGGATGATTCAAGGGCATTACATTTATTGTGCACTTTATTTCTATTATTATTACATGTAACATGTAATGAGATAATTATACAACTCACCACCACCACTGATCTGACAGGAGGTGGAGCTCATGCGATAATGCGAGCCACGGGGAGTGGCTGTAAATACAGATGAAGCTTCAATTGCTCGCCTGCTGCTCATCTCCTGCTGTGTGGCCCAGCTCCTAACAAGTCATGGACCACTACCAGTCCGTGGCCCAGGGGTTGGGGACCCCTGCTCTAGAAGAGAAGCTGCTGGTGGTGGGTGGTGCTGAATGGACTAAGGAAAGGAAACTGGCATTCGCGGAATGTTCTGGCAGTTTCATGCCCATCCTCTTACTGAATTCTTATATCAGCTCTGGTTTATCCTGTTTATGGATGCAGACATAGAAGTGAGAGAGAAATTGGGTCACTTTTCCAAGTACAGCTCATGGTGACAGAACTGAGATTTATTTCAACCCTTGTCTTTCTGGCACTTTCTATCAACCAGGCCAAGAAGTTTGAGAATTGCCCACACCCACATTGAAGTGTAAACTAATTAATATCCTCTTTGAGAGTGATGAGTTATTAACAGCATGAGTAAGAAAGCTGAACATAAATGACAGCAGTGTGAGCACCACATCAAGCTCTATCTCATGTGATTGGACCTTGACTTCCAAGCTGCCACTCTGCCTTTAGACCAGAAGCCTTTGTGGGTGTCTCAAGAGTATGGCCAATGAATGTGGCAGGGCTGGGACCTGGCTCCTGTGGGGCTCTTACTCTCTCTGTGCTCAGCCAACTCACAACTACCAGATCCTCTCTGGGCTGGGCCTGGGGAGGCACTATGAGAGTACAGAGCAGCTAGAACTTTCCTCACGTTGCCACTAGTCCATCTCCTGATGTGGCTAATGGTCATGCTCCAGCCAGCCATGAGGGCCACGAGGTCCCTGAGGGTGGGGCTGCCCTGTGGGCAAGGGGTTTCTACTGTTGTGCCCGCTCAACTTTCCCTGTTACCCTAGTCCGGGGGTCAGCAACCTTTTTAAAATTTTGGTAGAGGGCCAGATAGTAAATAATTTAGGCTCTGTGGGCCATATGTCTCTGTCACGATTACTCAACTCTGATGAGGTGTGAAAGCAGCCATAGACAACACATCAAACGAGCCTGGCTGTGTTTCAATAATACTATACTTAGCCTGTGGGCTGTGGTTTGCCAACACTTGCCTTAGCCCAACACGTTTAACAAAGCCCCCACATCTTCATTTCCTTCTTCAAGATAATGCTTCAAAACACAAGTTTTCCCCAGTTTGCTGGCCACTAGGCACAAAGGGTATGCACACGGAAGGCCACTAGCATTTCTTCCCCTCATATCAGTGACTCAAAGTTATACTCCACCAAATCACCGTGTCACTGATCGTGGAGCCAGTTTTTTTGTGATACCTTTTCTTTGGCTGCTGTTCACCTCTGATGATCAAAGGTGTCCTGAAGAATGACCCTCTTATGTAAAGGAACAAGCCCATCACATACTCTTGACACAGTGGTCTGGACTGAGGGCTAGCTGATCCCACCTAAAGGAAAACCCGCCAACTCCAATATCACATTTTGTGTTCCCAGGTTTTTTTTAGTTAGACACACAGGAAAGCCCAGGGTCACTTACTCCCAGGGTGTCTATTTCCTAGAAGAGCAGAGAGGATGTTGGATTAAGACACAGGAGCCTTGGGTTTTAACCTCAGCTCTGTCCCTATCCAGCTGCCTTCCCTCTGGCAGACTCCTGCCCATTCTGAGCTCAGTTTTCTGTTCTGTCAAAAATCATCTTCACCACACATGAAGGAATGAAGCTGGACACCTACCTTACACCATATACAAAAATTAACATGGAATGGATCAAAAATGTAAGAGATGAAACTATAAAACTCTTAGAATAAACAGGAAAAACTTCATAAAATTGGATTTGGCAATGATTTCTTGGATATAACACCAAAAACATAAGCAACAAAAGAAAAAAATAGATAAATTGAACTTGAAAAAAAGTTCTGTGCATCAAAAGACAGCTAACAGTGAAAAGGCAACCCATGGAATAGGAAAACAAATATCTGCAAACCATGTATCTGATGAGGAATTAAGATCCAGAATATATAAAGAACTCCTACAACTCAACAACAAAACCCTCCAAAATCTAATTTAAAAATGGGCAAAGGACTTCAACAGACATTTCTCCAAAGAAGATATACAAATGGCCCATAAGCACGTGAAAAGATGCTCAACATCACTGATCATTAGAGAAATGCAAATCAAGACTGTAATGAGATAGCTACAACCTCACACCGATTAGAATGGCTACTATTAAAAAAAACAGCGTTGGTGAGGATGTGGAGAAACTGGAATGCTTGTACAATGTTGATGTGAATGTACAATGTTGCAGCTACTTTTGAAAACAGGATGGTGGCCTCAAAAAACTAAACACAGATTATCATATGACCCAGCAAATCACTTGTGGGTATATACCGAAAAGAATTAGAAGCAGGTTCTTGAAAAGATATGTACACCCATGTTCATAGCAACATTATTCATGATAGCCCAAAGATAGAAACAACCCAAGTATCCATTGATAGATGAATGGATAAACAAAATGTGGTATACACATACAATGGAATATTATTCAACCTTAAAGGAAATTCTGACATATGCTACAACATTGATGAACCTGAGGACACTGTGCTAAGTAAAATAAACTAGTCACAAGAAGACAAATACTGTATGATTCCACTTGTATGAAGAACGCAAGAATAGTCAGATTCATAGAGACAGAAAGTAGAATGGTGGTTTCCAGGGGCTGGGGTGGTGGTGAGGGAATGGGGAGTTATAATTTAATGGATATTGAGTTTCAGCTTTGCAAGCTGAAAAGAGTTTTGGAGATGTATGATGATGATGTTTGCACAACACTGTGAATGTAAATACCACCGAACTGTACACTTAAAGATGGTTAAGATGGTAAATTTTATGTTATATTTTACCACAATTAAAATTTTTTAGAAAGCTAAAAGAAGGCATCTTGAGATGACTGCAACTGTGTCTTCTGCTCTAAAGTTCTGTATTTCACTGCGCACATGGGAAGCAGTCTTTGAGGATACAGCTGCTGATGTAAAGCAGGGGGTTGGCCTCTCCACTCCTAACCACAGTCCCTTCTATCCTACAGCTCTTCACAAAGACAACTTATTTTCACATACTTGGTCTTTCAAATCTTACAACAGTGCTGCAAAATCGACAGGGTGTTATTATTGTGCCTCTGTTACAGAGGAAGAAAGCGAGGCTCAGGGGTTTCAGTGACATGTCCAGGGCATAGAGTTAACACACGGATATGCAGGACTGAGCCAAGCTCTCCCCATTACTTTCCTTGGGAGCCTCAAGGGAGGGCTCTCGAAGCTCTTGTTGACACCATACTCAGCAGCATGCCTGGGAGGGGAGCCCTGTTGGCAGCTTTAGTTTTCTCCCCAGACACCTTGTTTCTCTTGCCTAGTGGTTCTCTCGCCTAGGTGAGCAAGACAACCTGGGGGAGAGCTTGGCTCAGGTTGGGGGGGAACTGCGTAGATCTTTGAGGAGGTGATGTTTTACTTGTAACCTAGAGAGAGGTGACAGGTGTAGAGCAAATGGAGAAGGCACCAGGCAGGGGACTGCAACTGCAGGTGGCCTCCTGCTGCACAGAGCTTGGCAAGGGAAGGTGGTAAAGGGGTGAGGGGCGTGTGGAGAGGGGAGCAGTGGCCAGCTCAAGGGGAACCTTGATGGCCATTTTATACTGGATTGGATTGGATTTTATTCTGGAAGCCACGGGAACTTGTAAAGAGTTTTAGGACCACGTGGGGTAAGGTGGCGCCACTATGGAGGCCCCCAGTATCCCAAACGTCAGAGGAAGCTGGGGACAGTTCCCCTTAGCTGCTTCGCACATCGACACAGCGTGGCCTATCACCTCCACAAAAATTCCTACTACCCATATGGAAAAAATCTAGACAACATGTTCTAGGAGTTATAGGATGCATACATTTTTCAATGTTTCTTTTAGGGACCATAAACCTTCAGTTTTATGATGACTTAATATTGATGTTAAGCCATAAACAGAGCTGGGACAGTTTGATTAAAAAAGTAACAACTTCTTGCCAAACAGGTAACCTTTTCTTCCCTTCTCCCCTTCTCTCCCCTTCCCCTCCCTCCCCTTCTTTTTATTTTACAAGTGGGCTTAAATCTACTGCCTGGAGCAAAGGAGCTGCCTCTCCCTTGGATACCAGCAGCTTCCCTATGTCCTTTGGAGTCAAGTCCTGAAGTCAGGGACAGACCCCAATTTAACAGTGGCCTTGGCCTTGGCCTCTACGAAGGCACTTCATGTTGGAGGGAACAAAGTCATTGTAGATGCCTTGGCAAAGTGCCCTGGATGGGAAAAAAAAATGCAAAAAAACCCCCAGCCAACAAGTAATCATCGCCCCCTCCCCCCACCTCCCCAGTAACTCTTTAGGAACATAATTTTTATAGGGCCAACCACAGGAAGGCAGGAAGGCCCATGGTGCAAGAACTTGGGGAGAGAAAAGATGATGAAAAATAACTTCCAGAAAAAAGGATCTCACATTTTGAATAGGAATGGTATTTAAAAGAAAAACAAAGCCCAAATCCCAAACATCCCATCCAACAGGAAATCATCATCAGTGTTTAGAAATTCCAGGGAGTACACCCGGGGACAGCTGAAGAATTGGCACAAGGACATCAGTTGTATTGAGGAGTGAAGGGTGGGTTGGCCAGTTTCCCAAACAGGGGGGTGTGCTCAGGGTCCTGACACTCCCCTGACACCCAGGGAGGGCAGAGAAGTCAGTGGTGGGCAGGAGGAGCCTGGTAAGGTGGTGTGGACATCTGTCACTTTTGCTCCATGACCTACTGTCATCAGGAGATACTTATCATACACATGCTAGGTGCCAGGCACCCTTCTAGGCACTGGGGATACATAGTGAGAAAGACAGCTTGAGTTCCCACCCTCAAGTAGGGCCTACCCACTTCTTTGGGAACAGTGGTTCCTGACTGGGGAGTTTCCTTAGATTGTTAATCAGAGTGACCTCCCCTACCCTGGCAGACTGGCAGGAGAACCACCCAATCTAGTTCATCATATGTGCTCTCCCTGAAATTTCCATCATGAGAAGAGTGACAAAAAATACTGGGGGAAACATAGTTGGAGTAGATTTGTCCACGTTCTGCAGAGAAACTCCTATAGTGGCTGCCGCCTGGGGCCTCAGAGCTGCCATGGCACCTGCCTCTTCAGCCTTCCCCTAGATTCTGTGAGCTGCTGCATAGCCACCAGATAAATATCAGCTCTGCATAGGTTACCCAGCGTTGGCATCTGTTGCTCGCAACCAATGATCCTCAATTATCAGAAAGTGGACAAGAGGAAGGAGATGGAGACAGATGACTGCCTTTGCAATTTAGATCAAAACTCAGAACTACTAGGTCTAAATCTTTATTACCAGCATTACCTTGTTTTACTACCTAAGATCCTCTAGCCTAAATGATTGAAATAGTCTTCTTCTGGTCTCCTTGCTTCCTCTCCAGAATGATTATCCTAACATGTTTCCCCACTTCTCCAGAACCATCAGTCTCCTGAGCCTGCCAGGCAAGGCCTGCCAAAATCTGGTCCCAGCTTGCCTTTGCAGCCTGCTGCCAACATTTTAACGTATTCACCGTGCAGGCTAACTAGTCCCCTAGCACTCCATGCAATGGCCGGCCTCAGTGCCTTTGCTCAAGCTCTTCCCTCAAACAGGAATGTCTCTCCATGTTTCTGTGCTCTTTGTAAATTCTATTTCATCATAAAAACCTCACTTGAAATGTTATTTCTGACATAAAGCCATTCCTGAATGCCTAGAAGAAATTAATCATGCCTCCCTCTGTGTTCCTACAACCCTTTCTTGTACTGCTACTGTTTCCCTCTGTCTTGACCCCGAGTTAGTTCTATACATATCTGTATGTCTCTCTAGACTTGAGATCATTGAAGAGGGCCTGTGTCTCTGGTCTCCCAAAGCTTAGTACTGTGCCAGGCTAAACAGACAAGTTTGCAGAATTAATTAGATTTAATTATTGGTCATAGGCCTCTAAGGGTTATTAAGTTAAAATTGATCTGAACAAAACCATAATTTGAAAAGACACATGTACCTCAATGTTCACTACAGTACTATTTACAATAGCCAGGACATGGAAGCAACCTATATGTCCATTGACAGAGGAATGGATACAGCAGATGTGGTATACATATACAATGGAATATTACTCAGCCATAAAAAAGAATGAAATAATGCTATTTGCAGTGACATGGATGAACCTAGAAATTGTCATACTGAATAAGTCAGAGAAAGACAAATATCATATGATATTGCTTATATGTGGAATCTAAAAAAATGGTACAAATGAACTTATTTACAAAACAGAAATAGAATCACAGATGTAGGAAAAAATCTGGTTGCCAAGGGGGAAGGGGCAGGAAGGGATAAACTGGGAGATTGGGATTGACATATACACACTACTATATATAAAATAGGTAACTAATAAGGACCTAACTGTATAGCACAGGGAACTCTACTCAATACTCTGTAATGATCTACATGGGAATAGAATGTAAAAAAGAGTAGATGTATGTATATGTATAACTGATACACTTTGCTGTACAGCAGAAGCTAACACAACATTGCAAATCAACCATACTCCAGTAAAAATTAACTTTAAAAAAGTTAACCTTACTGGAAGAAGGACAATCCAAAGCAAATAAAGATGTTTTGCATTAAAAAAAAAATTGATCTTGGGCTTCCCTGGTGGCGCAGTAGTTGAGAGTCCACCTGCCGATGCAGGGGACACGGGTTCGTGCCCTGGTCCGGGAAGATCCCACATGCCGCGGAGTGGCTGGGCCGGTGAGCCATGGCCGCTAAGCCTGTGCGTCCAGAGCCTGTGCTCCGCAACAGGAGAGGCCACAACAGTGAGAGGCCCGCGTACCGCAAAAAAAAAAAATTGATCTGAACATTGAGTCAGGTTCTGACCACGCACAGAGAAACCAATCCTCCCTACTACTGTCTCTTTCCTAGCTTTGCCTCTCGGCTATCATTTCACCACTCTGTGGCTTTCCTCATTGGACAACTGCTTTTTCTCCTTCTAGCTAGACTGTAACCGTCTAGTTCCCATGGCATACCCAGTCCCCAGCACGATACTTAGCACATGCCAGGAGCTGAGTAAGTTATGGCTGAATGAATGAAGACATGAACGCACTTGATCCTTATTTACTCTGAGATGAATTCTGACTCAGACTAATCCTCAACATTTGTGATTCTGGATGCAACAATAGAAAGAAATCCCATATACCAAATGTCTGAATATTCAAAAGTTACAAAGTATGCTAAAAAGCTGCTTTTATAAAATATGTTATCCTTCTACTTTAACAAATATGCCTCTGTGACTTTTCCACATTCTGCACGGGGATGAGATAGCACAGGAAAGGCTGGTTCTCAGCCTGCTTGCTTCCTTCCCCATCCTGGCTCTGCTTCGTACTTTAAGGCCCACGCATCCCAGCGGCATCCACATTGCCCATCAGTTTCTGCCCTTGGCTGGCCCTTGCATCTCGGGTGCACATGTTGCTGGGATTGCCTGGCCTCAGAGGATAGATCCAGGGATGAGGCCCTCAAAGGCCTGGAAACAGGCTCAGAGACTTTTAGGGTCTCGATCGCCAGGGCATAGTCTAGAAAGGGAGGTGTGAACTCTAGCTGGGTAAGTCCCTACCGCTTGCATACTCCTCACTTTATGGGGAGAAGAATGGCCAGACAAGGGCCAGGGTGCACCAGGGGAGGGACCCCTCAAGCCTAGGTCTAAAGTATTGCTCTGATTTTATTCTTCTTAGGAGGACTCCCCATAAAGGAATCACATCCCTACTCTACAGAGGATGCTTCTGCACTGGTTTTTCTTTGGAGTTTGCAAATTCATTGTCAGCCCAGAAACAGCCAGAGCAGTGGGGCACCCGGACGCGTCTGGGTGAGAGCGAAGCCTGGTGCTCCACAGCAGCAATCCTCTCTCAGGGCGGTGGTGGGAACCCCTTGCAGACCACAGGCGTGCTTGGTTATGAAGGTCTAGAAGCTTCTGTCCCTTAATGTGATTTCTGCCATTAAGTAAGGGTGCTTCGAAATCCCCTTGGATAGACCCAGGTGGGCGGGGGGCCCTAAGGGTGAAGGTGATGCTGCTGTTCTCCCAGCCAAGCAAAACCAGCGACTGGAGCTTTAAAGGAAGGAGATTTTCTGCTCGAATGCTTTCAAATGGGCTCCTGCAGACAGCTGTGGCCAAGCTTTTGAAATATTTCTAGCCTCTGTTTTCCTGCTGTGAAGTCTTTCGAGAAACAGTTCAGGAGCTAGGAGCTGTTTGCTATTCTGGGGCAGTGGGTGTGCAGATGAAAGGGCAGATGGGCTGGAGAGGAATAATTCCCCAAGTGCCCATAAAATTTTTGATCTTTGGCCCCTGCTGTAAAGTGATTCTGGGAATGCCGGTCAGACGGGAGAGCTGAGCTCTGTGGACCTGGGGCTTCCCGTGACCTCCGTCTGGGCACCTGGGACACAGTCTTTGTCACCCAGGGCACTGAGATAGGGACTCTCACGGCTCCTGGAGGCTCTAGAGGCCTGCTGGAAATGAGGAGAATCTCAGGCCAGATGACACTGAGAGCTGGGGAGGTCTGATGAAATAGGTGGAACCCTGTCTAGGTAGTTGATTCAAAGAAGTACATATTCCACCAAGGAAATTAAAATTTTCCTGTGAATGTGCTTTGGCTGATGGTCCAATTCTCTCAGGCTCAGGTGAGCCAAGGCTGTATGGTAACTTAGCCAAGAGGCAAGCGACCTTGCATTAGCCCTGGATCTATCACCACCTGGCTGGGGGACTGGCCAAATTAAGTGTCCTCCCTGCCTTAGTTTCCTTTGCAGATCAAAGACAGGAAGTTACCTTCTCAGGAGTGGAAGAGTCCAAGGGGCAGCCTTGGAAATGTCTTCATGTATTCCTTACATTCAATGGGTTTCCTGATTTCCATCTTTCTTCAGATGACAGTATCTATCATTTAACCTGGGTTGGGAGTTTGAGCTTTGGAGTCACATTAGATCTAAATTCAGTCCCAGCTTAGTCTTAGATAACGATATAACCTTGGGTGTGTTTTGGTTACCTCTTTGAGCTTCAATTTCCTTATCTGCAAAATGGGATGGTATCACTTACTTCTCCAGTTGTCTGGAGAATTAAATGAGATAATGGCCTTGGATACTGGTTCAGGCATAACATTCTCCTCCTCAGAGCAGCATTGCCTTTGGGGTTGGCAAGTCTGGGCAGCTCACCGAGGACCCCATAGGAGTGAGCTTACTTGATTCTGACTGGGCCTTACAGGGACATTGCTGAAGTGGGAATAGCTCTCTTCAGACAGAGTGTTTTATTTTCCTGGTGGGAACTCTGTGGTCAGTACTGGATGAAAAGAAAGGCACATGGCCTAAAGGCAGGGTTTTCTGAAGTAGGCTCCACTGTGATCCAGGTGAAGGCCTCCTGTCCAGAAGGTGTGGTAAGAAGCAAAGTAATGAGGTTAAAAGGCTTATCCAGAACAGAAGGCTCTTTGGTTCAATAGAAAGAGTTCCCAATTTGGAGTCAATTGGGCTGGGACTCTGTTTAATATGACAATGTGTCCCTGGTCCTCAATAACATAACTGTCATTCAGCTGGGACTAAATAAATGCACGCTTAATGAACGGATGAGGGAAGGAATGGGGACTAAGCTTGTTTCCTTGCTCTGAGACCTGGAGCCTCAATTTCCTCACTGGTAAAATATGGATAATAATATTTACCACTCAGGTTTGTTATGAGGATTCAAGGTGACACATGCATTTTCATCTGTAAAGTGCTATCTACCTATGAATGATAATAACAGTATCATTAGGTATTAGAACTGACAGTTGTAGGAAATAAGAGAATGTGAACATGGAAACTGAGGTGGATGTCAGGCAGGGTGAACATATTGTAATCATTGCCTTGAAAGCAATGCCATTTTTATGATGACCAACCAACCCACCAGAAAAGGGCTCCCAACTGTATCTCAACTTAACATGGGCATCAATTCTTTGGATTTATTTTCTTGCCCTCAATTTTTAGAAAAAAGAGGTGAATCATAATAAAATCACTTATCAAGTATTTATTATCTGAGTTTCACCTACAATATAGTAACTCCACCCTTTGACTCTCATTCTATACAATAAAGATATTGAGATTCACACTCATTAGCAACATCCTCAATCATAAAGGAAATATTCAAGCTTCTTTCACAAAATTTATGTTCCAAGACAAGACGTTTAGCGGTTTTGTTCTGAGTGAGGTATGTGCAAATCTTCTGTTCGTAACAGCACTGCTTTACTTCTTTTTGTTGCAGCACTCCCATGTTTAGCCCAGTAGTTATAATGTGAAAGGCTGGAATTGCATCATGAACAAGACACAGGTCTTGCCCTCAAGAAAGTTATGGCCTACTGAGGTAGACAGACAAACGATAGGCAGTTACAATAGTAATAATTGCTCACATAAGAATTGCTTTGCTGCTTTTCGATAATCATTGAAAGGAAATTCTTTGTGTTTCTAAGTTATTTCATAGCTAGCCCAATCGATGGGGCCATAGTCAGTATAGAAGATGAGAAAAAGTAACACTGAGCTCCTATTTCGTGCATACGTGAATGTTTTACACATATCGCTTGAGGCATCACCAGCACCCCTCCCCCATCCCTCTACTCCTAAGGGTCAGGTAGTATATGCCCTTTATGCTGCAGGGGTAATTGAGACAGAAAAGTTAGGTAGTTAGCACAGGGTCTTATAATGATTACGAGAGGTCTGTCATGCATTCAAATCTTGCTCTTTCAACTGTACCACTTACATATGAATAATGTGCCCAAGTAAATAAAAGCAATTTTCACCCACCCCTTAAATGCTTCTGGGAATTCCAGAGGACTAGAGTGAGAATGTTCTGAGTGAGGCACTCGGGGTGGGTCCAAGTCTGGGGCAGGGTCTGGCAGCCATGCTTAGGCTTTTATCAAAATGAGCCAACAGTGCTACCTTCCAAGCATCAGGAGAAGAAAAAGATTCTCAAGGAAAAGTCTGAGAAGGACTTGGAGCAACAGAGAGCACCTGGAGCCTGCTAGTCTTCCGGCTGAAGAGAAGGATGAGGATCTTCTGTCTGAATAATCTTTCCTGCTGGTTCTTTCAGAAGGCCTAACATGGTACCATTTTAATTCACAGTGTGTAGGTTTGGTTTGTGTGGCTATTTAATTTTTGGCCTAAGAATTTCACAAGTTGTAAAATTCCCTGGATGTCCATTTATGGGATTACCTTTGCTGAATCATAATTCAGCAACCATTTATCACTTATGAGACTTGTAGAACCTGCCCAGAAACTTACAGAATTTATTCTGCAAAGTGTCACGCTACTCCACTTACATGTCTGTTGCAAGTCATCTGCTTACCAACATATTAAGAAATTCCCCTTAGGAAACAGCAGTGGTCTCAGGCCAACACACGAAGGCCAGCTACTGCTGGAACACCCTTTGTTCCTACCTACTTGCACACCATTGTCTGAGATTGCTGCAGCCATCCTTGTGTTAGTTACTGTGGGACTTCTCTCCTCAAGCTTTATGAAAACCTTCACCTATTCTTCCCTGAATGACACGTCTCTGTCTTGTCTATCATGCGAACAGTTCTGCCAATTCAAATGTTGACTATGGTAATAAACAGTAAAATGATTAAAAAAAACCATGAAGTGAATGTTCTATGGGGTCTTGGCAGTAAGGAGAAGTGGTTAATGGCATATTTGGCTTCAACAGTCCTGGTCTGAGTTGCAAATATGCCTTTTTATCTTTGTGAGTTTGAGCGAATTCCTTATCTGAAAAGTGGGAATAATAATAACCTACCTTATAGGACTGCTGTATTAAATCAGATCATGTCTAAAAGTGCTTACTAAGCATAAGTCCTGGCAGTGACTATTAGCTCTCTTTTCGTATTCTTCAGACATTTCCAAAGATAGAGTGTGATGCCAGGAGCTCAACTGGAAAGGCTCAATGCAGAGTGGACTTAAACATTAGATTGGTGAACTCTGAAGGGTTCAATACACCACATTGACAGGCCTATGCCTGTGTCTTTTGGAAGTTTTAGGACCCTTGCAGGCCATCTTTAGGCTTTCTTAGTTTGTATCTCATAGTGCCTAGCGGAAGGTGCTACTAGTAATTGAATGGTTAAGAGCTTATAGTACCAATAAAGCACTTTACTGGAAGTACAAGCCCCCCCCCCCCCCAGTATCACAGTTTATTAGGAGTCCCAGTTCTTTAGCACCTTATAATACCGCCAACAAGGTGGTCTGGCTGGGTATCCAAGGGGGATGTCCCTTGAGTGTGAAGTGAGTTCTCCACTCTTTCTCTTCGCACTAGACTCTCACCCAGCAGAAACCAACATCCTGACTCCAAAAGGATCCTTGCAGATGTTGACTTTCCTTATTCCCCCAGTCAGTTCTGGTCTTGGTGGCTCTTCCCATCCAAGCTGTGCTTGGGCTGTGCATTGACTAACAAGGGACCACTATCCATCCCATCAGTTCTGAGACAACTGGGATGCCACTAGGGAGCCAATTAATTAAAAGCATGTCTTGAATGCAAGTATATCCAATCAGTTGTTCTACATTTGAAAAAATAAAGTAGGTTTTGTTATTGTAGTTAGGTAAAATCAGGTTTTCAATCTTATTCTAATATTTTTGTCCTCCCTCCATTGACATATACACTTTATTATTTTTAGAGGGTAGCATGTCTAAACAGAAGTTATTACTTAGAATGCTTTTGATTAACAGAAACAATGTAATACTGGCTTAAACAATTAGGAAATTTGCTATCACACAGAATTAGAATTCAGGAGTAGGGTGAATTCCAGGATTGATTCTGCAGCTCAGTGATGTCACTGAGGAGCCCAGTTCTCTGAGCATCTTAGCATCACCAACCTCTACATGCTGGCTTTGCTCTTAGGTGGCTCCCCTCAACCGGAATGTTCAAAGGAAGGCAGTATTCAAAGGAAAAGAAAGATACTGTTTTTCTTGTGTCCATATGTTTATACCTCAACAGCTAGCAGACTTCCCCTCACGTGTTATTGGCCAGGACTGGGTCATGCCCATTCCCAAACAAATCCCTAGCAAGGGGAATGGAATGACCATAATCAGCCCTAACGAATACTTAGGGGTGGAATGGGTGTTGGGTCAGAAGTCATAGGCACTATTTTAAACATGCAATTTCAGGTTGGTGCCCACTCCAGTACCATGAATGCAACAGGTTCTTAGCACACAATTGACAGTAATGGCATAAAAGATTTAGATTTTACCCTTCAAACTTGTTTAATTCTGCTGCTGCATTGAGGTTTCCTAACACCATATTCTAGCTAAGCACAAGCACAGACAAATTTTAAGGACTCTACACTGTCTGCAAACTCATGATGCCTATCTATGCTATTGCACAAAAGAAGGAACTCAGGAGTGGCCCAAAGCCCTGCTCTGCGGTTTGGCAGGTCCACTGAGGCTCTCGTTCACATCCCTTCCTGAAGTCAGAATGGATGATTAGTGTAGAGCTGGCTCTCTTGATCCAGCTCATGCAGAGAGAGGAATTCCCAAGTTGCATTACTCTGGGCAGGCCTTTCTGCTTTCCATGGCGTTGCTTGCCCACTGATTAGCTGTGAGTATCAAATGAGGCCAAGACAGTATCACCACGGTCATTGGAATAATAAAATCAAGTTGTTCCATCATTTCACTTTTCCTTCGAGGGGGGAAAAAGTTGGGAACACAAGGCCCATCAAGACCTTTCCTGTTTCTGATGTCTCTATCACAGACTTGGCTCGAAAGGTTAAATGTTTTGGATTACAAAATGTACATTATATGGGGGTCTTCCTATAAATCAACAAGGCAGGTATGTTAAACACAGAAAAATATCTACAGCTGTTCTCTTACTCATCCTGCTTGTTATTTAACTCAGCCTGGGCCCTAAGGAACATTTTTAGTTGTACTGTCAACAGTTTCAAAACAAAGAAGAAACTGCAACTGGCAAATGAGGAACCCAGCTGGTCCTCTGTTTAGGCTCCCACTGCATATACTTTAATCCTGACACCTGCAAGCTATTTAATCAGGATTTACAATTGAACATGAAGGATGAGGGGTCCGCAGGGCTGTGTTCTTCGTGTTTGGATTGCAAATGATGGAGAAAAACTTTGTTATCGGATGTTGTAGTTATTTGAAGTTGTGTGCCCTCTAACCCACGGGGAACTCAGCATCATTTATCACTCCCCAGAAAAAACTCAGCTCAGGCAGACGCTGCCCCTCACAGCCTAACATTCTATTTTTGCTTCTCCTGTATTCTAGAGTAAACAAACTTGGAATTTATGAACAATGAGAAAAATAATTTCCAGAGAGCAGATGGCAAGAGAAAGTTCTAAGAGAAATAATGAAAGCACAATCTGGAATTAGACATAAAGCAACATGTAGATAAGGGTATTTGCCTACAATCTGGCCAAGGCCTGCAGCATACAGAGAGTTCTCTACTTACAAATGTATCTCATTTCATGGAAAAGAGCACAGTCTTGAGCCAGAGCGAAAGTAGGGCCATTTTGCCCAACACATCAGATAGAATTTAAAGTTGCTTGTACATGCACAATGTTCCTGTACAAATAAAGAGAATGCACTAATTCTGGACATAGAAAAATTGCCTTGGGACTAGCCCTTTAGAATGGAAACTTCCTGTTAGTTGAGGAGTTTCTGAAATAGTGTGACTGAATGGAGCGTAAAGAAACAGCTATGATCACTACTTATTGAGTCCCCAATGGCCTGAATGCTTTGGAGGGTGACAAAGAAGCAGAAAACATGGGCCCTGCCCTCATCCAGCTTCCAGTCTACTTGAGGAGAGAAAAAGACACCAGTTGAAACAATAACAGGATAGACTAATGTGAAATAAAAGGAATTTCAGAGAAGGGATGACCACTGTCCCCTGGAGTAGTTAAAGAAAACTTTCTGAAGAACTTGGAGCTTGAGTTAAACATACAAGTGGTTGAGGCAGTGGTTCTCAATATATTTTAGCACAAAGAACCCCAAATGACAGTCCCTGGACGTTTACATTTAGAATCTATTCATTGAGAAATACTTAACAAAAAACTATGAATTCATTACCATTGAAAAATGTGTTTATATTTTTCACCATAGCAGTATTTACATGCATTTGGAAAACAGTACAAATTGGTGTGATATATTCATGCAGTCAGTATATAAGATATGGTTTCCATATGACTTCATATCTCTGAAGTATCCAGGTTAGTAAACACTGGCTTAGACTAATATGTTTGAGTGCTTATGAAACTGTCCTCAGAGCAAATGCCTAATAAAATTGGGTCCTGTTGATGCCTTCAGAAATACTTTGGGAGCTGTGGCCAAAGAGCACTCGGGCTTTGTTGTGGCTTTAGTGGCAACCCTCCTTCAACATCTCTACCAGCAATTTAGCACCCTGAGTGATTCCTTTCTCCTCATCTCCCTGTTGCAATGTGCCCAGGTTTGTGCATGGCATAAATTTACAGGAATCTAGCATCAAGGTTAGAGATGATGGGCCACATTATTTATTGCCTTCTACTGGACCTGCACCAGCTTACACAGAAAATTCCTCGAATGTCAAGAAACTATGTGTCTTTTAAAGACCAGAGAACTAGATTTAATGGTATCTCTCAGAAATTCCTTATCCCAATGAATTAAGAAGACACTTCTTAATGCTCAAGTATCATCCACTTGCTTTTTTGGGTAAACATTCAAAATGTAGGAAAACAGATAAACTCAGCCAGTATTCTGTTGTGATCATTTTGGCACGTATCCTAGTTTTTTTTTAAAAAAAAAAATGCATGCATGTATATATATGCATCAATATTTTTACAAAACTGGAATCATTCTGTACACACCATTTTGTAATCTGATTTTTTGCAGTTAATATATTGTGTTTAGTTCCCTTGTTCACATACATTTTCTAAATCCGGATTTTTTTTTTATTTTTTAATTTTATTTATTTTTATACAGCAGGTTCTTATTAGTTATCTATTTTATACATAATAGCATGTATATGTCAATCCCAATCTTCCAATTCATCCCACCACCACCACCCCCGCCCACTTCTCCCCCTTGGTGTCCATATGTTTGTTCTCTACATCTGTGCTAAATCCTGATTTTTAATGACTGCATAATATTTGATCACATGACTTTTCCATCCATTATTTAATCAATCCTTTTTTTGTTACACATTTAGGTTGTTTCCATCTTTTCTAAACCTTAAACAATGTGGTGGTGAATATATCTATAAAAATCTTTATGCTCATTGCAAAGAAAATATAATTTCAATTTCATCAAGTATCTTGAATTTTATAGTTTAGTCCCAGATTTTACTATTGCATTTTGGCTTTCTACCAGTTTCAGATTCCGTTTAGGTTCTCTGCATTTAGCCACTGGTCAAAGCCCCAGGATACAAAGTAGTGAGGTGGCTTCTTCCCAGATGAGTCAGGAGAATCAGAGAAGTACAAGCCTTATTCTCATCCTACTCTTTCAGAAAGCTGAAGAGATAGGGCACCACACAACACTTAAGTGGTTGGTGGGAGAGGAATTTGGATGTAGAAATTCCCTGCTTGGACAGCAAGGAAAGCTCAGGGCAGGACACAGTATGTAAACTCACGCTTAGAGGAGGAAGCTTGGACTCAGCTCACCATTGACGGCTACCTTCCTATCCAGTGGCAGTGGGACTGGAGCCCAAAGATTTGATGGTGCTTTTCTTACTTTCTCATCTTTCTTGTATAGTTTTCCTTACCACAGAGCTGACATTTTAGGGTAGGCATTATTCAAGAAAAAATTATTCGTGACACTTGTTAAAGACAGTAAGGAAGACTTTATTCAATGGGGGCTACTACAATGGCGTTGTGCAGTTGGGAGAAAGATGGGGCTCAACTCAGAACACAACAGGGAAAGTGGAGATTTAGAGCCAAGGAGCAGGGCTGAGAGTCAGTGGATAAAAAATTGCTAAGATATAGGCTAGTTCTTTGCTAAACTGACCTAACAAGATTTTTGCTGAAGGCAGATGAGGGTGAAAAAGATATTGAAGTGCGGGATGAGGAATCTGGACAGATACTGAAGATCATCAGACCAATAGTGGGAGATTTATACTAAACTAACTTTAGCAAGATTCTTGTTATGGAATAAGCAGGCCAAGGACAGAGCCCAAGGTCGGAGCCTAGTCTGAAAGAGGACTCAGGAGCTTGATTCAAGTTTGGTCAAAGAGGGTCTTTGTCAGCATCTGTTTTTTCTGAAGTGTCTATCCTCTCATTGTGATGTTTTTTAGTTTTTCCCTCATGAAAATAATAAATGTGAACTGAAATTTTGCAAGAATTTTCCATTTGATGCTTTTCAGTTCCCATTTCTCTGTTTCCCTGCTCTGCTGTCTCCTCTCCTCACCCCGCCACTTCTTCCCATCCTTCTACCTCCTAATCCTGTGCCCTCGCACCTGCACCCCCAGCCCCTTACACCCATCACCCATTTCCCTTTCCTCACACATCTTTAAGCACAGATTTGGTGGAGTCATTTACTCACTCTATCACAGTGCTTCTTTCTCTGGCATCTCTGCAGTGAATGGAAGCATTAGTACCTGATCAGCTCATGGATCTCAAAGACTCTGCCATCCCTGTGGCATCTCCCTGCTTCATCTTACATACCTGACCTGTTAACTTATTCTCAGCCTCTAATTTAGAATAGGTTTATTATTCTCACTGCATTATATGGTCAGATGTAATACGACAATTTGTTTATAAAAGGGCACTTTGAGAGTACAATGAGGTACTACTATTAATTACATCAGGACCAGAGCATAAGTAGAGACTGTCCCCAGTAAACCCAGATATATGATTAATTTTGCCCTTACTTTCATTCCCAGTCTCTGCAAGTTCTCTGTCAAAGAGTCAAGAACAAATTATAATCCTAAGAATTTGAAATACAAAATTTTGGAATTTTGATTAATCAGTCAAAGAGGTTGGGCTAAATCAGGCTAGCATTGTGGGGTCAATGAAGAAAGGTTTGGTCAAACAAACAGCATATACAGACTTGGAGGAGAAAAATCTGGATACCATGGTTATACAGTAACTTAAGCAGATGGCCAAAGGACTTTCAGCCTTCAATGCTTTATTATCATCCTTTACGTTTATTAATTTTATTTTCTATTTACACTCCATATTTTTTCCTCTCTTTGGTTGGTCTGTTACCCATCAAACAGATTTGGTTTTATAATAATTCACCTCAACTACTATGGCTATTGAGGTATATTTATGGAAACTGGCCGTTGATGGATAGGAATTATTTAGGGCCATTCAACATAAGTGGGACTATGGTAGCCCAATTTGAGACAATTAAAATTAAAAAAAATAACTATTTTCAAGAAGATACTAGCTTCTAATATCTTCCTTTTATAAAAAGCTTCCCATACTTCTAGCATCTTCTAAAATACTTGTTATTTTACTCTTTTCTCTTTTAGCTTGATATTTACATGCTGACAACTCCTTCAAAATATTCACCCAGCCCATAAGTAGGAAACCTAGATACGTCAAAGATTGTAGAAGAAATGGAAAAATGTTGCTAAGTAATTACCTCCCCAAAGTATACCGGACTGACAATTGGTCAAATTTCTAAGGATAAAAAGAAGAAAAAACTCAAATTCTTGCTGAGAAAAGTAAATATGAAAACACTTGAAAATTCATTTAAAAAATCGTAATTCTAAAGTAAAAATTTGACAAAGATTAAAAAATTTATAGCCCAATTTCCCATATTATTAAATATGCAAAAATCCTACCTAATAGTATTACAAGAATAATATACAGAATGTTTATTATGTTACCCAGGAATTCATGGATGATTTGCAACAGGGAAATCCAGGAATGTAAATTATACAGTAATAGGTCAATGACTAAAGTCACATTACTATCTCAATATGATCAAAAGGCGTTAAGACTGAATATCCTTTCTGTTTAAACTTGAAATAAACTTGGTATAGAATGATATGGAATACAACTTTAAAATTATAGACACACACATACACACACACCCCTCTCTTCCAAATCAATAGCCATGCTATTGATGAAACACTAGAGACAATCTCATTAAAATAGATATGATACTATCACAACCATTTTAATATCCATAACATTATCAAAGTTCTAGGCAATACTGTAAGTCCTTTTATTTTATTTTAATTTAATTTAATTTTTTTTTTTTGGCTGCACCACGTGGCATGTGGGATCTTAGTTTCCTGACCAGGGATTGAACCCACGTCCCCTGCAATGGGAAGTGTGGAGTCTTAACCACTGGACCACCAGGTAAGTCTCAATACTGTAAGTCTTAAAACAGAAAAAAAAATAAGTATTGTTATTTGCAAATAATGTGATTTATTTAGACCAGAGTGGGCGAATTATGTACCAAAGGCCAAATCTAGCCTGGACTGCTTTTGTAAATAAAGTTTTATTGTAATATAACCATGCCTTCTCATTTACATGTTGTCTAGTGGTTGCCTGTGAACTACACCAGCAGAGTTGGATAGTTTTGACAGAGACGATATGGCTCATCTAGACCTTTCCAGAAAAAATCTTGAGTACCCTCCAAAATCAATTAAGAAATCATTATGGTGGCCAGATATTAAAATATACCAAAGATAGTTATGTAATATATCAAGAATAATAAGTTGTATAATATAAAAGAAAAAATCTCATAAAAATAACATGTTTAAACATATATAATAGGCAGGCTGTATATGAAGAAAATCACCCAGTTTTAATGAAGATCATAAAAGAATATGTAACTAATTGTAGAACATAGTATGGTCTTGAATTGGCAGATTGAATAGCATATAAATCATTATTCTTCCCATATTATAAGTTTAATGCAATTTCAATAAGAACTGCAATTTGAGGGGGGAACCAAAGTGATTTTTAATGTTCAAGAATTGCAAAAAAAACTAGCTACCAGATAAGTGAACCCTCAAATATATAATCCCAGATATAATAGGAGTTCATTTCTCATTCACATAAAGTCAAAAATGGGCATTTCAGATGGGCCAGCAGCTATCTTCCAAAGAGAGAGATTCAGAGGCCCAGGCTCCTTCTACCTGTAGATCCTCCTTCTCACTACAGGGCTTCCAGGGTTATCTTGGGGATCCTTTCAATTCTAGGCAGTCGAGAAGGGGAAAGATCTTGGAGAATTGCTCTCATGAGGTTTTATTTTTATAGGCCATTCTGGAGGTGCCACACGTCTCTTCCCTCACCTTCTATCAGTCAATGGTAACTACTAACTGTAAGGGAGCATGGGAAATGTAGTCTAGTTGTCTACCCAGAAGTAATTAAAAAAAAAAAGAGTTTGGTAAGCACTTTGCAAAGTTTGCCATAGTACCAGATGGGGAAATCCAGAAACAGACCACAGCATACGTCAGAATTGATAATGTGTTAAGTATGGCATTTCAAATCAGTGAGGAAATTATAGTCAATTAACAGAGCTAGGACAATTATTGATTATATATTTACCCCACACTACACAATAAAATAAATTCCAGATGTACTACATTTAAGTGTATATATATATATATATGAAACCCTTAAAAAACTAGAGTAAATATAGTTTGTTTGATATTTTGGTGGGAAAGACCTTTTTAAGCATAAAAAGAAAGAAACCATAAAGGAAAATTGATAGTTTGAGTACTTAAATTAGTAACTTCTCTATGTTGAGATTAGAAAAAAGTATAAAGGTCAAGTGGCAAAAGGAAGAAAATATTTCTACTTGAAAGCCAAAACATTAATACCCTTAATAAGTCCCTAATGTCGATATGAAAAAGATGAATTTAACTGAAAAACAGGAGATGAGATGTAGATGGCTAGTAAACATATAAAAAATAAAACTCAGTAACAAGGATAGTTTAGAAGTCAAATGACCTTACAAGGCCTCTGAGCCCCAGTTTCTCCATCTATGAAATTAGAATGATAGAAACTATTCTTGGGGTTTGTGTTTAATTAAATGAGATAATGCATGTAAAGCGTGCAGTAAACACTTAAAATAATTTAAAAAAAGGCAGTGACTCATATTTGTTCAGTGTTCATGATGTATTTTTAAGTGAAAAAGATTCAAGATGTATATTCAGTATGATGTCATTAAAATATATACGCACACATACACAGAGGAAAGAAACACTAGGAATTTAGCAAGGATTGTCTCTCTTGGCTGTGGCCTTAGGAATAAGTGTTATTTTCTCCTTCATACATTTCTTCATTTTCTAAAATTCCCACAATAAGCATGTATTGTTATTTTTATAATTTAAAAAATTAAGTGCTAATCTTTAAATAATTATTGAATGACCCCAAATGGTTTCTTGAATTTGTCTGGAACTGATTAGTTTCTAAAACCAGAATCCATTTTCAAAACCACTATCCAGAGCCCTGAGCAAGGGAAAAATCACCAAATAAACTTTGCTTCAGTTTCTTCACAACAACAGAATCTCTTTCTTGCTTGTCCAAATGAAGTGTGAAATCAGTACCCAGGAAGGATTCAGAATGTTAACTGAAGCACTCGGAAAAAACGGACTTGTAACAGACTGAAGTTCAGATAGGGCAAAATGATGGAACTAAGGGTATGGCTGGGCCCCTAGGACCACTGGTGTGGGCACCTCTCTCAGCTCAGTCCTGGTGCTCCTCCTGGGCACTGTGTCCAGGTTCTGCTACTTTAGTTCCCTTCCTTATCCTTCGTTTTCCTTTGTGGGTGCCCCTTGCCCACTGCTCCTGTTTCTTGCGAAAGTTACTTAACCTGCGTTTCAGTCTCCTCAACTGCAAAATGGGGTGAATAATACCTTCCTAATGGGATTGTTTTATATAAAGCACTTAGTATAATGCCTGACACATAGTAGGTGCTCAATAAAATTGACATTGTTATTATTCTCCAAGTGGACATAGTGCTCATTCTTAAAATGTCACCATATAGAATCATATATTCACCTTTTCTACCTTGTTTCTGGAGTGGGAAGTGAAAAAGGGGCTCTGGAGTTTGGGTGAATCTCACCTTTGCCCACACCTGAATAAGTCATTTCTATTATAGCTTCAATGAAACAAGTTTTCATTGCACATTATTATAGTTTGTCCCTGAAAAAAACAAGCTAGTAGCATATCATTAAGAAGGTGGTCCAGTGGTTAAGACTGCATGCTTCCAATGGAGGGGGCCCACCCAGGTTCGATCCCTGGTCAGGGAACTAGATCCCGCAAGCTGCAACTAAAATTTATCTTGCGTGCCATGACTAAAAAAAAAAAAAAAAAGTCTACTTGCTGTAGACTCATGTTGTTCTAGAAATGCTCTCCTGGCTTTCCGGTGCCCCAGGGAGTGACTTCTCTGATGCTCTTGAGAGTAGGCTCCCTCCAGAGGGCCATGCATTCTGCTGTTCCTCTAAAGCTGGCCCTTGGGTGGCTGGAAGGACAGAGGTGAGCGGAGCCTGGCCCAGTTCCTAGCTCTCTGTGATGGATGGTAGTCTGCCCATGCATGGAGTTTCCTTCTCAGACCCACATGGCTCGCCACTGCTTCATCCTCCAACCTGGACGTTACCAGCAATAAAGGTAGTCTACTGGTCCTGCATTTTACTTTCAGCTTATTCAGAACTTGAGTTGGGAAGAGAAGTGCTCTTTATTAGGAGGCCTTCTCCATGATCCCAACAGATCTGATGTGAAAAAAAGCAGCTGGGCTCATCAAATCATCTCTCCAACACACAGAGACTGAACTTGGAAGTACTTTTAGTTACCCAACAGAAAACTCTCCTTCAAGTATAAAAGGTGACATGGATAAGCGATTTCATGAGTTGAAAAACTGGAAACTACCTACACTTTTATCAATAGGAGATGGATAAATGAAATGTGTTTTTATTTACTTTTACTCTATTTATTTACTGGATGGAATATATGCAGTGGTTAAAAGGGTTGAACTAGGTTTGTATGTTTTAATATGGATATATATTAAAATCATGATGTTGAATCAAAAAGGAAAGTCATCCCATGTGATAATACTTATGTAAATGAAAACACACATGCACAGAATACCATGTATTATTTGTGGGTGTATGTGAGAGAGAGAGAGAACTAAACACTTTACATCAGAACTGATGGTGAGTGATAGTGATTGGTTCCGGAGAGGGAGAGAAGAAGTAGGATTTGGCTGGCCCAAAAGAATTTTATCTGTAATATTTTACTTTTCAAAAGAGAGTTTAAGCATATGTTGTGTAATTTTGATAAGACATACACATAGGGAAAAAGTTAGGATGCAAATATGATAACATGCCAATTCGTGTTAACCCTGTGTGGGGAAATACATATGTTGTATTATTCATTGTACTTTTCTGCAAATAAACCTTTTCCAAAACAAAAAGAATCAAGTAAGAGTGTTGCTCTTGCAGGAATCTTCCAGAGCTAGGAAGCACAGAGGCCGGACAGTGTCAGGCGTGACACCTGGGAGACTGTCCTGTGGTGGGAGGAGAGGCCAGGCCAGATGGAGGCCACATTCAAGCTGGTCAGAAGAGAGCTGAGTAAGCCAGTGCACAGAGGGAGGAGCACAGCAGAGGGAACGGGACCAGAGAAAGACCATGTGGCCCACAGGAGACGGGAGGGTGTGGTCAGGCCTGGAGTGTTCTCTATTCCTGACCTAGTTAGCTTATTTTAATAATATGGATAGAAATATAGCTATCACCAGACAAAAGGGGATTTAAGTGCAACCAAACAAGCTGCACTGAGCTGCTGTTTACTTAAAAGCTGCTATTCTCTTAAAAGAATACTCAAGGTCCCACATTAACTCATGTCTGAGATATTTCTGAGAATGAACGAACCCTGAGAATGCTGAACTGATGTGGCCACAAATGCTGCGGCACTGATGGGCTCTCCTTCCTCCTGGTCTACTTTTTTGGGTCACCATACGAAAGTATTATTATTGATAGTACTTTTTAAGAATAAAATTTAAAATTTTTAAAGTTTTAGATTTGCAGGAAAATGGCAAACACAGAATAGAGAGTTCCCATACACCTCACACTCAGTTTCCCCTAGTATTAACATCATATGTATGAATGGTCCAATTGCTACAATCAAAGAGCCAATACTGATGCACCACTATGAACCAAAGTCCACAGTTTATTCAAATCTTAGTTTTGAACATCCTTTTTTCTGTTGCAGGATCCCATCTGAGATACCACATTATAATTACTTGTCCTATCTCCTCAAGCCCCTCTTGGCTGTGACAATTTCTCAGTTTCCTTGTCTTCATTGCCCTTGACGGTTTTGAAGAGGATCAGTCAGGTATTCTGCAAGATGCCCATCTACTGGGATTTGTCTCATGTTCTTCTTCATGATTAGACTGGGGTTATATGTTCTTGAGAGGAAGACCACAGAGCAAACATGACCTCTCATCCCATACTATCAACATGACTTGTCACTTTTGTTGGGGGGCCCTGCTCACCCACGAGTGGCACATTAAAAAAAAATGCTTTTCTTTAGGCACTCTCTTGACCCCAAGAGTGACTCTTATGGAGGTTAGGAGTCATCTCAAAGTGCAGAGCACACCTGGCAGGCTGCCTTACTCCCCCTTGCAGAGCTTGGTCTGTGCCCCAGATTTGCAAGTCTCCTCAGACAGAAGCTAGGACCTGGGTATTCTTTGAGCTCCCAGCTCTGGGGGCTCCAAGAAAGAAATGAGACACTTCACAGGTTTAGTGTCAGTTCCTGAAGCACAGAGAAAACCACTAGTGGACACCAGATTCTCCTTTCCCAAGCAGTGGGGAGGGGTATCTTGAGAGCAAGAGTATTTACATTAATAAATATTTAAAGAAAAGAACAGACCATTTCCTCTAGCTGATAAAGGCCCAAGGAAATGTTTGGGCCCTTGTTACTTCGCAGCAACCGTTTATTTTTTTTTAATTAAAAAAATTTTTTTCTTTGGATTCATTTATTCCCAGTCACCTTATTGATTGAGAATGTAACAATGAGAACAAAAAGAAAAAACAAAATAAAACAAAAGAGGGGAAGTGAACATGCACAGTAATTTCACAAAGTGTTTATTTGCATATACAAATAATTGTTAAAAAAAAAGTGCATACTAAGCAAGGTAGGCAAAATTAGCTAAGGTAATGTTAGAGTCCTGTATTTGTAATTTTTATTCAGAGCACAAGGGTAATTATAAACCATGCCAGTGTTTCTGGATAAAATAAACTACAGTCAAGTAATATTTAGGTCAGTCTAATTTTTTCATTCTCAGGCAAAAAAAAAAAAAAAAAATCAGTACACATCTTGTGAAAGAGGAGGAAAAAGCCACTGATCTAGGGAAGAATAGAAAAGCTTTAATAAGGCTCATGTTGACGGGCAATGTATCCAGTTAGGCATCCTTCTGTAGAAGCCATAGGTCAGCAAAGGGATGGAAAGTCTCACTAAACAGAGCAGTCCATCCCTCCTAGTCTAAGGTTTTCCTCTAGTGCCACTTATCTCTAGCCTTTTACCAAGCTGAGGTTTAAAACTGCAGCAACCCTTTAATACATCCCAGTTGACTCCCTATCACAGACCCTGCAACTGCTATTTCAAAGTTTTTTCAGCTTTCATGCACCGTCAGCCATACACAGAGTGATCTCTTAACCTCAGGTAACTGTATGCTTCCTGTCTTATTGGGGGGATGAAAGCCAGGCGTCCTCAGCTCCCACCACCTTGGCATCCTCCTGTACTTACCTGCTTCTCCCTTCTTTCTGTGCCAGGAATGAAGGCCAGTCTGTACCCCTCTGACCAACCCCACGGATATGTTCATCTCCTTCCATCTACCCCTTCCCCACTGCCTCTTCTTATTCAGCTCACCACGCTCTAATTTAGTACCTCCTCCCCCAAACTGGTGCCCTCTCAAACTGCCATCTACCATACTCCTTTCTTTAAAGAACCCTTAATGATTTGACTCTTAAGACTCATCCATCCTCACCTCTGCATTTCCTACCTCTAAACTCCAGCCAGGTCAAACCACTGGTAGTTCCCTGCAAGTGTCAGTCTGTCTCTTCTGAGCCTCTGAACCTGCTGTGTCCAAGGCCTGAAATACTGTCTCTCCCTGCACCCCTCCACCCTACGTCATTGCCTGACCAACTCCCTACTTTCTGTCTCACACCCTGGCCGCCTCAGCTTTTAGAGAACTTCCTCCAGGAAATCTTCCCTGACTCCCAGAAACCAAAATAGAGCCAATTCATGTACTCTCAGAGCACCTTGTAACCCTGTCTTAGCATTTATCTCAAAGTATTGAAACTGCCTATTTATTCTGCGTTATCCCTCACTGGATTATAGGCTCTTTGAGGGAGCAGAGTACATCTTGGTCATCAGTATTCCTCAGATACTGGACCTGACAAATACTGAGCTTAAAAATAGCTGTTGAGGGACTTCCCTGGTGGCGCAGTGGTTAAGAATCCGCCTGCCAATGCAGGGGACACTAGTTCACCGCAATGAGAAGCCCGTGCACTGCAAAGAAGAGTAGCTCCTGCTCACCGCAACTAGAGAAAGCCCGCGGGCAGCAATGAAGACCCAACACAGCCAAAAATAAATAACAAAAATTTTTTTAAAAATAGCTGTTGAATTAAAAGCAGTCTAGCCAGCTGCTTCTACCTTAAACTCTTGAGTTCCTATCATTCATTACACTCCCGTGACCCACACTCCAAACTCCTTTATTTGCTTTCCGTGTTAGCCACCTTGTGAGATGTTCTTCTAAATAACTTGCTAAATATTGATAT
Organism: Orcinus orca; assembly: GCF_937001465.1. NCBI lineage: Eukaryota > Metazoa > Chordata > Mammalia > Artiodactyla > Delphinidae > Orcinus > Orcinus orca. The sequence goes on along the minus strand of NC_064560.1, from coordinate 100,576,992 downwards.
AACAGCCAAGAGTCCCTTCTCAGTTCTTGGTCTACTCACCCTGTCTGCAGGCTGTAACACTAGTCCAGTTTTTCCTTTCTTGTAATTGTCTCCTCCCTTTTATTTCTGGAATATTGTGCTCTCCTGGTTCCCCTCCACTTCTGTGACTTCTTTCTCAGAACCCATCACGCTCTTCTCTTCCTTCCCAAATCACCTCTGTTGTTTTTCTCTCCTACCCTTGCTTCTCGTCCTTGCCTCCCTGTTTCTATGAACAGCAGCATCCTCTAGAGCACAGAGGTGGAAACCTCGGCTTCAACTTACAATTCAATTTACGAGATATTCCAATTTGGAGCAGCCAAGTTCAGTAACTCCTGCTTCCCAAATATCGCTATGTACCTATGACCTTTGCTCTAGTTCAGGTTCTCACCTCTTCTTGCTTGAATTACTGCCTGGACTTACTGATGATTGTCATCACCTCTGAAGTGGTCCTACGTCTGACCCAATTTCAGCACTTCCTATCTAACCTTTTCTTTACATTGTTCTGACTGTGATACATTATTGCTTAGAATGTCCAGTTACTGTCTGTTGCCTCTGGAATGAAGCATAAACTTTAAAGTAAGAGTTCAAGGCCTTTCTCAAATTGCACAACTAACCTTCCCAGCCTGATCTCCCAACACAGGACCACTTCTTGTACTTGAACTACTCCCTGTTCTCCCCTGCCTAGCTGCCCTTGCTTTCACATGGACTGCCCCTTGCCCACCATTCACTTCTTCATGTGGAAATTTTACCAAGTTTTCATGCTTTGTATAAACATCTTCTCCTATCAAGTCTTCTGTAATCTCTCACCTTTGTGCTCTGTTTTAGTCAGCATATCACCATGCTCTGCTGCCTTAACCAATAAACCCTGAAACTCAGGGGCTCAACCCAGTTATCGCACACTCATATCACAGTCTGATGTAAGTCAAGCAGCTCTCCTTGGTAGCTCTTCTCCAACAGTGACTCAGGGATTCCAGTTGATTCCATCTGTCAACTCTGCCATCTCAGAACTGTCAGCTTCCAATGGTGAGGAGGAGAAAGGATCTGGAGAATGCACACCCACACTTAACTGTCTCAGGATGGAAGCAACCCATCACTCCACTCACATTCCCCCTGGGGAGAGCTTAATCGTAAGGTTCCAAATGACCTACAGGGGAGTCTGGGAAATACAGGGAAGAACGTGGACATTTGGTCAGCACTGCTCTGCTATTGGCTCCCCCAGCAAGGGTGACTACCCAGTTTGCCAAGCACTACCTGGGTTTTAGCACTGGCAAGTCTTGCATCCAGGAAAACCCTCAGTCCTAGGCAAACTGAGAAGGTTGGTCACCCTTCCACCAGCCCTTGGCTTGTCTCTTTGTACAACCATGTCATACTTGTCTGTTTCTACTTCACCTAGATCTGGATTACAGAATTCCTGAGAGAGGGGACTGGATCACATAGATCTTTTCCATCCTCACAAGGTCTGTACTGAGTAGATAACCATAAATTTGCATAGAGCTTTAAAATGTCTTTGGTTTTTGAGTCTATCGGTAACATATATTCATTATTAAAAAACAGGGGCTTCCCTGGTGGTGCAGTGGTTGGGAGTCTGCCTGCCAATGCAGGGGACGTGGGTTCGTGCCCCAGTCTGGAAAGATCCCACATGCTGCGGGGTGGCTGGGCCCGTGAGCCATGGCCGCTGAGCCTGCGCATCCGGAGCCTGTGCTCCGCAACGGGAGAGGCCACAGCAGTGAGAGGCCCGCGTACCGCAAAACAAAAACAAAAACAGATGAGAAAAAAAGGGAGAAAACAATTTTAAAAGTTACCTTAATTACTAGCCCTCCTTAGAAATTACCATGTAGTTTTTGGAGACCACACACACAAACACACACTCACCCAAGTGAATGTGCACACATGCTTGTGTGTGTGTATATATATAATAATTGTAAAAGAAAACGGGGTCATGTTTCACATGCTGTTCTGTAAGTTCTTTTTCTTACTGCACAATATATCTCATAAATGTCTATGGAATTAAATTGAAAATGGTATAATTAAATGACTCACATTTATTGGGCTCACATTATAATATACCTGGGAATGCTGGTATGATTAGCTGTATCATGTTCTATAACTTGGCATGCTAACCATTTTGTGTAATTGACTGGTTGTACTTCCTTTTTTGAACTAAATGCAAGTGATGTTAATTGTTCCAGAATGTTGCAAAAGATGGGCAGCTACCCAGTTCATTATACAAAGGAAACATAACCTTGGTACCAAAAACTGATCAACATAGCGTTACAACGAGAAAGAAAGAAAGAAAAACTACAGGCCAAGTTCTTTTAGGAATATAGGTCTTAAACGAAATACAAGAAAAGACTGTAATATGATAATAATAATAAAAATAAAAACAACAGCTTATCCTTATACAGATCTTTCTATGCGCCAGTAACTGGTCTGAGTGCTTCACATACAGTGATTCAGGAATCATCCTAACACCCTGTGAGGTGCCTTTCTTTTTAACACAGATGAAGAAACAGGTACAGATAGTGTAACTTGTCCATGGTTACCCTACTAGTAACACTAAGACCACATAGAGCTTTTGTTCCAGCAATGCATGGATAGGTCATTATAAGGAAATCTGATATAATAGAGTACAACAGGTTTAACAAGGAAAACAAGATCATCTCAACAGACTAAAAAAGGCATTCAAGAATAAGTGATGCCTCTTAATAAAACTATTACAAAAGTAGGAGCAGAATGGTATCTATTGAGTATATATTTCAAATCAACGTATTTCTGTTAAAAAATCAGATTCAAAGTATGGATTCCTCACTTCTACCTACTAGCAACCAAAAATACAAGTCACTTAGGAATACTTTATAGGACGTATGAAAGTGTTCTCCTTTTGACAAAAAGAATATTTGTTCTTTGTTTGAAAAATTTAAGAAAAAAAGCCTAGAAAGTTACAATGAAAATGAAAACTTCCCATAAACCTGTGTTCTGAGACAAACTCCAGCATTTTTGTGTACATATACTCCCTCCTTACTGAATTAGGATCACACAATTACACTATTTTGAAACTTGTTTTCTTTCAACATTTACTATGAACAATGTCCTTTGTCATTCCTCTGTTACACATGAATTTGAATAGCTGCATAGTATTCAACCAAGAGTATATATCATAGTTCAACCTCTGCTGTTGGACACCTTGGAGGTTTCCATTTTTTTGGCTGTTATTAATAGGAGGCAATTAACATCCTTGTCCCTAAACCCTCCTTCACAGCCCTGAAATTTAATTTAGGTGTCAAATTCCTAGAAAGGAGTTTCAAAATTGACTCACCTGCTAAGTTACCTTCCTAGAATATTTCCCAGAATGCATATGAGATGTGTGTGGTGTGTATGAAGAAATTGCAAAACTCTAGAGTTGGGATTATTTTGAATACATCCATTTATTAGTAGTAGTAATTGACTAACTGTTGAACAAATCGATTCAATAATTCCACTGAACTACCGGTAGATGGGAATGTGAAGGAAATGGCACTCTCCTACATTACTGGTAGAAGTATTGATTAGTGCAGATATTCTAGGAATGTAATGCATTGCACTCCTGAGTAGGATGAATATATGCCAAGAAGCTGTCGGTTCTTCCCAAAATAATTTACAAATTTAATGCAATGCCAACACGGAAGTCTTAGAATTTGCCTAAATGATTCTAAAAGGTATCTGGAAGAATGAGCAAGAGAAAATATCAGATGTTGTCAAAGGAGAACAAGGAGAGGGGGCTCTCATCACGTTTGTTGAAAGCAGCGATAGTTAAAGCAATAGCTGTGCAAACCCAAGCACTTTCCCTTCTCATCTGTGCTAAGCTTTTCTTCCACTCACGTTCACTGATGGGAAAAGGTTTTCTTACGAGCTGATAAAACTGTGTTGAACTCAAGGTTGTAGCGACCACTCCATTCCCTAACTTTAATTAAATAAGAGCAGAGAGAAATCCAAGTGTAAGTTTGTTATTTTCCACAAGGCCTTGCTTTCCATGGGGAAGGGCCCTCAACTGTAACTAGATATGCTATAATTGGGCCTAATTGCCTCTCTCCTATCTCATAGCTTATTTAATATGATAAAAACAGCTATGTTTACATTGTACGTTTAACTTTTTAACGAACTTTCTAGTACACTGGCAGGACTGGGAGGCACAACTATAGCTCCAGATGGAGACTGTGAAACTATGAGAATTCTTGTGATTGCAGAAGGGGGGGATTTGGGTACTCTGGCTGGTGTTGGCTGCATTAGAGCCTGTGATTTGAAGATGGGAAAACAGAGCTGTTTGTGTCCCCAAACCCAGATTTTTAAAATACCAGGGATTAGACTCTATCCCTGGCTGCTCTTGTTTAAAACATGGTCCTCTGAGATCAGATGAGATCGGTCGCGTTCAGGGTGGTATAGCCGTAGCACATATATACAATGGAATATTACTCAGCCATAAAAGGAAACGAAATTGAGCTATTTGTAATGAGGTGGATGGACCTAGAGTCTGTCATACGGAGTGAAGTAAGTCAGAAAGAGAAAGACAAATACCGTATGCTAACACATATATATGGAATTTAAGGAAAAAAAATGTCATGAAGAACCTAGGGGTAACACAGACACAGACCTACTAGAGAAGGGACTTGAGGATATGGGGAGGGGGAGGGGTAAGCTGTGACAAAGCGAGAGAGTGGCATGGACATATATACACTACCAAACGTAAAATAGCTAGTGGGGAGCAGCCACATAGCACAGGGAGATCAGCTCGGTGCTTTGTGACCACCTAGAGGGGTGGGATAGGGAGGGTGGGAGGGAGACGCAAGAGGGAGGAGATATGGGGATATATGTGTACATATAGCTGATTCACTTTGTTATACAGCAGAAACTAACACACCATTGTAAAGCAATTATACTCCAATAAAGATGTTAAAACAAAAAACACAAGTTCATTTCCTTAAACCCATCTGTGGGAAACTTTCCCATATCGTGTTGTTCCACAGGCCCTTCCATTTAAAGAATGTGAAAGAAGAACACCAACAACACATAACATATTTAGAGAAAGAGAGAGAGAGACCCACCCACCCTCCCACTCAGATGCTCACATATAGTCAAGTCAAACCAGTTGGCATTGACACCCAAGCCCTCTGAGTTCAAAGCAAGAGCCACCTCAGAGTTCCCACCATCTGAAGAGGACCTTGACTTTTTCCTTTGAAGTGTTTTCTTTGAAGGTCAAGGTAAAGGGGCCATGTTGACTCAAGAAATTGCTAATCTATAGAAGGATGTGGCCTCTGCTCCATCACACATTTGTAATGTTCACATGAGGTTAACAAAACAAATGGTTTTGACTGTAATGCATGAGCTCAGGCCAGCCTTTCTTCTCAAATTGTCCCCATCACAGCAACATTCCTTCAGGATAAGGTGAGACCCAGGAGAACAAAGAATGCACCAGGGTCTCAGACCAGTTACTGAATTAATTTCAAGTGTCTTAAATCTGTGGTCATCCGGTCAGAACTGGTGTCCTGCAATTGGCTGCTATTTGCCAAGATGATGGAGACTGGGCTTGGAAGACCTGGATCTAAGTCCCAACTCCCGTGTCCCTTATTAAGCAGTGTCATCCCTGACAAGTCTCTTCAGTTTTTCTTCTTGACCTGCCTCATATTAATTCCTGAAAATTTTAAGACAAGCTGAAAAAAAAAAAAAAAACTAAAATTTCCTAAAAGACTTCGAATATAGCACCCAGAAGTAGGTAGGACTTAGAAGCTGAATTCTAAGAGGTAGCTAGCTATCTTGGCATGCAAGAGAAACTCCATTGCTGAGATGGGCTGAGCCTGGGCAGAATTTTGCTAGTGAAAGGGACTGACTGGATAGCAAGTAGAGTTCAATAAACTCACACTCCAAAAACCATCTCAATAATGCAACAAGCATAGCTATACTATGTATACCAGATGTATCATTTATTTTGGTATCTCTGGTATCTGGCACTGGCCTAGGCATATAATACTAGCTGAATTCAATTCATCAGGAAATTCAGCATATTCTCTCCACACTCATCCCTAGCCTTATCCACAGAGACATTTGGTCTAAATTGTGAGTATACTAAAAATGGTATGTATCACAAACTGAATCTAAAAGCATTTCTCCATCTGGAGAAAACGAGTTGTTTGGTAGAGTCAAAAAAACTGGGAATACCAGATAACTAAGAAACTGATCAAATATTTTGTTTTGAGGTTGATGCAGGTAACATACCTCCTCCAAGCCCACCTCCTATCTAATAAGGTCACTCATGGGATTTAGAATGGATGTTGCATATGCCAGCCACCAAATGGCCTGCCTCAGAGCCCCAAAGTGTCCTATGTTTGGATAAAGTCACTCCAGCCTCTCTGGTGATGTTTATCTCGAGTCTTAATTCAAGGGGCTTCTTCTATCACTTTTTTCCCCCCAAGGAAATACCACCCAGAGAGCTGAGATCAACAACAGAGTGTGTAAGGTGGGTGGGGATAGGCTGTATTAGTTTAACAAGGTAAAAGAACAGGCATGCTTGGAGCTAGAAGAGTGATTTTGGTTACCCCAGGTTAGGATTTTACATATAAATACGTATATAAGTACATACATAAGTACACACACACACACATATATATACCCACATATAAGTCCATCTAATCTATTATATATCAATGGTCAGGTGTTCCTATATCTGGGTTACTCATAGGGTATAAATTACATTTTAATAGCTTTGTTGGTGCTGGGCCAAAAAGGAGCCAATTTTCTCCGTATTCATGGCATTTTACATCTTTCCAAAGTACTAAGATCACTGAATCTTCATTAAAACCTTTTAAGGTAGGGAGGGTAAAACACCATTTTTTCCTATGTGAAGGTAACCTGTATTCCCAGGTCACTCTGGAAGACTGAATATCTCCTTATCCAAGACTTGAACCGGCCCCACTCCGCAGCCCCTCAGTGGTCTGGATCATAGAGGTGGGTCAAGAATGCCCTTTGTACCATTCCTCCAGAAGTTCTCCTAAGTGGGCAGTAGGCTGGTCACCCTGCAGCCCTTCATGGGAATGAAGGTCCCTATGTGCATACTCTTAGGAAATCTGTCAGGAGAAGGTTGCTGCAATCCAAGTGCAGACACTGGGTGTGCCAGTGATGTGTCCACCATTTGGTCGCCTCAAAAGATGTTGGTTCAGCTGCTTTGGGAGGGATGGGAATGATATTTGGGGATGCAGACCCAGAGGCCCAGATTGTTGCTGAGGCATGACTTGATGGTTGTGATTAATTGGTGAGATTGAGGCGGAACAGTTTTGTAGGAGTTAAAGGGACTGATGTCTTAGAGAAACAGGAGGGCTGAACCATGAGTTCTGTTGATAGTCAGCAGTTCCTCAAACTTTCAGAACAAAAAAAGTGTTGCCAAAAATTGCTTTATGTTCAATTCCTTTTCAGTCTATTTTCCACACTGCTACCAGAAGCAAACCAGACATTCTCTGTATGACCTTGGTCAGAACGCTTCAATGGGGCAGAATGTTAACAGGAGTTTTCTTTGGTAGTAGAATACTGGATGCTTTTTCCCCCCTTCTTTTCATTTCTCTATTTTTTTCATATTGTTCATAGAAAACAAGTGTTCCTTTAGAACACTTTAAATGTATTGTTAAAGAAATCCTATATATGTTTCTTTGCCCTTAGGATAAAGTATGAATTTGTCCCTGATGGCACAACCTTCCATTTATGGTTCCTGCCTTCCCACTGAGTGTGTGTCCACCACTGACCTTCAGATGCACGCGACCCTCTAGTCAGCTGGAACTGTTCCCTACCTCTCCACCACCCCCATTCCCCCCTTTGTGTCCTTACCCACATTGTGCTGCATGGAGGTCTTCATGCTCCTTTGTCTCCCTGGCTAATACCTTTCTCATCCTTCGAGACTCAGCCCAAGTATCAGTTCCTGGATCTTTACCTATTCTGGTCCCACCCTCACCCCCAGCATGTGTTCCCATGATCAAACACACAGTCCTGAACAGCTGCTAGAAATTGCTTGTACCCAGAGCAAAAAGGAAAACAGCATTTGAAAAACTCAGGGTCGTTGGGAATACCAAATGATAATCTAAATTTGATTTCTGGCTTATGTCCAGAATTGGCTCACAATATAACTTCCTGATAGGAAAGAGAAAAAGTAAATTCGTTGTTTATTGAATAGATATTATAAGTATAATCCCTTAGAGTTATATAGGGATGAGAGTTTAGAAAATGCTTTTGTACTATGTTTTATTTGATTTACAATCAATGTTCTGAGCTGTGCATGCTAAAACTGTACTACCCACCTGAAGGGATGAGGATACTAGTTACAGAGGTCAGGTAACTTGTCCATGGCCCCACATCTAGTTAGTGTGACAGCCAGGATGTGGGTTTCGAGGTATGGCTCAATCATTGCCTTTAAGATAAGCCATGGTGTTGGAAGGCACCTTAATGCACACTGAGTCAAGACTCCATCTAGTATGTGAATCTCCTCTGCTCTTCTCCCACCCTGCGCCTTCCCCAACACACACCTCTCCACCCAGCTCCTGTGTACCATGCCCAGACAAAGGGGGCTTACTACATCCTCTTCCATCTTTCAGTAACTTTGAGAAGCTGCAACTATTACTGAATTCTTCAAGCCAAGTAATATGCTCAGTGTTTTACAAATAAAAAACCCTATGTGATAGCTATTACTACTTCTATTTTACAGAAATCTGATATACAGAAGAGGTGAAGTATCTCGTTTTTGGTCATACAGTGGTTAGTAACAACACTGGGATTCAAGCCCATTTGTCTGATAGCCATGATATTACATTTAGCCAAAATCAGACTTCCTATAGCTTGTAGGCATTGATTTTATTTCCTGGTGTCCCTTAAAAAGAGTATGAACTGTTTTATATGAGAGTGCCTTCAATGTTCCCAGGCAGATACTGATTCCCTCAGAATCTCCTCCTCTCAGGCCAGATATGACCAGCAACAGTCTCCAACAGCCAGTTGCTCTCCTTGCAGCTTTACTAGAAGACCAAGTGAAAAGGTCTCACATACAAGGAGAGTGTGATCCATCAGTGAGAGGGGTACCAGGCAAGGTCCTGCAGATCTGACCAATGTAGATACTGCATCAGATCAAGAGAGCAAGGGAGGTCTTGGAGTCAAACAACCTTTGAGCTTGAAGATTCAATAAGAATCACAGGAGTCTGACCTTATTTGCTAGGGAGGAAACAAATCTACGGATACTAAGGAAACTGCTCAAGATCACACGGCTAGCCAGTGATAGAGCTGGTTCTTTGGACCCAAGTTCAGGGTACTTTTTACTAGACCACCTTGCTCTCACTCTTTTCCATCTTCTCTCTCAACATATATGTATCTTACAATAGGACTGAAGTTACTTGTAAAGATAAACTTCAGATTTTAACTAATGAAAGATTTTTCTATGGCTATAGAACAGTAGACTCATGCTTGATTAATAGAACAGTAACCAAACATTTTCATTGAATTTGGGCTCCGAAGTTTTCCTAAAAGAAACCTGAAAAGATATGCCAACTAATAATTGCAAAAGACTTAGCTGATAAGGGACTGTTTTCCAAAATATACAAAGAACTCTTAAAACTCAACAATAAGAAAACAAATGACTCGATCAGAAAAGTAGCCAGAGACCTTGACACTTCAAAGAAGATGTACATATGACAAATAAGCATACAAAAAGATGTTCCATATCATACGTCATCAGGAAAAAGATGTGCCAACTGAAGAAGCTAATGAATTAACAATAAATATTACTTTACATGCGGCCCCTCACTCCCTCTGCTCATCTTGGGACTAGTAATCTCTAAACATGCATCAACCCACGTGCCAATTCTTCCCATTCCCTGGGGATACTCTCCCACATTGTCCACTACATTTTTTTTTTTTTTTTTGCAGTACGCGGGTCTCTCACTGTTGTGGCCTCTCCCGTTGCGGAGCGCAGGCTCCAGACGTGCAGGCCCAGCGGCCATGGCTCACGGGCCCAGCCGCTCCGCGGCATGTGGGATCTTCCCGGACCAGGGCACGAACCCGCGTCCCCTGCATCAGCCGGTGGACTCTCAACCACTGCGCCACCAGGGAAGCCCTGTCCACTACTTTTCAATTTGAATTCAAGCCTTGGACTGTAATCTGGTTAGCAACAGGTAAGACTGTATTATTTCATACTATTCTTTTTAGAAAATTATAATAATGAAAATGATATTTAAGACATGGAGAGAGCACTCAACTTAGGAAAGGAACGAACATCCAGAAGGAAAATAACAGAAGGCCCTAGTGATGTTAAATGTAAAGATAAACTAAAAGACTAACCTTTTTGGAATTAACAAAATAGCAAATAGAATTTATAATACATTAAGATATTAATATACCACAATCTAGTTATCTCAAGAACACAGGAAGAGTCCACATAAGAAAATGTATTAATTTGGCATATTAATTTTAAAACATGCTCCCCAGTTGCTTAAATTCAAAACTCAAAGACAGTTTAAACATGATTAGAAATCTGTTTCCCTAAAATGATGAAGAGTATCAATTCCAAAAGGACTAATGAGCATTATATTAGAGATATGAAAAATATTTTTGGAAATATTAAGGAATTTCCCTTTTGGATCCTATTCCCCTGGGGGCGTTCCACCTCCCAAACCAGAAGGTGGATATATGACTTATATACCTGGACATAAAAATGCTTCAAAGTCTTTTTCTTTCCTTTTGGTATAAGAAGGAACACAGTCTGGATGACTGTTCTCAGAATTCTCCCACAGAATGACAGCTGGGCCATGGGGCTGATGGTCTTTGACAGGATATGACAGAGGGTAAGTAAAAGCTTACGTTTCCAACTCAAGGGTGTGGAAGGAAGAAGAAAGAGCAAAGAAGGGAGACAGTTTGATAGTGTGGAAGGTTAGAGACACGTGCTCCAACCTCCCCTCTTTGGGGCTTCGAAGGCTGGGATAAGAAAAGCAGGGATTGGGTGGTGTGAGGGGACACTGAGAACTCTTGTTTAGGCCTCTGGGGGCAGCCACCTACAGGTGGTTCCTTTACCAACAAAGGGGAGGGTACCCTGGTCCAGCACCCTCCGAGAGATGCTAGAATCTCTCTTAGGGAAGAATCTGGAAGGAAGGGAGTGGAATTGAGAGCCAGGGATCCTGCCAGGGACCCCTGTGGGGAGAAGCCTGATGACTGCAGCAGAGCTACAGGAAGCACATGCAACTCAGGGTCTATAGGCTCCGAGGCTGATGGCTGTGGGGTCACCAGACTCTGCCCAAGCCAACGAGACCAGCCACGGCCCTCACCGGCCAATAGCTGCAAGATCAGCAGTGACCAGGCAGAAGAGGGGCACCTCAGTAGAGACTGGTAAGGATCTAAGGATACTACACACATCTGAGGACTTCTTTTTCACCTTCACAACACCTAGGCAACCGCCTACAAGATCGGTGATTGTGCAGTGTGGTAGGTTAACAGCATATCTAATCACTACAGCAACATAAGTCATAGGGTGATCAAACCATGTCCTTAGATTCATGATCTGAATATTCATCTTGTTATCACTGACTGACTAAAGAGCTAAACTTCAAAATAAAAAGTTGTAAATAAAAGAATATTCAATTGCTCTAAGTTTTGAAGACAAAGAAATAAATTTGAAAGGACTGAAAACTCCCCACAGGCAATCTACGAGCTTCCGCCTAGTAACATAAAGGTGGAGCCCAAAAAACAGTCTTAAGAGTGTAATACATAGAGGATCCTTCTTGACAAAAATAAATTTTCTATATACAACATTCATAACATTGTGTCTAGTGGTAAGATGTTAGTTATTCCCATTAAAGAAATCATGTGGATGCTTGCTTTTTATTATTTAACTTTGTTTTAAAAGTTGTGGGTAATACAATATAATATTAAATAAAAAGAGATGTAGTGATAGTAAATAAGATACAACTACGGTTATTCGCCAGTAAGATGATACCCTTCAAAACACAAGAGAATCAGCAGAAAACCATTTAGAGTGGTGGGTTCCAAGATTTATATACAAACTGGAATCAACTGGGGAATGTCACAAGCTCCCAAAGCTCAAGCATCACCATACAGAATGGGGTTTAATTGGTCTGGGGTGTGGCCTGGGCTCTGGAATTTTTAAAGACCCCCAGGTGATTCTAACATGCAGACAAGTTTGGTAATAACTGCTTTATAATTAATAAGCAAGCCCAGTAGATAGGCTGCATTGAGAAATATACAAAAATAAATAGCTTTCCTATCCCAGAAATAGAAAAAAGGATCCCACTTATAATAGCAGCAAACATGGAAGATACCTGAGAATTGTTTTAGCAAGAAAAATGTGCAGAATAAATTATAACATTGCACTGGGAGACATAAAAGCAGTCTTGAAGAAACTGAGAGACATAATGTGTTCCCAGATTAATTAATAGGTATAATGAAGTTTCCAGGAGGATTAGGGAGGAGGAATTAACAAATGGAACCTTAATTTTAAAATTTGAGCAAATGTGTTTTTAAAAAGCTGAAAAATTTTGAAAAATAAGAGAGTATCTGCCTACTAGGTGTTAAAGTGGATTTGTAAATGGTTTAATTCTGGTCCAAGCATAAAAAGATTAATGGAAGAGAACACAGTTCAGAAAGAGACCCTAGAATATCTGGGAGTTTATATATGCTGAATACAGTATGACAAATCAGTGGAGAAGGAAATATGATTAAATAAGTGGTGTCATGAGAACTGATGAGCTACTCAAGAAAAATTTACTGTTGAATTTTTCTACTCCTCTCCAAAATAAATGCTCAATAAATTAAGGAATTTAATATTAAAAAATAAAGTCAGGGGGACTTCCCTGGTGGCACAGTGGTTAAGAATCCACCTGCCAATGCAGGGGACACGGGTTCGAGGCCTGGTCCAGGAAGATCCCACATGCCGCGGAGCAACTAAGCCCGTGCGCCACAACTACTGACCCTGCGCTCTAGAGCCTGCAAGACACAACTACTGAGCCTGAGAGCCACAACTACTGAAGCCCGCATGCATAGAGCCCATGCTCCACAACAAGAGAAGCTACCACAATGAGAAGGCTGCGTACCGCAACAAAGAGTAGCCCCTGCTCGCCGCAACTAGAGAAAGCCTGCACACAGCAATAGGAACCCAATGCAGCCAAAAATAAATAAATAAATTTATTAAAAAATAAAAATAATAAAGTCAGAAGATCAGAAGAAAATATAGGTAAATATTATTGATATGATTGGAAGATTTTTAGGCCCAAAAGTAATGGGGAAAAAAATCCAAAGGCTTAGAAATAATTTATTACATACAAATTCAAAAATCAGTATGTAGGAAGAAATAAAACTAAAAGGACAAACCGGAAGAAAACATTTGCAGCAAATGACAAAGAATTAACATCCTTAATTCATAAAGACCTCTTAAAGTCTCAAAATGAAAATCAAAAGAGAAACACTCTTAAAAATGTATATAGGTAATGAAAATATTTTTAGCTTCACTAATAACCCAAGAAATACAGATTCCAACAATGAGGTACCATTTACTTATGGAGTTGGCAAGATTAAGAAAAAATTATACTCATTGCAGGGGAGGGTTTTGTGAGACAGCCAGCTAAATCCTGATGGGTTGATCTTATCCTTCTGGAAGGCAAATTGGCAATACATACCCAGAATCTTAAGATATTTCTTTTCTCTGACACATAATCCTACATCCAATACTCTATCCTCTGCATATAGGAGAGGATTTACATCCAAGAATAGTCTGAAAGACATTATTTGTAATAAACTGGGACCAACCTAAATGGCCAGCACTGGAGAAATAATCATGATACATCCATATGGTGGAATGGTGTGCAGCATACACATTACTTTTGTAATCAGACAAAAATATTTAACACATAACTTAAAAAAATAAGAGACAAAAACATGCTAAAACTTAAGTAGTGGTGCTTTGTGTAGTTTTTCTAATTTTTAATGTTTTTTAACACAAATATTTGATTTTATAAACAAATGCTAGTTTTATAATCAAGAATAAAAAGAAAAAAGACCAATCACTAATACTGTGAAAAACCCCTACTTATAAAGGCATCAGAATCAACAGATTGATGGGAAAAGGACAAAATAATTTACATAAAAGGAAGTTAACATTGTACATATTAAAAGTTGTTCATATTCAACTTTGCTAGTAATAAAACAAGTTCAAACTACACCAAGTCAAGGCACCAATTTCATGACTAAATTTAAATTAAAAACAAAATAATTTTCAACATTGAACAGGTTAGAGTGTAATTACAGTCTCAAAGGGCCAGGTTAGTGTAAATTAATCCAAACAGCTACATAAAAGCAGTTTGGTTCTACGCAAGAGTGGTAATAATGTTCACATTCTTTGAAAAATTGAATTTCATACTGGAATGCTTCTAAGGAAATAAATCAACAGGGAAAAGAAATTATTCAATAGGGAAAAGAAAGGTAAAGTTATCTACCGCAATTTTACTTAAAATATTAAAACACTGAATTGGAATATATAGTCAAGAGCAAGATCCATCATGGTACGACCTGATAGACTCTTGTAATGCTATGAAAAGAAAAATGTAGATAGCTATCTCAAGTGGGAAATATATACAGAAGGCAAACTTGTATGTAGACTTATAGCATTAAAAACTAGAAATTAGGAAGGAGGGTAAGAATGTGTTAGGGTGGTGAAATTGAGTGAATTTTTTTTGTAATTTAATCTTGATATAACATTGTCTTTACCAATGCACAGAAGTCAGAGGGAAAAAGTATTACAGGGATCAAGGGGAACATGATATTTATATGTAATTATCTATACACTTAACCAGTTGGTGACAGGGACCTTCTTTTGTATACACCTGTCAAGAAGGTATTATCCTCATTTTCTTAAATGAGTAGAACAGCAGCCTTAAGAGGCAAAGAACTTGTTCGATGTTACAGTCTTAAATTCTGGAATGAAGACTTCATTTCACTTCAGACTCCACTATGCCACCTGCCTCTAAATGTGTACACACTACTGGCTGTTAACCTTTGTGTCACAGACCTCTTTAAACATGATGATAATTATGAACCATCTTCCCCAGAAAAACCTCACATGACACACAATAATTTGCATACTCACCATCTTCTAAGTGTAGGATCATCAAACACCATGGTTTATGCCTATTGTTCTGGAGTAATTACTAACAGAGCCACCTTTCACTCTCTGAGTTGTTCTGATTGGGACTATAAATTATATGGTTATCTTTAAGTTATAGGCCAGACATTTTTTCCTTTGTTCTCTTTTCCACAATCTCACTGGTTTACCCTAAAATGTCACCACTAGTGTGACTTCTTTAAATAAAGCAAGCAAAATGGATTATTTTCTCCACCTACACAGTGTGAGCAGGACACTCGTGCCCCAATGACTGACCATCTACCATCAATGGACACCTCAACTTGTACCATGCAAGTAGCTCACCTTGGGAAGTTGAAAGCAGAGCCCTGAAAAAACTGGACAGCAGGCAGTGGGTAGGTGTTGGTTGGGTAAGGGAAAGTTTTGGGCATATGTGCAACCTCTGGTCAGGATTCACTAGCTGCTGCCAGTGGGACCCTGAATGCCTGGTAAAGGTTAGGAGAAGGTGAGTCCTAAGGTGACAGGGCAAGCAATATAGTGCTTAGAGAAGGTCACCCACCAAAAGCTAAAGTCTTTACAGATACCTCAATCATGCTCCATGACCATGCTTAGTCTCTCTTCAAAGCTGTCTCTTTAAGATAAAGATATTTGCCATGGGCGGCCACACACACACAAAAAAGATAAAGACATTTAAGCAAACACCAAAGCCAGCACCATGGTCCACTGAAGTGGGAGGGGGTCTGGAACATCAAACAGAGAGGATCTGGTCCCTGAAGAGCCAGCACTGAGCATCCTCAAGCTTCCTGGGTTGACGGCAGATGGGTCCAACATCTCCCCTCCACAAGGAGTCCCCAGGAAGTGTGGCTGCTGAGATTCCCACACAGGAACAAGAGAGATAAGCACCTTGTTCCTCACAGCTCTGCTCTCAAATGCTAAATACCAGTGGCAACAGCAGAGAACAGGGCTTCAAGGAGATCTGTAGAACCAGACCTACACCATTTGTCCACATCAGAAAAAGCAGAATAAACAGATTAGATACTGGCTTTAGAGAAATCGTGGCCATTGCTGGGAGGCCTCCTTGTCCTTCAGGCTTGCTTCAGAAAGATGTTGTTGAGACGAGCTTTTTCCTCAAAGGTCAAAGGAAATTGGGGGAAATCATGAAGGATATTAATGAGAAGCACTGTCCTCAGTGAGGATGCAGAAGATCATAATGGGAAAGCACATGGTGATGAAAGGCTCTGACTTCCCTGTGATTCAGTTTATCCAAATCAAATCTTCTTGACCTGGGGTCTGTGGCCTCACATGAGAGAAAAAAAATCCTTACTTTCCTTAACTTTTCCATGGAAGCTACCATTTCCTTTCATTATTAATATGGGTAAACAGCCACAGAAGCAGAAGCAGTACCTGTGAGTTTATCACTAATTGAAATCATAGCTATTTTCATACCATGTTCTGGTTGTTACAAATATTTCTAAATGTCATTTATGCTCATTAATTCTTGAGGATTATAGTTTCTAGGTCTGCCGCTAGATTTTTTTTTTATTGCATGAAGGCTACCCATGCAATACTCTCAGAAATTTGTCTTTCCAGAATGAAAAAATATTTTAGTAACTCTACTCCAATATTGTTGATTTCCTTTGTCATGCTACATATTTTATTTTATATATTTAAGAACATTATTCTGAGATGGAGTTCATGAGCTTCACCATGCTTCCAAAGAGGTTCATGGCCTAAATAGTGAGGAACCCCTGGAAAGTAAAAATATCAGGCTACTCAGTTGTTTAGTGTGTACTGCCCTTGTGGCAGTTATCAATTCAGAATAGAAATATTGCAAAAGTAACTGTGGAAAAAATGACTAAGCCATTTCCCATTAGGCAGTGTTCAACAGATGCCTCCAGTGATTGTATTTGGCAATATTCTAGCTTCATTTAGATTCTTATTTTAAGAATTCCTTTCCTTGCTGCAATGTGAATTCTTTTACTTTTCTCCATAGGGCTCATGTTTTCAGACAGCTGTGTATCTTATAGTCCCAAGAAATATGATGCTTCCACTTCCAGTCCATGGACCTGATCAACATCTTAGACTTGGGGTTGTTCATTTTTTCCCAGACTGCTCCCTCTACCCCACCCCCCATAGGAAGTGGATACTGCATGAGGATTACTTATATTTTCAAAGTGACTGCACAAGATGATGAGCAAATACAGTAGACTCAGACTTTCAGAGTTATAAGGAATATGGAAGGATTGTGGAAACACAGGTGATAATACTAATCAAATAATGGATAGAATACAGGCTACTGTGCTTTATATAAATTACTTCCCTATAGTTTACTTGTATCTCCTGACTTAATTTACAGAACTTCTAGAGGCAGTTATTAATATACATATTTTACCAGAAAGTGAGGCACACAGAGGTAAAGTAAGGACGTTCAGAGAATAGCAACAAAGTCAAAATTTGAATTCATGCCATTTTTCACACCTCATGCCCTTAACCATGCTAATTTGCCTCCGTTAGATTTGGCAGTCTTTCCCAATGTCTGATATGTATAAAAGCAATGTGGAATTGAAACATATTGTTTATGTAATGCTATGGTTAAAAAAGTTACTAAAGAAATAGAAGCCCAAGCTTAGAAAACTATCATGTTACTACTGCCCATTTAAAAAGAACTGACTACAGGTATACCTTAAATGCTGAACGCTGTGCTCAAATAAACTTGACAAAGGAAGGCGGAGTCTTAGGGACAGAAGTTAGATTCAGATTAAAAGTTAGAAGTGTCTGTTATCTTAAAAGCTTCCGAAGGTAAAAAAGAAGAGACACACCTCTTAAATACAATACAGGTCACCCAATTCAACCAAAAAACTAAAAACTATGAGGTTTATCTTCTTTCACATTCCACCTTCAGACAAACCATCTATTGGATAAAACAGTGGTTTAGGAAATTCCTGTTCCATTGAAGTCCATACTTTCCAAGTAGGTTTAATTAAATCACAGGGCATATAAACATAATTCAGTTTAAAGTAGATGAAGATTTTGTAATTTCCAACAGTGAAATTTTTGTTGTCTTCCCCCCAAAATCTATAAGGATATTCAAATTTGGGTAACTGTATATGGTGAGATTGCTATTATGTCTGGTTTAGGAGTTGCTCTCCCAGAGGTTTTTAAATTGGTTGGTTTTCTCTGAGCTAGACTGCAGAGATGAGGGGTAGTACCCAAATACATCTCTTTCCCCAGGCCCTTGCCTTGTATGTGATTGCTTCTTAGCTCTTGTGTGTTTTAATTGAACAGTGACAGATGGATATGAGTGCTCCATGTTTGAGGGTCACTGTAGCCTGTATATCTTACACTGGGCATCAGGTGGGACATCTTTGTCCCTAGGTGTGCCAGTTCCCCTTCTTTCCTTTCTTTCCTTTCTTTCCGTCTCCTCCTACCCCTGGGCAGGGACTGTATCTAAATTTGCCTTTGTTTGCCCAGTCCTAGCATAGTGCCTGGACTGGATCAGGAGTGAGGTGCATTGCAGAGTTCCCTGTAGCACACATTGGAAGGAATAAGGCAAAATGCATTTGACCTGTTCATCGCAGGGTCCAGAGTTAAGATCACAGTGGAAAGCTAATGCTACCCAGTGCATAGCACAACAAACAACAAAAAACCCTAAAACTTTCTTAGTGGATCTTTTATGTCTGGACTTAGTAAATTAAAAGATAAAATGAGAATATATGAAGTCATACTGTTGCCTGTATTATGTACAACTGACTCGGTCACTTAAGCTTCATACTGACCAGCATACACAGCCCTGACTACAGTATGATTCTGACGTCATCTTGGCTCCTTCACGTTAGATTATTGGTGAGACCTTATCAAGAAGTGACTAGGGGACTTCCCTGGTGGTCCAGTGGTTAAGAATCTGTGCTTCTACTACAGGGGTGAGGGTTCGATCCCTATTCAGGGAACTAAGGTCCCTCATGCCTCGGGGCACAGCCAAAAAAAAAAAAAGAAGGGACTGGGAGGGTGTTTTTCCTCGTTCTGGTTCTATTCTTCTTTATTTAGGGATAATTTCCTCATGATTTGCTCATCTAAACCCTGCTAAGTTTTTCATTTCAATTGCCCCTAGTACTAAAGTGTCTTAATTAGAAGGCAGTCAAGACCTCAGCCTTTCCACCCAGAGTCTTCAGCTGCATTTCTTTGTATGGCTTTGACTCAGCTTTTCACATTTCAGTGTTCGTTCAAAGTGCACATTTGAGGGCTTTAGTTCCAGAAACTCTGCTTTAGTGTGTTTTTGTAGGTGGCCTATGACTTACACTTTGGGTAACATCACTCTAGCTATGGCTATTTCTAATTTAGTACTGCAATTATCTATGCAATTACAAAATGAAGTTCCCTCTCCTCCCATATATCCTGAAAAAATTTCCCGCCATAGCTGTTTTTACCTGGGATAAAGCTTCTTCCATGCCAATCAGCAGTGACAAGAGTGGTAGAAGTATTAGTCTGCTTGGGCTGCCACAACGAAATACCATAGACTGGGTGGCTTAAACAGAAATTTATTTTCTCACAGTTGTGCAGGCTGGAAAGTCCAAGATCAAGGTGCCAGCCGATTTCGTTCCTGGTGAGAGCTCTTCCTGGCTCACATATGGCCACCCTCTTGCTGTCTTTCACAAGGGGGAGGGGAGAGAGAGAGAGAGGGCTCTCTGGTGTCTCCTCTTACAAGGACACCAATCCTACTGGGTCAAGACTCCACCCTTACGTCGTCATTTACCTTAATTACTTCCTTACTCTAAATGCATAGGACGGGGGTAGTGTTTCAATATGAATTTGGGGAGGGAGGACACAGCTCAGTTCATTGCAGTAGACCACCTTGAATTTTTGTGGAAATAGAATCTTCACATCATGGAGTTACCTGACAAAAGTTTCCCCTAGAACTGAAAAACAAAACCAGACTTAGATCTTACTGAAGCAACCTGAGAGTAGTGAGAGAGATGCCCACTAATTGTGGGGCTACAATAAATTGAGACAAAAACTTCTTGGACCATTCTTCCTCTATGCATATGACCAGTGGGCAGCAAAAGCAGCTTTGACCATGTCATTCCCCTCGCAAACACTTACTGAGGACTGATTTAGGACAAGATGTGCAAAGAGCCATAGGGAAGCAAACAAGAACATAACCATCCTTGCCGTTGAGAAAGCTTAACTGACACCTATTAGGGGAATATATACATTATATATATCATACATACATACACACACACAAATTACTCTGCTAAGTAACTCACAGTTGTGCAATGCTGTGGAAACAATCATTTCTGGGAAGATCAGGGACAGCTCCATAGATGAGGCATTGAGTGGAATGTTGAAGAATCAGGGTTGGATTTTGACAGGTGGAGACTGAGCAGTCCCTTTTGTGGAGAGGAAAGGAAAAAGGGAAGGGGTTTCTAGAGAAGAATAAAGCTTGAGTAAAGGCTAAGGTTGGCTACATAATTTTTTCCCGGGTCCAGTGCAAAATGAATATGTGGGCCTCTTATTGAAAAAGCAGAAAGGTGCCATTTAAGATACTCAAAATATAAAACCTCTTCGTTTCTTCCACAGCTTCAACTTGGCACAGTGTCTTTTATTTGCTATTTAGTGTTGTCCTAAGTAAAGGAAATTAAAATTAGCATGAATTTTATAGTTCGAATTTATACTGCACAGTGTCAGGTTAAAATATAAGTATCGGAGGGGAAGATGGCGAAAGTAAGACGCGGAGATCACCTTCCTCCCCACAGATACACCAGAAATACATCTACACGTGGAACAGCTCCTACAGAACACCTACTGAACGCTGGCAGAAGACCTCAGACCTCCCAAAAGACAAGAAACTCCCCAAGTATGTGGGTAGGGCAAAAGAAAAAAGAAAAAACAGTGACAAAGAATAGGGACGGGACCTGAACCAGTGCGAGGGAGCTGTGAAGGAGGTAAGGTTTCCACACACTAGGAAGCCCCTTCGCGGGCGGAGACTGCGGGTGGCGGAGGGGGGAAGCTTTGGAGCCGCAGAGGAGAGCACAACAACAGGGGTGCGGAGGGCAAAGCGAAGAGATTCCCGCACAGAGGATCGGTGCCGACCAGCACTCACCAGCCAGAGAGGCTTGTCTGCTCACCCGCCGAGCTGAGGCTCAGGCTTCGGTCGGAGCGCAGGGAGAGGACTGGGGGTGGCGGCGTGAACACAGCCTGAAGGGGTTAGTGCACCACGGGTAGCTGGGAGGGAGTCCAGGGAAAAGTCTGGACCTGCCAAACAGGCAAGAGACTTTCTCTTCCCTTTTTGTTTCCTGGTGCGCGAGGAGAGGGGTTTAAGAGAGCTGCTTAAAGGAACTCCAGAGACGGGCGCGAGCCACGGCTAAAAGCGTGGACCCCAGAGACAGGCATGAGACGCTAAGGCTGCTGCTGCCGCCACCAAGAAGCCTGTGTGCGAGCACAGGTCACTATCCACACCCCCCTTCCGGGGAGCCTGTGAAGTGCGCCATTGCCAGGGTCCCGGGATCCAGGGACAACTTCCCCGGGAGAACGCATGGCGCGCCTCAGGCCGGTGCAACGTCATGCCGGCCTCTGCTGCCGCAGGCTCCCCCCGCACTCCGTATCCTTCTCTCCCCCCAGCCTGAGTGAGCCAGAGACCCCGAAGCAGCTGCTCCTTTAACCCCGTCCTGTCTGAGCGAAGAACAGACACCCTCCAGTGACCTAAACGCAGAGGAGGGGCCAAATCCAAAGCTAAGCCCCGGGAGCTGTGAGAACAAAGAAGAGAAAGGGAAATCTCTCCCAGCAGCCTCGGAAGCAGTGGATTAAAGCTCCACAATCAACTTGATGTACCCTGCATCTGTGGAATACATGAATAGACAATGAATCATCCCAAATTGAGGAGGTGGACTTTGAGAGCAACATTTATTATTTTTTCCCCTTTTTGTCTTTTTGTGAGTGTGTATGTGTAGGCTTCTGTGTGAGATTTTGTCTGTATAGCTTTGCTTTCACCATTTGTCCTAGGGTTCTAGCCGTCCGCTTTTTTCTTAAAAAAAATTTTTTTATTAATAATTATTTTTATTTTAATTATTTTATTTTATCTTTATTTTATCTACTTTCTTTCTTTTTTTCTTTCTTTCTTTCTCTCTTCCCTGCTTTCTTTCCTTCCTTCCTTCTTTCCTTCCCTCGTTCCTCTCTCCCTCCCTCCTTTCTTTCGTTCCTTCTTTCTTTCCTTCCTTCCTTCCTTTCTTTCTTTCTTTCTTCCTTCCCTCCTTCCTTCCTTCCTTCCTACTTTTTCTCCCTTTTATTCTGAGCCGTGTGGATGAAAGGCTCTTGCTGCTGCAGCCAGGAGTCAGTGCTGTGCCTCTGAGGTGGGAGAGCCAACGTCAGGACACTGGTCCACAAGAGACCTCTCAGCTCCACGTAATATCAAACGGCAAAAATCTCCCAGAGATCTCCATCTCAACACCAGCACCCAGCTTCACTCAACGACCAGCAAGCTACAGTGCTGGACACCCTATGCCAAACAACTAGCAAGACAGGAACACAACACCACCCATTAGCAGAGAGGCTGCCTAAAATCATAGTAAGTCCACAAACACCCCAAAACACACCAACAGACATGGACCTGCCCACCAGAAAGACAAGATCCAGCCTCATCCACCAGAACACAGGCACTAGTCCCCTCCACAAGGAAGCCTACACAACCCACTGAACCAACTTTAGCCACTGCGGACACCAAAAACAACAGGAACTACGAACCTGCAGCCTGCAAAAAGGAGACCCCAAACACAGTAAGATAAGCAAAATGAGAAGACAGAAAAACACACAGCAGATGAAGGAGCAAGATAAAAACCAACCAGACCTAACAAATGAAGAGGAAATGGGCAGTCTACCTGAAAAAGAATTCAGAATAATGACAGTAAAGATGATCCAAAATCTTGGAAATAGAATAGACAAAATGCAAGAAACATTTAACAAGGACCTAAAAGAACTAAAGATGAAACAAGCAACAATGAACAGCACAATAAATGAAATTAAAAATACTTTAGATGGGATTGATAGCAAAATAACAGAGGCAGAAGAACGGGTAAGTGACCTGGAAGATAAAATAGTGGAAATTACTGCAGAGCAGAATAAAGAAAAAGGAATGAAAAGAACTGAGGACAGTCTCAGAGACCTCTGGGACAACATTAAATGCACAAACATTCGAATTATAGGGTTTCCAGAAGAAGAAGAGAAAAACAAAGGGACTGAGAAAATATTTGAAGAGATTATAGTTGAAAACTTCCCTAATATGGGAAAGGAGATAGTTGATGAAGTCCAGGAAGCACAGAGAGTCCCATACAGGATAAATCCAAGGAGAAATACGCAAAGACACATATTAATCAAACTGTCAAAAATTAAATACAAAGAAAACATATTAAAAGCAGCAAGGGAAAAACAACAAATAACATACAAGGGAATCCCCATAAGGTTAACAGCTGATCTTTCAGCAGAAACTCTGCAAGCCAGAAGAGAGTGGCAGGACATATTTAAAGTGATGAAGGAGAAAAACCTACAACCAATATTATTCTACCCAGCAAGGATCTCATTCAGATTCGACAGAGAAATTAAAACCTTTACAGACAAGCAAAAACTGAGAGAGTTCAGCACCACCAAACCAGCTTTACAACAAATGCTAAAGGAACTTCTCTAGGCAAGAAACATTAGAGAAAGAAAAGACCTACAATAACGAACCCAAAACAATTAAGAAAATGGGAATAGGAACATACATATTGATAATTACCTTAAAGGTAAATGGACTAAATGCTCCCACCAAAAGACACAGATTGGCTGAATGGATACAAAAACAAGACCCATATATATGCTGTCTACAAAAGACCCATTTCAGACCTAGAGAAACAAACAGACTGAAAGTAAGGGGATGGAAAAAGATATTCCATGCAAGTGGAAACCAAAAGAAAGCTGGAGTAGCAATTCTCATATCAGACAAAATAGACTTTAAAATAAAGACTATTAGAAGAGACAAAGAAGCACACTACATAATGATCAAGGGATTGATCCAAGAGGAAGATATAACAATTGTAAATGTTTATGCACCCAACATAGGAGCACCTCAATACATGAGGCAAATTCTAACAGCCATAAAAGGGGAAATCGACAGTAACACATTCATAGCAGGGGACTTCGACACCCCACTTTCACCAATGGACAGATCATCCAAAATGAAAATAAATAAGGAAACACAAGCTTTAAATGATACATTAAACAAGATGGACTTAATTGATATTTATAGGACATTCCATCCAAAAACAACAGAATACACATTTTTCTCAAGTGCTCATGGAACATCCTCCAGGATAGATCATATCTTGGGTCACAAATCAAGCCTTGGTAAATTGAAGAAAATTGAAATTGTATCAAGTATCTTTTCAGACCACAATGCTATGAGACTAGATATCAATTACAGGAAAAGATCTGTAAAAGATACAAACACATGGAGGTTAAACAATACACTACGTAATAACAAAGTGATCACTGAAGAAATCAAAGAGGAAATCAAAAACTAACTAGAAACAAATGACAATGGAGACACAATGACCCAAAACCTATGGGATGCAGCGAAAGCAGTTGAAAGAGGGCAGTTTATAGCAATACAATCCAACCAAAAGAAACAGGAAACATCTCGAATAAACAACCTAACCTTGCACCTAAAGCAATTAGAGAAAGAAGAACAAAAAAACCCCAAAGTTAGCAGAAGGAAAGAAATCATAAAAATCAGATCAGAAATAAATGAAAAAGAAATGAAGGAAATGATAGCAAAGATCAATAAAACTAAAAGCTGGTTCTTTGAGAAGATAAACAAAATTGATAAACCATTAGCCAAACTCATCAAGAAAACAAGGGAGAAGACTCAAATCAATAGAATTACAAATGAAAAAGGAGAAATAACAACTGACACTGCAGAAATACAAAAGATCATGAGAGATTACTACAAGCAACTCTATGCCAATAAAATGGACACTCTGGAAGAAATGGACAAATTCTTAGAAATGCACAACCTGCCAAGACTGAATCAGGAAGAAATAGAAAATATGAACAGACCAGTCACAAGCACTGAAATTGAAACTGTGATTAAAAATCTTCCAACAAACAAAAGCCCAGGACCAGATGGCTTCACAGGCGAATTCTATCAAACATTTAGAGAAGAGCTAACAGCTATGCTTCCCAAACTCTTCCAAAATATAGCAGAGGGAGGAACGCTCCCAAACTCATTCTACGAGGCCACCATCACCCTGATACCAAAACCAGACAAGGATGTTACAAAGAAAGAAAACTACATGTCAATATCACTGATGAACATAGATGCAAAAATCCTCAACAAAATACTAACAGAATCCAACAGCACATTAAAAGGATCATACACCATGATCAAGTGGGGTTTATTCCAGGAATGCAAGGATTCTTCAATATACGCAAATCAATCAACGTAATACACCATATTATGAAACTGAAGGAGAAAAACCATATGATCATCTCAATAGATGCAGAGAAAGCTTTCGGCAAAATTCAACACCCATTTATGATAAAAACCCTCCAGAAAGTAGGCACAGAGGGAACTTTCCTCAACATAATAAAGGCCATATAAGACAAAATCACAGATAACATCGTCCTCAATGATGAAAAACTGAAAGCATTTCCAATAAGAGCAGGAACAAGACAAGGTTGCCCACTTTCACCACTCTTATTCAACATAGCTTTGGAAGTTTTAGCCACAGCAATCAGAGAAGAAAAGGAAATAAAAGGAATCCAAATGGGAAAAGAAGACGTAAAAAGCTGTCACTGTTTGCAGATGACATGATACTATACATAGAGAATCCTAAAGATGCTACCAGAAAACTACCAGAGCTAATCAATGAATTTGGTAAAGTAGCAGGATACAAAATTAATGCACAGAAATCTCTGGCATTCCTATACACTAGTGATGAAAAATCTGAAAGTGAAATCAAGAAAACACTCCCATTTACCACTGCAAGAAAAAGAATAAAATATCTAGGATTAAACCTACCTAAGGAGACAAAAGACCTGTATGCAGAAAATTATAAGACACTGATGAAAGAAATTAAAGATGATACAAATAGATGGAGAGATATACCATGTTCTTGGATTGGAAAAATCAACATTGTGAAAATGACTCTACTACCCAAAGCAATCTACAGATTCAATGCAGTCCCTATCAAACTACCACTGGCATTTTTCACAGAACTAGAACAAAAATTTTCACTATTTGTATGGAAACAAAAAAGACCCCGAATAGCCAAAGCAATCTTGAGAACGAAAAACTGAGCTGGAGGAATCAGGCTCCCTGACTTCAGACTATACTACAAAGCTACAATAATCAAAACAGTATGGTACAGGCACAAAAACAGAAAGATAGATCAATAGAACAGGATAGACAACCCAGAGATAAACCCACACACATATGGTCACCTTATCTTTGATAAAGGAGGCAGGACTGTACAGTGGAGAAAGGACAGCCTCTTCAATAAGTGGTGCTGGGAAAACTGGACAGGTGCATGTAAAAGTATGAGATTAGAACACTCCCTAACACCATACACAAAAATAAGCTCAAAATGGATTAAAGACCTAAATGTAAGGCCAGAAACTATCAAACTCTTAGAGGAAAACATAGGCAGAACACTCTATGACATAAATCACAGCAAGATGCTTTCTGACCCACCTCCCAGAGAAATGGAAATAAAAACAAAAATAAACAAATGGGACCTAATGAAACTTCAAAGCTTTTGCACAGCAAAGGAAACCATAAACAAGACCAAAAGACAACCCTCAGAATGGAGAAAATATTTGCAAATGAAGCAACTGACAAAGGATTAATCTCCAAAATTTGCAAGCAGCTCACGCAGCTCAATAACAAAAAAACAAACAACGCAATCCAAAAATGGGCAGAAGACCTAAATAGACATTTCTCCAAAGAAGATATGCAGGTTGCCAACAAACACAGGAAAGAATGCTCAACTTCTTTAATCATTAGAGAAATGCAAATCAAAACTACAATGAGATATCATCTCACACCAGTCAGAATGGTCATCATCAAAAAATCTAGGAACAATAAATGCTGGAGAGGGTGTGAAGAAAAGGGAACACTCTTGCACTGCTGGTGGGAATGTGAATTGGTACAGCCACTATGGAGAAGAGTATGGAGGTTCCTTATAAAACTACAACTAGAACTACCATATGACCCAGCAATCCCACTACTGGGCACATACCCTGAGAAAACCGTAATTCAAAAAGAGTCATGTACCAAAATGTTCATTGCAGCTCTATTTACAATAGCCTGGAGATGGAAACAACCTAAGTGTCCATCATCAGATGAATGGATAAAGAAGATGTGGCACATATATACAACAGAATATTACTCAGCCATAAAAAGAAATGAAATTGAGCTATGTAATGAGGTGGATGGACCTAGAGTCTGTCATACAGAGTGAAGTAAGTCAGAAAGAGAAAGACAAATACCATATGCTAACACATATATATGTAATTTAAGAAAAAAAATGTCATGAAGAACCTAGGGGTAAGACAGGAATAAAAAGACAGACCTACTAGAGAATGGACTTTAGGATATGGGGAGGGGGAAGGCTAAGCTGTGACAAAGCGAGAGAGTGGCATTGACATATATACACTACCAAATGTAAAACAGATAGCTAGTGGGAAGCAGCCGCATAGCACAAGATCAGCTCAGTGCTTTGTGACCACCTAGAGGGGTGGGATAGGGAGGGTGGGAGGGAGACGCAAGAGAGAAGAGATGTGGGAACATATGTATATGTATAACTGATTCACTTTGTTATACAGCAGAAACTAACACACTCTTGTAAAGCAATTATACTCCAATAAAGATGTAAAATAAATAAATAAATAAAATAAAATTTAGTAACTCATTAGAGTACTAAATACGCATTTGATACTGATACTCATTTGATACTAAGTACTCATTTGATACTGATTCTTTAAAAATTATAATAAATGGTATATTATCTTATAAAAATAAAATAAAATAAAATGTAAGTATCAGAGCATTAACTCATATGCAGAAGCATCAAAATAAGAATTCTCTAATTTCGTGGCTTGCACGTGGGTATGTATTTCGCTCTTACCGTAACAATGAAAACACCGCACAGAATGTACGTAGCTGGTTTTATTTCACTTCTTGACAACCGCACTGTCTACTATCACTCTCTCCACTTCCGCTTCCTGATGAGTGAGGAAGGTTTGGAAGGAAAAGGAATTATGGGCTGCCCTATCTTTCCTTTTCCTTCTGTGTCATCATTTTCAGCATAAGCAGTTGGCTAATCTAGGGAACAAGAATATGATAGGATTCCTCAATCATTTGTGTTTTTTAGAACAGTTTGTCTTCTGTGTTTGAAGCAAGTTTTGGTTATTGGGGCTATCAGCACACTGCTTAATCAGTCATAGGGTAGCACATTTACCACGGAACTCCCACTCTGCACTCACTGTGGGGACAGATTTCCATACTGGGAGGTGAGGGCACCACTATGCAAACAGTTAGGAAATCAACGGGTGCAGATGTGCACGTTAATGTATCTCCTCTGCTTGTCTGCATGCTCCATCCACCCACTGGACTTCACCCAACAGATATAACTCAAAAGATATTTAAGAGTTTAAAAATGGCAACAGCAGATCATTAAACCAAGCTCAAGGTCCTTCTGAGCATGGGTCAATGTGTGACTGCACAGGTCACACACCCAGGAAGCTGGCCCTGACATACGCATGGAAGTAGAAAAGTAGATTTCTGGTTTAGGGGAAGTTGATGAATCTTGTTTGTCTTGAACATAAGGCATAAGCAGAAAAACCTAGAGAAATAAATTGGGCCAGATCCTAGAGAGCCCTGAAGGCCACAGCCAGCAGTTTGGGCTTTATTTTGTATGCAGTGATGAGGACGGAGGTTTTGAGTGGAAAAGTGACATTATCTAGAGTGGGCTTTAAGGAAAGGAAGCTGGCAGCAACTTTTAAAGTGCAACAGGGAAGGTAATATTGTGAAGTTGGGAAGGCAACATTGTGAAGTTGGGAAGGCACCGGCCCTGAAGTCATTCTAACAGTGCAGATGAGGACCAGAATAAAGGCTGTGGCTGGGAGTCAGGAGAGGGGCTCCAGACAAAGACACACTTTGAAATTCAATTTAGAGCTGTTCTTTCTGCACTGCTTGTCTGGTTTTGTTTTCAAACTTAAAAGTTTATTTTAAAAATAAGACTTACTTCTCCCTTTGGAATTCTGAAGTATCACATGTCTGTGAAAAAATTACTTCGGTTTCAGAAATTTACTTTGGAAGCTTAAGGCTGTCAATCAATTTACGAGCTATGCCCAGAGTCCTTGCGACTCTCAATGCTGCCCTCCCTGGAAACAGTGCTAAGAACGTCCCAATGCCTGGTGAGATGCTAGAAAACCAAGCTTTATGTAAGTATCAATAGGATTTAAAAGTTTTCCACCTTAAATAAATTCCTTTTGTCTATTTCGGACTGTACGGAAGTGATGTAGTGAGGGTAAAATTAAAATCTAACTGAAAACATCCTTTCTGGAATTAGAGGATTAAGCTCTACCTTCAACCAGTCTTATCAGACCTTTGGCGGTGAGCCTGTGAAAAGGGATTCATGGCAGCCCACAGGAGCAGAGTTATGTTCTGGTGAGCTGTGTGTAAGGTAGTTAGATGAAATTTGGCCTGGCCCTGATCTAACTCCCAGTCCCAGATAGGGTAGAGCCACATCTGTATTTATTTATGGTGTCAAAAAGGCACATGCAAGGGAGGAGTTGGGCAGGGCTTTCTACTTCACACCTTGTTGGGAATATTCCTTGACAATTGGTGGGTATAAACAAAAAGTGGTGTGTGGCCATCAAATGCTTTGCTTGGTTTTGCCCCATTAACTCAAAACGTTTACTGAGGCCCAAGTACCAGAGACTTTTCAAAATAAAAAGGATTTCTTATTTTGGCAGAAGGAAATTTTGCCTTGGTTTTGAGGAAGAGAAGTTTTAAAATATTTCATCCATGACTCCAAACAAGGGCAACGTGCTTGATGCAAAGTTGTAAAACGCTTCTCACAACAAATCCTGAGTCTGAAGACACTGTAACTGTCTCAATACCTTTGTCTCTCTGAAGCCCTTGATTACACTATCTCATTTCCTTTCTCTTGTGTTCAAGGACGATCCCAGTGGTTCTGATTTCTTTGTTGCACAACGGCACGACTACAAACAGTTGCTGGGCCACCAGCCCTTTCTACAGAGGTGGGCTTCTTTTTGTGGTAGGATTGCTTAGTGCTTCAGCTGACAGACTCTCTAGACTTAAAGAGGGCATATGTCAATGTCTGGGCATGAGAAGTGTCCAGAGGAGCATAGTCAGGGCTCACTGCAGCATCTTGCAGGACCTGGAAGTCCTCAGGGCTGGCACTGTGTGACAGTGCATTTATCTTGGTAAAGCAAGGATTCTCAACAAGAGTCAATTTTGCCCCTAGGGGACATTTGTAAATGCCCACAGGTATTTTTGATTGTCAAGACTGGTGTTGAGGGCCATGCTACTGGCATTTAGAGAGTGGAGGCTAGGGATTCTGCTAAACCTCCCACAATTCATAGGACAGCCCCCACAAAAAAAGGAGGTATTGGCCAGTGTCCTTGTCCCCGCAGTGAGCCACAGCCACTCCCCGCCTCTGCATGAGACTCTCCAACACTAGCAGGTATGCTTAAGGTATAAGAAGAGGGTGCAGGGGAATATGGCGTAAGAGTAAGACGTGGAGATCACCTTCCTCCCCACAGATACATCAGAAATACATCTACATGTGGAACAGCTCCTACAGAACACCTACTGAACGCTAGTAGAAGACCTCAGACCTCCCAAAAGACAAGAAACTCCCCACGTACCTGGGTAGGGCAAAAGAAAAAAGAATAAACAGACACAAAAGAATAGGGACGGGACCTGAACCAGTGCGAGGGAGCTGTGAAGGAGGAAAGGTTTCCACACACTAGGAAGCCCCTTTGAGGGCGGAGACTGCAGATGGCGGAGGGGGGAAGCTTCGGAGCCGCAGAGGAGAGCACAACAACAGGGGTGCAGAGGGCAAAGAGGAGAGATTCCCGCACAGAGGATCGGTGCCGACCAGCACTCACCAGCCAGAGAGGCTTGTCTGCTCACCCACCGAGCTGAGGCTCGGGCTTCGGTCGGAGTGCAGGGCGAGGACTGGGGTTGGCGGCATGAACACAGCCTGAAGGGGGCTAGTGCACCACGGCTAGCCGGGAGGGAGTCCAGAGAACAGTCTGGGCCTCCTGAAGAGGCAAGAGACTTTTTCTTCCCTCTTTGTTTCCTGGTGCGTGAGGAGAGGGGATTAAGAGCACTGCTTAAAGGAGCTTCAGAGACGGATGCAAGCTGCCGCTAACAGCGCGGACCCGAGACACAGGCATGAGACACTAAGGCGGCTTCTGCCGCCGCCAAGAAGCCTGTGTGCTAGCACAGGTCACTATCCACACCTCCCTTCCGGGGAGCCTATGCAGCCCGCCACTGCCAGGGTCCCGGGATCCAGGGACAACTTCCCCAGAAGAACGCACGGCGCGCCTCGGGCTGGTGCAACGTCATGCTGGCCTCGGCCACCGCAGGCTCGCCCCACATCCGCACCCCAACCTCCCCCAGGCCTGAGTGAGCCAGAGCCCCTGAACGAGCGGCTCCTTTAACCCCGTCCTGTCTGAACGAAGAACAGACGCCCCCCGGCGACCTATACGCGGAGGTGGGGCCAAATCCAAAACTGAGCCCCAGGAGCTGTGCAAACAAAGAAGAGAAAGGGAAATCTCTCCCAGCAGCCTCAGGAGCAGTGAAGCGCCACAATCAACTTCATGTACCCTGCATCTGTGGAATACACAAATAGACAATGAATCATCTCAAACTGAGGAGGTGGACTTTGAGAGCAACATTTATGATTTTTTCCCCTTTTTGTCTTTTTGTGAGCGTGTATGTGTATGCTTCTGTGTGAGATTTTGTCTGTATGGCGTTGCTTTCACCATTTGTCCTAGGGTTCTATCCGTCCGTTTTTTTTTTTTTACTTAAAAAAATTATTTTTTCTTAATAATTATTATTTTAATAACTTTATTTTCTTATTTTATTTTAATCCCTTTCTTTCTTTCTTTTCTTTCTCTCTCTCTCCCTCCCTCCCCCCCCCCCCCCGCTCTCTTTTTCTTTCTTTCTTTCTACTTTTTTTCCCTTTTATTCTGAGCCATGTGGATGAAAGGCTCTTGGTGCTGCAGCCAGGAGTCACTGCTGTGCCTCTGAGGTGGGAGAGCCAACTTCAGGACACCGGTCCACAAGAGACCTCCCAGCTCCACGTAATATCAAACGGTGAAAATCTCCAAGGGATCTCCATCGCAACACCAACAACCAGCTTCACTCAACAACCAGCAAGCTACAGTGCTGGACACCCTATGAGAAACAACTAGAAAGACAGGAACACAACCCCACCCATTAGCAAAGAGGCTGCCTAAAATCATAATAAGGCCACAGACACCCCAAAACACACCAACGGACGTGGACCTGCCCACCAGAAAGACAAGATCCAGCCTCATCCACCAGAACACAGGCACTAGTCCCCTCCACCAGGAAGCCTACACAACCCTCTGAACCAACTTTAGCCACTGTGGACAGACACCAAAAACAACAGGAACTACAAACCTGCAGCCTGCAAAAAGGAGACGCCAAACACAGTAAGATAAGCAAAATGAGAAGAGAGAAAAACACACAGTAGATGAAGGAGCAAGATAAAAACCAACCAGACCTAACAAATGAAGAGGAAATAGGCAGTCTATCTGAAAAAGAATTCAGAATAATGATAGTAAAGATGATCCAAAATCTTGGAAATAGAATAGAGAAAATGCAAGAAACATTTAACAAGGACCTAGAAGCACTAAAGATGAAACAAGAACAGATGAACAACACAATAAGTGAAATTAAAAATACTCTAGAAAGGTTCAATGGCAGAATAACTGAGGCAGAAGAACGGATAAGTGACTTGGAAGATAAAACAGTGGAAATAACTACTGCAGAGCAGAATAAAGAAAAAAGAATGAGGGCCTCCCTGGTGGCGCAGTGGTTGAGAGTCTGCCGGCCGATGCAGGGGACACGGGTTCGTGCCCTGGTCCGGGAGGATCCCACATGCCGCGGAGCAGCTGGGCCCGTGAGCCTTGGCCACTGGGCCTGCGTGTCCGGAGCCTGTGCTCCGCAACGGGAGAGGTCACAACAGTGAGAGGCCCACATACCGCAAAAAAAAAAAAAAAAAGAAAAAAGAATGAAAAGAACTGAGGACAGTCTCAGAGACCTCTGGGACATTAAACGCACCAACAATCGAATTATAGGGTTTCCAGAAGAAGAAGAGAAAAACAAAGGGACTGAGAAAATATTTGAAGAGATTATAGTTGAAAACTGCCCTAATATGGGAAAGGAAATAATCAAGTCCAGGAAGCACAGAGTCCCATACAGGATAAATCCAAGGAGAAATACGCAAAGACACATACTAAGCAAACTGTCAAAATTTAAATACAAAGAAAACATATTACAAGCAGCAAAGGAAAAACAACAAATAATACACAAGGGAATCCCCATAAGGTTAACAGCTGATCTTTCAGCAGAAACTCTGCAAGCCAGAACGGACTGGCAGGACATATTTAAAGTGATGAAGGAGAAAAACCTACAACCAAAATTACTCTATCCAGCAAAGCTCTCATTCAGATTTGATGGAGAAATTAAAACCTTTACAGACAAGCAAAAGCTGAGACAGTTCAGCACCACCAAACCAGCTTTACAACAAATGCTAAAGGAACTTCTCTAGGCAAGAAACATTAGAGAAAGAAAAGACCTACAATAACGAACCCAAAACAATTAAGAAAATGGGAATAGGAACATACATATTGATAATTACCTTAAAGGTAAATGGACTAAATGCTCCCACCAAAAGACACAGATTGGCTGAATGGATACAAAAACAAGACCCATATATATGCTGTCTACAAGAGACCCACTTCAGACCTAGAGAAACAAACAGACTGAAAGTAAGGGGATGGAAAAAGATATTCCATGCAAGTGGAAACCAAAAGAAAGCTGGAGTAGCAATTCTCATATCAGACAAAATAGACTTTAAAATAAAGACTATGAGAAGAGACAAAGAAGGACACTACATAATGATTAAGGGATCGATCCAAGAAGAAGATATAACAATTGTAAATATTTATGCACCCAACATAGGAGCACCTCAATACATGAGGCAAATACTAACAGCCATAAAAGGGGAAATCGACAGTAACACATTCATAGTAGGGGACTTCGACACCCCACTTTCACCAATGGACAGATCATCCAAAATGAAAATAAATAAGGAAACACAAGCTTTAAATGATACATTAAACAAGATGGACTTAATTGATATTTATAGGACATTCCATCCAAAAACAAAAGAATACACATTTTTCTCAAGTGCTCATGGAACATTCTCCAGGATAGATCATATCCTGGGTCACAAATCAATCCTTGGTAAATTTAAGAAAACTGAAATTGTATCAAGTATCTTTTCCAACCACAACGCTATGAGACTAGATATCAATTACAGGAAGAGATCTGTAAAAAATACAAACACATGGAGGCTAAACAATACACTACTTAATAACGAAGTGATCACTGAAGAAATCAAAGAGGACATCAAAAACTAACTAGAAACAAATGACAATGGAGACACAATGACCCAAAACCTATGGGATGGAGCAAAAGCAGTTGTAAGAGGGAAGTTTACAGCAATACAGTCCTACCTTAAGAAACAGGAAACATTTCGAATAAACAACCTAACCTTGCACCTAAAGCAATTAGAGGAAGAAGAACAAAAAAACCCCAAAGTTAGCAGAAGGAAAGAAATCATAAAAATCAGATCAGAAATAAATGAAAAAGAAATGAAGGAAACGATAGCAAAGATCAATAAAACTAAAAGCTGGTTCTTTGAGAAGATAAACAAAATTGATAAACCATTAGCCAGACTCATCAAGAAAACAAGGGAGAAGACTCAAATCAATAGAATTACAAATGAAAAAGGAGAAGTAACAACTGACACTGCAGAAATACAAAAGATCATGAGAGATTACTACAAGCAACTCTATGCCAATAAAATGGACACTCTGGAAGAAATGGACAAATTCTTAGAAATGCACAACCTGCCAAGACTGAATCAGGAAGAAATAGAAAATATGAACAGACCAGTCACAAGCACTGAAATTGAAACTGTGATTAAAAATCTTCCAACAAACAAAAGCCCAGGACCAGATGGCTTCACAGGCGAATTCTATCAAACATTTAGAGAAGAGCTAACAGCTATGCTTCCCAAACTCTTCCAAAATATAGCAGAGGGAGGAACACTCCCAAACTCCTTCTACGAGGCCACCATCACCCTGATACCAAAACCAGACAAGGATGTTACAAAGAAAGAAAACTACATGTCAATATCACTGATGAACATAGATGCAAAAATCCTCAACAAAATACTAGCAAACAGAATCCAACAGCACATTAAAAGGATCATACACCATGATCAAGTGGGGTTTATTCCAGGAATGCAAGGATTCTTCAATATACGCAAATCAATCAATGTGATACACCACATTAACAAACTGAAGGAGAAAAAACATACAGTCATCTCAATAGATGCAGAGAAAGCTTCTGACAAAATTCAACAACCATTTATGATAAAAACCCTCCAGAAAGTAGGCATAGAGGGAACTTTCCTCAACATAATTAAGGCCATATATGACAAACCCACAGCCAACATCGTCCTCAATGGTGAAAAACTGAAAGCATTTCTACTAAGATCAGGAACAAGACAAGGTTGCCCACTCTCACCACTCTTATTCAACATAGTTTTAGAAGTTTTAGCCACAGCAATCAGAGAAGAAAAGGAAATAAAAGGAATCCAAATGGGAAAAGAAGACGTAAAGCTGTCACTGTTTGCAGATGACATGATACTATACATAGAGAATCCTAAAGATGCTACCAGAAAACTACTAGAGCTAATCAATGAATTTGGTAAAGTAGCAGGATACAAAATTAATGCACAGAAATCTCTGGCATTCCTATACACTAGTGATGAAAAATCTGAAAGTGAAATCAAGAAAACACTCCCATTTACCACTGCAAAGAAAAAGAATAAAATATCTAGGATTAAACCTACCTAAGGAGACAAAAGACCTGTATGCAGAAAATTATAAGACACTAATGAAAGAAATTAAAGATGATACAAATAGATGGAGAGATATACCATGTTCTTAGATAGGAAGAATCAACATTGTGAACATAACTCTACTACCCAAAGCAATCTACAGATTCAATGCAGTCCCTATCAAACTACCACTGGCATTTTTTCACAGAACTAGAACAAAAAAATTTCACTATTTGTATGGAAACAAAAAAAGACCCCGAATAGCCAAAGCAATCTTGAGAACGAAAAACTGAGCTGGAGGAATCAGGCTCCCTGACTTCAGACTATACTACAAAGCTACAGTAATCAAGACAGTATGGTACTGGCACAAAAACAGAAAGATAGATCAATAGAACAGGATAGACAACCCAGAGATAAACCCACACACATATGGCCACCTTATCTTTGATAAAGGAGGCAGGACTGTACAGTGGAGAAAGGACAGCCTCTTCAATAAGTGGTGCTGGGAAAAACTGGACAGGTGCATGTAAAAGTATGAGATTAGAACACTCCCTAACACCATACACAAAAATAAGCTCAAAATGGATTAAAGACCTAAATGTAAGGCCAGAAAACTATCAAACTCTTAGAGGAAAACATAGGCAGAACACTCTATGACATAAATCACAGCAAGATGCTTTCTGACCCACCTCCCAGAGAAATGGAAATAAAAACAAAAATAAACAAATGGGACCTAATGAAACTTCAAAGCTTTTGCACAGCAAAGGAAACCATAAACAAGACCAAAAGACAACCCTCAGAATGGAGAAAATATTTGCAAATGAAGCAACTGACAAAGGATTAATCTCCAAAATTTGCAAGCAGCTCATGCAGCTCAATAACAAAAAAACAAACAACCCAATCCAAAAATGGGCAGAAGACCTAAATAGACATTTCTCCAAAGAAGATATACAGACTGCCAACAAACACATGAAAGAATGCTCAACATCATTAATCATTAGAGAAATGCAAATCAAAACTACAACGAGATATCATCTCCCACCAGTCAGAATTGCCATCATCAAAAAATCTAGAAACAATAAATGCTGGAGAGGGTGTGAAGAAAAGGGAACACTCTTGCACTGCTGGTGGGAATGTGAATTGGTACAGCCACTATGGAGAAGAGTATGGAGGTTCCTTAAAAAACTACAACTAGAACTACCATATGACCCAGCAATCCCACTACTGGGCATATACCCTGAGAAAACCATAATTCAAAAAGAGTCATGTACCAAAATGTTCATTGCAGCTCTATTTACAATAGCCAGGAGATGGAAACAACCTAAGTGTCCATCATCGGATGAATGGATAAAGAAGATGTGGCACGTATATACAATGGAATATTACTCAGCCATTAAAAGAAACGAAATTGAGTTATTTGTAGTGAGTTGGATGGACCTAGAGTCTGTCATACAGAGTAAAGTAAGTCAGAAAGAGAAAGACAAATACTGTATGCTAACACATATATATGGAATCTAAGAAAAAAAAATGTCACTAAGAACCTGGCGTAAGACAGGAATAACTACCACTGGCATTTTTCACAGAACTAGAACAAAAATTTTCACTATTTGTATGGAAACAAAAAGTTGCATGTTTGATACTTAGAGATATTTCACAGTGAATTTCCCAAAAGTGAATGAAAATGTCATGAAATCTCTTTAAACAATTTTTTACTCTAAAGTACTATTTGTCTTTTATTTTTAAACACAAGAAATACATTTTAGTGTAGAAAGTATAAAAACAGATCCCCTCTTTCCTTGCTCCTCTTTCTTATTCATACCCCGGAAGCATAACCACAGTGAAGAGGCTGGTATATAATATACTATATATCAACCTAGATATCTTCTCCTGCCTATGCCAACATACAGTTTGTTGTTTCTCTTGTGAATCATAAAATCAGGATCACACTATATATGTTTTTCCACACTTTTTTCACATATATCCTGAACGTCCTTCTATGTCAATACATATAAATCTTACTTTATTACTTTATCAGCATATGACTGGTTAATTTCTGAATCACTCATAAAACCTGATTAAAAATAATGGTGATTCCAGGACCACCTCTGGCTAATCTGTGTTTTCATTCTAGGTGAAGATCTCCTGGCCTGCTGCCCATAATGTATCATTATTGTTCTTATGAAAGAGCAGAAATATCCTTCAAGTATTTCCTTCAACCATCAAACCTTCAGGGCAAAAGGAAGGACCTGGATGAACTGCTCAGCAGATACCGGTACAATGTCATGGAAATACATTCCTAGGTCCAATGAGACCCAGTGAAATAAAGCAGCCAATTTCTCCCATGCATCCCCTCCCCCAAACCTGCAATCAGCAATAATTTTGGAGAAATAAAGCAAATGGATCGCTACATTCCTACATGTCTATTACACTTGACTATTCTTTGCAGGAGCTACTCAGGACCAAATGTTTGGAAAGGAAGTTGGCTGGCCACAGTGCTTTGTTTTGTTTTGTTTTAAAAAAAGGTTGTTCTGCTGCAGCTGCAAAATACAAAAAGAAAAATCCAACCCCCTCCCTTCCCCAGCCAAATACCTTTTTGGGAAAATTCTTCCAATTTTTTTTTTTGAGAAGTTGTTGCACATTACACATTTGTGCTTATACATGCTGAATCTCTTGATAATTTGCTGAGGCCTTTTAAATTCTTTTTTTTGTTTGTTTTAAGAATTTAGAAAAAAAAAAATTGAGAGATGTATTGTCTCGCAAATGAGTAGGTCCTCCAAGTCAGGATTAACTGCTGAATTCCTTGGCTTCTCTGTAGCCCTAACTGAGCTCTCAAGACAGCCTGTTTTCTTAGGGGTTAGCCCCTTGTGGGCCACCAGGCAACATTAATATTAAGACAAAGTGCTTTCCACAATCTGCCTCAGTGTTTGTGTTCAACATAAGAAACTTTGGCCTTCCCTCAGTCTGTATCATTGCTGGCCTCTATCTGAGCAAATAGTAGCAAGCACAGAATTACAGGGTAATTTATTCTACTTAGCATGGCACTGCCAACACTTGGGTCCTTCCAAATCTGCCTCTCTACCCTCATCTACGACACTCAGAGAATACTGGGCCAATGCGAAAATCCCTTCCATCATCGTAGCATTGGACCTCCTCTGTCTGCAATGCCCTTTCCTTCTTCCCTGACACCTGGCAAAGTCATTCTTGTCCTTCCAGGCCCAGCTCAAGGGCCATCTTCTAACTTTACTTTCCTCCGTAGGCAGATTAAGCCTCCACAATTAGAGGGCATTTTGTTCCTACTCTTACCACACGGATAGTGCAATTTTATCAATATCATTATCAATAATATTACTACCACTATAATAAAAAACAACCAGCTTCATGTATTCACTAGCTACCAGAAACTGAGCTAACGGCTTATAAGGGGTCATTTAAATCTCTGATTTTGTCTCATTTTACAGAGAAAGAAATTAATGTTCAGATATATTAAGTTGCTCAAATGCACACACCAAGCAAGTGTCAAGAGTCAAGCCCCAGCCAGTCTTGAGTCCAGAGCCTGTGGTCTGCACCCCTGGGCTATGCAGTGCATTCATGTCTGTTACCTTCTTTGTTGGGGTGGAAACTTTCAGGGAAAGTTCAGTTTCATCTACATTTATGTTTGTTGTTCCAGCTATAGCAGGCCCTCAACACCGCAGCACTTTTCTACTCAAGTGGGTTTCACTCAGATATTGAAGGCTGATGAGCAAACGGGTTCAGAATGCTGGTTGACAGGTGAGCTGAAACCTCTGATATTGCCAGCAGCCCTCGTGACTGACTATTGTCTGGCCCATAGATGTGTGCGTGTGTGTGCGGGGTGGTGGTGCAGTGGGGCGAGGAGGAGGGCCCACTGCATTGGGTGCAGCCAGGTAGGGATAGAGATAAGCCTGAGGACACACAGAGGTGGGGTGATAGTGAGTAAAGGCAAGTCTACCCAACCTCTGAGCATCTACCATGAGCCAGTCTCCTGATTTTTCTTTACATGCCTTCCCATTCAGTCACCTGTTTCCCATCTTCAAATGGAAAATGGAAACTTAGAGGGGGCTAATTTGTCCAAAGTTACATGGCTAGTAAGTGGCCAAAATTTCTCTCCAGGCGTGGGGCCCAAGCCCCTACCATTGGGATAAAGTATGCTCATTTTAGTCTCAGGTCTAACACCACTGTACTGTCCCTTCCTAGGGCCACGGTTCTAAGTACAATGTTGTGTCTCATGGAAAAGGAGAACACCAGCTTAATAAGGTACAGCAATATTTAATGCAACACTTAGCAATGGGTGGGGAAGGAATGCCTTGTCCTGGCTGGGGGTTGCCTCTGAACTCTACCTAACACACTTAACCACTTAATGCAAGGAAAATGCCCAACAGCTGTAGCCAGTTCTCTACGGGACACTGGAAGTCTGTGGTTGAATGCTGTGGCTATGCTCTGCAAATGGTGACCAGGGTGGGGAGTAGACTGTGTGGAGAACAAGCATTCTTTGAAGTACATAGAATCCATGCAGCCCTTTGATGGGGCATGGGGAACCCCCAGGGGTGAGAAGAATGGTTGGTTGTATCACTTCTCAGCCTCACCTCCCACTGCTTTGAAGGTCTAACCCACCCCTCACGTTTGCAGGACTCACATACCAGGTGTCTAAATATTTAAAAGTTATCAATCAAACCAACAAATTGTTAAAATATGTTCTATCCTCCTACCTGGACACATCTAACTCTGTAACAGTGTGGAAGGTCAGGCTGGAATTTACAGTTCTCAGGCTGCTGGGGTTCTTTGCTAGAACAAGGTAGTACAGGGAGCGGTGGGCTGCTTCTACCACAGAAAGACATGGATGCACATACTCCAACCCACACATTCAGATTTTGTCCAGACACCTCAGAAGATAGCTGTCCTGTGGCCACTCTGAGCCTAGGATTTCACCATTTGAGCAGGCCATTCTGGGTGCCAGGTACCTAGAATGATGCCTAGATGGGGCTTGTCATCTCCTGGCCCTGTGGGCAGGGGTGAGACTGGAATGGAGCCAGAGCCAGGCCACCTAAAGTAACAGGGCCTGGCCTAGGGTCTCTCTTCCCTGTCTGTGTCTACTCTAAAGCAATGAACGCTGATTTTTTTTAAAGTTGCATTTGTTAATAGAAGCCGAGGGCAGATCCCTGGCCTGTCTTGATCAGTGTAGCCCTCCAAGTCAGCACAGTGCTTAGTACACAGCAGGTGTTCAATACATCGTGATTGAATGAACTGCCATCACAGAAGCCAAGATGGATTTTAAGTCACTGGTTGTTAGAATACCAGTCACTATGCACTTTTGGATGCTTTCTGAAGTGAAGTGGGATTGGTGTAGCTATGGATTCTTACTCCCTGTGTCGTGTTTCTATCCCTCCTATTCCCCACATTTGGGCAATTCAAAATACTAAAGATAAATAATGATATAAAAACACCTGCATTCTTTGAAAACTTGTGTTGGAAACATTGGGAAAAAGTTGCCTTCATGTTTGGGCAGAGAAATTAAATTTCTGCATTAAGGCTTCCTATATTCAATCCTTCCCCAGCTGGAAGGAAACAAAGGAATCATGCCTGGACTACTTCACATGTGTACAACTGTCATCAACCCATTGTTTCCTCCAGAGTAGAATTTTCTTCGAGTGCTAGACCTTCCATTTCATTTGGGGTCATTATCTTGTGCCCTTATTTCTGGAATAACAGTTGCCCAGTACTGCATGTGTACAAATGAAATGGAGCCTACATTTGTTCCATTCCAATTATGACACCATTCTTTTTATGTCATGTAGGACTTAATAGGACTTAATTTGGTCCTATTGAAGTTGCCATGACCCATCCTGTGTGCCTAGAATTGCATTTCCCTTAATAATTACAAGTTTGATTGGATTTCAACAAAGTATATGGTTGAAACAATGCATAGACTTCATTTTGGAAGATGCCACACCAATGAATTTAGTTGTCCACCTTTTCTATTCTATTTTCAGGCCAAATGTCTCTAGTCTTTTCCATTTCCTAGCCTTTCTTTGTCAAGGTTCATGTAAAATAATCAAGGTTTTGGCAAATGATGGCATGGTAATCCAAACCACAAGCTTTGGGTGATAATCTGGGCTTGCAGGCAGCATGTCTGAAGTGTGTGTTGGTGGGGGTGGGGGGTGGAGGGATGGGGTGTGTACAGTCTTCTAGGACTGAAACAACCTGTGGAATCTGATGCTATTTCCAGGGAAATAGTGTCAGAATCGAGTTAAACTGTAGGACATCCATCAGTGTCAAAATTGTTGGTGATGGGAGAAAACCTTCTCTCCACACATTGGAGTTGGGTGCAGAACCCTGAAGAAATGAGTCAAATAATGTTAAATGATGAAAGGAAATCTCTTTTCTTGACATCAGTTCTGAATGTGCAAGAGACTTGAACCCTCTAGGTAAAACTGAGTCCCCCTGCTGAGCTTATGATTAACCTCTATATCCAAAACTTTATTCTCTTTCTTGTCCTGTCTCTGTCCCCTCAGGATTGAGGAGTATCAAAGAAAAGGGGGATCGAAGCTGAGCAGGACCTTGTGGGGCCCTCCCAGGTACAAATCCTTTCTGTGTCCCATTTCTTATTTGTAGGAAATAGGCTTCATTTAATGTCCTGTTTCTCATTTGCAGGAAATAGGCTTGACCTTCCCGGAGTTCCAAAGGGCACATTCAAAAAGTTGAATATCAGGGAAGGGAGGGAATGCAGGGAGTGCAGAAACAAAGGAGGGGTTGTCAAGAAACAATAGTGCAGCAAGGGGCAAGTCCTGGTTCCTCAAGCGATATACGTAACAATCTTTGAGTTCTTCCGAAGGAACTACAGCCCCCATCCAGGTTGAAGATGGTAACTTCAGGCTGAGTGCAGGGTTCCTGGAACACCACCCTGTTACCTCACCACCAACCAATCAGAAGAAAGTCTGCACACAGTGGAAGATAAAGACTCTAACCCCCCTCCCCAAATGATTCTTCCTTTAAAAACTTTCATGGTTGAGCAGAATCTTTGGAGTTGGTTCTTGGACATGAGTTCACCTTCTCCCCAGGTTGCTAGCCTCCTGTACAAAGCAACCTTTCCTTTCCAACAAACACTTGTCTCTAGTATTGGCTTTCAAGCGGCAAGCAGCCAAATCTGGGTTCAGTAACAAAACAAAACAAAAGAAAAGAAAGAAAGTATAAATAGTGCTGGAAGATGGAAATGAGTATCACCAGACACTGGATTTCTAGACAATAGTGAAGGTGGAATAATGTTAATGGCAGTGGAGAAAAGAGAGTCAGTATCCTAAAACAGTTACAGGAGAAAGCTCCTGTACACGTAAAGGTGGCTTTTTCCAAGCCTGGACAAACACAAACACAGAAAGAACAGTTCCACAGATCAGTACCAGGGGTGGTATAATTAAGGAGATAGAGGGCTGCCAGTAACAAACTCTTCATGCTCTGTCTTCACTCTAACAAACCCCCTCCCCTACTGTTCAGAGGGGTTGGCTGGGCTAAGTAGAGAAAACAGTTCTTTAAGCAAGTATATTCATGTATGAGCTCAGCTTGGAGAGAAGGTATGGTTCTTAGTGTGGACCCTATAAGCAGAGGATAAAGACAAACAGTAAAGCCAAGCCCAGGATGACTGGAAAAGTG
This sequence comes from Orcinus orca, assembly GCF_937001465.1. Taxonomy (NCBI): domain Eukaryota; kingdom Metazoa; phylum Chordata; class Mammalia; order Artiodactyla; family Delphinidae; genus Orcinus; species Orcinus orca. The sequence goes on along the minus strand of NC_064560.1, from coordinate 100,532,946 downwards.
TGTGTCTGTGTATTCTGTGTGTGTATGGAGCATAGAATAGGTATCCACTAGGGGTAAAATATTCTTAAGGATTTTTAGAAAACTCCCCTATTCAGTTTGCGACATAACTCCCTTATGTTTCCCCAAACTTAAGGAAATGCTCCATATTTTTGAACTGGAATTTGTGTTTCTGAAGGAGGGAGGTGATGATGTTAGCCTCAAGTAGCAGTAAGACAAGAACAGGATAGATCGAAGGGAACAGAACTTAATTATCTTCAGGATATGTGCAAATGCATCACAGCCATAAAAAACAGAGAGGAACCATAAAATTACTCAGAAACTAAAAAAAAAAAAAAAAAAAGCTACCCAAAGTAAATTAAGTTAAAAGCCTAATGTGGATGTGGCTGAAGAAAGATAAGGTCAAGAATGTCTCCTGGGGGCTTCCCTGGTGGCGCAGTGGTTGAGAGTCTGCCTGCCGATGCAGGGGACACGGGTTCGTGCCCCGATCCGGGAAGATCCCACATGCCGCGGAGCGGCTGGGCCCGTGAGCCATGGCCGCTGAGCCTGCGCATCCGGAGCCTGTGCTCCACAATGGGAGAGGCCACAACAGTAAGAAGCCCGCGTACCGCAAAAAAAAAAAAAAAAAAAAAAAAAAAAAGAATGTCTCCTGGAACAGAGTACAAAAATTCTGAGATGATGTCAGAACGCCAAGGATTCAAGAGAAAACCTTCAACACTTTAAGTAGATAAAGTTTTTAAAGAAAAATGAAGAAGTTAAATAAGGAAAGAAAGAGTAAAACTATGAAAAAAGAAATTTAAAAATCTCAAGATCAGGAGTACACCCCCCCCAAACACAGACAACATGTGGTCATATTGACGACAGTGCAGCGAAAGTAGAAATTAAAAAAATAAAGCGAAAAAAATAACACTTGAATTTTAAAACTCTAGATAATTATTGGGTTAAATAAGATACCAAACTGAAATTAGATTGAAGACTGCAGTAAACGTAAACAAGGCTGGGTCTTTTGAGTAAGTCAGAAAATACATCCTGCAAAGTGTTGAAGAGCAGAAATGGTAACAAAGACTCATAAGTGCTAGCGGGGAGGTGAAGGGGATTGTTTTAAAAGATGTGATATCTTGTATAATTTCTATTCAAATATTTGAGGTCTGGAAAAAGTGATCATCCATGAGAAAAATTACTGAAACTGGTTTGAGAAGGTATCGAAGTAGTGTTAAATATATTACCCTCAGTGTTCAGACTTAGCCTTAAGAGTGATTTCTGTGAAGCCTTTGAAGAGTGTTTCCTTGTCAGGTCATTTAACTGTTCCATGGCATTACAACAGATACACACACAAATACAGCTTCTGAAACTGAACAGAACTCTGTGGGGCCCCCCTGGGGTCCCAAGAGCCTTTCTGCAACCCCCTTTTCTTTCTGTGTCCCCCTTTTCTTTCTGTGTCCCCTGTTTCTTATTTGTAGAGAAAGGCTTCTGCCTCTTAGACCTTTCCTGAGTTCCAAAGGGCAGATTTTACCAATTCGGGAAGTGAGGGAATGCAGAAACAAAGGAAAAGCAGTCAAGAAATAATAATACAGTGATAAAACATAGTTCTAGTTCCTCCTCAAGGATTATAAACAGTATCTTTGAGTGCTTCTACAGGAACTAAGGCCCCTATGCAGGTGGAGGATGGTAACTTCAGGCTGAGTGCAGGATTCCTGGAGTACCATCCAGTCAGAAGTCCCACACCCTGCAGGCTTCACCCCAAATTTTGTCTTTAAAAAAAAAAAAAAACAAACAACAACTCTTCCAAGAACCATCTGGGAGTTCAGGTCTTTTGAGCATGAGCTACCTGTTCTTGCTTGGCCTTGTAATACGCCTTTCTCTCCTCCAAACTACAACGTTTAGGTTTATTTGGCCTCGCTGCGCATCAGGCACACAAGGTTGTGTTCGGCAGCACTTCCAACTCATATTGCGCCCCTACTGTAGTATCAAAATAGACCCATAAACAATGTAACATATAAACCGTTTTCAAAAATTAAGTTTCTGGCAAATACAACCTAATTGAATGTTAAGAAAAATACATCATAACCGAGTAGGTTTTATCCTGGAAATGTAAGAACTCTCCAAAATTAGCAAGGCTGATCCAAAATGACCATTCCATTGATGGTTTTAAAGCAGCAACTGATGCTCTCAATACATGGTGAAATGGCATTTGGTGATATTCAACCATTGCTAATTAAAAAAAGAAATTAGACTAGGAAATCTGGACCTAGTCCAACATTTGTTTTATAAGAGGAGGAAACTACAATCTTCTTTCCAGCTAGACATCTGGAAATCAAAAAGGCTGGGTTTTTTTTCCTTTTTAAAGTTTTTAAGAAGTTCTTTCTTACAAACTTTAAAAAATAGGAAAATAAAAAAACCAACAGGTTTTTGTGAGACTGAACTCAAGTAATATTCTGGCCCAATAACAACATGTTCACAGCCATCTTGGCCTTCAGAAGTGTCAGGTTAATTGAAGAGTCATATTTCTAAACAGTTTTCATCAAATGGGAATTTCTAATTTTATTTAAAAAGTACCCATCTCTGGTAACCCAGTCAAAATAACATTAGATGAAGCATTCAAGATTTACACATGATTTAAGAGTACATTTTAAGACCATCACTTGTAGGAAGTTCAGGGCCCAGCCAGTCATTCTATTTTTAACTTAGAGACATGCTGTTCTATACAACTGGTAATTCTACTTCTCACTCTTACTTTTGGGAGTGTTTGTGGGCCATAGAACATCAATCAACTATTAGCAGATTTTGAAAGATGGCTTCAGTGTTAATTCAGTATCTCTTTGGTATAATACTACCACTACATTCTATTTGATAAACCTAGGGGTATTACCTCAACTACTTAATCACTGTGGCAAGGGCATAGACCAGCCAGTACAGATGCCCACCCCATCAGAATGGGTACCCAGTAATCTGTACTGATGTAAACCAGCTGAGGGGCAAACCTGATCATCAAGCCTAGATGGATCTCTACAGGCCATGATTTACATGTTGTCTGTGGAACGACTGAATACTTGGTTTGAACTACGGTCTCTTGGATTCATTTATTCTCACAGCTTCAATAAAAAGCTTCACACTTAAAACTCCATTCCTCATTGCCCTGTTTTGCTTTTAACAGTTGTACCATTTCCAACACATATCCTCACCTTGTTTCTCCTGACTTAACTGTTCATAACACCATCATTATTCTCAGTCATTTAAGCTTGAAATCTATGAGTAAGTATCTATTGGTGATAGGAGATGGCCAGTATCAGGATAACTGACTTGGGTAGTCCCCAGCAAGTTGCAGAGCCAGGTAGATGGAGCACCTGTATCAACTATGTCTAACAATAGGCAGCAGGGCAAAGGACAGACAGAACATACTGTCAGGCAGCAAGGAGCCAAGGGTCAATGAGCAAGACCCAAGGAGGAAGAGTCATATAAAACTTTTAGCCCCAGAAGTCCTAGGTAGGTGCTCAAGGCAGGCAATCAGGTCGCTGAGTGCAGTGTAGGGCTTGGACGCAGGGATCCAAGAGAATGACCTGGCTATCAGAACTTGCAAAAAGAAGTTTAAAGGAGAAACATTAATGCTACAGTGTAGTGTACCTTTGGAGGCTGGGCCAAAGAATGGGTCCTCACACAACACAGGCTTGCTAAAGCCCATGTTCTTCAGAGGTGACTCTACTATCCAGAGCTGCACTCGGATGGCAACATGTGGAAACTTACAGAATCTAGAGGGGCTAAAGAAGGGAAAGATAAAGGGATCTGTAATTCATGGACTGGGCTTCCCCACTTCTGACTGGATATTCCTGTGCCTAATGCTTCACTGCTAATAACACCTATAGATTGTGTGATCTCTGTTGTAGGGTAAAATTATATATCAATGACTGTTCCAAGAGTTGCATCCACTCATGTCCAGAGGTTTTAGAATAAGCAATCTCAGAAAAGCCTAAATAGGCTGGTGGCTTTTGTTGCTCACAGAACTCAGTGTTCAGGAAGGAATTTTTATCATAGATGGGGAGAAGGCAGAAAGAATGGTTAGAAATATAGACTCTCACCAGATGGCCAGATTTTGTTCCTCTCACTTTCTGATTTGCCAATATCAAGCAAGCCTCAAGGCTCAGGAAAGCCATCTTGAATCTTTACGTGCACATAGTCCATGGGAGGCAGTGGACTGGAGGGATGAGCTAGGCACCTCGTGACAAAGCCAGTTATCTGAAATAGGAGTAAAGGGCTTTGATCCAGCTAGAAGAGCTTCCATTTGTGGTTCTGCAAGCAGGAGTCCTCACTTAGAAGTGCTGCATGGCTGCTGTCAAGCTGTATTTTATGGAATAAACGGTGGGTCTACTGTTTCGTGTGGATAACCCTAATATTAGAAAGCCAGGTCAGTGACAAAGCATGTGTGGATGGGTGGAGGCTAAGTACTAAGAAGTTGTGGGTCAGATCTGAGCTGTAAGATGATAGCTGCATTATTAAAATTGTGGGAAGCACAGAGGCTTGGGGGTTCCCTGAGGACAGGTCCTTCATCTGCCTTGGTCTCTGCATTTCCACCACCCAACACACTACCTGGCACACAGCAGTGCTTAGTAAATATTTGTTGCATTAATGAGCACAGACCTGCATTTAAATCTTGGCTCTGCTACTTACTAGCTGTATGTTCTTGACATGTCGTTAAGTCTCTGAGACTCAATTTTATCTTTACCATTAAAAATGGAATATTGTATACACAAAATTGCATAATAGGTGCTCAGTACATGGTTGTTACTATTGTTTATGACAGAGGTATGTGACTTTGGGCAATTGACTTAAACTTTTTTTGGCCTCAATTTCCTCATCTAAAAAAAGATAATATAGCACCTTTCTCACACAGTTATGACAAGGGTTATATTGAGATAATATATGTAAAGCACTTAGTGCTGAGCATATGGAAAGTACTATTTAAATATTTCCTGGTTCTTAATTTCAATTTGGTTTTTAAGCTTTTTGTTTTGAAATAAGAGTTCACTTATACCCTTCACTCAGCTTTCTCTAATATTGACATCTTATATAACCACAGTACAATGATGAAAACATGGAAATTACTACTAGTTACTAACAGTTACTAGTTACTGTTTAATACAAAACTATTAAGTAATCCTGAGACCTCATTTGTATTTCAGTTTTTCCCACTGATGTCTTTTCCTTTCTGGTCTAATCCAGGATCTGACATTGCAGTTTGTTTTCATGTCTTCATCTCCTCCAATGTCTAACAGTTTTTTCAGTCTTTCATGTCAGTTTGATGACTACTAGCTAGTCATTTATTACAATGTCCTTCAATCTGGATTAGTCTTATGATTCCTCAGGATTTAGGCTGAGATTATGTATACTGGCAAAGATAGCACAGAAGTGATATTGGGTTCTTCTCAGTGCATCATACCAGGAGGTAAAGAAAACTGACATGTCCTGTAACTGGTAAGATTAACTTTGATCACTTGGTAAAGGTGGTATCCAGGTTTCTCCATTATAAACCTACAGCTTTTCCCTTTATGATTAGTGTCATATAGGGTGTTACTTTGAGACATATCCTGTTTCTTATCAAGCTTTCACCCACTGATTTGAGCAATTATTGATGGTTCTTGCCAGTAATAACTACTGTGGTGTTCTCCTAATGGTGATGTTGTATTTCCATTATTCCTTCTTTTATTATTTGGAATTATACTGTAACAAGAGATGTTTCTTATCCCTTATCCATTCAATTCTTTATATCACTTGGATCCATGATTACATTATGTATTTTGTCCAGATGGGCCCAGTTTTAGCTATTAGGAGTTCCTTCAAGTTGACTCAAGTGTTTAGACATGCACTCATAATTTTCTGAACTGTGTTTGCCCTGTATGGTATCGAAATATTTAAGCTCATGTTGTATTTTTCTGCCCTAGCCCCAGAATCAACCAATTCTGCAAGGAGTCTTGCCTTCTTTTATTGGAGAATGGTATTTAGAAACCAAGATCTGGGTGCTAGGTGTGCTTGTTGCTACTGGGGTGTCATTACTTCTACATAGTTCTATGTGTATATATACACCCACATACAGATATAAAAATTTCTTTTAGTTGTAATTAGTTAAGAGATTATTTTCTTAGATATTTTGTGAAGAGACACAGACCACAAACCATCAACTTACTTATGATTCTACTTACTTACTTATTGGTTCAGTAGGTACCATAATATGAGAGTACTGTCTGACTCAACAGAATTAACTCTCGACTTGAGAAAAAGGAAACGAAAAGGCTTTGCTCCCTCTAGCGGTAAAACTGAGTAACTGGTATTTCACAGCCTTCAGACAAGAATTGAATATATCAATGGAGATAGTGGAGAGACAAGCAATTTGTTAGACATATTGACCAACAGGGGAACATATGTGATCAGACAGAATTAGGATGTGACTATCCTATTGCAGGAATGAACCTAAAGGGAGTAATTTATAGCTAATACTCAGCTGGGTTGTTGAGACCATAATATAACCAACATTTTACAAGAGGCATTCACATAAATCATCCCACTGGATCCTCAATTGTGTGAGGCAGGTACAGCAGACTTATTATCCTCACTTTTCAAATAAAGAACCAGTGTCAAAGAGCTTAAATTGTATGTTTTAAAAAGAAATTGTTTCAGACAGAGCTGGAACTTGGATTTAATTTGTACAGCAAGGAAGTGTTGGTCTGTTTTGTCATTGCTAGCCCTTTGCTCTTCCTGCTAACAGATTTTAAAATGTTAAAATATTTCATTACAATTGAAAAAAAATACAAAAGACGCTATCCCAAAAACATGGCCCCATAATTTAAAGAGGAAAGAAAGGAAGGAAAGAACACATCTTCCACGTTTTGACTCTTGCAAACATTTTCAGCAGTTCATAAAAGTGAGAAAAAGACAATCCTAACTATCACTGACGTTCTTTATCAAGTTAACACCTAGTTAAAAACAGGTAATGGAAGCTTTATAAATACGAAATCCAGACTCTCAATAAACGTCTTACCACCAGATGTGGACTGAGATATGCAACAGTCTGGGAAGCTGGCCACCATAAACCCTCTGAGAGCCACTGAGGAGTCATATAACCATCTCTAACCACGTGATCCCTGGTCTTTGTACTATTACCCTTCCTTTGGTGGAAGAGAGATATCACCATAAATCTACTCCTAACTAGAAAAATGCATTTTCTCGTTTTCATCTACACGGATTTGAAAATAGGGAAGAGAGTGATCAATACACTCATTTTTCTGCAATCATCTGGGAGACCAAAATGGCCTTTGGGATGATGTATGACACAATGTGAATCCCTAAAAGCTTCTGGTCTCTGAGGGTTATTATGGAGACAACCATGGGAAGTAATAAAGCTGTGTCGGGTATTTAAAGTGAGGGACTTCATCTTGTCTCTCCTGGTACTTCCCTTCCTTTTTCTATTCCTAAAGTGCTGAATGGACAATATGAAAGAAAGACATGCCGATTTCAAGCTTTCAGGAACCCCATTTGGTCAGTTGACTCTAGAAAGATAAAACCTATCAAGTATTTCACGAAAGTTGTTGTTAGGTCAGCTTTCAAACTGATGCCAGAATCAAACCTTGGGATGTGTCATTTTTATTCAAGTAACAATGCAGGAATAAGAAAAAGACTCCCCTTCCTATCCACTGGGACTAACAGAATTCTAAGGAGAGCTGCATTATTTGAACCTGAGAGAGCTGGCTGATTGCGTGCAGTTCAATAGAGCTGCTTACATCTCTGATGTACTGTGAAATGTAATTGCTAAATCTGGCTTGAAAAATAAAAATGAGCAAAATGTGCTGTGAAACAGAATTCCCAAGTCTAGTTGGGAAAACAAACAAAAAAACGTGTGAAAACATACCCATCAGATACTCTTTGAGGTCAAGGCTGTAAAGAGAACCCACAGGTTCTATAAACTTCTTCTCATTGTCCTTTTCCCCTTGTCTTCTGCCAGTCAGTGAGGAGACAAAGAGCAGGCTCATGTCAACATCTAGCTAGTATCTAGGCATGAGCCATAGTGCTGTCCTCTCACACACAGTTGCTGTCACGTGATGTCTGGCTACAACATAGCACAGCCCAAAGGACATGCTGGGAAGGGGGTGGGTATGCCCTGTGTTCTGGTCTATCACACCCATGGGCACCAATCCCACCATTCCACTACTTCATGTAGAGGAATCTTCATTTCCAGCTAGTTCTATGCAGCAGGGAACACAGAGACCATGACAATCATCCCTGCCTGCCCATCCCCCGGAGGCTGGGGAAAAGCAGGAGGAGGAGGGAAGGTATCTTCAGTACGCAGCTCTTTGGAGCCTGCTGACCCATCATAGAGAGTTTAACTTCTGGGGCTAAACCATGTAAAAGCCAATGTGAATGGGATGAAGTGAGTCCCTATGGGAGTGATCCACCTTATAAAATACCCAGTGACTATGCTGAGGTGCCACATAGCAGTTCAGACCATCACCATGTGGACCTTGCTTACACCCCTCCAGCCACCTTGCTCACCATCCCACAGCACCAGTGCTCCAGCCTCACAAGCCCTCTCTTCCTGTTAAGTTGTGGGCATGCTGTTCCCTCAGCCTAGAAAATGCGGGTCAGGTTGCTACCCAAGCACTTAGACTGTTCAGGTGTTACTCCTACAGGAAGTGTCTGAATTCCTCGTGCTCTTCTTCACCGACTCCTTGCCCAGCCGAGTGTGCTTTTCCTTCTGTTCCCAGAGCTCGTGCAACTGCTATGGGGGTACAGTGCTCATCAACACCATCTGGCTCCCTCCCCGCTCACAGTGTAAGCTCCTCAAGTCCAGATCATTCATCTTTGTTTCCCAGTGCTAATCTCAGCATTTGGGACTCAGAATTAAACCTGTGCTGATTGCATCAAAGAATTGAGGAAGCATGAGAAAGTCTTGTAGTCTGAAATGCAACTGAAGAAGTTCTCATCCAGTCCAATGCTTCTCAAAGTGTGGTCAGTGGAACATATGCCGCTTGGGTGTGCTCTGCTCCCCCTCCCTTCCCTGGAAGAGAGAAATTTAAAGGGGTATTCTATGATCAAATAACTTTTAGAAATGCTGCACGTACTGTTTTATGAGCTAACCCTCAACTGTTGATGGTCGAGTACAAGAAAATTTCAAACAGGAGCTTCCATTACTGTAGTGGATCTCAAAGTGTGCCCCCAAACCAGAGGCAGCAGCATCTGAGAACTTTCTAGAAATGTAAAGTTCAGCCCCACCCCTTTCCTACTGATTCAGATATTGGGGGCACGGGTGTAGCAATCTGTTTTAACAAGCCCTTCAGGTGATTCTGATGCACACTCTGAAGTGTGAGGACCACTGCACTGGAGATGTCCTCCTGGTTCTTGGTTCAGGGAGAAGAGAGGTTTATCTGACGGGTCAATCTGGAAAAGAATGACTCAGCCCTTTCTCAGTTTCTGCCATCAAATCTGCCGTCTGCAACAAGGGTGCATTCTGATCTGTCCCATTGGCAGGCTGTAAGTGGGCCAGAATTTTCTGTGGGGAAGGCCTGTGGTTTTCCAGTGCTGCTTGTGACTAGGTGAGTATCCAATCCAGAGATGGAGTGGGAGCAGGGCTTTGCCCACAAATCAAAAGCCTCACCTTCCAAAAAATCTTGATTAGAAGATAGCATTTTGATTGGGGTTTACCTGTCTCCTGTGTCTTATTTCTTAATTGGTTCAGAACTTAGGTGGGGAAGAAGGGGTTTTTACAAGGGTGCCACGTAGCACAGCACAGAAACTAACGTGTGTAGGGCTCCTGGGGTTGTGTAATGCAGCAGTCCCATTATTTGTTAGCCCCATAAAACCACAACTTTGTTAGCTGTTTAGAGTAGGATTCTGAGACCAGGTCTGGGCTCACTGGGAAGGAGTGTTGAGATCAGGTAATAAAGTCTACACAGGTGTGGGAGGTAAGTGGAGGCACGTGGGTCTAATAACGGCCATTCCAGGGTAGGTTGTTATCAGAACAAACAGTTCCAAAACCAAGGAAAGAGTTCTGAAGACACTGCACTTTGCTACTCTCCCCTCTTTACCAAGCAACCCTCTAATACACGACTTGTGCGCCTAAGTGGGCTAACCTACTAGGAAGGAGTACCCTGAGCCGAGGACCAGTGACAGGTAACGCACTAGACCATTCTCCTGTAGAAAGCAATCAACTGGCCTCTGGGTTTCTCTGTAAGTCTCTTGTGTTTAGTTAGTAATGGGTTCATCTGCTGGAGCCCCACCACCTCCAGAACTCCGAGAAAGCAGTTTACATACTGGGAAACTGAACCAAGGTTCTGGCCGCTGTGAGCCTCACTTGGGGTAGCCCGAGGCGCCCAGAGAGGTCTTTCATCACAATGGGTGGCTGGTTCGAATGGACCTTTTCTCAACTCACACTTTCCATTTCAAAAGGCAAAGCATTCGAGGCAGAAGAGATAGAAGAGGAGGAGTTATCTAGGGAATTTGATCCTTGTGGTCATTTCTCAGACAAAAATGTTCCATTTATCCCTTTCTTCAGGAGCAGAAATTTGGTACCCATGTCACCTAGATTACTTAGCGTTTGAAAAGAAAATTGTTTCCCGTGTCTGTGAGAAAGACAATATTTATTTTCCTTCAATGCCTGCTTCCCGAGTTTTTATTACTATAACCAATGAGGTCCTTGCATGTAGTTTTGTAATGGAAAGCCCACAGCGTTTCTCGCTTTTTTGGTGAAATTACTTTTCTAAAGTTACTTAAGAGCTGCCAATCTTGAAAAGTAGAACCTTGGAGTTAATTTTGAACGACCCCAACTAGTTTAGGTAGAAGAAAGCTGAGAAGTATGAGTACTATCAGAGTTTTCACATCTAATCTCCTACATATCCCTACAGCTAATCAACAGACTACTGCTGCCTGAAAGAGTGAACGTTTTGGAAGAAACTAGGAAAGCTTTTGTGAACTTGACAAAAGGATGTCAAAACATTTCAAAGTTTTCTCAGAACAGAAAGTAAAGACGTAGACCCTTCCTGCCTTTTTCTTCTCTTCCCAGTGAGACCTAAGTACTGATCTTGAGTTAGAAAAGGTGCTGAAAATGATATCCTTCAACTGACCTTCAAGATAGGACTTAATCTAACCAGGTTAGTTTTGCCCAACGCTCAGCAAGCCAAAATGCTGAGACACCAAGGTTTAAAGCAAAGAAATTTTCTGCAAGACAGCCTAAGCGAGGGGATGGGGAGAACACATCTCACAACCACCTCCGAGAAAGCTAGGGGCTGGGGGCTATTTATGGGGTTAAGAAGCAGGGTGATCTGAGGCATGGGCAGTGTGGGTAAAGGTGACTGGGAAAAGATGGTGGTAATTGTAGTTTTGTGCAGGTGTAACTAAACTACAGGCCTCGTTCACATGTGGAGGCACACAGCATGATCTGAGGGCAGAGTTTTTGGCCACTGACATCAAAAGGTCACTGAGCAGACAAGATCTCTATGCACATGCCCAGTTGGAGGGCTGGTGGTCGTATCCTGTCTTACCAGGCTCAGCTCAAACTAGACATAGCTGACTCCGTGTTTCTGGAAAACCACTTGGGCAAACATTGCTTAGGCTACATGCCCTTGGAGGACATGCAAGTCTTTTGTAGCAACAACTGAAATGGGCTTGATTAGTGAAGGCAGGTTACAAGTGAAATGGATTTAACTAATGTTGATCCATGGTTTCAGGATCATGTTTAACAGCAGGGGCTGTGGACCCAGATGCCACTGTTTATTAGCTATGTGACACTGAGCAAGTCACTTCACCTCTCAGAGCCTCAGTGAACTTATACATAAAGTGGGGATCATAACAGCGCTCAGCTTACAGCCCTGTAGAGAGGAATGAGATAATTCATGTCAAGGGTTTAGCAAAATCATGGGCATACGGTGAGTGCTCAGTCAACATTAACTTCTATTACCAATACTGGGTGGGAGCAACCAGCCCCTCTGTTGGGACTGGAACCATTCTAATTGGTTGGCTTTTTTTTAAATTGAGGTATAACTGATAAGTAAAATTGTATATATTTAAAGTGTACAATGTGATGATTTAATGTATGTATATATCGTGGAATGATTACAAGTTAACACATTCATAACCTCACAGTTACCTTTTTTTTTGTAAGAATGCTTAAGATCTACTCTCTTAGTAAGCATACAATACAGCATGATTAACTATAGTCACCATGCTGTGCATTAGACCCTCAGAACTTATTCAATTTATACTAAAAGTTTGTATCATTTGACCAATATCTCCCACTTTCTTCCACCCTCTAGCCCCTGGCAACCACCATTCTACTCACTGTTTCTATGAGTCCTTTTTAAATTTTATTTTAGATTCCACATGTAAGTCATACCATACAGTATTTGTCTTTCTATGCCTGACTTATTTTACTTATCATAATGCCCTCCAGGTTCATACGAGTTGTCACAAATGGCAGGATTTTCTTCTTTCTGAATAATATTCCTGTGTGTGTGTGTGTGTGTGTGTGTGTGTGTGTGTACATTTTCTTTATCCATTCATCCGCTGATGGACACTTGGGTTGTTTCCATATCTTGGTTATTGTGACTAATGCTGCAATGAACATGGGAGTGCAGATATCTCTTCAATACACTGATTTTTCCTTCCTTTGGATATATTCCCAGAAGTAGCACTGCTGAAACATCGGGTTGTTCTATTTTTAATTTTTTAAAAAACCTCCATACTGTTTTCCATAATGGCTGTATCAATATACATTCCCACCAACAGTGTATAGTATAAGTGTTCTCTTCACATTCTTGCTAACGTGGCCTCTCCCGTTGCGGAGCACAGCCTCCGGACGCGCAGGCTCAGCGGCCATAGCTCACAGGCCCAGCTGCTCCGCGGCATGTGGGATCTTCCTGGACCGGGGCATGAACCCGTGTCCCCTGCATCGGCAGGCGGACTCTCAACCACTGCGCCACCAGGTGAACCCCCCATCTCTTGTCGTCTTGATAACAGCCACCCTAACAAGTGTGAGGTGATATCTCATTGTGGTTTTAATTTGCATTTCCCTAATTATTAGTGATGTTGAGCATCTTTCCATGTACCTGTTGGTCATCTGTATGACTAATTTAAAAAATGTCTATTCAGGTCTTCTGCCCTTTTTTTTTTTTTTTTTTTTTTTGCGGTACACGGGCCTCCCACTGCTGTGGCCTCCCCCGTTGCGGAGCACAGGCTCCAGACATACAGGCCCAGCCGCCATGGCTCACGGGCCCAGCCACTCCGCGGCATGTGGGATCCTCCCGGACCGGGGCACGAACCCGTGTCCCCTGCATCGGCAGGCGGACTCTCAACCACTGCACCACCAGGGAAGCCCCTGCCCATTTTTTTAATTGGATTGGGTTGTTTTTTTTTTTGCTACTGAGTTTTGTGAATTCTTATATATTTTAGATATTAACTCCTTGTCAGACATATGATTTGCAAACATTTTCTCTCATTCCATTTTGCTGTTTCCTTTGCTGTGAAAACTTTTTAGTTTGATGTAGTCCCACTTGTTTGTTTTGCTTTTTTTGCCTTTGTTTTGGTGTCATAAATCATTTCTATGACAGTGTCAAGGAGCTTTTTTTCCTACGTTTTCTTCTATGACATATAGTTAAGACTTTAATCCATTTTGAGTTAATTTTTTTGAATGGTGTAATGAAAGGGGGTCCAGTTTCATTTTTTGCATATGGGTATCCAGTTTTCCCAACATCATTTATTGAAGACAGTATCCTTTACCAATCGTATGTTCTTGGCACCCTTGTCAAAAATTAGTTGACTGTATATGAGCGGGTTTATTTCTATTTTCTATTTTATGCCATTGGCCTATGTATCTGTTTTTATGCCAGTACCATACTGTTTTGATTACTATAGCTTTGTAGTATAGTTTGAAATCAGGAAGTGTGATCCTTCCAGCCTTGTACTTCTTAGGATTGCTTTGTCAATTTTGTTTATTTTTTCAAAAAACTAACTCTTGGTTTTGTTGTTTCCCATTGTTTTTCTAGTCTCTGTTTCATTTATTTCTGTTCTGATCTTTGTTATATCTTTTCCTCTACTAACTTTGGGCTTAGTTTGTTCTTTTTCTTCTAGTTCCTTGAGGTATAAACTTAGTTAATTTCAATCTTTCTTTTTTCTTAATGTAGGAGGTTATTCCTAATAAACTTCCCTCTTAGAACTGCTTTTATGGCATCCCATAAGTTTTTAAACATTGTTTTTCCATTTTCATTAGTTTAAAGATTTTTAAAATTTCCCCTCTGATTTCTTCCCTTTTGGTACTTTTGTAAGATGCAACAAAAATTGATTATAAAAGAAAAAACCCAATAAAGGCATACAAAATGCAAGCCTTAATATTTCCCCAACATTGTGGAGATTTGAAAACATACAGAAAAGCTGAAAGAACTGCACAGTGAATCCATGTGTACCCACCACCTAGATCCTACCACTGACGTTTTGTTATATTTGTTTTTTCACTTATCTATTTATTCCTCTGTCCATTCATTAATACAAATTATGTTTTGATACGTTCAAAGTAAGTTGCAGACATTAGTAACCTTTACCCCTAGATAGTTCAGTATGCATATCATGAACTAGGTTTTAATATTTGTTTGTGGGGTTTTTTTGAGGTAAAATTTACATATAGTAAAATGTGCTTATCTTAAATGTACCATTCAAAGAGTCTTAAGACATGCATATAACTGTGTAACACAAAACAATATCAAGATACAGAACATGTACATCATCCCAGAAACTTCTCTTGTGCCTCTTCCCAGTCAGTTTCCACAATGTGTCAGCTATAAGTCCTAATTTCTTATTACTATATTCAACAAGAATAAAATTACAATGTGAAATGCTAGTAAAGTTTCTAAATACATACTCTCAATTTCTGAACCTACCTCCTCATGCATAGGTAATAAGCAGCTCATGACTCGGCCCAGCCCATGGACTGTTGTGTAAATAGCCCTTTACTAAAATGCAGGGTTTGCTGCTGAGGGCCCTGTGACCAAAAGTCCGAAGGCCACTTGCTTGGAAGCCACCAAAACAAGAGCCTCCTCCAGCGGCACATCCTCTGACTTTCTCTATTTACTCTCTGTACTCTTGTCATATTCACCTCCAGAGGGAGGGAGGGAGAGACTAGAAAGCATCTAGTGGGGGAGGGTATGTAGGGAAAATGAGGGAAGCTCTCTTCTTCATTACCCCTGCTTTTTGGCTACCCCACAGTGGGACCAAATAGGGATCCCAAGGTGAGCATACCAAGTGCTAGGAGTGACCAAGTGATCTGTTGGGGAAATGTTGCTGGCTTCTTCCGTTTCCAGCCTCCTCATGCATTAGCCCACAGGTAAGGGGAGGTGGGACAGAGATGCAGATGGCAGCGGCCTCCTCAGACTCTGTAAGAAACTAGGCTGTGGCAGATGAATCCCCACTACAAGCCATTCTAGGAGAACTCATCCTCCTTTCTCCCTGGATGGAATGGGGGCCTCCCTGAGACAATGATGTATTTGGTTACTTCTTTTTGAAATGAGTTCACAGTGTTTGGGAAACGCTCACAGACCGCCCCCCCCCCCCCGCCCCCAGATTTCATATGTGGCTTTGAGCATCATAGTTCTCAGGGTAGAAGGTTGGGTTTGAAGACCAGTTTTTTTTGGAGGCAGCACTGCCCCTCAGTTCAGGTTGGCTTCCATGGCACACTCTGTCTTTCCAGAAATATTGATTGAGTAGGTGCTGTGTGAAATGCACCCACTGTAGGCTACAAGAGCCTTCCCTCATCTGTGGCACCTGCCCGGAGAGCCTTCAATCTGGGTGGGGAGGGAAAACATGAATACCTAGTATAATAGTGAAACCTAATACTTATTATATCCTTACTGTATGACATTTTACAAAGGAGGAAACCAAGGCACAGAGAGGTTAAGTAATTATCCAAGTTCCCACAACTCAATAGTGAGATCAGGATTTAAGTGGGACCAATAAGCAAGAAGTAAAAACCCAAAAGTCTGGCTGAAGAACTCATATTCATAACCAGCATACCATACTGCCCCCCTAATAACTGCTAACTTCATGGGCAATTAATATGTGCATGTATGCTATGTATAAGATCCTCTTTGGAAACTTCCCTGGCAGTCCAGTGGTTAAGACTCCATGCTTCCAATACAGGGGTGCGGGTTTGATCCCTGGTCAGGGAACTAAATCCCACGTGCCACGTGGTATGGCAAAAAGAAAAAAAATGATCCTCTTTGAAGTGCTTTCCATGTATAAACTTAGGATTTGATGGATGTCCCAAGGAACATCTAAGAGAAATCTGGAAATTCCAAAGAGAAAATCATTTTCAGAGAATGCTCCATATTTTTTTTCATGACTGTTTTACATGTTAAGGTCTAATTTGGAATCCAAACTTTTCATAAGGTGTTTCTGATTAAATCCATATAAAACCAAAAATTTGAATCCTGGAATAAAAGTGACTATACAAAGCTCTAAAGGATAGACATGCAGATGTTCTCCCTGACAGTTTCAGAAGCAGTACAGACATATATGAAAGCCCAATTGTGCTATGAACTTAAGATCAAGCAGGCATCTTTAGAATTTCTGATTTGGAGCTTTCTGGACCAATGTTAGAAAGAGGAACAAAAAGAGAACAATTTGGAGTTCTGTCTGTGAGCTCTTAGGCAAATTGTTTAAGCTCTCTAGGACTCAGTTTCTTATGTATACAATGTAGGATCAGTCCAGGTCACTAGTATTAGCTTCATTACATGACACCCTTACAAGTGTCTTCCACTGGAAGAGAAAGAGCAGAATTGCATGCTGGGATTTGCATATAACTCATAGCCTATCTTGTCCATGTAGCAGCCTGTAAAACATCTGGGAACACCCCATGTGTCAAGCAAGTAAATGTCATCCATCCTTGTTGTGTGTTGCCAAGGGCAGGAAGTTGGCAATGGCTAGGCTGGATATTTCCAGGGTGTTTTTCAGGGCTAAGTTTTGCAGCCCCAGTGTTTCTGCTCCTATGTCTGACACGACACCCTGCCTTAGTCTGCTGTCAACTCCACCTGGAAAGGGCTCTCCCTCAAAAATCACATCAAAAACTCAGCCACCAGTCCTTACTTAGCTGTCACAGAGACAGCACTTTTATTTTGGAAAACAAGGGTGTGAACTGGGAGGGAAGCTACATCTTCTGGACAAATCATTCCTCTAAGTTTACAGAGAAAGCTGCTAAGAAGGTCAGTAAGCTGACTTTGTAATTTTGTTGTTTGCTTTTTTTTCCTGTTAATAGATCTCTGATGTCTAAGAGCATAATAGGACCTTTCCATCCTTTCCTTCCTTTCCCCATCCTCTGTCCTTCCCTTCATAGAAACACTGTCAAGACCAGCATCTGAGAAGCAAGAGGAGGGTGTGCAGCATGAAGGTAGTGTCATGCTCAGTGGCTAAAGATGCAGCAGGGTACATGGCGGCAGCAGGCAAAGGAGGCTGCTACAATGGTTGGGAGATTGGCTACACTGAGCACGTAGCCAATTGGCTACACTGAGCAAATCAATATGTTGAGAAAAATGAGAGTCAGATCTCACACTGTCAAACAACCAGAACCAGACCAGGAACTGCTGGCAGAACCACTGCACTTCCACCACTATGAGAAGGCAGTGACCACTAAAACGGGTGAAGCCTCCAACATGTAAATGGCACTGCCATGTATGTAAGTCCCTATATCTCATATCCTGGGTGTCAGCCTGGGATGACCACAGGGCACAAGATGACCACAGGGCACATTTCCTGCAATGCTTGGAACTGTCTCCACTTCCCTCTCCCCTGTTCTCTGTCCTTCTCCCAGGGTAGTGAAGTGAGACCTGGCTACACTGTGATCTCTACCCTGGGATTCTGAATCATGACTTAACTAATAACTAAAACCTCACTGGAAAAGTGAAAAATAAAATATATCAAAGAATATCTAAATAAATGGAGAGACAACACCATGTTCCTGGATTAGAAGGCTAAATGTAGTAAAGATGTCAATTCTCCCTAAATTGATATTCAGGCTTAATGTAATTCCTATCGAAATGTCAGGACAATTTTTTTGTAGATATAGATATTATTCTCTTTTAAAAAATATTTATTTATTCATTTGGTTGTGCTGGGTCTTAGTTGTGGCGGGCGAGCTCCTTAGTTGTGGCTAGCTGGCTCCTTAGTTGTGGCATGCAGGTTCCTTAGTTGTGGCATGTGAACTCTTGGTTGCGGCATGCATGTGGGATCTAGTTCCCTGGCGAGGGATCAAACCCAGGCCCCCTGCATTGGGAGCGCAGAGTCTTACCCACTGTGCCACTTGGGAAGTCCTGATGATATTATTCTAAAATTCAAATGTTCATCAACAGATGCATAGATAAAGAAGATGTGGGGGCTTCCCTGGTGGCGCAGTGGATGAGAGTCCGCCTGCTGATGCAGGGGACACGGGTTCGTGCCCCGGTACGGGAAGATCCCATATGCCACGGAGCGGCTGGGTCCGTGAGCCGTGGCCGCTGAGCCTTCGCAGCCAGAGCCTGTGCTCCGCAACAGGAGAGGGCAAAACAGTGAGAGGCCCGCGTACCACGAAAAGAAAAAAAAAAGAAGATGTGGTATATTTATACAATGGAATATTAACTCAGCCATAAAAAAGAATGAAATAATGCCATTTGCAGCAACATGGATGGACCTAGACATTATCATACTAAGTGAAGTACGCCAGACAAAGAAAGACAAATATCATGTGATATTGCTTATATGTGGAATCTGAAAAAAAAAAGGTACAAGTGAACTTATATACAAAACAGATATAGACCCATAGACATAGAAAACAAACTTATGATTACCAAAGGGGAAAGGGAGGGACGGATAAATTAGGAGTTTGGGTTTAACATATACACACTACTACATATCAAACAGATAACCAACAAGGACCTACTGTATAGCACAGGGAACTATATTTGATATTTTGTAATGACCTATAAGGGAAAAGAATGTGAAAAAAATATATATGTATGTATGGCTGAATCATTTTGCTTTACACCTGAAACTAACACAACATTGTAAATCAACTATATTTCACTAAAAAATAAAATAAAATTTATATGAAATTTCAAGGAATACAGAATTGCTACAATTCTGAAAAAGAAAAATAAAGTGGAATCAACCTACCCAATGTTAAGACTTATATGGTTATAATAATTAAGATGTGGTATTGGTAGAAGGATAGACACAAAGATCAATGAAACAGAACATAAGGCCCAGAAAGAGACACAAACAAATATGCCAACTATGGTACAAAGGCAATTCAATGGAATAAGGATAGTCTTTTCAACAAAAAGTGTCAGAGCATTTGGACATCGGTGAGGGGAAAAATCCTCAACCTAAACTTCGTAACTTATACAAACTCAAAATGGATCATGAACTTGGACTTAGATATAAACTGTAAAACTATAAAACTTTTAGAAAAGAACATAGGAAACCATCTTTGGCATCTAGAGCTAGGCAAGGAATTCTTAGACTTGACACAAAAAGCACAATCTATAACAGGAAAAACTGATAAACTGAACTTCATCAAAATTTAAAACTTTTGCTCTCTGAAGGACCAAAAGAGGATGAACAGACAATCTACAGAGTGAGAGAAATATTTGCAAACCACATGTCTCATAAAAGAACAGAATCTAGAATATGTAAGGAACTCTCAAAATTCAACAGTAAAAAACAAATAATCCATTTAGAAAATGGGCAAAAGACATTATAAGACATTTCACAGAGGATATACTGATGGCAAATAAGCACATAAAAAGATTTTCAACATCACTGACCACTTGGGAAGTGCAAATCACGATAATCAGATATCACTACACACCGATCAGAATAGCAAAAATAAATATCGTATGATGTTGTTTATATGTGGAATCTAAAAGCAAAAAAAGATACAAATGAACTTATTTCCAAAACAGAAAGGGAACTCACATGGAAAACAAATTTATGGTTACCAAAGGGGAAAGGGAGGTAGGGACAGGGATAAATTAGGAGGTTGGGATTAACATATACACACTACTATATATAAAATAGATAGCCAACAAGAACCTACTGTATAGCACAGAGAACTATACTCAATAGTTTGTAATAACCTATATGGGAAAAGAATCTGAAAAAGAATATATATAAAATATATAATATGGGGACTTCCTTGGTGGTCCAGTGGTTAAGGATCTGTGCTCCCAATGCAGGGGGCCCGGGTTCGATCCCTGGTCAGGGAACTAGATCCCACATCCTGCAACTAAAAAAAAAACTAAGAGTTCGCATGCTGCAACTAAGAGCCCACACGCTACAACTGAAAGATCCCACATGTGCAATGAAGATCCCGCATGCCGCAACTAAGACCCGGGGCAGCCAAATAAATAAATAAAAAAAATACTAAAAGAATAAAATATATAATATATAATATTATATACATATGAATCGCTGTGCTGTACACCTGAAACTAACACGATACTGTGAATCAACTATATACTTCAATTAAAAAAAAGATTTAAAACATCACAAGATCATCAATTCACCATTTTGCTCTGTAAAGGCAAGTTAAAGAGGACTCTAAGTATCTGTATTGAAATAATCTGTATTAGAATAAAGAAAATTTATATTAAAAAATAGTGACAGCACCAAAATGCTGCAGAGGATATGGAGAAACTGGATCACTCGTATATTAATGGTAGACATGTAGAACGGTATACCCACTCTGTAAAAGAGTTCGGCAGTTTCTTAAAGAAAAACAAACTAACCTTGCAACTATCATACAATCTGACTATTGCACTGTTTGGCATTTACCCCACAGAAATGAAAACATATGTTCACACAAAAACTTGTATACAAATGTTCATAACAGCTTTATTTCTAATAGCCAGGAAATGGAAACAACACAGATGTCCTTCAATGGGTGAATGGTTAAACAAAGTGGTATATCTACACCAAGAATACTACTTGGCAATAAAAAGGAATGAACTATTGATACACACAAAGACTTGGATGAATCACCAAAGAATTATGATGAATGAAGAAAGCCAGTCCTCAAAGGTTACATACTGTATGATTCTGTTCATATAACATACTTGAAATAACCAAATTATAGAAATGGAGAACAGATTAGTGGTTGTCAGGAGTTAAGGAGAAGGTGGGAGTGGAAGCAAAGTCATTACGGCTATAAAAGGCCACATGAAGGATCCTTGTGATGATGAAACCGCCTGTATCTTGACTGTATCCTTGTTGAAATACTGTACTACAGTTTTGTAAGGCATTACCATTGGGGGAAATTAGGTAAAGGGTAGACGGGATCTGTCTGTATTATTTCTTACAACTGTATATGCATCTATAATTATCTCAAAATAAAAATTTTAATTAAAAAAAATTAAGAACCAGAAAAGGGCATCTTGGCAAGGTAGAAAAAGCCCCAGATGAGGAGGTAGAAATCTGGGTCTGGTCCCAGCTCTGTTGCAAACTCACTTTGTGGCTTTGAGTCATGTAGCATCTGTGAGTCTCAAAGTCCCCCACAGTAAAAATGAGACTGAAGTTGGCCTTATTCAATGTAGTAGTTTGCTAGGGCCGCTGTAATAAAATAGCACAAACCAGGTGGCTTAAGTGACAGTAATTTATTGTCTCATAGTTCTGGAGGCCAGAAGTCCAAAATCAGTGTGTTAGCAGGGTTGGTTTATTTCTGAGGGCTGTGTGGAAAGGATCTGTTTCAGTCCCCTCTCCTTGGCTTGTAGATGGCAGTCTTCGCTCTGTGTCTCTTTACACTGTCTCCCCTCTATATGTGTCTCTGTGTTTACATTTCCTGTTTTTATAAAGACACCAGTCATATTGGATTAGGGCCCACCTTGATGACTTTGCTTCAACTTGACTACCTCTGTAAAGACCTTATCCCCGGGCTTCCCTGGTGGCGCAGTGGTTGAGAGTCCGCCTGCTGATGCAGGGGACACGGGTTCGTGCCCCGGTTCGGGAAGATCCCACATGCCGCGGAGTGGCTGGGCCCGTGAGCCATGGCCGCTGAGCCTGTGCGTCCGGAGCCTGTGCTCCGCAACGGGAGAGGCCACAACAGTGAGAGGCCCACGTACCGCAAAAAAAAAAAAAAAAAAAAAAAAAAGACCTTATCCCCAAATTAAGTCACATTCTGAGATAAATGGGGGCTAGGACTTCAACATTTGATTTTTGAGGATGGGGGACACAATTCAACCCAGAATACTTAACATCATAGATGTGCTATGATAATCAGATGAAATAACTATGAGAAAGCCCTTGTAAGAGGTTCTATGTAAACCTAAGATTTTAAAAATCATTAAGAACATTATAAGAAAATGGCATTCAAGCAGCAACTTGGTGGACAAACACTGACTCAAAAGCCAGGACACAGCTTAAGTTACAAAACAAGCTCAGGCCAAGTCCTTTAGCATGGTTCCTGTTTTCTCTTTTTGGAATATGAAGAGATTAGATTCATGTTTCTACTGTGACTTTGGTCTAATATTCTGTTGGTTCTAACTTCATTGTTTTAAAATAACTTTCTAATTAAAGAAATTAATGTTCATTATAGAATAGTTGGAAATATAAAGGCATAAGGACAAAAAATTAGCCATAATCTTATAACTCAGTAAGAACCTCAGTGTTAAAATTTTGGTATTTTTCCTTCTTGTTTTTTTTCCCCCAAGCATGTACGTATGTATGTATGTATGTATGTATATATATAAAACACTCATCTTATACATGTCATATATATTACATATGTAATGAGTGATATATACAATACACACATATATAATTTTCATTATACACATATTATTTTACACATTAGAGCTCACAGTATCTACACAATTCTGGCTTTTTTCACCTGATATTATAGTGTACGTATTTTCCTACATCACTAAATTCTTCAAATATGCAATCCCTATTGGTTATATAATATTCCACTGAATGGAAGATCTGTATTTTATTTTTTTAACATCTTTATTAGAGTATAATTGCTTTACAATGGTGTGTTAGTTTCTGCTTTATAACAAAGTGAATCAGTTATACATATACATATGTCCCCATATCTCTTCCCTCTTGCAAGATCTGTATTTTATTTAACCAAATTCTTAGTTCCTTCTGTTGGACACCCGTGCCTCTCTGTGTTCAGAAAGGAATTGTTGCCTCTCTGTGTTCAGAAAGGAATTGTTGCAGATTTGTGTTATTTGCCTCAAACACAATTTCAGGCTTTACCCAACGCCTGCCCAAACGCCTTCCTTCACAGAAGCTTGCGATTGAGGTGTGATGCTAGAGAAGCAACCCTCCAGCCTGGCGCTTTGGGGCTGTGGCTCCAGCTCCCTGCTTAGAGCTCCGAGGCCCCACCTGCTGGGGGAGGGAGGAGTCTTGCACTTGGGTTGAATGAATTCACGTTTTTCAGGGCAATACAGCAGCTGGGAGAAGGTAGAGACCTCAGGAAAGAGAATGTCCACGGAAATGGGGAGGAAGGTGAATGGCAGAGAGAGCAGAGGAAATGCTCTGCACCGGCAACGTCCCGTCAGGACTCTCAGTTTTCACCTCCAGTTTTCCCAGAGCATCCCTGCCTACTTTCTGCTCCTCAGCACTTCCTTGGGTATGGCTGGCGCTGGGCCATCCACATGAAAAAGCACAATAAAAACAAAATCTTCAGCAGATGCGGCAGCCCAAAGAGGATCTTATATTCAAGACCACAGACTGTAGCTCCAACTCAGCAGATGCAGTAGCGAGGTGCACAGATGTGGAGAGAGACCATAGCCCAACTCGTAAAAAACACTGTAGAAATCATCTGTTTCAGATGGACTTTCTGGGCTCTCACAGGATGTGACAGGCCAGCCCAGAATGCAGCTGTGGGGCTTTCTTTAGGATAAGGATGGTCAGCGCTATGTGATAGAGGAGCTGAGATGTTTGGTTTATTTTTTAAAACTCTACCTATTTCTGGCACTAATACAACTTATTAATATTTCTAGTCTTTTTTTATGTTCTATCTTTCTGGGAAATAAATCCCCTTGGAACCTAATGTGCCCCAATTTTGGCATAAATCAGAAAAAAGAAACTGTTAGATTTTGCTGACAGTCTTTCTTAGTGGAGTGGGCAGAATGTTAGCCTGAGGGTGAAGAAATCACTTCCAGCCTTGAGTCTGTCACACATTAGATGTGTGATTTTGAACAAATTATGTATGTGATTTTAAATAAATGATTTAACCCTTCTGGATCTCAGTTTCCTCAAATCTAACATGAAAGAATTGTATTATTGATGGTTTGCTAAATTTTTGACAATGGTGAACCCTTTGTTCAAAGGAAATCTTACATGGAAAGACCCAAGGCTGATATTTAAAATACTTACCAACCAGCAGTGTGTGGACTCCTCCATTGAGAACACATACCAACCACAGCCCTGTAGTGGAGAACTGAGAGGCCCCTGCCTTGCCTGACATTAACCCTTTAGTTCTGTGATTATAGGGGTGGATCTCAGGGAACAGGGCACATGGATCAGGCAGCAGGATGCACTCAGGGATCGCAGGACACCAACTGTTTACCAACAGTTATGTTCATAGCCCTATTAGTCACAATAGCCAAAACTGGAAACAAACCAAGTACCCATCAAATGCTGAATGGATAAAGAAAATCTGGTGTATTTATATGATGGAATCTTATGTGGCCATATAAGGGAATGAAGTAGTGATAAATGCTATGGCATGATGAACCTTGAAAACATTATGGTAAATAAAAGAAGCCAGACATAAAAGGCCAGATATTGTATGATTCCATTTATATGAAATGTCTAGAACAGGAAAATCCATAGAGACAGAAAGTAAATTAATGGTTGCCAGGGGCTAGGTGGGTGGAAGAGAATGGGGGATAATTCTTAACGTCATGGGATTTCTTTCTGGGATGATGAAAACATTCTGAAATTAGATAGTGTTGATGGTGGCACAACTCTGTAAATAACCACTGAATCATACACTTTAAAAAAAGGTGAATATTATGGTATGTAAATTACAGCTCAATAAAACTTATTTTAAAAGGTATTATGAAAAGCTGTGTGCTCATATATTTTAAAATTTACTAAAATATGTAGGTACCCAAGAAAACACAAAATGCCAATATCAGCACAAGAAAAAGAATAGGAAATTTGAGTTGACTAGTAATCAGAGAGATTAAAACAGGAGTTAATTATCTCTTCTTCCCCAGAAATCCAGGCCAAGATGGTTCTACAGGTAAGTTCTATCAAACTCTTAAGAAACAGTTAATTCTAATCTTAAATAGATTATACCAGAAAACAAAAACAGAGAAAAATCTGTCCCACTAATTTTATGAGATCAGTATTGATTACTAAACCAGATAAAAATAATAGAAGAGAAGGAAATTATAGGCTCATTTCACTTCTGAAAATTAATGTGAAAATCAAAACAAAATTTTAGCTTACCAAATCAGATACTGAATTATAAAAAAATTCATCATGATTAAGTAGTTCATCCAAAACCTGTGAGGATGGTTTAACATCAGAAATTTTATGAATGTAATTTTCCTTGTTAATAGAATAAGCAACAATAAGCAATAAGTTAATGATATCTCAAGCTACCAGAAAACTCATTGATCTATTTATGATTTTTTAAAAACTTGCTTAGAACCTAGAGTAGAGAGAGAGCTGCCTTAATTTAATAAAGGTGATATACAAAACTTTACAGCACGTGTTATACTTAATGGACAAATTTGAGATGCTTTTCCCAGTTATGGGGGCAGGGGAGAGGGGTTGTCTCTGAAGAACCCCCAAAGTTGTCCCCACAGGAACCACTGAGACTAGAGAGCCCTACTTCTAGGTCCCCCCAGTGTCAGACAAGTAAGAACTTTCCTGTCACTTTTTTCCACTCTTTCCCACACTTTGATCCTAGAGGGGTCAGAAACCCTGATTAACAAGGCTGAGGAGGCAGGATCACAGCTCAGGAACTCAAGCTCAGCACGTTGGACCAATTCAGCAGCCGCGGCTCCAGGCCCAAGCTGTGAATGTGCAGAAGCCAAAACTGTGGATGAAGTGTAAAGTTTTCACCGGATTAAAAATATGAATTATTGAGCTGAGACTGCTTTTCTTTTTTTTTTTTTTTTTTTTTGCGGTACACGGGCCTCTCATTGTTGTGGCCTTTCCCGTTGTGGAGCACAGGCTCCGGACGCGCAGGCTCAGCGGCCATGGCTCACGGGCCCAGCCGCTCCGCGGCATGTGGGATCTTCCCGGACCGGGGCACGAACGCGTGTCCCCTGCATCAGCAGGCGGACTCTCAACCACTGCGCCACCAGGGAAGCCCCTGAGACTGCTTTTATTACCTGAGAGGGACCACAAAACTCAAGAGACTTGTCCTAGATTTGATCCAGGAGTAGAGAAGGACTAGTCCCAGAGAATACACTTAAAGAAGTAAAGGGAACCAAAAATAAAGATGCTTTATGATTACATACATTACATACATACATCACCCCCATGCCATGATTATTGGAGGTAATCATTAGATTATTTGTCACCATATTCCTGGGAGGTAGATGTTGTTGTGAGAATAATATTAAACCCACAGAGGGTGAAACCCTAGCTTGTAGAAGTTAAAGGATTTGTACAAATTCACAGAGCAGACAAGTGTCAGAGCTGCAGATTAGGTCTTGGATTTCTGACTCAACAGCCTTACTTGTGAACAGGACATTTAAAACTCCAGACTTGAAGTAGCATCAAATTTCTCCCGCTCCATATCAGGATCTGCTCCATATAGAACTGTCTTTGTAAAATACCTCCTGGTGGACCTCTATTGAATCTCTATTTAAATGACCCCAAGCAAAACATTCCTATCCCACTTTGCATCCTTTCCCCCACCATTCTGTGCCTTCTGTGGCACCAAAAGGAGGGCAGTGTCCTCCCCTCTCAGCCTTCTGCTCTGGCTTGGCCCTGCATCCGAAGACACTCAGCTTCTTATCTGGGGATCCATCAGCCCTGTGCAGACCCAGTGTAAAAGTGCCCTAAACTCCAGGGGATACAAAGCTCTTTTCCAAGGATCACACTGAAGCCCTCTCTCAGCAGGCAGATGCAAAGGAGCGAGACCCCTCCCTCCATTCCAACTCCTACTACAAGATGGCAACAGCTGTAAGAGATTAGATCCCCTTACAAGTCCATGCTCCATCCCTATTCCTGCAACTTGTTTATTATACTCTTCTTATTTTGATCTTGTATCTGGTCAACTTGCTGAATTATCTTATTAGCGCTAGTAGCTTTATTCTCCTCTTGATTATATTAGTTTCCCCAGGAATTTCATATTATCTGCAAATAATGATACTGTTATCTCTTCACTTTCAATCCTCTTACTTTTTTTGTTATTTGTTCATTTCTTACACATTGACCAGGTTCTCCAATATTGTGTAAACCATCAACATTCTTGACAGGTTTCCAACCTTAAAGGAACATCCTCCATGCAGCCTTTCTGTACCCAGGGCCCCCTTCACAGACTGTACATGACCTCTGCAGTCACACAGGGCCCCAGGCTTGGTTTAATGCTTTGCTGTCACCATCTTGAAATCATGAAAATTTTTTAACAAGGGGGTCCACATTTTCATGTTGCATTGGGCACTGCAAATTACCTAGCTGGTCCTGGTGATGGTTATGTAACAAACTCTACAACAGTAAAGAGTCTGCAAAGTACAATTTCTCTTCATGGGTATTGTCTTATCTGGCTAGAAAAGTGTCCTATTGTTGGCATGCCTGAGCTATATTTTCATTCTTGCTAGGTGGAGCTCTGTATAAATAAGTTGTTTTGTCTTCAAAAAAAAAAAAAGTCAGCTTAAGTAAGTTTTAAGTGACTTTGTGGCCGAGCCTAAAACAGAGTAGGGCCATGAGAAATCAGTTGTTCTTCTTATGTCAGAAATCAAGTCATTCCAATTTGGATTATCAGAAGAGGACAACCGAGATGGTGAACATGGAAATCATTACAAGAAACTATTGGTCAGATTCCCTTCTAGAGCCTGAAGACCTCGCTGACATTCACTAAGGGATTAATCATTTTTCCTTTCTCTGGGAAGCAGATGGGCCTAACCCATCCTTAGGGCCATCACACTGGGCTCTGTGTGCCTTTTCCTGTGCCATGTTCATAATATTCCTGTGAAAACTACTCCTGGTGCAGGAATTATGCTCACTTCAGTGAAAGAATGTGGAGAGGCACCAGCCCCTAATTCAATGAGGTATGACAATGTGAGCCCCACAGAAAGGATTGAAAGGGGTCAGAATTACCCCTCTCACTCCCGCCCATAAACTGGTTCCCAGGCCCAGCCTTGGAGCTTGGCTGTAGGTCCTGGACCAGCCCCTCTGGGTCCTGACTTTGTTTTAAGGAGCTGAGACAGCTGGGGGGTTCATGTGTCCTTGGTTGATCAAAGTATTCTCACCTTTGGTGGAGGGCTGGAAGCTGGAGCACTGTCTCCAGTAAGAAATGAGGGAAAATAAAAATCAAACAAAAAACTCTGACCCACCTATAAGATCAATTTAAGGTCTCACCCAAAGAGGGTAGTTATTTCTACATCTGGCAGGTTCTAGAATACAAACGCTGTCCCATTGAGGGGGACTGAGGAAGGGGATATGCTTGTCCAGAAACAAATACTCAGGGGGACATGAAGTTACGAGGGGACTACACAAATCTGTGACCTGCCGAGGGCAGAACCAGGCTAAAGGGGTGCAGTGGTAGCGAGTCGGCTTCAGCTCAATATAGGAAACAACTTTCTACCTGGAGCCTGCCTTAAGCCCAGCTACTCACATAGTACAGCAAAGGAGTTGGAGGCCTTAACATTTTTAAAAATTGAAATATAACAAATATTCAGAAAAGTGCACACGTAAGTGAACAGCTCTTTGCAATTTTACATTCTCCCCACACCTATGTAATTAGCACTGAGATCACTACCAGTTGCCAGCAAGCCCTTTCAGTCAATACTCTCTTCCCAGGGTCGCCAGTATCCCAACTTCTAACAGCATCTACAGGTTTTACCTGTTTTGGACTTTATATAATTGGACTGAGAAATCTGGATGCTTTTTTGTGCCTGGCTTCTTTGGCCCATTACTGCGTTTGTGAGATTCAGCCATATTGTTGCTGGTGGTTGCAGGTGATTTATCCTTAGTATGTGAATCTAGAATTATTTATATGACAAGTCTTCTTGTTTAATGGGCATCTGGGTAGTTTCCAATTTGGGACTATTGCTAAAGAATGCTGCTCTGAATATTTTGGTATGTGTCTTTTGGTGAGCATATACATACTTACTCCTCTTTGGCAGGAGTGGACTTGCTGGGTTGTAGGGTATGTGTTTTAGTCGATACTATCAACAGATGCCAAAGTGTCCGTACCAATCTAAACTCCCACCAGAAGTGTAGGAGAATTTCAAGGTTCTGTCACCCCTGAAATGCTTCTCCCATCTGTCCCATCATAGACGTCTGAAATGTTGCCAGTAGAGGTGTATCCCTAGCAGGGAGAGCCCATGCTCTTCTTACAAGTCACTTATACTGAGTCTCTCACTCAGGAAACTGAGAGATTTTAAGAAGAGTCAAGATCAATGCAGGAAAACATTGTGCACTTAACGGCAGAAAGGAGACTAGGGACAGCAGAAAGATCCATGAGTCTGCCTCCTGTCCCTGCACCTCTGCTGTGGCCCTGAGGTGTCTTTCTGGCCATCAGGTCTATGCCTGGTCTCAGCAGTCATCCTGTGAAAACCACACATTTGACATTTGTCCCAAAGGTTTTGCTCCATCACTGAGCAGAGGCCTAGTCTCCCTCGTTCCCTGGGGAGGAAGAGAGAGCAGCGTTGGTGTCCCCATGCCCCCAGAAGCAGTAGAGTCACCAATCTGTGCAGCCCCTCAGTTCCCTCTGCTTCCCTGACCTGGTCCACAGCCCCATAGCCTGTGCTCCCTTCCCCAACCCCCAAACTGGCCTCCTTCTCTACTTTTCTCCAAAACAGGAATTATTTTGCACGTTTTCTTCCCAAGTCCAAAAATAGGAAAGAGAAGGGGAACAGCTAATCTGGTCCAGCTGCTGATTTTGTTACTTAAAGATTTTTTTTTTTTTTTTTACAGTAATTCTCTCTCTGGTTTTCCCTCACATCTGCACACCCTTCTCCACCCTCCCACCCCCCCATATACAGCCTTTACAAAACCACCCTCCCTAGAGTCCAGGGAATGTTTCTTCCTCAGCTGCCTGTAACTGGTATCCACCTAACTGAGGGGGCTCCTCCTTAGTAGTGCCAAGTGCCCCATGCTGGGGTTTCCACTTCTCGCCTTGTGCACATTCTGATTGAATCACTGCTGCCATCTGTGAGTTACAGCACATCTCACCCCAGGTTGCATCCTAGCCTTCTGGCATCACATTCTTGCTTTCTGAGAAGTCTGGAGGGTAAGCAGATGTGACAAGAACCCCCAAATATACAGCCAAAGTGAGCAGGCAAGCTGTGAAGTAACTCACATTGCTTTGTGAATTACCATATGCTAAACTAAATTCATGCATTCACTCATTTATCCCACCCGCAATTCCTGGGTACCTAACTTAGGGCAACCTTGGTGTGAGATGCTGGGGTGGATGCAGACATGTACCTGCCACATGACTCGCACCGAGGAAGTTTATGCAGGAGGCTGGTAATAAGGGCATTTTAGGACTTAACACACAATGGGACTCTCTGAAAGTGAAAAGCACTTGGGGCACTGGCTTTGATCAAAGTGATTTCAGCGAGATCACCATGGGACTGGAGGCACTCACTCCCCCAGAATTCCCAGGGACCCCTTTTCCAGTGTAGTTCCCTACCTGCAGCCAAATTTGTAAACAGAAAGGATCGGAGGTTTCTGGTCCTAGCAGTGCCTCCCCCAGCTTCTGCAGCAGCCAGCGCAGCCTCACTTTCCATCCCTCCGCTCCTGCTTCCCTCCATGGCAGAGGTAGAGGTGGGGCCACCCCCCACGTTACAGTCTCCAATCTCTGCTCCTTAAGGGATTCCACTGCTAGATTTGTGGCATCTCAAGTCAAATACAGAAATTTGGAGGAGGCTGTATATAGAATCTTTGTCCTCAGATCTTCCAGGGGTCTACAATTTAAAATGCCATGTTTTGTCTAAGAATGTGGATCTTTTTCATGCAATTTTTGAAATTTCTTTTAGGAAGCAGTTATAAAGTCATGCTTGGCTAAGTAGTCCTGAGAAGGAATCATCCTATCCAGATCCAGGTTAGATTTCCCTGGAAAGCCTGTGGAGAGGGATTTTCTTTAAGAAAACAGAGGCAGATTATCTTATTTTTGGCTGAAGAGAATCTAGTGACAGAATTTTTCACATTCTTATTATAGAGACACCCTATGCAGCTTTCTGTTTTCCCCCCGAGTTTCTGCTCCAGGACTGGGAGGAGAAAGGAACTCAGAAAAGGAAATTGCATCTACAGGGAATTACTACGGCAACAAGTATTGGAAGAGGGTAGGTAGTATATGCCTTATTTATCTGTGTATCTTCAACCATCACACCATCAGCACTCAGTTTAATGTTTGTCTGATGAATTCATGAATGGATGAGTGAATAAATGAAAATAGATTATTGTGCTTGGAATAAGAGAAGCAACAAGAAGCATAAATCCCTAAAAAAGTCTATTTTGATGACATCCCCAAAGCAAATGGGGGACAGAAGTGTGTGCCGTAATTCCTTGGGTAGGTCACTGACCTGAGTGTCTCCACATCTGTACAAACTGGTGAGGCTGGCTGGGGCGGAGGCACGTTGGTGCTAGCATGTGGCTCTGGCCTCTTTGTAGCATACACAGCTGGTGATTCTGAGCTTTTATAGGGGAAACCTGTTTTCTTTACCTGCCCAGCATCCATTCCCCCTTCTATTGCTAGGAGCTCATCAATTTTTCTTTGATGGATTCACCTGTCATTCACTCGCAATCCATATGGTTCAGGTGAGACTTACCACACCTCCCATATCCAGTGATGGCCACATGACTTAGATATGTCCAACTGAAGTCACAATGATTGATTTAGAGATGCAAACGTGACCCAGTTGGGCTCAATAAGGGTTAGTTCTAGTACTTTTGCTGGAACTATAGGAGGCATGGCTGTTACCCTGTTGCCATTGCTAGGTTGGGAGAGTGTCAGCCTGATGCTGCTGCTGACCAGATTTGCCACTAAGTGGGAAGAGCCTGACATGAGCTAATAAATTTTCTTTCTGTATTAAGTAGGATTAGGTCGATAGTCTGTCTCTTGCACTGAAAGAGCCATGACTCGGACTTTCTTTCTGTGCTCTGAGGCCTTGAAACCACCCATGGGGTCTTCCGGCCCTTGGTCAGGCATTTTGCCCACTCTCTGCTGTCTATTTTGGCTGATGAGGAGGTACCTGGTTCACAAGTTCGGGTTAGAACATTTTCAGCAAGGCTGCCGCCTTGTGTTTGGGCTTCCTGAAAGATCTCAGCTGAGCCTTTCTTTGTGCTCAGCACACTGTCCTTCCGGACAGTGCATCAGCATTCTGAGAATGCAGCCCACTTTCCCTGGCGGGGTTGAGTTACCAGGTTGGCCTCAGCTGCTCCAGGAGTCAGCGGCTGGACTGCATTGTCATGGGGACCCTTGAGATGGTACCTTCATGCCTGGGTACCTGGCCTGGACCAACACTGTTCAAAGTGTCTGTCCACAAACTATTGGTTACTTGTCCACGATGAGGTAAGAAGCTTGCATTACAATACTTGTCAATGCATTGTTTACTCCATAAAGAAATTCTTGCTACAAAAAATTTTAATAATATAATTGTTTCACATGACTGTACAAGCTCCTTGAGGGCCAGTAATGAAACAGTTCATGAACTGACAGTGGTCTGCAGTGTTGAGTAACACTGGCCTAAACAACCCTCAGTTGCCACAGTCATACAGGACGGTTGGTCTCAAATGCAGTTAAATTCCTAGGTATGATCCCCTTTGACAGGGGAGCCTTGCCATCTTCTGAGAATGATGGATCTACTGGAGTGGTTCTCAGTCTTGGTTGTACATTGGAATCACCTGGGAAACTTGCAAAAGGCGGATTTCACCCCCAGGCACTTTGATTTGATTGGGCAGGGGAGTGGCCTCGGGCATTTGGGAGTTTCGAAGTTCTCCCAGTGATTCTAACGTGCAGCCAAGGTTGAGGACCACAGCTCTAGCTCTAGATTAGTGGTTGCTCAACGTTAATGTGTGTAAGAATCATTTAAAGAGCTTGTGTGAAATGTACTGCTGAGCACCAGTGCCAAAGATTGATTCAGTAGGATCTTGGAAATCGCTTTTTTAAAACAAGTAGCCCAAGAAATTTTGATATAGAGGGACTATAACACTTTGAAGAGCACTGCTTTAGATGATTTTCTGGATAGGTTAGATCCAGGTAGGCTGGAATATGCAAAGATTTGAAGAGAATTTCAGTGGTTGAAATGTTGAAGGCATACCAGGTAAATCTGTTTCCTTTCCTTTCAGAGGATCTCAACTATGTGGAAATGTCACAGCAAAGATGTGGGGAATGAGTAATTAATAGTGTCCAGTGAAATCCAGGAATCAGTGGATAACCTTAATTGTCTTGCAATTTGTCAATGTAATATTATGAATACTCTGCCCGATTTCATGTGGATGTCTCTGCCTCTGAGCTCTCAAACCATCTTTCTCTGCTTTAGCCTAAAAGGAAATGCCGTAACTATAGGTCCAAGACAGCCTAGGCCAGGCTTAGAAGCGGCCAGGTCCAATCACAATGGCACCATGATGGAGTAGGCATTCCCAATTAGACTTTGTACATAAGCAGAGCTATTTTACTAGTTAAATGACATTATAAGGACAAGAGGTGGAAGACATCTTTGATCAGGATGCGGTTGTATATCCCTGCAAAGGTTCCCATCTTGAGCCAGGCTTTGTTCAGTTGGTCTAAGAGGTTGAAAGTCAGAGAGAGAGAAAATCAATCTCAGTGGTGAACACACTGAGGTCAAGATTGTCTTCAAAGACGAAGCACCCACATTCTTTCTATTGATGGAGAGCACCTGGGTCCTAGTAATTCACCTCCTTGGGTTAGTACCTATGTGGTTGTGGGTGGCTGCAAATTCAGGCCCAGAATGAGGATACTGTTCATGTTTAGAGGGACATGGGCCCTGGGGACCAGTCCTGTAAACATTAGCCCACTCCTCTAAAACACCTGAAGTCTGAATACTTGTTCAGGATTCTCAGAAAAGGGAGACTTGTGAACATTAACAAAAGGTCTTTTCAGCGATTTCTGAAATGATTTTCTTAAATGATCTTGAGGTCCTAAGTCAACTAAAACTTAGTTGAGTTAAATTCAATATATAATTTCTTTCTATGGGAAGCTCTTCTTCCTCCTGAAAGCTGGCTATGTATAATTTGGAAGTTCTAATGATTCTGATATCCCATGGATATGTTCTGATTACCCAGGACAAACCCACTTAACTTCTATTGTCCTTGTATAATTATTAAAGGTGTTCTCTTTCTATCAAAAGGGTCCCCAGTTGGGTGACAAATTATATGGTGATTTTTTTTAATTAGTAAATCAATGAATGTAAGTTTTGTCTTTTTTTTTTTTTTAAAGTTTGTAATCACTGAAGTGAGGAATCCATGTTAAGAAATGGAAGTGGGAGAGATATTTGTTTAAAAATAACTATTACAACATTTGAAAAGTTTTCTAAGATGAATTCAGCAGGAATCCAACAATAATTTTAAAAGTCTCTCAGGAAGCTAAGACTTTTTGATGGAAACTATTGACTTTTCTCTGCCTCAATGCCCTTTCACTTGCGGAATCCACACTTGCTCAGGGCCATCAGATAAAATTGTAACTGGATTTTCTTTTTAAAAAAAAAAAAACCAGAGTTGTTTTTGAATCTTACAATGAGCATCCACTACGCTAGCTAAGACAAAAGAGAAGAGACTCAAATCCCTTGTTCCAGGGAGGATCCTCAGGAAATGAGGAGATATAAACAAAATGTTCTGCCATGAAACTACTGTCCCTCGAGCAGTGCCTGATCCAAATAAAATTAAATAAGTAAATAAATAAATAATGTATGTCTTCAGCATTAAGTGGATCAACCAGCAGAGTTGCCAGTGCCCGCCACCCAGCCTCATCTCTCTAGCTCATCGGTGGGCTCAGTTTCCAGCTCATTTCCAGGTCAACCACATCCAACATAGGGAATGATGACTGTGTTGGCAATCTTCCATATCAGTGGTGCTTTAAAATTCTCTCCTCTGGTGCTCTAGGTGCCACTGAGAGGTGAGGAAATGTGGCTGGTCCATCACATCATTATCATCTTCATCATGAATATAGCTTCCACTTATTTGAGTGTCCACCATATGACTAGTACTGTTTCAAACACTCTATGGGAAGGAACTTTTTACAACCTTATGAGGAGATACTATTGTAATCTCCATGTGGCAGATAAAGAAACTGAGGCAGATAGGTTAAGTGCCTTGCCCAAGTTTACACAAGTAGCAAGATGTAGAGCCAGGATTCAAAATGAGGAAATTTGATTCCAGAGCCTGTGTTCCTACCCCCACAGAATTTCTCCTTCTCTTTCTCTACTCCCACTCTAATATGAATGACAATCTGGATGGCAAATAGCTACTTCTCCTGACACGTTTCCCTCTCTGGCTACTTCTCTCCTTCCCTTTACAGCAAAATTCCTCAGATTTCTCAAACTATATGACTGTAGTTGCTATCTCTGATTTCTCTCCTGCCATTCCTTCTTGAATTCCCTCCAATCAGGCACTCACCCCACCACTCCACTAAAATTGTTCCATTAAAGTAAACAATGATCTCTATGTTGATTGATCCAATGGGAATTCTCGGTTTTCATCTTCCTTGATGAGTCAGTAGCGAACAAGTTGTTTACTCCCAGCTCCCAAAACCTCTCTTCATCAGCTGCCAGGGCACCACATTTCCTTACCTCACTGGCCTTTCCTCTTCAGTCTCTAATGCTAGCACCTCCTGATCTCCCTGACATCCCAATATTGGTGTGTCTCTGGGCTCAGTTCCTGGAATTCCTCTCCTGTCTATCTACACTCTTCTTGATGATCTCATTCAATTTTACATGTTTCAATATCTATACTACAGCATTTATATCCCCAACGTATTTTTTTTCTCCGTTGAACTCAAGGCTCTACTATTAACTATATAATCCAAACTTCATATGACTGAAAGTGAGCTCCTGTATGAAGCTCAACAAAAACCCCAATGAAACTTATTTCACCTGCTGCCTTCTCCATCTCACTCATCACCACATCCACTGCCTACCCCCTCATCCAAACCCTCACCATCTCCTGGCTGTATTATTGTAATCGCTTATTAATTAGTCTCATACCCTTTTCAATCTGTTCTCAACATAGCAACCAGAAAGATCCCGTTTAAATGTGAGTCAGATACTCTTCTGCTCAAAATAATGCAAGTCTCTCATTGCACAGAATGTGGCAGATTATATTCTCCAAAGAGAATTTATTCTGCAATTGTATTTCCTATCTCACATGCTCTTCTTATAATATGACTTTAGAGAAATGGGATTTGTTTTCTCTCCCGTGAATCTGGACAGGCTTATGACTATGGCAAAAGCGATAAAAGTAACTTTCAAGGCCAGATGAGCCTTTGAGTCTTCCCAGATTCAAAAGTGTGATAAACAGTGTGGAAACATCACAGAACACAGACAAGCCATCCTCACTATGTCCTGTCCAAATTCCTAACCCACACATGCATCATAAAATGACTATTTTATGATACTAAGTTTTCGGGTGGCTTGTTACACAGCAAAGATAACTAGAACATTGGGTAAAACCAAAGTTCTTGTAATAGCTACAAGGTCTCCCATGATCCGGCTTTGTTATGGCTCTGACCTCATCTCCTACACCCTTCCACTTCCACTCCAGGCATCCTGGCCTGCTTGCTATTTTTTATTACACCAAGCAGGTCCCTGCATCAGAGCCTTTATATTTGTTATTCTTACCGCCTAGAGGTTTCTGCCCCTCCCCCCTGTTATCTTCAGATTTAATCTCTCATCTCCTTCAAGTTTCCTTTTCAGTCTTCCCTGGTGTGACACCCAGGCTCCAGGATGGTGCCAGTGATGGCTGCCTCCTTGCATCATGCTGTGGCTAGTCCCCTCCCGCAATGAATAAGACTGGGTCATGTAACCACTAGGTTACGGCAGAAATGACAGAATGTGGCTTCCAAGGCTAGGTTACAAAACACACTGTGGCTTACATCTTGCGCTCCTGGGTCACTCACTCTGAGGCAAGCCAGTTGCCCCACTGAGAGGAGACACAAGCAGTTCTATGGAGAGGCCCACATGGTAAGGAACTGAGGTCTCTTGCCAAAGCCAGCAAATAACTGACCCTCCTGCCAATAGCCATGACTGTCAGATATCTTGGAAGTGGATTCTTCAGTCCATTCAAGCCTTCAGATGAGTGCATCACAGCTAACATCTTGACTGCAACCTCATTAAAGATTCCAACCCAGAACCTCCCAGCTAAGCTGCTAGTGAATTCATGACTCACAAAAACGGTGAAATAACAAATGTTTGTTGTTTTAAGCCATTAAATTCTGGGATAAATTGTTACTCAGAAAAAGATAACTAAAACAGCTCTGGCTACCCTATTCAACAATATAACCTCTCTCTTCCCAATGTTCTCTATCCCCCTTACCTGCTGTATTTTCTCCACTGTACTTATTACCATCTAATAAACCACATATTTTACTTATCTTAATTACTGACTCCCCTCCTACCCCTCACTATAATGTTAAGCTCTAAGAGGATAGACATTTTTGCCTGTTTTATTCATTGCAAATCTCCAGTACCAGGCATATAGCCAGAACTCAATAAATATGTGTGAAAAGGATAAATCTCACATGCCACTCTGTGATCAATTAGTTATGGCTACCTGAAGCACTGTGTTAATAAAAGGATTGTCTCAACTTAGTAGGAAGAAGGCTGCAATCAATTAGTGATGACTACTGTGGGTGTGAATAGTAGTAGTAGCATCATGTTTGCAATGTATTTGCCTTCCCTGCTCTATCCCTGCATTTTTTTTTTCAGGCACAATTCACACCCAGTTAGCCTGTACCAATGATAACAAAGTTTATGTTTTGTCAAGGGCTTCAGATAAAGAAAATTGCTCTACAATTTAACATTCATAACATTAGGGAAAATATTTCTCTCCTAAGTCTCAATACAAATGCCAATATTCAGTTTGCCTGCTGGATCCTGATTATTTTCTGGGGAGGCAAAGAATAACCTGTTACCATTATCTTTGAACAAACTCTACATAAAACATAGAATATAAACATTAAGAAATGAAAACTATATGATCTACTGTGGGGGAATTTTAAACTTGAAAACTGTCCAACAATGGAATTCAGAGTTTATGTAGGAGTTTGAGAGTAATTTTCAAAATGGGTAAAATATTCATGCAGCGCATGAGAATACCACCAGCTCTGTTATGAATTGGAGGACAGAATGCAACCCTCATGAAAACCAAATCTGCAACATTGCTCATGCACCTAGTGATCCTCTTTTAAAACATTACTCTCCTTTATTCATTCAAAAATATTTTCCAACCTCTTACTGTGTTCTTGATATTGCTTTAGGTAAAGAGAATTTAACAGACAGAGTCTCTGCCTCAAACACTTTACTTTCTCTTCCTCAAGTAGCATAATTTTCTGGCTGGCTCTGCTCACCCCAGTTAGACAGTCAGAACTCAACTGTCCAAGAGATTTCTATGTTTAGCATCAGTTCTTTGTTCCTTATCACATGGGATGCAAGACATTAGTGTAAGAGGACCCATGAAGTTTTTACTCAGCCTGTCCATTTTTAATTAGTTGTCCTCAGATACAGAACGTTTTTTCTTTCATGAAACAAGAGGCAGAATTTGAGTTCCATCTTCTAAGTCCAAGTATCACTTTCACAGGATTCTGGGTATTTTAAAGGTAATGACTGTCCAGGTTCCTCCTGGGGAGACTAGAGAAGTCTGGTGTGGGAAAGGTACCCAGAAGCATAGTGGGCACTAGGTCTGGGCAAGACCCATCAGTTGGACTGAACCTTGTAAGAATCACAGGCATGTGAAGGAGGTCTGGGTAGGGGTGTCGGTAATGCAATGGGTTCAGTTTTCAATTTATTTGCTGTAAGATAACTTTGTAAAATCCAAGATTACAGGCCTGTTAGGTAGTGAGAAATATGGCCAATCAATCAGTCATTCAGCAGTCCATCATTGTATTGGTGACAATTGACGTGCCCGGACTACAGAACAAGATAAAGGGGGCTGAGGATGGAGTTCTAGGGCACATCAACATTTCACATACATGATCTCATTTGACCCTCACCATAACCACTGTGGTAGATAGAATGGAGATTTTTTTAATCTTATTTTATAGATGATAAGAAGCTCTGAGAGATCGGGTTTTGCTCAAGATTTCATGGAGCAAAGTCAAGAATAGGCCTTGTGGGGCACCTTCTGCAACACCACTACTCTGTGGCATGGCCTTCCAGAGAGAAATAATGTATTAATATTAATCAAATTCTGTTGTTTCTGCATTTTTGATGATCACTCCGGCCATTCCGTCCTTATATATGGGAAAGGAAGAAAGGTTGCAACAATTGGATTTCCTTTATATGCTGCAGATGGAACATAGGACTAGAGTCTAAGCATCTTAGATGACTCCCATCACCCTGCCTGCGGCTGATTGCCTTCCATCTCCAAACACATCTCTTTTTTTCCCCACTAAAATCTGAGCCAAAGAAATGTTCTGAAACTCTGATAATTTTTATATTTTTTGTAACACAGTAGTTTAGACAAAGATGAACAGATTTAAGCAAAACAAGCTAAAAGTAATTTCTTCTTTGCAAATGTCAAGCTTCACCTTTGTGTGCCTTGAAATTCTTTGGCAACACACTTAATTCTGGGGAATCTGAGTTTATTAGAGGAAAGTTAGGAGGAAGCAGGCCACCTACCCTCCTCCCAGCCTAGTGTTAGATTTAGCCATGAGTGTGCCTGCACTGACACAGTGATGGTTTGAATCTCTCCCTTGTCTACCTGGAGGGAGGAGTAGGGTGTTTGCTTGGCTCTGTTTTAGAGCAACAACCAAGCAGTGGAGAAGCAGATCTTGAGTTACAGTGCTTTTTGAGAAGAATAGTATGAGCTTATCCCATCCTCCCAACATCTGCTAATAAATCTCCAGGAACATCAAGGGAACAAGATTAGCCTTGGAATGTCCAGTGGGCTGGGTTTTCTTGACCAAGCATTACCCATGGGAGTGTGACTTTAAAAGAAATGTACCTCATGAGCAGAGTAATAAGAACTGCCCCTACCATTATATCAAGTAATTTATCTGGGTACCCTGCTCGGAATGTTACTACACTATCTCACTTAACATTTGCATTATACTAGTAGGAGGTATCATTTCCTCCATTTTACAGATGAAAAAACTGAGTCTCAGAGATATCGTATAACTTGCTAAGGATCACAAAGCCAGTAGGAGGTGGGGGAACGAGTGTCTGACTCCAACATCCAAAGTATGACACCTCCTCCACCCAGGCAGGGACTTTGTCCCTAGGCCCGCAGCCCTTCGGTAGGGAGTTTATTTCAAATCTACCTGGCTGCTTTCTGGGTCACCCTTCCCTCCTGGATGGGACTTACACAGCCCCTGATCACATGGCGGTGCAGTGAGGTTGGAGGGCTAGAAAATATGGAGGCAGGCTTGCCAGATTCAGCTAATAAAAATACAAGACACTCAATTAGGTTTGAATTTCAGGTAAGCAACAAATAATTTCTTTGTGTAAGTATGTCTCAAATATTGCATGGGACATACTTATACTAAAATTCTTGTGCGATTCATTTGAAATTCAAGTTTAACTGGGTGTTCTCTATTGTGTCTGGAAGCGCCAGATGGGAGGGGGCCATTCCAGCCTTCAACCAGCACAGTGATGGGCTCTGCTCTCCTTCCCAGGTTGGTTCTTCAGGCAAACTTCCCTTTCCCAAACTTCCCAAATCTCCAGAGACTCAGCCCGCTTTCCTCTCTTTTAACTGGTGCCCCTGCCCAATCCCAAAGGAAAAGTTACCTAGAGTCCTCATGGTTCCCAGCTTCCTTTTGCTGGTCCTCAAAATAAACATGCATGGGGCTTCCCTGGTGGCGCAGTGCTTGAGAGTCCACCTGCCGATGCAGGGGACACGGGTTCGTGCCCCAGTCCGGGAAGATCCCACATGCCGCAGAGCGGCTGGGCCCGTGAGCCATGGCCGCTGAGCCTGCGCGTCCGGAGCCTGTGCTCCGCAACAGGAGAGGCCACAACAGTGAGAGGCCCGCGTACCGCAAAAAAAAATAAACATGCATGCTCTCGCCTTTCTTTTTATGGGAGTTTCATCTAATCACTACAAGAACATGGAGAGCGGTGGTAACAGGAGTAATAAGCATGGAGAAATCGCAAAGCTCCCCAAATGATTACAAAGATCTCTTGGTGTTTATTCCCTCCTTTCTTGGCAGCAACCCTCACCAACTCCACCCTTCTTTCTAACCTGGTTCTAGAAGTCACCTCAGAGTGGTGCAGGAAGTCCCTCAGCCCCACAGCCTCCAGGCTGTGTCCTTTCATTTGAAGCATGAGGCTCATTCATCAATCATCTGCCTCCTCTACTGCTTAACCTAAAAAGTGCCCAATTGTTCCTTTGTCCCACATCACTGCATTGAATGACACTGTAGCCAGAGGACAGAGGCACCTATTGCACTGACTTGCCTTCATGCCTGAGCATCAGCTGTCTCAGGAAACAAACTTCTTTCTCTCTCTACCTTGCTGAGTCCTTCTCTTTAAATCCGGGGCAACTGCAAATATCTTCTGCCTTTAAACCCCTCATTCTCTATGCACCATCACATGAGCCTGAGACTCCCCGCACAGCCAGTATTACAACTGTTCCACTTCTGTTGATTTCTACTGCTCAGGCTCCTCACATTGCTGCCCAGCTGTCATCTCCGGGCAGCCCACTGGCTGATTCTGGACCACAGATTTGGGGGTGAGGTGTCGGGGGAAGATTGTACAATGTATTAAAAAATTAGCTGACGTTAAGTTTTTCTCATTCTCATGCTTCGGGTTTCTCTTTAAAAATCAAAAGACCCAGTGCCACCAGGCTCTCATTCCTGCACATTCCATGGTGCCTGCACAGCCTAGTTCCCCACCTCCCTCTTCTAGTTTCCTGCCAGGGCCCTGTCAGGATTGACAGCCCGTCCCGCAGCGGAGAATTACAGGCCTTCCTACACGAAAGGCAGACTATGAATGGACTCCTGTTAAACATATTATATAAGAGGCTGAGAACCAGGCAGATTATAGTATTTTTTTAAATGAGTAGTTAAAACAGTTCTACAGGAAGTAATTTATTTTTGCTTATGACTGTATATGCTAATTTGAGGAATATTGAAATATATGCATATGGTTATGTTGATGGTTCTTACAGGTTTAGAATTGATTTAATTTAGTACTATAAACTATATAGACATTGTAAAATTGTCTCATTAAATTTAAAGGAAAAGTTTATTGTTAAATAACTGTAAATCTGCGCATTGAATTTACCTCAAAGTACTTTTAATGTGGTTGCAAATGGACCTACAGTCTACAGAATGCTACAGAATCCAGTGTCTCTTCACTTTTGCCAATATATGAGTAACAGGCAAAAAACATGGACAAACGAACAGAATGTGGAACTTTATTCTCGGTCTGCTAAGACTCAGAAGAAAGGAACACGTTTACTAGCATCTAGATTAAAACACCACAAGTAAAGCTGATACTGGATCTCTTCAATACTCCCAGAAGCAGAAAAACATCTTGTGCTGACTTTTTTTTTTTTTTTTTTTGCGGTACGCGGGCCTCTCACTGTTGTGGCCTCTTCCGTTGCGGAGCTCAGGCTATGGACACGCAGGCTCAGCGGCCATGGCTCACGGGCCCAGCCGCTCCGCGGCACGCAGGACCCTCCCG
The DNA here is from genome assembly GCF_937001465.1 of Orcinus orca. NCBI lineage: Eukaryota > Metazoa > Chordata > Mammalia > Artiodactyla > Delphinidae > Orcinus > Orcinus orca. The sequence continues at coordinate 100,489,960 of NC_064560.1, read as the reverse complement.
GACCGGGGCACGAACCCGTGTTCCCTGCATCTGCAGGAGGACTCTCAACCACTGCGCCACCAGGGAAGCCCCCCCTTGTACGGACTTTTGAGAAAAGTATTGCTTGTCCTCAGACTTCAGGAGCTGAATCAAAATCTGATACTGTTGATCATTTTACCTAAAAAGTTATCCTATTGAATAATTTAAGAAATAAATTTTCTTTCACACATTTGACAACCACTTTGGGAAATAAGGCTCCCTAATATATTTATCACAGAAATATACGCAAAATATTAACATGTCCGTCAAGCAATTATTACATTCATCACATTATAAAGTACAACTTAATGCAGAAAAATTTTTCTTTCTTATTTTTGTCAGAAAAATCAGAGAATTTTCCCCACTTAACCAAATTTGGCCCACATAATTAGAAGGAAATCACAGAACTATGTAGTCACAGATTTAAAAATTTCAAGGTACCTTGGTGCCATGGTGGATGCATTTTAATCTTTTTACATCATCAGAGTTAATTGGAGGAAATGCAGAACAATACTGGCTCACAGAGAGGGAGCTGGAAGCGGGTTGCACCTGGGCAGAACATATGTCTAAATTTTGTCTGAATTTTGCACATGAAGAAACTGAGACCGAAGAGGGGAAATGATCAGGACAGTCTCATGGCTGGTGAGTAGAAGAGTGAGCAGGAGCCTGGGGCAAGGTCTCCTGGTTTAGTATTATTTCCAGCATTGCCTCCTTAGAAAGTGCATGATGACAGTGAGAGTCCTCTATACAAGAAGTCAGGAGGGTGTACTGTACACTTTAAAAGATTTTCATTAAAATGATGAAATACACTATGTTTTTACTTAAAGAAAGAAAAATATGTCCATATATATGACTAGAAGAATATATACCCTGATGCTAACTGTGGTCAATATTAACACTAGAATATAAGCTCCACCAGAGCAGAGAGTTTTGTCTTTTTCCTCACTGCTGTCTCCATGGCACCCACAACAATTTGGGGCATAGTAGATGTTTGACAACTATGGTGGCCATCTCTGCTGGTTAGCCTAGGACAGCCCCATTTATGCCTACTGTCTTGGGGGCTGAGTTTTTAGTGCTCCTTTCCAAAATGTCACCCTAAATATTACTAAATATATAAACATATGTTAGAATAAGTAATTTATGAAGAATGGGATTATGGATTTGTTTTCATTTTCTTCTTTCGGTTTATCTGTATTTTCTAAATTTTGTATAGTGAACATGTATATTTGTGTAATAGGAAAAAAATACTTCTTTAAATTAAAAAAAAACTTGGCTCCATCACATCAGCTGCACTTGTTCAAATATTCAATTATATGAATCATTTCATTTCCTGATAATAGTGTGAATACTGTAATAAGCCTCCAGAACAGAATAAAAACACACACATATGATTTACATATACAATGTTAAAATACTCTGGAACACTAGAGCAAAACTGAAAACTACAATTTTTTAAAATTCAGATCACAGCAGAGTATGGTTTTCAAATTAAGCCATTTCTATTTTAAATATTTGGGAACTGGGCCTCTGTAACTGATAAGAGGTTCTTTAAATGTGTTAATTTGTTTAGGTTCTGAAAAATAATTTTTTGTTAATTTTTCTCCAGGGGTGTTTTGTCTCTATACTGTATTAAAAATGCCCACTCATCTCCATTTGTATGAAAATGTGGGCATTTACAGGGTTAGCCAAAAGGTTCCTTTGGTTTTTAAGCGAAAATAAAAGACACGTTTTTCATTTTTACCAAGAACTTTATTGAACCGTGTATTCACCATTTTGTTCCACTACCTTCTGTCATTTTTCAGGCAACTTCATAATTCCATCTTCCCAACACTTTTTGTCTCTTTGAGCAAAGAACTGTTCCAGGTGCCTTTTACAGTCTTCCAGGGAATTGAAATTTTTTCCATTAATAGAATTTTGTAAGGACTGAAATAAGTGGAAATCCGAAGGTGCAATGTCTGGTGAATACGGCGGATGAATGAGAACTTCCCAGCCAAGCTGTAACAGCTTTCGCCTGGTCATCAAAGAAACATGCGGTCTTGTGTTATCCTGATGGAAGATTATGCATTTTCTGTTGAATAATTCCGGATGCTCTTCATCGAGTGCTGCTTTAAGTTGGTCTAATTGGGAACAGTACTTGTTGGAATTAATCGTTTGGTTTTCCGGAAGGAGCTCATAATAGAAGACTCCCTTCCAGTCCCACCATATACACAACATCACCTTTTCTTTGGATGAAGACCGGCCTATGGTGTGGTGGGTGGTGGTGGTTCATTTCGCTTGCCCCACGGTCTCTTCCATTTCACATTATTGTACAGTATCTGCTTTTCATTGCCCATCACAATTTGTTTTAAAAATGGAACGTTTTTGTTACGTTTCAGTAGAGAATCGCATGTGGAAATACAGTCAAGAAGGTTTTTTTTGCTTAATTTATGTGGAACCCAAACATCAAAGCGATTCACATAACCAAGCTGGTGCAAATGATTTTCAATGCTTGATTTGTGTATTTTGAGTATGTTGGCTACCTCCAGCGTGGTATAACCTTGATTGTTCTCAATTAATGTCTCAATTTGATCGCTATCAACTTCAACTGATCTACCCAACTGTGGAGCATCGTCCAGCAAGAAATCTCCAGCACGAAATTTCGCACACCACTTTTAACACGTTCAGTCAGTCACAGCACCTTCTCCATATGCTGCACAAATCTCTTTTTCTGCGTTTCAACCTTTCTTGAAATAATAAAGTATAATATGTGGAAAATGCTGCTTTTTTTCTTCCATCTTCAATATTAAAATGGCTACACAAAAATTCACCAATTTTGGTACATTTTTTAAAAATGCACAGCTGATATGACAGCTGTCACAATACAATCTAACAAAATTGTTTCAAATGAAGTTAAAGACAACTAAACACTATCAGAACCATCTTATGGAAAAAAGCAAACAAACCCAATATAAAAATGTACTGAATGGTTTTAAGAAAACTATGTTAACTCTCTCTTATTCTATTCAACTGAGAAAATAAATATTTTTTTAAACAATAAAATTCATTGCAGAAATACACTTTAAAATTTGGGTGGGGAATAGGAGAGAAAAAAGGGATGGTGAATGCTGAAGAAAATAAAAGAGGAAAAGAAGAGCCCACCCCACCCCTTTCAAACAGAGAAACTAAATGTAATGGGAGAGTGGGAGCTGCAGGTCTTCCCATAGCAAGAAAGAAACCTCTGAGCACTGATGCCCACAGCACTCCTTCCTTCCTGACACTCCCACCTCCTGGCTTCCAGGGTACTGTATTCTTTGACTCTCCAACTCTTCACACTCGGCTTCTGTCCATTTCAGCAACCCTGGGGCTCAGTCCTTAGTACTCTGCTGTGGTTCCCTTCAAAGGCTCCTCCCTCACCGTGATGTTGGCCTCCCACTATATCAAGAAATTTCCATCTCATCCAGCAACACCCTAAGAGTGCCACATGTTCAGTGGCTTTCAGATTCCTTTCCTTGAGACACTCTGCCATCCCTGAAATATTAACAAACAAGCACCTACTATGTGCAAATCACCGTGGGAATGCATTTTAATTTTTTTACATCATCAGACTTAATTGGAAGAAATGCAGAACAATATTGGCTCACAGAGAGGGAGCTGGAAGTGGATCCCACCTGGGCAGAGCATATGTGCATGGGACCCATTTACTGCTTTCATCACTTGCCTTTGTGGACGGAGCCACATCTGGATCCCATTACAATTATGAAAGGTGCAGGCTTCATGCTTGCTCTAAAGCCCGGCTCTGATTTCACAACCAGCTTGGAGAAGCAGGAGGCAAGTAAATACTTCCTGTTCCATTTGTAATCAACATGCACTTGACATCAATAAACTAGAATAATTACATTATCATTATCATTACCATCATTATTATTGGACACAATTGAGGAGATATTAATAGAGGTTTCTGCAGGATCCCTTTGGGATAGATGGGACTAACATTGGAATAGAGAGTGAAGGGGGTGCCATTTGTCTCTTTCCTTAGCCAAAGAGATGAGACAATTCTTTAAATGCTCTCAAAAGACATGAAGATTTGACCAATAGTAATCGATTGCTTTCATTGTTTCTTCCATACAAAATGACAAGATCCCTAGCCCTTGAACATTTTCTGAAACCCTAGAACATTAGAGGAGGAGGGGTCTTTAAAGATAGGCAAGTCTAGGGCTTCCCTGGTGGCGCAGTGGTTGAGAGTCCGCCTGCCGATGCGGGGGACACGGGTTCGTGCCCCGGTCCGGGAAGATCCCACATGCCGCGGAGCGGCTGGGCCTGTGAGCCATGGCTGCTGAGCCTGCGTGTCCGGAGCCTGTGCTCCGCAACAGGAGAGGCCACAACAGTGAGAGGCCCGTGTACTAAAAAAAAAAAAAAAAAAAAAAAAAAGATAGGCAAGTCTAGCCTTTCTCTCTCTTCCTCTCTTTAATTCATCTTATATTTGCTATCAAGGAAATGGAGGCTAACAAACTTGTCAGCACATTAGTTTGTGGAACTCAAACTGGAACCCTAGCCCTGGCCTATTTCCTTGAGAAGGAGAGTTTAACCAGGGCACCTACGCTCTCAAAGTGCAATTTCCTAACCAGGAATTAGACTTTCCAATGGCTCAAGATTCTTCACTTTGGCCCTTAGGCCTTCTATAGTCCATTATCTAATGTAATATAAATATTTGGAAAATAGCTACTTGGCCTCTCCCCTGAAGACAAAATTGGAAGGAGTGAACTTTACAGCAGATTAGTTCTGCTGTAAACCCTCTGGGTGGTGTGGGTTGTTAGACATTGGCAAGCATTGTGGAGAGATTTTTTTTCCTTTTAAAAAATCTCTATATTGGAGATTTATATATAGTTTATTCTTTTTAGTGGGTGGTTTCCTTATCAACAGATGAAGTCCAAGGGAGTAAGGATGGTGGTGGAGAGAGACAAGCAGATTATTTTGTGTTCTCCATTATTTTGTATATCACACCTATGTTCCTGCTGTGTTTCTGGAATTATTCATTTGAACAGTGAGTAAGTCACCTAGGCAATGAAACTATCGGGTGCATTCTCACAAATATGCATGTGTGTGTGTGTACACACACACACGCACACTACCTCCTTTATCTGCATCTTCATTACGTTTTACTCTATCACCAAAAATGTGCAAAGAGAAAAAAAACCACTCAGGATCTGTACACTCATAGCAGTCTCAGTGCATGGGTGGGAACCACTGGATGGGATCATCCCTGAATGTATCCCTAGCCCTTGGAGTCTCTGATTAATAAATACTGTTGACCCTGAAATTATTTTAATTATGATTTAAAAAACAAAATATAATTAATAAATAGGTATTTACCCACAGGTACCTCCTAAGTCACTGCAGCATTTTAAAAGAAATAAATCATGGGACATATCTTCACAGCAATCACCAATCATGTCAAAGGGACCCTTTTTAAAGGCGGCTTTTCTGTTCAGAAAAAGGGACAAAGGAGCCAGTGTAGAGTGGCTGTTCCAGAGAACTGGCTGGGCCAATGCAGAGAGGTGTCCTCCTCCAAATTTGGCTCTGGCTCATTCCCTTCAATTTGCTCACCTTTCTTGTATGAAATGACCTAATATTCCTCAACATCTTGATGATTTATTGTAAATAAGGGTTATTTATACGAAATCTTCCTGGAGGAATGGCAGGATTATGTAATGGCTTCCCAAGAGGCCCAGCTGAGCATTGCAACGCCCCTTCCTCCAATTCAGGGCAGAAACAAGAAAATAAAACCTCATTTAACTGTTTATTCAACCAAAACAAACCTAACTCCAGGGCTTGCCAAGATTTACAGTGCCAGAGGCAAGGGGGCGAAAAACCAGAAAGGGAAAGGAGGAAAGAGATTCATAAAATGTGGGCAAGCCGGGGAAGAAAACAGCTCACGCGGCATGAGCTTCCTGCCCCCTCAGACCCTGTTTATGAAATCTGAGCTGCTGCACCCCTGGCACATGGAGCCAGAATACAGAACGGATGGAAAATGAGAAAACTTCAAGCCATTTCCTGACTTCTCCAGTGTGTTCTCACCTTTTACCAGTTGGGCCCCAGACGGGACAGGTGCGAACAACGTTTCCCTCACACTGTGTCCCCGTTCCCCAGTCCCTGTTCCTGGGAGTTCAGAGGGGCTGCATGCTGGAAGGGACCTCTAAAGGTCATCCAGTTAATCCTGCTGCCTTCAGACAACACTGCCTCACCATTAAAGACTGCATACTTTGTTTTGAAATATTCCGCAATCTCTGTTGGTCGTCTGTTTCAAGGTTGAACCATTCTATTTCCAAAATGTTTTCTACTTAGAAGTAAGAGAGAAGGGAGAGCTTTATGAAGAACAAACCCTGACTTATATCCTTCCTTCATGCTCTTCTGCCTATTCTCTTTTGCCCTATGTGACAGAAAGGGCAAGTACATTACTTTTATTGCACTGAGACTGGGGGATTAACATGGTTGGTCTGTATCACTGAACCTCTCTGGTTAGAACTCACAGATCACTGATGACTTAGCCCAAGTTCTCTTTACTTCATTACATCCACTGACCTCTAGGAACTTCTTCGGAGAGAGTAAGAGTCTCTGTTTAGCTGAGAAGAGAGACTTGCTGAGAGAGAGCAGAGCTTCAAGAACACCACTCCCTTCTCTGGAGCTTTATACCTGGAGGGGTGAACTTCAGGAGAAGAGCAAGAGAAGGACAACTGGCTGCTTTCCAGAAGGTGGTGGCTTCCTGGAACTCAGTCTAGAATTGTGAAGAAAAGAGGTGTTTGTCACTTGTGGAGGGAAACATTTTGTCACCTTGAAGGACTTGTTCCCAGAGCTCTTTTCTTAGAGTCATTATTCCAATTCTTAGTGGTGTAATTAAAAAGAACCTTAGCACGGCCATCCAGGAGAGAGGTTAGGAGCATGGATACTGAGGCCAGGTTCATGGATTTGAAATGTTTCTGCACCTACCAGCCATGTGAACTTGGGCAAGCTATTCAACCTCTCTATGCTTCAGAGTAAGATGAGAATAATAATAGTGCCTTCCACATAGAGTTGTTGGGGGGATTAAGTTAATTAATACGTGTGAAGCCCTTAGATCAGTGCCTAGTACAAAGTAAATGATTTATTTCATGGATGAAGAAGCTGAATACCAGGTCTTTAAATGACTTCTTGAGGTCCCACTATTTTGGACCAGCATGATTGAAACCACAAACCAGGTCATGTGGTTCTCAGAACAATTCTCTTTCTACCTCATCAAGGTATTGAAAAGCGGATGGAAGGTTAAACTGCAGAAACAGTGAGTGTAGGGAACAAGTTCCAAAATATTAGTTGTGAAGGGATGCAAATTCCCGCTGTGGTGAAAAGATGTCCAAGAACCAAGAGAGGCTCTTTATTTAATTTTAAGATAGAAGATACCTGTCTGTGTTGATGGGGTAAGAAGGTGGTGACAGTGAAGAGGGTGAGGTTGAATAAATAGGAGGAAATTTTAAAAAGAGGAAATAATAAAGCAAGAACCTGGAGAAGATAGGAGGATGTGTGGTACACAACTCAAGTGGAGAAATTAACCTTGAATGTCAGAAGAACACTGCCTCCTCTGAGACAGAGGGAAAGAGGTGAAGGTGGTGGTGGATGCAGAGAGATCCTAGGTGGAAGTACAGACAGACTACCTGACAGCAGGGGTCAAAGTCACCTGCTGAGCGAGAGGGACAGGGCTTAGTATGAAGTTTGAGGAAGGCAGTAGGAATTTTTAGTGGCCACTGTGGGAGTGGGAAAGAGCATTACTAGGGGATGAGAAGTTTTGCAGAGCAGAGGGGAAGGCAATAAATGAGAAGTGACTTCCAGCCAAGGCCATGGGACTTTTTTTCTAGCATCTCTCAGAAGCTCAGGTTCAGGAACGGGAATCCAGGCCGACTGGGAAAACCCAGAGTTGGAGGTTTGCAGGAAGCTGTGTAGAAGGATGAGGTACAGAAGTTGAAGTTGCTGGTAATAAGGATCTTGACTGAGGGGAGAAAGAAATAGAGCCAGGAAGAGACCGAATGATGGGGAGAAATGCAGAAAATCAGGAAGCCAGGTGCCAAGAACAAGTTGAAGAGTTGAAGGCCTGGAAGTGAGGATGCTGGGGTCAGACACTGAGACACAGGTTCGAGACTTTAGAGGTGGAGCAGTTCTAGGAGATGACCAAGTCTTCAGGATGGCCTTAGAAGTGGCTAGCTAGAGAGGAGCATAGTATGAGACCAAAGAATCACAGCCTATTCTTTGGGTAGGGAAACTGGGGCCCCTGCTCAGATCCCCACTTGGTGGTGGTGGAACACATGATGTCCTGACCCTTTATTCGTCTTTTCTGACCATAATTAAAACTCAAAATTTCTATCATGAATGTTACCCTGAAGGTCCTATGAAATAAGCTGACAGTTAACACAGCCACTGCAAGTACTATATTCCTGGATTAGCTCTGCCTGGGGCATTGACCCAGGCCCCATCCAGCCATACTAGATAGAGCATTTTCCATCCAACTCCATTTTCTGACAGAAGCACTGACAAAGTTTCTTTGCCTTGCCAAACTTTAATCAGGCTCCTGAACCTTCTCCCAGGTCCATCTGTGCACTTTCTTGTAAAATCCAGTAAGAACTGTGGTAAGTCAATAACCAGAACTGCTCACACTCTACATCTGATCAGGTTCCATATCCTCCACCCTCCCCCAAGTGTCTGACCGCCCTGGCCGGTCTTCAGCAAGAATCCTGTTAGGTCAGTTTAGTAAGAATCCCCCTTACCCCTGATATTTCCTCTTAGTAATTTTCCATCCAGAGACTCCCACCCTGTTCCTTGGCTATAAATTCCCACTTGCCTATGCAATATTCAGAATTGAGGCCAGTTCTAGTCTGAGGTCACTCATACCCTATTGCAATAGTCCTGAATAAAATCTGTTTTTACCACTTTAATTACTGTCAAGCTCTGGTTTTTCTTTGACAGCACTAAGCGATTTTGAGGAATCTTCTCGATGTCAATCTTGAAAGCTTAGATATGTGAATTAAACAGTCTTAGCATCTCCTAATGTCTATTACCTATAAATTAATGTCAAATTTCTGGAACCCAATTATGTTTTCGGCATGTACCACATCCTGGGATAGTGTGTCACATAAATTTATCATCCATTCATAAAGTAATAGTTGCTTACTTGCCCTGAATTTGTCCTTCTCAAGCATCAAAAGATAAAGTGTGTGGATTCTCCTACTTTATGATTCTAGAGACTGTTTTTCCCCAGCCTTCACCCTTTGTAGGACTGAGTTCTAATCTATTTGTCTGTTCATATCCAGTCCCACTCCCTTCATCATATGTCCTTCTCTGAGAGTCTTATTTGTCAGGATAGTGATGACTATTTGATTAGCTTTACAGCTTTCAAAGCACTGTCTCATAACTCATCTTATTTGAGCCCCACTGTTATCCTAAGAGTAAGGAAGAACATCCTTCCCATCACAAAGATCAGAGAGGGGTTGACTTGCCCAAGGACACACTTGACTTATGACTCCATATTCTGGGCTTTTTCCATACCAGAAGCACTAAGGAGCATGACTTTTCAGGTTCTAGGTTCAAATCTTCACCTGTCACTTTCTATGAACTTGGACAAATTATGTAATTTCTACAAGTCTGAATATCTTCATAATTAAAACCAGGATAGATGTCCTTATCCTGAAAGGCTGTTAAGTGGAATAAATGAGATAATATCTATGAGTGCTCAGTCTATCATAACCACAATTCCAAATCTTTTATGTTGTTCTTGAGAATAAAATTCCTGGTCCTTTTCCTGAATCATAACAGAGACCTTGACATTTATAATTTATAATTAGAGTTTGGAAAATTCTTCTGTTATTGCACTACTTAATACTTTGCTGAACTTAAGTTGGTGTTTGCTCACATGTCATTGAAACAGCCCCACAACAGCAGAATATACATTCTTTCTAAGTGCACGTGGAACATTTACCAAGATAGACTATATTCTGGGCCATGAATCAAGTTTCACTACATTTTAAAGGATTAAAGTCATACAAAGTTTATCCACCGACCACAATGAAATTAATGAGAAATAGCAAATAGATATTTGGAAAATCCCCAAGTATTTAGAAGCTAAATAACAAACTTCTGAATAATACATAGGTCCACAGATCAAAGAAGAAATTAAAAGAGAAATTGGAAAGCATTTTGAACCAAATAACAATGAAAGTATAACATATCAAACTTCATGGGATATAGCTCAATCAATGCTTACAGGACAATTTGTATGCTAATATTATAAGCTGAATGCATATACTATTAGAAAATACGATCTCAAACAAATGATCTAAACTATTAAGAAGCTAAAAGAGGAAACAAATAATAATAAAGAGCAGAAATCAATTAAATAGAAAAGAGAAAAAACATAGAGAAAAATCAATAAAACAAAAACTGGTTCCTTAAGAAGATCAATGAAATTAATAAACATTTACCCAGATTGAAAATTTAAAAATTATAACACAATATAAGGAATGAAGAAATTAAGAATAATAGGAATGAAGGAGGCCTCATCACTACAGGTATAAAAGACATTAAAAGGATAAGAAGATAAACTGAACAAACTCACACCAATATACTTGACAACTCTGATGAAATGGACAAATTCCTTGAAGAACACAAACAACTAAAGTTCACTCAAGAAGTACAGAACTTGAAAATCCCTATACATATGTTAGACAGAATCTGAAGTTATAAACTTTTCCATCACAGAAACAAACAAATATGTCAAGTCTCAAATGGATTTATTGCTGAATTCTACTAAATATTTAAGGATGAAATAATACAAATTCTATATATGTTTTTCAAGAAAATTGAAGAGGAGGGAATATTTTCCAATTTAATCTATTAGACCAGCATTCTTCTGATGTGAAAACTAGATAAAGACATTATAAAATTATAGACTAAACTCATAAACACAGACGTAAAACCCTTAACAAAACTTTAACAGATCAAATCCAAGAAAAAAAAGATAATGTATCATGAAAAAAATGAGGTTTATTCCAAAAATGCAAGATAGGTCTAAAATTCAAAAATCAATGTAATTAACTATATTAACAGAGTAAAAAAGAAAAATGATATGATCATCTCAAAAGATGAAAAAAAGACAAAATAAAATATCCATTTATGATTAAAAAAAAAAAACTACCAGGAAACTAGGAATAGAAGGTAACTTCTTTCACCTGATGAAGGCCATCTATGGAAAAACTGACAGCTAACATCTTAATGGTAAAAAATGCTTTCCCCCTAAGATTAGGAACAAGGCACATATATCTGCTTCTAATACCTCATTCAAATTGTCCTGGAGATGTAATAAGGCAAGGAAATAAATGAAAGGCATCAGATATAAAGCTGTCTTTAAGATGACATAATCATTTATTTAGAAAATGCTAAGAAAATTTTAAAAGCCAGAAGAGCTAATAAATGAGTTTTACAATAGTATAAAAAACATGAAATATTTAGGTATAAATCTTTCAAAATATGTGTAAAAGTCTGTATTACAAACATGCAAAAAAAGCTATAAAACATACCAAAAAAAAAGAACTACAAAGTACTGATGAAAGAAATCAAAGAAGATCTAAATAAATGGAGAGATGGAAATACCATGTTCATGGATTAGATGTTAATTCACTACAGAGAAATCTATAGGTTCAATACAATTCTACTCAAAATCTATCTCAATAAAAAAACTTTTGTGAAAATCTAGTTCACAAAAAAAGTTCATTAAAAATTTTTATGGAAAGTCTAAGGTACAATTTCTAAAAAGAAGAACAAAGTTGGATATTCACACTACCTGATTTCAAGACTTTCCATAAAGATACAATAATCCATATAGTATGATACTGATGCAAGAATAGACATAGACCAATGGAACAGAATAGAGAAACCATAAATAGACCCACACATTACAGCAATTGATTTTTGTCAAAAGTGCAAAGGCGGGACTTCCCTAGTGATGCAGTGGTTAAGAATCTGCCTGCCAGTGCAGGGGACACAGGTTTGATCCCTGGTCTGGGAAGATCCCACATGCCGTGGAACAACTGAGCCCGTGAGCCACAACTACTGAGACTGTACTCTAGAGCCCATGAGCCACAACTATGGAGCCTATGAGCCACAACTACTGAAGCCTGTGCACCTAGAGCCCGTGCTCTGCAACAAGAGAAGCCACCACAATGAGAAGCCCACGCACTGCAACGAAGAGGAGCCCCCACTCACCACAACTAGAGAAAGCCCACGCGCAACAACGAAGACCCAAAGCAGCCAAAAATAAATAAATAAATGTCTTTAAAAAAAAGGTGCAAAGGCAATTTAATGTTTTCAACAAAGGCAATTTCATGAAAAAATAAGGCAATTGAATGTTTTCAACAAATAGTACTGGACCAAAAAGATAGCCACATGGAAAAAAACTAAGCTAAAAACTCATACCTTTTAAAAGATAAAAAAATTAACTCAAAATTGATAAGACATAAATGTAACACTTAAAACTATAAAACTTTTAGAAGAAAATCTTTCCTAACTTTAATTTCCTCAAAACATAAGCAATAGCACGATTTACCTAAGAAAAAAACTGATACATTGAAAGACAGTGTCAGGAGAATGAAAATACAAGTCATGAATTGGGAGAAAATATTTGCAAATTGCATATCTGATAAAGCACTTGAATCCACATATATAAAGAACTCTTAAAAGTTAGTAAGAAAAGAAACAAAATAAAGGTTTAATCAGACACTTCACTAACAAAGAAATACAGGTGACAATAAGCACATTAAAAAAGATGCTCAGGCTTCCCTGGTGGCGCAGTGGTTGAGAGTCCGCCTGCTGATGCAGGGGACATGGGTTCGTGCCCGGGTCTGGGAGGATCCCACATGCCGCGGAGCGGCTGGGCCCGTGAGCCATGGCCGCTGAGCCTGCGCATCCGGAGCCTGTGCTCCGCAACAGGAGAGGCCACAACAGTGAGACGCCCACGTACCGCAAAAAAAAAAAAAAAGATGCTCAACATCATAAATCACTTTGGAAAATATTAATTAAAACAACAATGTGATACAATTACTCACATGTTAAGAAGACAAACAACAAAAAACCCCTTAAGTACCAAGCCTGAAATTCTCATACATTTCTCATAGGAATGCAAAATGGTATTGCCACTTTGAAAAACAGTTCAGCTATTTCTTTTAATGTTAAACATACACTTATGTTACCTAGTAATCTGGGTATTTAAATATCCTAGATATTTACCCAAGTGAAGTGATAGCTAATGTTCATACAATAACCTGTACACAAATATTTACAGCCACTGTATATATAATTGGCAAAAACTGGAACCAAATGTCCTTCAACTGGTGAATGGGTAAACAAACTGTGGTACACCCATACATAGGAACACTACTCAGCAATAAAAAGGAATAAGCTACTAATGCACACAAACATGGATCTCAGATGCATCAAGCTTAGCCAGACTCAAATGCTACATATTGTATTATTCCATTTATAAGGCATTCTTACAAAGGCAAACTATAAGGACAGGGAACAGACCAGTGGTTGCCAGGAATTGGAGTGGGAGATGTTGACTACAACAGGAAATGGAGGGTTTTGTGGGGACTGGTTGATGGAACTGTTCTATATTTAAATTGTGGTGGTAGTTATCCAACTGTATTTACTTATCAAAACTTATAGAACTGTATACCAAAGAGAGTTAACTTATTATATGTGTATGTATATTATACCTTATTTTTAAAATAAAAAGAAAAAACCAATAAGATTCAGAGGTCAAGCTGACCAAGATCCATAATTAGTGAGTGGTGAAATTGGGATCTGAATCCAGTTCTGACTCCAAAGCTTGTGTTCATATCAACCATGGCAGAGACAGTGGCAGTCACGTACCCGATTTCTCAATCTTTCTTCTGTAATGATAGCTAAGGAGACTATGTGTATTCCACATGATCCACCACAAAACAATGGAACTTCCATGACTATCTGAAATATAAACTTTTGCATGTTAACCCATAGATGGTGGGGCTGTTTGTTACTACAGCATAAAGTATCCTGTTCTAACTGATACAACCACTATGTTACACTCCCCAGTAGCTTTCTTTTGTAAGACCTGAGGGTCTGTGTAAGAATGTTAGGTTATAACCCTGGAACAACAGAGAGGAGAAAGTTGTTGAGGGTCTTGAATCCAAAATGTAGAAGTATAGACTCTATTGAGTAGGTGACTGGGTCTCCCACATAGCTGACATCCTGGATTCAGTCTTAAAGAACTATGAAAGAGCAGTGGCCTGGCTGCAGAGCTCTGCTGACTCTGTGACTTGCACCTCTATGGCTCTGCCCAGGAGCCATTTTCCTGGGTATTAAAAAGCTATGGCTCTCACTGGCAATCTCTCCAAAGGCTGAACCCCTTGGGCACCAAGAGCATCCAGAGCCTTCCTGTTTGGGATCTAGTGCCCTGGCTGGCTCCTGCACTTACAGGCAATGTTTTCCTGTTCACGTTGCAATGTTCTGTGGAAAATGTGAAGCAGAAATTGTTGTGATAAGCCCGGAGCTGAGGGGCCTCTGGGGAGCAGCCCTAGTGAGCTGGGTCACCTCATTTTGTGAGGGCCAGCCCTGGGGGAGGCTCCACAGACTTAATTAAAGCCAGCAGGAGCCTGTTTGAAGCAAGAAGAGCAAAAGAGTGAGGGCAGCAAAGAGCAAGCTAAGCCAAACCCACCTCGTCCTGCTAGAAACCAACCTGGGAGCCCCATAGGCTGGAGCCCAGGTTAATACCAAGGCACAGGATGTGTGACGGGCAGCACAAGGAGTGTTGTGAGCACCAGGGGGCAGGAGAGAGGGCTGGAGCAGGAAGGCAAGGTGGCTGACCTGAGGAGGCTGGGGGAAGATCACAGCTCTTTTTATAGAAACTGGTTCCCAGGGCTGAGCTGCTGGTGATCACCAGAGTAACCAGCTGGGGTATGGGGGTCGGAGGACACAGGAATCCCAAACAAAAGTGCTCATCAAAGTTTCAGGGAAATATTTTAAAGCCAGATCCTGCTGCCATACCTTCTTCTGGAAGGTGTGCTCACCTGCCCCAGCCCAGAGAAACCTCTTCCTCCTATGGAGGGTCTCCTTTTCTGCTGTTTATGGACCCCTGCGTGAATAAGTGTGGGCAGCAGGGGCTCCGGCTTCTATCCCTGTGTATCCCTAACCATAGCTGCTCTGGCCCCATCTACAGACCTGGCAGGGGCTGCCTCTGGCTTCCAGGGCTACCAGACCCATACCATGCTTTGGGCTGGAGAGAAATGGACTTCTTTTTTCCTTCTACAGCCATGTGGGCTCTGGGAATGCTTTTGAGAGGACTTGACTTCTAGACCAGATAATAAAGAGTGGACAACAAGCCTGAATATGAATTTGTACATTTACATAGCACTTTAGAGTTTGCAAAGCCCTTTCACATATCTTGTCTCATTTTCCCCCTGATTAATTGTGAGATCCTTAGAGCAGGAATTCTTATTCCCATGTTACAGATGAGGGAATAGAGACCCAGGAAAAATTAAATAACTCACCAGTCAGAGGGACAGACTCAAGAGCCTTTCCTATGGCTTAAACCAGGAAAGTTTTGGGGGTTTTTTTCTGTCATATATGAGACATTGGTAAAAGATTTCTCTTGCTAAAAAAAAAATAAAATAAATAGCTATAAAAATTTGAAGATCAATACTCTGTTTTTTCCAATGAGGAAACAGAGACCCAAAGAGGTATAATGATTTTCCCAAGTACATGCTAAGTAAGGGTCCAAGGTGAGGCCAGAACCCATTTCTCCTGCTTCCAGGTCAGTTCCCTTTTTTTTTTTAAACCCATATTATGGTTCCCTTTTTTTTTTTAAAACCATATTATGGTTCTGGGCCAGAATTATGCAGTGTGTCTTTACTCTCTCCTAAAGTTTTCTTGCCAGGGTCCAGACAGACTATCAGAATTAAGGGCAGAAAGGAGCCTTAGTCCCTATCTGAGGAAAGGGGTGTTACACTTCACCAACGAGGACACCAAGGCCAGGCAGAGGTGACTTTTCCCACATCATACAGTAAGTTAGAGGCAGAAACGGGACGAACCCAGAGCCCCTGGGTCTCCAGGACCATGTTCTTCCACTATCTCCCCAGGTTGCCCTGACTTCCTACCTCAAGAAATTCCTGACTCTTTCCTCACTGATATCCAATTACCTCCTAGCTTCTCAGAACCAGGTGAGGGCTCTTTCCAACCCGCTCCACTCTTGATAGCAGTGATTTTCCCTCTCCATCCCTGCCCTAGCACTGGGTGCAAGATAACGTATTTAAGGCCATCTGTGACCAAGAGGGAAAGAGTCATAACCTACTGCAGAGTAGAAATGGTGGAGGTGAAGGAGGGACGTGTCCTTCTGTCCAGTTCCCTAATTCTGTAAAACTTTTCATGCCTTCTCCCTTGACAGCCCTTAATGTCACCATACTGCTGGCACAGGACTTCAAAGCAGCCTCCATGGGGGAGCTTCAGATCACCATTAAGGGAGAGTGGTGGTGGGTTCATACTCTCCTCCTGCCTTAGACACATCTGACTCCCATCTCCAGCCCACCCTGTCTCTGAGGTGCTCATGCAGCTTTGCATTCCCAACACATACACACAGCACCAGGAACAATGCCACACCAGCTATTTGTTTAATATTTATTATATATTACTCTAATATGTTATTGTATTTATTAATACATTATATTTATTGATACATTTGTTATATTTATATTATAGAATATTTATGTATTATAAATATATATTTATTAATACAGTATTATGTGAATCAATATTATATATAATACATAATGTATAGTAATATATATAATATACTGTCATATTATATGTTATATATAATACATGGTATTAACATATATAATATATAACATAAAATGTTATTTACTGCTAATTGATTCATTAATAATTAATACATCCCTGTATACTCATGCAGGACTAAACCCTAAGGGAGACAGAGAAGGATCCTGAGCAATATATTTCATTAGTTACAAGAGTGAGAACTAAATCCCAAACGTAGTTCCCCAGATGCTTTTCATATACCTTTGCATTACCTTTAAAGACTCCTTAGGACCCCCGTTCTCATTCGTTTCCATCTCCTGAACTCCTAGTTTTCTAAGACTGAATTGTACTAGCTTCACTGATGCTTCTGACATGCTCTAAAATTACTAAATGGTTATCAACAGGATGCTGTGTTCTGGCCAAACCAAACAGATGCCTGTTTGCTGGTCTGGGGTTAGCTGGAAACATGCAATCTTTGAGTCCTGCAAGATTCTAGATTTGGAAAATGCCCACAAGTGTCTGAGGGTGGGGAGGATGGATCCGTGGTGGTTTCTGCCCCTCGTGTCACCCCTTTCACGCGACTCAGTTTACTCATCTGCAACAGGATTGAGAGAGGCTGCTGGAGCAATTATCCCTCACAATGGGGCTGTGAGAAACAATTAAAGAAACATTGCCATGTGTCTGAATGAACAAATTCATATGAAAAACCACTTGAATGGGTCCCTGGGGAACAACAAACAGATTTTACAAGTTCACAGTTACTTAGCTAAGATCAGGTGATGATATTTTATTTGAGAAAAAAGAAAACCTTATGTGCTAGCAGAGATGCCCATGCTTGGGCTGAGTGAGGGCCATCTGGGAGGAGGGAAGGGGGTTGCCTGGTTCGGGGGCCTGGGAGGAATATTCACCGTTTCCGGTCACATGCTAGTGGAGTCTTCCCCATCGCTTGGGTGCTGCCATCCACCTGCCTGGATGCCTGGCTTTCCCTGACATCCCCTTCCATGGCAGGCTTTCAGCTTTATGTCTTCTTCCTGGGTTTTCATTTTCTCAGCTTTTGTCTTGTTTTAGAAAATAATCAGATGAAAATGCCCCCCAAAAGCTCAATATTTAGCTGAGACGTATGGTAGGAACTGGTTAAAAGCATCTGTCTTCTTTACCTCCCATTTTCCATATTCTTCAGGAATAAGAGGGTCACATATCCTATTTGGCAAATCTATTTTTTATTTCTTCTCTTTTTTTCATGTTTATGTATTTTTTTTCTCTTTCTTTTCCTTCCTTTGCCTCTTTTCTTCTCTCTCTCCCTTTTTTTTTTTTTAAAAAATGAGTTCCAGGATTCTTAGTTCACCATGTAGCTGTAGATGTCTGTGAGGTGGCATGAGTGGCTTTATCAGGCCCAGCAGTTCAGAGGGAAATACTCATGATGCTTTGTCTCAAAACTCACACAGACTGCTCTGCTCTAGAACTGAAATATCATACCTTTATGCCTTTGGGAAACCTAAGGGGCCTTCTGGGCCCCAGTTCCCACACGGAGTAACAGCAGCTATGAGTCTGGGAGGATGGAGAGAAGCAAATCTACTCCCACAGCCTCACCCATACTGCGGTCCAGCTCCTCCTCCTTTGAGGTTGTTCAGTCCCAAGGGAAATTAGCTGAGGGTAGAAGACCCAAGGCAGGGCTGGCTATACAGTTACCACTGTATTTTTCTGGCTCATCACACAATTTCTCTGGGTCTTGCTTTATTTATAAATAAACAGGAGAGGCTTGTACTAAATCAGTGGATTTCAAAATTTTACCTCTTTTCTTTTTCTCAAAATCTTGCATAGGACCTCATTATAGGAAACAGGTAAAAGTGGGGCTACCCTGATTGAACGTGGATGGGAGGGCTTGGGCACTGAATTCAGGGTCCAGGCTGGGGGCCAGCGGAGGAGATGCCCACTGTGGATCCTTCCAGTCCCAGTACTTGATGATACTTGGGCCATTGCCCCTGACTCCAACTGATGATGCAGGAGAGAAGTAAGGAACCATAGTATCACCTTCTCTCCCTGGTGTCCCAGCATCCCTGCCTGCCTTCCCTAGTCCACAATGACTGGGTGAAAACAGGATCCTTTGGTTGTGGCCTGACATTAGGGAAAAATGTCCAGGCCCCTCCCCACCCCCTCTCCCACCCCCCCACGGCCCACTGCTGCCTTCTTCCTCAGCCTCCCAGTTGCCGAGGCCCTGGCAGATGTGAAAGCTGACCTGGGACCTGGGACAAGGCCTTGGGGGGGGGAGCTGGTGACTTCACAGAGGAGGAGATCAAAGGAGGCTGAGCTCATCTGACCCAGGCCGCAGAGTCAGGGCCAGGGATAGCTGTGAGAACAGAGGGAGGACACGGGAGCCCTCCAGGCAGGCAGGAAGGAGGCTCCTGATACTTCTCCGACGTCCAGGTGGTACCTGCTTTCCCTCACAGCCATTTCTTTTTTTTTAACTTTTTATTTTGTATTGGAGATATGTATGGCTGAATTGCTTTGCTGTGCACCTGAAACTGTCACAACATTGTTAATTGGCTATGCCCTCATGGCCATTTTGTGGCAGACAGTTGGAGAGTGTGTGTCGGGGGGCGGGGGTGGTCAGGAGAATTTCTGGTTGTTTTGTTCCTTTTAACTAATTCCTCATCCTTTACTTCTCTCCCACCTCTTCAGATTTTATAGGAATTTTTGGCTATTCAACACACCCTCTTTCCTGTCAGACGATATTTCATTTCTCACATTCCACCCCGGGGCCTAGGTTAGCACAGCCCGGCTGCCCCAGTTAACCTAGGTGAGATATTAAACCCCACCCACCCCGGGAGTCACCCATCATCATCCCTGAGCCGCGGGTCCGCTCTGTAGTGAAAGGGAGGTGATAACAGTTCTCATGGTATTTTCAATTAAAAATTCCTGAAATGTTTCCAACATCAGCCAGCCAGAAAGGAGGGTGATAGAGAACAAATGGTGACAAGGAGAGAAAGAGAGAGAAGGAGAATGAGGGGGCAGAGGGTGGGGGAGGGGAACAAATATGTGAGGGGCCGGGAGTCAGCAAGGGAGCCAAGGAGGACTAGACCAGAAAAACGGAGGCAGGAAAGAAGACGAAGGGCCCAGATCAAGCTGCCAAAGTAGAACGGGAGGCCTAAGAAAGAAGCAGAACCTGCATGTGGAAAAACTGAAACCACCAAAAGATAAAGTGCTTTGGCTACAAGTCCAGAAACTGCAACCACGGTAGCTGGCACTTTGTTGGCATTCGTTAGCCAAGTTTTATGTAATGTTCTTCCTTTGTTATTATTTTTTTACCATGTCCTATATTATGTTAACCAGGGGCCCCATCCCAAAAATGTGCCTGAGGCCACAGGAAAGGGAGCTACAGAGATCTAAACCTTTTCGGGAACAAGGACCCAAGGACATCCCCAAGTCTTTGGTTGTCTTTTGAGAAGTTACAGAGAACTCAGCCCTGCCTGACATCCAAGGCAGGTACTTGGCAAACTCATGTCGTTGAAACCGATGTGGTCCCCCATCCTGTTGGGGAGGGAGAGCCACAGACAAAGATAAATATGAGAGAGATGGGGAAAGGCCGTCATGTAACATTTCCAAACACACCACTTCAGAGAGTGTGCGGAGGAGGAAATGAGAACCGGTCATCTCAAAAGCAAAAAAGCAAAGTAAAAGCCCCACAGGCACCCAATCCACACAATCCTCCTATGCAGAGGGGAGTCACTAGATCTACGGGAACCGCCAACCCCAGGAATGCTCGAGAATCCTCTTGAGGAAACAGCCTCACTGTGGTTTTCTGAAGAGTGTGAATCCCCCTCCAGTGTCCCCCAGTCCAGGCAACGGTGCCACCCACAATCCAGTTGGCGCATATCAGAAACCCTGTCCCAGTCTACCTGGACTCCTCCCCCTCCCCCTCCATTATTATCCATCCCCACATCCTCGAAATTGTAAACATGGCTCAGGCCACCATCCCATCTCACCTGGGGTAGCTTCCCAATGGCCTCCCTGCAGCTGTGCTTGCTCCCTCTAATCCACTGTCCACCCTGTAGCCGGATGATCTAAAAAAAATGCTACTCTCATGGTAGCTTGCTTATAGCTTCTCACTGCCCTCGAATCAAGTCCAAGAGATTGAGCCCGGGCTACAACATCTGCTGGGATTGGTCTCTGCTATCTCTCTAGCTCCATGCTACAACTCTCCCCCTCTCCACTGCTGGACCCCCTGGCCTTCTTCCAGTCCTGTGAATGCACAAATTTCTTTTCTGTCACATGGCTTTAGCATCTGTAATCTGTATGTCAGGGTCTCTTCTTTCTGTGGTACAGGCATTATCCCTTAGAACCTGCTGAGGGAAGGGAAATATCAACAGAAGGGGGCCATATAGTCTCCCTGGCTTCCAGGGTCCTCTGCTGGTCTGTACTCTCTGCCCCTTTAGTAATTGCAGGATGTAACACAAAGTCCTTGGAAAACCCCAAGTAGCTCCCCCGTCTCCTTACCTCCAACACCACCATGTCTGTTCCCACTGACAGACTACATAGTAACTCCAAATTAGTCATTAGTAGTTGTTTTCCTGAAGGTTTAAAAGAGCATCCCTAAATGTACCCAGTGGAAGAACAGGGAGTTCTCACTTAGGCTAACTTGTCCCTTGGGCTGAAGTGAGGGTGTAAAGCCTCACATTAGTCTTTGAATAGACAATGGCCCTATTTCTCCACCCTTGCTATGCAACTTTGTACCCACTTTTGAGCTCCTCTCTGAACTATCCAAATCCAAAGCTGTTGTGGACTGAGTATCTGTGGCTCCCCAAAATTCATATGTTGAAGCCCTAACCTCCTATGGGGATAGTATTAGGAGGTGGGGGTCTTTGGGAGGTAATTAGATATAGATGAGGTCATGAGGGTAGGGTCCCCATAATGGGATTAGTGCCCTTAAAAGAAGAGGAAAAGACACCAGAACTTCTTTTCCATGTGCACACACACCAAGAAAAGGCCATATGAAGACACAGTGAGAGGGTGGCTGTCTGTAACCCAGGAAGGGGGCCCTCACCTGACACTGAATCTGCCAGGCCCTTGATCTTGGACTTCTAGCCTCCAGAACTGTGAGAGATAAATACCTGTTGTGTAAGCCAGTCTATGGTATTTTGTTACAGCAGCCTGAGCTGACTAAGACATTCCTCAGAACACTTACCCCTCTCAAGGGGAAACCACTGTGCCTCTGGCTCAGGCGTTGGGAGATGCTAATGGGCCATTCCTCCTCCCAGGCTTCTCCTTGCCTGGAGAGGCAGAGTCCCAGTGATTGCTTCATCTGCACTTTGGTCTTTCTCCCCAGGGGATGCCCATCACTGGTTTCTTCCTGAATCACCTACAAGCATATGCCACTATGGAAACCAATTTTTTTCTGAGAATGACAGTCTAGTCTATGAAGAAAACCTAACTCTGACCTTGTGAAATAACACTTGCCTTTTTATGCCATATGTGTATTTGTCTCCTTTCTGAACTATGTTCATTACAAAAAGCCCCTCACCTCAACCTTCACCCCCACATTATCTGAGACTGCATTTCAGGATGGAGGGCACTATCTCCACACAACTTCTCCCTGGAAAATGAGGGACGGTCCATTTCAGTTCCTCTCCACAGGCATGCTTTTCCTTCAGACTGCAATGTTCCTTCCTCCCCAGTTCCATTATCTAAATGGCTTCTGATTGTCTTTCACTTCTCAGCTCAAAGTTCCTCAGGGAGTTCGCTCGCTCGCTCGTTCATTCATTTGTTCATTCATTCATTCATTCCTTACTTCCTAGCTCTGTACCAGGCCCTGGACCAGATGTTGGAGATACAAAGATGAGCCAAGACAAGCATGTCCCTTATGGAGCTCATAGTTTTGTGGGAGCAGACAATCAAGTTTGAAGGCATAGAGTGCCACTGTGATAAGCTCCAGGAATGCATCACTGGACAAATTGGACCCATTTAGAGAGGGCAACAAGGGAGATGTATGAGCATTCCAAGCAGGGGAACAACCCATGGAAAGGTCGTTCATCAGGAGGGAGCAAAGCACGTATTAGGGATTGAAAGAGGGCTGGGGTGGCTGAGGCAGAGAGTGTAGGCTTTTAGTACAAGTTTGGGGAGAGGGAAAAGGACAGAATATCAGGACTTTGTAGGATATGCTCTGGAGTTTGTCTTGACTCTTAAGAGCAAAGAGACATTGAGATTTTCAGTGTTGGGAAGGGGGTGGCGGTGTGGAAGTGTAGATGAATAGAGGTGAGGGTAAGGGTGGCATGATCAGGTTTTCCTTTCAGAAGACCACCGTGGCTGCATTGTGTAGAATGGACTGCAGGGGCCCCGGGGTTGGGGGTAGACCCGGTACTACAGTGGTAAAGGGGTACTACAGTGGTAAAGGCAAGAGACAACAGTGCTAGTGGAGACAATGGCAGTGAAGATGGAGAGGGGTGCAAAATTCTGGAAGATACTTAGGAGCACAATCCAGGGGCTATGGTGTGGGATTGGTAATCGGGAGTGAGAGGGTATGAGGATGAGTCCTTGGTTACTGGCTTTCACACAGGCGTTGGGGGTGGGAGTTCTGTGTTCCCAGATGGATAGGACTAAAATAAGACCTGGTTTGGGAGGGCAGATCATGAGTTCTATTATGCCCTCCCTGTACAAACCCACCCAGCGCTCAGCAGTGTTGTCATTAATCACCATCTGGGTAGTTATGTGTTTACTGTATGAATTTTCTGGACAATTATTCATTCCACGAGGGTGGGACTAGAGTTGGTCTCATTCACCAGGAAATCCACAGGGCCTGACTTGCTGGCATTCAGCAAATGTTTGTTGAATAGATTAGTGACCATCTGCCTCGGTCCGTGTGCCATTTGAAACATTCGCCATTTCTGTAGCCTCCATGTATCCCAAACTGAATTTGTAACTAACCTTGCATGTTGGGAGTTGAAAAGCGCTGGGCTTGGAATCAAAAGATCTGGGTTGAAAACCTACTAGTTATGCGCTATGTTAGCCAAAGGTCTACAGATGAGTCAGAAATATTCAGAAATATGTTCCCTCTTGGGTAGAGCAACCTGGAAGCCAGGCCAGTCAGAATATAAACACAGCAAACTGAGAAGTGGTGATTATCATTCTGAAGGTGCTAGCTTTAATATACCTGTAACAGCTTATTTTACTTTATCATTTCACTTCATTTCATTTTTATTATTTTTAAATGGTGGGGTCCTAGAGGGGCCTCAGAGTAGATCCAGGGTCTCCAAGAAGGGACTGAGTTTCCCCCCAACAGTGGGGCTTCCCCAAAAGGAATTTCTCTAGGAGACATTTCTCTAAAAGACATTTGCCTTCCATCATTCTTTCCTTGGGAAGAAGTCAGAGGTCAGAGGGGTTAGGGTGTGAGCTCTGAGTCACGTGGGGGAAGGTGGGAGCCCAGCCTCAGGAGTCCTGGTTCCAGACCCAACCTGCCATGTGGTGGTGGAGAAGCTAGCCCCACCCCAGCCAGAGCCTGAGTTTCTGCATGTAGAGAATGAAGGCCTTGTACTAATTTAATGCTGATTCCCAGGGTGGCACTAGGTTTTGGGGGTGCTGCTGTAGAGGCAGGAGAGGTGATAGCTTACAAGGCTAAAATCAAGGAGGTCAGAGTTGGTGGGATGAGGCTGCTGACCTGATACCAGGAGGCACAAGTTTAAATCTCCAGCCACCTGGGGTCATTCTGTCGGCTCATCAATAAGGCATCCCTGAACCCCAACCTAAAGTGGGCCCCTCCATTATTTCCTATCATAGTGCCCTAATTTTGAAATAAACTATACAAATTGCACAACTTTAAACTAAATATTTGTGTGATTATGTTTCAAATGTGTCTCTGCCACCAGGCTATAAGTTCTATTAAATGACCATTCTGTATGAACAGAACTTAGCACACTGCCTGCCAGGCACAGAGTAAATGGAGATCTGTTGAATGAATGGATGGATGGATGGTTGAATAGATGAATGAATGAATGAATGGATGAATGGATGGATGGATGGATGGATGGATGGATGGATGGATGGATGGATGGAGGAGTGTGTGAGTGAGCGAATATGGAAACAGCAGTTCCCATGCTTCAACATTCCCTGTTGTACTGGGACTTCTGTCTTCTATTTTTGATAAGTTCACTCCTTCTTCCCCAATGACTGCTCCCATCCCCCACCCTAGCAGAGTGCACGCCACTTTCCTTGGTCCCAGGAGAAGACCCAGATCTCTTCAGCTCACATGCCAGGCTCAGCAGTGGGACTCTTTTTACTACTTCTGTGCCTGCTGTCCTGGTAGTCTTTGCTTCTGTGATTAGAAGGGTTAGAAATTAGTCCAGTTCTGAAGATTACTTCACGGGGACTAACTGCCATCCAATTTCTGGTTTGCCAAGAGTTTGCCAATATCTCCAAGATGACTGTGGTCCTGACAATGACAGTAGCTCCATCATTATGTCCTTATTACTTGTCAGGCTGCGCTGAGCACTTCCACATCATCATTCATTCTCCCAGCCATCCTGTGACATAGATGCTATTCTTGCCTCCACTTCCCAGATGAGGGCACTGAGGCACAGAGGGGGCCTGTCCATAGTCATGCAAGTAGCAATGGGCTGAGATGAATTTGGATTCAGGCAGTCTGAGTAGAGAGACCATGCCTGTAGCCATACGATAATTTCCTCTTGTCCTAAAAGTGTGTTCCTTTCCGTTGAGTTCCGGCTCCAGCTGTGAGATTTCCATTCTAGGGTTCATATTGGGTCTCCAAGTAATGCCCAACTGCAAAGCGGGTGGGTGTGGAGAGGGCTGCTGTGTCCTGGGGAGAGGAAATATTTTGATTTTTGAGTGTCAATGGTGCATACAAGTTCTGCAGATTGTCCTCCTGGGGCTGCAGGCTGTGCTTTCAGGAAATGCTCAAGTATCCACTCTGGATGTGATCAGCCCAGGGAGGAGGGGCAGGTGCCCAACCTCTGAATGTCAAGTGTGGGCCCAGGACAGTGGTGATTCTCACACCTTGGCTTCCCAATAGAAGGATGCTGAAGCTCTGCTGCATCTCTTTCTCATTGCATTTATTTCAATTTTAAACAATAAGGATTTAAAAAATCAAATTTAGGAATTAAATCCAAAAGTGTGCCAAACAACAGACTATAACACACGGAGGACTGATGAGTATTTCATAAAGCACCATTTTAAAGTAACAGAAACGCTCCCAAATTAGTGCTTTTAACCCTTTTTTTTTAATTGCTTGGATTAAAATCAACTCTTAAACAAGCCTGGAACCAATATGCTGTTGTTTCTTCTGTTTGTATCAATCTTACAGCTGTTGCCTTGCTAGGATTAATTTGTCTCCGAGGGGTTTCAACACTATCCTCCCTAGTGTATTTTCAGAGCCCATAATGTCATGTAATCGGGACCATGTTATTTTTGTCTGAATCTCTGGGAGTGATGTAAGAGGAAAAAGGAAACCAGCTAACTCCCAACCATTTGACCAAAGGTTAAATTAGTCTTGGCCTTTCCCCAGCTGGACAGAATGCTGCTCAGTCAAACATTTATTCCACCCAGCAGAATGGAAGTCCTCTTCCTTTCTTCTTGAATTATTTTCCTTACAATATCCTTCCCCATCACGTCCCCAAGTAATATGCCAATACTCGTGTCCCCTTCCTGGGCCCCCACCATCTTTACGTTGTTCATTATGGATCACTGGTACAGAGTAGAAGTGTGTAGAAAAAGTCATACGAGATGAACAAAGATCCTGATGTGGGAACTGGAGGTATGTTTTTCTTAAGAAAGATTTCAAGCTGCTAAGTGGCTGCAAGGAGAACACACTGCTTGGCTCCTTGGTCTTGTCACCAATGCAGAGGCACAGTGTTGCCAGCATCTCTGGAACACCCTGATGGCTCTGATTGCAGCTTCTTCTGAAGCCAAGCAGGACAAGCCAAAAACCCCACATGAGCCAGCAGATGGTCCTCTTATGAGACCCATAGACATGTTGACTTTCACTCCATCAAACTTATACTTCCTGTAAGTACAGGAAGCTCTCTCAGAGCCTGAGAGCAGGTCTTGAAAAACTAACATCTCTCCATTGGCACTATCTGTTTTGTATTTGAAGAAACTTCAGGGCATGAGTTGTGGCTATTGAATGATGTAACAGGCCCAGTGAAATAGTCATGTTTCCTTTAGGTGTTTTTCTTTTGTCAGCAAGCCGATTTATCCAGTGGTAAACCAGTGTCTTCTGAAAAAAATGTCCCCCCTCCCAGGAGTGGGGGACACTTTGGTAGAGGAGAATGATCTGGGACTTCGGAGCTAGAAGAGCTGGAAAAGCAACAGCTGACATTCATTGAGACTTCACCAGGTCTGTGCCAAGCACTTTACGTGCATGATTTC
Source organism: Orcinus orca (assembly GCF_937001465.1). Taxonomy (NCBI): domain Eukaryota; kingdom Metazoa; phylum Chordata; class Mammalia; order Artiodactyla; family Delphinidae; genus Orcinus; species Orcinus orca. The sequence continues at coordinate 100,462,732 of NC_064560.1, read as the reverse complement.
CTTTGGCCTATGCAGTGATCCCAGGAGGCAGGTACTTTTGTTGTCCCCATTTTCCAAGAAGGAAATTGAGATTTTTAGAGTTTGGGTAACAGGCCTAACATCACAGAGGCAGGACGTAAGAGCTCAGTCTGGGGGTGTCAGGACAGGTTTCCCAGGCTGCTCCCTATTGCTTCCCTGGGAGTGAGCTGTGGATGCGGCCTCAGCGTCTTCCTCCCTGAAATGGGAACAGTAAGACTTGTCTTTCCTACAGAGAGGGTGGTTATAAGACTCGAAGGAGGTACAGATGTGAAAAAAAATGTGGGCCTGTGAAACAATATGCAAATGTTTGTCATTTTATGGTGAAGTGAGGAGCACCAGGGACCCGCTGCCTCATGAGCCTCTGTTTGTAGCCTGAGCTCTTGTAATTTGTAGGATAGTTTGTGGGGATGGGGGTCTATGTGGACGGTAGTGGTGATATTTCAATTCTTAACGGATGAAGTGTAAAATCAAGTAGAAGCAAGAAAACAGGAAAGGGATCTAAGACAACAAGGGCAACTCAGTGTTGTGGAAAGAAGAGAGAAGACAAGATGTTGCAGTGTCAACCCTCAGGTCAGTTACTTTCCCTCTTGCCTCCTAGCCTGCAGTCCTCACTCAATCAAATTCTGTCAGATGCATCCCCCAAAGAGCTCTCACATCTCACTCCCATCGCCACTCACCTTGTCATAGCCTCTACCTGTTCTCTATGCCTCTAGTCTCATCCCTTTCCTCCACCCTGCCATCAGAAACCTTACCCTTCAACGGCTACACAGTTCTTTGAAGAATTGTGTCTAAATTCCGAGCATGAGTTACTGCCCTTTAGGACCCAGACACTGCTAGGACCTGCAGCCTCAGCCACATCTCACAGCCCTATATTCCAGCCACATGGAAGCACTGACCATTGCCCATGCCTGACATTTCCTCTCTCAACCTTTGGGAGGTGGAAAAGATGTGCTTCCCTTCCTTACCTAGAGAACTCCTATGCGAGGTCCAATTCATGAATTGTCCTCCTGTATATTCTGATTGGACTGTACTTGAATTATCCAACAGTACTGTAATAATTTAATACCTGTCATTCTCACTGAGGATTTCTTAGCTGTGGGAACTGTGTGTTAATCTCTAGAACTATAATCCCCAGTATTGGTGTCTGGCACATAGAAGGCACTTGAGAGAGGTTGTCTGAAAGGATGAATGAGCCTCTAAATTTGGAATTGGGCTTGAACGCAAGATGGGTCTTCCTCTTCTCTTTGTTCAGTTCACTGTCTGCGTTCTACAAATTTTCATGAGTTTTTCAACAACTGTAGAGACTGTATTCAGATCTTATGATGTGATATGGCTACTTCTGATTATTCCTGAGTTGGGGGAGTGGGTGGTAGGTAAATTATCTTAAAGCAAGTAAGCCAAAAAGAAAGCTTTTTTTTTTAATTGGAAGAAGAAAAGATTTTGGTTCAGCACAACGTTTGAACAAAATCTCTGCCAGCCAATTAATCCAGGAAAATGAACTCCCCACAACTCCCTTATCTGCTCTTCTCAGTGGTTTAACAGAAACAACTAGAATGTCACTGACGCCACCATGTTATCCAAAGGAGCAAGATTCAGAGCTGTTCTTCCCATCAAAAGGAAACTATATAAATTCTGCAAGCTGAGGCATGTTTCTGTTATTTTTTCATGAAAACCTATTCCAATTCAGTGGGTTAACCACAGCTGTTTTGGAGATACACTGTATTTAGGTGTATAGTCTCAAAGCCAAAATGTCAGAGACATTTTAATTAGTTGACTAAATATTAATTCATATATATATATTCTGTTCTGAATTTTCCCCATCAACCAGCATATATAATAACCTAAAAACAAATATAGATTTAACTTTTAATTTTTGCTAATCTGATTACAAATGAGAAATCCTGTGTGGCTAAAAGCAACAGCAACAACTTCAGCTAAATTAAAATGAATAATGTCCACTGAAAGCCTCTCTTTAGAAATATTTCTTGGGCTTAGCCAGAGTTCTAGATGAAACCAACTTATTTTCTAGGAAGTTGCTATACTGGGAACAGTAATCTGGTTCAGTGGTTCACAAGTACTAACCCAAGGATTAGTGTAAGGCAGGTGGCACATGGAGCTTGAAAGGAGATTTTCAAAAGTGTTATTTCCAGATCCCCCTAGATATTGGGTTGGCCAAAAAGTTTGTTTGGGTTTTTCCATAAGATGCTTGGAAAAACCCAAACGAACTTTTTGGTCAACCCAATAGATACTGATTTGGTGTGTCTGAGTTTCGGGGAGCCTGGAAACCTGTACTTTTGCAAAGCCCCAACTAATTTTGATGCGAAGTTGGGTTTGAGGTCCACTCCCATCCCATCCTTCACCTTGTATGGGTGTAATTTAAGATAGCATCTTGGTACTTCTTTAAGTGGCATCTCTGTCAGGACCTAAAATATGTGGCAGTGCCCTGCATGCTGGTGTTCTACAGCGAGAGCCACAGGCTAAATGAAAATGTGTTTGCCACTCAGAGAGCCAAATTTTGGTATTCTTGGGCAGTCAACAGCCTCTTCATATGTAAGTGATTTGTCACAGATTATTCTGGAGAAATTCTATTACGTAAGAGAAGTGAAATGGCCTAAGAAAAGCCACTCTTCAGCAGCCTCTGCTCTCACGAATTCTGAAGTTTTTCTCAGACCAGGGTGGGAAAGACCAAGTCTTTCAAGATAGACTGTCCTCTTCATCTGGTACGGATCTGGCCCATGCATCTAAATGCAAGGGCCTTTCCCCCCAGGTCAGCAGAAATCAGATACCTCAGCCTGTTCTCCCAGCTGTATATCAGAGGCCTGACTGAGGGATAAATGTTCTGGGAAAGCTCTTCAAGGATGAATGGGGATGTAGCTACCTTAGGACACCCAGTAATGGCTGGACTCTTTTATTTTGAAAGCTGGGTCAAGCAGAAACAGTGAGTTATTGGAAGATGGCTCATGTCCAAGGCAGCAGGTGCCCACTGGACATCAAATTGTTTCTTTCAATACAAACCATTAAGCACTCTACACTTCCTTATTTGTCATTAGATATGTATAATAGATTTTAAAGAATATATTTTTTAAATTATTTATTTATTTATTTTTGGCCACACCACGCAGCTTGCGGGATCTTAGCTCCCCGACCAGGGATCAAACCCATGCCCCCTGCACTGGAAGTGTGGAGTCTTAACTACTGGACTGTGAGGGAGGTCCCTAAAGAATATTTTAATATTTAAATTATCTTGCTCACAAACATGGGAAAAAGAATTTTAAAAAATCACTCCAGCTGATTGTACTATTCCTATCTAGGCAAAGAAAATAATTTAAGTTTGGAGAAGTAGCTGAATCCTCGTTTTTCTTTGTTATAAGTTGGAATGAATAGATATAGATTTGTATTTCTTAGTTTGCTTTTCCTTATTTCCTTGATTTCTTGTTATAAAAGGAATTTCCCCAAAGGGAAGACAATTAACTAGGCAACAGCAGACAAAACTGCTGCTATTGAGAGAGAGAATTTTAAGTTAAGTAGCATGAATCCAAGTGTTCAGGAGATTGGCACTAGTAGCAGAGATCATTTCAAAACCTCAACACATTTTACATATTTCACCCTAAACCCAGATACTTATTATCTCTAGAATTGTGTAGAGATGAATCCTAGAAACACTGGTTCTTCAAGGTGAAATGAACATAGTGAGGCCCTTATCCAGTCCTGTCTTTACAGATGAGGCACCAAAGCCCAGATCAACTGTGTCATCTCAGGCCATAGAGATGTCAGTGGCCATGCTGACTCTGAAATCTGGGATTGTGATAAACACCCAGGCCACAGCCCTTCCTTTTCCAACCTTGAACGATTAACCCTGGGACGAGGGATTAAGACCCTTGACCAAAGGAAACAATTGTGTGGCTAGTATGTGTTTCCTTAATGCTGACAACTGACTCTGTCATTACACAGTCCTGTTTTCAGGATCTCCAGTTCCTCCCCAATCTCAAAAAATCAGCAATGTTAAAAGAAGCCCTTTCCCTGTACTATGTTCAAGGCCCTGTACTATGTTCAAGTGTCTGAATAACCAGCACATGTTCCATCTTTCTCTTTGGTAGATGTCAAGAACAGTGTCTATGAGGATTCATTCCCTCCATCTAGTCACCACCTTGTGCTCGACTTTTCCTTCAGATCAGACCAGTTCCTCTGCAGCAGAGAACAGCTCATGGTCCTACTGCTTCCCTCTGAGGAGACCCCAGTGGACTGCTGCACAGAGGGGCTGCAACAAAGTGTATGTAGGCAAAGTCTCTCATTTCTTCCTTCCTCCCTCCCTCCCTTCTTTCTTTTTCCCTCTTTCTTTCATGTAATTCACCCCAGTCCCAGATATTTGAAACCTAGGGTGCACTGAATGAGTCTCACACCACATGTTAGTAGCTGGAGGTTTCCCTCACATTCTTCTTCACTTCACCCCATATCGCGTACATTGGTAGTACAGTCTACCTACCGCCAACAGCAGACCTTGCCATGTGAGTTTCTTTTCAGTTTCAGTAACTTTCAGTGATAATTTGGAAAGCATTCTACTAACAGTGCATTTCCTATTTCTTTAAGGAATTGAGATTTGTAAGCATAACTTTCCCTCAAAGCTATTGGTACTATATCCTTTCCTTTCCCTTCTTAGCAATTTATTTGCCATGGCTGCTCTGATGGACAGACATTATCTTGGTATTATAGGGTCTAAGCCTCAACAACAATGTGTAGGTTCTTCACCAACCCCAAAGAGAATTCACTTTATGAACAAGCTTTTAAAATATTAATTCTTGCTGGTGGCACTCACTGGTCATTATTACAAATCTGTCCGAGTTATTTCTTAGGGTGGAGATTTAAAAAAATCTCTTGGCATACAGAGGGACATTCACTGACATCCCCTGGCTTCATCAACAAGCACTGAAGTTAGAGGAGAGATGCTGGAAGTAAATCCTATGCATTGAGGAGTGTGCTCAACAACTGCTATAGACACTCAGACACTGGAAAAGGAAGATATGCCACTAACAATCTCCTGAATGCATGTAAAATATGGTAGGTCCGTACTAGAAAAACAAAAATTCTCAGATGCTATTGTGAGAACCCCATCACCCAGAGTGGTCCAGGGGGCAGTGGGAGCCTGATAGATGGCTAGGCTGAAGAGCCCACGCTCCATCCATCACCTTCAAAGCAGCAGCCTGGGTGGGAGTGCTTACCAGGGTGGGCTCCGCTGGGCAAACAAGTGTCCCATTTGCATTTCTTTGTTGCACTGTTTGCATTTTGCACTTCACCACTTGTCAGTACCCAAAGGTAGAAGTTCATTAAAATATCCTCCTCCCTCAGGAGATAGGGTTTCCCTTTTCCCATAGGAAAAGACTTCAGGGAAGTCCAAGGTGGTCCTTTTTCTTCAAGACAAAGGAACCTGGTGCTCAGAAGCTTCTCCTTTGGTTTCCGAGCCCCTTCCTCTTCTCATTTATATCTAAATTTCACGTCTCCTTGGACATATCTACCCCACTCTAATAAGCCTCCTTAGATTAACTTTGTGGGTTAGAGAGAGTTAAGCATTTGACTCTATTCACATAAACTTTTGTATGGACAGTGGGCCTGACCAGATGGAGTGGGATCAACCAACATTTCTCTGCAGATACACACCCTGCGTTTGAGAGCTGAGCATCGTTGTTCCCAGAGGCATCTTCTGGAGGCGCTGAGCACTGACTCCCACAGAGAGGAGTATTTTTCTTAATATCTCTGTCATCTCCAGCTACTTCTGGACCTATTGACAGTTGGCACCCTGTGAAGGGGCGCCCCCTCACATGGTTCACAGCATGTTTGGATGAGTTTTTGAAACTTTTCTTTAAAGGTTACTTGGCTCTATTTATCTACTTACGCTTATTTGCCACCCAAAACTAAGATAAAAGTGAAACAGCTGGAAATTATGATCACTGTTTCATAATGATATTTCTGACCTTTAATGAATCTTGGATTAAAATATTTCTTCGTAGGAAAGGTAACTACTTTTTCTTAAAAAGATACCAGTATGCAAATTCTGCCCATAAGGCAACATGTTTGAAAATGGCTCTGTTAGAGACTATCTACACAAATATATGTTCTCATAGAGGATGTTTTAACATGTTTCTATCCCACCTCTGTAAAAACAACAAAAACTGTATTTCAAACCTTTTTCATTGCCTGGTTTTTAAAACTTAATTTTAAAGTTGCCATTTAATTTAGTAGAAAGTTAAATCCTCTCTAAAACTCTTGGGCAAACTACTTAAACTCTCTGAGTCTCAGTTTCCCCCTCTGTAATTTGGGGATAATAATGCTACTTGCCTCCCTGAGTCTTAGGGACCAAATCAGATAATATGTGAAAGTGCTTTGGAATACAAATATTCATTGTTAGTGATTTCCTTGGAGCACTGATTGGGAACAAGAGAACCATCATAACCAGGATGTGTTTTGTCTTTGCCCTCAAGCAAAATATTCATGCCATGAGTTAGCCTTTTACTGGGGCTGCACTTTTCCTAAGGAAGTCTGGCGAGATGTGTGTAAAGAAAAAGACATTAACTTTTTACAGGCACAGAAATGAAGCTGATTCTGAGTGCTTTTATGCCTTGGAGAATTTAACTTTGTATTATTAGAGCACTAAGCCTTGGAACCAGAATCTGAACCAGGAGCGTAACTGAATCTCTCTGGTCTTAGTTTCCTTATCTGTAGAATGGCATCAGGCTAAATGTGGGCCTTCCCATCTCCCATATGGAATGATTTTTGCTGACCCATTGTAGGAAGGAAGGTAATGACAGTAAAAGCTACATTACTGAGCCCCTTCTACATGCCAGCCACTAAGTTGTTCACATGTATTGTTTCATCTATCTGCACAACAACTGCCCTTGGCAAGTACTACTACTACGCTTATATCAAGAATGAGGAAACTAAGGCAGGAGAAGTTAGATGACTTGGCTAAGCTCAGACAGAGTAAGTGGTGGAGCCAAGGTATGCACAAGACAGTCTAAGTTCAGAGCTGGAAATGTTAAACCATACACCATGTTGAGATAAATTCTTTCATACATATATATATATATATAAACTAATCTACAAACACATTCTTATAAGAAATTGAAACTTTCCTGATAGAGCTAAAGTGCCCTTTGACAACTCTCCCCTACCAACCGACGGCAGGCCTCTCCCTTGAGGTAGCCACTGATAAACATTTGGTGTGAATCTTTTTCAGTCTTTTTCTAGACATTTACAAAAATACAAGTGCACTATGGACATATATAGTATGTTTGTGTGTGTGTTTCAACCTACATGGTATCATGCTTTATGTATTATTCTGCAAGAAGCTTTCTTCACTTAACATTATATTTAAAAACACATTGTTTTCCCTCTTCCCAGCATGTGCAAAGGAGTCAGTAAGTGTAATTTATTTCATGGTAGAGCTACATAAAGTATACTTAACCAATACTGATGGCATCTCACTGTGAATCTGCACTGCTGGGATTACTAGTAAGAATGAGGATCTTTTCATATGATAACTGAACAGGACTTTATGTTTATTCTTCTATTATTTTTCTCTTGAAGAATATATTTTTCTTCAATAGTTTTCTATTGGCTTTTCTTTTTCTTATTGATTTCTAGGAGCTCTTTATATATTCTAAATACTGATAATTTGTCTGTTACATATATTGCAAATATTTTCTCCTAGTTTGTTGGGTACATGCTTTAAATCCTCATAGCACTGCAAACTATATATTACTCTCTCTTCAGTTTTACAGGAAAGGAACATGAGATGCAGAGGATAAGCATCTTGCCTCAAGTCATACACAGACAACAGAGTCAGAATTTGAAGCCTACCCGTCTTATTCCAGACTCAGTCTTACTATCACTCTTGACTTGTCTATTCTAACAGTTCCACTTGGCCAAATGCAAGGATTCTTATAACAGACAATGAATATAAACTCTTTAATTCAACTAGTAAGTTCTCATCCATTTTCCATTAATGTCATGTGGTGTGACAATATGCAAGCAGGTCCAAGAAGTATAAATCAAACCACAAGCCTCTTAAGGCCGGAGCCAAATCTTGCTCACGGTGCTACACCAGAGCCCACTGCAGTGCCTGGTATGTGGACGTGCTGGGAATCCATGAGGTGAAAGTTTCTATCTCTAGCAGGCAGAGTTTTACTTGCCTGGTGTTGCCACCCATGGAAGGATTTGTGTTCTTCGGTGTCCATGGGGATGTCTTTCCACCAATGCATCCCTATCCTGAAGCCTGGGTTAAGAGCTGTGTGACTAGATCTTGCCCTGTAGTGGGTTCCCTCTTCCTGACCATTCACTGCTCCTCCTGGATTCCAGCAGAGCAGCTTTCAGTCCACTTGCCAGCCTGGTACACTAGACCAGGGGCTAAAGATCACAGAGCAAAGGAGAAGTGGACCTTGAAATTGCATTTATCTTCAAGAGCCCCTCTTCCAGAATGTGCCCCATCCACCTCCTGCAAGGTCCATTTAGAATTTCAGAGAAGAGTGTGCAGTCATCCCTTCCATTTGTTGCCTTCAGTTCTTGGTCGCTTTCCCCTCCCTTTCTGAATCAGTCTTCAAGGCTCTGCCAGCACCTCACTGTTCTGCTTATGTACACTTAGAATCTATCCCTGTTTGGCAGACAGATATTTTCCCCTTGAGGTTGACTCCATGTACTTTGGGTTTTCTTTTGTGGCTTATATCCGCACTTTCTTTTCCCCTAGAAGTTACTGTCCCAGAGTCAGTATGAGGTTAAGTAAGATTCTGGGCTTTGGATATGCCTCTGAATCTCCTAGCTATGGGCCACTGGGCAAGTAAAAAATGCCTGCTATGTAATAGGCTACATGGTAAATCATAACGTTCTCACTCTCTGATCCCTACCCAGTAGTCATCCTTCTAAAATACTTTTGGAAGCAGGGAGGTATTAAAAAAACTAAAATGTCACCTTCTGCATATAACGTCCCCCCAAACTCACCCTAGCTCCTGCTCAAATCAGAGTTTACCACTTTCTTCCGCTGCCTTCCCATTGCAAATTTTCTTCTTCCTAGTACAGCACTTATGATATTACAGTGATTTATTTATTTCTCTGTCTCGCACATTAGACTGTGAGCTCCAGATGACCAACACTTCTCACTGGCTAGGTATTCCCAGCACCTAGTATACGCCTGAAACCGAGCACAGGGCAATCATCCTGCTGAAAGCATAAATAAATGACAGAAAGAAAGGGGAAGTCAAGGGAAGTGGGGATGGGTTCTGGGTGGGTGGCGGCGGGGAGTAAGTGTCAGCGAGCAGAGTGGGAACAATAACAAATGCGTGAGCTGGGGTTGGAGGAGGAGATGAGTGGGGGGGATGTGGTGATGGAGATGTGTGGCTGGGCAGAGGCTGGGGGTTAGGGTCCCATCACTTCTGATACTCCACCCCAATGCCTGGAACTCTAGTTCATATACTGCTGCTCCTGAGTTCCTCTCAAATCTCACTGCCATCAACGAAACGGGACTCACGTACCTCCCTCTCAGGGCAGTGGTGAGACTGAAGTGGAACAACGCAATGTGAAGAAACTGCGCAGAGGAGAGGCGCCAGCACGTGCAGAGGAGGAAGCTGGCTCCAAGGGTGTGGCGTCAGTACACAGCCAGGACCAGAACCCAGGTGCCTGGACTGTTAGTCAGAGGTCCCTCCCACTGCAGAGGGCTGCCCCCATGGGAGCTCTAGAGTGAGGAACGTTGGATTTTAAGTAATGCGAAGGAATTCTTCGTATGCTCACTCACAAAGCCCATACTCATGGCCAGCTCCAAGGCGAGCCAATTGGATGCTGAGAAACAGGAAACAACCAAGCTATGAAGTAAACTGATCCAAGTGTTGAAAAGATAATTTGTCCAAAAACAGACCCCTCGTGAAGCTTCACTGTGTTATTTATTAGCTAAGGGCAGGAGTATGTGGAAATGGAGGGTTGCTGGGACCACTGCTAGAAGAACCTTAAGGCCATTACTAACTCAAATATCAGGAACGAAGGCTCTTTACTCTCCAGGATTTCCATCTCCTTTTCTGGGAAGATTTTTCAGACATGAAATCAGTCAACTTTGGGAAAAAATTTCTGCATTTAAGTTCTTGATGTCACCAAAGACAGGGAAGGGAGGAGGGAAGAGAGGAGGGAAGGAGGCAGTGCCCCTGGTGGAGCTCTTATCTTCCCAGGGGCCTGGGGAGATGCATTTTTTTCACCTTGCGAGGCTCCCTTCTGAGGCAGCACCTGGGGGTCCCAGTCATTCATCCAGCAATTCAGAAGCCCAGCCAGGTGTCTAGCTCTGAGCGCAGGAGACCCTTCCTGGCAAGGTTCCATGCTAGGGGCAAAGTCAGCTCTCCCAGCTTCAGGAGTGGAGAGAGAATCTGGGGCTGGACACACCATAGCCCATCAGTCCCATACAGCAGTGGCCTTCAGCAAGGCAATGACAACAGCAAGCATAGGCCTTAAGACACGCCAAGCACAGATTCAAGGGCACCATACATCAGCGCTTCTGTCAGTTCCCAAACACTCCACGAGGATGACGTTTTAATGTCTGTGAGCTTTAGTGCCCCCATCTACAGTAGGGAAGCTCTAGAGGAGACACCCCAAATACCTATAATCAAGCCAGCTGTACCACAATCACTTGGGCTACATGTTAAAAGCACTGATGACATCTTTGGAAAGATACCAAGAAACTGATATCAGGTCTACTTCTGGAAAGAGGGATGGGGATGAGAGCAGGGCATTGGAAGGAAGCTTTCCAGTATACAAATACTTTTTTTTTTTTTTGTCTTTTGAGTTTTGAATGTACCGCATGTAATTATTCAAAAATAATTAAAATAACTCACATTTAAAATAAGATGAACCACAAATATAGATTTCCAGGTCCTACCTGAGTCCAGAAGAAATGGGGCAGTGTTTTTAACCAATTCTCCAAAATGCCTCTGATGCCAGATTCAAGGACTCCTATCCTCGAGGATGACACTTCCCTCCTGACGAAGGACCCTGTTTTACAGATAAAACTGAGTTCTGAGAAGGTTAAGGATGAGGCCAAGTCACACTGTTGCTTAGAAACAGAACAGTAAGTAAAATCTAGGTTTCCAGTGCCCAGATCTTCAAACACGCTATCCCTTAACCCTCAATCCCACTAGGGCCCCCAGCATCTTCTCCTCTCAATTCTACTTTTCTACACAAGAAAGACTTTTCTTGTCTCAGATCCCTTGCCCTTCAAACCCTTCCTTCAAGCTAATCTGGTAAACTGAGTGATGATGTGTTTAGTGGGTAATAATGGGCAAATGCGCTCTATTAAAAGACACTCATGAACCCTTCTGGAAACATTTGCAATCAATGACTGCGTTTCACTTCTGTAAAGTAATATGGGGGATTCAGTATAACAATTTTTCTAAAATTCTATCCCAGGAGGCAGGGGAGAAAAAGCAACAGACTTAAGTTCCAAGACCTGGGTTGAAAGGTTTACCGTGTGGAAGTCATCTCTCTTTTTGGCTCATTTTCTACATCTGTAAAATGAGGGCAGTAGACTGAATAATTCAAAGGTCCCCTTTAATGCTTAAAATTCTATTATATAATCCCTGCCTAAATCTGTCTTTTCTGTTTAAATCTATATTTTCAACCATAGGCACTAGAAGATATAATTGTCCTTTTGGAAAAGAGTTCTCAGTAACTAAATACTTTGTAGCTCTGAGCACGAGTAGCATGGTTTTAGCCATTTCAGGATTAGGTGGGTGGCAAAGGGGACCATTCAGTGCAAATTCAGTCTTGATCACGAGAAAGAGGAATAGCTTGGGATTCGCTAAAAGAAACTGAAACCAAACAAAAGTTAAACATGGAAAATAGCCTATTAGAATAGGAGAAGACCCAGCACGGGAAGCTGCAGGACAGCATGGACACGCCTGATCTCTAGTGATTTCTGCTCCTGCTGAGGGAAGAAAGCCAGGTATACGTCTGAGAAAGAATGCTCAAGAAGAGATGCTCTATTTTTCATTCCCTTAGGTCCGCCTGTACCAGCTGGGATAAGGAGCCTTGATCTAAGGCTTCTCTCCTGCTAAAATGCAAGTGTCCTGAGAGCCAATACTCTAAGTCTTATCAGCCATATAATCACCCCAAGTGCGTATGAATTTATCAAGTCTTTTTATGAGTAGGGCTTTTAAAATTGTGGTAAAATATACATAACATAAAATGTACCATTTTAACCATTTTGAAGTGTATAGTTTAGTGGCAATAAATACATTCATCATTGTGCAATCAATACCACCATCCATCTCCAGAACTTTTTCATCCTTTCCAGCTGAAACTCTGAACCCATTAAATAATAACTCCACATCTCCTCCTCCCCCACTGCCAGCAACTGCTATTCTACTTTCCATCTCTATGGATTTGACTATTCTGGTACCTCGTATACGTGGAATCACGCAATCTTTGTCCTTTTGTGACTGGCTGATTTCACTTAGTACAATGTCTTTAAGGTTCATCCATATTGTAACATGTCAGAATGTCCTTCCTTTTTAAAGGCTGAATAATATTCCATTGTATGTATGTAGCACATTTTGTTTACCCATTCAAGGACACTTGGACTGCTTCTGTCTTTACTGTAAATAACACTACTGTGAACGTGGGTATCCAAATATCTGTTTGAGTCCCTGTTACGACCAGGTTTTGGCGGAGTGGGAGAACCAACTCCCTACTTCAGGGTTTCTCATAGCCTTCCCATGGCACAGGTCCCCCACCCTCATTGCTTTAGGTCTGTTCACACCCTGGCATCTATCACAGCAGATGGAGCCCCACACACCAGTGAGCCCTCGCTAGTTGGCAGCTGTGTCCAACACCCCCCGGCTCTCCTTCCTAACCAGGAAGGGCCTGGAACAGCACAACTTGGTGGCTCTGTGGAACGTTTTCCTCACAAGCGTGGACCTTCCTGCCTCTTCAGCTGAGGACACGGATTCGTGACTCAAACTCACGTATAAGAATATCTTCCGAAGTCTTAATGACCTTCAAAATAGGAAAAAAATTAATTGAAGGGTATGGGAACCTCTCTCCTAGAGTAGGACTTTAAAGGTTACCAAAACATTTCTGAACAATGTGTTGAATAGACAAGACTAAAACTGTGGTTGAGTTTCCTGAAAAGAATTCCTGACAAGCTTATTTATTACAAAGCCCTTGATGTCTCTGAGCGCTAAGTGGAAAAAAAAAAAAAAAAGACAAGTGTTTCCAATATGGATGTGGCTTTGTGCATTAATTTATTTGTTATCTTTGAGAAGGAAAAGAAAAAAAAAGCCAAATCAGAATCCTGGGTCATCATGCCCCAAGCCCAGCCCTTGGGATTGAGTTTCCAGGGTGGTTTTATTTTCCCTAGGTTCTTTAAGGTTATTGATTCTTCTTGTGGGTAAGCCTTGTAACCAGTTTGTAAGAATAACAGTTTCTTGTGGGAATGAAACAGACAAACAGGCAGCAGAAGAATGTGTTCTGGGCATTTTTCAGGTTTGCTCTCCGTGGCCCTTTAGGCTTAGCTGATTTGATCTAGGTCCCTGCTTGGGACAGGGTTCCTGTTTCCAACATCTGGGCCTGAGCTCCTCTGAAAGGGCCAAGAACTTGCAGAGAGTCATACTTTGTAGCTTCAGGGAAGAGATCTTTCAGATTGTCACTCTTCCATAGGGGTTACCATCCCCTTCCTGAGAATCACTGCTGGGCTTCAATTTATATATTCAAACCAGACAAGTGATTCCCCTCCCAGGCAAAAAAGCCACCATGTTCCTTGAATTAGAGAGCAATGACAACAACAATAATAATTTAATAATATTCTATTATTTTGTTACTATATATAATAAAATAATAACATCAATACAGCTGACATTTATTCAGCACAAGGTGGTAAAACCCTCTTCTAGGTTAACACTGGCCTCTCTCAACCCTGTGCCTCTTCTTGCTACCTGTGCTTTTAAACAAACGGGAGCCATGATATCCTCTGTGTTAAGAAATCCTTAGATCTCGGTGACTCAGCAAAACTGACTGGGCACCGATGTGATTTTAAGTGGTGATTATCCTTCCAGCCTCCCAGCATTCACCAAGATTCCTAGTTCCAATCCCACCATCTAACACAGGTGTCCTCCTGCCTGGCTTCTGCACAAGAACCCAAAGCCCCAATGTGCTAGACCAAGGCCAAGGGAAAGTGAGATTTACACCTTCTTTGGGACTATAGCGCTAGTGAAAACTTACATATTTATTCATTTTTAATAGTTGCTAATTTTTTTTTTTTTTTTTTTTGCGCTCTTACAATGGGAACTATTCAGCACTTTACATGTAACTTTCTTTCTTTTTTTGCGGTACGCGGGCCTCTCACTGCTGTGGCCTCTCCCGTTGCGGAGCACAGGCTGCGGACGCGCAGGCTCAGCGGCCATGGCTCACGGGCCCAGCCGCTCCGCGGCATGTGGGATCTTCCCAGACCGGGGCACGAACCCGTGTCCCCTGCCTCGGCAGGCGGACTCTCAACCACTGCGCCACCAGGGAAGCCCCTACATGTACTTTCTTCTTCCACTCTTACAACAACTGTGTGAGGTAGATAATTTTATCACCCCATTTTCCATGTTAGGAAACTGAGGGTTGGGATGGCTAACTGATTTTCCAAGGGCACACAGCTGGTGAGCCGTGGAACACTTTAGGATTCTGCTCCTTTGGGCATTGGAGAAACTCTTCATGTTACCAACAGGCTTCCCTTTCCGGAATTACTGTGTGAGATCTGAATTTAAAGACTAACACGAGGGCTTCCCTGGTGGCGCAGTGGTTGAGAGTCGGCCTGCCGATGCAGGGGACACGGGTTCGTGCCCCGGTCCGACATGCCGCGGAGCGGCTGGGCCCGTGAGCCATGGCCGCTGAGCCTGAGTGTCCGGACCGTGTGCTCTGCAACGGGAGAGATCACAACAGTGAGGGGCCCGCGTACCGCAAAAAAAAAAAAAAAAAAGACTGAAGAGCAGGACAAAAGACAGAGGAGGGACTTGTCACCGGCAAAGCCCATTAACCATTCCCAGGAAATAAAAATAGAGTTTGGGTAATAAAATAAAGCCTAACCTTTTTTCTTTTTCTTGGTGTTTAGTCTGGTTGCTCTTGCTTAGACGGGGCCGCGTGCAGAGGCCTCTCACCCGGCCCTTCACACCAGCGCTCCTGGTGCAAAACGGCGGCGCCCAGCACCTCAGCTCAGGGTCGTGAGCTGAAGCGCGACGCGCAACACTGCAATTCAAGATGGCGGCGGCCGCGGCGGCGGCGGCGGTGGGGGCGGGCTGTGCGTAGAGACGCTGCCCCAGGTGCTGAGATCTGGAGCCCTGAACTGCGCCTGCGCCTGCGCCTGCGCCCCACCCCACCCTAGAACCCCACCCCCTCCCAGCTGATAGGATCCCTGTAAAGCAGCCCCAGCCCGCCCATGGCGTGTCGGGGGAGCGCTTGGACTCTAGAGTCGGAGCCCGCACCTTTCCCTTCTCTGATCAAAGAACAGAGTTCCCTTTGCTTCTAAACCGAACTCAGTCTCATTCTGTTGGTTCAGACAACACGGGGCAAGAAGATCCTTGTTGGGGACTGACTTGGGAGGGTCGGTAACAAAACCATGTAGTAAACGAAATTAGTCAACTCGAGCCGGCTTGGCAAATAACATATATTTCGTTTCACGAGAAGGAGGACAGGGACCTGCTCTTGAGAAACAAACCAAAAAAGCAGGGCTAAAAGACCTTGAAACCATTCAGAGGCGTTCTTGCTCCAGCAGTAATGGCGCCTGGGCCATGCTGGTTTCAAGTTCCTCCTTGCTACATAAATGGCCAAAGGAAACATTATCCAAGAGTTCCACATCAAAGGCTAAATGGCAGGCTGATTTTCCCTTTAATCTGTCCAATAACCAAATGAGGATTAGCCAATGTACATGTTTAGGAAGAGGACTTCATGCCTTTCCAGAGTGGACTTCCCTGCATTCTCATTCCCAGCTGGTCCCCACTGAGGAGCGGTTGTTGTGTAAAACATTCACGGTGGCACAGACAGTCGGGCCAGAGCTTGGAGGTCTTGTAATCACGCTATAGAATGTCGGAACAATGTACTGAATATACACAACCAAAACCTGGGGAACAGTTGGAGCCGCATTCACCGCCTTACTCCCAGCTGGCTTGAGGAGTTCAGATGAGGTCCACCTTTGGGAAAGGAGGCCTCCTGGAAACCACAGGAAACCCATCCTAAAGAGTCAGGTTCTACATGATGGCCTCAACACTGGATGAGAAATGATGGATTCTAATGTCCTATGGACTGAGCAGCAAAGCAACAGAGTCATTTTGTTTGCACTTTTTGTAGTTGTTTAGAGTTGAATGTGTGCAGCATGACGTCTCAGACCAACAGAAGAGATACCTCATCCATGATGTTGTTTAATCCTCACACAACGTTGTGAGGTAGGCAGGGCAGGAATGATCATCTGGATCCTACAGAGGAGGAAGTGGAGGCCCATGAAAGTCAAGTGACTTACGCAAAGACACACACTTGCAAATGGCCAATAAGGGACTTCAGGTGAGGACTTCTGATCACTTCCCTGACCCTCTGATGCTTTTCACTCTGCGATGTTGCTAATCGGCTGTTTCTGTGTGCAAAGTTGTCACTCTGGATTACCAAGAGGACCTGGAAAAGGTTCTACATTATCCTTCCATAAATTGAATGTATGTGCCTGGCAAGGAGTAACAGCGAGATAGCAAAGCAAACTACCAACTCTTGGCTCTGAGTTGCCATATGAGACCATGAGCTTCACGAGGGCAGTAGCCATGCCTGGCCCGCTCTGTATCCCAGCACCTGTGTCAGCATCTGGCATAGTAAACATTTGTGGAGGTAGGGAAGGGGAGAGTACAGGAGGGAGGAAGGGAGGTTAATTTCTTAGGATCACTGGCCTGCGGTGTTGGCTCTTCTCTCACTAGATTATCAGATTCCCCTAAGACGACTGATGATAGGACTTTGTAGAATGTGTATTTTCTGGTCTCATTTTGGCTGCATTCGTTTCTCACCGTGGTTTTGTTTTTTCCTTTACTCTTGCTTTTTAATTCATGTGATTTTGTTGTTTTCATTTTTTCTGTTATACTTTAAGCATTGTTGTTGCTGACTAAATATTTCTGGGATATTAGTCAACCAAAAAAAAAAAACCAACAACAAAAAAAACCCCTAGAAAAGTGAATAAATAGCTATATAAACACATGTAAGTAACAATGGGCATTTCTGTTCTATTTGTGCCCCTCCCCCTGCCAAGAATGCAGCCCATGTGACATTAACAAATTCTGTGGGGAGATTTTTTTTCCCAGCAGTCTTGCTATCCCTCCTCTTCATACCTTTCCAAATTCTACTCACTCTTTAACATCTACTACACGGACAGTTTCCTCCTCCCTGACCTCAGCTAGCTAAATACAGCTCTAGTTTCTTCTAACTGAATGTAGCATGTGCTACTTGTGAGCTCTGAGGAGCTCTGAGGCTGGCAGCAGCATGGGGCAGGGCAGTGCCATGGAACTCTCTGGCCGACCCCCATCTGACCAAGTTACGGCACGTGGTACCTGCTCTTGCTGGTCCATCCCCTATCACAAAAGCATGCCTTGGCCTCCCTCACCTCTGTGCCTCTGCAGGTTACTCCTTTGAGCAGGATTGCCTTCTTCTTGCTCCCTTGCCTACTGCAATTACATTCCTTCCTCAAGCCTTGTTCAAAACCCACCTCTTCCATTCACTTGTCTCTGACTGTCCTCTTTTCTTGGGTGCCTTCCTGTTTTAACGACACACTCCAGTAGAGTCCCTGTTCCTTTCTGTTCTTTACTCCCTACATTGCAATATTTTTGTCTTTTATTATCTAAAATGTCATTTAAAAGAACGACACTGTCAATATGAATGCACTGAGGGTGTTTCGGAGGAAAAGGTACAATGAAGATCTCAGGGGTTAACAAAAAGACTGTAATTATGTAGGGCTGATGACAAATCACCAGTTGGTGTCTCCATGTTGGTTTCATTAATGACACCTCTCTTCATTAATGCCCTCTCTCTTCATTTTCCTTTATGTCAGCATCATAAATGGATGAGGTCTGAGGGACTTTATGCTCTGAAGAACTATCAAATTATGCCTTACGTTATTCCGGATTCCTGCTATCTATAACATCTACTTGGCACCTAACAAAGGACTTTTACATGATTACTCTGTGTCCATCTTGTTCTCATTTTCTCTCCGATGCCCGAAATATTGAACACGAGGTAAATTCGCAGAAAGCCTACAGCCTACGTTTCAGAGTTCACCCCATGCCCCAGGGACGGCATTCTCCGACGCCCAGTTTGTTCCTCTGAGGAACAAGATACCAGCAGTCAGAGCAAGGAATCCCAGTCCAGAGCAACATGTCTCTCCCTGGGTCTCACTTCCTTTGTGTCTAAGTCATCAGTTTTTGTTTTTGCTTCGCTTGACCAGGACTTGGGTGGGGAAGCACGGTTGGAAGGAGGGGATGTGCAGGTCTAAAGGGTGGAAACCGCTCTCCAAAAGCACAACCCTGAGAACACACAGAAAGCAAACAAGCTCTGGCTGGTCCTATAGTCACCATTTACAGCTTCCTTTCTACAGCTGCAAAAATATTACATCAGGTTGTCAGTTTTTGACTTTGTTCCACTTCGGTAAATAAAAATAAAGCTACCGATAGATGCCATTAGCGAATGTGCGGTCTCATCACGTGGTCCATGTTTGTGAGAACAGGCCTGAAGACTCCTCTACATGTTAGCTTTCACAGAGGCTCCTTTGGATGAAAATTGTCATTTCATATGTTTCATACATGGTTATACTTGTTTGCCACACAGAACTGTATGTATGCCTGGATTTTAAACAGTGTCAGAAATAAGGGTCTTGTTTACCTTATGGCAAGAATACCCTCCAAATTCTGCTCAGTATCCAGAGGCAGCAACATACCTGAAAAGCCCAGCGGCTGAGAGAAGGACCTAGATGGACTCGGTGTGACACAAAGACACTGATAAACACAGCCAAATGATCCCGAGGAGTACACAATATAAATGCTTTATTGCTAGCACAGAGGTTTCTTTTTTAAGTAAATTAAACGAAATAAATCTTCATTTTCACATTCTATATTGCAGTTCAAAGGTAACTAGCTGGTTAATGGATATGTTCACTGGGACACAGGCTATAGGAGGAGAGCATGACATTCACACGAAAGAACTCAGAAATGTGGCATCTCTCAAGGCATCTGGCCACTGTCCTTTGTCAATAACAGCAAGGAGAGGTTTCTTTAAAACATCATGAATAGTCAAGGGTTATAAATAGAAAACCGGTATGGTTAGAAAGCAGAAAACCGTTAAATACAGAAGGCTATATATGTGTTGCCCATATTTCATATATTCTAGGTTATGTTTGGTACTTTTAAATAAATGATCTTCATCTAGGTTAGAGAACGAATTGGATTTGGCAGCTGGAAAGAGGGAAAAAGGAAAGGAAGCTGACACTGCCCATGTCAGAGATGGAGCCTTCAGTGGAAAGCAGAAGAGGAACGTGTGGCTGGAGGAAAGGGAGCCAGCCTGCTTCATGCTTCCCCCTTGGGAGGCCAAGAGCAAGAGTGGTGTGTGGACGAGCCACGGGCGTGACAAGTGGAGATCTGGTGCAGCGTGGCAGTCGTGGCACACCGGAACTCTACAAATGGAGAAGGAAACCTCTGAGCCTGGCCAGATTTTCCAAGGTTACTGCCAGTTGACCTAGGGCATGGGAAGCTGAAGTCACACCCACAGCACTGGGACTGGGAGGTGGCGTGCACCAGGGACAGGGACGGGGTGGGGGTGGGAGGCGGAAGAAGCTATAGATTCCAACTGCAGAGATAATCCATTTAGTATGAATTGTCAGCAGTATTGGAAATGGAATTATTTCTACAAGGCACCCAGCATTACCTTTTTCCAAATTCTCAAGCCTGCTCAGATCAGTTTTTGGTTGATTTTAAAGACGAGCTTTGGAAAAGATCAATCCATGAAAAACAACCCACCCCCTGACTTATTCCAGAATACTCAAGAAGGAATTAAATGCACAGATGCGCGCGCGAACGCGCGCACACACACACCCCCCTCTCTCTTACCCCCTCAAACCATGCAGTGATGAGCTCCGAGGCTGTGAACTACACATGATGATCGCTGGAGCTCCATCTCCTGATCTTTCACTCCTGTTATATGTGGATGTAAGAAAGCCAGACTGGGTCAGGAATATCCCAAGTTCTTTCTCCTTAGGACATCTGCAGTGTACCAGCTCCTGGCATTTTCAGTCTGGTCTGGCTCTAACTAAAACCATTTCATGTTTTGCTTTGAAGAAATGGATGACATGAAACGGTAATTTGGCTGCAAAACCTTGGAAAATTGTTCCCGGCCCAAACATCTGCCCCAGATGAGCTCAGCTGAGATCTCCTTGGAGGAGCGGGAGGGGTGCGTGAGCAGGGAGAGCCTGGAAGGGGGACATGAAGACAATGGAAAGGCTACCTTTGCTCACAAGCGAAGTCCTTTGTGACAGAAGGCATCAAATAATACAGCTCCCTCACCCCAGAAAGAAATACTGGGTATGCCCCACAGCTACTCCTCGTGCCTTTGTCCCACGTTCCCCAATGTTTGGTACTGTTAAGGTGATCCCTCACAGGGTGCCAAGAAACCACGCCCAACTGGTTTGCTTTCTTTACGCAGCGAATGGCCTGGCCTACCTGCTGTCATTTAAATCTTAAGTAAGGACTGGGTATCAAGTTTGGGTTCCTGAGAGCTGGGCCCCTCAGGGAAAGCAGAGGGGGAGAGTCGTGCAGGCTGGCCTTCACCTTCCTTCTTGGCCGTCTTAAGAGTTCTTCTGGGGGATCTTTACTGTCACGGTCTTAACTTCGGAGTACTCGCGCAAACCAAATTCTCCCCTGAAAAACAGAAACGGGCTGTATCAGGTACCAGAGGCCCAGGCAGCTCAGCATGGGCTTTCCTCTTCACAAACCCTGTTCCAACCACTGGACGCCCAGGATGTGCCTGTGCTCTAATGGCTCTCCTCGAGATCCAGTCCACTTTACCTGAAAGAAAACCACGAGGGTCCTCTCGGCTTGATGTTCTACATTCCTTCTCACTGGTCCTTCGGTTTAATAAGCGGCAACAATACCCAAAGGCCCACCACAGAAGAGTACAGATCACACGCAATGCCTTAAAGACAGAACCCTGAACAAATACCGTCTGCGGCCTCCACAGAGTCAGGGGAAAGAGGAAATCAAAACCACGGACGGGAAAGGAATTGGGAAGTGTGAGTCAGCTGTCTCCCGAGACTTGCCCTCGGCCACTTCCCCTCCTGGCTCATGGCACCCTCTGGGGCCTTGATCAGGGATTTCTGTCATCAGGCAAATGAACGTTTATTGCACTGTTACTATGCGGCAGCACCGTGCTGGGCCGGGTGCAGGAGAAACCAGATAATCGGCCCCGGCCTCTGAAGGGCCTGTAGGTGGCCGGGCCTGAGAGGGGGGAGGGGGAGCCAGGTCACCTGCCTCGGCGGCCCCAGGAGAAACAGCCCCTCCGACCACTGCCTGAAGGGCGCTGGCACGTGGAAAAGCCTCACTGCTACGGTGCTCCTTTCCTTCACTTCTCTTCTCTCGTTCCTTCTTATTCCTACCTCTCTTTAATTGTCTTTCTTTCTTTTCTCGATTTCACTGTCACATCAAGCATGTTCTCTTAATTATTTTCTGCAAAAATACTTGACATTTTCTTCTTCTTTTCTTTTCAAAGTCACTCCTCTGTGAAGCTTCTCCTCAAGTTCTCAGCAGAAGGAGTGCCCCTCCTGCTCTGTGTTCAGAGCACCTTGTACCCACCTCTACCACAGCCCTGTAATACCAGGAGGGAGGGCGGGGGTGCTCTGTCTCGCCCACCGATCTGCATCTTCCTGATCTTGCTTTCTGTCCTCCTCCAAACCTAGCGTGCGGCCCACAGCATCAGGCTGAAAGAAAGCACTTGATAACTGTGGGAGCAAGGAAGAGGGGGCAGGCTTCTTCCTACCCCCTCTTCCCCAGTTCTACCCTGCTGACTGACCATCTCTGCCAGAAAAAAACATGAAAGAACGCTTAGAGATATATTTGAATAAGAAAGGATTAAGACAGGCCGTTTTTAAAAACAGTCTTATATAAAAGGTATAAAGTTACTGCAACTGGGCTTTACAGCGAAGACCCGCTGTAAAGGATTCATTCTGCTTCCCTGGCCCGACACAGAGCTGCCCTTGCTGTGCCAGCAGCTCCTCTGAGCACCAGGGCACCTGAGTGGTCACGCCCCCCTCCTCCCCCACAGCCCCCAGAACATCAGCGACTCAGGCATGCTGCTCTCTCGTCTGCACTGGCCGTTCTGCTTGCAGGAATGGGAAGAATAAGCTTGGGATTGCCCCACTCAGTATGTGGCTCTCTCACCGGCTCTGTCCAGGCTGTCTCTTTATTACCAGCTCAGCTCTGGCTCTCGCTGGCCTTTCTCCTGCCCTTGGGCAACTGTGCATGTGTCTCTTCATCATGGACATCATCTGCCTCCTGTCTGAAGTGTGGCTACTCCCTTCTTGTTCCCTCGCTTGTGCACACACGTGGGGCAGACCCTGAACCACTTTCCTCACACTCAGATCTCTAACTAGGTTGTGAGAGATGTAAGAAAGTCTACAGAGCTAGAAACCTTGCTTTCGAGTGTGACTGCCGGATCCCAAATCTCTGGGTGCTCAAAGCAATGGAAAATTCTGCTGGACTGGAGGTGCTCCTCTCTCGGGTCCCAGGCGGCCATCTGCTGCATGGCTGGCACACAGCCTGCTCCGAGATGTTGGAGTGGACTCACATCTGCCATGAAAGGAAAGACTGCCCATGGGCCCAGGCCTCAAGGAAAGCCAATGAGAAGTCTCAGGGCAGCGCGTGGAGCAGAACACTGAGGGTGGGGGTCGGCAGACAGGAGTGCCAACTCAGCTCTGCATTAAACTGGCTGTATGACTCCAGCTGACTCTCTCCCTCCTCTTGGCACCCGGTCGTCTCTCTGACATCAGTTCCTGAACCTTATTATACACATATCACCCATGAAGCTTGCTTAAACTGTAGGTTCCTGACCATCTCCCACCAAAGATTCTGTTCCAGTAGGTCTAGGGAGGAGCCCAAGAGACCATGAGATGGGTGGCTACTGGACCCACTCTTTGAGCAACACTGCTGTAAGGTCTCTGAATCCAATCCCTAACATGTGGATTCTTCAGCTATTTCGCCATCTCATTCTAGGGTCTTTCTCTCAAATCTACTAAAATTTTTCTCAATCCAGTTAAATTCTGTGGCACATAGTTCCATAGTTAAGGAAGAAGTCCACTACTGCACAAAAGGCAGACGTATTGTTATTGACATGCCCCAATCTCTTTGTATAGTCACCTTTCCAGTGGGGCCATGTGTCAGGGCACAGCACATTTAGAAGCCTGTATTCCTGCTTCTTGGCCAGACTAGGTTATATTCCCAAAGATGAACCAAACTCGGCATACGTAACGGTAAGGTAAGACGTTAGATCTGGGTGTCTCTCAGCCAGCCATTTTACGAAGTCACTCAGACTCATGCATAAAACAAATAGGGATTTCTGCTTAGGGTGTATATTTCCCTGCCCTTTTCTTTGACTTACAGCAGCATTTCTCAGAGCAGCATCCCCAGACCACCTGCACGAGAATCATTCCAGAAGCTTGTTAAAAATCTAGGTCCTGGGCCCTAGCCCAGATCTACTAAATCAGAATCTCTGAGAGTGGATCGCCAGATAGGCAGGGTTAGAAAGCCCCTCTCCCAGCCTACAGGTGACTTTCTGTGCATACGCAATGCTGTGCACACACACACTGACTCAGAGCATCCGAACAACACTTCTCGTCTTCAAAGCGTGTGTCCTTAGTTTTTAAAATGCTGAGGTTCACAGCGTTCTTTCCATCCCCTAGGTTTGTGATACATATTTTATAGCTTGGACTCTATGACCCCTTGTCTCAGGAGAGCTTAAATGAGACGGAAAAGGATGGGAAGGCTGAAATAGATGGAATTAGCTGGACAAGCAGAACGGAGAGAAACTCAGCCCAAGTCTCTGACCCTGGGAATTAGAGGCCAGCCCATCAGATAACCTGTAGAGGGCAGCCCTCTCCACAGCTCTCTGTGGGGTAGCACTCAGGGGCTCCAACAGCCTTCCTTGGAGCTCATTTCCAGAAAATGCTACTTCCCTTCTCTGTTCCTCTTAGAGGTGGGCAAGGAGATGTCAGGGACCAAAGCTGCATGGAGCCTGCAGGCCGTGAGATAAACAATTCTGTCCAAGTGGAAGGCTAAGCAGAGTTTCCAGGACTGTATTAAATGAGAAGAAGAGTGGGGAACCAGGACAGGGCAGGTTCTTTTATCTGAAGCATTTCCTACCACTCCAGGTCATTTAAGGAAGAGAAAACATGTTTTGGGGGCAAACAGGAACAAAGACTCATATAATTTAGATAAGATGAAGTGAGTCTCATCAAAGAGCACTGCTTCCTAATTATTTTTTAACTGCACTGGGAAGGCCAAATCACTACTGTGCCCATGAGACGAGTCGAGAAAGGCCACTGTTCCGTGTGGTTCTGACACAGCCAAACTGTCTCTTGGACCTTCTTTCTAGGCGAGGGCGATGTTTCTGACAGGAAGAGACTGCGCCTGAACAATGTCCCAAGCCCGAATCCTGGTAGGAGGCTTGCCTGTGATGAGAGTCCAGGGCTAGCCTGAGATGAGAAACCATCAACCAGCAATTAGTTATTTCAAGTGTATTTTATGCCCATGATGCACCCTGCATCTGTAACAGTCAATGTGAGCAGCATTCCCAGAGCCGGCGATGGCCCCAACATTTCAGAGGCTGGGAGAGCACAAACACAGGGGCAGGAAATGAAAGAAGTTGAATGCATCTTCAAAAGTGGAAGCAGAAAGTTAAGGCCATGTGCAAGTTAAGAAGAGATACTTAGAGTACATGAAGACTTTATAAAAGCTGAAGGAATACTAATAACTTAGCAAATAGGATCCAGACTGGGTATGGGTTCTGGCTATAAAGCAAGTGGGAGGCACTGAAGGCCAGAAGCAAAGGTTCAAGCAAGAGCAGTTTCTCCCTTTCTTAATACATTTATTAAGAAAAAGAAGGACTGCCTACGTAACAGTCATCTACTTGATCAATAATGATGATGGTAGCTCACATTTTCTGAAGGTTTGCCAGATACCTTGCTGGATGTTTGGCATACATGATTCTAACATTTAATCCTAACAGCAACTCTGTAGGGTAAGTACTATCTATAATTATTCCCATTTTATAGATGAGGAAACCGAGGCTCGGTGAGATTAAATAGTTTGTCCAAGGCTGCACAGGTATTAAGCAGTAGAGCCAGGGTACATATCTGTGCAGTGTGATTCCAGAAACTCTGCTCTTAGCCTCAAAGCTATATCTACTTCATGGTTTAATGGCTCGGGACTAGAGATTACCAGCTACAGTATCTGAAGATGTAAATCCCCTGTGCTAGTCATGGGTTCACTGCACTTCCCCCCAAATACCATACTTATTTCTCCCACAATGCCTCTGCTAACTCTTCCCCCACTGCTATCCTGTTTTGCCCACCAACCATGAAAAACTATTCCTCTCTCCTCATCTACTCAAATGTTCCTCTCCTTTAAAGGCCAATTCAAATCCCTATAAAAGATCACATCTAATGGTTTCCTGGACTTCTCCAGCTCACAACGATCTCTATCACCCCTGCATTCCTCTACCACTCCACAGGCTTTTCTGGAATTCTTTTGATTCTTTCAATGTTGTATATTTCATTTATCCAACAAAATTTCAAGTAATTTAATGAGCTGCACCTTCCCCTACAGACCAAGCATCATGCTTTGCACAAAGTATGTATGTGCTCAATACTTTTTAGCAGATTGATTGCGAACTAAACATTTGTTCAAGAAAGTATGCATTCAGTAATGCCCGAGGGAACAGGCATGGAAGATGTTTCCTCTTATGAGTCACAGGATTTAGAAAACATGGATCTAGCTCCTTTCGAAATGAGGGAAAATGAAAGTTTTTTGGGACGAGGGGAGATGTCAGCTCAGGAAGACCCTAGCTACCATTCATTCTCCGAAAGCAATTCTAAAAATCCATTCGTATGTGAAGTTGCAAATGCAATCACTCTAGTTTTCCTCTGCCACAGTCCCATTTTTCAGGTCCTCAGCATCACAAGAGGGCAGCCCAGCTCTGATTCTGACCCGGAAGACTCCTTATACCTGGTTCCCATGCTTCCTTGGCCAGACATCACAGAAACTAAGCCACTAAAATTTAGGTTCAAAGCTCAGATCTGCCACTTACTGGCCGTGAGACTTGGGCAAGCTACTTAACCACTCCAACCCTTAGTTCCTCATCTGAACCATCCATAAGATAAAGATAAATGTATCTATCCCATAGAATCACTGTGAAAAGCAAATGAGACAATGTTAGGTAAGAAGGCAGAATAAAGCCATATGCAGAGCAGGCATTTAATTAATACCTATTATTGCAAAATCCTTGTAATGGGTCATCTTCCTGTGATCTCTGCCAAAACATCCTCTATACACCAAGAATGCTGGCCATAAGAACATTGGTATCCCCTCAGCTCCCACAGTATGCCCTTTAAAAACCCTTTGAGATTGGGTTTAAAGCAACCTCTCCACTTGTATCTTCAGCAAGACTCCTCCATGCATCCTGTGCCCTAGGCTCTGCAGCCCCAGACTCAAAGATCCTATAGGCACTGAGCAGGTGACAGTGAGTGAATTGGGTATGTGTAAAACTAACACAGCCAATATTCAGTTCCCAGAAGCAGGCATGATGGGGAATAGGGAAAACTGCAGAGCTCACAGCTGCAGCAGTTTTGCTTTGGGGAATGAAAATAAGCAAGAAATCTAGATTTTTATGGAAAGTCTCCTCATTTTGAATGTCAGGTAAAGGTTTTTAAATGTTATAAGGAAAAAAAAAAACCAAAACATTTCTCTAAGCCAGATTTGTCCCTGGGTGGGCAGTTGGTGACGTCTGTTTTAAACATGCCAAACTCTGTTTTGTGTCTGGACTATTCTGTAGTTGCTATGCCTTCATGCCTTTGTTCTTGCTATTCCCTCTACCTGGAATGCCTGCTCCTAAGAAACTGAAATGTTATTTCCTCTGTGAAGTCTTCTGTGACCTCATCAGGCAAAATTGATTGATTTTTCCTCTGTACTTAACAAGATATTTGACATACTTGCATAATAGCACCTATTACATGGAATTATTGGTACATGAATTTTTCTCCATTCCCACTTAAGGTAAGGGTATTATTGTGTTTTATTCATCTTTGTAATGTGTGCTTTGCTTATACATTTATGTTTTCAACCAAGTGTTTGTTTAGTGAATGGATGAGAGTAAGAGAATTCACTGATGCTGTTGAGTGCCCCTCTATGCTGCTATTCGCAACCCTGTTTCTCTTCAGGCACCAGCAACTTTGGACACTTACATTTCTCTCCCATTTCCAGACATCTTGAATCCCCCAAAGGGACTCTGGGCATTTAAGGCATTGTAACAATTGATCCTGAAAGAAGAAAACATGGTACTGTTAGTGTGTATTCTGCTTACACAGAAACAATAGCACTGGCATGATATTTCTTTTATAAGTTCTATTTTTTAATTCCTTTTTCCCCACATGAAAATTTTATAATTTAAGATTTACTTTGACTTCCTGATCTAGCCAATAGGAAGTATCCCTTCTCAGGGTGAAGTCTTCGGTCTCCCCCATCCTTCCAGAGCATATGCTTTTATTTCACGCAGGCTCTGGAGAATTACAAGCCCCCTCCCACCCTCACGGAATGTGTTATGGCCAGAACGAGACTGACTCTGGTCTTACCAAACAGTCCCAGCTTGCATTGCAGAAGACACCGTGAGGGCCTTGTTGATGTCATTAGTAAAGACAGCTGCTACAAGTCCAAAGTCTGAGTTATTGGCTCTTTCAATAACTTCATCCATAGTCTTAAACCTCAAAATTTCCTGAACGGGGCCAAAGATCTGCAATAAAATAGGTTGACCCAACATGGTTGCTTCGCCATCCTTTCACCTGTTTTCTATGTTTCAAGGCAAGTTTATTCTGCCTTCATCATTTAAATGATGTTTAAGTTTAGCAAAACATAACTGTAAAAATATCCCAAACTTTCCCAGAATAAGATTACGTAAGTCTACCCTTAGAGTTTAACTCCTCTGCTCCCCCACCCTGCCTGGCAGCACTTGATTCCACAGTGTGTTCTAAAGCTGTGTTCTCCATGATCCCCCAGGCACTGCTCCAGAACTGAGAACTACCGCTCTGGAGAGGTGGCTGATCTGCAACTGGTCCTCTCCTGCAGAAGCGCGAGGATGCTTGGGTGCTTTCTATTTCCTGATTAACAGCCTAATGACCCATATTTGGGGGAACTGAACTGTTGGCAATGTATCACTGAGACCAGTGATTGGCTTTTATGATGGTTCTGTTGGCTAATAACAATTGAGATCATAAAGCACATCACCTGGCCTCCGTCTAGCTTGCTTGCCTCTTTGTCTAACTTCTTTCTTGAAACTGGGGATTTTCATAGCCATGTTTATTGCTATTGTACAATGTATATAAAATACAAAGAACTAAACCTCTAATATTGTCTACTAGAAATGTCCTGGAAACCATCCCAAGGAAGATGTGGCTGCTGTTAGAATCTATGTGATACCTCCTCCTTGGCGATCCGCATGTCGTCAGTGACGTTGGAAAACACCGTGGGCTCGATGAAAAACCCCTTTCGGCCCAGCCCTTTGCCTCCACACTCCAGCTTGGCGCCTTCGGCCACACCACTCTGGATGAGTTCCAGGATCCTGTTGTACTGTTTCTTATCAATCTACAGAAGAAAGTGCCTGATGACTCCAAGTAAAATCTTCTATGAAAATGGAAATAAGCATGTGCTCAAGAATCTCTCTCATTTGTGATTTTTGGCCAAAGCTTCATTATACCTAGTCAAATCATATGGAACTGCTGTTAATTAACCATTTTTGACCTGTGAAAAAGGGTAATTTTGTATGGTTCAACCTAATACATCAAGAATTCCAGTGAATGCACTGCTCTGATGATACTGACAAGTCATAAGTACCAGTTCAAGAGTTAAGCAATATTTCTAAATGATGGAGATACTGGCTAATTGATTATTCACTGTTTACATAAGTAAAAATTAACCTTATAGACAAATGAGTATCGGGGTATATTTTTATGGAACTACTGTTATACCATCAGAGGAAAGGATTAAGTTTAAAGAGTGAGAGCTAGCGTCCTAGTCCATAAAATAAGGTCATTCTCGCCCCCCGCAAGCCCCCAAGTTATAGACTTATCACTCAATTATTATGGTAAATAAAAAAGAAACCTACATTCACCTGAGTTTGAATTGCTGTTACAACTTCAATCTTCTCTCAAATGGTCCCAAAACTAAGGAGATACTGCTTCTTATCAGGAAAACCCATGCTCTAGTGATCCAGATGAGATCTGGTCTACATATTCCTTTAAAAATTCTCAGTTCAAAACCAGAGTTCTAACTGGAAATATACCTTGATGACCATGGAGAACCTGCAGAGCTCAAGAGTGCAGCCAGCAGGGACCTTGGTGGCCCTCCTCATCCACCACAGTGCATGAAGCATTCAGAGTAAGAGAGAACCATATGGCAGAAGAGAGAGCAGACAGCTCTCCATCCCCTACACAATTACAAACTGCACGTTGTCATCCCAGAGTAGGTCAGGTTGGTGGAGAGAATCCTTGGCAGCTGGTAAAAGTATAAATGGGTTTCTGGGAATGAGAGATACCTGCCCTCCTTGACTGTGGCACCTGTGGGGATGTCTTGACTCCAGCAGTTAAAGGACTGGGACTGGGTTCTAGTCAAGATCCATCTTGCCATGCCTGGGTCCTTTTTTGGAGCTGAGAGACTCCAACCTACCCCCAAAGTTCAAGATATCCTTAAGGCAATCCTAATCTCTTGGTTTTTCAAGGATAAAATTTAGAAACAGAAAGAGAAGCACAAGACATAAGCAAGCAATGCCTCACTGGCTACATTTCCAGCCATGAAGACAGATGAGGAAGAAGAGTAAGGAGTCAGCAGAAGGAGGAAGATGATGCTTTGTCGGGTTCCACCAGAGTGTCTGGGTTCTCTGTTCATAAGAGATTAAGTAAAGAAAGGGCATGTCCAGGACATGGAAGCAACCTAAGTGTCCATCGACAGATGAATGGATAAAGAAGATGTGACACATACATGCAATGGAATATTACTCAGACATAAAAAGAAACGAAATTGAGTTATTTGTAGTGAGGTGGATGGACCTAGAGTCCACCATACAGAGTGAAGTAAGTCAGAAAGAGAAAAACAAATACCGTATGCTAACACATATATATGGAATCTAAAAAAAAAAAAAAAAAAAGGTTCTGAAGAACCTAGGGGCAGGACAGGAATAAAGTCGCAGACGTAGAGAATGGACTTGAGGACACGGGGAGGGGGAAGGGTAAGCTGTGACGAAGTGAGAGAGTGGCATGGACATATATACACTACCAAATGTAAAATAGATAGCTAGTGGGAAGCAGCCGCATAGCACAGGGAGATCAGCTCGGTGCTTTGTGACCACCTAGAGGGGTGGGATAGGGAAGGTGGGAGGGAGGGAGACACAAGAGGGAGGAGATATGGGGATATATGTATATGTATAGCCGATTCACTTTGTTATACAGCAGAAACTAACACACCACTGTAAAGCAATGATACTCCAAAAAAGATGTTTAAAAAAAAAAAAAAAGAACGGGCATGTCTGTGATTTCTCTACCTGGGGTCCCTGCTCGGTGGTGGGGTCAAAGGGGCTGCCCACTATGCGCCTCTTAGCCCGCTCCACGCTTCTTCTCACAAACTCTTCATAGATGGACTCCTCCACAAAGATGCGAGATCCTGCAGTGCAGCACTGGCCTTGGTTGAAGAACACACCCTGGTGAGCCTGCTCCACGGCATAGTCCACTACAAGAGGAAACAGCCATGCTCTCAACACTGCTTTGCCTGTGGAGGGGCCTAAGGGACCGACCCTCTTCCCTCCCCAAAGCCCCAGGTGTAATGTCATGCTCACCACAGAGCAGAACTGTGAGCAGCCCAGTGAAAAGCACTGGATTGAGAACACAACTTGGTTCTAGTTCTAACCAGACCCTGACGTTATTGGCTGTGTTAACTTGGACGTCTTCACTTCTTGGAAAACCTTTCTTCTGTAAAAAGAGGGATTAGACCGCGTTATCTATAACAGGAGTCTCAAACCCCAATAACCAAAGGGGCTGTGTAGATAATAGTAAAGCAATGTGACAGAGACTCAGAAGGAAAGTACTACCTTTGGCTGTTGCTATGCATAAACATAGCCCAGGGTTGCCAGATTTCCAGTTTTAAGAAAAAACGGAAACCAATATTTTGTGTAATACTTAGAAGTAAACATAGCCATACCTTGCATTTGGCCTATAGACTGCCAATTTGCAATCCCTAATCTATAGGACCTTGCAGCTATACTCTTAATTAGTATTTTGGCAAATTAAACTGTGACAGCAATGATCGTCTTTGAAGACGCTCAATTTCCTCTATATTTACATGGAATTGTATAGTAGCATATGGTAACTCGTTTTCATCTCGTGTGAAAATAAGAGATACTAAATAATACTCAATATAGTATTAATAAATCTGGTGTCTGCTAGTTGCTAAATGACTCACTGACTGAATGAATCAATGTACTGTCGGTGCAGTGCCTACACCTTAATAGGAATTTAGGTACAGAATTCTGATCCTCTTGACAACTAGTATACAGCTGAAGCTGAACTTGCAAATTCCAAGCTGGGGCTGAAATTCAGGCAATGTGCTTTCTGTTCTCTGATCTCTCTAGTAGTGAAATTGAGGAAGCAGTGCTGCCTGGCAGGATGTGAAGAAGAAAAAGGATGACTGAAAGAGGTTTTGTAATTTCATTCCCTGGCAAGTTTTTCCAAACATGAGGAGCACACCCGTGCAGAGTGGACTAGAGAGCGTCCTGCCTGGAGACATGGGGTTTCTAGGTTATAGCTCTAGGCCTCTGTAGAGTCCTACTGCCAAGGTGTAATCACCTCCAATTTAGGTCTATTCATACACAACTGACCATAGTGTGTTGTCATCCTGACTAAAAGCCATGGGGGCAACAGAAAGGCGTGGGGATGGCTAAACAGAGAAGGGGGTGTGGGTTTGGGACAACGTTGGTAGAGCTAGTGAACTAAAAATTTTTAATGATCTACAAAGCCACCAGGCATACATGAGACGTTTCAGGTTTCTCGAATCTAGGCAGAAGTTACATTTCCAGTGTTCAGAGGCTTAGACCACTGCTCTTTCCACTATACAATACCAACCAGGCCTTCACCTCTTCTACCCTATTTTACAACAACACAGAGTCAAAATGGCTTATTATGTCTAGAAAACAAACTCTGATTGTCAACTGATAAGTGGTCTTTACCAATATCATTTTGTCCTTAAAAGGAAGGGTCTAGATTTTTCTCCTTGAATGCCACTTAGCTTCAAAGACCTTTTTCTTAGTGTCCTATTGAAAGTGGAGATAATAAAAGTGAGCACCGCAGGCCAGTATGCCAGGGCATGTAAGAGATCTGTGGTTGACTTACAATCAGCATCTGCAAAAATAATATTGGGACTTTTCCCTCCAAGTTCCAGAGTGACTCGTTTCAAATTACTTCTTCCAGCTGCTTCTTGGATAAGCTTTCCAACCTGAAAGAAGGGAAATGGAGAAAGGTTTTGCGCACCTTGCAGTTGAGACCGTCAGTGGCCAGAGCCAGCTGTGGGCAACAGTGGGACACAGCAGTAATGGATCCTGCAGGGCAAAGCACCCACCGGATACACAGGAACGAATCTGTGGTCAACTCGCGTGGACAAGAAATAAGTCAGTTGGGATGCAGGTTAATGTCTGTTCTGAAGTGAGCTGGAAGACTGCTTTAGTATCATGATGGAAGGAGCAAGGAAAAGGGCGTTAAACCTGGAATCTTAATCACTGAAAGATTTCTCTGAAAGACAACTAGCAAGCAAAATGTAACTAGAGATTTTCCATCACTGCATTGTGGCTTTTAGCTTTGGACTCTGGCCTCCAGAAAAAAGCCAACTGGCTCCACTTGAAAGACATGATGAGCGTAAAACAAACTCTTTAAGTGCCTCCAAAAATGCCAGGTATGACTTTAATCACATGGTCCAAATATATATATTGATGTGATACCTTTGCTTCTGCCTAGGGCTATAGTAAAAGGATTCCAGAAAGCTGAGGATCTGTCTTTATTTGTGCAGTGCCTATTTATCTAGAATCCAAGCAAACAGAGGCTGAGTTTGAAGAAAGCATTTCCCACTGTGTAGACTCACAATGCTAATAAAATTGAAAGCGTCAAGATGGAAACACGGATGCAGCGCCTAGAGCCCCCTTTCAAGGAAGAACGCACTGCCTCAGTGACAAGGAATGCTGTCAGCTCCTTCAGTCACCTCAGCTGAAAAGAGCTTCCTTGCCCAAGGGGACGCCCTCCTTCAGGTGTCCCACATCCACCGCCGGATGGTGGCGGTGGTACCACCAGGCAGCTCTGAGAGACCACGTCTGCTCCACCACAGCCAGGTGCTTGGCTGAGGCCATCAGGCCTGCACTGCAGCTCAACTTCCCGTCGTGTCAACTGCCCTTTGGCTGGGACCCCTAATAAATAACCTGCATGGCAAACTCCATCTCAGAAACCCCTTCCAGGGCACCTGGCCTGCGACAGGGTGCTGCCCTATTGGAGGGCAGAGGTCACTCTACGGAAAGTGCTGGGCCACCCTATAGCTCTTATAGGCAGTTTGCCCTTGTTGAGATGAAGACTGCTACTTATGCCTGGAATCCTACTGAAAATAAAGTATTTTAAAAAGCTGGGGAAGAAAAATGCTAAATATATGCTGGACCCCTCTGGTCCCTGCCTGCGATCCTCAGGAAGGACGGGTAACTCCTCAAGCAGTGTAGTAGAGCAGTGGTTAAGAGAAAAGGCTCTGGAGCCTGGGTGTTTTTGTTTTTTTTTATTGATTATATCACTTAACGACTGTTTGACCTTGGGAAATTTTTTATCTTCTCTGAGCCTCCGTCCCCTCCTCTGTAAATAGAGCTAGAAACAGTATCCACCTCAGAACTTAGGTGTCCTGAGGATGAAGTGATTTAGGGTCGACGGCCCTCAGAACCCAGACTGGCACGCAGTAAGCACCTGCACCAGTTAGCCGCGCGAAGGTATGAGAGGCCAGGGCCCCTTCTTCCACGCTGGGCGCAGAGAAATGGAGGTGGCTGTAGGGGGCAGAACCTTCCAAAGCAGGTCTCCTCCCAGGGCCCCTCCACTCTCTGCGCGTGTCAATTACCTCAGGAAAACCCCGAGGAAGCCCTCTGACTTGCCACCAGTCTCCAGTATTGCTCACTAGCTGGGCTAAATGCTTTACATGTTTTTATTGTTACTCTACCTCGTGCCAAAACATTTTTAGAAAATATACTCTTGTTCTGAGGAAATCTAACTTTGGTGAAAAAGTAGTGATGTCTCTGAAAGAGGTAAAATTAGAGTCTCTTAGATGCAGAACACTGTTACTCATCAAAGGTTTAAGAAACACCAACATCTGGCCCTAAGGATTAATGGGCAGACGTCAGCCCACAGCCAGACGGCCCTTCCCCACCGGGCCGGCTTGTCTCTCTTCGACCTCAAGGTAAACCCCCTAGGAAGATGGGCTAATAAAGGCCCCGTTCTCAGGCAAACATGCTCTCCTGCAAGAGGAAAGTATGGATACACAAAGGAAACGAGAACCTGGCCCTCCATCCTGGCAAGAGAACAGCAGTCAGGTAAGATTAGGACTGAAGCCTGAGACCCTAGCAGAGGGGAACCCACACGAGGGCAGCAGGGCAGTAGCACCATTGGGCGTCCCTGAGGAGGCTGTCGCCTGCAGCTGCCTGTTCTGAGCAATTCTACTGTGCTTGTCTCTCTCTGCCCTGAGGAATCCATATCAACTGAAGGGGACTCATTTCAAAGTCCAGGAAGATAAAGAGACAAGTGCTTTCTCAAAGAAGATAATCACTGGACGTCATGAACATTATTATTAATTATATTTAAAAAACTAGCATTTATTGAGTTGGTTTATATCAGACATTTACATGTATTCATGCATTTAAGCCTCTCAAAAACCCTACGAAGTAGGTATTATCTCATTTTAGAGAATATTAAACTCAGGTTAGAAGTCAATGGACATTACCAGGTTACCTGGCAGTTACACGCAGAGTCTGCTGGACTCTGTGCAGGTTGACTCCAGGGCCCAAGTGTGAATCACTTCCTCTCCTTCCCGTAACCTCCTCCCAGCACTCTGCCTTCCCTTCTATATTTACTGAGCACCTAATGCATGCCACATACCACCAAAACCTTATCCCTGAAACTCCAAATTAATTTAAAAGTGAGGAGGAATATCACTTTTTATAGACACAAATAATGATCACAGTTCATCAGTTACAAAAGGTATATTCTGCCTTCAGACTGACATTTGAAAAACAAACAAAAGCAAGGAGAAATCACGGATTTTACACATAGGAAGATGCTGAATAAACGTGTGGAGTTGGTAAAGAGAGTGCTGACTCACTAGCATTACATTTCTGTTAGCTCTGCTCCCTGACATTCATCAAAGTGCTCTATGGGTTGATATTTGTTGCATTGGGAATGTTGTCCAACGATTAGTATTTTCATGGCTACAGTAACTATACAAAAATCTTGCTCAGTCTATGGTCATCAGAGAAGAATACCTAAAGAATAATTTTTCCTGCATGAATGCTTTGCCATTTTTTCCTTAGAAACCAAATTTGTGCTAAACACCGAAAGGCAAATCTCAGATGAATAATGATTTTCCTTTTCATCTTTGGAAGAAGGTCAAGTTGCAGCCCAACCTCAAGAAAGAACTGGATGTGTTACGCTACAGGAGAACCACTTCCATCTGCAGTGGCCTCAGGACAGGATACTCTGAAAAACCCCAGTTGTTCACCAATCCCCTTCATTCCACACTTATTCCTGGTTCTCCTACTATGTGCCAAGTGCAATGCTAGGCACAGTTCCTCATCCACAAGGAGCTCACAGCTAAGAGGATTCCCATGTAAACCTAACAGGTGTTCAATAAGTACAGAAAAATCTGGGCCTGATTTAATATTAGATCTGAACAGTGAAATTATGGTTGTGCAGCATTTTGTTATAACCCAGAGTCAGGCTCCTCTGGGCCTCACCCACAGAAGTGGGCTAGGTGTAAAAATCTTCATTAATTATGTGATTGGGCATCATCATCTGCCTTCCCATAATACTCTCAGTTTGCAGGTCAGACTCTCTTTGGAGAACATATTACTACTCATGAATTCTCCCTGCGCGTGGAACGAGGTTAAGTGACCCTGAAGGGAGGCACTCCTCACTGTTATTACCATAAGGGGGAAAGAGACAATAGGAAGAATAGATGCAACTCCAAAGCAGGGAATTCTTAACAGGAAAGAGTAATGTTTAAAAATAAAGAGCTCATGTGAGAGCCAACTCTTACAAAATATGATAGGTCCTGTGCAAACCAACCTAAAATATTACTTGTACAAATCCCATGCAAAGGCTTCCAAAGTTAAAATCTATGGGGTAGGAAAGTCCAGGAAAGAATGAAGTACAGACATCGAAGAAAGGCCTGGGATTAAGTGACCCATCTTAGATAGAAAAGTAGTAAGTTCCGCGGGGATATGTATGTGCTACGCCAGTCATATTTATACACGACTACAAGGTGGGAGCATGAGGTGAGATAAATGAGGCTGCCAGGATGCACAGGTCTTCTGAGTGGTTCAAGTCAACAGGGGTGGACTTCGTAACACCAAGCCCTATTCTGATAAATAGGCAACCTGTGAGATAAAACAGAGAAATACACAGTTTGAGAAATTAAATCTTGTATGTGAACACAGATTAAATAGAATAAAGCACAGAGAACAAATTTTGACCAAGTTCATCATTATCTTTTTTTTCAAATCAGAAAAGATTTCACAATATACTCTTATTATATACATCCTGTCCTATCTCTGACAACCTAGCTAATTATAATCATAACCAGGTTTATGGATGACAGGAGTGAGAAGACCTAGTTACTATAGGTTCTGGCTTGGCCTCTAACTAACCTTTGATTTGGGGAAGCCACTTCACCTCCTTGGGCCTCAGTTTCTCCAACTGATGAACGAAGACACAAACCAAGCAGTTACGCTGGCCCTTAGTACCCCAGTTAGTTGGAAGAGTTAAAAAAAGACTCAGGGCCCCTGCTCATTCTGAGAGTCTGTCCAGAAGAATCCAATTCTTCTGGATTCTTCTTGTCTTACTAAGCAGACCTCGCTTTTCATAGAGGCACCACAGCTGCACTGAATGGTAGATAAACCTGATCTTTTTCGGTTTCCCACAAAGAGCTCATTATGAAAGAGTAAGTGATAATGTTCCTATCATGGGGTGTCTTAACTTGGCACTCCCTGCAGAGTCTCTCAGCTGTATCTGTGTACCTCAAACAGGCAAGGGCGAGGAACCAGGGGCTCGCCCACACATAATGGAACTGGGCTAATTCTCAGCAGGAATGTTGGCACAAATCAACTCTGACTCCCATCCTCATTCTGAATAGTCTTCACGATTGATATCAGGAGTATCCCTGGAAGAGCCACAATGTACCAGAATCATGCTCACAGCAATGCAGCAGGGTAGGAAATGCAATTTGGAGCTTTGCATGGAAAATAATTTGTTATACAGGACAAAAAAGACCATGGAAGGCTTTCCGTGCCCTCTTTATTCAAGGCTGTTGCTCCCTGAACAGAGTTTCTAAAGTCTGGTAAAATTTTTCTTTTTATTCATTAGTTAATTACCCATATTTCTAGGATGGGCTTCTTCTCAGAGATATTTCTTTTTCTTGATCAGTTAAGTATACATATTGGGGTGGATTCCTTCTCAGAGATATGCCACCTTTTTTAAAAGATGGAAAACTCTCTAGTAGAGATCTCAGTAAACAGGTTGAAGATGAATGCTTTTTCCAATATATTTTCCTTTCTTAAACACCAAACAGATTGACTCTGTGCTTCTTTCCTCCTCTCCTTTCTTGATTTTCATTGTGCTACTGGTTCTATGATAGAAATAGAAATGCCCAAAATATGTATAATTGGACATTTCTTGTCTTTCTGAAATATCCAGAAATAACAGACCAAATCAGTCTTCGCAGATCTGCACCAGAAAGTCACAGGACCAAGGCATCTAAGCAGTTCCTTTAGTTTAAGGGATAATAGCAATTTCAAAACTTTGTGAAATTCAGATTGTGAAAAACAATGCAGCCTCTGACTATGCTTCCAGCCCCTCTCCTCCACCACCATCCTCACCACCACACACTCATCACTACAGCACATGAAACCACTTGCCCTTCCTGGAATATGACCATGTCTCTGTAGTAGCTGTTTCCTCTGCCTGAAATGTCTTTCCTCTCCTTGCTTACTCATTTTTCAGCCCTACCTTTGCCACTTCCTCTGAGAAGCTAGCTTTCTAGATCCACCCTGGCTATAGGGTTTGGTTTTCCCACTTTTCTGATCCCACATAACTCTCATACTGCTCTTGCTTAATAGCTGTCTTCCCTACCAGACTGACCGTCAGCAGAGGGACTCCTGTGCACGCACATGCACGCGCACACACACACACAGATTGTCAGCAACATTTGATGAGCCAATGGGCCAGAACAGGACAGCTGCTCTTGAAGTCTCTGGAAATCAGAGACTATGAAGTCTTCAAGGAAACAGAGGTGAGCGATTAGAACACGGAATGCCTATGTCCAAGGCTTTTGCCTTGACACCACTGGCAGAATGATTTTGAGCTTTCCTCTTCTTACTTATCTTTGGCTGAAATTTCCACATCTTTAATGAAGGGGATGGCTTCATGGTTCTGACATGACTGCATGTTGGAGCTCCCGGAGCACTTAAAATCGTTTTCTTTGTCTGGGCTCTGCCCCCAGAGATTCTGATCATCTTCGTCTGCAGTGGAGCCCGTGGGCATGGGTAGTTTAATGTGCTGCTAGGGTTAAGAACCATGGAATTAAAGAATCCTTAAGGGCGTTTCTCTCATACTGTCTCTAACCTTTCATTGTTGGTTCTGTTTTCCAATTGTCGAACATTATCATTTATTGAGCACCTATTTTGTGCTGCTTGTTCTCACAAACATTATTTAATCCTCATGGTGATCCTGTGAGGTAAGAATTATTACCCCATTTTAGAGTTGAAAAAAAGCATGACTCAGGTCAAGAAATGACTTGCTGACAGGCACCCACTGAGTGGCAGAGCCAGGACTGCTTCTCTTCTCCAGATGTTCTCCTGGGGTTATATACCCTCTGCTAATGAGCAGAATTCTGATGGCTAAACACACCATCCACAGCTAACACATATTCCAGAGCGACTGCCCTGTACCCTTAGCCCTCCTTCTGATACATAAGACTCTCCCTTTTAATCTCAAATAAATTTAAAAAATCAAGATTTTGATTTTGGGGGAGGGGCTCTGCTTTGATGGGAAGAAGCCTGGAATCCTCAAGTCAAAGGTACTACACGTCCCACTAACCAGGTGGACTAAACGGATGGGCTTCTTAGGATCGGTTCATTCTCAGCCTGAGCTCTGAGGAGATAAATCTACTGCAGAATGAATCAAAGAATCTCAGCTAGCAGGCAAAGACTACAGCATACTGTTTCCTATTCTTCAGCACTCAAGGTTTTATTTAAGTATTAAACAAGAAAAGGAAGAAAGCACATAATTTAAAACCTGTACATCCAAAGGTTTTGACACAACAAACTGGTATTTTTCATTCAAATGCTGGATAGTTTACTAATGGACTCATACAACCTTAGAAAGAGGCTTATAAGTTGTTTTAAAAAAAATAACAAAAAAACTCTAGCAGGCCACTTCTCCCCACCTACAAAGAGGGGTGAGGCTACCCAGAGGGAAGAGCTGACCTGATTCATTACTCAAGCAGCAGAGAGGGTGTCTGTATCATGTAAGATGACATTCATCTCACTTAGGAAATGAAAGGAGAACCCTGGCTGCGTAAATTAGAATCAGTGATAATACAGCTGTTAGCTACAAACATTTGTTTGGCACAGATCAATCCGGACACTCCTGTAGTTTGCTTTGATGGTCCCTCTACTATCTTGTTGACTAATGATGAAATCATGGTTTGTTAATTTAACTGAATAAAGAAAACATCATACCAAGCAAAATGCAAACTGTTTTCCTGTACTTTATTGAGGTTGTTTATTTACTCTGTGCTTATAAGAGCCCTTTTATATTCACTTATCAAATATTTACATTCATTGCTTATGTATTTAGCTGCATAAGGAGAAATTAATCCTATCTTTGAGTAACTTTGTTTTCTTTTTAAAGGCCTTTTGCTAAAGTAAAATGGAAAGCAGCCACCTCAAATAAGCTTCTTGTTGCTGACTGTTCCAGACATTTTGTGATGTATAAACAGGTCCCCTCTACTAGGATAATCATTACTGGAGCCACATTCAAATCCATATTTAAGTGGCATGTACCCTCTGGAAGAACCTATACGGTTTCCCAAGTAACCTACAAAATTAAGAGAGGGTAGATAAATAAAGAAGTAAAAAACTACAAGCTGTAAAGGGGTTTGGTGATTACATGATCATTAGATTTGCCTGTGAAAGTTCTCCACCTGCCACCATTAATATAATTATAAGGTGGCTTTTGTAGTCTAGTCAAATACTTCTCCCTCTGGTCCTCTGTTATCTGTCAATGATATCATCCTAGAGAAGAAACTTGGAGATACTCAAGATGCCACAGGATTTGTTTCCCTCCTAGTGAATGTAAACCCCTCTAGAGAGAGAAATATCAATAGACTCCACCAGAAAACTTTAGGTGAAACTTGCTCTATGCACACTGCTATAAACTATCTCACTGTGTGAATGTTCCTAACAGCAAAATACTTCATGGGGCCACCTTCCGTCTTATTCTCTTTCCCCAACTCTCCCTTCTCTCTCAGCTCCCCCATTGGATATCTGCATTGTTGAAGATAACATATTTAGTTGTTAATATTCTTCCTGTGAAGATAAAGAATTTCCTGTGTTATATAAAGCAACAGTGAGATAGCACTATACCCCTATTAGAATGGCTAAAATTATAAAGACTGACCATACCAAATGCTGCTGAGGATGTGAAGGAGCTAGAAGTCTAATACATTGCTGGTAAGATGATACACCCACCTTGGAAAACAATTTAGTAGTTTCTGAACCTAATAAGATCCAGCCATTCCACTGCTAGGCATTTACCCAAGAGAAAAAAAGAATCAATCAATCTATCTAACTATCCACCTACATGCGCACGCACACGCGCGCGTGCGCGCGCGTACACACACACACACACACACACACACACACACACGACTGGCACATAAAATGTTCACAGGAGCTTTTATGTATAGTAGTTCCAAACTGGAAACAACCTAAATGTCCATCAACAGGCAGATGAACAAATTGTGATGTATCCATAAAATCGAACACTACTCAGCAATAAAGAGGAATTAATTTTTGATATATATGCAAAAATGTGCATGGATCTGAAAATAATTGTGCTGAGTAAAAACAGTCAGACAAGACAGTACATACTGTATGTTTCTATTTACATAAAATTCTAGAAAATGCAAATGACCTACAGTGGCATAAAGCAGATCAGTGCCTGGGAATGGGAATGGGGGGAGGAGCAGAGCGAAAGACGCAAGCGAGATTACAAAGGTGCAGTAGGAAACGTTTGAGGCTGATGGATGTATGTACTATGTGAACTGTGGTGATGGTTTCACAGGTGGATACATATGTCAAAACTTACCAAACTGTACACTTTATGTGAAATTTATTGTATATCAATTATACCTCAAGATATATTAAGCAATAAAAATGTTACTTTATTAGAGTAATTATGCCACACTTCTTTTTGTTGACCTTTGTGAATTATTGGTGGGGAAATGATATTGAATCCACATGACTATTTAAAATATGATTTAATGGTTTTAATTAAAGTTAAATGCATTAGAATAGGTTAATTAAATTTTAAAATAATTAAAGCCTGAAAGGGAAAGAGAACAAGTGAAGAGGAAAAAAAACTAAACTTAAGGGAAAGCAAAAGGTGGTAAAAACAAAGAACAGATTAGAAGCCAATAAAAGAAATTATTGGAAGTAAAAGGGTGGTAAAATTTGAGATCATCAATCTAAATAAGAATAAAGCATCATACTCATTATAGAAATTGACCAGTTCTCAGTTATCTGCACAGATAGAACAAAATCGTTGAGCTAAGATCTCATTGGGTAGACAAGGGAAGGGTGGCCATTTTTGTCAGAAGAAATGACATGTGCAAAGTCACAGAACTGTGGGGACTTCCCTGGCATTGCAGTGGTTAAGAATCCACCTGCCAATGCAGGGGACACGGGTTCAATCCCTGGTCCGGGAAGATCCCACATGCCACGGAGCAACTCAGCCCGTGAGCCACACTACTGAGCCTGTGCTCTAGAGCCCTCAAGCCACAACTACTGAGCCCGTGTGCTGCAACTACTGAAGC
Organism: Orcinus orca; assembly: GCF_937001465.1. NCBI lineage: Eukaryota > Metazoa > Chordata > Mammalia > Artiodactyla > Delphinidae > Orcinus > Orcinus orca. Next base: position 100,420,025 of record NC_064560.1, on the reverse strand, counting down.
TCACGTGCCCTAGGGCCCACGTGCCGCATCTACTGAGCCCACGTGCCGCAACTACTGAAGCCCATGCGTCTAGAGCCCATGCTCCGCAACGAGAGGCCACCACAATGAGAAGCCCATGCACCGCAAGGAAGAGTAGCCCCACTCACCACAACCAGAGAAAGCCCATGCACAACAATGAAGACCCAATGCAGCCAAAAAAAAAAAAAATTAAAAATCAGTTTATTCAAGCAAGCACCCAGGCAATCTTCCAAAAAAGTGAAATAGAAAAGCAAAACAAAACAAAAATAAACATTTATTAGAAGACAAAAGTATTTGTAAAATATTTATAAAAGTCATAAAACAAAAGGAAAGTAAAATTTCTAGAGGAAAGCAGGAATTAGTTTTCGACAGACATATCCTTTGCAAATAGATTCAACTAGAATCAATCAGAGATTCAACTAATATTCACTGAATTCTTACAATGTGACAGCAATAGGACTGGAACTTTCAAATACACTATCTCCATTAATCCACAAGTAAACATGTAAGCAGTTCTTCATAACCCCTCTTAACAGATGAAGAAATGAGAGATCAGAAAGACTAAATAATATGCCAAAGAGAGCTGGGATCTGATCCAAGCTTGGTTGAACCCAGCCCCCTTCTATATTACACCACATTTTCCCAAGACTACATTGTTATACAAATCTCATTTAACAATAAATAGAAAACAGTAACAGCTACTATTTATTGACACTTTGCTAAGGGCCAGGCCCTGTGCTGAATACTTTAGATACACTAGCTTACTTCCTCCTCACACTCGATGAGTCAGGTACAGTCATCCCTTATCTACAGACGGAATCTGAGGGTGGGAAAGATTACATATTAACATGTACTGTGAACAAATGCACACTACCACGAGAGAGGTTTAAATTATGTCTAGTTTTCTCATCTAGATCTGATATTTAATCTTGATTGCTTTTAGTATGATTTGAAGACTATGCTTGGCATTTCTTACTGAAAAAATACCTTCCTCTAGCTTTTTTAGAGGTAGTGTGATGCAGCATTCTTTCAAGCTTTCATTTTAGCAGAGCCATGAGGAGTACTTTATTTTTCTTTAAGAGACTCTAAATAAAGGATTGAAAGAAATAAACTCAAGGTGAACTACATTAAAGCTCTAAACTCCCTAATATAAAATTCTGTGAGGAGGTCTTTGTTGATCATGAGATGGATCAGACTGATTGTTAACCCTTCGGCTCAGTTATTACCTTTGCTTATCATAAACCACTGGAGAGTTTTGTAGATGGAAATTAACTTGGCCTGAATGTAGGTGAGAGTAATATAATCTGAGCATTAGAAAGATGATTTACGGAAAATGGGTATACGGGAAAACCTAATATTTTTCCTAGCTTTTGCACACTTGTGTGTCCCTTAAATATAAAAATACTTCCACCAGAACACTGGAATTATGTGTTTAGCAGTCACTGACTGAACATCTGGTGTCCAGCACTAGATCACTCTACCAAGTGTTCGGGGCACGAGGAAATCAGACACCCACTAACTCCTCAACAAGTCCCATCTGTTGTGATATAGATTCATAGGGCTATTTTTTCCCCCATCTCTATTAGGCTTTTCACTTTAGAAGAGATTTTAAGGATATACTGAATTAGTATAAAATCTACAGCTCTGGAGTTAAAATGCCTGTTAAAAGCAGAGCTGACTAAAATGCAAAAAACAAAAACTGCATTTGCTATTGAGGCAACAGTGAAACCTAACATCCCATTTTACATTCCAGCAAAATATGTATCAAGCCTTTTGAAAGTGCTGGACTCTCAGGCATGGGAAATGATTCTGAGAATTGAAAGATACCAGTGTTTGATGATTCTTCGCCAATATCAAGCAATACATTACTCACAAGGGTCCCCACAGCTGGGGTTCCTTTCCCACAAGTCCTTTTCGTACTTTGGCTCCCATACCATACCACCATAATTTCATTTTCTCCAAAGAGAAAAGGAAGATAGACCTATATTTTCCACAGTTGTGAGTATTAACAACTGTGGAATTAAGATGTAGAATTATCTTTTTCTTAAATGGTGTTACCTTTGAATGAAATAGCTTTTCGTTTGAATTTAAGCATCTTGAATAAATTATATTTCTCCTTAATGCACAGATATAGATACATTTGAAAACCATGTTGAGCAAAAGAATTTTAGTTCTAGCCTTGGTCTTAGAAGGCATCTTCAATAAGGAAGTATTAAGAGAAATGGTGCAGAATTATTCTTCTCTTTCTCCATGCTCCCATACACACCACACTATACTAGTTACATATTCGCAGACTATCACTGGGTTAGACTGAATTGCACAATTTCTCTAAGGTCTAACATTGTAGCTGATATTTAGTAAGTGCTCAATAAATATTTGCGGAGTGGACAAGACAGCTTAGGTTTAAAATTTTAAGTTCTATGCCAGAGATCATCCATTGGAAGCCCTATAATGTATCGAATAAGATTTCAAGAGGCTAAAGATGCGATTTTAAAGTAAATTTTAGAAAAAAGGAAAAAAAGTTGAGCTAGCATAGTGTCTATGACCTTTCAGAATTACATACGTTTGACCATGCTTTGAACAGAATATGTTCCACTGATATTATCCTTCCTAAGTGTCCCCTTTGATATGTCATTCCTGATTTTAATGGCTCCCTCCTTCTCTGGTACCGAGTACAGCCCCTTAGCAGCATAGCACTGTCATTTGAAGTATAAGCACTGGGTATGATTCTCAGACCCACAACTTACTAGCACGTGACTACGGGCAGGTAATTTAACCTCTCCTAGCCACACTTGCTCAACTGTGTATCTCCTAGAGCTACTGTAAAGATGTAGTGAGATGATATATGCAAAGCACTTAGCAGGTACCTGGCATACAGTAAGTGCTCAATCGATGTTGGCTATTAATATCCACAATTTTAAGCCTTATATTCTTCTTTAAAAACATCCATTTTTAACAGCTTTATTGAGATATAATTCATATACCATAAAATCTACCTTTTGAACTTTAAAATTCAATTTTAGTATATTCAGACAATTGTGCAATCATCTCAATGATTACTAGTATCTAATTCCAGAACATTTCATATCTATTAGTAGTCATTCCCCATTCTCCCCTTTTTCCTGCCCCTGGAAACTACTAATCTACTTTCTGTCTATAGATCTGCCTATCCTTGAGACTTCATAGAAATAGGATCGCACGACATGTGGCCTTTTGTGACTGGCTTCTTTCATTCAGCATGTTTTTAAGGTTCACCCATGTCGGCCTCTATTGGTACTTCCTTCTTTTCTGTGACTGAATAATATTCCACTGTATGGATATGGATACACCCACATTTTGCTTATCAACTCATCATTTGATGGCTATCTTGATTGTTTCCACTTTTTGGGAATTAGGAATATTATTTCTGTATGTTTCTGTGTGGTGTTTGATTTTGTCAAATGCTTTTTTCCATGTCTATGGAGATGATGGTGTGGTTTTGTCCTTTATTCTATCCATATGGAATATTACATTGACTGATTTTTTGGGTATTAAACTAACCTTCCATTCCTGGGATAAATCCCACTTGGTCATGGTATATAATCCTTTAAGTTGCTGATTTCTGTTTGCTAGTATTTTGTTGAGGATTCTTGCACCTATATTCATAAAGGATACTGGTGTATAGTTTCCATGGGATGTCTTTGTCTGAAAGGTCTTCTACTATCTGGCCTCAATTTTTAAACTGAGAATTATTTTCAATGGCTTGATTTGCAGAATATTACTTTCTAGTTCATCTGCCTCCCAACCTTTCTCTCCAACCCTTTCCCTATCCCTATTTTACTCCACTAAGACTTTCTGTACACTCCAGCCTCTAATTGTTGACTAATTCTACTTCTTCTCCATTCACTCTACTTACCCATATCTTACAAAACCTGTATCAAATCCCTCTTTCTCTTGAAGCCTTGACAGATCATCCAACTCACAGAGCTCTCTCATTTTTTAGAATGCTAATGACATATTACAAACTAACATTTGCTTGTTGCTTACAACTTATAAAACTCATTGTGCATTTAATTCTCACAACCCTGAGAAATGTGTGCTTACTATTAAGCAAATTTTGTACAGAATTAAGTGGTCCATAATTATATAGCTACAAAGTAAAAAACATTAAACCCTAAGCTATTAGTGACATTTTGAAGAAAGTGTTCCACTGATATATCACCCTCTAGCTCTGAGATTAAGCTTTTATTTCTCAAATTCAGTCTTTCCTCCTTCGTGTACCTAACAAATACTTATAATTCATGCTGACTACACATCAGATGCTACAAGGGGTAGTGAGAAGAATGACTAAAGGATAGACTCCAAAGAGAATGCAAACCACCACCACCCCAAAATCGGTATGTTTGACCAGAAACTGTAATCTTCAAATTAATGCTAAAAAATCACCACTAAACTGATAAGCAAATTATCTCACCCCAAAAGATTAGAAATTAGTGTTTTATAGGCAAATCTTGCATAGAAATGTTATCATTTGTATAATAAATAAAATTAAAATATTTTTTTAAAAGATTAGAAATTAGTCATTTATGGGATTAAAATACTTTAAAAATATTCTACACTGAAGAAACCAATGACTTTTAAATCCAAACATCGTTAGGGTTGTATTCTTAAGACTTTAGTTGTATCAACAGAAGTATATAAATTTGTAACCTCATTGAGTATAATATATTCAATTTGAGACAATGATAAACTATGAGAATCGGTGACCTACCTGACACCTACCTAACCAAAGGCAATTTAGAATATCAATGGTGATTATAGGAAACTTTTGAAATCCTCAAACTTACACAGCTCTAAAATTTCCCAAACTGAATGGAACACCTATTTCAATTGGTAATTTGATGCTTCCAAACATTAACAGAGCTTACTTTCAGGAGACCCAAAGAGCTGTGGGAAATAGAAACTCCACTCTTAAAGGGCACACACAACACATGTTCTGAGACCAAAGGCAGCAGCAGTAATTTGAAAGGAGCCTGGGTCATACCCACCTGCTGATCTTAGAGAGCCTACCAGAGAGGAAGGGGGCAACTGGGGCTCACGCTGGGGACACCAACGCTGGCAACAACCATTTTGGGGAGCTCATTCTACCACGAGGGCACTGCTATTGGCAACTGCCATTTTGGAATTCACCCTCTAGCTTATTAGCACCAAGACCTGGCCCTGCCCACCAACCAGTAACCACCAGTCCTGGGACACCCCAGTCCTAGCACACAGTGGTGCAGGGACACAGTCCCACCTACTAGCAGGGCTGTTGCCATAGGACACCCTGAGCCCCAAGATGCCCTGGAACTGGCCCCAGCCACCAGAGGGCCCAGGGCCCTGCGATACCCACCAGTGGGCCAGCACTAGCCCCAGGCCCCCAGGACCTTGCAGCCAGCTGTCGGGACTGGCCCAATCCATCAGTGGGCTGGCACTAGCCCCAGGACCCAGCCTCATGCACCAGTGGGTGGGTACCAGCTCTGGGATCCCTTGGGCCCAGCCACACCCAGCACTGGTCAAGACCCAGACCACTCACCAGCAGGCTGACACTAGCTCCGAGACTCCTGCCCCTGCAACCTGCCACCCCCTCCCCTGGGACCCAGCTCTGCCCACCAGTGGCCCAGCACTAGCCCCAGAACCTCTGAAGCTCTGCAGCAAGGTGCCCTGTGACCCAGTCCTGCCCACCAATGGGCCAGCACCAGGACCACAAATCCCAGGCCCTGCGTAGCCAGTTATGCCAGGACCTCACCCTGCCCACCAGCAGCCAGCAGCCTCCACATTAGGCAGAGCCTATCAACCAACCAGGCCAGGGGGCAGCCATGCCTACAAGTAGGCTAGCAGTAGTCAGCTCGCCACAACAGAAGGGCCCACAAAACCCACACAGAGGGCCCCCTAGGGCAGGTAGCTCTGCTGAACAAAGGGGAATGTGCTGCTGGGTCCCATAGGATGTCTCCTACATAAGGCCACTTTGCCAAGATCAGGAAACATAACCAACATACCAAATACATAGAAATAAAAATAGAAAATTAGGCAAAATGAGGTGACAAAGGAATATGTTCCAAATGAAAGAACAAGATAAAACACCAGAAGAACTAAGTGAACTGGAGGTAAGCAATCTACCCAATAAAGAGTTCAAGGTAATAATCATAAAGATGCTCAAAGAACTTAGAAGAAGAATAGATGAACACAATGAGAATTTTGACAAAGAGTTAGAAAATATAAAGAAGAACCAAACAGAGCTGAAGAATACAATAACTGAAATAAAAAATACACTGGAAGGCATCAACAGTAGATTGTATGATACAGAGGAACAGATCAGTGAACTAGAAGACAGAGGAGGGGATATCACCCAAGCAAAAAAAGAAAAAAGACTTTTTAAAAATAAGGACAGTTTAAGAGCCCTCTGGGACAACATCAAATGTGCCGGTGGTCCCAGAAAAATAAAGAGAGAAAGGGGCAGAGAACATATTTGAAGACATAATAGCTGAAAACTCCCCTAACCTGGGAAAGGAAGCACAGAGAGTCCCATACAGGGTTAATGCAAAGAGGAACATACCAAGGCACATTGTAATTAAAATGACAAAAATTGAAGATAAAGAGAGAATATTAAAAACAGCAAAGGAAAAACAACTAGTTATATACAAGGGAATTCCCGTAAGGCTATGAGCTGACTTTTCAGCACAAACTCTGCAGGCCAGAAGGGAGTGGCATGATATGTTTAAAATGATGAAAGGAAAAAAACAAGAATACCCAGCAAGACTATCATTCATAGTTGAAGGGGAGATCAAGAGTCTTACCGACAAGTAAAAGCTAAAAGTGTTCAGTGGCACAAAACAGGCTTTATAAGAAATGTTAAAGGGACTTCTCTAAGCAGAAAAGGCCACAATTGGAAATATGAAAAGTATGAGAGGGAAAAACCTCATTGGTAAAGGCAAATATATGATAAAGAGAGCAGATCAACCACTTATAAAGCTAGTAGGAAAATTAAAAGACAAAAGTAGTAAAATCATCTATATCCACAATAAGTAGTTAAGGGATACACAAAACAAAACTTATCAACCTGGTTTCTCTGATTCATCTCTGCTAGTTCATATGCTTGCTGGTGAAGGCTAGGCCCAGCATTGGAATGAAAGCTGCTAATTGGGAAAATCCTGAAAGGTCTCTAGAATTAAAGCTAGAGACCAGCCCGCTAAGTTATGTGATCAGGCTCAGGCAACTGCTAGACAACTTCATCAAGCAATTCCTAGGACTTTTCCAAAGCCTGTTGACTGGGACAAAATTCAAGCTTGCACGCAAATCTGATGAATCTGTTCATGACTATTATAATTAACTCCAGATTGTTAAGGAAAATTCTGGTCTTCCTTCAAATGTTGATCCCACCTGGGGAGCCTCTAATTTTATGTTTATCAATAGGCTGAACCGGGACCTTTCCCTTCTGGTAAAAAGGACCAGGATGGAATGGGAAACTATGTCCACTTCAGATTTAGGTAATCTGGTAAACCAGCTCTCTCGCACTCCAGAGCAGTCACCTAAAAGGAAGACCAACAAAATTCTTAATCTTCAACTCCAGCAAATGAAGGTCCCTAAATGAAACCAAAACGCTCCTAAGTTTCTGCTATCTTTGCAAAACAGCCGGGACACTGGAAAAGAGATTGTTATAAATTCGAGCACTTCCGGCACCTTGAGGCCTCTAACCAGTTTTTCCATTGCTCTCCCAGTCCTCAAGGAAGTGGCTCTGAGGAACTACAGGGGATCTTCCCAATGCTCCCTCTTAACCACCTTAGGGAAATGTTTCTCCAGATTGGGGCTGAATCTCCTCCAGTCCTAACTGACACCAAAGCCAACACACCCGGTGCTCAACTCTGCTACTATAAAGCAGCCCCTGCCTTGGAGTACTGAACAGTTCAAATATCAGGGATCTCTACTGAACCACAAGAGGTTCCTGTCTTTGAACCTATACCCTTTTGTTTAGACCCTTTGAGAAATACATACTCTTTTCTCCTTAGTTCCTCCACCCCTATCCATTTTTAGCTAAGACTTCTTAGGGAAGTATCATGCCAGAATTTCTTTCTCCCAAAACAGGAGAAAAATTCATTACTGCCACTGCCCGTTTGGTGAAAGCCACCAAGAAAACTATTATGGGATCCCCTTTAACCATTTTTGTACCTCATGCAGTAAAAGCTCACCTGAATTCTCATCATATTCAACAATTCTCAGTCAGCTGCCTCACCTCCTCTGAAGTCTTTTTGTTAACTGCTCCTCACATCACTCTTTTACAGAGTGACGGTAACCCTGCTACTCTTCTCCCCTCTGTCACTGATGAAGTCCCTCATGACTGCTTAACGCTGATAGATCACCTCGCGACTCCTTGAGATGATCTGCAGGAAAATGCTTTGGGTAACACTGATTTCTCATGGTTCACTGATGGTTTCTATTTAAAAAGTGACAATGACAAATATTGTGCTGGACATGCTATTACAACTCCTTTTAATGTTGTTGAAGCAGCATCTTTACTTATGGCTACTTTGGCGTAACAGGCTGAATTATGTGCTCTTACACAGGCTTGTACTTCAGCCAAGGACAAAAGTGCCACTGATAGTAGATGTGCTTTCAGAGTAGCTCATACTTTTGGAATGTTGTGGAAGCAGTATGGCTTCCTTACTTGTAGTGGAAATAAAATTTAAAATGGCCCTTATATTCAGGAATTGCTAGATGCAATACTTTCATCTGCTGCTTTAGCTATTATTAAGATTCTAAAGTTGACTTTCTGGAAGCTAAAAGAAATCACCTTGTTGACATTTCCACAAGGAATGCTGTCCTTAAAGGAACCAACAACAGCCAAACCTCTGGCATGGTCCAAAGAGATATTTCCCCAAATTATAACTTAGAAAAACTGGTTAGAGAAGCCGAACACAATTGGCCTCAGAGAAGGAAAAACAAGACTGGAAGTTCAACAATTCTTGGTTTGACAAAAAGAGAAAGCTCTGGTTTGGACCAAATAACAACTCAGTCCTAGCAGTGATTCTAGAATTCCCAATCCTAACCACTGTACATACATGAAACCATTGGTCTACTGACATAATGATAGCATTCATGAATCAATATTGGTGAAGAAACATTAAGAAGGCTGCAAGAAGTTCCTACCTCACTTATCCCACGCGTCTGAAATATAACCCAGAGAAGCCTGTTTGCACTGCTCCCGGACATTTCAAACTGCCTAATAACCATTTGAGGTCCGGAAAAAGCATTTCATACAACTTCCTCTGTTTCATGAATATAAATATGTTTTAGTCCTGGTCTGTCTGTTTTCACACTGGGCTGAAGGCATCTCTTGCAGACAGGCTACTGCCTCTTCTGTGGCTGAAGTCCCTTTGAAAAAGATTATCCCTACCTGGGTAACTCCTCTTGAACTTCATAGTGATCAAGGAACTCATCTTACTAGTCAGTACTTTGACAACTGTGCACTGTTTGGCCAGTTTTACAACGCTTTCACCATGTGTACCACTGTTAACCCTCTAGTTTAGTCAAATGCACTAATGATATTATTAAGACTCAAGCGGCAAATTTGTAGAGTCCCTAAAAACACCTTGGCCAAAAGCATTGCCATAGGTCCTTCTAAATCTTAGGTCCATCCCTTTTGGAACTCATAAACTCTCATACTTTGAAACAGTCATAGAATACCCAATGAACTTGGCTCCTGCCCCTTTTGACTCACTGATAAGAGAGATACTGCAATATTGCAAAGGCCTAATTGCTTCTCTTAAAAATAACCATGTTTTGTTAGAGCAATCTTTTTTACAGTGTGCTCTTGGGAGACAAAGACGTTCAGCATCACACCTTACACCCTGGAGATTTTATCTAATTGGAAAAGACCTCCAGAAAGACTTTCTCCAACCTTGCTGGAAAGATCCCCTATCTGGTAGTGCTAACCAACCCCTGTGCCACTGAACTCCAGGAAATAGACTTTTGGATTCACGTGATACACTAAAAGAAAGCACCAAACCCTGACTGGACCTGCACATCATCTGGGGTCCTGAAAGTAAAAATTTTCTAGAATTGAAGCAGACAACACCTGATGAGATAGCTTTCTCAAGATAATCTGGACCAGTCCTGTTGGAAGCTTGCCTGCCAGACCTTTAATGATGACATAACACTTCAGAAGATCTCCTATGTCTACGATCTTGATAACACATGGATTTTACACAAAAAGTGCCTGAGAGTTCTCCCTCCTATCCCTCCTTGTTACTAGAATGCGACCTCAATAGGTTTTCAATCTGTGTACTTTCCCTCTGACATGGGAAACTACACCCAAGGTCCTTCCGGGCATTGAGAGACAAAAAGCTGCTGAAACCAGAAAACTGGACTCTTGATCAGCAATGCTTTCAGAGAAAGCTCTTGATCAAAAGGGGGAAGTGTAAAAATTAATAAACAGAAACCTCAATTAAGATAGAGTTGGGAGACCAGAAAGGGGAGCTCTAACACCTATGACAAGAGTAGAGCCTAACAGGAAAAAGAAAGACTTCCTCTTCTTGCCTGGCAAGAGCTCATCCAATTAGAGGAGACTGTCACAACCTCAGCCAATGAAAAGCCACTATACTTCAAACTGTCAATTTCTCCAATGGACTCTGTTTACTGTAGCCCTCGAATTTCCCTTTCCCTTCTTTAAGAGTCCTCTCCTTGCTGTGGAAGGACTTGCATGTGGTTTGCCATGGTTGCAGACCCCAAGCTGCAATTCTTTACTGATTCTGAATAAACCCATTTTGGCTGTAGGAATAACTGGCAGTCTATTTGTCAAAAACTGTCACTGGACTTGCCCTCTCATGGTAAACTAGAAAGGTACAAGAAATTGCTTTCTTTAAATGAGATATCAGGCAGTATGGGACTGTGATTCTAGAGATAAAAGAAACAAACAAGGGAAGACCTTTCTGCCAAAAGACTTTCTAGATTGCAGCATGGGATGGGGAGACCAAAGTAGAACACGGTGGTCTCACTGAATTGATGAAATAGATCAGAGTTTAGAGAGAATAAGGTGGTTAAAATGTGAGGGGCTTAGTACCAGAGGGAGACAGTGCAGTCAAGAAACCTTATGGGGGTCCCACCAAGTCTTTGGCTGAAGGCTAAACTGGGTATACATATGGTGAAACTCCACAAGACTGGATAAAGAACAAAGACCAGGTAATTTGTATGCTGAATAATCCCCAGAGCTCATATAGAGTTGGGAACATTTGAGTTCTGACTAGCCAGAGTGGAAAGACCTAGCTGAACACTGAGAACATTCAGCAGAAACTCCAGAAGGATCCCAACTTAGTAATCTTAATAAAGTTTAGTATCTTAGTAAAAGATAAGCTAGTACTTAACAAAGCTTAAAATTAAGTGTCAGAAGGGTCAAGCTGTACTGCAAGCGACTTAACCACTTTACAGAAGAAAGTCCAGCACTCTTTAAAGAAAGAAAACAAAATCCACATGTTCAATAAGGTAATGGTCACAATGTTCAGCATTCTTTCAAAAATTAACAGACATGAAAAAAGCATATATATTTGAAAAATAACTGCCAAAGTTTTCCAAATTTGATGAAAATATAAACTCATAGATCCAAGAATTTCCAATGAACCTCAAATGGGAAGAAAAACAAAGAAAACTACACAGAAGCACATCATAATCAAATTGTTGAAAATCAGTAAAAAGAAAACATTTTTAAAGCCCCCAGAGAAAAAAAGTTATATACAGTAAAACAAAGATAAGAATGACTGCTAACTTCTTATCAGAAACAGAGCAAGTCATAAAAAAACAGAATGACATCTTTCAAGTGTTGAAAGTAAAATAAAATAAAATAAAAACTGTTGAATCAGAATTTTATATTCAGGAAAAAGTCATAAAAAATGAAAACAAAATAAAGACATTTTCAGACAAACAGAAGCTGAGAGAATTTTTCACTAACGGACCGGCACTATAAGAAATGCTAAAGAAGATCTTTATATAGAAGGAAAATGATATCAGAAAGAAACATGGACCAAAAAACCCCCCCCCAAAAAAAAAAAAAAGAAGAGGGTCAGAAAAGGCAAGTATGTGAGTAAATGTAAAATAATTTTGTTTTCTCATTTAAAAAATTTTTTGAAAAGATAGTTGAATTTTTAAAACAAAAAGTGTAGCAATGTACTATGGGCTATATAACATACATCAGTAGTGAATTATAGAACAACAGTAGCATGAAGGATGGAATGAGAAATATAAGAATTCTGTTGTACTGTTATTACATTATATATGAAGTAACATAATACTTTTAAATAATAGACTGTGATTAAGATGCATGTTGTAATTACTAAAGCAAGCACTTTAAAAAGAGGCTTAGCTGGGGCACCCCTGGTGGCTCAGTGGTTGGGAATCCGTCTGCCAATGCAGGGGACACAGGTTCGAGCCCTGGTCCGGGGAGATCCCACATGCCGCAAAGCAACTAAGCCTGTGAGCCACAACTACTGAGCCTGCACTCTAGAGCCCACAAGCCACAACTACTGAGCCTATGCACCACAACTACTGAGCCTGTGCTCTGGAGCCCGTGAGCCACAACTACTGAGCCCGCATGCCACAACTACTGAGGCCCACACACCTAGAGCCCGTGCTCCACAACAAGAGAAGCTACTGCAATGAGAAGCCTGCGCACTGCAGCAAAGAGTGGCACCTGCTCACCGCAACTAGAGAAAAGCCTGCACACAGCAGCAAAGACACAACACAGCCAAAAATAAAACTAAATAAAATAAATAAATTTATATAAAAAAGAGGCTTAGCTAATAATCCAAAATAAAAGATAAAATGGAGTACTAAATTCATCCAAAATAAGGCAGAAAAAGAGGAGAAAAAGAACAAAAAGCAAATGGGACAAGTAGAAAAAAAAATCAAAATGGAGATTCAAACCCAATCATATCAAAAATTCGTTAAATACTGAACAAAAACCCCCTCACCAAAAAAAAAAAAAATCAGGCACAGGAGAGTACATACTGTATCAGTCCATTTATGTGAACTAATAGAATAAGAAAAATTAATAAAAAGGGTCAGTGGTTGCCTGGGGCCAAAGGTATGACAAATCTTTTTAGGGTATGGAAATATTCTATATCTTAATTTAAGTGATGGTTACATGACTGTGTACCTTTGGTATATAAATGGATGCATTTTACTGTGTGTAAATTATACTTCAATAAAGTCTTTTTAAAAGTTTAAAAAACTTTTTAAATGGCAAAACAGAGATTTAAACCCAGGCAACTTGGCAACAAGCACTTATGTTCTTATTGATTCACTATGTCACTTCTTGTCTGGCCTGAAAGATTAAGTCATCATTTCAATATAACTTTCCAATACATGGTACTGTGACTTAAAAAAAAAAAGTGCTCAGTTTTTAAACTGAAATATCCTTGGAACAAAAAGTTAAATCCCCAGAAATTAATTTATCAAGAAAAGCCTAACACGTAAATGATGATATCAGTGATGAACATTATAGGACAAATAAATGAAGAGATTTATATTATGTTCCTAGATGAGAAGTCAATCTTCTAGAGAGAGCACTTATCCCTCAATTTAATATAGACAGGTAATATGACACCAATCAAAATTCCAATGAGAGTTTTGTACAGGAAGGTAAGATACTTGGAAAACTAATTTGATATTTTATCTGAAAGAATGGGAAAGAATAGCCAAAAAGTTCTGAAAAATCAAATAAGAGGGCATCTTGCCTACCATATTACAACACATCTTTTAAAACCTAATAATTAAAGCAACCTGGTACTAGTGAAAATACTGAGGACTGATGTTACAGAGAGGGCAACATAGGTTGTTCCAGACTTTGCTTCCCTTCACGAGAAGCACAACTAACAACCATTAAAAAAAACAAGACATCACTGAGAGAATCCTAGAACACAAGGTTAAGCCTGAAGCACTCCCCTGCACCATAGAGACCCAGACAGACTCCATTAGGAGGGTTATGAAAAGCGGCCTACACTGTGACCGCATTGCCCCTCCCCCAGGCCATTGCAGCACCATGTGAAGAGATCTCTCTGGACCCTCTGGTTCCTCCAGTGGGAAAAGAGAAGCCAGAATTGTGAGTTAATTTGTGGGAGCCACTACTCTGATCTCGTACCACAGGGATCGCAGGGGACTCTGCGGCGCTCAAGCACTGGGAACGTGACTGTGACAGTGAAGCGGGTAGGGGCTTGCAGCACACAGATCTTGGCAGGCTGAATTCCTACCTGCGGTGACCAAGCAGTAATCCCAACCAGTGGCTTTGCTCATCTGCAGAACCAAACTGGGGGCACACTCTGATCAGGGAACACAGAGGGTGGCAGCTCTGCCTGATTCAGCTACTCAAATAAGGACTTTTGCTAGCCCTAGAGCCCAGTTTGCCCTGCCCGGACAAGGAGCTGAATCACGGCACCACCCACTGTAGAGTGTCTTCCGGCCCCATGTGACCAGAAGGGCTGATAACTCGTGAAAGCTGTGTGGCTCGGTAGTGCTTGAGCCAAGAGGCAGGCAAGCAGAGCTGACTGCCCCCAGAGCAAAGCCAGCACAGGACATGAAGTGCTGGCCTGTAGCCTTGTTCATCTTATACATTACCTATGGCTACTTCGTGCTCCAGGGTCAGAGTTAAATAGTTGCAGCAGAGACCATACTGCCGGCAAAGTCTACAATATTTGCCATCTGGCCTTTTACAGAAAAAGTTTGCTGACCTCTACTCTATACCACCCCTTATGGCTCATGGCCATAGTAAGCTGCAAACTGCATCTACAGGATTTGGTGATATAATAAGACCAGAGATTAATTTAGATCTCCAGTTCTTTATATTTTTTTTAAGATTTTTTTGATGTGGACCATTTTTAAAGTCTTTATTGAAATTGTTACAATTCTGCTTCTATTTTATGTCCGCGAGGCATGTGGGATCTCAGCTCCCCAACCAGGGATCAAACCCGCACCCCCCTGCATTGGAAAGGTGAAGTCTTAACCACTGGACCGCCAGGGAAGTCCCTAGATCTCCAGTTCTTATCTTATGATCTTGATTTAAGAAAGTGTTCAGAATCCCAGCTTCTGGGACACTTTTGTGGGACAGTTTGTTAGTTTGTTTTTGCCTCTGATATGTGTTCCTTTTATTTCAAAATATAATAGGGTTTTGTTTGTTTTTCTGGGACTGGTCTCAGTCCCACACATGGCATACCAAAAAACCTCAGAGATCTGTGGCATCAAATAGTCAATGTACACCTTTACTTTGACATTCATCAGTCTTCTAGCTATGATACCAATGTTGCTCCTTGAGACCTTGGGCATTCACTGCTCTTTAGGTGTTCAGCCTATGGGTGACATTTTCAATTTTCTCTTAAACCCTCTACTCATTTGCAGAACTGTTCTTCAAGCTATGGTTTCTCAGGCACCTACCTCAGTAGACCCTGTGAACGCAATCTTGTCTATGCCAACGTGAGAAGCTATTGCTGCCCCGGCCGTTGGCCCATATCCTGGCAAAATATTGATGACTCCCGGTGGAAAGCCAGCCTAACAAAACAGAATTGGAGGAAACGTGGCTTGTGAAAGCTGATGAAGCACGTTAACTCGGATATGCTCCAGTAGGCCCCAACTGTAAGGAGAGTGGGAGCCGCTCCTGAAGTCAGTTTCTCTTACCTCCTTGATGAGGGCTCCCATGTAGAGCGCGCTGAGTGGTGTTTGTTCTGCTGGTTTAATAACTACTGTATTGCCACAGCACAGAGCTGGAGCAATTTTCCAGGCAAACATCAGCAGGGGGAAGTTCCACTGAAAGGCAAAAACTCCAGGTTGATAGATGCACAATATTCCTCCATTACTTTGTTTTCAAGCGGTGACTTCTCAGATGTCTCAGACTAGTCCTCAACATAAATCTTGTCCCACCAGAGTATAGATGTTTGGATTTTTTAATTACTTCATTAAGAACAGACTAGGATTAACCGTGAAAATCTCTCCTGTTCTCTCTGGTCAGCAAATTACTATTTCCAGCTACCCACAAAAAGAAATCGCATGGTAAAAAGGGAGTCTTTGTTTTTTCTTTGTTTTGTTTTGGTTTTTCATTGGTGTTACTTTATATGTTTTTAAAATTAGCCTTTGGTTCCAGTAAGTTCTTGTGTATGAAAACTTTTTCTTGCATTTGTGATTTTTACACCAGGATTTCAGGCTGGTATGAAAGCTCTTCAGTGTGAAAGAACTAGAAGTCAGTGTACATTTCCAGGCAGCACCTTTTTCTTTACCTACATGTATTGTCACAAAACAAATGATTACAAAAAATAAAGTGCATCTACTGATGAGTATGCAAAAGTTTTAGTTTGTCTCTTTGACACTGCAAAAAAAAGCTAATGGAGACTAAAAAATATATGTGAGTATCTGAGTCTGCAGCCTAAAATGGTTTAAACTGATTTTAAAAGGATATTAAGCTTGTATTGTTATAAGTGCAGGCATGAGCCTCAGTACTATCAGGTGTCGTTGATAATTTCATTAAGAAAGAAAACAAAAATCCTGGTCCCCTGGCTTCAGCCCCTGACCACAATGTGTTTCTGCCTGAAGCATCTCAGCTGCCATCCTTGAAAGATTCTCACTGGCCCTGGCAAGCTTGCAAAAATATACAAGTGTCTTGCCTTCACCAAACACCCAATTTCTTTTCCCCTTAGTTGTTTATAAACTTGGGAGTACACAGTGATGTTTTAATTCCATCTACAGTATATAAATCTTGGAGTGCAGTAATTGAGCCGAGCTGGCTGACAAGCGGCTCTTGTCCTGTCAGTGAAAGCTGCAGCTCCAAGAGTCTGGGGAAGGGCAGGAAAAGCAGGTTTGAGTTCCTGCAATTAAGGTGACAGACCTCAACCCTGCTCTGAGCTGAGTAGGATTTCCCTGGGTGGTTTAGGAGCAGAAGAAGTTAAACCAAATCTCTCATCTTCCCTTTTCATTCTCTAATAAATCTCACAGTAACCTAGAGCTTATGGACCACTAAAATAATATATTAATACTTCTCAAAAATCTTTGGTTTCCAAAGCCAAAGATTATCTTGAATTGTTCTCCTATATTGTGGGAAGAGAAAACTTCTTGTCTATACTGTAAGAATTTAAATTGAGCCTTCCCTGAAACCCTTGCCAGAACGATTAGCTAGAATCTTCTGTTGGCAGATTCGATGATGTTTTGTATAGTGCCAAGGCTGTGTATGAGACAGAGAGAAAAAAAAATGTTTAATGTTCCAATCCAAACACTAAGCACTACATATATTTCCCTGTACAAGATACACAACAGCCCGGCATGGTTTCAATTATGACTGTGACGTTAATTGTACTGCTGTGTCTTCTGTAGAGTCTTCTATCTAGATTCTTATGAAAAGAAACAGTGGGAAAGAATGGGATTAAAAGATCATATAAAACAATATGCCTGGAAAAATGGTGAGTCACAGTTCTAAAAAATAAACAAGCAAATATAACAAAGTATTAATTTTCCATAAGCAGAATGGACATCCATAACCAAGGGCAGGTTATTAATACACTAGACTTTGCTTTGCTTATTTTAATCATGAGAATTCCATGACTTGAGAACTCAACTCCTGGTAACAAAGCTGAAACCCTATTAACCTGTTCAAATAAGCATTTGCAGGGAGGCTGTTAAAGATATGTCAACAACATGAACTCAGTTTTTTTTTCCCCCAGTAATGGAAAACACACATTGCTGAGGTCCATGTTTTATGTATCTTTAAGAGAACTGGTTCAAATGAAAATAAATACGAGGCGTGAGGAGATACACTCACTGGGATGATCTGTCCACACACTCCAACAGGTTCGTGTCTTGTAAAGGTAAAATAGTCTCCATCTGAAAGAAACGAGCACCGTCACTACCACAGAGTTCAGACTAGAAGAAAAACTGCAGAGGGAGAACTTGGGTGGCAGCAAAAAGCAGAAATAAAGTTGAGAAAACTTTTTTTTCCATGGTTCCTACTCAACTGTGTATGAAAGCTGGTAGAAGAGCTGTCACTTGGCAAAGGGTTTCTCCAGATATGGTCCCCAGACACCCAAACAGAGTACTGGTAAGAGGCCCTCAAAGGCAAAATAAAAGACAAGTTTATGACACTAGATGCAGTCCTGGGGGTGAAGGGTGGGGCAGGGACGGGGGCAGGCGGGCCAGGGAACTGGAAAATATTAAATATTATATTAAATATTAAAATGATATTTATATATAGAACAGTTGAGTTAAAAACTGAGGTACCTCAAAATTTTAAATAGTTTTCTGAAAGTACTAAAAAAAAGAAACTAAGTAAAATGCTATTGGATAAATTTAAAATGCTAGGTAACTGGAAAAGGTGAGGTGTAAAAGTAGGATCTATTTCATAACTCAATCCTGGTGTCCAAATGCACTTCCAGGCACTGGGGGAACCCAGGCACGTCTAGGTCTATTTCAAGAAGGCAAAAGTTCACTTCAAAGAAGATTACATCAATAACCCAAAGCCTCCACCCTCAAACCAGCCATGGAAATGAGGACAATTTAATAACCTTGTTTTCCCTATAGGAGCAATGGGAAATTGGAATAAATACCCAGGAAATCCAAACCAAATTCTTCTTTAGGAAAATACCATTATGTTTATCTGAATTATTTTAAGTGACTAATTGAGCCACTTAAACAAGCCAAAGAATGGCTTGTTTTTCTTAGCGTAAAGCTTTTCATTTCTGATATTGGGTCTTTGTTTTTCCCTCAGTTGCCAACCCTTTTGGCTGCTTCACTGATACTTGTTTTCTCTCTCAAAAGCCATTCACTAGGGAAAGTGAAGACCCTCAGTTAATACTCAGGAAGAGCATTACTATTAGGGATGGGAATGAAAGTGGGGACAGGAGGAGATGCTAATTCTTCCTAGAATTAACAGCTATCTGTTGCTGGTACATCTTTTCAAAGAACTTTTTCTTCCCACATACATTAGCATCTTTTTATCCCCTCTCTTTTTTAAAAAAAAAAATACAAATGGGGTCATATTATTCACAGTCTTCTATACTTGGGTTTTTCCCAGTATAAATATAAATCTAACACATTTTTTAAGCTGCTGAATGTTATTCCACTGGCTCAATAAATAATGGTACCACTGTAAACTGTCCTGAAGGACGACAGAGGTTGCTTTCAGTTCAAGCTATTATAAATAATGCTGTAACACTATCATTTTATATCTCTCTGTGTATCTGTGAAATTTCATGGTCAGAGTGTACATGCATTTCACATTTTGATCAATACTGCCAAATCACTCTTCAGAAAAATTACACAATTCGTAATTCCAAAACAACATTTTTTTTCCCTACCCTTTAACACTGGGGTTTTTCAAACATTTTAATTTTGGTCAACCTGATAGGTAAGAAAATGACAACCTGTTTTGATGATATATGGATTGAATATTTTTTCATGTTTAATGGTCATTTAAAATTTTTTCTTCAGGTTTATATCCTTTCTCATTTTTCTACTAGGTTATTCTTTTTTAATCATTTACAGAACTCTGTGTATATTAAGAAAATTAGGCCTTTGTCATGTGTATATGCGAAGTCTTACCCTAGTCTGCTACTTGTCTCCTAATTTTGTTTCATGTATATTACTTTAAATGGAAGAATTTAGGAAGTAGGTAAGCTCAGCAACTGTAGGAAGGAAATTATTTTAGAATGTATCTCCACTACAACAAAAAAAATAGCCAAAATGTGGAAACTGTCCACAGGATGACAATAAGAAGTCTGACTAATATTTTAAAAATCAAGTTTAACTATCTCAGCTTTGTATGCAGACAATTCAAGAACTTTCATAGATATCTTTGTTTACAATAGTGCAAGTTACCACCCTTCTTCAATTTATAAATCTCTGAAAAAGTTTTTTCCTATTAATACGTTTTAATGTTTCACATTTTCTCCCCAGAAGATATAAATGCAATATTAGGCTCCTCTTCCTGGGAAGGTTTTTCACGGGGAGCAAAAACACTGATCAACAGGCTAGAGAGTTTCATTTGCAAGGAAATCCTTCTCAAGTAAACTCCGTAATCTGGCTAAGGTGATGGATTCGGGTATTAATCAAAGACCATAGAAAGAGAGTGTAATGTCAAGATGGAGTACAAATGACCTGAGAAAAAAATGGGAATATGAACTGAAGAACCACACAGGTGTTTATTTTAGCAGCACTAGAATGGTTCAGAGAGAATTCACAGGGCACTTGCACAAGCACAGCATTGTAATTCATGAAGCGTTTCCCCCCTCTACATTCTAAATGCTGAAGAATTCAGTTGTATTACTTTTATAATTTTGAAAGTTACTGAAGGAAAAATATAGGAAAATCTTAAAAAGCTGACCTCATAAGGAATTGAACTCGACTCCATAATTGATCCCAAGAGAAACTTGAGTTATGGGGAATGAAAACTTTCTTGGATAAACTGTTCACAGATTTGACAATGGCTGGCACAGTGAACGAAATCGAAGAATCTTCTATCTAAGTTCCTCTAAGTAGTAGATAAATAAAGGGTATTTTGGTGCTTGAGCTCTTCCCAAAACACCGCTGAGTGAAAGAGATAAAGATAGGTCCCAGACCTTGTACTCAGTCCGTATTCTCATCTGGTTAGTGGAAGAGGATTCTGAACACCCCTAGTCTGAACAGGGTGCCCAGAACACATGAGAACTATACCTCCTACGTGCACCCTTGGCCAGGGCTGGAGGCACCTCAGAAGTCCCACACAGCTACTATGACCCTGCTCTGGATCTCACCAAGCTTCTAGGCTAAGGTTACCCAAAGGCCAATCACTCAAGAGCCACCTTCTTAATTTTTGCCATGTTCAAGTATCACTTACCCTATTACTTATAATTTCTTAAATTAACTCGTCTTTTAAAAGCTATTTGTTAGCCTCACCTTAGGGAAAATCTATGAAATAACAGATTTCATGAGCTAGCAATATTTTCTTCTAATATTCTTCAAACCTAATCATTAAAATAAAACATGCTTACTGCATTACTGTAAAGAATCATCTTTAATTTTTATTTTTTATTGAAGTATAGTTGATTTATGTTTCAGGTACACAGCAAAGTGATTCAGTTATAAATATATATATATTCTTTTTGAGATTCTTTCCCATTATAGGTTATTACAAGATATTGAATATAGTTCCCTGTGCTATACAGTAGATCCTTGTTGTTTGTCTATTTTATATATAGTAGTCTGTATCTGTTAATCCCAAATTCCAAATTTATCCCTCCCCCACCTTTCCCCTTTGGTATGTCTGTGAGTCTACTTCTGTTTTGTAAATAAGTTCATTTGTATCATTTTTTTAAGATTCTACATATAAGTGATATCATATGATATTTGCCTTTCTCTGTCTGATTTACTTCACTTAGTATGATAATCTCTAGGCCCATCCACATTGGTGCAAATGGCATTCTTTCTTTCTTTATATGGCTGAGTAATATTCCATTGTGTATATACACACACACGTGTGTATGTGTGTGTGTGTGTGTGTGTGTGTGTGTGTGTGTGTATATATATATATATATCACATCTTCTTTATCCATTCATCTGTCGATGGACATTTAGATTGCTTCCATGTCTTGGCTATTGTGAATAGTGCCGCTATGAACACTGGGTGCATGATTCTTTCTGAGTTAGGAGAGTTTCCTCCGGACCTATGCCCAGGAGTAGGATTGCTGGATCATATGATAGCTCTATTTTTAGTTTTTTGAGGAACCACCATACTGTTCTCCATAGTGGCTGCACCAATTTACATTCCCATCAACAGTGTAGGAGGATTCCCTTTTCTCCACACCCTCTCCAGCATTTATTGTTTGTAGACTTTTTGATGATGGCCATTCTGACCGGGGTGAGGTGATACCTCATTGTGGTTCCGATTTGCATTTCTATAGAATCATCTTGCAGGCTACTGGTGCCACATGTTATGCCATATTGTGCTTCTCGAATTTAAATGTGTACACAAAGCACCTAGAGTTCTTGTTAAAATGCAGATTATGAATCTGTAAATCTAGGGTGGGACCTAAGAGTTGGCATTTCTATAAGCTCCCAGATTATGCCAATGCTTCTGATCCACAGACCACGCTCCAAGTAGTGAGGTTCAGAGGAACCAAGCAGGTAAAGGGTAGTCCATGTGTATTGTCATGACCTACAGCTGCTGACTTCATTTCTATTTACTTTTTGCCTCTCTGATAACTAATTTGCGTGAAAGGAGTTTGAAGTGTAGGAGAATCTAAACAATGTTTTTAACACTTTTAAAATAGGAAGATAAGAACAAAACATATATACTTCTACAGAACCTTACAAAATATTTTTACATTCTTGCCTCATTTCATGGTCAAAACAACACTATGGAAAACTAGGGCAAGTACTATTATTAGAAATTTACAATTAGAGAAAATATGGCACAGAGAGGTTAAGTCTAAAGTGATATCACTGGTTAAGTTGTGGCTCCTGCACTTGAATCTGCATCATCAGACTTCAAATTCACTTCCCTTAGAAACATATTAAAGGCTCTTTTGTGAAAAAGATATTGGATTTAGGTGGCTATCACAAACCATAGAATCAGAGTGTAACGTCAAGGAGTGCAAATGGGGGGAAAAAGACAACCCTCTTACGAAGGCTGAAGATGATTCTTTGAGGATGTGGTGTGTGGACAGAGAACTCACATAGACTCTTGTATCTAAAGTTATAAAGGGAACGCTACAGAGCAACAGCCCTCTCCTCAGGTGGGGGAGCCGAAGGCTGAGCACCTCTCTGCATCTGGGGTGAGTCGACTCCAAGAGGGTGTGGAGTGTTACTTCTCCCTCTCTTCTACACCTAAGATGATGTATAATGAGTACTGCTCTCTGCCTAGAAGAAAAATTGCAGCCCATTTTTTCCCATCTTTTACATTAATAACGCTCTCTAAATATGGCAAGATGATTAAAAAGATTGTTCCTTTCATTTCTCTACCTTTGTGCTATAAATCAGCCTGACATAGAAAAAATCTCCATCCAAACTCTGATACTCCATTTGAGGTTATGATGATCTTAGGTCTTCTTACGAAATATGAGGCATTACACAGAGAGTTCAGACTCAGCAAGAAAGGACTGCATGTGATGAAAATACTAAATAAATGTTCTGAATATCACATTCTGAGACAACAAGTTAGCATATATAACTATGGTAGAGAAAACTAAAGAAGTGATGACACACCAAAACAGAGATACTAATTCACGTTTAGAACTTTTTATCTCTCAGCCTCTTTTCCATTCCACTCAAGTAAAATATACTGTTCTTAAAAGGAGTTTATTTTAAGACACACCCAGAGACAACTTCTTTTATGTGTTTTCATACCTGAATGTTATACCCTTTATGAAGAATATAAAAATCTTATAATTAAAAACTCTATTTTACCATGAATTTGGTTGAACTATGGATCAAATTTTACTGAGTATGTATAGATTGAGCCATTTCTAGAATTAAACTAAGAAGAGTCTTTGTCTCTAGAGATGAGTAATAGAAAAACCTCTTCCACATTTGTGAATGTCGAGGCACTAGTCTATGTTCTTTGATGGGGGCTCATTAAATTACACAAGCAATATAGCAATTACTTAGTTATTTAGAACAACTTAAATATTTGGATTATTCCTTCAGGGTAAACATGACTTCTTAAAGCAGATTTTATAGTTGTTTGAAAAAAAAATTTGACAGAATTATTATTCTCATAAGAATATCTGGCATTGACATAATCTACATATAAATAGACAGAGTATGATAAGGTAATACCTACGGTCAATGAAATCAGAAGAATCTGAAATGTGCCAGAAATTGAGAAGAAATTTATCAAATATGGACCCCAAGAAATGGCTCCCAGGAATGCATGGATTCTTCAATATACGCAAATCAATCAATGTGATACACCATATTAACAAATTGAAGGATACCATATGATCATCTCAATAGATGCAGAAAAAGCTTTCAACAAAACTCAACACCCATTCATGATAAAAGCCCTCCAGAAAGTAGGCATAGAGGGAACTTACCTCAACATAGTAACAGCCATATATGACAAACCCACAGCTAGCATCAGTCGCAGTGGTGAAACACTGAAACCATTTCCACTAAGATCAGGAACAAGACAAGGTTGCCCACTCTCACCACTCTTATTCAACATAGTTTTGCAAGTTTTAGCCACAGCAATCAGAGAAGAAAAGGAAATAAAAGGCATCCAAATCGGAAAAGAAGAAGTAAAGCTGTCACTGTTTGCGGATGACATGATACTACTATACATAGAGAATCCTAAAGATGCTACCAGAAAACTACTAGAGCTAATCAATGAATTGGGTAAAGTAGCAGGATACAAAATTAATGCACAGAAATCTCTTGCATTCCTATACACAATGTTACTGTGCATTCCGGCTAGGCCAAGGAAAGGGGGTGGTTGTACTGAGGAAAAAAATTAAAGACAGGGACTTTTTTTTTTTCTATTTTAAAAAGTTTTCCCTTTTTGGAGCTATTTACTTAGTCCTCTTCCCATTTTACTTCCTCATATCATTTACTCAGCAATGCAGAAGTATTTTCATAGAACTGATGAAATTTTGCCAAAGTTCTCATCAAAGTTTAGGGTTCACTTACACTGAATTGCCATTTCATTTCTGATGCAAGCTCTCAGGACTTTGTTTGGGCCATCTAAATGTGAAATCTTTCATTTTTTAAATGAATGGCTCCAAGATAAAGGTAAACATTAACTGTTAAATGCTATCAAATAGTTCTTCCATTAAGGATAATGTATTATGATCTATATAGTAAAACTCTGGCCAGCTAAAGTGAACACACTTAGGGCCATTTGTGGGCCTAATGATGGAAAATCTGAAAGAGAAATTAAGGAAACACTCCTATTTACCATTGCAACAAAAAGAATAAAATACCTAGGAATAAACCTACCTAAGGAGACAAAAGACCTGTATGCAGAAAACTATAAGACACTGATGAAGGAAATTAAAAGATGATACAAACAGATGGAGAGATACACCATGTTCTTGGATTGGAAGAATCAACATTGTGAAAATGACTATACTACCCAAAGCAATCTACAGATTCAATGCAATCCCTGTCAAACTACCAATGGCATTTTTCACAGAACTAGAACTAAAAATTTCACAATTTGTATGGAAACACAAAAGATCCCGAATAGCCAAAGCAATCTTGAGAAAGAAAAACGGAGTTGGAGGAATCAGGCTCCCAGACTTCAGACTATACTACAAAACTACAGTAATCAAGACAGTATGGTACTGGCACAAAAAAAGAAATCTAGATCAATCGAACAGGATAGAAAGTGCAGAGATAAGTCCACGTACTTATAGTCACCTTATCTTTGATTAAGGAGGCAATAATATACAATGGAGAAAAGACAGCCTTTTCAATAAGTGGTGCTGGGAAAACTGGACAGCTACATGTAAAAGAATGAAGTTAGAACAGTTCCTAACACCATACACAAAAATAAACTCAAAATGGATTAAAGATCTAAATGTAAGGCCAGACACTATAAAACTCTTAGAGGAAAACATAGGCAGAACACTCTATGACATCAATCAGCAAGATCCTTTTTGACCGACCTCCTACAGAAATGGAAATAAAAACAAAAATAAACAAATGGGACCTAATGAAACTTAAAAGCTTTTGCACAGGAAAAGCATTGTAATTCATAATCAAGACGAAAAGACAGGCCTCAGAATGGCAGAAAATATTTGAAAATGAAGCAACTGACAAAGGATTAACCTCCAAAATACACAAGTGGCTCATGCTGCTCAGTATCAAAAAACAAACAACCCAATCCAAAAATGGGCGAAAGACCTAAACAGACATTTCTCCAAAGAAGATATACAGATTGCCAACAAACACATGAAAGGATGCTCAACATCACTAATCATTAGAGAAACGCAAATCAAAACTACAATGAGGTATCACTTCACACCGGTCAGAATGGCCATCATCAAAAAGTCTACACAAAACAAACAAACAAAAAAAACCAAAAAAAACCCCATAAAAAACCAATAGGGGCTTCCCTGATGGCACGGTGGTTGAGAGTCCGCCTGCAGATGCAGGGGACACGGGTTCATGCCCCCGTCCGGGAGGATCCCACGTGCTGTGGAGCGGCTGGGCCTGTGAGCCATGGCCGCTGAGCCTGCGTGTCCGGAGCCTGTGCTCCACAACAGGAGAGGCCACAACAGTGAGAGGCCCACATACCACAAAAAACAAACAAAGTCTACAAACAATAAATGCTGGAGAAGGTGTGGAGAAAAGGGAACACTCTTGCACTGTTGGTGGGAATGTAAATTGATACAGTCACTATGGAGAACAGTATGGAGGTTCCTTAAAAAAACTAAAAATAGAACTACCATATGACCCAGCCATCCCACTACTGGGCATATACCCTGAGAAAATCATAATTCAAAAAGAGTCATATACCACAATGTTCATTGCAGCTCTATTTACAATAGCCAGGACATGGAAGCAACCTAAGTGTCCATCGACAGATGAATGGATAAAGAAGATGTGGCACATATATACAATGGAATATTACTCAGCTATAAAAAGAAACGAAATTGAGTTATTTGTAGTGAGGTGGATGGATAGAGTCTGTCATACAGAGTGAAGTAACCGTATGCTGACACATATATATGGAATCTAAAAAAAAAAAATGGTTCTGAAGAACCTGGGGGCAGGACAGGAATAAAGACGCAGATGTAGAGAATGGACTTGAGGACACAGGGAGGGGAAAAAGTAAGCTGGGACGAAGTGAGGGTGTGGCATGGACATATATACACTACCAAACGTAAAATAGATAGCTAGTGGGAAGCACCCACATGGCACAGGGAGATCAGCCCGGTGCTTTGTGTCCACCTAGGGGGGTGGATAGGGAGTGTAGGAGGGAGACGCAAGAGGGAGGGGACATGGGGATATATGTATATGTACAGCTGATTCACTTTGTTATACAGCAGAAACTAACACACTATTGTAAAGCAATTATACTCCAATAAAGATGTTAAAAAAAAACCAAAGAAATGGCTCCCAACTACAATATGAAGAGTATTTCAAGAATTGCTACAAATCTTGTATATCGGGTAACACTAAAAATGAGTTTACTTAACAGCATCAAAATCTGTTACAGAATTCAATGAACGGATGGCCATCTTCTAATCTCTAATTTGTATACAGAATTACCTTTCAAGGAGCTAGCAACCCTTTTGGTGACCCCAGTATTAAACAATTAGACCAACTACATTGAACTAGTTCATTTTGTCCTCTAGCAGATTCCTATGTATTCTGAGACTGAACAGACCTCACTGAACATTTTACAGCTATAAGGATAAACTCTATAAATGCTTATACAGACACTGGAGATGACATTAGCATACAGTGGTGCTAACACTATTTCTCCCAAGAGGCTGCTGGTAGCATCTCAGAAGTTAAACTACATGCTCCTGAGTCAGTTATGAAGATATCTTAGCTCTACTACTACTCCATTACATCATCTTGGAAAGTTACTTTACTTCTCCGGACCTCAGTTTCTCTGTCTGAAAAATGAGGAGACTGGCCTTAGTGATCCCTGAGTTCTTCTTCAGCCTTAACCTCTCAAAGAGGTTACATGTGAAGCACACTTTGCGATCTCCTGTCACCACCAATTCAGGTAACTAGCTACCCTGGGTTCTTAGGTGGGCCCAGCAAATAGCTCCTCATTCTCATTCTGAGTGAACAGTAAGATCTCATCATATGGGTTATCTGCTGACAACGCTAAATTAGATCGAGCTGTTAAAGGCAAAACCTTAGGATATGAATCAATTTCCGCATATTTTTAGCCTATTTAGTTCAACAGGTAAAACTGAAAGGAGGTGAAGTAGATAAATAATTACAAATGGCCTGAGTAGCTTTTTAAACTTTTCTATATGCTAATGTATCATAAGGTCATTTTTATGTCAGAATTCAGCTTAAAGCTGGACCACATTTTCTCTGCTTACGTATCACAAAATAAATAAAATCAATACTGTTAAAGAGAAAAATCTAAGTAATGTAAATCAATTATCCTCTATTTTTCCTTCAGTGAACTAAAAACAATCTTTGTTCCTTCCCCCATCACAAGGAGTTTGTGGCCATGAGAGGTTAAAAATAATCAAAATGGGGATAAAACTACTTCCCCTGGAGGGCTTCTATGAGATTAGAGATATTGTAATGGGCACAAAGAAGGTGTACAATAAATCATCATAATAATTATTTATCATCATAATTAGCAGATGTTATTACAGAAGGGTCAAAGCACAGGATTTATGGTCAGAAAGAATGGCTCCATCGAGTACCATGGCAGGAAATAATAGACAATGTTGTAAAGGGAAGAACGTCAAGACCCTTGTGAATCAAACTAATACTGCATGATTCTGTGATAACATCCAACTGTGGGCCTTGAGGGGGATGTGACAGAAAGGGATGGGAGGATCTTTCAATTCAGAGGGAGAAACAGCTGTCCAGTGGATGGCTCAAAAGTGGTCAGGCCATAACCCTTTTCTCCTCCTCCCAAATATTCTAGAGGGAGGCTACCCTTCAGGGGGAGGGGAAAAAGTACATACTTGCTCTCTCCAACTGATTATCCATTATGTAATCAAAATCTCTTTCTCAAACACAATTCTGATCAATGCATTCATTTACTTAAAATAATTCGGTGACTCACCATTACTGTGGAATAAAACTTGCAGCACGGTTTCCCCAGGCCCAGAGCCCCTCTGTCTTGTAAATCTGGCTATACTTTCAGATCCACTAGCACACTGTACTCTCCTCTCTCCATACGTCGCACAGGTTATTATCACTGCTGGTGATGGCCCTATCTCCATCTTCACTTACCTGCCCTTGTACAGGCATCACCTTGTACATCCCACTTCCTTCTCCAGGTAGCCTTAATACTAGGTGAGATGCCTTTTCTATGGAGTACCATTGTACTTTGTACTTCCATATGTGAATAAGCCACTCTGTATTGCACTTGGCTGTCTACCTGTTTGTTTTCTTTACTATACTATGGACATCTTACTTGTTCACCTTTGCAACTCCACTGCTTAACACAGGTGCTCAAAAAAAAAAATCTGCTGAATGAATGAATGTATGAAGGAATGAGGGGATGCCTGAGAGACCGAGGTTGAAGCCTGGTAGAGCAGGTGAAGGAAGAGCTCTTCCCATTACAAGGCAGAATGCTCAGGCTTCCTAAATGGGAAGGGGTCCAAGAGACAATAGGATAATTCTTCCCACTCTTTCTGGTTCTTATCCTTTAGTGTCAGGGATACTAAGCTGGATGAACTATGGAGTACGATTCAATGTAACAAAGCAGCCTTATATTAAAAAAAACCTTTCAGGTTTATTTTTATGGGTGACCAGGCAGAACTGTGCTTTCCGTCCTTGTATTTCTCCTAGGAGCAATGGTTCAGTATTTACTAACCCAGTGTCCACACCAACTTTATAGAACATAACTACCATGAATAATGAGAAGCAACTGGATGTTAATCTAAAAATCGGAAGAGGGTGACTGGCCTCTTCCTTTTCCCGCCCTGCTGTACAGGTCTCCACAAGAGGGTCTACAATGGCTTAGGCAGAAAGAGACTTGGGTTTAAATCTCAGGCCTGCCACTTACTCACATGTGACCTTGTTCAAGACACTAAACCCTCGCCGTCTCATTTTCTCACCTGCAAAATGGGTACAATACCTTTTAAAATCTGACCCGTTTCACAGGATCATACACAGAATCACATAGATCCTGTATGTGAAGGAAACTTTTACATGCTCAAGTGCTCTGCAGACATAAAGTACATTATCCCTTTATATTATAATTTCAAACAAAATTAGGGTGTTTCACAGGGAAATGTATGTAACACAATAAAGACCTCATGGTTAAAGGCTAACGGCTTTCCTATATTCCAGATTTCATTGAAAAAAGCCAAGAACATAGAGACAAAAATCAAGCTGATGTTAAATTATAAAGTTACAAATGACAAATAAAGCACAAATGGATTGATTGAACAAATTTGAGGATAAGTAAGTAAATAATAATGACGCTCCCTGTCCCTGATCCTCCACTATCACCCCTCTGGCTTAGCCAACTAGATTCCCTAAGCACTGAACTAGCCAAAGGGGTTGTGAGATGAATTCTCAGGAGCCTACAGGCATGTCCAAATGTATCTGAAACTGGAACAGGAGGGAAAGCGGCCAAGTTCACGTTTGCTGTCATCCTTCCTTTCAACTGCTTGAGACACCAGACCCTCAGCTTTCTAGGAGCTCTGCTTAATGACCTGAATCCCTGGAGAGTCCCTCATCCTGGTATCCCTCTAAACGCACTTTAGGAAAAACTGGGGAAACAAAAATTACTTGCCATTTAAGGGAATTCCTCACTTTTTTTCCTTCACAGGATGGACACCAGTTTATGAGTAAAGGTGGGAGAGACTACTGTGAAAGACTTTTCTAAGCCCTGTATTTCTAACTCAGAATCCCCAAAGAGCATCAGATGAAAACAGTGAGACTTATAGACCAACCACCTCTGCCAGATAAAGTTACAGCGAAGTATCAAACATTATCAGGAACTCCAATAAATCTTTACCTAATCAATCAAGGTCTTCTCTCCTAAGGAGGCAAAAGAAAACCAAGATACCGTTAGGTGAAATACCAGGTCAAATGTGTACAGCCTTCTGTTTCGCCTTATTTCTAAGATATCTCTAAATCATTTGAAAAGATGTTTAAATACCTGAAACATATTTGTTGTCTTAGTGAAATGGCAGGTGGGGTGGGGTGCAAAACAACCAGGGCCTTTGATCCTGATAATTTCCTTTCTGCACTGAAACAGAAGAGGTCAACCTGAAAAGGCTGGCGCATGTCCTGCTCTTGACAACGGTTTTCGTTCCCAGGCCCTCCCACAGGTATGCTTATGCCAGGCAATGACTCTGCCTCACTTAGGCCATTCCTCATTCCTACAAATGAGGCCAGAGAACAGTGGTCTGCAATATCCCAGAGGCAGGAGTGAAGTAAGATTCTGACGTTCCTTAAGAACAGTCTTCTCCATCCTTCTGAGTCTGCTGAACGTGGGAAACTTCTGGACGGCAGGGAAGAGTCCCTATAGCCAGAAACACATTTTCTAAAGACTAACATTCCACGTGTCACCATCATTCACGGAGGTAATTTTAAAATAGTCCTTTGAAGCCTCATCTCTGTCCCTTCTCCCGTCTCACTGTGACTTCTTCTCTTCTTGCTAAATGAGGCATCGCAATGGCCACATGGTTGGTGCTGGTCTCTGTATTGTCTCCTCACTACGCAAGGCAGAGAACCCGGCAGCACAGGCATCACCTGGCAGCTTGTTAGGAATACAGAATCTCAGGCCCTGTCCTAGACCTGCACTTGAAGAAGATTCCAGGTGACACATATGCACATTCAAGTTTGAGAAGCACTGCTCTAAGCCAGCTACAGTATCAGCCAATCATCCCCTTGTCTGGTAAACCAATCCTCCTGAGCCTAGGAAGGCCCGAACTGGGCACTCCAGAGTCCCCAGCGTCACTTTCCACTCTTCCTAGTGTGTACATGGAAAGCAGGCTGTTTTCTAGAGAACACGGGTAGAGTACCTGGCACATGACTCAGCAGCATCCAGAAGCCACTCAAAGACATGTATTTTCTTTCTTTATATGTATTCACCACTGCCAATATCATCCTATCTCTTCCAGTTGGTCCCTTTCCTGTCATGATATCTCTTCTACCCAGTATCTAAAATGGATCTTCTAGTGAAGCGATTCACCAGGCTCTAATGTCAAAGTTTCAGCTCTACAATTGATTTGCTGGGTGAATCAGGAAAACTCACCTTTCTAGGCCTCAGTTTTCTCCTCTGTCAATGAAGATGTTAATAATAACAGTGCCTTCCCCTTGGGGCTGCTGTGAAAGCATTTCATTTGATCTTAGCTACAGCTCGTATTCATGCTCAGACCGAGACCTTTCCCCCAATGTAGTTTGGATACTTTCCCTCTCCTTTAAAGGGCTACAGCACTGACAGGCCAAGCCACACGACTTAGCACCTAACTGTAACTCTCCTGTAGAGATCTTTGTTTTGTGTTACTGGTTTTGTCTCCAAACCTGGATCTTAAAACAAAGTGTCAGGATGGTGGTTGTTTTTACAGGTTGTGAAAGTAACTTACAGGAAATACAGAAAATATAGAAAAATATGAAAAAGAAATAATAAATAATCCATAATCTCACCACTAGGAAAAAACAACTGTTAACATTTTAGAGGATTTCCTTCCAAACAAGATCTTAGTTTCAGGAGAGCAAGGGCCAAGTCTTAATCTTCTCAGAACCCTCCCTGGCTTCCCCACACCTAGCGCCTCTCCACACCCCCAGCACCTAACCTACCACAGTGCTAAGCACTTTGCAGCTGAAAAACACAGGCCTGTTCCTTAGCTGAGAGACTACTGATGTGGCTTGCCCCCACACCTGTGTGTGGACTGTCTGCATACTGAAATAAGGACATTGTCAGAATTAGTGACATAATCTGTTTAGTTCTTTGTTCGGTTCAAGCTGCTGTAAAAGTGTGCTCAGATCTGTACTCCATGTGACTGCTGTTTGTGTTTGGTGGTGAAAGTGTGTTTCTGGTGAAGCCTCATGTTTCCCTTTTCAACATACTCAGATCACACATACCTACAGGAATGGTCATCCCGTGAATTTTATCAGCCCAGCCTGCGTAATACCGAAGGGTTTTGATGACTCCTTGCAAATCGACGTAAAAAGCTTGCATGAACGGTTTGCCACCATTTAGGGATTCCATGGTCTGTAGGAAAAGAAATGGAGAGAACTTTCCAATGATACACTAAGTAACTTCTACAGCAGAAGAAAACAGGAATAGAGAGAATACAAATGAATCTGAACAATGATGCATACCTGGTCAACTCTGATTTCCCAAATGAAAAGATTTTTAGTACCATCTGTTTAGTTTAGTTTCCAGTAAAAACCACAATGAACTTATATGTGTGTGTTCTTGTGCCTGTGTGTTTCCAGTAACTACTATCCCAATATATAAACACAACTGGTGATAAAGAAGTGTTCTGCTTGTCAAACCAGCTTCTGTTGTATTAATGATCAGAGCTGCGTGGGGATTTTTCGGAGTCTACACCAGTATTCTGAATCCAAAATGAGGGGCAGGGACATGGGCTTTTATGCAGTTGATGAGACTATAAAACATTCTCCACACTGCCAAGACCCCTGCTGAGAAATGGAATAGCCACGGTGTACAGCAAGTTTATTTATTACCACCAAGTAAACAAGATCTCCTCTAGGGAAGCTCATACTATAACAACTTGAGGGCTGTTTTTTCATAAATATTTATGTTAATAACCATTATCTATTAAGAGAGAAGTATCTGGTCCATTTAATAAAAATAGAGTTAGAGTTATTAAGCAGTTTTAGATGATAAATGTTATTATTTTAATGACACATTCCTAAATAGGGTAAGTCTGTAACATAAAGAATTACAAATGAACACAATAAAATGAGAAGAGTATTTCGACCTGAGAAATAGTAAAGGTGTTACATATTTAACAAATAAAATAAAAAAAACATGTTTGTAATCTCATGTCCTTCTCTTCAAGGACATTTTACAACACATACTGGTACGAAAATTATTTGAGTGCTGACAAAACTAAAATTGAAATATTTTCCATTCAATGACATGAAAATATTATTTACAGTGCAATTTTTCCACTTACCATGTGTATAAGATGGAAATCATTTTAAAATATCATTGACCTATTCAGTGTATATTGGCTCACCTTTATTAAAGGAAATCAAGTTATTTCCCAGTTCTTGTATATGTCTGTGAGATGAGCATTACATTCTCCACACAGCAGGCAGAGAGCCAAGGTCCTGACAGCATAGACTGAAGTAGAGTCAATAACCAGAATTGGGCCACCTAAATGGTCCATCCCTATGAGCTGTTGACACCAGCTAAACTTACCTGAGAGTTGCCAGCCCTAAGTTTATTTTCAATTGTGTTTACCTGGGTGCAGTATTAACTTCAGTATTCTGGTCAGGAGCTCCCCCTATATTCGAGAGGCTACCTCTTAACAAAAGTCACTCCCCTCATGGCTTGGGAGTGTTTAAAAGTAGAAATCACATTTAAGTGTGATGGGAAAAAGGACTTGACCACAGTGAGACATATGTCAGAAACAGGATGGCATATGAATTTTATGACATGAAAATATAACAGCAGAAATTAACTATATCATCATCTAGTAAGTACTGCTAATCTAATGTTATAAATATTGTATGGATTTAACTCAATTAAACAGATACTTACAGACCACCAATGTGCCCCCATTCACCGTTTATGTGTCACAAACTATGATAGGATTACAAAAAATGGAGTAAAATATAATTTTCACTCTCAAAGAAATCATAATCCAGCAAAGAGGCAGCATATAGACCAGCATTCCCCCAAGGTACTCCAAAGAATTCTGTTTTGTACGATATTGACCGGTTAGCCAGAAAAATAGTGTTGAGGCTCCGACAGGTTTGAGAAACACTGAGTAGGGCTTGTCAGAATCTTTAATATGCTAAGTGTCTTATGAATTTCCATGGAACACCTTTTCCCAATATATATAAACACCTCATTGGAAACAGTATGCCTTGAAGTACCAAACTAGAAAATATTTTTATAGATAAATAAATGTTATATATAGCAAGAGTTCTAAACCATCTCCATAAAGGATTCATTTTTGTTTCCACACTATGAACAGACGCACGAAAGGGATGGTAGGAGGGAGAGTCATGGTAGAAACGACACCGAGGAAGAGTACTAATGCTTCCCTCTCCCAAAGCGAACCCAATAGTGATCTGATTTCCCAAGCAGAGGGTAGAATATAGTATTCATGGCTTTAATGCCCTGACTCAACGAGGATGCCCTAAATATTAAATGATCAACTATGGGTCATGCAGGTGGAGATCCCTGCAAGACAGGTATACTGCATAGGCATTCCTAAATGGTTCCAATTTCCAAAAAAGTTGGTATTCTCTAAGAAACTGACTTTTATTTTTAAAATAGCAACAACAATAACAACAATAAACCACTAGGAGAGGGGACATTCCTTACGTGAGAAAATGATTGTTTTAGTGAAAGAAAGTTGCTGTCTCCTTCTGTCTCTCCTATTAGTTCTAAAAGAACAAAGGGAGCAGAAGGATATGAGAGGTCCATATCATGCTCTCTGCTTCTGAAGGATTCTCTTTAGCCAAGAGGAGCTAACTCTGGAGAGGTAAAACTCTTTTGACTGCCAACAGTAATTTGGTATTGGTTTCCTGCAAGGAGCATGGCGACTCTCCTGTTGCTTGACTGTTTTTGTTCTTTTTGTTGAGGGTGGGAGGAAGGGGGACGAGGAAAGCAGGAAGGTCCTTACCAGTCATGGGAAGCTATGGTTTTGTTCTTCAAAATTCAATAAGAAGAGACACTCAGCTGGCCCTCCACTTCCCCATCTGATCCCAAAAGCCAAACCTCTCCCATTTTTCATGTGTATTACGTACTCCTTAGCTTGTTCCCCAGGTCTGCTTCACATCATACTTTCAGAAAGACTGAGGAATCTAAATTTCAATGGAATGGTAAATTTGGGGTAAAGACGTGATGCTTTCTTAGGTCACTTACTGCAAGGACTGCCCTGTCTCGTTCCACCAAGTCTGCAAGCTTATCCAACAGACGTCCTCTTTCTGAAGCATCCATCCTTCTCCACACTGAGCCAAGAGAGAAAGCCAGGCGGGCTGCCTGCACTGCTTTGTCTATATCTGCCTGTTAGAGAGGAAGAGGCACAAGTGAAGAGAGGGATCGCTACAAATAAAGGAAGAACCATCTGCTTTCACAAAAAAGGTGATGAATGAACGTCAGTGGTGATGTCTGGAGAGCATAAGTTTATTGCTTTGTTGTCTGAAGGTAGTTATTTCATACGAAATTTTTTTCTAAGACAAACATACCTTGTCTGCTTCTTGAACTTCACACACCTGTTCTCCTGTGGCTGGATTATAGACAGGGAACACTCTCCCACTCTCCGAGTTCTGCCACTCGTTGTTAATAAAAATCTAAGGGAGTAGACAACAGAATGGGATCCATGAGACAGGTGACAGGAAGTCAGTCAATGGTGCCGTATTATATGGAAGTACCATAGTAGTAATACTGGCTCTGTATGCTTGCTGCTATATAATTAAAGTATAGAATTTGAAGTGTTACAAGAAACCCTAGACCATTATGCAGTCCAGCCTCACCCCCAATTCAGAAATTTCCTTTGTGATATTTTTAACTCAACATCAGCCAAAGATTAAATATAATTCTTACCTTTAGTGAACCTGTCAACTACTCAGAGAGTCAAACAAGGAAGGAAGGATAGACCGTCTCACATACCTACAAACCACACACTGAGATTGAGAAAGTATTTATTATAATCCAAGCTCTGGCCAATATCCCAAAAGGGTAGATCGTGGATCAAACTGACAGTCATCTGGCCTTAGCTACTAGTTTCTCTGTCAGAGAAATAAGTGACTTCACAGGGAAATCTGAAGGGTGCTGGAATAAGCATTTGCCTAATTTATAGTCAGATCCTGAACTGAGCAATGACTCTGACCAAAGCAACTGGTGAGTTAAACAACTTACATGTGTAAATCCAAGTTACATTTCTTTCCTTTTGCTGGGTAGGCTATGTGGCTCAGCGAAGGGAAAAGGCCTATAACTTTCAAATGGGTCTCTCTAGGATTTCTTAAGAGCCTTGGTTTCTTTATATAGAAAATAAAGATTATATTAAAATGGCAAAGAAATGGTTTAAGAAATTATTCAAGTCAATTTCTCAGAAGATTTGTAAGATATGCATTAACAAAGGAGGGAAAATATAGGCAAAAACATTAAAAAATTTTTATTGATATTAAGAGAGAAATCCAAACTAATATTTTTGGACTATGAAAGCCCAAAGAATACACAAAGATATTTTACTCTATAAAATTTATGGGGCTTCCCTGGTGGCGCAGTGGTTGAGAGTCCGCCTGCCAATGCAGGGGACACGGGTTTATGCCCCGGTCCGGGAAGATCCCACATGCTGCGGAGCAGCTGGGCCCGGGAGCCATGGCCGCTGAGCCTGCGCGTCCAGAGCCTGTGCTCCGCAACAGGAGAAGCCACAACAGTGAGAGGCCCGCGTACTGCAAAAAAAAAATAATAATAATAAAATAAAAAAATTATGGCACAACAGTGAAAATTTCTGAACCTATGAACCATTCAGTAGTCAGTCAGTTTAGAACAAACACAATGATAAACTGATTTGCTACTGCCTGGCATTTTAATAATCACAGACGAGGCTGAGTGTAGATCTACAACTTTAAAAGTTAAGTTCTAGATGATGCCAAAGCTTTGCTTATTCCTTGATTTGATAAAACAATGAGTCTGTGTTGAAGGAGTCTTCTTTTCCTGAAGGCTTTTTAAGATAAAGGCGGGGGGGGGGAAGACCTTAAACCTGTAAAAGCACTTAATACAAATGTATTGAGCACAAACACAGTGATCTTGTAATTGAGTAACAATTTTTTAAAGTTTTTACTATGAATGTCTAAACATGCTTAACATACTGTATTCATTTGTATAATGTATTCAATAAATGCATAGATATTTCTAGACACAGGAAAGGCAAAGATGATTAAGAGTTCCAGCCTTCCAGGGTCAACAGTCTCTAGTAGTTCATTAAATACTCACAACAACCCTAATGGCAGGATTTTATCATCTCAACTGAAGATGAAAAAATTGAGAGGTTAAAAGTCCGAAGAAGCAGGTTCTCATCGTGGCTCTGATTCAAAGTCTGCTGCTCTTTCCACTACACCGTGGCTTCCAGGACTGCTCAGCCCAAAGAAACACAACTAGTTATGTCCAAGCCTAAATTAGATCTATAGTTCTTGGACTCCTGATCTAGTTCTCTTTTCACTCCAGTTAACAAATTTCCTATCATTTCACAGCTCATCAAATCTGCACACTCCTTTGAAATACAATATGATCTCAAAGGTAGCAAAAGAAAAAAATTAAGAGGTTAGTTTCATTAAAGATTCACTTCTAGAGATTATCAGGTTTAAAGGAGAGTGGGTCTTGCCAATATTCCTTATTCCTTTTATTCACTATTTGACTGAAACTTCTTAACCCTTGGAACATCATCAGATCCAATTATAGTTTTAAGCTTCTTTGTTGAACAGTTCTAAATGTATGTAAGGATTGATATTTCATGACTTTTATTGTTTCTTAGAGGTCTTCCAAAGATCAAAGAGAAAAATTACTTATTTTTTAATAGAATAAAATTCATTCTCTTACTGTTATCATTTAAGTACACTGATCATTTTATCAATCTAAAATACCTTATGGGATCTTAGTGAGCTTTTCCTGTGTCTTGAAACATATTGCTAATTTCATCATTCTCGGAATTATTTCATCACTCATCAATTATTTCCAACTATGCTTAAAAAAACCCTAAAATAATAAGGAAACAAAAACATTATGGAACTGTCCAGAAATGAATAAATAAACACATCCCCACTATTTCATCATCCTTTGGTTTTATTATTGTACTATCCAAAGTAATGCATTATGTCTCAAAAGGGTATAAATAAAGAAGTGTGGAGACACCATCTTTGTCATATTCTTTTTACCTTTCACTGAACACAGTTAAGAATTCAGAATTTTTCATTTCTGTCCATAATGAGAAAGAGAAGAAAACTAATAGAAAAAGACATTTCATAACCGTTAGATGAGTCAGAAGCTGAAGGCAAAGAGACAGAAACACTAGAGAATGCTGATGAGGGTGAAATTGACTGTATAAGCAAAATCTTGGACTATGAGTCTTTAGGATAAATAAATGCATTTTCTCCAAATTAATAATCAGAGAGCAAACAAGATACTTATCAACACAAAAAGGAAATATGACAGTCTAACCCAACTAGTCATTAATAGGAAGGACTTAATAATTTAAAACCATCCTGTTTTGATAAGAGAACATGTAAGAATTCTTTTATCTTTCATGATATTTGTGGGTAAAAATTTACTTGATGTGATTCAAAAATGGACAAATGCTGAAGGTAGGTGTATACACCAAGGTGACTGGAGTACAGATATTATGTAGAAATAAAAAAGTTCATTGGATTGATCAATCTAATTTACATTTATAAAACTAAAAATGAAAATGCTTTTGTAATTATGGAACAAAAATGGCCATGCTCTCTTCTACAAAATTATGAGCCTTCAAACTTTTCAACAGTATTACATTATGATAATGCAAATGCAAGAAGAACCAGAAGTAACAGTAAGATATAACCTATAAGAGATGTGTTTAAAATCTGCAATCAGTATTTATGGCATAAATGTTTCCAGTTTCAAACATGATGGCTGATGAGTAGTTAGTTGTATTCAAAGGCCATTGCTCACTTCATGTACATATACCTCCAATACCAGGAAAATATGGAAGAAAAATTGGTTTTGTTATGTTTAAATTCTTGTTCTGTTGTTTTCACTGTCTCTTTACTTTCACTTTTCTAAATTTTTCATAAAATAACTTAATTTTAAAACTTTATAGCCTCCATTGGACCCAGATGGTAAATGTGATGACTATTTTTCCTGGTATGCCAAACATTGAAATATTTGATAGTTTTACTATACTATTATTTCTTATAGACCTAGCCTTATGACACTTAAAAAACAAAGGAAAGCAAATTCCTCCAAAATACTTGAAGGTTTTCATCTTCTCTGAGCAATTTCAAAAGTTTTGAATGCTGTCTAAAGTGTTCTTCTCTGACCAGGGCTCCTTAAAAAACAATATATCTCAGGGCTCCAGAGGGAAAGGACAAGATGATCCTGGAATACTATGGTGCCAGAAATCAAGTACATGCTCAGAAACTGATGGGGACATATCAAAAGGACATAGGAGCCAACATGAAGGGGCTCCCAATGGCCAATACTGGGACAATTTAAGCAACAAAACAAATAGTGATAGTAATGGATTATTACCCAAAGAATAAAAAAGGCATCCAAGAGTCCAAAATGATATAAATTTTTTATGAATAAATAAATGGGGGATAAGGAAAAGCTGTTCTTAACAGTAGAATTCAAACTAATAGCTGTCAAAGAATGATGGAATTAGATTACCACCAATGTGTCAAACCCCACAATTGTAATTGCTTCAGGCAAATATCATCAATGGATGGTAAAATTAGTGGGTAAAAGTATAATGAAAAATTGGATGTTTTTGTAGTCTCAAAGTATCTCCCCTCAAGATGCTTATTAATGACAAAGTAGAAAATAGTAACTTACCATTGGAGAAACTTGGCAGGCAGCACCTTAATCAAGTGATCAAAGTTAACATCACCAGTAATGGGAGAAATTGATCTTTCTTAACATTTCATCTGCTTGTCCTACTGATAATTAGAAAGCTGTGTTGAAATCTCCCACTTTGGTGGTAGATTTGTCAATAGATCCCTTAGCTCTATCATTTTTATACTTATAAATTTTAGGTTATTTTATTAGTGAATTTAAGTGGAACTATTAAGATTCTCTGATAAAACAAAACCATTTATCAATATGAAGTGACCCTCTTTATTACTAATGAAGCTTTGTGTCTTAAAGACTATTTTGTTTAATATTAGTAAAGCCACGTAAGCTTTTCTTTAGTATTTTCCTGATAGATCTTTTCCCATCATATTACTCTCTCTCAATTACATCTTTATTATTCTCATGTGTCCCTTTAAATGATGTATGGCTATGTTTTATTTTATTCAATATGAAAATCTCTGTCTTTTAACTGGCAAGTTTAATACATTTGTATTTATTGTGATCATATTTTGTGTTAAATAATGTACCGTGTGATATTTGGACTTAATGCTTTTTATTTGTCTTGCTTTACTTTACTTCCTGTCTTCTCCCATCTTGCCTCTTTTTTCAACTTGATTAATGTTTGTTGTTTGTTTTATAATTTCCCTCTTTTATTGGTTTGGAAATTGTACATGATCTTTCATGTACATGAACACGTACATCTTTCAAGAACATGAACATCTTTCATGTTCTTTCACTGATTATCCATGATATTTTATCATGCATATCTAAGAAAATTAAGTATAAAGTTAATATATATCTTAACATTCCTCCCAAACAATTACAAGGGCCTTAGAACACAAAATCTAATCACTCTTCTCCAGGGGCATGTTATAAAATTATTATTTTATACAGAGAAGGATTTCTTATATTTAATAAGATTTAAAAATTTTTATCCTCATGATTTCTTAGAGTTTCATTTAGTAAATATTTGTTGGGGGTAAAGTCTCAATTCTGAACATATATTTATTGCACCCTCATACTCAAAAGATACTCCCAGAAGGTTACTCAATTCTAGGAAGACAATCATTTTCTCACAATACTTATTATTGTGATATAATAAGTATTATTATAATAAGTATATTATTCCAATATTTTCTATCTTGCAATGGTGTTTACAAGAAATCTCTGCTGTAAGTCTCTGGTTATCATTTCTTTGTTGATGATTTGCCTCTTCTGTCTGGTTGCTTTTCAGATCTTGTCTTTGTCTCAGTATTTTAAGATTCATCACAATATGTCTATGTATCAATTTCTTTTTTATTTTCTTCTTTTTTTTTTTTTTTTTTGCGGTCTCAAATAAAATTCCCTTTTTTCTTCTTCTTTTTTTTTTTTGCGTCTTTTTTATTTTGATAGTTAAGCATCGTGCTTGCAGCATCTGAGTTTTTGTCTCTTATAATTTCTGGATATTCTTAATCACTATCATCATTTCCTTGAATATCACTCTTTCTATTCTCTGCTCTGGAACTCCAAGTGTTATACCTTTTTAGTCCATCCTCAATGTCTTTAACCATTCATATTTTCCATCTCTTTTTAAAAATATTTTCTGTAAACATAGCTTTGCTGTGTTTGTAAATGTGTGAAAAAATACTCTTCTAAACAATTCAAACTATACAGGAAAGCAAAGAGAAGGTAAAAAATCACCTCAAATTTCATCATCCAGAAATAACTAAAGTTCACATATTCATGACCATCCTTCTAGACGTGTCTTTAGGCAGATATACACACACACACACTTTTATGAAACAAGATCAATTGTACATGAGCTTTAGAATTTGCTTTTTTAAAAGTTAACAATATGCTATAGACGTTTTTAATGGTTTCTTTGGACTCCAATGCATATTTCTGTGTGTATGTATATAGGTGCGTGTGTGCACGCATGCATGTGTGTGCATGGGTGTAGCTTAATGTATTCAATCAGCCCTCTACTGAAAGACATTTAAGTTGTTTCTGTTCTCCTTTTTCCTCTGTGCGGCAGTTGAATAATTTATTCAGATCTATCATTCAGCTCTCTTTACTAGGGTCTAATCTGCTAATTTCAATGTTTATATTTTTATTTCTAAAAGTTCTGCTTTGTTCTTTTTCAAATCTGCGTGGTCTTTTTGTTTTTGTATTAAAACTTAATACTTTAATTTTTAAAACAGTTTTAGGTTTACAGAAAACTGAGCAGACAGTACAGAGAGGTTCCATATACCCGCTATTCCCCTCCTCAGTTTCTTCTGTTTTTAATATCTTGCTTTAGTGTTGTACATTTGTTACAACTGATGGACCAGTATTGATAAAGTCCATAGATTATATCAGGCTTCACTCTTTGTGTTATACAGTTCTATGGGTTTTGAAAAATGCATAATGTCATGTATCCACCATCACTTAGCACAGAATAGTTTCTTCACTGCCCTAAATAGCCTGTGCTCCACCAATTTATCCCTCCCTGTTCCCCCTAAACTCCTGACAAACACTGATCTTTTTACTGTCTCCTTCATTTTGCCTTTTCCAGAACATCATATAGCTAGAATCATATAGGAGGTAGCCTTTTCAGACTGGTTTCTTTCACTTAGCAATTTGCATTAAGGATGCAATGCATAAAAAATATTGCATCCTTCATGTTTTTTCACAGCTTACTAGCTCATTATTTCTTAATGCTGAATAATATTCCATTTATGGATGTGCCACAGTCTGTTTATCCATTCACTTTTTAAAGGACATCTTGGTTGCTTCCAGTTTGGAGGAATTAAGAATAAATTTGCTATTAACAGCCATATGCAGGTTTTTGTGTGAACATAAATTATCAACCCATTTGGGTAAATGCCTAGGAGAGTGCTGGATCACATAGCAAGACTATTCTTAGCTTTGTTAGAAAGTGCCAAACTGTCTTCCAAAGTGACTGTACCATTTTGCATTCCTACCAGCAATGAATGAGAGCTCTTGTTGCTTCACATCCTTGTCAGCATTTGGTGTTGTCAGGTTTGTTTTGTTTCGCTGTGTTTGGATCTTAGCCATTTTAATAGATGTTCAATGGCACCTCATTTTAGTTTGAAATTCCCCAATGACATATGGTGTTAAGAATTTTTTCATATGCTTATTTGCTGTCTGTGTATCTTCCTGGGTGAGGAATCTTAGATCTTTTGCCCATTATTTAATTGAGTTGTTTTCTTAGTGCTGAATTTTAGAGTTCTTGATGTAATTCGGACACAAGTCCTTCATCTAACATGTGATTTGCAAATAGTTTCTGTCAGCTTGTGGCTTGTCTTTTCTCTTTTGCAGTACGTTTTGCAGATCAGTTTTTCATTTTAAGGAAGTCCAACATATCATTTTTTCCTTCCATGGATCATGCTTTTAGTGTTGTATCTAAAAACTCATTGCCAAACCCAAGGTCATCTATATTTTCTCCTATACTATCTTCTAAGATTTTTATAGTTTCGCATTTTACATTAGGTCTGTGATCCATTTTGAGCTAATTTTTGTGAAAGGTGCAAGGTCAGTGTCTC
This sequence comes from Orcinus orca, assembly GCF_937001465.1. Classification (NCBI taxonomy): domain Eukaryota; kingdom Metazoa; phylum Chordata; class Mammalia; order Artiodactyla; family Delphinidae; genus Orcinus; species Orcinus orca. The sequence goes on along the minus strand of NC_064560.1, from coordinate 100,376,105 downwards.
GATTCATTTTTGCATGTGGATGTCTAGTTCTAGCACCATGTCAAAAAGACTATCCTTTCTCAATTACTGCCTTTACTCCTTTGTTAAAGATCATTGACTATATTTGTGTGGATTTACTTCTGGGCTCTCTATTCTATTCCATTGACCTATTTGTCTGTTCTTTTACCACTAGTACATTGTCTTGATTACTGTAGCTTCACAGTAAGTCTTGAAGTTGGGTACTGTCGATTCTACAACTTTTTTCTTCTCCTTCAATATTATTGGCTCTTCTGCCTTTCCATATAAACCTTAGAATCTGTTTATTGATATCTACAAAATAACTTATCAGGATTGTGATTGGGATTGCATTTAATCTACAGATCAAGTTGGAAAGAACTGACATCTTGACAATACTGAGTTGTCCTATCCATGGGATATCTCCCCATTTATCTAGATTTCCTTTAATTAATTCCATCAGAGTTCTACATTTTTCCTCATAAAGATCTTGTACATATTTTGTTAGGTTTGTACCTAAGTATTTCTCGTTTTTGTGGCAATACAAATGGCATTGTTTTTCTTATTTCAAATTCCAAGTATTCATTGTTGGTGTATAGGAAAGTAAATGACTTTTGTATATTAACTTTGTGTCATGCAACCTTATTATAATCACTTATTAATTCCAGAGGCTATTTTTGTTTTTCTGGGTTTTTTTTTTTTTTGGTCAATTCTAGGGATTTTCTACATAGAAACCATATCATAAGCAAAGACAGTTTTATTTCTTCCTTCCCAATCTGTATACCTTTTATTTCTTTTTCTTATCTTAACTGTATTAGCTAGGGCTTCCAGTACAATGTTGAATAGGAACTCAACATTGAAGAGAGAATATTTTGCCTTGTTCCCAGTCATAGAGGGAAAGCATCTAGCTCCTCACCATTAAGTATGATATTAGCTATAGGTTTCATATAGATGTTCTTCATCAAGTTAAGGAGTTCCCTTCTATTCCTGGTTTACTGAGAGTTTTTAACATGAATGGTTGTTGGATTTTGTCAAATGCTATTTTTGTATGTATAGATATTACCACATGATTTTTCTTCATTAGCCTGTTGATGTGACAGATTACAGTAATTGATTTTTGACTACTGAACCAGTCTTGTACACATGGAATGAATTCCAGTTGGCTGTGGTATATAATACTTTTTAAACATTGTTAGATTTTATTTGCTAATATTTTTGAGGATTTTGTATTTATGTTAACGAGAGACATCAGTTTGTTGCTTTCCTTTCCTGTAATGTCTTTCTGGTTTTAGTATTAGAGTAATGCCGGCCTTATAAAATGAATTAGGAAGTGTTCCTTCTGCTTCTATTTTCTGGAAGAGATTATAGGGATTGGTATGCTTGGTAGAAGTCACCACTGAAACCATGTGGACTGATGGATGTTTAATGGGGGATGATTCAATTTCTTAAACAGGTGTAGGTCTATCCGGGCTTAGCCAGTATGAGTCTCCATCCTCAGCTCTCACCATCAACTATTCCTTCCTTTTGTGTCTCTTAGGTCAACTTCAGGAGAACGGCAGTTGATTGGGTTCCAGTACATCTTTTCAAGCCAGTCTTCAGATGTAAATTAAATGACTGCCCTTGGGTCCAAACACCTGGAACCAGGAAGCAGAAACTCATGCAGTACGGTTTGAGGCCATTTAAACTCTAAGTCCTGGGTCAGGATAACTTACAATCAAAAGAACCATGGAGGGGCAGGCAAGAAGTGATGACTATTTCAGGACTGGGTGCCAATTTGGTAGATGTTGGGATTTTAAATATATATTGGTAATGTCTCTGGTTTTGGTGTCAGGGTAATGCTGGTCTCAAAGAATAAGCTGGGAAGTATTCTCTCCTCTTTAATTTTCTGGAAGAGTTTATGTAGTAGTGGCATTATTTTTTCCTTAAACATTTGGTAGAATTCACCAGCAAAGGCATCTGGGCCTGGAGTTTTCTTTGTGAGAAAGTTTTTTAGCAACAAACTCTATTTCTTTAATAAATACGGAGCTATTCAAATTATCTATTTCTTCTTGTGTGAGTTTTAGTAGAATGTCTTTTTAAAAATTTGCCCATTAGTTATCAAATTTGTGAGCATGGAGTTGCTCATAATATTCCTGTTATCCTTTTAACGTCCATGATGACTTCTCTCTCATTTCTGATATTAGTAATTTGTGTCTTCTCTCTTTTTCTCTTTATTAGCCAGGCTAGATGTTTATCAATTTTATTGATCTTTTCAAAGAACCAGCCTATGGTTTCATTTATTTTCTCTATTGTTTTCCTGTTTTCAATTTCACTGATTCCTGGTATAATTTATTATTATTTTTCTTCTGCTTGACTTAGGTTTATATTGCTCTTCTTTTTCTCATTTGTTAAGGTAGAAGCTTAGAATATTTATTTTCTAATATATGTACTCAGTGCTATAACTTCCCCTCTAAATACTTCTTTCATTGCATCTCACCAATTTTGATAAGTTGTATTTTCATTTACTTCAAAATATTTTTAATTTATCTTGAGACTTATTCCTTGATCCATGTGTTATTTAGAAATGTGTTGTTTAATCTCCAAATATTTTGGGATTTTTCCAGGTTATCTTTCTGTTATTAATTTATGGCTTAATTTCACTGTAATCTGAGAGTATATTTTTTATATGATTTCTATGCTTTCAATTTTGCCAAAGTGTGCTTTATGGCCCAGAATGTGATCTAACTTGGTTGAAGGCTTCATTTGAACTTGAGAAGAATGTGTATTCTGCTGTTGCTGGATGGAGGTTTAGTTTACTATTCCTAGAACTTGTATTGGCATTTTGCTTCTAGAGAAAACTCAGCCTTTGCATTTTCCTTCAGCCCCTTGATTTGTTTTCAGATCATTGTTCTTTTAAGTAAGCAATACATTAAAAATAATATATGCAAGGATAGCTGCTCCCACTATTTCTATTTAATATTGTAATAATATTTGATGTTATGAGGCCAAAAGATTGAAAATAAAATAAGTTTTTATTTTCAGACGACATGATTGTGTAGAAATTCCTAAGAAATCTACCAGAAAAGTACTAGAAGTATAATTTAGCAAAGTCCCAGGATACAAGATCAATATACTATCAACAAATCATTGGAAACTGAAATTCAAGTACATGCATTCACTCACACACGTTAATTCATACAAGAGCTAGTTGCATTGAGATTGAAGGATCCTTTAGAGTATGATAGTTTAATGCCCAAGGTGGAAATCCTGGGCAGCAACTATTAATCTTTTAAATGATGTAAATTAAAAAATAATAATCTAAAGAAGAGTCTAAAAAAGAGTTAATGGCTCTAAGTTGCAATGCAACCACTTCATAAAATTGAGGGAGCTGCTAAACCCTATCAATCCTCCTCTGTGAAGCAGGTTTGATAGAACAAAAACAGCCTGAGTTCAAATTAAGTGGGAAAGGAATAGCTGAGCAGAAATTTGATTTCACAGAAAACAACTGCAAAATGTTCATTAAAGGCCTATTCTAAACAGGGAGCTGTTTATAGGTACCACTGAAAATCTACAGAAGATGTGTACTCTGCTGTCCTTGAGCTTATAATCATGCTTCAAAGACAAGATTACTTTCAGGAAAGTTAAATAATGTTAAGACACTCTATGATTTAGTGCCAAGATGAATGGTAGAGATAAGCACTGCAGGAGTTTGCTTCAGAGAAGGGAGATATTGGTGTGGGCTGACATGTTAGAAGAACACTTCAGGGAAACAAGAAATAATGAGGGAGTATGACCTGGGGTAGGGAACGGATAAGGTAGAAGAAAGAAACTCTATCCCTAATAAAATTATTCAGCTGGCCTCATCAGTCCCTCCTCCTTGACTTCAGCTCCTCTCAAAGATTATCTGATACCCGGGTTGAAGATGTGTGACAGAGAAGGAAGAAATACAAGTGTAGCTTCTCTCCTTCCCACCTAAAGTCCCCGGACGCTACAAGTAGCTCCAGTGGCTGAGGACCCCAGCACGCTCAGTACTGGCCTCTACCACAGCACTGTCTTCAGAGTGAGCAGGGTACCTTCAGGCAAGCAGGGCCAAAAAAGCCACGAAAACTCACAGTCAGAGTAAATAGGTCAGAAAAACATAAACCTAGTCAAACAGAGTCATATAAAGAAGGAAGACACAAGAAAAGAGAGAAGAATTTTTAAAATATAAACTAATCACATTTAATAGCAGCAATTAAAGGCGTGAAAAATACTGTAGAGGAGATGAGGAGACTTTTAAAAGATAAGGAAATGAATATTGAAAAATAGTGTTAGAAAACATATTTATTTTTAAAAATACAGTTCTGTTTGAATAGAAGAGACTAAGAAAAATAAGCCTTATTGATTTCATACTGAGAAACAATGAACTGAGAAGGGAACCAAGGATGAAAGGAGGTGGGGATGGAGGAAAAGGGAGAGGGTACGACAGGGAAAATAGACAGAGGTAGAGCTCACCTGTCATGAAAGTTCAGGTATTCAATATTTTGAACTATTCAGTGCTGAATGACTAGCTTTCTTTTCTTTTTGCACCATGAAAATACTGTTAGAAAAAGCATTTAAGGCAAGACCAGCTAGAAAACATGCATAGTCTGTGTCATAAGATCAATTTCATAGCCATATACTTGCATCATCAGAATCCTACTATTTGCAGACATATACCGTGCTCGTGGTTCTGGTCAATTTCTGCATTTCGCTAGTATCCCACGCAATGGAAAAGGAATTATACTGTAGGGGAAGTGTGGTATTCCTTGGGTAGCATAATCCAGATATTCATAAGTATGCGTACTTGGGCCAAAAGGTTCTCAGAAGCCACTCAAAGAAACGCAGAAATAAAGACAAGGAGTCCCTGGCGATCAGTAGGGACTTTTTTGTTTTAAAAAGTCGATTCTAAACACAGCTGAACTCATGAGGATATGTCTCTTAAAATATGGGTTTCCATGGTCTCTTCCTATTGAACACCCTCCCTTCCCTTCTTCCCTTCTTTTCTTATCTCCTTCAACAATGTTTATTGAGTGCCTACTCCCTTCTAGGCACTGTGCTCACTAACATCTCCTTAGATTTCTATACTTTCTTTCTTTTCCAGGCTGAGCAAATTATGTCTTTCAGGCTAAATATATCTGTCTGTCTCCAGTATATGATCTCAAGAGTACGAGAGGGCTAAAGGGGTTCCTGTGCCAGTCATCCCAAAAGACGAAGGCCAATGCTTCCATGTACAGCACCAAAACACACCCAAATAATTTGTTTAGGAGAAAATAAATGACTCACATTACTGATTTGCTTGTAGAAAACAGACCTGGCTAAAATAAACTCAATTGTGTATAGCCAGGGTACCTACCTACTCTACTGTCCCATGATTCCCGTATCTGGGAATGCTTTTCACATCTGTTCTAGGAAAAATAGTAAGGCAACAGTCAACTGGTCTGAGCAGCCTTATCAGAGCCACAGTGGATTACAGCATTTGTTACTCTGTTACATGTTGAAGCAACACGGCGTTAAAGCCAAGTACACACCAATGTCAGTTGTGACATATTCTCAAATTGGAAGAAACTTTGCTTGCCATCAGTGATATGGCAGAAGGCAACGGGAATTGCTACTGGTAATGGTTAATGTTCATTTCTTCCTGTTCCACTTTCTATAAACAAGGTAATGCCTATACAAGCTCATTACTGTAAACTGAGCACATTTAAATTGGCAGTAAAACCAGAGTATTTACTCTAGTGCACATATAAAGTGCCTCATCCAATGTTTTGGAAATGTTTCAAGTTTTGAAACCAAGCAGCTGGCAGCTTTACAAGCCAAACCTTACACTTAAATCACTCACTCTGGAAAGTTTTTTGGTGTCCCGTGTCAGGTAGTACCATTCAGCAGACATTCATTCCCCACCCCTTGGATTCTTTTGCAATAAATTTGCATTCATGGGGCTCTTATAACTGTTCCAGCACCACAGACTCCAATGGCTGTTGATTAAATGTATATATCCTGTGCGTTTAATCTGACTTTCATTATGGTCACTTCATAAAAATGCCACAGACTGGACAAGCGATGACACATAGCAAGAACCTGGAATCCCTGCAAAGCCTCAGATTAGGTTTTTTTCTCCTCCTTTATTAATAGTGACCATTTTGTGGCCTAGCTCTAAATCAGCAAAAGTATTTGACAGCAAATGTTCCTATCTATGGATTATATATAACCCGTCCTAAACACTAGATGAAAAAGGGATAACCCCAGGAAAGGAAGGGCTGGCTTCCATGTAAATCATGTTACAAATTGGACAACACCCAGAGAGTTCATTGTTCAGCCTCAATTGTGAAGGCCATTCCCATTTACTATTCCCCTAGAATCGATGTTAATTAAGGCAGACTGAGACCATAAATCAGCCTGGGAGTTTACAATGTAATACAGCATTAAACATATATATTTAAATTAAAAGTAACTGATTAACCACAGAGTTTTTCCAGAATTGGCCGAGGCCATTTCCTTATATGAAGACATGTCACCTTTCACTTTTGTGAAAAGGGGAAATGAAGGAAATATTATCTTCTAAAAAGGTGAATTAAGGCTAGTAAATGACTCATGACACTAGTTACTGGGAGGAAGGGAGGAGCTGAAAAGAGAGGGAAAAGAAGAAAAAGGACAGTCCTGTGTGAAAGGGAGTGTCTTTGTCCTGTCTCCCGTAAAGTTATTAATTTTTCTGTTATTCACAATCACTATATGGTAGGCACTATGCAAGGCACTAGGGATACAGAAATAAATAGGGTCAGCCCCTGCCCTTGAACTAAGTGTTCAGCACTGTAGTGGGGAAAGACCAACATAGGAACAGCTCCAATGGTATGATGGGGTAACAACATTCAAAAGTACTATTGAATACCTACTATGAATATGCTTTAAGGATAATAGATTTTAAATTCTAATTTTATCAAACACTAGACAAGTAATTTGTGTGCCTCGGAGAAATCCAACCAAAGAACCACACCTGCCTGATAGAAGCCAAGAGAATATCCTTCTGAGGAGAGGACTTGGGGTTCATCAAAGAAAGCACCAGATCTCTGAACCCACAGATGAAAAAACAGAATTGTTTGATAAGTAAGTCCTTCTCCAAGAGCTGTGCTAACAGAGCACACCTACACAGGCCCAACTATACCATGAAGACCAAATTCGTTTTAACCCCAAGTATATGGATAATACACATTCAAAAAATAATTCTGATTATTAACATTATTAGGTACCCACCATTTACTGAGCATTTTCACTATTTCACTTAATCTATATAACAAATCTGTGATGCAGGTATTTTCCTTCCAGATGAGTAAACTAAGATGTATGTTACAAGTCCAAATTTACACTGCAAATAACTTACAGAGCAAAAGTTTGAGCCTAGGTCTCCCAAAGTTAAGTATAGAGCTTTTCCATTCCTCTTAACATTACTGGTTTCCCCCCCTCTTCTCTGCTGAACTATAACAGTAAGTTAAAGATCTGTGTTCAGTTAGGCCAAAGGCAGTAGAAAGAACATAATTAGGAAATTTACTGTAAAATCAGAATTGAAAACCAAATGGATCAAGAGAATAATGATGAAAGTTAACATGTGAGTGCTTACTATGTTCCAGGCACTGTTCCAGACACTTTACATGTATTAACTCGTTTAATCCTCAAAATTACCACATGAGGTAGGCACTGTCATCATTTCCACGTCACAGGCGAGGAAGTGGAAGCTCAGCTATGTAAAGGAACTGGAGCATGGCAGTGGTCCTTCTTTGACCACTACCAATTATGTAGTTTGGCCATTTTATAGTTCATTATTTAGGCTGATTATGCCTGGGGGTTTATTTATAAGAGGATACCACTTTAACAGTTCTATTTTCTTCCACAGCGAAAGGAGGAGGAGGAGGTGAAGTGCTTGTGTTCCGGTCTTGGTTTCACACTAAATGTTCGGCAAGTCTCCCACCGTCCCTCTTTCATCTATAACAATACCAGACTTGGCAGCTGAAGACAGGCTCATCGATGGCACCTGTGATACAAATCTTCCTTCCAGTCCCCTGACAGACATTGATAATTGATCATGACACTTTCCAGTTAAACGCTTGAATACTTCTCAACATGGCACATTAGAAAGCTACTACCAATTGAATGGAAGATGGCATCTCTAAGGACTTCCTAGTTCTAATACTCTGCCTGTTTGAGGTACTGGGTATAGAACACATGTGACCACCAGTGGGCGCTCAATAAGAGAGTTTATCAGAGGTTCTGTGACACTGTAGATTTGTTTTGTTCCTTTTCTAAGTGCAGGTTGATGTTTCATAACTACTTGAATCATATATCTCCATGCCCATAGCCTACTCCATCCTCCAGGTTCAAAAGTTACTGCCTCCTTTTCCAATTATGTCTTATACTTGAACATGCAACTAATGTGCTAGAAATATACCATTTGAAAAAAGTGAAATTTAGGTGGAAAAAAGTCCTAGAACAAACATGTTTAAACTTATGCAAAGTGATCACCAAGAACAACTGGAAACAGCTCACCTCCCCCCAAATTGGTTTTAGTTTCTTATTCTGAAACTATGCAGGATGCCAAGCTCATATTTTAACAGCTAAGCCTTATTAAAGTACTATTTTTAAATGCACTAATGAATGAATAACTTTTTTCTTGGTCTAAATATAGTAAAGGCTGCTTTAATCAACAAGAGCTAGATTCAAAGAGCTGGAAAGGGCTTTAGATACAATCTATGCAGAAGGAAAGTGTTATATAAATAAACTTGTCAAAAGAAGTCCAATGACTTGCCCATGGTCATACAGCCCATTAGTGGCTGAATAGGGACTGGAACCCAATATCCTGATTCCCATCCCAGGGATTTTTCTAAATTTAAATTTTGTTGATGTTTCTTTAGAAAGAAGATTTGATGGTCGACCAGGAAATATGAGCACCTCTTTCACAATGTCTCTTTAAAATTATTCAGCACAAGGAATTCTGTTTGAGTCCTTTTTTCCTTCAGCACAATCAACACGGGTGACAGCAAAATACTTTTTCATTTTCTTTCTAGAAGGCAAAATGTGTTATGGAAACAGTAGTGATTTACATTCCTAGTGGATTCCACTCAGAGGTGAGGTCCTGGGACATTTTCTGCATTCTCCTCACATGCAGAAGCAAGAACTTCTGCCAGAGGACAGCAGCCACAATATTGTGATCCTCAGAGAGAAAATTATTTTCCTAGGCTTATGAAAGAAAAGTTTTGTGCTCTTACAACCACAGGGCTATATTTGAGGGTCCAGGAAGGGGACTTCAAAACCAATCCCTATCCTAACGACCTTCCACAGAAGGGTTGGTTTTGGATGCGCAGAAGAAAAAGGGAATGGCCAACCTTGCCTGATTTAGGAGCTGGTTACAAATTCACTGCATCAAAGTGCTTCCTTTTTCATATGTTCCTTTCTCTGAAGAATCTAGTTACCAAAACAGGCATCAAATGCCAGTCTTTATGAAACGATCACAGCTACCTGGCTCTCAGTTACCTCACCCAGCTAAGGGAATTAAAAATAAAATTCATAATGGCAGTTAATTCGGGACATGCCACACAGGCATTTGGAAAAAATCTGTAAGTACAATTTCCTTCTGTAATTACTTCATAGCATCCTAGAATTCTGAGAACCTGGTCAGGAAATGTCATCTATTTCCCCATCTCACAAATTTTATTCCCTTCCTGGTGGAATGCTTTTAAGAACTCTAAGAAGGACAATACTCCACATGCCTTCTGCCAAACAGAAGTGTCCCTTCCCGAACCTGAAAGGAACAGACATCTCATAGCATCCAAGAGAGGTGGCCTGAAGTATGAATGAAATATATGGTTGTGTCCCTGGCTTTAAACAGTAAAGATGATAAAGGCAGGCTTTTTGAAAGCCAATTCAAGATGACTAGGTTGGTTTATTCAATGTTTTTCAAAACATACGACCAGGATAACAAAGTAACATGCAAGTCTGTTCTCCCCAAGACAACTAGAGAGACTGAAGTTGCTTAATTATTCAACAGTCATGGTAGGATGTCATGAGGGTCATGTCTATGTATGTAAAACGAAGTAGGAAATTCATTGAGCACTGAGGTGATTAATCTTGCATGTACTTCTTTATCTTCCTTATAGAACAAACTAGAATGGAAGTACTAGAGTTGAATCTCCATTTAAAATCAGTCTTCCTTTTACCACTTGTGTAAATCCTGAGCCATCTAAAATAGACTTTGAAACTCTTTGAGCTTTGTTTCCTTTTCTATAAAAGCAGAAATAAGGCCTGTTCCTTGCGGGGCTATTGTACAATTAGGTGAGATAAAATGTGAATGTGCGTAAGCCTTAGTTGGCTCAAACGGAAGTTTCTGCCTTTTCTAAGTTCCTTGAAGAAAGGTCTCCCGGCATCATTTGGATTCCCCCCACATTCTAACACAGCACTTAACATGCAGACAGTTTTCAAAAGATTTAATAAATCATGTTACTGGGGAAAGAAGCGAAGGTGGGATAAGGAATTCAGACTGGCTGTCAACAGGAATTTGATTCTTCTAAAAATTGCTTTAATTTGTTTTATAAATCTCAGCAGTTACTTGGATAAAGATTCAAAACAGTGAAGCTTAGCCATGCAAGCCAAGCCACATCATTTGGCCACTTCTGCAGCAGGAAAACAGTCAAGGACAAATCAGGCTCACCACACTTCCAGCCCACAGCAAAGTGGCTGTGACAATACAGAGAGGCTGCCATGAATTTTCTAATTGGAGAATCTAAACCCCTGAGGAGTTCTCAAAGCAGCAGGCATTAATAGGAGTTAGGTGTAAATAACTTCCTATCATCAATGAATCTTTGACATAAAGCTGCCATGTTTTATTTCAGTAATAAAATGTTTTGTTTTTTTAATAGTAAATGCTTCAAATGATTTGTATTAAATCCTGCAGTAGATTATGCCTTGGAGAGTTGAATTTTACTCGGCTTGCCGCTAAACTGCTTTTGGTTCATCAAAGGAGAGTACCAGACAGCAAATCAATAACCAGACTGATCTATTTATAGGAAAAAGTTCAATTACTTTTAATTAAGAAAGGAAAGAAGTAGTTTGAGGACTTGTCATACGTTAGTTATATCCTTTTACATGACTGTTCCATTGTTTCTGCTGATGTACTTTAAAGAGATTTACAGACAACAAAGTACAGACAGCACTATCATCTACCTATATAAAATTAAATTTCTACTGTTATAAAAAATTATATTGATGATCACCTCAGTATGCTACCTTGCAAAGCTGGTAGCCTTTAAATATTATAATCAAAGGCAATAAAGGTATTTTTAACTTTAATGAACAAAAATCCCCACCTTATTTTACTTCTAATTAAGAGGCCACCTATATAAAATAAAACAAAGAAGCAAATGTCCAGATCACTTATGGGTGAGAGGAGAAGCTTCCTATTGAAATATCTAAGGTAGTGAGAGCAACAGTGGTTCTGTTGCCTTCCATTCTTCGCTTTGCTTCACGCCAAAACATCTGGCTAAAAAGTGAAAAAACACCCAAATGGCATTGTATAGGAAAACACCTAGATGATTGATTGCATTTTTCGCTTTAAAGTCAATGTTTTGATATTATCGAGACGTGGCCTTTGTTCAATAGGTGTAATTGTTTCCTGGCAAAAAGCATGGTTTTACAAAGCCTGCTTTGACAAGGACTAGTTTATCAATCTTAATTTTAATCAATTAACAGTTTTAAATAATAGACTCAATATTGTATGCCTTGAATCCCACTCATCCTGAGTCTTAGGCTGAAAGGCAGGAGAAAGGAAAAGGCTTCAACAGAAAAGACTGCAAACTAGACTTTGAAAGTATGTAAATAGCACAAAGTCAAAGAAATGAGAAACTAGAGGCAACATTTTAAAATAGCTTTAAAATATTAATCTAAATTGATTGTGCCAGAGTATTTTAAAATAAATGCTGTATGTCCAACATATTACACTAACATGCCATGATTACACAAATTGTGTTAACGCTGTAAACAGAAATAAGTTAGGATATTAGCAGTTAGGTAGCCAAGATCCACCCAGCTTCTCACATATCCATCTAACCTCAAGGTCTGTTTCTGAAAGTGAAAGGACACTGATGAGAGTACAGAGACAAAAGATCATTAGTCACGTCCCCCAGAGGACAGTTCAGTTTGGCCAGACTTCAGGGGACGAGGCTCCATCCAAATGAACTAGGAGGCAACGTATGGGGGGTAGGGGGCTGCCTTCTTTCCCAGAATGAAGCAGCTAGGATTACTGAGAATAAAGGGCTCTGGGGGTAATTCCAAGAACCTGTGACACAGATTAGAGCAGACCTAGTGATTCAGGATCCCAAGGGTTATGGCAGGTATCTCTACCACAGACCTAAACTGTGTGACTTTCCCAGCCTCAGTCATATCACCAGGTTTGACTAGCACCTATGGTGAATATCATGGAGGTCTTTTTGGTCTTCTTAGGTGTCCTAAGATCAAATTCTGCCTCCCCATTGCTCTCAAACTATTTCTTTACGGATCAAATTTCTACATGTATAAAGATTACTAAATGGTGTGACTTAGGTGTGTCATTTAATCTTTCTGTGGCTCAATTTTCTCAACTCTAAAATAAGAAAATCACCTCATCCAGTGGTTGTAAGGATTAAAGTATTGGATTACTGAAAAGTCTGGTATAGTGTGCACTCAAACTCTTAATTGATTCTGATTCTGAATGTAAACCATCAATTCAAGGCAATTTATTAGTGCTCTTAAAAAGCTAGACACTCCTTGTTCTGTGTTTATTTGTTCCATTTATTCTTCTCTCTATTGCCAGTAAGACCCCTTTGCTAAACCACGAGAGACACATAGGGCAAAAGGATGGGAGAAGAAGGTAAAGATGGTGAAGGTCATCCCACACTCTGACTAAGTCTCTCAGAATTTCTGATTGTGACCCTTGCCTGATTCGGCCATGAAGACAGACTAATGCGGGTCGGTTCAAACACACTACTGTAGCCTGGCCCTGAGAGGGTCTGAGCAGTGGTGTAGGAAATACGCTTGGAGAAGAAGGAACTTCAGGAAGGACTTTAAGGCCCTCCCGTCAGTCTTGAGAAAGCAGAATGTGACTTGATTTCTTTTGGACTTCTGCTTGGAAACAAATGTTCCTTTGCCTATCTTTCCCAGGTTTAATTAGTCTTCTTGCTCAGAATTCAGCCTGTTCATTTGCAAATGGAAGACATCAGAAAGGCTAGTGAGTGTGGGTGTGGGCGTTGGTGGTGGGGAGGAGACTGAAGTGTTTATTTTCAAAGCCACAGGGGTCCCCATTTGAAAAAGCACCCAGCTTATCTCAATGTTTTTGTTTGTACGATTTTGAATTAAAAGGTTGGGGCAATTCATTTAGGAGATTAAGCTGTCTTACAATGGGCCTAGTTGCCCTATTTATTTACTAGTACTGATAGGGTTAAAAAAAAAAATCTTTCTATGACATGCCTTTTCATTATTCAAGTGCAATAATTTTAAAGGATTCCTTTGGTCTTTGATTTTATTGCCAATTAATTTTCCATTAAAATGATGTTTATTTGCTGGTCACAGATAAAAATCACAAACCATGTGTGTAACAGTTTAGGGTTGCCAGTTTTAGCAAGTAAGAATACAGGATGCCCAGTTAAATATGAATTTCAGAAAAACAGCTAATTAAATTTCAGAATAAGTATGTCCTAAATCACTGGCAACTCATGGGGCATACTTATATTTAAAAAGTAGTCATTATTTACCTAAAATTCAAGTTTAACCAGGCACCCTATATTTTACCTGGCAACGCTACCAGGTTTTTGTGGATGTTGTACACACTCCAAGGATGCCAAGGCTGAAAACTGGGAGAAAGTCCATGTTATTACTATATTTAAACTTGCTTCCTGCAGATTTGAAGTACTTCATCAGTCAGAATAATAATTCCCAGTTAATAAACAGATATACTGACACCTCAGGAAATCAAGTGAATTTTGACTACTGGATGAGACCCAGTTCTAACTACCGAAGCCCATTCCATTTATAGTAATTTTTTTCATTAAGAAAAAGTAAAACACAAAAGGGACAACTGGTATCTTCAGTTGAATTAGAAGTTAATGTCATGAACTACTACATTTAAAGGCCAATATCATCTTTCATTGATGTTACAAAGCAAATATCCTGTGCAAAGAGGGGCTGAAACACCCCAGTGCATATCCTAAGGTTGAAGAGGCCTTTGAACCAATAAATGAGTGATTTCTCCACAGGAGACTAAACATTTCCTTGTGACAGTAAACAAACAACAAGCTGAATTTTATGTTGCACAACTATTTTCATGTATCTGTTGATATAAATAGTTAAAAGAACAGGGGGATTATTGAATTTTTTCTATCAATTAAAATTAAAATTTTTGTCCTTGACTTAAATGTTAGCAAATACTTTCAAACATAATTATACCTATTTTGTACTTAAATAATTAAATCCTTCCTCTTTGCTCTTGGCCATTACAAATATACAGAAAGGTCTACGTGATACCTTCCTTACCCCAGGAATTGGATTGTAATATTCGTAGTCATTCATTCCTAAAGCCTTGAGTTAATAAAATGTGATGAACTAATGAGCCTAATTAAGCATAGCTTATAGAGTCAATTTCATTACCTTAAAGTCACATCTAATATTTAGGAAGAAAGTGGTTTTTTGTAGACCTCAAATCACCTTAACTTTTCTTTTCCTTTCTTTCTTTCTTTTTTTTCTTTTGTTTTTTAATAGTTACCTTCCCAAAAAAGGGAAAAAAAGGAGACATCAAATGAAAAGCTCAAATTAACCTTCAAATATTTGGTTAAGAAATCCTTTTTTGCTATTTACATAAACCATAAGAAAATATCTTGCTAGGACGTGATTTTGAAGTAAACCTCATGTTGGGGGTAAGGCTTGCTAAGAAATGCCACTGAAAGCTGCCACTTGACCCGGAATTCCTCTACAAGAAAAACTAGCCATAACTACATGTGAGACTTATAAGAGAAACTGCCGGAATGTCAACTTCATTTGCAGCAGCCCCATATGGCCTGATCACTCTCCTTGGCATGATAAATCACTGGCAGAATCCTTACCTTCCTACGTTTGATCTCTGCTCAGCAAGATGTGGTTTTGATGTGAAGAACTCCAGATCTCTTGGGTCAGAGACAAATAGCAGTGGCACTGACCTGCAAAGTGCTAAGTCTCTATTAGACTCAAGTGAAAAGCCGTAGCTTCTGACAAGTTCCCTCTCCACAGAGTTTACCCGACCCACCGTGGTTTTCATGAGCTTAGGTTGACAAAGAAGCTGCCAAAATGGTTTGGAGGAAAAGTGCCAACAAGCCTTTTCTTTCTACCACTATCACCAAGTATTAAAATCAGTGTTCCCTAAGACTTAAAGGAGGAATTCTCTTGGGAGTCACTGCTCTAATTTCTAGTACTCTAAGTGTTCAGTGAACACAAAAATTTTTATTTCCAGTGGGTCTTTATGACACTGCTAATCACTCATTTACATAAGGAGAATCATTAACAGAGATTTCTGTGGACTACTTTTTGGTAATTGTAAGGACATCCTTGGGAAAATATTTTTAAAAAACACTGTTCTGAGTGAAAATTTGGGGTCCCAGAAAGACTGTAACTAGATATACAAACAAGTTTGGTATTGTCCTTCTGATCTCATGATCCCAGGTCGGGACCCAGGAAATTAAAGAGTTCTGCTGAGTCAGGGTGGGATAAAGAAATCTTACAACTCTTCTAATCCAGTCATTTTTATAAGTACTAGGTGGGTTAGTAAATAAGCAACTCGTTCTGTCCTATCACTTTATAAGTAATAAAAGTGACGTCTAAGGAATTTAAGTAAGTTACCCAATATCACAAAGCATTTTCATATCCTGAGAGCCTAGCGTACGAGGAAGTACTAAATAAGCAATCGAGTAATTTGTTCATTCATTAATTCAGTGACTATTTATCGTGTGCCCACATGTACAAGGAACTGCTAAATGAGCATACATCCCTGGCAGAGCTGGGACCAGAACACAGGTCTTCTAATGCACAGTCCACTGCCTTGCTCACTACTCTACAATGTACCCTGAGGGCTTCCATTTCAAAGGAAGGGGTAAGTGGGAGTGGAGGAAGGGAGTTCTCCTTGAGAGAGACAGAGAATATGCATGCGCTTTCTTTAAAGAGAGAAAGCTATTTATTTCAAAACACTTTACCCTGGAATTCACTTTCTAGTCCCAGCATTCTGTCTATTAGTAACTCTGCAAATGGATCAGACAATATTATTTTCTAGTATTCATCCATTTACTCATTTATCCAAACACAAAAATGTGCGGACCACACTTTGTGCCAAAGGTGCGAAGATACCAGCTTTCATGAAAATTTGAATCCAGGAAGATAAGTAGCCCAGGCATTAAGCAATAATTGAATCCCTTGATGTGACATTATCAAAACACACAAGTTATTTAGCAGTAATAATAAAGACCTTAGATAAACCTAAAAAAACACATTTGAAAGATTTCTCACAAGACAGTTGGTTTGTTCAGAAGTCATTTGTGACTATAAAAATAACAGCAGAATCACTCCAAAAATTGTAAGACAAAAAATAATGTGAAATTTTAGTTGGCTGTAATGATAAGGAGTTCTGAGAAAGCAAAAAGTGTGCTATCATGTTAACAGCTGCATTATTTCAATAGCCGTCCCACTACACCCTCACAATTAAAGACACTCATAAATAAGCCCTTCATTAGCTCTCTATAGAACTAAGTCACTGACTTTGCCAGCGTTCATAAAAGCAGAATGTTTGGTTTCTGTTTTAGCTAAATGTAGTTTACGTACTCATATTTATACATACGTGACTATACTTAATGTTGAGCAATCATCTCTCTCCTTAATTTGGATCATCAGGAGTTCCAAAAATCACTCTGAAAAAAACTTCTTTTCTTTCTTTCTTCTCTCTTTCTCTGTTGGAATTCCTGGTAATGATACCAGAATGTGGGCAAACCTCATTAGTCTCCCTGCTGTTTACAAGACAGGATTTATGCTCAATGTGCTGAACACAATGACACACATCACTAAATGGCTACAACTACCACCCAGGCTTTAATCTGAGAAATTTTTCACTCGGTACAAATACCTATCAGCATGGAGAAACATGGAAGAGCAATTACAGCCAACACATGTAGTCTTTTAAGAGTACCCAATAAATACCCATTTGTGAAGGTTAATTTAATGCAACCTAGGCTGTTATCTGCAATAGTATATGTCACCAATTCAATCCATTAAGTAATTACTAAATTCTCAAGAGGGCTCACAGAAGTCAAATGTGGTTATTCCAGGTTCATTGCTTCTGGTCTCCCTAGGGACCATTCGGGCCAACAGCTGGAAGAGCTGACTACAAAGGTTCCCAGGCACAGCTAACCATTTTATGAAAACAGGTAAATGAGTCTAACCAAGGAATGAGGGTCATCAAGGGCCTGTCTGAGAGAAATACTTAGGGAAGGAGAAGAGAAGCACAAGTGCGTAAAAAGTTGAAAGGAGATGGGAAAGGTGAGAAGAAGGGATGTTTGACTGGGAAGTAGAGGAGAAAGAGCAATGTGTTCTCTCTAAAAGTGAAGACAGAAATCTGGAGATTATAAAATCTGGCTTAAAGGCAATAACCTGACAGTAGTTGCTTTAGACAGGATTTTTGAGCCATTTACAATGAAACATTAATTGTGCATCCCAATCACCACCACGCTCTGTCACTTTAACTCTGTTAAAGTTTGGTTATTGCATGAACTCCTGCGGACCACTGTTTCTCTATTCTGCATCCCCGCTGAGGTTACATGTAATAGATGGATCTAACAGTAGTTAAGCCTTAGTGAGAAACGGTTGCTCATAAAGGCAAGATAGAACATATCCACCCAACTCTTTCTGGCAAGTGCCTCTCCCACACAATTTATAGTCAAATAACACAAAATGATGGCCTATGGGGAGAGAGGAAGATTTGAAAGACTATGAAATATATTCGCTTTCAACAGTCTCATTAATCCTCACTCCCAAGTGAATCTGAATAACCATACCAAAGAAAAGCACTTTTTGACTGAAAAAACAAACAAGCAGGCCATGTGTGACTACCCAACCAGTGAGAATCCAAAAATACAGTTCTTTCCCATAGCCTAAAGAATCACACCTACCCAGGTGATTCATACCTAAAGTGTTGATTATATCAACTTTTTTTTTTTTGTTTGAACACACACTCTCATCTTTATGTCAGGCTGAAATTGTTGCTAATGATAGCTACAATTCCAACTGGACTTAAGGTTGGGATTTGTAGTCAGAGAACTGGGTTTGGGATTATCCTGCAAAACATTTAGCAGAGCTTTAGGCTAATAATCCAAAATGTTTTGTCTTTGTTGTGGTTTTTGTGCTTGTTCTTATTGTTATGAGGAGAGAAGGAAAAGGATTATTTGAGTCTTGGAATTGTCACCTATAGCTACTGATCCTGGAAAAATTAATTAACTTTAATATGCTTGATTGTATCACTTATAAAATGGGGATATTAATATAATATTCACATAATAGGACTGCCACAATTATTAAAAGCAATCATATGTGAAAAGTACTTTGGAAACCATAGCATTAATAATGAAAGGATAATATATTAATTAATAAAGTATTAATAAAAAGATAATTCATTGCTATTAGTAGCTATTAATGATAAAATATAACAAGTATTCATTCAACAAATATGCCCTAAGCATTTACACTGTAAGACACTGAACTAGATGCTTCCAAAATACCAACATGGATGAAAGTTTATAATCTAGTACAGTTTAGGAGTAGAAGATTACGCAGAAAAATATAATACAAGGCAAAAATTGCACATTTTAGTAGTAGTGCAAACAAGTAACAAGGGCTTTCAGAGAATATGTTCATCTGTTAGGTATTACATAAGTAACATCCACAGAAGGGCTAGATTCAGTTTTAAGGTTGGAGAATTTCATTCTTTGGTAGGTTCTTTAGAATTAGAGGCACACATGCACATATCAAATAACTTACGAAATCCAAATACGAAGGTGAATGTATAACACCAGCTTTGAGTTTAAAACACAATAAGTTCAAATATTAACAAAAAACAAAGCAATGCTATTTTCAAGCCTGGTGCTAAGGAATAATTTAAATTCTCTAAACTAACAGGATGAAGTATAGTACTGAATTAGTTAGCCAAGATATAAATGGTACCATTTATATTAAAAGGTTTAGCATGCGAGACAATAACATATATCATTGCTAACACATATATATGGAATCTAAGAAAAAAAAAAGGTCATGAAGAACTTAGGGGTAAGACAGGAATAGAGACACAGACCTACTAGAGCATGGACTTGAGGATATGGGGAGGGGGAAGGGTAAGCTGTGACAAAGTGAGAGAGAGGCATGGACATATATACACTACCAAATGTAAGGTAGATTGCTAGTGGGAAGCAGCCACATAGCACAGGGAGATCAGCTCGGTGGTTTGTGACCACCTGGAGGGGTGGGATAGGGAGGGTGGGAGGGAGGGAGACGCAAGAGGGAAGAGATATGGAAACATATGTATAACTGATTCACTTTGTTATAAAGCAGAAACTAACACACTATTGTAAAGCAATTATACTCCAATAAAGATGTTAAAAAAGAAACACATAGAAACTCGAAAAAAAACAAAAACAAAAAACTGAGTAATATAGCATATTTAGTATTGTTTTAAAAGAGTGTTTTATTTCTGGAATAATAATATTGATAGTTGCACTAGTAGTAATAATAATAACTTATTGAGGCATTACCGTCTGGTACTTTTCTAAGTGCTTTCCATGTATTAAATCATTTAATCTTCACAACACCTTCCTTATCTCAGAGATAGTAAAAGCGAGGCACACTTTTGCTCGCCCACGGTTACACAGTTAGGCAAGTGACAGAGTCAATGTTGAAGCCCAGGCTGCCTGGCTGCTGGACTCATTATTTTGCCAGGAAATATGTGATTATTAAGTACCAATTGTTTAAATGGTTGTTTTATTTATTAATGGGATCCAGCAGAATAACCTCCATGGACAATATAAGAAAGCATGAATTAATTCAATAAATATTTACTAAGTAAAAATAAATAAATAACATATATCATTTATGAATGCATATACATGTATGAATACGTACACCAATGGGAAAGATAAATGCCAAATACCTCTGAGAAAGGAAGGAGAGGAGAGAGGGGAACGGGAGAAGTTCATAGGGGAAGTGACAGTGTATTTCTTTAAAAAGATTAGAAGCAAATAGGGCAAACAGTTAAGAACAAACAAATCTGGGTATATGTATGCATGCTTGTTATATTGTCTATACTCTGCTGTATGATTGAAATATTTGATTTCGTCTCAAGTATGTCTTACAATACAATGTGCTGTTGCTGTGCTGAGGCTGAAACATCTCTTTACCTTCTGAATCATCATGGTGCTTTAAGTGCATTCATGTCAAGAATTTAGCATCTTCTATCATGTACCATAGTTATCTGTGCGTATGTTCTCATCCCACACCCAAATAGGAATCCTCTCCAGCCTCTTCGGGACAGGGTACACATCTATGTATCTTTTTGTGCCAGACAGTGATTAACAATGCTTTGTACACAAGAGGCTCTAATAAACATCAGATGAAGAAACAAGCAAATAAATTCAGGGGAGCAAAAGGGTAGCACTGACTGAAGTTAAAGATAAAAATAACCCTGAGATAATACAATTAGATAACCTTCCCTGTGAAAATCAAGTTATATTGGTATGCTGGTTATCAGACTCTAAAATATAGATAAGGCAGAATTCACTGGTTTCATGTTCAACCAATCAGTCTCATACTATTTCCTAATTTCCTCCCAAAAAGGATTCAGTGAGAGAGTCCAATTTTCACACCTGGGGAAATAAGACTTTAAGTTATCCTCTGCAGATCTGTAGAGACATTTCATCATTTTGTCTTCCCAGGGAAGGTCTTCTTATTTCCCCTCTTCCTTCACCCTACACCCTCCATCATTACACACACCTCAATCCATATATTTGGTGTGTGTCAATGGTGGGGGTTGGAGGAGGAGGGAAATAGGTGATTTCTGCCTGTTAGTGGGTTTACTAAATTCACACTACTTTGGTAGATCCACTTACCTGGAGGTAGGCTCCATCCTTACTGAGGGAAGAACCATACATCTTATACCATTTTCTGACTCAGCTTAATCTCTTAGAAATCCCTAGAAATGACCCAGGGCAAAATATCCTAAGAGTCATTGGACTTGAAATCCGAAGACAGGCTAGACAAATTAAAATTATGTATAAGAAAATATATGAAAATATAATCTTTAATTATTTTGAATTTTCCCCCTATAATCAATATTGGAAAGTGTTTTGGTACCCATGATATCCTAAATTCTGTCTAAATAAGGTGTTTCCAGTTTCAACTGGACAATAGGTTTTATCTTTCCAGAGATCTAGGGATAAAGAAACTGCTACTTTGGCTCTCCAAAGGTCAGATTGTGGTAAGGAAAGGAAATAGAGCAGGTATCTACTTCTGGAGGTAACAGAGCTGAACTGCAGTAAAAGGAAAGATTCCTTCTATAATAAAAATTAGAATGTTCACTCACAGACATTCTAATTTTTAACCACATTCTACAAAAGTCAATAAACCCCCATGTTTAGCCCCAGGGAAGTTTTGTTGAGAGCCCCGAAAAAGTCTAGATGGTGAAAGCACTCAATTATTATTCCAACTGGAATTTTCAAAGGCTGGAAGTGTTTTCAAATCATGTGACAAAACAGAGACTTACTGTAAATAAACTCATTAAGATTTTGAAGGGAAACAACTTACACATAACTCCATCATCTTACAAGTAGACAGACTAGCAATAGAGAAATGCCAGAGATAAGAAATTCCCAATTTGGGTTATCTCATATATCTGAAAGGTAAAATGGAATAAAGCTCAAAGACATGTCTGAAAAGGCAATTAAAAATTAACCAAGGTGACACTATGGCAATCATTTCTCTGCAATGGTTTGGGGTTTGAGGGGAAATGACTGGCTTTGAAATTACCTGTCACAGCAAACAAAGAAATTAAAGAAACGCTAGGAGAACTTTCAAAATAGTCACTACGTGCGTGCTTTTCCTTTTTGGAGGGTGAAGTGCCCCCAGATTGGGCACTGAAAGACTCTTCAATTTTCAATTTCATAAACTAAGATACCTTCCCATTTCCAAAAGGTATCTTCTGAAAATGTCCTCCTGTGCTGCCACACTTCCCAGGTTTTTGCACCAATGACTTGGCAAGACCTTTCTTCAGACTACTTAAGACATCAGAAATGACTCTTTGCCATCTGCCATTCAGGCCCAGCCAATTGGGTATACTGAGGCATATGGATGCGCAATTTTGGCACAAGTGTCAGACATCTAATTTGATTATTAAAATACTGGCTGGGAAATTGTTTTAGTAACTTTTTAGTAAAGAGAAGTCCTTGGTAGGGAAACCTCCAAGGGATCCCATTTGATGAAAATCCAGTGTAAACATATAAGGATCCCACAGCTACCCAGAATATTAAACTCTTATACTTAATTAAAATTGTAAACAATGGCCTGTTTCAGAAAACTTTATTGGTCATACATTTCTGATCTTTCTTAAAATGGGCATCCATTAATTTGAAACAACAAATGTATTCATCACTTTCTAAAAATGAAATGGATCTAGCCCTTAGCTGATTATCATTATATGCCACTTACTTTCACACACCTGCTCGCCTAGTCCTGACAATAACCATCATGTAAGGTAGGTACTACTATTACCTTTAATTTTGACAGATGTAGAAACTGATACTCAGTGAAGAAACTCCCTGAGAAGAGACACTGTCCATACCTTACTTACTATTGCATCTCCAGAATCTGGCACCATACCTGGCATTGTGTGGTGAATAAATGTTATCTGCGCACACAGCTAATAAGTACAAATCTGACCAAGATTTGAACAAAGGCCTATTTTTATTCAGAGCCTTTCTTTTTTCTAAGTAAGTCAAGGGCTTATAAACTTTTTCTGAAATGTGGGTCATACAGTCCTGTTGTAACTACCTGACTCTGCCACTGTAGTAACAGCTACAGACAATATGTAAGTGAATTGGTGTGGCTGTGTTACAATAAAGCTTTATCTACAAAATCAAAGAGACAGTCTGTAGTTTGCCGACCCCTACAAGCTGTCACTAAGATAACTAAAAAGATAAAAATAGACATTAGTATTTGCATTTTATTATCCAACTGAGAAAGACTTGAGACAGAACTATGTTGATATTTGAGATGTTTTTGTTTTGGTCATGGTTTGATCATCACGCTAATCATCGTCTAATGCAACAGAGAACTTGTGCATGCCTGGCTTCTCTTAAGCCAGGCTGCAAGGAAATCAGACCTCACAGAACACGTACCTCAGAGAATCTTCTACCCTTACATAGAGAAACTATAATTCCTCATTTTATAGAAATAAAGGACAAAAGCACCTCAGCAAATGATGATTCCATATGATTCCTGCCTGTATAGTAGAAGGCATCAGGCAGGACCCCCGAAAAGTTATCTAATTCAAATCCTACAATGAAGTTGTTTAGCTTTCCTGGGTTAAATGGAGATGATACAAACATCAAAAAGCTGTCCAATTATGAAAAAGTATAGTTTTGAAAACCTGAGGTCCCCATTAAACGTGAAATTTGATTAACAACTAATGATCAAGCAGACAATCTTGTTTAGAGCTTTGGAAGTAACCAAACCTGTACCATCTTTTAAGAAATAATCCCTGGTATAGGCAAGAATCTTGCCTCAGACCTATAAACCCCTCCCCCCAACTAACTCATAGAAATAGCAAATATAGTAATTTAAAGCCAGGGAATCAGAAGTCACAAAACATAGCTCCTTCTTAAAAGAAGCAGACCAGTTCATATTCTCTCCATGTTTGCAACAGAAACAATATACAAAAATAAAGATTTAAAACTCTTTCTCTCTCAAAAAAAAGTATGTGACTGTTAGGAAAAGCAAAGTGTATGGTGAGGAAAGCTCTTATCAATTTTTTATAAGTCAAGGCCAAGGTCTTCCTTATCAATTATTCCTACTTCTTCCTACTCTGTCTCCTTCAAAAGGTTTTGCAAGGATCAAATAAGATACATATGAAAGTGCTAGGTAAGCCATTAAGTCCCATACACAATGTAAGTGGCATTATAAGTATTATCATTATTGTTATTATTACATTGATCAACTGAATTACTGCCATACTGGTAACCAAATTTTGGCATTCCATCTTTCTAAAAAGACCTTAAGCTCCTAAGAGGCCCATGCTTCCTCAGCCCAACCAGCTTAACGAAAAGCGCTATTGCTAGGAAGATGCCACTTAAAAATCCTTCGAACTGAACTGAAATTGATCCCAGAAAACAGTAGGTGTTCAATAAAAGGTTGTTAAATGAATAAAAGAATAAATAGTAGTTACCCAATGCACATTAGCTCTAATTTTCAGTTAATTGCCTTTTATTTTTTTCTCTTCTAGTTTAGTGGGTCAGCTCTCCATAACCCCCTTCTTCCCTATGTCTTAGCTCCTCACAGTATCAAATGCTAGAGGAAAACAAAACCCTTTATGTTAGTGTTAGTTATGGGCATAAACTAACAGAGATCAACAGAGTGATCAACAGAGAGACAGCACAATGCATGTGTGTATAGTGGGTGGGGGGAGGAGGGACTAGTAGAGTCAGAAAAGATGATAGAGACAATAGAGAAGGTAGGGGTGGGATAAAGTCGGTAAGTTTTCAAAGATCTTCTGGGAATCTGGAAGAGATCTCCCCTGTAGTTAGGGGCAGTCAGCAAAGAGCAAGCCTTGATTTTATAATATGTGTACTCCTATAATATATTCAGATATACAAAAATTTAAAAACCAGACTGATAAAATAGGAACAACTCAGAAAATCTTTAATTCATAAAAGCACAGCTAAAAACAATAACACTCCTATGCTAGCTGTTAAGCAGTCTCCTTAGGATACAAAGAGGAGAGTGCACATTCTCCCGGCCCCAAAGTGGTCCCCTCGCTACTTGATGTTGGTGGAGTTATCAGTCTTTCTTGACTGAGGCAGTCTGCAGTTTTTTGTTTTGTTTTGTTTAAACATATTACTTAAAAAAAGAATCACTTTTAAAACTTGGGGTCTAGCTTGCGGTATTAGGAAAATAAAAATAGATATATTCCAAAAAATGATATTGCTATTGATGATCAGTTCTAAATGGGTGTTGGAACTTCAGAGAGGAAGGCTTATTTGAAAAACTAAATGTAATTGCCCGAGAGTCAATACAAAACCACGAGTTCAGCCCTTTCAGCGTTCTTTGGGATTGAACTTTAATTTTGGAGCATTTCCATGGACGGACAATAGCAGTAACTTTTATTTCTTATGATCTCCCCTATTCCCCTTTTATAAAAAATGTAAAATACTTTTAGAAGAAGAAAGAAAATGGTGAAAAAATACAGAAAAATACAACATCACAAGTGCAAAGTTTTCTGAATGCATGCTACTTGAAATACTCAAAGTATCACCACTTACATAAAAGTAGTGACTTTATACTGGTCCTCAAGTCATATTTTAAAGTCCTGT
Organism: Orcinus orca; assembly: GCF_937001465.1. Lineage (NCBI taxonomy): Eukaryota > Metazoa > Chordata > Mammalia > Artiodactyla > Delphinidae > Orcinus > Orcinus orca. The sequence continues at coordinate 100,350,465 of NC_064560.1, read as the reverse complement.
CATTATATATCCTTCACTAAAGAGTTTTTATTTAACAAGACAAAAATTATTAAGGATCCATCTATATTTGTCTTGTACCATCTTCTGACACAAATACTGTATTTCTTTCCTACATGTTATTCAACAATCACGCTAGCATAATAATGTTTTAGCTATTACCCTTTTTAAAATTCCTAATGAATGTGGTATCACTGCTCTAAAGGACTGTGCACTGTATCTTCTTCATTCTTCTGCTTAAACTCACTAATACAATTTCATGATCATAAGTGAATTTTTTTAAACTCTCCATTAATCTTACTTTCCTTTTAAGTAAAAAAAAATCATTACCCATTACCCTCAGCTACCAAAAGAGCAGCTTCTGCTCTTCATGTTAAAGATGCTGCTTGCCCATGCCGCTTGTCTCAGAAAATTCAGAAGTCTCACTAAAGAGCTGAGGAAGAAAGCTGCTGGGAATGTTCGCAGATACCTGATTTTACAAGGTTTTGTGAAAAGAGCTTGCCTTTAGATTAGTAATACTCAGTGTTTATGAGGGTTGTTTGCCAAGCCTAAAATAAGGTGCCTCCTCCCCACAAATTAAAGAATCAAGTTACAATCCATTATTTCATTTTTGATTGTTTTTCTTTGTAATAAGTGGGAAAGTGGATACTGGATAAAAGTCTCCCCTGAGCTAAAAGACTCCACATTAAAGGCTTCAATTAGCTATAAATCAGTTGTCTTTCCTACTGGGGGAGAACAAGAGAAAAAAAGAGAGCGAGGGTTGTCAGAGTAAAAGAGAACTGGAAGAGTTTCAAAATTAAATTCCTAGATACCTAAAACTCCTTTCAGGGGCTGTGAGGAAAATCCAATCCAAAGTAAGACTAAAATCAAACCCTCCCAAATCTGAAGTCCTCTCTCCAGCATAGCTCTTGCCTCCTAAGACCTTTAAAGAGAGCCTGAAGAGGTTAGGGACCCTCATAAAACAAAACTCTTTTGCTGCATGCTTTCCCTGCTTGTTCCTAAACCCGGAGAATTGCCACACATTGGCACCATTGTTATGCAAACAATACCTAAATGGTTGTAACCATTAACGACCTCTCCTTAAAATGGCTTTCAAGAATTTGTCACACCATCTAAAAAGCTAACAGGTACATTAAATCCATCTAAGTTGGCATTCAAAACACAAGTCACCCTGATTTTTATCCTAAAACTTAGCAGGTAAAATTTCAATATTCTGATGGATTTTTTATAAATTTCACTTTCAACCCTTAATCCAAAACCAAACTATTTACTTCTGGACAAAATTTAGTTTATCTCGTAATAAGCATGATGGAAAACAACTTTAACCGTGTGTGTGCAGTATGTGTTTAAGTTGATTGGGCAATGTCTGTAGTAGAAATCAACTAAAAGGAATAGAAAATCAAACAGAACAACTGTAAAAGGAACTCCAAGAAACATTATTTTAAATCGCATCTATTTCTCTCTCTCTCCCACCCCAATGCCATAACATAACCGCACCCCCCCACCGTGTGTGTAATCAATGCATTTTTTTCCATGTCGAATTTGTGGGAAGTAAATTCTATTTACATTAAGGTAGCGAACTCATTTCCTTTTTATGTTGTGGTGCAACAAAAAATTCCTGCTTGGTCAACCCGAGATGTCAGAGTTCATTATAAAAAGTAATTTTTTTTTTTTCAGTTCAAAAGCGAACCCGTTAATTTGCACGAATTTAAAGACTTCTCAAGTTTTCCAGGAAAACTGCCACTGCCTACAGAATTCGAAGGAAATGCTGACATCGGATCTACTGTACTCAGCAGCCAGGTTTCCATGAAATCTGCAAACGCGGCCAGAGTGCTGCGTGCCGGACGATCCTACGCGAAAGCCACTCGCGGCGCACCGTGCGGACTGCCGAGGAACCGAGCGCGGCCAGCAGCCCTGCGGCCCCTGAAGGTGGACGGCCAAGAAGAGACGGCCAGGCTGCGTAGCCGACCTGGCGGGGAACCCTTCTTACCCCTTTGAGGAGTGGAAGCGGTGCCGACGCCTTCCCCGCAGCAGTCGGGACGCTGAGAATCCGACCAGAAGGCAGCAGCAAATGCGGTTTGGGAAGGAGCCGTTGACGGCGACCCTCAGCGCCGCGCGGCAGGCTGGGGCGAGTCCCCGACGCGTCCCAAGATCCCAGCAGGACTTCAGAAGCCCCAACGCCGAGGATAGGGTGTTGTCCCTCTGCTGCGCGGGGACGACACACTGGCCCGGGAGACCCGGGCCCCAGACCCCGTCACGCCACCCTCTCCCCCTAACAGACCATGGAGAGGAAGGAAGGTTCTAGAAAGTCTCCGTGGACAGCAGGCCCGCTCGGCGCCTTACCTTGGTGTACTTGATCTCGAGGTTGGGCGTGGGCGACGGCAGGAGGTGCAGGGACGCCATGAGGGCGGCGGGGTCGGCCTTCACCTCGCCGGGCATCTCGATCTTACTGGAAGTCATGAAGGCGGGCCGAGGTCTCGCTCGCCCGCGGCGTGGTTTGTGCGGGATGTGCGCTCGGTCCGCGAGCCAGGGGCGCGCTCGCCTGTATATAGGCAGGTGTCAAGCTGGGGCTCTTCTTATTGGACGTGAGGGCCGAGGCGCGGGGGGCTGGTCCATCCTACCTAGGACGCCCCGGCTCAGCCCCGATTTACATAAAGCCCGCCGCCGGAGCAGCGCGGCTCGGACGCTTGGGGCCCACGGTCAAGTGCGCCTGCCGTACCCCTGGCCCCCCTGGCCGCAGGGACCGGCCCACATCCACGCGGCCGCCGCAGTCCTCGACGGCGGGAGCTCAAACCTGCGCCGCGGCCGCGCGGGTCTCAGCTGGGTGGACTGGCCTCGCTCCGGCCGGGGCAGTGTCAGCGGAAAGCACACCTTGGTGGATATGGGGCGCGGGTCCCGGAAGCAGAGCGGGGTCTGGCGGGGGACCCGAGCGGCCCGGTGCGGACACGGCCCCGAGAGCGGGTCGCGGTGTCGGCGGGAGAAGCCTGGGGCGCTGAGGGGGCCCGGCAGAGGATGGGGCGAGCGACGCTGCAGCGGACGCGGAGATCCCCTACCGCCCGGCGCCCGCGGAAGCCCGTCTCCCCTTCTCTCCCGGGGACCCGCGGGACACCCTCTGCTCTCCTTCCCCGGGCATGTGCGCCCGGCCCTCCGCAACGACCCCAGTCCCCGCGCACACGCACTTCCCGAAACGCGGGCTGAAGCGCGCAGTGGCCACAGGGTAGGGTACGAGTAGTGATGGGCGCGAGTCTCTCGCCCCACACTCAGTATCCCCGCGAGCCTGTCGACGCCGCGCGGCCCTCGCCAGGACTCTCCCGCCCAGCTGCTGCCCTCTGCTGGCCGGGACCACCCCGGGCGGTTTGGGCTGCGCTGGGAGGATGGAGCCTTGGTCCTGGTACGCTCTGGGGAATTGCAAGTTGCACTGACCCCTCTGGTCTTTCTCGCATCCCTCTTTCCAGCCCGTACTCTCCTCGCCCCCAAACACATAAGGATACACCAGTTTTGCTTTTCTGTTGTTCTTCACGCTAACAGCTATCATCCCGCCAGACACTGGGCTTCCCACTTAATTGCCCCTTTGGGGTTGAGCTCCCATACCTATACCCCTCCTAATTTAAGCGTTTCTGTAGCTCTAACAGGTCTTCTAGTTTGTGGGACGCTAGAGGTCAGTATGTAGGTCTACGTCAAGAACACAGACACCCCATGTCAGAATGGGCTTTGGGCTCCATGCGCTAATCTGGGGTCCAGATAAAAAGACCTTGATAGGTCGCTTCCCTTCCTAACTCTCAATGTAAGCCTGGCGGAGGCCTACTGATTCTTTGGATGTTAAGTGTCAGCCAGAAAAGATCCTGCCTTAGATACTTTCAGTAACTAAAACTGCCCTATGCTCATTGCTTCGATACTAAACAACAGTAGAAATAGACCTAAATATTTCATTTTAGTATTAAGTCTAAAGAAATAACTTCCAGCCTCTCAGAACCCAGAGTATCTACACAAGGTTACCAGAGTGAATTGGGTTTTTGTTTTGTTTTGTTTTGGTTTTTCTTGAGAAACTAGGAACCTTAGCTTAGGCAGTTACAAGATTTCAATTCACAGGGGATCTCTATGGCCAAAAAGTATGACTTAATATGTTCATGAAATAGATGAAAACCTTATAGGGTTAGAGATACAACTGAGAGATAAAAAGTAAGGTTAGGTGAGGAGAGGGAGAAGTCTATAGCAAGGGAAATCAGTGATGCTTGTGGAACAATTCTACAAACATGCTTGCACCTTCCAATGCAAGGCAAGGTGCTAGAGACTTGTTCACAAACAAGATGGACAGCCCTGGACATTAGTGAGCTTAAGCCCTTCCCCATGGAGAGGGAGATCACTGACTATGAGAGGCTGTGGGGAAAAGTTACAAAAGATCATCAACAACATGATCTGGGTGCCCCATCAAGGAAGAGGCCAGCTCTCTGGGGACGCTGATCTTTGAGCTAGGCCTTAAAAGGTCAGGCTTCAACAAGGGAGAGAAGGACAGTATAGGAAGAAGAGTCCACAAAAGCAAAGGTGCAGAGATGTGAGAATGCTTTTTACAGGATATCAGTGGTGCTGGGGGAGCAGCAGATGAGGCTGGCAAGGCAGATGACTCAAGGTTGTAAGGGCCTTTATTCTTGAGGCACTGAGAGGGACAAGTCATCAAAAGATTCTGAGGAAGAGAAAAGGGAAACTGATAAACTGATAAATGAATATTGTCAAGAAAGACTATCACAGGGACTTCCCTGGTGGCGCAGTGGTTAAGAATCCGCCTGCCAATGCAGGGGACATGAGTTCGAGCCCTGGTCTGGGAAGATCCCACATGGCACAGAGCAACTAAGCTTGTGTAGCACAACTACTGAGCCTGTGTGCCACAACTACTGAAGCCCGCACGCCTAGAGCCCTTGCTCCACAGCAAGAGAAGCCACCGCAATGAGAAGGCCACGCACTGCAGCAAAGAGTAACCCCCATTCACCACAACTAGAGAAAGCCTGTGCACAGCAACGAAGACCCAACGCAGTCATAAATAAATAAATTTATAGAATAAAGTTTAAAAAAAACTAAAAAAAAAAAAGAAAGACTATCACAAACCAGAAACCATTGATTTATATTCTCCACAAAGTATATGACAGGGTGTGTTCACCCTTGACCTAACTCTGGTGTGCTAACTCCAGTTCCATCACCATGGCTGGAAGGAATAGGATGATAGAATTATTAGCGTTTTTTACACAGTGAGGAAGAATAATAAGAGATTCCCTTCTTGTTCAGGCAAGAAAGTGAGGATCTCTTGGCTTCTTCTCCTAAACATATCCAAAACATTTCTTCTCCTAAACATTTCCATTTCCGCTGACTACTTCAACCGTAAATGAATGTAACTTTCCTAAGCTCTCTGATTGACGGACATTTTCTCTTCCTGATCTTAAGTTTTGTTTCACTTTTCCCCATCTTTTACTATAAGCTTTTCTGTTCATAGATTTCTAAGATTTTTTTTCTTTGCATGATCATTCTCTTTTCCCCCTATCTTCAGCTCATGATTGTGGCCATTTTTTTGTCCAAACTCTAATTCAAGATGCAGGACAAGATTTAGCAGAAAAGAATAGTGAATTATAACTACTTCAGTCTTCTTGGTTTCTATTAGTAGAATTTATTCTGCTGTTACTTTCAAAGCTGCCTTAAAATCTCTTCTCACATTCTTCTTTCCTTTTCTCTCTCTTTTATCATCTTGTTCTGTTGTCCTCTCATTTCCTCCATAGATTTCAACAATGGTTGAAGTAGCAGTCTTTATCTTCAGGTTTCTAACATTTTGAATTTCAGTCTTTTCCGTAATTTGGCTAAGAAACGTATTTTTTGCCCACCCTTATAATGTTTCCTTCTCCCACCCTCCCCCACTTGTAATTATCTATTTTTTAGGATACATTTGTTTAAAAGCCCCTGCACAAGGGAACATAAGCTACAGCACGCTCTATTTATTTCCTTGTGAAAACATTTTATTAGGCCTGGTGGAGCCAATATCTTGGGGTTGTAGGGAGAAAAATAAATTCTTGCTTCATATTTCCTCACCTAAATAGTAGAATTGCAAAGTTGTAATTTTCAGGCATCAGCTTTATGTGATGAACCTTGACTTTAGGTATGAAACCATAGCAATTTAGGCTTCTCTTCAGATTACAGTTAAAGGGGAAAAGTATTTGTTTAACTGAGGAACGTGTTTTAGAAGTCAATGAGGGAAACTAAGAGGAGCACAAAGACTCCTTCCAACGAAGGAACACTTTTGGTTTTGACAATAACTGGATGTCCAGCTTGAACTTCAATCTTTCGTGTTTAGGGGCTATTTCAGCCTCAGGTGGCCCTGCTTAATTGCCATCCTGTTCCCATCACTAACCATGATGACAGCCTACCTTTTCTAACAGATACACTTGCATTTTAATTTATCTGCAAAAATAAATCACACATTATAGCATTGCCTTCTTCTGAGTTAATTGAACCAGTTCCTTAAATGTCTCTAAGTCTAATGATTTGAAAGAGGCATGGTGTTTGACATATTTTAAAAATTAGGGCCCTTGGGTTGTATGCAGAATGATCTCAGTGCTTATTTCAGATATAAGTGTTTCCTAACGATCTCATTCATCTCAAATGGGATACGCCTGGCTACTTTATTTGAAATGTTTCCTGAAAACTCTAACAGGAAAGCTTAATGTAAGGTATATTTATAGAGAAATGGTATTTAATATATTAACAAAAGCTTATAAGAGCTTTACATATTTTTATCCAGAAATGCTTAACGAAGTATTTTCGACCCATTATGAAAACTTCTATAAAATAAATTCACTTATATTTTTAATTTAATGTGAATGTTAACTTTTTATTGGGATCTAAATGCTCACTTAATTATTCTTTTCCTTCCAATATCTAGAAGAAAAGAGGCTGAGATTGTGGCATTTATTAACCATAAAAATTCTCTACATATTAAGTACCCATGCCCAATGTGGCCTCTGGTCACTATATTCTATGAAAAAGAGTATTTATGGTTGCAGGGAGTAGATTCCTAATTGGTCATGACTCCAAAAATCATGTTTTGTTACAAAACACAATTCTTTCCTTTTAAAATATATCCTCCATCTTTTCAGAGCCTCAGGAGACTATTTTATTTTATTTTATTTATTTATTTTTTTTTTAATTTTTTTTTTTAGGAGACTATTTTAAAAGTGGAAACTAGATTCCTCTTTGTTGTAAAGCCCAGTTCCACCTCATATATGTTTTAGAGGCTTAATTTTGGGTGCAGAGATGAGCTCAGTACATTATCAATAATCACGCTTAACAGGCGTAGGGAGAAATTAAAATCCCAGCTCTGCAGCCTTTTCTTATGAGCCTGAGGAAAAAGGCATTAGCTCCCTCTGCAGTTGATGGTATGTATGTGCAAGTGAATATTGTCATTTAAAAAGCAACAGCTTGGATTCAATGTACATGTCTAATACTGATAAATCTTTGTTAGATGTTACAGTTTTAGTCTGAATTACTTTAGAGGAAAAAAAACCCCTCAAGATCCAGACAAATTTTACACTGCAGTTAGTTTAGGAGAGGGACTTTCATTAAAAGACTTTGTGATTTTTAAGAAAAGATAGGGTTCATTAGCCAAATTTACCATAAAAGGTGCAGTATTTAGAACCCTACAGTCCCGTTCACATTATAGTTAAGAGAAGGTAATATCACAGAGCAAGTCACATGGGTGTGTCTCAGATTGGAAACAACTATTTTTATCATCATGAGTGAGGAAGAGTTACTAATAGGCAAGCCCCAGAATTTATTTTTTTCCTCACCCAGATAAGTGGTTGGCATGTAACTAAGTTTGCTCTTCTGTTTTTCTTTTGTGTTCCTTAGTTTGCATTTTTCTTTTTACTTTAAAAATTCTTCAAGTCTACACATAACTAATTCTTAACCATTACTACTACTCACTTTAAGACTCTCCCGTTCTAAAATATAAACTTCTTCCCCAACTCTTTCTGCCCTTACACAGTCATTTACACAGAGGGTCTTTGGGCATAAGTAATCCTCATATGACCTTTGGTGATATTTGGGGCAGGGATCCATGTTCAGGTTCATTAGAAAACGAGCCTAAATGAACAGTCATTGTTCTCCTTTACTTGCTGGAATGAGCCATTGAAAAGATAATGAGGAACACTTTAGATGTCTTGACAATAGAGGGGGAATGCCAGCATCTTTCTTCTCAACCCCACAGTTCAATCTGTGAAAGGCACAGGGCAAGAATGGGAGGCATTCAGAGCTAGGATATAGACATCCAATTTGGACATGGAGCCCCAGACTACAAAGGAAGGGTCTCTTGCTTCAGATATACATACTCCCCCTTTCAGAGCATCTGTGACTCCTTGACTACATTGCTAAACCAGGACTTATTTTCTCCCCCTATCAATCAAATAGCTTCAATTGAACAAATATTCATTGATGATACATTATGAGCCAAGCACTGACATAGAGTCTGTGAAGAACAGCAAAGAAGTGTGTGGAATGACAGTAACTGCATATGTGAAATAATTCAAGGGCCATATGAGACAGGAAAGAAGTGAGAATATGCAGTGCAGAATGAGAATGAAAGAAAGTGATATCAGAAAGGAGACAACCTATTACAAATAATTTTGTTGGGGCTTTCCATAGGCCTAATACTCTTCCAGGTGCTATGAGGGACATAAGACACAAGTGATAAAGGTAACATTTTCCAAAACATGGCCCAACAAAGAACTCCTTTGACATTTTTTAGTGTGAAGATAACTAATGTTATCCAGTAAGTAACTACTTGTAGAACTGGAACTCCCAAAAGCAAATACCTGGATTGCCTCCCACTTCCCAAATCCTAGTTATATGTTCTCAAGTAAGAGACTGGCACAGGCCTAGCCAGAAGAGAAAACACACTAGGGACTAAGGGCAGTTTATTTTTTTCCCCACTTAAGAACAAAAGAGAGCATTAAGTTTGACACTATTAATGCTTACATACCTGCCATCGACCTGCCACTTTACTCCTGCTATTACATTCATGGAATAGTCCAATGGTTTTCAGCCCAGTTTCCAATTATAATAATTTAGGGAGCTTTTAAAAATACGAATGCCCGGTCCAATCTCCAGAGATTTCAATTAGTCTGAGGTGGGGCCCAAGGCATTGATATCTTTAACAAAGCTTTCTGGTGTCTATAAGACACAGCCCAGCTAGAGAACCACTGGTTAACCCACAGAATGTTAACTCTGTGGGGTTACTTGAGTCCACTCTGCAGCCCCTGGATTGGAAAAGTGGACTCCATGCTTCTCACTTTGTAGTGCTCTTTGATTTGCTATTTTTAATTTACTATTTGAAAAACACATCAAGCCTCAAATGGATTGACCTTTCTGCTAATGTAATTCACCTAAATTAACAGAGGCAATTAACTAATTTATATTGGAACTGTGCACTTTCCAGTTCACATTTATCAACCCTTAAATGCTTGATCTGGTATTGCAGTTTAAATTTTTTATTACTACCCTTTAAATCTGAAGAAATGTCTTACATCTAATTAGCCAAACTTACATATTCAATTAATAGATTCATTACAGGCTAATGAATATGGAGGCAGCACCAGGGTAACATCTGCTTGCCAGTTGAAAAGATGCAAACTTTTCTACTACGAAAAAAGAAAAGTGTCTGTTATATAACTAAAACAGCTTGAGCTTTCAGTTTTAACATTTCTGCCTACTATAATGCTCTTAAGGAGTTTTATGGGCCTGCTAACCTACCAAAAGCAATATGCTGTCCAGAGATAGCTGCCTTTCCAGAGAAATATGGAAATCAGAATTGCAAAAGAAATACATATCCAAATATACGTTTCAATATGAAAATTACATGTCTAGATTGTAATCTCAAATTATTGTTTTTCTAACCTGTGTTTTTCATTAAAAATGCCTAAGATAATGAACTCAATGAGAAAATTAATATTGCAAATTAAACAAAACCTTTAATTTACTATATAATATACTTTAGGATCATCCCAAATTCATGTGATTTTATATATTTAAAGATATGGCCAGACATTATTTTGGGAACTAGATGTTCCAATAGTCAGTTATATTTGTTGTTGTAATTGTTGCTTTTGATATGGACCTTTTTTTTTGTCTTTATTGAATTTGTTATGATATTGCTTCTTTTTTTTTTTTTTTTTTTTTATGTTTTGGTTTTTTGGCTGCAAGGCATGTGGGATCTTAGCTCCCTGACCAGGGATTGAACTCACATCCCCCGCATTGGAAGGCGAAGTCTTAACCACTGGACCGCCAGGGAAGTCCCTGTCAGTTATATTTGGATTCTAGATAATTCAGAAATCTAAAATGAATTTCCACAATATTTCCAGTTATTAAAATTCGGTTTTTACTTCTCTGGCTATGCAGGAATAGGTATTTTTAGTAATTTTAAAAAAAAACGTGAGTTTCAGGAAAGGTGGGTGAGAGCTAGAATTCACTTGAATTAGAGGTGGCAAGAATGTGAGGAAAATAATCAGAAATCACTTCTAAAGCATGTGATATCTTCCATGTCAAAGCAAGAATTAAACAAGTGACTTTGGACCTATGTCTGCAGGTAAGAGTATTTCAAGACATGTGTGTGCTACTCTACTGCAGCCTTAAAAGTCTTTTTTTTTTTCCTTCCATTTTACTCCTTATATTCAAGCTGACACTTGGACTATTAAAAGACCATATTTCTTACTTTCAATTATACAAATGCAAAGTCCCGATATCCCTGTTAGAGTATCAAGTGCACACTAATCAAATATTCTAAAAATGAGCCACTGCAATATTCGCATGTCTAATATTGATGGCCTTTTATGTACCTAGCACTGGCAAGACTCCCTGGGAGTATGAAAAAGAAAACTATAAGGTCACACCTCAAGAAATTCACAACTTGATCCTTGTAAGGAAAATCTTCAAAACTGACAACAAATGTACTTAGGTCCACAAGATTTAATGTGTTGCAAGGGCAGTTAACACTTTTCAGTATCTGAAAAACAGTGCCAATGTGAGTAACTCTTCCCTACACTATTCTCAGTGATGTAAGGAGCACAAAAAAAGACAGAAGGGGGAAAAAGTTCACCTCATGTGCTCAGCGGGACTGAGAGGAGACCATATAAGCAATATCTGAGTAAGAGGAATGTCTTCCCTGGTACTCATGCTGTAGAGGGGCCGCAGTTACAAATACACAAAAAACAAATTCAGTAAAGAATACACGAGCAGCTCTGTCATTCAGGATCTGACTCTCAGTGTTCATAAACCTAAATACCCACAATCACAACTAACACCATTCAGGTCCCGAGGAAATGCTCTTCCTCATCTCTTACAAAAGACAGCATTCGCATGCTGGAAGATTAGTGTGTTAAGTGGCTGTCATCATTAGAGTGCAGGCAGATTTGATCAGTGCAACACAGAGATGAGAGGAAAGACAAATGAATTCACTTACCAGATCCTTTCTCTCAGAGAGCATGAACGCAGTAGATTCTTTGAAAGTGGAAGTATTGTTTCCCAAGAGTGCCAAGTGTCCGTTTTCTTGCTTCTCTTTATGTTCCAATTGTTGGTTTTTAAGGTTGTCACAAATGAACATGGTAGGTATTCTTAACAGTTCTATGAACTGAGGAATATTTTGCAACGTTAAATAATTTATAATACTCTAAAATTTGTATAATATGTAGGTCTAGACATAACATGCATTAAGTATGATAGTGCTGCTTTAACTTGGCAACTAGACGGACATTATACTCTAGAATTTCTAATAGTTTTATTTCTATAAAAATATTTTATGAGATATAATTATATATTTTAAAACAATAATTTTACTCTTTGATACTCATTAATTTTAATTTCTATTTTGCCTTTTAATTTTAATTAAAAATTTTAAGTATTTTAGAAAAAATAACTTTTTTGAAAATATAAGAAATACTTTAATGTTTCTATTTTCATTTAATTAACATTTTTGATGAAATATATTCAAATGTGTAGACTTCAAATTCTTTTTTAAAAGAAACTTTTAAATTATTTCTGTCAACATCACCAAATTACGTGAAAATCTTGGTTATAACAATATAGTGATTTTGATGAAATAAAGGCAAAAGGTGCATTTTTGTGGAATAAATATATAATTATGAGTCATGTATGTCTTTATTGTATTACTTACCCAAACACTGCTGGCACATCAACAGAACACTAAGACATACCCAATAATAATGAAATTCAGCAGTCTTGATATTTTGCTGACTTTCAGTCAAATAAAAAGTGTAACTTTACATATTTAAACAATTTTGCCATCATGAAGGTCTATTGGTTAAAGCAGAAGAGAACCTTATATTTAAGGATTTATAAGTCTAGTTAAAAATTGTAAAATATTTAAATGTACAGTGGTTGGGTCTTCATTTCTCTTCTTTATATGGACCCCACAAATGTTAGGGGTGGGTCCAGATACAGGGAGCTGCCTTTCTCTATGGGCTTATGAGATCACTGTTTCTTTCTGTTCTGATTCTATGGGACTTTGCAGAGACACTTGGTTGGTTTGCACTGCTCTCTTATTGTTCATTGTGCTATGATAATCCTCCTGCATATTTTTAAAGTTTTCTCTGAAAAAGGCATGTAAATTATTTCCAGAAACACTGTTTTAATTTGAACTCAATACATTAATTGGCTGTTCATTGTAAAGTGGTTTTCATGTACTGTTAACAGGTTGAGTCGAGGTTGTTAGAGTTTTCTCTATACTGTAATAATTTTCTGTTTGGTTACCTTATTTCAATATGGAAAAGGCACTGGATCCGGATTCAGGAAACCCAAATTCTAGTCCTGATTATTCCCTTACTCACTGTGTTGAGCCACTGAAATGTCCCCTACTTCCTCCAATAGAAAATGTCCATGCTAATGTGACTGTATCCTCATGAGTGCCAAACTTCGAATTAGGAGATCTGCATTGTTATTTTTTTAACTACAAAAGGAAAACAATTCCAATTTTTAATCTATGTTACAAAGCTATTCTCACAACTGTGGAATAAAGAACTAGGGCACGGTTGAGCTAAACAAGTTGTGGTTTCAGTAAAATGTGGTCATTACATCTTCATAATCCAACAAAAAACAAGCATAGAACTCCTAGGAACTGAGGACTATAAAAGTACATAAACCAGTGTCTCACAACAAGGAGCTCTGTGTTCAGGCCAGCAGGGAGCATAGTTGAGGCATTATGCTCTAACAGGTGTACAGAGCTATAGAGATCAGAAGAGAGAGTGGTTATATCTCCATGGGAATCAGAAGGATGGCATTTGAGCTGTACCTAGACTAGCATGGTGGCAGGAAGAATGAAGTAAATCGTGGAAAAGAAAAGTCTAACATGCCTGTAAAGGAAGGCTTAGGACATAGCCTAGATGATAAGCTAAGAAACTGATTTAGTAGAATGGGGAGCTAGAATAAACCAGCTTTCTATCTCGCCTTTTTACTGTGGGATATTATACGGGTTAGGTGGTAGCAAGCCCTAGAGAAACGTGATGCAAGTTATTGCTATTCAACATTGTAAATAGCCAGGAAAAAGGAGAGAAAGGTCCAAAAGGTCTACGCATGAATCAAAGGATTCCCAGGAATGGGAGAAATTCCTAGGGCCATTGCAGGAGGAAACAAGATGATGAAAAAGAAAGAGTGGTGAGATGCCTGAAGTTGCTACTAAAAAAAAGGTAAGCTCTCACTCTCACTCCACTGGCTACAATACCTTACAAGGCACAGACTGGTCTCTGTGTTAATCCTTTCTTCACCAAGTTCTATATCTTCTATCTCACTATCATTCCCCTGTCCTGCCCCTTCTCTCCACCTCTAGTGCTGCTGCTTTGGTCCCAGTCCTCCCCATCTCTTGAATAGCATATGTAGCTGTGCATGGTAACAAAGAATTTCAGTTAAAATTAAGTGATACCAGATGAGTTCCTGTGGTATAAGGGAAGCAGAATTGCTCCAAGCCACTAATTGGAAAAGAGGATTTCTGGACTATTGTAATGCTTTTGTCCTTACTGCTTCTCCTTTTGTAACACCCTTTACATTACATAGAGTGGCCTTTCCACATCTTAAGTCTGATCATGGTACTCTTCTCATAGTGACTTCCCAATGCCTACAGGATGAAGCCCAAACTCCTTGATCAGAGCTGTGACTTTGGAGGGTTAATCGTATAACCATGTGTTACAGAAGAGATAATTTAGATGAAGACCATTTATTGAAGCCCAACAAGGGAATTGGCGGTCATCTAGTCTAGGCTTTTCTAAACTCTTCTCATCAGTTGTAAATATAAGAGATTCCTAGTTTCCTCCCAGGCTTGCTGGACTGTCTCCCAAGGAAGGGTCCAGAGTCTGTGTGATTAAAAACTTGGGCTTCCCCAGAGCATTATCGTGTTCAGGTGGTTTGGGGGCCTGATGAAGAAACTTAAGTCCAAAGAGACACATTGGTTGCAGAAGCCCAGAAAATGAGGGCCAGGACCAAAATGGAGGGACCAGAAAGGAAGGTAGCTGTGAATGGGACTGCAGACCTCATGGCAATCTCATGCTAGAGTCAGATATTAAGGGCCACCTGGGGGCTCCTGGGGGTAAGTGATCATGCAGGGAGGGCCTCCCCCCCACCCTCATCAGCCCTGTGGGCACAACAGCAGGGCTGGAGGGGGCAGTGGAAGGGCGAGAGAGGGTGAAAAGTCCTGGGCTATGTTCCTGCTGAGGAACCAGGCAGAACATGGAGTACTTTTGCCCCAGGCTTCTAGTCCTCCAGAAACAGCTGAAGAAGAGCAAGATTTGCTTGACGGCAAAATTGTGAGTGAAGCAGAATTTGCTGTGGTGTTCACGGCCTTTCTTTTCTGCTTTCTTGCCCTCCTTGTTGGTGTCCTCACTCCTTCATCCTGCCAGTGTGTTCTTGTTCTAAACTCTTTCTTCCCTAGATGCATAGAAATGGCTTTGTTGTCTTCATTCACACTTTGACTGAGACAGTGTTTTGCCTTGAACAGCATTCTCTACTTTCTACTCAGCTTTCTCTCTCCCCCTCCTCTCTCTTCCTCCCTCTCTCTCTCTCTCTCTCTCTCTCTCTCTCTCGTTCATAAATGTAAAGCTTAAAAAAGTAAACTATTTCATCACTAGGCAACTTTTAACAACAACTTTGTGACTTTTTCTCTTATAAGCCCCTAAATCTTTCTCTTCCCCCAAACACTCCTTTGGGGTTTCCCAAATCTGTGTCTTCCCAATTGGAATTCTTAAGATCCCATGAATAAACTCTTTTGTTATTGAAAAAAAAAAAAGTAAACTATTTCAGGCAATAGTAGAAATGGAAAAAAATATTTGCAATAGAAGTTCAAGGGAGCCACCTTGCCCTTGAAATGGCAATTTTCTAAAGTTTGCCTTAAAGTTTTGTTCTGCCATTCAAGTCACATTTAATGAGCGAGGACCTTGTGTTAAGCACCGTGTTAAATATCTGGCATTCAGGAGAGAACAAGGGAAATGTGAAAAAAAAAAAGAACAAAAGGAAAAGAACAAGTCTTGGTCCTTTTCTCTGAGCTGCTCATAGTCTGTTGAGGATAAAAATTCAACCAGATAATACTGTAAGACAGAGAGGTACATACCATATATAGAAGCCTAGGGAAGAGAATAGTTAACCTTCTTTGGGTGGAACAAGAAGGCTTTACAGGGATACAGCTTGAACTTGGACTTGAATCATGAGAAGGTTTTCACTAGGGAGTTAACAGGGAGAAGGAAGGACATTCCAAGCATAAGGAGTACCATATACAAGGGTTCAGAGGCATGGAAAAGTTTGTCATCGTCAAAGAAAAAAACTAAACAAAATAGATCAGTATGGAAAGTGTAGGGTGAGTGGCAAGGAGTAGAGGGAAATGAGGCTGGAAAGGTAAGCTGGAGACGAAGGGTCAGGTTAAGCCATATGGCAGATTGTATTTTTCAAAGGTGACCTCACAATTATATATCCCATTCCACAGGATCTTGCTTTCCTCCATCTGGAAGCAGGGTCTCTGTTCCCTCTCTGTGAACCTGGGCTGCCTCTATAACCTCCTGACCAATAGGACATGGCAGGAGTGATGCTGCATGACTCCCAAGGCTGGGTCATAAAAGACAATATGGCTTCTGTCCAGTGTGCTTCTTCTCCCTCCTCCTCCCCTTCTCCTCCTGCCTCTCTCCCTCTCTCCCTCTCTCTCTGGACCCTTGTCTTTAGAAGTCAGCATGTTGTGAGGAAGGCCAGGTCAAAAGGAGAGGCGTGGTGTAGATGTTCTGGCTCCTGGCCCCAGCATCAGCCATCAGACGTGGGATGAACAGGACTTCAGGTGATTTTAGCCAGTGAGTCTCTTTGCAGGGCCCTGGATACTGCAGAACAGACCACTCTTGCTATATTCTGCCTGAATTTATACCCACAGTAACCATGAGAGACAATTAGTGATTATTGTTGTTTTAAGCCACTAGGTTTGGGGGTAATTTTTTATGCGGCAGTAGATAACGGATACAGTCATGCCAAGGAATTGCATTCTATCTTAAAAACACCAGGGAATAAGAAAACCATAATTCAAAAAGAGTCATGTACCAAAATGTTCATTGCAGCTCTATTTACAATAGCCAGGACATGGAAGCAACCTAAGTGTCCATCAACGGATGGATGAAGAGGATGTGGCACATATATGCAATGGAATGTTGCTCAGCCATGGACAGAGGCAACGTTGAGTTGTTTGTGGTGAGGTGGATGGACCTAGAGTCTGTCGTGCAGAGTGAGGTGGGTCAGAGAGGGAAAGACAGGTACCATATGCTGGCACGTGTGTGTGGAATCTAAAAAGCGATGGTCGTGAAGAGCCTAGGGGCAGGAAGGGAGTGGGGACGCAGACCTACTAGGGAATGGACTTAGGGATGCAGGGAGGGGGAGGGGTGGGCTGGGATGGAGTTGGGGAGTGGCATGGATGTGTGCACACTACCAAACGTGGGGTGGATAGCTGGTGGGAGGCAGCCGCGTGGCACGGGGAGATTGGCTCGGTATTTTGTGACCCCCTGGGGGGGTGGGATGGTGGGGAGACGCAGGAGGGAGGAGATGTGGGGATGTGTGTATATGTATAGCTGATTCACTTTGTTGTGGAGCGGGGGCCAACATGCCATTGTGAGGCAGTTATACTCCAGTGAAGATGTTTAAAAAAAACAAAAAAAAACACCACCAGGGAACCAGTGAAGGTATTTCATCAGGGAAGTGGCAAAAGAATTTCGAATTAGAAAGATAGCCCTGCTGTCAATATGGAAATAGGACGGTGGGGGAAGAGTGGCTTAGAGGCTGGGAAAACAAGGCTATGCCAGTTGTCCAGGCCAGTGGGAACCATAGGGCAGGAGAGTATCTGTGATTTCTTAGGAAAACTCTGAGTTTGGTTTATGAACTCTTTTACTTTTATGTACCCAAAAGGTGAGAGCCAGTAAGAACAGCAAAATTCTTGAGCTGATTCTTTCCCATCCTCCCTTACCACAACCTTTTCCTCTGCTCCCTTATCTCCAGGCCCTGGACTTTTAGAGTCAGTTTTCATGGTGCCCTCATCCTTCCCTATTGATGGACATAGGCTAACAGTACACTCCTAGCTGGAGTCTTCTCCTTGCCTTCTCTCCAGGTATGAAGGTCATGGTGCCAGTCTCATAACCTAGAGTTTCTTTTGCCTCTAGCTCATCAGTATTTAGGGTCTTACAGGGGGTGTGGGAAGAGATGTTTGAGGAAAAGATGATCTCAACTGTTGGGGAGGTAGATCCTGGCCTTTTTAACATAGGTAAGTGAAATAATCATGAGATTTATATGACTTATACTATTTCATACTATTTTGCCACCAAAGATGATTGTAAATACTGAAGGAGTAACAACATGTTTATTAATACAGATGGTTTGATTGTATAGTGTTAAATGCATAATATCATTCACCACTTAGAGCAAGACTCACTAACTGTTACCCACTGTCTAGCATATATAGTAGAATGTAAAAGTCTAAGAGATATTTAGGAAAGCAATGTAAGCTAAAAATAATGTGAATTAAAATTCTTCCTTCACTTCATCTCTGCTTCATTCTTCCTACTAAATATTAGGCTCACCTCTAGATCTATCTAGGAGGAGTTGGCAATAATATCTTACATGTACTGTCATGGATTTTTATTCACCTTGGTAAGATTTTTGACTCAGCTTTTTCAGAATTACTTTATTGAGCAATTTGTTTCTATCAGGATCTTTTATATTCATTGTCTTACTCAATCCTCACATAAATCCACAAAGTAGTATTTTACCTCTATTTTAGTTAGGAAAACTTTTCTGATTTGACATGTTGAAGGTTAAATAGCTCACAGTGATAAAGTGGGACCTTGAAGCTAGGTATTCTGATGCTCAAATTCAGAATTCTTTTCACTGTGGGCCAGAAAGTATGGAGGACTCAGGCAGTACAGTTACAGTACAGTTACAGTACAGTTACAACAGCAGTAACTGAAGGCAAACTGCATTTGTTGGTTATAGCCATATAACTTTTTTTTATCCACACAGTGACAAACTGACAGATGATACTCACAAGGGTGGGTGGATGCTCCAATCTTAACTGCTAAGCCTTTTCATATGTAGAAGTTTTCACTAGCCTTGTATGAACATCTTCCCTAGCATCTCCATCATTCTCTATCACATTGTCAGAATCTGGCAGGCAGTCATGGTGCTTAAAAATCTCAGATTCTGGAGCAAGCTATTTGGATTCAGATCCTAAATCGGCCTCTTGTGAGTTCTGTGATCCTGATCAATTATTCTTCCTCCCTGGGCCTTAGTTCCTTCACCTTTGAAATACAGATAATAACAGTGTCTATCTTGTGAGTTTGTTGTTAAGATTAAATGAGTTAATATAGACAAAGTACTTAAAACATTACCTGAAACATGCTAAATGCTATGTAAGCATTAGCCATTATTTTTATCACTATCGTTATTATTATTACCACAATTCCAGGAACCTAAAGGCAATCGATAAATAATTATGAAATCAGTATGGCAGTTTAACAATACACATTTATGTGTATATGTATGTGGGGATGTGTGTATAGCTGCTTTTTTCCCCTAATTTTCCAACCAAGATTTAAGGGTTCCCATTGTCTGGTACTTGTAAAATCCCTTTCTCTCTTTGATCATAATGATAACTTATCAAAATAAGTGCTGTCTTGTATTAGTTTGCTAGAGCTGCCATAGCAAAATATCACAGACTGAGGAGCTTACACACAGAAATTTACTTTTCTCACACGTTTGGATGCTAGAAGTTCAAGATCAAGGTGTCAGTTTTAACTTAATAACCTCATTTAAAGGCCTTATCTCCAAATATTGGCTACATTCTGAGGGAGGTGGGTTAGGTTTAAAACTTTAATATGTGGGGGACACAATTCAGCCCTTAATGTGATTATTTAGATTATATTTACATGTCTACTGGGTAGGAGCTGTGGTCCCCCCACTAGAGTTATGTAAATCCCAACAATTTCCAAGGATATTGTCCCAGGTAATAGGAGACATATATAGACATGTGGTTTAAATATGGTAGCTTATAAAATCCTCTTGGGCTTTCAGTTGGATTGCCGAGTTCTAAACGAAAATACATGAGACGAAAGCCACCTCTGAGAGCCCCATGTGCAACCAGTCATCAACCTGCCAGGGGCTGCTGTGCATATTTGCAACACAGAACCCTGTGGGACCCAGAAAGTGGATCTGCTGAAAAATGCTAATGTTGATCAGAACATTTTCTGTGGGTTAACTTCAAAAGTTTTTGATAAACTTGAAAATAAAGTTAAAACTTAAAAATAGCTATACTTGGCCTTTTCCAGGAAGTCAATAGAGGACCTGAACAGAAAGAAAAGGGAGGAGATTGGCCAGCAGGATGGCAGAGTAGAAGGATGTGAACTCACTCCTTCCTTCTTACAAAAACACTAAAATCATAACTAATTGCTGAACAACCATCGACCAAAAAAAAATGCTGGAAGTTACCAAAAAGATACCCTACACCCAAAGACAAAGAAGAAGCCACAACAAGATGGTAGGAGGGGCACAACTGTGATAAAATCAAATCCCATACACACCAGGTGGGCAACCCACAAAATGGAAAATATTTATACCACATTAGTTTTCCCACAGTAGTGAAAGTCCTGAGGCCCACATCAGGCTTCCCAGCCTTGGGGTCTGGCAACAGGAGGAGGAGCCCCCAGGGAATATGGCTGTAAAGGCCAGTGGAGTTTGATCACAGGAATTCCACAGGACTAGGGGAAACAGAAACTCCACCTTGGAGGGCGCACACAAGGTCCCATTCACACTAGGCCCTAGGGAAGAAAGCAATGACCTCATAAGAGACTGGGCCAGATCTACCTGTTAGTACTGGAGGGTCTCCTGTGTAGGTGGGGCATGGCTGTGGCTCACTGCAGGGACAAAGACACTGGTAGTAGCAGTTCTGGTGAATACTCGGTAGTGTGAGCTCTCCCAGAGGTTGCCATTCCCCGCACCCCCCCCAAGACCTAACCCCACCCAACAGCCTGTAGGCTTCAGTGCTGGGACGCCTCAAGCCAAACAAACAATAGGGCAAGAACACAGCTCCACCCATCAGCAGACAGGCTACTTAAAGTCTTCCTGAGCATGGCCCTGCCCACCAGAGGGACAAGACCCACTCCACCCACCACTGGGCAGGAACTCTCCCACCAGGAAGCCTGCACAAGCCTCTGAGACAGACTCATCCACCAGAGAGCAGAGAGCAGAAGCTAGAAGAACTACAATACTGCAGCCTGCAGAACAGAAACCACAATCATAGAAATTTAGACAAAATGAGATGGCAGAGGAATATATCCCAGATGAAGGAACAAGATAAAATCCCAGAAGAACAACTAAGTGAAGTGGAGATAGGCAATCTACCAGAAAAAGAATTCATAGTAACGACAGTGAAGATGATCTAAGATCTCGGAAAAAGAATGGAGACACAGATCAAGAAGATGCAAGAAATGTTTAACAAAGACCTGGAAGAACTAAAGAACAAACAAACAGAGATGAACAATAAAACAACTGAAATGAAAAAATACACTAGAAGGAATCAATAGAAGAGTAACTGAGGCAGAAGAATGGATAAGTGAGCTGGAAGACAAAATGGTGGAAATCACTGCCATGGAACAGAATAAAGAAAAAAGAACAAATAGAAATGAAGACAGTCTAAGAGACCTCTAGGACAACATTAAATGCACCAACATTCACATTATAGGGGTCCCAGAAGAAGAAGAGAGAGAAAAGACCTGAGAAAATATTTGAAGAGATAATGGCTGAAAACTTCCCTAACATGGGAAAGGAAAGAGTCACCCTAGTCCAGGAAGCACAGAGAGTTCCAGATATAATAAAGCCAAGGAGGAACATGCCAAGACATATAGTAATCAAACTGACAAAAATTAAAGACAAAGAAAAAATATTAAAAGCAACAAGGAAAAAGCAAAAAATAATATACAAGGGAATTCTCATAAGGTTATCAGCTGATTTCTCAGAAGAAACTCTATAGGCCAGAAGGTAGTGGCATGATATATTTAAAGTGATGAAAGGGAAGAACCTACAGTGAAGAATACTCTACCCAGCAAGGCTCTCATTCAGATTCAACAGCAAAATCAAAAGCTTTACAGACAAAAATAAGCTAAGGAAATTTAGCACCACCAGACCAGCTTTGCACCAAATGTTAAAGGAACTTCTCTAAGCAGAAAAGAAAAGGCCACTACTAGAAACAAGGAAATTATGAACGGAAAAGCTCACAGGTAAAGGCAAACATAAAGTAAAGGTAGAAAATCATCTGCACACAAATATGATACCAAAACGAGCAACTGTGAGAAGAGGAGAGCACAAATGGAGGATACTGTAAATGCATTTGAAATTAAGACACCAGCAACTTAAAACAAACTTGTGTATATATAGACTGCTACATCAAAACCTCATGGTAACTGCAAACCTAAAATCTACAGTAAATACACACACACACAAAAAGAAAAAGGAATCCAAACACAACACTAAAGTTAGTCATCAAATCACAAGAGAAGAGAACAAAAGAGGAAGGGAAGAAAAAAGACCTACAAAAACAAATCCAAAACAATTAAGAAAGTGGCAATAGGAACATACATATTGATAATTACCTTAAATGTAAATGGATTAAATGCTCCAGCCAAAAGACATAGATTGGGTGAATGGATACAAAAGCAAGACCCATATGTATGCTGTCTACAAGAGAGTCACTTCAGATCTAGGGACACATACAGACTGAAAATGAGGGAATGGAAAAAGGTACTCCATGCAAATGGAAATCAAAAGAAAGCTGGAGTAGCAATACTTATATCAAGTAAAATAGAATTTGAAATAAAAACTGTTACAAGAGACAAAGAAGGACACTACATAATGATCAAGGAAAGAAGATATAATAACTAAATTTATACGCACCCAAACTAGGAGCACCTCAATATATAAGGCAAATACTAACAGTCATAAAAGGAGAAATAGACAGTAACACAATAATATTGGGGTCTTTTACACCCCACTTTCATCAATGGAAAGATCGTCCAGATGGAAGATCAATAAGGAAACACAGGCTTTAAATGACAGATTAGACCAGATAGACTTAATTGATATTTATACAGCATTCCATCCAAAAGCAGCAGAATATAAATTCTTCTCAAGTGCACAAGGAACATTCTCCAGGATTGATCACAAGCTGGGCCACAAAGCTAGCCTCAGTAAATTTTTAAAAACTGAAATCATATCAAGCATCTTTTCTGACCACAGTGCTATGAGATTAGAAATCAACTACAAGAAAAAAACTGTAAAAAATGCAAACACATGGAGGCTAAACAATATGATACTAAGCAACCAATGGATCACTGAAGAAATCAAAGAGGAAATCAAAAAATACGTAGGGACAAATGAAAATGAAAGCACAACAATCCAAAACCTATGGGATGCAGCAAAAGCAGTTCTAAGAGGGACGTTTATAGTGATACAAGCTTACCTCAGGAAACAAGGAAAATCTCAAACAACCTAACCTTACACCTAAAGCAACTACAGAAAGAAGAACAAACAAAGCCCAAAGTTAGTAGAAGGAAAGAACATAAAGATCAGAGCAGAAATAAGTGAAATAGAAAACAAAGAAAACAGTAGAAAAGATCAATGAAACTAAAAGCTGGTTCTTTGAAAGGATAAACAAAATTGATAAACCTTTAGCCAGAACTCATCAAGAAAAAAAGGGCGAGTTTTCCACTAGGAAGCCCCCACACTTGCAGGGATGGGGGTAGATTTGGAGGCTCAGAGGAGAGCGCAGCAACAGGTGTGCGTACAGCAAAGCAGAGAGTCCTGCACAGAGGGTCGGTGCTGACTGGCACTTCCCAGCCTGAGACACTTGTCTGCTCGCCCGCCAGGGCAGGTGGGGGTTGGGTGCTGAGGCTTGGGCTTTGGAGGTCAGACCCCAGGGAGAGGACTGGGTTTGGCTGCTTGAAGACAGCCTGAGGGGGATAGTGTGTCACAGCTGAGGGAGTCCAGGAAGAAGCCTGGGCTCACCAGAGAGACAAGGGACCATTGTTGGGGGGTGCACAAGGAGAGGGGCGGGCCCACTATAAGAGCTTCTTTCTCCGTGTGTTCACAGGCAACCAGGCACTGCTTACATGAGATCCAGAGGCGGGCGCAGACCACTACCACTGCCGCCACTACCACCAAGGGTCCTGTGAACAAGTGCAGGTAACTGCCCACACATTCCTGGGAGTCTGCGCAGCCCGCCACTGCCAAGGGTCCCGCGATCTGGGCCCAACTACCCCGGGAGATTGCATGGCGCACCTCAGGCTGTTGCAACTTCCTGCTGAGCTCTGCCACCTCAGGCACTCCCTGCACATCACATTTGTGGCTGCCACATCCATCCCTCTCCCCGGCCTGAGAGAGCAAGTGAACCCTAATCAGTCACTGCTTTTGCCCCCTCTCTCCTGGGTGGGGAACAGATGCCTGAGGGTGGCCCACATGCAGAGGTGGGGTCAAAACCAAAGCTGAGCCCCAGGGGCGCTGTGACAAAAGAAGAGGAATGGAAATCTCTCTGTGCAGCTGCAGGAGCAGAGGATTAACTCCTGGCAGTTGGCTTGGTAAACCCTGCATCTGTGGAGTATCTGAATAGTCAATGAGTGTTCCCACAATTGAGGCTGGTCTAGCCTTAACAACTGTAGACACTGGGGGAAAGTACATGAGGGAACTTGGGCCAGGTCAGAGTCTGAGCTGGCCCCACAGTGCCAACATCAAGTTCAGAGACCTACCTAGAGGTATTGGAGGACTTCCTGGGGAGGCAGGGATTGGCTGTGGCTCATTGTGGGGGCAAGGACACTGACACCTGAGGCCCCAGGAAAATATTATTATTACTATAATTTTTTTGTTTCATTTTGTTCCATTGTTGTTCTTTTTAAATTAGTCTTTTGTTATTTTTATTTGTTTTTTATGCTTTTATTTTATTTTATTTTTTTGCGGTATGCGGGCCTCTCGCTGTTGTGGCCTCTCCCGTTGAGGAGCACAGGCTCTGGACATGCAGGCTCAGCGGCCATGGCCCACGGGCCCAGCCGCTCCGCGGCATGTGGGATCTTCCCAGATCGGGGCACGAACCCGTGTCCCCTGCATCGGCAGGCGGACTCTCAACCACTGCGCCACCAGGGAAGCCCTATGCTTTTATTTTTAATATATTTTTTATTTTATTCTTTTTCTATTTTTACTTTACTGTTTTGTGATATTGTGTTTTTTCCTTATTTTTGTTTTTTCTTTTGTTTTGCTTTGTTTTTATCGCTTTTTAAACTAAATTTTCTATTTTTACATTACTTTTTTGCTGTTTCATGTTTTTTCCTTTTTTCTTCTTTCTTTTGTTTTGTTTTTATCTTTTTTTGTATCACTTTTGTGTGTGTGTTTTATCCTTTCTTTGCCTTTTTTTGTAGTTTGCTTTCTGCTTTTGATTTGTTTTTTGTTTTTGTTAGTTTAGTTTTTATTGTTTGTTCTGTTTTTGGATTCATTTATTTGTTCGGTTGCTCTCTTCTCTTTTGTTTTCTCTCTTTGTGTGTGTGTGTGTGTGTGTGTGTGTGTGTTTCTTTGTGGGTTTTTCTCTGTTTGATTTTGCTGTTACCATTTGTCTTGGGAGTTTTGTTTGTCTGTTTTCCTTTTTTAAAAAAATTCCATGCCATGCAGCTTGCGGGGTCTTGGTTCTCTAACCAGGGGTCAGGCCTGAGCCTCTGAGGTGGGAGAGCAAAGTCCAGGATGCTGGACCAGCAGAGAACTCCTGGCCCCAGGGAATATTAATCAGCAAGAGCTCTCCCAGAGGTCTCCGTCTCAACACAAAGACCCAGTTCCACCCAACAGCCAGCAAGCTCCAGTGCTGGACACCTCATGCCAAACAACTAGCAAGAGTAACCCAGCCCCACCCACTAGCAGACAAGCTGCCTAAAGTCATACTAAGCTCACAGACATCCCAAAACACACCAACTGATGTGGGCCGGCCCATCAGAAGAACAAGATCCAGCTCTATCCACCAGAATGCAGGCACTAGTCCCCCCCATCAGGAAGGTTACACAGCCATTGGACCAACCTGACCCATTGGGGGCAGACACCAGAAGCAAGAGGAACTATGACATGGCAGCCTGCAGAAAGGAGACCCCAAATACAGTAAGTTAAACAAAATGAGAAGACAGAGAACTATGTTACAGATGAAGGAGCAAGGTAAAAGCCCACAAGACCAAATAAATGAAGAGGAAATAGGCAATCTACCTGAAAAAGAATTCAGAGTAATAATAATAAAGATGATCCAAAATATTGGAAATAGAATGGAGACTATACAAGAAACATTTAACAAGGACCTAGAAGAACTAAAGAACAAACAAACAATGATGAACAACACAATAACTGAAATTAAAAATATACTAGAAGAAATCAATAGCAGAATAACTGAGGCAGAAAAACGGATAATTGAACTGGAAGACAGAACAGTGGAAATAACTGCCATGGAGCAGAATAAAGAAAAAAGAATGAAAAGAATTGAGCACAGTCTCAGAGACCTCTGGGACAACATCAAATGCACCAACATTCGAATTATAGGGGTCTCAGAAGAAGAGAAAGGCAAAGAGTCTGAGAAATATTTGAAGAGATTATAGTCAAAAACTTCCCTAAAATGGAAAAGGAAATAGTCAATCAAGTCCAGGAAGCACAGAGACTCCCGTACCGGAAAAACCCAAGTAGAAACACACAGAGACACAAATTAATCACACTAACTAAAATTAAATACAAAGAAAAAATATTAAAAGCAGCAAGAGAAAAGTAACAAATAACATACAAGGGAATCCCCATAAGGTTATCACTTGATTTTTCAACAGAAACTCTGCAAGCCAGAAGGGAGTGGCAAGATACATTTAAAATGATGGAAGGGAAAAACCTACAACCAAGATTACTCTACCCAGCAAGGATCTCATTCAGATTCGATAGCAAAATCAAAAGCTTTACAGACAAGCAAATGCTAACAGAATTCAGCACCCCCAAACCAGCTTTATGACAAATGCTAAAGGAACTTCTCTAGGCAGGAAACACAAGAGAAGGAAAAGACCTACAATAACAAACCCAAAACAATTAAGGAAATGGTAATATGGATTAAATGCTCCAAACAAAAGATACAAGCTGGCAGAATGGATACAAAAACAAAACCTGTATATATGCTGTCTACAAGAGACCCACTTCAGACCTAGGGACACATACAGACTGAAAGTGAGGGGATGGAAAAAGATATTCCATGAAAAAGGAAATCAAAAGAAAGCTGGAGTAGCAATACTCATATCAGATAAAATAGACTTTAAAATAAAGACTGTTACAAGAGACAAGGAAGGACACTACATAATGATCAAAGGATCAATCCAGGAAGAAGATATAACAATTGTAAATATTCATGAACCCAGCACAGGAGTACCTCAATACATAAAGCAAATGCTAACAGCTATAAAGGAGGAAATCGACAGTAACACTATACTAGTGGGGGACTTTAACACTCCACTTAAACCAATGGACAGATCTTCCAGACAGAAAATTAATAAGGAAACACAAGCCTTAAATGACACATTAGACCAGATAGACTTAATTGGTATTTATAGGACATTCCACCCTAAAGCAGCAGAATACACTTGCTTCTCAAGTGCATACGGAACATTCTCCAGGATAGATCACACCTTGGGTCACAAATCAAGCCTCAATAAATTCAAGAAAATTGAAATCATATCAAGCAACTCTTCTGACACTATGAAATTAGGAATCAATTACAGCAAAAAAAAAAAAACATAAAAAACACAAACACACGGAGGCTAAACAATACGCTACTAAGTAGCCCAGAGAAATCAAAGAGGAAATAAAAATAAATAAATAGAAACAGGGCTTCCCTGGTGGCGCAGTGGTTGAGAGTCTGCCTGCCGATGCAGGGGATGCGGGTTTGTGCCCCAGTCCGGGAGGATCCCACATGCTGCGAAGCAGCTGGGCCTGTGAGCCGTGGCCACTGGGCCTGTGTGTACAGAGTCTGTGCTCTGCAGTGGGAGAGGCCACAGCAGTGAGAGGCCCACGTACCGCAAAAAAAACCCAAATAAACCAAAAACAAAAAACCCATAGAAACAAATGACAATGAAAACAGGACGACCCAAAATCTATGGGATGCAGCAAAAGCAGTTCTAAAAGGGAAGTTTATAGCAATACAATCCTACCTCAAGAACAATCCCCAATAAACAATCTAACCTTACACCTAAAGGAGCTAGAGAAAGAAGAAGAACAACAACAAAAAAAACCTAAAGTTAACAGAAGGAAAGAAATCATAAAGATTAGGACAGAAGTAAATGAAATAGAAACAAAGAAAACAATAGCAAAGATCAATAAAACTAAAAGCTGGTTCTTCAAGAAGATTAAACAAAATTGATAAACCTTTAGCCTGACTCATCAAGAAAAAGAGGGAGAGGGCTCAAATCAATAAAATTACAAATGATAAAGGAGAAGTTACAATGGACACCACAGAAATACAAGAGATCATAAGAGACTACTACAAGCAGCTATATGCCAATAAAATAGACAACGTGGAAGAAATGGACAAATTCTTGGAAAGGTACAACTTTCCAAGACTGATCCAGGAAGTATTAGACAATATAAACAGATCAGTCACAAGTAATAAAGTTGAAACTGTAATTAAAAATCTTCCAACAAACAAAAGTGCAAGATCAGAAGGCGTCAGAGGTGAATTCTATCAAACATTTAGAGAAGAGTTAACACCTATCCTTCTGAAACTATTCTAAAAGTGCAGAGGAAGGCACACTCCCAAACACATTCTATGAGGCCACCATCACCCTGATACCAAAACCGGACAAGGATACCACACACAAAAAGAATTACAGGCCAATATAGTGATATGAACTATAGATGCAAAAATCCTCAACAAAACACTAGCAAACTGAATCCAACAACACATTAAAAAGATCATACACCACGATCAAGTGGGATTTATCCTGGGAATGCAAGGATTCTTCAATATACGCAAATCAATCAATGTGATACACCATATTAACAAGCTGAAGAATATAAACTATATGATCATCTCAATAGACGCAGAACACACTTTTGACAAAATTCAACATCCATTTATGATAAAAATTATCATAAGTGGGCACAGAGTGAACCTACCTCAAAATAATAAAGGCCATATATGACAGACCTACAGCAGACATCATTCTCAATGGTGAAAAACTGAAAGTATTTCCTCTAAGATCAGGAACAAGACAAGGATGCCCATTCTCACCACTATTATTCAACATAGTTTTGGAAGTCCTAGCTACAGCAGTCAGAAAAGAAAAAGAACTAAAAGGAATACAAATTGGAAAAGAAGAAGTAAAACTGTCACAGTCTGCAGATGACATGACACTCTACATAGAGAATCCTAAAGATGCCACCAGAAAACTACTAGAGCTAATCAATGAATCTGGTAAATTTGCAGGATACAAAATTAATGCACCAAAATCTCTTGCATTCCTATACACTAATAACGAAAGATCAGAAAGAGAAATTAAGGAAACAATCCCATTCACCATTGCAACAAAAAGAATAAAATACCTCGGAATAAACCTATCTAAGGAGTTAAAAGACCTATACTCAGAAAAGTACAAGACACTGATGAAAGAAATCAAAGATGCCACAAACAGATGGAGAGACATACCACGTTCTTGGATTGGAAGAATCAATACTATGAAAATGACTATACTGCCCAAAGCAATCTACAGATTCAATGCAATCCCTATCAAATTACCATTGACATTTTTCACAGAACTAGAGCAAAAAATCTTAAAATTTGTATGGAAACACAAAAGACCCCGAATAGTCAAAGCAATCTTGAGAAAGAAAAATGGAGCTGGATGAATCAGGCTCCCTGACTTCAGACTATACTACAAAGCTACCATAATTAAGATAATATGGTACTGGCAGAAAAACAAATAGAGATCAATGTTAAAGGATAGAAAGTCCAGAGATAAACCCATGTACCTATGGTCACCTAATCTATGACAAAGGAGACAAAAATATACAATGGAGAAAAGACAGTCTCTTCAATAAATGGTGCTGGGAAAACTAGACAGCTACATGTAAAAGAAATTAGAAATGAAATTAGAACACTCCCTAACACCATGCACAAAAATAAACTCAAAATGGATTAAAGACCTGAATGTAAGGCCAGACACTATAAAACTCTTAGAGGAAAACGTAGGCAGAACACTTTTTGACATAAATTGCAGCAAGATCTTTTGTGACCCACCTCCTAGCCCAATGGAAATAAAAACAAAAATAAACAAATGAGACCTAATTAAACTCAAAAGCTTTTGCACAGCAAAGGAAACAATAAAGAAAACAAAAAGACAACCTACAGAATGGGAGAAAATATTTTCAAATGATGCAATCAACAAGGGATTAGTCTCCAAAATTTACAAAGAGCTCATGTGGCTCAGTATCAAAAAATAAACAATGCAATAAAAAAAATGGGCAGAAGACCTAAATAGGCATTTCTCCAAAGAAGACATAATGGATGTCCAAGACGCACATGAAAAGCTGCTCAACATCACTAATTATTAGAGAAATGCAAATCAAAACTACAATGAAGTATCACCTAACACCAGTCAGAATGGCCATCATCAAAAATCTACAAATAATAAATGCTGGAGAGAGTGTGGAGAAAAGGGAACCCTTTTGCACGGTTGGTGGGAATGTAAATTGATACAGCCACTATGGAAAACAGTACGGACGTTCCTTAAAAAACTGGAAATAGAACTACCATATGACCCAAAAATCCCACTACTGGGCATATACCCAGAGAAAAATCATAATTCAAAAAAAACACAGGCACCCTAATGTTCATAGCTTCACTATTTACAATAGCCAGGACATGGAAGCAACCTAAATGTCTGTCAGCAGAGGAATGGATAAAGAAGATGTGCTACATATATACACTAGAATATTACTCAGCCATAAAGGGGAATGAAATTGGGTCATTTGTAGAGACATGGATGGACCTAGAGAGTGTCATACGGACTGAAATAAGTCAGAAAGAGGAAAGGAAATATCTTACAATAATGCATATATGTGGAAACTAGAAAAATGGTATAGATGATCTTATTTGCAAAGCAGAAATAGACACAGACGTAGAGAACAAATGTATGGATACCAAGGGGAAAGGGGTGGGGTGGGAGGAATTGGGAGATGGGGATTGACACATATACATTATTGATACTACGTATAAAATACACAACTGATGGGAACATACTGTATAGCACAGGGAACTCTACCTAATGCACTGTGGTAACCTAAATGGGAGGGAAGTCCAAAAGGGAGGGGATATCTGTATGTGCATGGCTGATTCACTTTGTTGTGCAGTGGAGACTAACACAACATTGTAAAGCAACCATACTCCAATAAAAGTTAATTAAAAGAAAAAAAAGAAAAACCAACAAAAACCGAATGAACTTTTTGGCCAACCCAATGTATATATCATGTTGAATTACAAAAGTCTGAGGTTCAGAACATATTTTTCCTAGAACTTCTTTTTTTTGCACAAATCCCAAAATATGGTCAATTTCCACAACATGGTTTCCAGGCCCAAACCTGATTTTTTTTTTTTTTTTTTTTGGTAGAAAGCAGCAAATGAAGGAAAAATAGGAAATGGAAACACAGATGGTCCAGTCAGGTAGCCATTTCTCCTTCTCAGCCACACCTGGTGATTCACTTCTCCTTCTCCTAAGGACCAGGGCAGTATTGAGTGGATGTCTGTACCTTTCCTTTCCCCTGATAATCCTTCTTCTTCACCCCCACTCCTCAGGCTTTTGTTTAAACCTCCTCCTCCAACAAATCTGTAATGACTGTGACTTGTCAGTGTTATATTCTCCCACAATCTTAATTACAACCGTGGGAAGATGTTTTTCCCTTTTTGTTTAAAAGAATTTTGGCATCACTGAGCAGGCAAACTATATATTTGAGATAGAAAGACTTTTAGATACCCCTGAAATCCTATAATAAGGACCTGCCTACTCACAAGATGGGCTTTTCAGTCACCATCAGAAAGGAGCGGTCAGACATAGGAGAAAACATTATCTATGAAAGCCAAGCATAAGTAAATGAGTCTGTGAAAAGTGCTTGAGCTTTGGTGAGACAATTTATCTGAATTTCTAAAAAGACTAGAATCCCCATTATTACGGTGGCATAAGGTGGGGGAAATGTTCCATTACAGTGAAAAATATGCTCTAAAATACTGAGAAAAAAAATTCTGTCTTAAGCAGAACTGAACTGGTGATTAAGCATGATGCTTAAAAAAAATTATCCAAAATTATCTTTTTAAAAATAAGAAGGAAATTTTTTCATAAGAAAAATGTGCTCCTATTACACAAAGTGTTTTAAATTTTTTTAAAAGCAAAATCTTTTCATATGCCTGATGATTTTATTTTGATTGCTTTCTATTTACTTATTTTTAAAGATGCCTATATTGGTCCAAACAATTAAGATGAGATATGTTGGGCAGAGATTGGTATAGGATCTCCAAGCAAATGTTCAAGGCCCAGATAAAGGAAGAATAAAGAATTTTAAATGTTCATAGTTTCTATTTATTACTCTAAATATACAGCAGCCTGGGGAAGAGAGGAAGAGACCCGGTGCCTGATGCACTGCAGAAGAAAGCTTTGCTAGGGCAGCCAGGAGTTAACCAGGCCAGGGCCTCTGTTTGGAGGGTAAGTTAAGAAAAAGTGCTGACACCTACCCCTCCCAATGTCTCCTTGTAGCAGGAGGTAGACTATCTTATGTTTCTCAAGCTGATCCCTAATATACCCTTCACCTACAGCTCTTGCTGCTGAATAAGTATTTTATGGATTTCCATCAAAGTGCCCTTTTTAGTCTAGTAATTTATCCTTCTGAGAAACTTAGAAGTTCCCTGCACCTTTAAGATTGAGTGGAATTGTCACAAAAACAGGCATGAAGCAATGAGAAACAATGAAAAGTGAGTTCCCACAATAATTTTCATTTCTTCTCTTCCTGTTAACTCCTCAAATTTACTTACAAACATCATTCATTCATTCATTCACTCATTCATTTATTCATTCAACATTTATAGGCCTAAGAGCCTGGCTTTATGCTGGGCAAAAGTAATATGAAGATAAGAAAAATGAACTCCTGGTAAGATGCTGATTGGATCATCAATGGGATATAAACATTAAAAAATAAATCTGATTCAGCACTAGAAACTTGTAAAGGGTGATGTTCAGATATTAGTTATTGTAGAAGAATTTCTCCTGATCATAGTTCATATAGTACTGGATTAAAGCAGGGGCCAAACTCTGACTTTCCTCATAAAACAGCAGTGAACTCTCTGGTCATTCAAAGGTTTGACAGTCTAAAATTGGTCAAAAGAGTTGTAATCGCTTGGTGAGGACAGTTCTACTCTAGCTCAGAGAAGCGGAGTCCCCATGAAATGTCTACATTGACAGCAGTGGCAGCAGCAAGGAGACAGGTCTTTTATATTCAGTATAAAGCAGAAGCTAATAAAATTAGGTTCTTGATTAGTAGTTGAACAATTTTTTGTGTGTTGCTAATTAAATGCTTTGTATTTGCTTCTTCTAATCAGAAAACTGGTTTCATTTGCTTTTTACTTATTAGTGGTCCACAGTTAATAAATCAGTAGATTCCATTTAAAAAAAATCTCGATGTGATATGTATATACAATGGCATATTACTCAGCCATCAAAAAGAATGAAATAATGCCATTTGCAGCAACATGGATGGACCCAGATATTATCATACTAAGTAAGTCAGAAAGAGAAAGACAAATACCATATGATATCACTTATATGTGGAATCTAAAATATGATACAAATCAACATATCTACAGAACAAAAACAGACTCACAGATATAGAGTTGTTCTTGCCAAAGGGGGAGGGGGACAGGGGAGGGAAGGATTGGGAGTTTGGGATTAGCAGAAGCAAACTAGTATATATAGGATGGATAAACAACAAGGTCCTACTGTATAGCACAGGGGACTATATTCAATATCCTATGACAAACCATAATGGAAAAAGAATATGAAAAGGAATATATATATATATATATGTATAACTGAGTCACTTTGCTGTATAGAAGAAATTAACACAACATTGTAAATCAACAATACTTCAATAAAATGTTTAAAAATTTAAATTTAAAAATTAAAATATTTTGAAAAACTCCTAAAGCAATCAGAAGTCTTATCTAGGTGCTGGGCAAAATGGATCAAAGCCTAAGTAAATCATGCTAATATTTACTATCCAAGTAGCATTACAAAATACAAGGTTCAAAATTAAACAGAGGGGCAAAAGGACAATTTATGCATTTACCTGTCCAGTTGAATATTTTTTCCATAGAGAAACAACTAGTGGAACCAAAAGTAGTATCTTGTTGCTATTAAAGTCACCCTGTCTAATACAAAACTTACTTCAAAACTTTGTATCTGTGAACCTGGGTAAAGAATAAAATTATTAGGTATTTTTAAAAGTGAAAAGTTTAGCCCTGGTCTAATTTGACACACTTAACAGCAATTACATGTGAGCCCAGTTAATAAGAATGGATTATTTAATGAAAACAGTAAACAGTTAATGCTTACGATGTGCCAGGCATTATGCTAAGCACTTTACTTAATCATCACAACATCCCTCTGAGGTAGATACCATAATTACCTCCATTTTACAGACAAAGAAACTGAGGCATAGCAAGTATAAATTATTTGCCCGAAGTCATGCATTTGCTAAGTGGTGAAGATGGGATTTGAACTCACAAGATCAATCTCTAGAATCTGATCTCTTAACCATTTCACTTTGATAGCTAGGAAGAATACCTTATTTCAGAAACAACTACCACTATCACAGCATCTCAGCATAGCAAGGTAAGTTTGGGGATCTGCTGGTCCTGAATTCAAGCCAATTACCAGTAGTGTGTCTTTGGGCAAGTTACATACTCTCTAAGCCTTGGCTCTTATGAAGATCCAGTGACAACATATGTAAGGCAGTTAGCACTTGGTAAGTAATCAACAGATGTCTGCTATTAGAAGCATTAGCTATTAGCGTGACAACTGCAAGGGCCTCAAGTTTATTGTTTAAGCAGTTCATTTCACAAATCTGGGAACCAAAGCTCAAAGAAATGAAAGCTATTCTTAGGGCCTCATAGCTTGTTAGACTTCTCATCTCTTCATTCATGCAGGCATTCTTACACTTACTCATTGAAATGAACACGTTAAACATTTATTTTTTAACAATTTACAAAAACCCACACAGATACAGAACACAAAACCACACAAAGTGCAGAACACTTCTTAAACCATTACCCAGATCAAGATAGAGAACCTTTGTAGCTACCCTAGAAGCCCCTCCAGGTGCCCATCCTGATGACAACCTGTCCCTCTCTGTGTCTTGACTTTTACAAGTAATCTCTTCCTTGTGTTTGCTTTTGATTTTGTGACTTGAGTGTGTGTTCCTAGATAGTACCATGTAATCTTGCTCATTTTTAAAATTTGATATGTACTTTAGGTCTCTTTTAATCTACAAATTCTCCCTTAATGCCTTTCTTTTCCTTATAATTTATCTTTTAAAGAACCTGGGTCATTCAACCTGCAGTTTCGCAAAATCTGGGTATTGCTAACCTCATCCTCACAGTGCAGTTCAGTTTGTTTCTGTCCTCTGTGTTTTCTGCAAATTGCTGGATCCAGAAACTGGACCAGATCCAAGTTGAATCTCTTTGGCAAAGTTACATGTGACATTGTGTTCTTTCATTAAGAGGCACATAATGTCTAGTTTTTACTCTTTCTTTTTTTTTTCATGTTAGCAGCCATTGTTCCTCTATGCCTAGATCCATTAATTCACTGGGGGTTGCAGAGTGGTGATAGTCTAATTCTATCACTTTATTTTCATGTATTAACTGGATTAAACTTATAGGGAGACACTCACCTCATATATTATCTACCCTGTGGTGTAGTTCATATTGGTGAGAAGGATAAATTCTTGAATTTTTTTTCTTTTATTTAACCAGGTTTAAAGGTAATGAACAAATTCGGAAGATGGTAAATTAGTTTTTTTAAAGTTGTTTTGCATTCATGGATTTAAACATATTTGATAGAGTTCAATCCATTACAATTCTTATCTTCGCTGAGGCTCAACTTTTCCAATCTTTGCTGATGGGAACCTTTTCAAGTTTATGCCTAAGTCCTTCTGATAAATTCTAGAACTCTTTGATAGCATCCTTGCTATCTGGTGTGTCAAGATGTTCTATGCTTCTCTGGTACAGTTCCTGTTCCAGATCTGGAATCAGCCACTTCTCCAAGAAGTGGTTATTATTTCTAGGCCTTTTCAGTGAGTAGAGAGTATACATATATATACACATGCACATACACACATTCATACTGGTGTTTCCAATTCAGATTCAAGACTACAGAATTTTTACTTAACCCCTTTCTATTTAATCTGTATCCCCTTTCTTTCACACTGAGAATTTTGGTTTTCAAGGACACAGGCGATGATAGAATTAAAGTTACAATATCCTATAACCACTCATTTACTTTATCCTGATTTACAACTCTATAGTCTGATACTACCACTACTAATTATGATTACTGAAAATAGTTACCAAAGGAATGGTGGGCATATGCTATCACCATTCTTTCCCCATGTTTATGGTTATATATATATATATGTCGTACACTGAAATATATATCTGTTATATACCATCATCTCTTCCTCTTAATCTTAGTTCTATAAGAACTATATATTTAATGCTTACCACCAGTCCTTATGCTGATGTCTCCATAATTACTCTGGTTGTCTGAAGTTTGTTCTTGAGTACATTCCTTAAGAAGGGCTCATGGGAACAATATTTCCTGAGTTCTTGCATATTATCATGTGTTCTTTATATTTTAAGGTGAGTTTTAATAAGGATATAAAATCCTTGGTTCATATTTGTTTTCCTTCAGTATCTTAAATGTTACTCCATTTCTTCCTGGCATTAAGCATCATTGTTGCAAAAGTCTGTGATAATTGCATTTTATTTCCCTTATAAGTAACATGCAATTTTTTAATTGAAGGATAGCTGATCTACAATATTATATAAGTTACAGGTATACAATATAGTGATTCACAATTTTAAAGGTTATATGCCATTTATAGTTATTATAAAATATTGGCTATATTCCCTCTGTTGTACAATATACCCTTGTAGCTTATTTTACACATAATAGTTTGTACCTTTTAATCCACTACCCCTGTGTTGCCCCTTCCCCTTTCCCTCTCTCCACTGGAATAACATACAATTTTTTTTTTACATCTTTATTGGAGTATAACTGCTTTACAATGGTGTGTTAGTTTCTGCTTTATAACAAAGTGAATCAGTTATACATATACATATGTTCCCATATCTCTTCCCTCTTGCGTCTCCCTCCCTCCCACGCTCCCTATCCCACCCCTCTAGGTGGTCACAAAGCACCGAGCGTTGAACATTTTGGTACATGACTCTTTTTGAATTATGGTTTTCTCAGGGTATATGCCCAGTAGTGGGATTGCTGGGTCATATGGTAGTTCTATTTGTAGTTTTTTAAGGAACCTCCATACTGTTCTCCACAGTGGCTGTACCAATTCACATTCCCACCAGCAGTGCAAGAGTGTTCCCTTTTCTACACACCCTCTCCAGCATTTATTGTTTCTAGATTTTTTGATGATGGCCATTCTGACTGGTGAGAGATGATATCTCATTGTAGTTTTGACTTGCATTTCTCTAATGATTAATGATGTTGACCATTCTTCCATGTGTTTGTTGGCAATCTGTATATCTTCTTTGGAGAAATGTGTATTTAGGTCTTCTGCCCATTTTTGGACTGGGTTGTTTGTTTTTTTGTTATTGAGCTGCATGAGCTGCTTGTAAATTTTGGAGATTAATCCTTTGTCAGTTGTTTCATTTGCAAATATTTTCTCCCATTCTGAGGGTTGTCTTTTGGTCTTGTTTATGGTTTCCTTTGCTGTGCAAAAGCTTTGAAGTTTCATTAGGTCCCATTTGTTTATTTTTGCTTTTACTTCCATTTCTCTAGGAGGTGGGTCAAAAAGGACCTTGCGGGGCTTCCCTGGTGGTGCAGTGGTTAAGAATCCGCCTGCCAATGCAGGGGACACAGGTTCGAGCCCTGACCGGGATGATCCCACATGCCACGGAGCAACTAAGTCCGTGAGCCACAACTACTGAGCCTGTGTGCCACAACTACTGAAGCCCTTGTGCCTAGATCCCGTTCTCCACAACAAGGGAAGCCACCACATTGAGAAGCCCGCACACCGCAACTAAGAGTAGCCCGCCCTCTCTGCAACTAGAGAAAGCCCACGCGCAGCAACGAAGACCCAACACAGCCAAAAACAAATAAATAAAATAAATTTATTTTTTAAAAAAAGGATCTTGCTGTGATTTAAGTCATAGAGTGTTCTGCCTATATTTTCCTCTAAGAGTTTGATAGTGTCTGGCCTTACATTTAGGTCTTTAATCCATTTTGAGCTTATTTTTGTGTATGGTGTTAGGGAGTGTTCTAATCTCATACTTTTACATGTACTTGCCCAGTTTTCCCAGCACCACTTACTGAAGAGGCTGTCCATTCTCCACTGTACATTCCTGCCTCATTTTTGAAAGATAAGGTGACCATATGTGCATGGGTTTATCTCTGGACTTCCTATCCTGTTCCATTGATCTATATTTCTGTTTTTGTGCCAGTACCATACTGTCTTGATTACTGTAGCTTTGTAGTATAGTCTGAAGTCAGGGAGCCTGATTCCTCCAGTTCCATTTTTCATTCTCAAGATTGCTTTGGCTATTCAGGGTCTTTTGAGTTTCCATACAAATTGTGAAATTTTTAGTTCTAGTTCTGTGAAAAATGTCAGTGGTAGTTTGATAGGGATTGCATTGAATCTGTAGATTGCTTTGGGTAGTAGAGTCATTTTCACAATGTTGATTCTTCCAATCCAAGAACATGGTATATCTCTCCATCTATTTGTATCATCTTTAATTTCTTTCAACAGTGTCTAATAATTTTCTGCATACAGGTCTTTTGTCTCTTTAGGTAGGTTTATTCCTAGATATTTTATTCTTTTTGTTGCAATGGTAAATGGGAGTGTTTTCTTGATTTCACTTTCAGATTTTTCACCATTAGTGTACAGGAATGCCAGAGATTTCTGTGCATTAATTTTGTATCCTGCTACTTTACGGAATTCATTGATTAGCTCTAGTAGTTTTCTGGTAGCATCTTTAGGATTCTCTATGTATAGTATCATGTCATCCGCAAACAGTGACAGCTTTACTTCTTCTTTTCCGATTTGGATTCCTTGTATTTCTTTTTCTTCTTTGATTACTGTGGCTAAAACTTCCAGATGTATGCTGAATAACAGTGGTGAGAGTGAGCAACCTTGTCTTGTTCCTGATCTTAGCGGAAATGCTTTCAGTTTTTCACCATTGAGGACGATGTTGGCTGTGGGTTTGTCTTATATGGCCTTTATCATGTGGAGGAAAGTTCCCTCTATTCCTACTTTCTGGAGGGTTTTTATCATAAATAGGTGTTGAATTTTGTCAAAAGCTTTCTCTGCATCTATTGAGATGACCATATGGTTTTTCTCCTTCAGTTTGTTAATATGGTGTATCACAATGATTGATTTGCATATATTGAAGAATCCTTGCAATCCTGGGATAAACCCCACTTGATCATGGTGTATGATCCTTTTAATGTGCTGTTGGATTCTCTTTGCTAGTATTTTGTTGAGGATGTTTGCATCTATGTTCATTAGTGATATTGGCCTGTAGTTTTCTTTCTTTGTGACATCCTTGTCTGGTTTTGGTATCAGGGTGATGGTGGCCTCCTAGAATGAGTTTGGGAGTGTTCCCCCCTCTGCTATATTTTGGAAGGGTTTGAGAAGGATAGGTGTTAGCTCTTCTCTAAATGTTTGAAAGAATTCGCCTGTGAAGCCATCTGGTCCTGGGCTTTTGTTTGTTGGAAGATTTTTAATCACAGTTTCAATTTCAGTGCTTGTGACTGGTCTGTTCATATTTTCTATTTCTTCCTGATTCAGTCTTGGAAGGTTGTGCATTTCTAAGAATTTGTCCATTTCTTCCAGGTTGTCCATGTTATTGGCATAGAGTTGCTTGTAGTAATCTCTCATGATCTTTTGTATTTCTGCAGTGTCATTTGTTACTTCTCCTTTTTCATTTCTAATTCTATTGATTTGAGTCTTCTCCCTTTTTTTCTTGATGAGTGTGGCTAACAGCTTATAAATTTTGTTTATCTTCTCAGAGAACCAGCTTTTAGTTTTATTGATCTTTGCTATCGTTTCCTTCATTTCTTTTTCATTTATTTCTGATCCAATCTTTATGATTTCTTTCCTTCTGCTAACTTTGGGGGTTTTTTTGTTCTTCTTTCTCTAATTGCTTTAGGTGTAAGGTTAGGTTGTTTATTCGAGATGTTTCCTGTTTCTTAAGGTAGGATTGTATTGCAATAAACTTCACTCTTAGAACTGCTTTTGCTGCATCCCATAGGTTTTGGGTCGTCGTGTCTCCATTGTCATTTGTTTCCAGATATTTTTTGATTTCCTCTTTGATTTCTTCAGTGATCACTTCATTATTAAGTAGTGTATTGTTTAGCCTCCATGTGTTTGTATTTTTTACAGATCTTTTCCTGTAAGTGAAAAGGAAAGGCACCAATTGGAAAGGCACAGGCACCGATCCTCTGTGCAGGAATCTCTCCGCTTTGCCCTCCGCACCCCTGTTGGCGTGTTCTCCTACGGCTCCGAAGCTTCCCCCCTCCGCCACCCACAGTCTCCGCCCGCAAAGGAGCTTCCTAGCGTGTGGAAACGTTTCCTCCTTCACAGCTCCCTCCCACTGGTGCAGGTCCCATCCCTATTCTTTTGTCTCTGCTTTTTCTTTTGCCCTACCCAGGTACGTGGGGGGTTTCTTGCCTTTTGGGATGTCTGAGGTCTTCTGCCAGCATTCAGTATGTGTTCTATAGGAGTTGTTCCACATGTAGATGTATTTCTGATGTATCTGTGGGGAGGGAGGTGATCTCCACGTCTTACTCTTCTGCCATCTTCCCCCTCTCCTAACATACAATTTTTAAAAACTTTTTTTGGGAAACAGTATTAGACTTGCAGAAAAGTTACAAGAGTAGTACAGAGAGTTCCCGTATACACTTCACTCACCTTTCTCTGATGCTAACATCTTACAAACCACAGTATTACTATAGAAACTAGGAAATTGACACTAGTGCAATATTATTAACCAGTAATACAGACCTCATTCAAATTCTGCTAGCTTCCTCTCTAATGCCTTTTTCTGGTCCAAGATCCAGTTCATGACCCCACATTGCATTTAGTTGTCTTCTCCTTTGTCTCCTCTTTCACTCATTCACATTTTTCATGACCTTGACACTTTTGAAGAGATAGGTATTTTGTATTTTCCCTCAATTTGGGTTAGCCTGATGTTCTTTCAGCTTAAACTAAGGTTATGCATTTTTGGTAAGAATATCAGAGAAGTGATGTTGTGTCCTTCTTAGTGCATCATATCAGGGAATATGTGCTGTTGATATGTCTTATTACTGGTTATGTTAACTTTGATCACTTGATTCAAAGTAGATTTCTCCACTGCAGAGCTACTGTCTTCTCCTTTGTAATAAACAGGCATCTCTTTTTCTTATAGTAATTTTGTGTAAAATTTGACCTTGATAGTTTTCTGTTACTAATTCTCATATGAGAATGCAGTTTTCCAATTTTGTTTTCCTGAATTTTTAGAAGGAAGCTTGATTCAGATGTTCAAGTAGCTCTTCAAACTCCACAGAGCTCCCTCTTCTGTTGTTTTCAGTTGGTGTTAAAAGATAAGGAGATTTGCTTTCTGAAATACTGACTCAGTTCCCCTCCCCCATTTTTAGCTGTACCTTCTCTTCCCTTCATCTCCATTTTGATTTCACTCCTGGGAGTCTGACCTTGAACAGAAACGGAGCTCTGGTGGGTCGGTTTGGAGAGTTTATGAGGGGCTACACTCCTCTAGTCCCTTTGGGCTGGACCACTCCCCCCCTTGCACTCACTTGCTATTAGAGATAGCCAGAGCTCTCCTAGTGTTAGCAGCTGTTTTCACATTGCCCACCCCTCCCCCTGCCCCATGCTTTCCAGTGATTGAATACTTATTGGCTGTTTCAGGGTTTTCCTGTTCTCAGATCTGTTAGACATCTTCTTGCTTCTTTCTGCTACTCCCTTTGCAGAAGCCTAAAAAACTCAGGTTTTACAGCTGTCAGTGGTTTGTTCTCAGCTGTTTGTATTTTGGAAGTCATGGTGGGACTGTGTCACTTACTTCTGTCATAACCGTTGATCATGGATTTTTGGTTTTGCTATCTAGTCACTCTGTTTTTATAGGGTGAATTGGGGAGATAAAAGCTATGCTGCCAGAGCTACTTTAAATGTGCTAGATTTTGTGCCAGGGTCCCAAGAGAGGGGTGGGAATCGAGAGGAGTAAGTTGCAGCTTCTACTATCAAAGAGCTCACAGTTCAAAGAAGTAGACAAAGGAGCCAACACAACCAGTATGTGTGGTGCTGATGGCTCTGTGCACACGTATCGTGTGCAAGAAGAATCACCTAGCTTTGTGGAGTAGTGGGAAGTAGATCAAGGACAATCTTCGGAAGAGGTAACATTAGAACTGAGCTTGGAAGGACAAATGGAAGTTAACTAGGATGATGGAGTCAGAGAAGCTGTTCTACATCAAGGAAATTATACATGCAATTGTGTGGAAGCTGGAGATGATATAGTATAGTTGGGTATCACATGTTAAATTACAGATGTGTAGAAATAGAGAGCATGGTTCTCAGGGGAAATAATGAAATCTGAGCCTAGAACAGTAAATGGGGCCAGTTTATGAAGGCTGAGGTTGTAAGCTGTGGGAGAGGATTAAGCTGTAATTGTCTCATAGCATGCCCAGCTCTGCCTTTTTGCTCAGAGAAATCACTCCAACTCTGATCCCCACCCCTGACTCCTACCCACCACTTCCAGGTCTAAATAAATAAGCCCCTGTGGTCCCTCTTAGTCATGGGCTATCAAACTAGTTTATGGGTTCATTTTTCAGATTTTGCCCTGACTTCTGCACACCCTCTGACCCCAGCCTTTTTATGATCACTGCTTCCATTTGGGACAACTCTGCTCACTTCCCACTGTCCCATCCCTGCTCATCAGCCCTGACTCTAGGACAACTTCCCACCTGGCCAGTGGAATCATTACAGCTCTTACTAATTTATTCCTTTGTTCATATATTAAACTTGTTAAGCACTTAAAATGTGCCCAAAAGATGAATAAGAAATTCTGTTAGTTTGAAATCCTCTCCTAACATAGATGCTGAGATAAGGATTAGGGTGCAGCTGGTTAATTAGGGGGGTGATCCCAGGAAGTTAAAGGGGATGAATGGGGAAAGCATGACAGGGAAGGGATAAAAGCCAGTAAAGTGTGCATTAATGAGTGAGTCATAACTCTGGACAATTGAGGCCCAATCCTTCTGGGGATTCTCTTTGGAACCCTGTAGAACATGTGTCAGAATTGTTCTATCAAGGGCCACAAAGCTTGGTCATTCATCCACAGATTTCTGTCCCTCATTGGTTGAAGTTTGCCCCAGAAGCATTACATCTTTGGCACTTCTGAGCTGCTTTGCAGCCATGCAGAGCAAATGGCATAGAAGAAAGCTCTCAGGTAGCAAAGTAGATCGACGTAACATGTGAGCTAAGAAGGTAACAGTATGTACAAGAGCTGTCAGCTGCAGCTGCAGGGGAGCTCAAAGTCAGCAAAGGGGACATGTGGCAAGGCATTAACATCATCTGCTGTGCAGTCCTGGCTTTCAAGAGGGTTTCTTTGCATAGGAAGAGATATAGGCATGTGAACAAACTGTACGTGCCAGCGTTATGGGTGCTATGGCACAAACATACACAGGGTATATGTGAGAAGACATATACCGGAGGAAGTGATACATTCCACCTGGAAAGGGCTGGAAAAGTCACCCAGAGATTCCATTCCTACCTACTTGGCCTGATCCCTCAACTGAGACACAGCCTGATTCAACCAGTGGAAGGCTGGCAATAGGAGAATTATATGACCCAGTCTGCATTTTCGGAAGCCACTCTTGCAGCAATGTGGAGGATGGGCTGGAGCAGAATAAGACAAGAGGAAAAGCAGGATCCATTAGAAAACTCTTGGGTAACCCAGACAAGAAAGTATGACAGCCTGGATTAAATCTGTGTCAGTGGGGCTGGAGAGAAGAGAACAAATTCTAGAAGAATAAAAGAGAGAGGATTCAGTGAATATGATGATGGATTACAACTAGGATTTTCAGGAGAGAGAGAGTTGAAGGATGTTTCTGGATGAAGTGACTGGGTAGATGGTAATACCATTCATAGACATAGGGACACAGGAGGAAGAAAAGACTTTACAGCGAAGAGACTGAACTCAGTATGGGGCATGGAGAGTTTCACACACTCTTGGGGCATGCAAGTACGGATGTGACCAAAGGATGACAAAAACAAATTAAACAAGGGGGGGGAGATTCAAGATGGTGGAAGAGTAAGATGTGGAGATCACCTT
Source organism: Orcinus orca (assembly GCF_937001465.1). NCBI lineage: Eukaryota > Metazoa > Chordata > Mammalia > Artiodactyla > Delphinidae > Orcinus > Orcinus orca. The sequence goes on along the minus strand of NC_064560.1, from coordinate 100,306,241 downwards.
TCTCCCCACAAATACATCAGAAATACATCTACATGTGGAACAACCCCTACAGAACACCTACTGAACGCTGGCAGAAGACCTCAGACATCCCAAAAGGCAAGAAACTCCCCACATACCTGGGTAGGGCAAAAGAAAAACAGAGACAAAAGAATAGGGACAGGACCTGCACCAGTAGGAGGGAGCTGTGAAGAAGGAAAGGTTTCCATACACTAGGAAGCCCCTTCTTGGGCAGAGATTGCGGGTGGCGGAAGGGGGAAGCTTCAGAGCCACAGAGGAGAGCACAGCAACAGGGGTGCGGAAGGCAAAGCAGAGAGATTCCCGCACAGAGGATCGGTGCCGACCAGCCCGAGAGGCTTGTCTGCTCACCCGCTGGGGCGGGCGGGGCTGGGAGCTGAGGCTCCAGCTTCGGAGGAGGTCAGATCCCAGGGAGAGTACTAGGGTTGGCTGCGTGAACACAGCCTGAAGGGGGCTAGTGGGTCAGAGCTAGCTGGGAGTGTGCCTGGGAAAAGGTCTGGACCTGACTAAGAGGCAAGAGACCATTGTTTTGTGGTATGCGAGGAGAGGGGATTAAGAGCGCCGCCTAAACAAGCTCCAGAGATGGGCACAAGCCGCGGCTATCAGCGTGGACCCCAGAGATAGGCATGAATCACTAAGGCAGCTGCTGCAGCCAGCAAGAAGCCTGTGTGGAAGCACCGGTCACTCTCCACACCTCCCCTCCCGAGAGCCTGTGCAACTCGCCACTGCCAGGGTCCCGTGATCCAAGGATAAACTCGCCAAGAGAACACACAGTGCCACAGCCTGTTGCAACATCACGCAGGCTTCTGCTGCCGCAGACTCACCCCACTATCGGTACCCCTCCCTCCCCCCGGCCAGAGTGAGCCAGAGCCCCCAAATCAGCTGCTCCTTTAACCCCGTCCTGTCCGAGCGGGAACAGAGATGCCCTCAGGTGACCCTCATGCAGAGGCGGGGCCAAATCCAAAGCTGAACCCCAGGAGCTGTGCGAACAAAGAAGAGAAAGGGAAATCTCTCCCAGCAGCCTCAGGAGCAGCGGATTAAATCTCCACAATCAACTTGATGTACCCTGCACCTGTGGAATACTTGAAGAGGCAACGAATCGTCCTAAATTGAGGTGGTGGATTTTGGGAGCAATGACATATATATATTTTTTCCCCTCTTTCACTTTTGTGAGTGTGTATGTGTCTGCTTCTGTGTGCGATTTCATCCGTATAGGTTTGCTTTTACCATTTGTCCTAAGGTTCTGTCTGTCCGTTTTTTGTTTTAGTATAGTTTTTAGCACTTGTTATCACTGGTGGATTTGATTTTTTGGTTTGGTTGCTCTATTCTTTCTTTTTCTATTCCTTAAAATTTTTTTTTATTTTTAATAATTAATTTTTATTTTAACAACTTTATTTTATTTTTCTCTTTCTTTCTTTCTTTTTTTCTCCTTTTTATTCTGAGCTGTGTGGATGACAGGGTCTTAGTACTCTGGCCGGACATCAGGGCTGTGCCTCTGAGGTGGCAAAGCCTAGTTCAGGATATTGGTCCACTAGAGACGTCCCAGCTCCATGTAATATCAAACGGCAAAAATCTCCCAGAGATCTCCATCTCAACGCCAAGACCCAGCTCCACTCAACAACCAGCAAGCTACAGTGCTGAACACCTTACGCCAAACAACAAGCAAGAGAGGAACACAACCCCACCCATTAGCAGACAGGCTGCCTAAATTCACAGTAAGGTCACAGACACCCCAAAACATACCACCAGACGCAGACCTGCCCACCAGAAAGACAAGATCCAGCCTCATCCACCAGAACACAGGCACCAGTCCCCTCCACCAGAAAGTCTACACAACCCACTGAACCACCCTTAGCCACTGGGGGCAGACAAAAACAAACAACAGGAACTATGAACATGCAGCCTGCAAAAAGGAGACGCCAAACACAGTAAGTTAAGCAAAAGGAGAACACAGAGAAACACACAGCAGATGAAGAATCAAGGTAAAAACCCATGAGACCAAAAAATGAGGAGGAAATAGGCAGTCTACCTGAAGAAGAATTCAGAAAAATGATAGTAAAGATGATTCAAAATCATGGAAATAGAAAGGAGAAAATACAAGAAATGTTTAAAAAGGACCTAGAAGAACTAAAGAGCAAACAAACAATGATGAAAATCATAATAAAGAAAATTAAAAATTCTCTAGAAGGAATCAATAGCAGAATAACTGAGGCAGAAGAACGGATAAGTGACCTGGAAGATAAAATAGTGGAAATAACTATCGCAGAGCAGAATAAAGAAAAAAGAATGAAAAGAATTGAGGACAGTCTCAGAGACCTCTGGGACAACATTAAATGCACCAACATTAGAATTATAGGAAGAAGAGAAAAACGGACTGAGAAAAAATTTGAGGACATTATACTTGAAAATTTCCCTAATATGGTAAAGGAAATAGTTAAACAACTTCAGGAAGCACAGAGAGTCTCATACAGGACAAATCCAAGGAGAAACACGCCAAGACACATATTAATCAAACTATCAAAAATTAAATACAAAGAAAAAATATTAAAAGCAGCAAGGGAAAAACAACAAATAACATACAAGGGAATCCCCATAAGGTTAACAGCTGATCATTCAGCAGAAACTCTGCAAGACTGAAAGGAGTGGCAGGACATATTTAAAGTGATGAAAGCGAAAAACCTCCAACCAAGATTATTCTACCCAGCAAGGATCTCATTCAGATTCGATGGAGAAATCAAAACCTTTACAGACAAGCAAAAGCTAAGAGAATTCAGCACCACCAAACCAGCTTTACAACAAATGCTAAAGGAACTTCTCTAGGCAGGAAACACAAGAGAAGGAAAAGACGTACAATAACTAACCCAAAACAAATAAGAAAATGGTAACAGGAACATACATATCGATAATTACCTTAAATGTAAATGGATTAAGTGCTCCAACCAAAAGACACAGACTGGCTGAATGGATACAAAAACAAGACCTGTATATATGCTGTCTACAAGAGACCCACTTAAGATCTAGGTTCACATACAGAGTGAAAGTGAGGGAATGGAAAAAGATACTCCATGCAAATGCAAATCAAAAAAAAGCTGGAGTAGCAACTCTCATATCAGACAAAACAGATGTTAAAACAAAGACTATTACAGGAGACAAAGAAGGACACTTCATAATGATCAAGGGATCAATCCAAGAAGAAGATACAACAATTGTAAATATCTATGCATCCAACATAGGAGCACCTCAATACATAAGGCAAATACTAACAGCCATAAAAGGGGGAATGAACAGTAACACAATCATAGTAGGGGAAGTTAACATCCCACTTTCACCAATGGACAGATCATACAAACTGAAAATAAATAACACAAGCTTTAAATGATACATTAAACAAGAAGGACTTCATTGATATTTATAGGCCATTCCATCCAAAAAAAAAAAAACAGATTACACTTCTAAAGTGCTTATGGAACATTCTCCAGGATAGATCGTATCTTGGGTAACAAATCAAGCCTTGGTAAATTTAAGAAAATTGAAATCATATCAAGTATCTTTTCTGACCACAAGGCTATGAAACTAGATATCAATAACAGGAAAAAATCTGTAAAAAATACAAACAAATGGAGGGTAAACAATACACTACTAAATAACCAAGAGATCACGAAAGAAATCAAAGAGGAAATCAAAAAATACCTAGAAACAAATGACAATGAAAACACGATGAACTAAAACGTATGGGATGCAGCAAAAGCAGTTCTAAGAGGAAAGTTTATAGTAAAAGAATCCTACCTCAAGAAACAAGAAACATCTCAAGTAAACAACCTAACCTTACACCTAAAGCATTCAGAGAAAGGAGACCAAAAAAATGCCAAAGATAGCAGAAGGAGAGAAATCATAAAGAACAGATCAGAAATAAATGAAAAAGAAAAGAAGGAAAAAATAGCAAAGATCAATAAAACAAAAAGCTGGTTCTTTGAGAAGATAAACAAAATTGATAAACCAGACACATCAAGAAAAAAAGGGAAAGCCAGACACATCAAGAAAAAAAGGGAGAAGACTCAAATCAATAGAATTAGAAATGAAAAAGGAGATGTAAAAAATGACACTGGAGAAATACAAAGGATCATGAGAGATTACTATAAGCAACTATATGCCAATAACATGGACAACCTGGAAGAAATGGACAAATTCTTAGGAAAGCACAACCTTCTGAGACTGAAACAGGAAGAAATAGAAAATATAAACAGACCAATCACAAGCACTAAAATTGAGACTGTGGTTAAAAATCTTCCAACAAACAAAAGCCCAGGACCAGATGGCTTCACAGGTGAATTCTATCAAACATTTAGAGAATAGCTAACACCTATCCTTCTCAAACTCTTCCAAAATACAGCAGAGTGAGGAACACTCCCAAACTCATTCTAGGAGGCCACCATAACTCTGATACCAAAACCAGACAAAGATACAACAAAGAGAGAATACTACAGGTCAATATCACTTTTGAACACAGATGCAAAACTACTCCACAAAATACTGACAAACAGAATCCAACGGCATATCAAAAGGATCATACACCATGATCAAATGGGGTTTATCCCAGGAATGCAAGGATTCTTAAATATACACAAATCAATCAACGTGATACACCATATTAACAAACTGAAGGAGAAAAACCGTATGATCATCTCATCTATTGATCACAGAAAAAGCATTCAACACAATTCAACACCCATTTATGCTAAAAACCCTCCAGAAAGTAGGCAAAGAAGGAACTTATCTCAACATAATAAAGGCCATATATGACAAACCCACAGCCAACATCGTCCTCAATGGTGAAAAACTGAAAACATTTCCACTAAGATCAGGAACAAGACAAGGTTACCCACTCTCACCACTATTATTCAACATTCTTTCAGAAGTTTTAGCCACAGCATTCAGAGAAGGAAAAGAAATAAAAGGAATACAAATTGGAAGAGAAGTAAAGCTATCACTGTTTGCAGATGACATGATACTATACTTAGAGAATCCTAAAGATGCTACCAGAAAACTACTAGAGCTAAACAATGAATTTGGTAAAGTAGCAGGATACAAAATTAATGCACAGAAATCTCTTGCATTCGTATACACTAATGATGAAAAACCTGAAAGTGAAATTAAGGAAACACTCCCATTGACCACTGCAACAAAAAGAATAAAATACCTAGGAATAAACCACCTAAGGAGAGAAAAGACCTGTATGCAGAAAACTATAAGACACTGATGAAAGAAAGATGATACAAACAGATGGAGAGAAATACCACGTTCTTGGATTGGAAAAATCAACACTGTGAAAATGACTCCACTACCCAAAGCAATCTACCGATTCAATGCAATCCCTATCAAACTACCACTGGCATTTTTCACATAACTAGAATAAAATATTTCACAATCCGTAGGGAAACACAAAAGACCCCAATAGCCAAATCAATCTTGAGACAGTATACCAGAAACGGAGAAATCAGGCTCCCTGACTTCAGACTATACTACAAAGCTACAGTAGTCAAGACAGTATGGTACTGGCACACAAAAAGAAATATAGATCAATGGAACCAGATAGAAAGCCCAAAGAAAGATAAACCCACACACTTATGGTCACCTTATCTTTGATAAAGGGGCAATAATACAACAATGGAGAAAAGACAGCCTCTTCAATGAATGGTGCTGGGAAAACTGGACAGCTACATGTAAAAGAATGAAATTAGAAGACTCCCTAACAACATACACAAAAATAAACTCAAAATGGATTAGAGACCTAAATGTAAGACTGGACAGTATAAAACTCTTAGTGGAAAACATAGGCAGAACACTCTATGACGTAAATCAGCAAGATCCTTTTTGACCCACCTCCTAGAGAAAGTGAAAGAATAACAAAAATAAGCAAATGGGACCTAATGAAACCTAAAAGCTTTTGCACAGCAAAGGAAACCATAAACAAGACCAAAAGACAACCCTCAGAATGGGAGAAAATATTTGCAAATGAAGCAACTTACAAAGGATTAACCTCCTAAATTTACAAGCAGGTCATGCAGCTCAATATAAAAAAGAAACAAAACCCAGTCCAAAAATGGGCAGAAGATCTAAATAGATATTTCTCCAAAGAAGATATGCAGGTTGCCAACAAACACAGGAACGAATGCTCACCATCATTAATCATTCGAGAAATGCAAATCAAAATTACAATGAGATATCATCTCACACCCGTCAGAACGGCCATCATCAAAACATCTACAAACAATAAATGCTGGAGAAGGTGTGGAGAAAAGGGAACCCTCTTGCACTGTTGGTGGGAATGGAAATTGATACAGCCACCTTGGAGAAAAGTATGGAGGTTCCTTAAAAACCTAAAAATAGCACTGCCATATGACTCAGCAATGTCACTACTGGGCATATACCCTGAGAAAACCATAATTCAAACAGTCATTTACCACAATGTTCACTGCAGCTATATTTACACTAGCCAGAACATGGAAGAAACCTATGTGTCCATTGACAGATGAATGGATAAAGATGATGTGGCACATTTATACAATGGAATATTATTCAGCCATAAAAAGAAACGAATTTGAGTTATTTGTAGTGAGGTGGATGGACCTAGAATCTGTTATACAGAGTGAAGTAAGTCAGAAGGAGAAAAACAAATACCATATGCTAACATATATATATGGAATCTAAAAAAAAAAAAAAAAAGATCATGAAGAATCTAGGGGCAGGACAGGAATAAAGACACAGACCTACTAGAGAATCTTGAAGACACAGGGTGGGGGAAGGGTAAGCTGTGACAAAGTGAGAGAGTGGAATAGACATATATACACTACCAAATGTAAAACCGATAGCTATTGGGAAGCAGCCGCATAGCACAGAGAGAACAACTTGGTGCTTTGTAACCATCTAGAGGGGTGGGATAGGGAGGGTGGCAGGGAGGGAGACTCAAGAGGGAAGAGATATGGGGATATATGTATATGTATAGCTGATTCACTTTGTTATAAAGCAGAAACTAACACACCACTGTAAAGCAATTATTCTCCAATAAAGATGTTAAACAAAACAAAACAAAAGAAAAACAAGAGGAGATTGGTTCAAGATGGCCAAGTAGAAGGATGTGTGCTCACTCCCTCTTGCAAGAGCACTGAAATCACAACTAACTGCTGAATGATCAACAGGATGACACTGGAACTCACCAAAAAAGATACCCCACATCCAAAGACGAAGGAGAAGCCACAATGAGACAGTATGAGGGGTGCAATCACAATAAAATCAAATCTCATAACCACTGGGTGTGTGACTCACAAACAGGAGAACAGTTGTACCACAGAAGTCCACCCACTGGAGTGAAGGTTCTGAGCCCCACATCAGGCTTACCAACCTGGGGATCCCGCAACAGGAGGAGGAATTACCAGAGAATCAGACGTTGAAGGCTAGCAGGATTTAACTGCAGGACTTCAACAGGATGGGGGGGAAACAGAGACTCCAGTCTTGGAGGGCACACACAAGGTAGTGTGAACATCAGGACCCGGGGGAAGAAGCAGTGACCCCATAGGAGACTGGACCAGACTTACCTGCTAGTGTTGGAGGGTCTCCTGCAGAGGCGGGGGTGGCTGTGGCTCACCACAGGGACAAGAACACTGGGAGCAGAAGTTCTGGGAAGTACTCCTTGGCTTGAGCCTTCCTGAAATCCACCATTAGCCCCACCAAAGAGCCTGTAGGCTCCAGTGCTGTGTTGTCTCAGGCCAAACGAACAACAGGGAGGGAACCCAGGCCCACCCATCAGCAGACAAGCGGATTAAAGTTTTACTGAGCTCTGCCCACCAGAGCAACACCCAGCTCTACCCAACACCAGTCCCTCCCATCAGGAAGCTTGCACAAGCCTCCTAGATAGCCTCATCCAACAGAAAGCAGACAGCAGAAGCCAGAAGAACTACAATCCTGTGGAATGAAAACCACATTCACAGAAAGATAAGACAAAATGAAAAGGCAGAGGACTATCTACCAGATGCAAAAACAAGATAAAACCCCAGAAAAACAACTAAATAAAGTGGAGCTAGGCAACCTTCCAGAAAAAGAATTCAGAATAATGATAGTGAAGATGATCCAGGACCTTGGAAAAAGAGTGGAGGCAAAGATCAAGAAGATGCAAGATATGTTTAACAAAGACCTAGAAGAATTAAAGAACAAACAAACAGAGATGAACAATACAATAACTGAAATGAAAAACACACTAGACGGAATAAATAGCAGAATAACTGAGACAGAAGAACAGAGAAGTGACCCGGAAGACAGAATGGTGAAAATCACTGCTGTGGAAAAGAATAAAGAAAAAAGAATTAAAAGTAATGAAGACAGCCTTAGAGACCTCTGAGAGGTCTCTAAATATTAAATGCACCAACATTCGCATTATATGGGTCCCAGAGGAGAAGAGAGAGAGAAAGGACCCGAGAAAATATTTGAAGAGATCATTTTCGAAAACTCCCCTTACATGGGAAAGGAAATAGCCACGCAAGAGCAGGAAGCACAGAGAGTCCCAGGCAGGATAAACCCAAGGAAAAACACACTGAGACACATAGTAATCAAACTGACAAAAATTAAAGACAAAGAAAATTATTAAAAGCAGCAAGGAAAAAACGACAAATGACATACAATGGAACTCCCATAAGGTTAACAACTGATTTCTCAGCAGAAACTCTACGAGCCAGAAAGGAGTAGCATGATACATTTAAAGTGATGAAAGGGAAGAACCTACAACCAAGATTGCTCTACCCGGCAAGGATCTCATTCAGATTCAACAGAGAAATCAAAAGCTTTACAGACAAAGGCTAAGAGAATTCAGCACCACAAAACCAGCTCTACAACAAATGCTAAAGGAACTTCTCTAAGTGGGAAACAGAAGAGAAGAAAAGGACCTACAAAAACAAATGCAAAACAATTAAGAAACTGGTAATAGGAACATACATACGGATAATTACCCTAAATGTGAACGGATTAAATTCTCCAACCACAAGACACAGGCTCACTGAATGGATACACAAACAAGACCCAACTATAAGCTGTGTACAAGAGACCCATTTCAGACCTAGGGACACATACAAACTGAAAGTGAGGGGATGGAAAAAGATATTCCATGCAAATGGAAATCAAAAGAAAGCTGGAGTAGCAATACTAATATCAGATAAAATAGACTTTAAAATAAAGACCTTTACAAGAGACAAGGGAGGACACTACATAATGATCAAGGGATCAAACCAAGAAGATATAATAATTGTAAATATATATGCACCCCACATAGGAGCACCTCAATACATAAGGCAAATGCTAATAGCTATAAAAGGGGAAATTGACAGTAACACAATAATAGTGGGGGAGTTTAACACCTCACTTACACCAATGGACAGATCATCCAGACAGAAAATTAATAAGGAACAGAAGCTTTAAATGACACAATATACCAGATAGATTTAACTGATATTTATAGGGTATTCCATCCAAAAACAGCAGATTACACTTTCTTCTCAATTGCAACTGAATATTCTCCAGGATAGTTCACATATTGGGTCACAAATCAAGCCTTGGTAAATTCAACAAAATTGAAACCATATCAAGCATCTTTTCCGACCACAACACTATGAGATTAGAAATAAATTACAGGGAAAAAAACGTAAAAAACACAAACATATGGAGGCTAAACAATACATTACTAAATAACCAAGAGATCACTGAAGAAATCAAAAAGGAAATCAAAAAAATACCTAGAGACAAATGACAATGAAAACAAGACGATCCAAAACCTATGGGATGCAGCAAAAGTAGTTCTAAGAGGTAAGTTTATAGCCATACAATCCTACCTCAAGAAACAAGAAAAATCTCAAATAAACAATCTAACCTTACACCTAAAGGAACTAGAGAAGGAAGAACAAATAAAACCCAAGGTTAGTAGAAGGAAAGAAATCATAAAGATCAGAGCAGAAATAAATGAAATAGAAACAAAGAAAACAGTAACAAAGATCAATAAAACTAAAAAGTTCTTCTTTGAGAAGATAAACAAAATTGATAAACATATAGCCAGACTCATCATGAAAAAGAGGGAGAGGACTCAAATCAATAAAATTAGAAATGAAAGAGGAGAAGTTACAACAGACACCACAGAAACACAAAGCATCATAAGAGACTACTACAAGAAACTCTATGCCAATAAAATGGACAACCTGGAAGAAATGGACAAATTCTTAGAAATGTAAAACCTTCCAAGACTGAACCAGGAAGAAGTAGAAAATATGAACAAACCAGTCACAAGTAATGAAATTGAAACTGTGATTAAAAATCTCCCAACAAACAAAAGTCCAGTACCAGATGGCTTCACAGGTGAATTCTATCAAACATTTAGAGAAGTGCTAACACCCATCCTTCTCAAACTCTTCCAAAAAATTGCAGAGGAAGGAACAGTCCCAAACTCATGCTATGAGGCCACCATCACCCTGATACCAAAACCAGACAGAGACACTGAAAAAAAAAGAAAATTACACACCAATATCACTGATGAATATAGATGCAAAAATCCTCAACAAAACACTACCAAACAGAATCCAACAACACATTAAAAGAATCATACACCATGACATGATCAAGTGGTATTTACCCCAGGGGTGCAAGGATTCTTCAATATATGCAAATCAATCAATGTGATACACCGTATTAAGAAATGGAAGAATAAAAACCATATGATCATCACAATAGATGCAGAAAAAGCTTTTGAGAAAATTCAACACCCATTTATGATAAAAACTCTCCAAAAAGTGGGCATAGTGGAAATTTACCTCAACATAATAAAGGCCATATATGACAAACCCACAGCAAACATCATTCTCAATGGTGAAAAACTGAAAGCATTTCCTCTAAGGTCAGGAACAAGACAAGGATGTCCACTCTGGCCACTAATATTCAGCACAATTTTGGAAGTAAGTCCTAACCACAGCAATCAGAGAAGAAAAAGAAATAAAAGGAATACAAATTGGAAAAGAAGTAATACTGTCACTGTTTTCAGATGATATGATACTATACATAGAGAATCCTAAAGATGCCACCAGAAAACTACTAGATCTAATCAATGAATTTGGTAAAGTTGCAGGATACAAAATTAATGCACAGAAATCTCTTACATTCCTATACACTAACAACAAAAATCAGAAAGAGAAATTAAGGAAACAATCCCATACACCATTGCAACAAAAGATTAAAATTCCTAGGAACAAACCTATTTAAGGAGGTAAAAGGCCTGTACTCAGAAAACTACAAGACATGGATGAAAGAAATCAAAGATGACACAAAGAGATGGAGAGATATACCACATTCTTCGATTGGAAGAATCAATATTGTGAAAATGAATATACAACGAGAAGCAATCTACAGATTCAATGCAATCCCTATCAAATTACCAATGACATCTTTTGGAGAACTAGAACAAAAAAATCTTAAAATTTGTACGGAGACACAAAAGACTCTGAATAGCCAAAGCAACAATGAGGGAAAATAACAGAGCTGGAAGAATCAGACTCCCTGGCTTCAGACTATACTACAAAGATACAATAATCAAGACAATATGGTACTGGCACAAAAACAGAAATATAGGTCAATGGAACAGGACAGAAAGTCCAGAGATAAAGCCATGCACTTATGGTCAACTAATTTATGACAAAGGAGGCAAGGATATACAATGGAGAAAAGATAGTCTCTTCAATAAATGGTGCTGGAAAAACTGGACAGCTACATGTAAAAGAATGAAATTAGAACACTCCCTAACACCATACACAAAAATAAACTCAAAATGGATTAAAGACCTAACTGTAAGACCAGACACTGTAGAACTCTTAGAGGAAAACATAGGAAAAACACTTTTTGACATAAATTACATCAAGATCTTTCTTGACCCACCTCCTAGCATAATGGAAATAAAAACAAAAATAAACAAATGGAACCTAATGAAACTTAAAAGCTTTTGCACAGCAAAGGAAACTATAAACAAGACGAAAAGACAACCCTCAGAATGGGAGAAAATATTTGCAAAAAACTCAATGGACAAAGTATTAATCTCCAAAATATATAAATAGCTTATGCAGCTCAATATTAAAAAAGAAACAACCCAATCAAAAAATGGGCAGAAGACCTAAATAGACATTTCTCCAAAGAAGACATACTGATGGCCAAGAGGCACATGAAAAGCTGCTCAACATCACTAATTATTAGAGAAATGCAAATCACAACTCAATGAGGTATCACGTCACACTGTTTAGAATGGGCATCATCAGAAAATCTACAAACAGTAAATGCTGGAGAGGGTGTGAAGAGAAGGGAACCCTCTTGCACTGTTGGTGGGACTGTAAACTGATACAGCCACTATGGAGAACAGTATGGAGGTTCCTTAAAAAACTACAAATAGAATTATCATATGACCCCACAATCCCACTCCTGGGCATATACCCATAAAAAACCATAATTCAAAAAGACACATGCACCCCAATGTTCATTGCAGCACTATTTACAATAGCCAGGTCATGGAAGCAACCAAACGCCCACCGACAGATGAATGGATAAAGAAGATGTGGTACATGTATACAATGGAATATTACTCAGCCATAAAAAGGAACGAAGTTGGGTCATTTGTAGAGACGTGGATGGATCTAGAGACTGCCATACAGAGTGAAGTAAATCAGAAAGAGGAAAACAAATATCGTATATCAATGCATATATGTGGAATCTAGAAAAATGGTACAGGACTTCCCCGGTGGCGCAGTAGTTAAGAATCCACCTGCCAATGCACGGGACAGGGGTTCGAGCCCTGGTCCAGGAAGATCCCACATGCCACAGAGCAACTAAGCCCGTGCTCCACAACCACTGAACCTGCTCTCTAGAGCCCTTGTGCCACAACTACTGAAGCCTGCATGCCACAACTACTGAAGCCGGTGCACCTAGAGCCTGTGCTCCACAACAAGAGAAGCCATTGTAATGAGAAGCCCATGCACCACATCAAAGAATAGCCCCCATTAGCCACAACTAGAGAAAGCCCATGCACAGCCATGAAGACCCAACACAGCCAAAAATAAATAAATAAATAGAAAAATGGTATAGATGAACTGGTTTGCAAGGCAGAACTAGAGGCACAGATGTAGAGAACAAACGTATGGACACCGAGGGGGGAAGGTGGCGGGGATGGTGGTAGTGGTGTGATGAACTGGGAGATTGGGATTGACATGTATACACTAATATGTATAAAATAGATAACTAATAAGAACCTGCTGTATAAAAAATAAATAAATAAAGTAAAATTAAAAAGTGAAGCGAGGGCTTCCCTGGTGGTGCAGTGGTTGAGAGTCCGCCTGCTGATGCAGGGGACATGGGTTCATGCCCCGGTCTGGGAAGATCCCACATGCCGCGGAGCGGCTGGGCCCGTGAGCCATGCCTGCTGAGCCTGCGCGTCCGGAGCCTGTCCTCCGCAACCGGAGAGGCCACAATAGTGAGAGGCCCGCGTACCACAAAAAAAAAAAAAAAAAAAAAAAAAAGTGAAGCGAATGCTTCCCAACATTCCCCAGTAGATATTTGCTCATTATTATATGTTGTCCAGGACTAGATCACATGTCCATGTTTAAAACAATCACTGGCAAGAGAAATTGTGTCTGACGATTGGCTTACACCAGTCAAGATTTATCCTTGAGTCACATGGGAGAGGAATCACCTCTGGAGTGGAATAGGGGCCCTGCTATGATAAAGAAAAGGAAAGGGAGATGGCTGTTGTGTTAGCAAACCAATGTTGGCTACATATGGTTTAGAATATGTGATTACGTATACATGTGTTTTCTTTTTTGAACATCATTTAAGGATCCTGTTTATAGTCCAGACCCCATCTCAACCATTTGGAATGTAACTTAGCAGAAATAACCACACCCAACACCTATAGGAACTTTGAGTAAAAAAACTTCTTAGTTAAAGAAGGAAGGAAAGAAGGAAGCAAGAAAGAAAGGGGCCTTCTGAGTTCAACTCACTTGACATGAGGGGACTATAAAGTTTTTAGTACTGTCACTTTACATTTCAGTCTGACAATGGGCATTCCCCAAGTACCTCTGCCAGCAGTTTCCAGACACAGAGAGGAAAGCCTATGAAATCATTATTTCTTCATGTTTTCTAACTATAAAAGTAATTTTATATAATAAACATTTTAAATATTGACCACACTTAAAAAAACAAAGCAAGATGACAGTGGAAGACAGTGTGGCCCAAGAATTTGGAGCTCAAAGGAATAAGGTAGCGGAAATAGTGAGGACTCAGGAAAGCTGGTCTTTTCCCCTTGTCTCAGAGATGTAGGCAGGAGAGGGGATGTAGAATAATAAGCCTTTGGAAATAGAGTCAAAAAGGCAACTGGGTTCTTAGAGGAAAGACAATTTGCAGTTAGAGCCAAGAGAAGTAGCAAATGGAGAAGGTGGGAGTGGAGGAGTCCTACTGTCAATCAGGGGCTTTGCCCAGAGTTCTAAAGAGAATTTTATAAGAAGTTGTCCAGGAGCTTTGGCTAAGCCCATGCCACCAGTGGATGGGAAGAGGAAAAGACAGACTGTGATATTTCCAACTCACTATAGATAAACAACACATTCCATTTGTACTATAGGTAAAATAATCCCCCTCTTTAAGCTTCTCTATTTAAAAAAAATTTTATTTTATTTATTTATTTTTGGCTGCATTGGGTCTTCGTGGCTGTGCATGGGCTTTCTCTAGTTGTGGCAAGTGGGGGGCTACTCTTTGTTGTGGTGCGCGGGCTTCGCATTGCAGTGGCTTCTCTTGTTGCAGGGCACGGGCTCTAGACACGCAGGCTTCAGTAGTTGTGGCACACGGGCTTAGTTGCTCCACAGCCTGTGGGATCTTCCTGGACCAGGGCTTGAACCCATGTCCCCTGCATTGGCAGGCGGATTCTTAAACCACTGCACCACCAGGGAAGCCCCTAAGCTTTTCTAAATTGTGCCTTTTCTCCATCCCTGATAGGGGAAAATCTGAAAAATACCTCTTAGACTTTTAAATGCCAGAGGCTGAAATAAAGATAGTTTCTTTTAATTGAATACTTTTTAAAATTCTTGTCCATGAAACTTTATTTTCTTTGTGCAAGTCACTTGATGATAATATTTCAGAATAGCTAATGTTGGATGGTAGAGAAAGGACCAAAATGAAAGACACAGTGTATCTGTGGAGTATAGGGTTGTTTTCTGGGAAAAGATGGAAGAGAGAAAAGGAACTATTCATTCATAAGCTCCTCTAGGCATTTTGAGGAATGTGAAAGAAACTTTTGTTCTTAGAATATTTACTCATCCTCAGCCAGAGGATAAGTCAAAGTAAAACACGAGTACAGTATTGGTCAACAATGAGTCCAAGGCTTCATAAAGGAAAACATCATGAATGATAAATGACATGGAAGAAAGTCTTTCATAAAAAAGGGAGGAAATTACAATGGTGGAGAGGAGTGAGTCAGGAGGTTATTCTTGGCAGTGAACAGTGTGAACAGGGTGGAGCTGGGAATAATAATGCTTTCTCAGGGGAATGACTTAGAGTGTCCCAGCTGGGGAACATTGGGAATGAGATTAGAGAGATGAATTGGGGCCTGCTGGCTAATGGCCTTGAATGCTGGATTCAGAGTGTACATTGATCTATAGGTAAGAGGAAGTAATTACAAACTTATACAGGAGATAGCAAGTGAGAGTGATGTTTGAGAAATAATTGTCTAGGTTGCTAAAGAAGCCAGTGAAGACAGTATATTTGGGGTATTAACTCCATGGTAGGTTGAATAACGGTACCCTAAAGATGTCCATATTCTAATGCCTGGAACCTGTGAATGTTACCTTATATGGCAAAAGGGACTTTTCAAATGTGATTAAATTAAGAACCTTGAGAGGGGGAGAGTACCCTGGATTACCAGAATGGGCCCAATGTAATTACCAGAGTCCTTATAAGAGGGAGGCAGAAGATCAGAGTGAATAGTAGGAGATATGACAACAGAGGCAAGAGGTTGGAGTGATGCAGGGAAGGGACCACAAACTACAGAATACAGGTGGCCCCTAGAAACTAAAAAAGGCAAGGACATAGAAGCCTCCAGAAGAAATGCAGCCCCGGCAACACTTCGATTTCAGAAGTCTGACTTCCAGACTTTTAAGAGAATAAATTTGTGTTGCTGTAAGCCACTAAATTTTTGGTAATTTGTTTCAATGGTAATTGGAAATCGATACAACTCTCTTGAGAGATTGATGAAAACTTATTTTACATAGAAAAATGCATGTATGAATACCAGCACACCAGTATTTCAAAAAATAATTTCAGGCGTTCTACAGACCCATTAAAGCTCATCTATGGACCTTCCAGGGGGTGCTTGTTTCCCAGGTTAAAAACTCTGGGGTTCACAGATTATTTTAGTAATTCATATACATAATAAAAAGGTTTAGGGCTGTCAGTGAGATAGGAAAAGATAAGGCAAATGTAAGAGATAACTATGGTAGAAGGCTAAATATGTAGTATAAGTTCAGAGACACATCGAAGGTGACTCCAAGATTACAAACCTGGGAGACCTAGAGGATAAAGGTATGTTAACAAGAAATGGAGAAGGTGGAAAGACAAGAACGTTTGCCTGGAAAAGATGGGGGTAAAGAGCCTGCCCTGTGGGGCCAGAATCAAAGTTCCCAGTTCACCTCAGGACTTTGGATCTCCAAGGGTAGCACTTGTGGGTTTTGTGCTGAAAACCCAGAAGCCAGACGCCGAAGCCAGGCTTGAGCAAGCATCCAAGGACAGAGTCTTTGGGGACTGATTCCCCAAAGGAATTGAAGGGAGCCGGAGAAGGGACATGGAAGCCATAGAGTGGGTATGAGGATGGTATCCTTGACCTGTAGCCACCAAGTCCTCTAATCAATATGATGGATTGACTCCAACCCTGGGGTCTAGCCCAGGATCAATCCTGTCCCTAAAAGGAGGGGCATTTAGGAATTCTAGGTCAAGAATTTATTAACTCTAAGATTAGTAAATTGGTCTTCAGTCAGAGGGTATTCAGACATAAAGGTTCAGTTAATTGGTTCCTGTTAGGAATAAGGAATCCTGAATTGGCACCAAAATAAAAACAACAATAGCAACAATAGCAACAATTGCAGCAAAACAAATAAACAAAATGCAGGACAGCTGTGCCAAAACGTACAATCAGGGCTGTCCCAAGAAATTCCAGGCATCTGGCTTGAACTGATTATGGACAATAGGTCCATGTCCTTATTTTGGGAGTCTATAAGAAGGTGCCCCTAGAATATGCAGACAACTTAAAGACAACTCTGAATTTTATGGGGGAGACTGTAGAGCATTATGGAGAAGGAGAAAAGCCTGGGTTCTAGAACTGGGAAGACCTCGGTTCAAGTAAGAGCTCCTCCAGTTGCCGTCCATTCCAGACAACGTGCTAAAACCAGGAAGCCCAGTTTCCTCATCTTTAGAACTGCAAAGACAATACCTTCCTTTATAAGGGTGTTGCCAATGTTACATGTGGTAATATTCATAAAGCTATTCACATGGTGCCTGACACATTAAAAAGTGCTAAATAAGTGGTGGCTGTTTTCACTGTGATGAGGCAGATGTTAAGTTGTGTATGCTGGAGATGGTAAGCAAGTATGAATATGTTATCTAATCTAATCTGATCCTCTACTGCATCACATCAAGAGGGTGTTACTCTGAAACTATAGCCCACTCAGCTGCACTGTGAAACATCTGAGGTCATTGTGCTCTCATAAGGGAAAGGGGCTACTTGGAATCCAGAAAAAGTACAGACCAAGAGCAGTAACAGTATTTTGTGCTTACTATGTGCCATATGGATTGTTATATAATACATTTACACCTCAGAACCTCTGAGATATGAACTCTTATAATCCCCTTTCTATAAAAGAGGAAACTGAGGTGCAAAGCAGTTAATAACTTGCCAAAGGCACCACAGCTATTAAGTGGTGAAGAAAAAATAGAAACCAAAGCTCTGACTCTGGGGCCTGTGAGTTCAACCCCACACTGAGCTCTCTCTCAAAAGAAGAAATGGTCTCCAGGATTGCTGATGGAGTCATGACCGATGGACACAATGGTCTCATTCCTTCCATGGACAGATTTCTGTAGTAGAAATAGGTACATCATCAATCAGGTTACTTTCTGAATCCCCTCCAGGACAAAGTGATGGGGATGGGGATGCTAGGCTTTTGGATGGAGAAAGATCCTGGTTGCTGGGCTAGACGTGGGAGTGGGCAGCGACAGTGCCAAGAGTTATCTGAAGGACAGAAGCAAGCAGTGAAAGTCAGGTTGAGGTTCAGGGACCATCTAAGGAAACATCAATCCCAAAGCAGAGGGAATGAAAGGTGAAAACTGAAAAGGCTGATGAAAAGGGAATACGAAAAGGAGCCAAGAAGATGAGGATCAGAAGGGTCTGCAGCCTAGAGAGAGAATCCCTGAGTGTGGAATGAGAAGCAAATCCTTTCTGAAGGGCAACAGCCTGTGGGTGGAAGGAGCAGTTGTTGAGGCAGCCAATTCCCTCTGCTCTGATCCATGTTTTCCAAGCTTTCAAGAGCAATCTGGCTTCTGCGAAGACTATTACTAAAAGGCGTGTGTTGATCAGCCAAAAGGAGTAACATGGTTGTTTTTCACATTGTAAATTAATAAACAGACATCCCATTCATTAGTCAGCCTCTAGTGAATTTGGTGACTTGAGTCAGTCCTCCAGGGCTTAGTCATACTTGAGTGACACTATGAAATTAAGTTTTAGATCTGTGAAGCTGAAGACAACATCCTGGGTCTCAGTTCATTCCATTGAAGGACAATCTCCTTTCATAAGAGTTAATCAGCCTCTCTCTTTGACATCCTTTTTTTTTTTTTTTTGCGGTACGCAGCCCTCTCACTGTTGTGGCCTCTCCTGTTGCGGAGCACAGGCTCCGGACACGCCGGCTCAGTGGCCATGGCTCACGGGCCCAGCCGCTCCGCGGTATGTGGGATCTTCCCAGACCGGGACACGAACCCGCGTCCCCTGCATCGGCAGGCGGACTCTCAACCACTGTGCCACCAGGGAAGCCCTGACATCCTTTTAAGGGCAAAAAGTTCTGGGAATTCCATGGATTAAGAGTTTACTCAGTTCAACCATTTATACATTTACAAAATTTACTATCTATGTGGTTTCTTAATTGGATTGAGATCAGCTTGAAGGCCCAGGCTCTTTTTCATTCATCTTCATGTACCCAGGACCTAGCACAGTCCCAAGCACTTATATATTCAAAAAATGTTTGTTGAACTGAATTGCATCAATGTGGATAAGAACAATATACCATACTATAGACAATACAAACAACATGCCCAACATGTTTTCAGACAGTATATTAAGCTGCTTTCAAATATCACTTTGCCTCTCTCCATGTACCAAATACAATATTTTAATGTTCATTTGATAAATATAACTGACTGCCATTTTCAAATTGACTGTAATGTTCTCCTTCATATCCTTTAGTAGCATACCAAGTTTCATCAGTGAAACCCTTTGATATCACAGAAACAGCAAAAACAGAAGTGACCTTCCTTCATTTAGTCAACATACTTCCCCTTAAATCTTCCTGAGCAAATATTTGGGTAAACAGATGTTCTTTATCTTTGTACCCAGAAGATCAATGAACTCACATCATAGAGGACATGACAGTCATGGAATCAAAGATTTCCCTGGGCAAGCACACATTAGCTACAACTACATTCAATTCAGATCAAATGAAGTTGACTTTAAATTTTTTCTCTACTGCTTATGGTGATCATGAATTGATTGGTTACTTTTTATCAATTCAACCATTAAAGCACCTCAGCTAGGTGGAGGTTTGATCAATTATTCAGAGATTAATCTGCAAAAGGTCCATATGAATAGCCACTATTGTAGTCTCCAAATTCTTTGTATTAAATCAGATGTTTAGAGGTGTTTTGAGAGCACACTTCCATTGAGAAATATGGCATTTCAAAACACACTGTTAACTCACCACCAATAACAAATGTTTTGCTGCCAGTGGTATATTCTGCAGGGAATTCCTAGATAATGGTCTACTTGAAACTATATGGTTTTCTTTTAAAATTTCTGGAGGTCACTTAATATATTTTTCACCAGCTAACAAATTAAATTTGCAAACATTGTAATAATAATAATTTAAAAAAAAGCAACCTTGGTGGATTTGGGAAATGAAGGAAACTTACATTGCATGTGTGCCTCAGTTTCTCATGGGAGTCTCCTAGAAGTATATGGAGAGGTCCAGGATGTTCTTTAGGTTAGGATGCCATGTCTTATCTAAGGACAAGGTAAAGTTCACCCTTTACTTTGCCCTTTACTGAGAAATGGATCAGTAACCATTGCTGATTCTTCCCATTGCGCTACAACAAGTACAAAATTAGGAGAAGAGGGCTACCTTGGAAAGAACTTTAAAAACAGATTTTTGTGCCCTCTGTGCTTAATGGAGCACTTAGAATTGTAATTCGTGGAGTAACTTCTGGAAGGAAAGCCTTCTGATCTAGCACTTTCATAGAGATGACTGACAATATAACCAACCAAAAGAGCAATAGTTACTTGCTAGAATAAGAAGGAATTCCCAGACTCTCAGGACTGTATGGAGAGCAGGCTGGGCTACTATACAGAACCAGTAGGCATCTGGGGAGCTCCACTGGCAGAGCTCAAAAAGCAGGCAATGGACCCCTAACCTAATTGCTGAGAGATATGGGGGGAACTTCAATGCCTTTCTCAAGATATTGTGTCCAGCATCTTCCTGGTGGGGGGAATGCATGAACTTCCAGGGCAATGGGCTTCCTTGTGGAACTTGTGATCCCTCACCCTGATCCCAAGACTGATGAATTATTTAGGCTCCTGAAATACTAAAGTTACAGTTGTAATACTAGCTGCCCTACACAGAGATGTTGTTGCTAATGTACTATCTACAGGGCACATGCTTTTGTTTTTTTGCAGTTCTGGAGATAGATTTGCACAAGATAACCCCTGGCCTGAGTGATCAGCTGTGTGTAATTTGGAGATGCACATGACTGGGGCTGTGGAGTCGTCCAGGTCAAATGACACTGGCAGGACCAATCCCTTGGCCTCAGCCTCACTCACAGAGAATTGCAATTCTACCAAAGGAATCTTTTCCCAATTATAGTGTATTCACTCTATGAAATAGCATACTCATAAAGAAATTGGGAAAGGTTGAATAAAAATCTACTGTAAGCCAAAATCTCCTTTCACTTTATGACAAAATGGGATTTCTCCACTCTCTCTGAGCAATTGTAGAAGGTGAACTGGAACCAGAGTCCACAGGTTCAGATTTGAATCCTCACCCTCCCACTAACTGCATGGTTTTGGACAGCTCGCTACTTTGTTTTGGGCTTCAGTTTTCTCAACTGTAAAGGGAGGGTTCTCCTCACTCCCTACATCAACATATATTTGTATTCAAAGATTATGTGCCATGGACATACCACATCCTGGGTGTCACAGTCAACATAGTTTCTAATCCTCGAAACATTCACAGTATAGTACAAGAGACAGAGAAATGACAAAAAACTGCAATTTATATCTACCCCTTTTACTTTACATGATTGTTTTGAGATATGAAAAAATAATTTATGCAAAAGCTCGATAAACTGTGAAAAGCTGTTAAAAAAAAGAACATTCTGCCTATATTGGAATCTCCATAAATACGTATAAAGTTGTACTTCTATGATGATAATTTTACTGTGACATGATTTGTGTGTTTGATAAAGACAGAGTTATAGGTTTTCTTTTTCTTTTTAAACATCTTTATTCGAGTATAGTTGTTTTACAATGGTGTGTTAGTTCACAAAGTGAATCAGCTATACATATATCTCCATATCCCCTCCCTCTTGCGTCTCCCCCCACCCTCCCCTATCCCACCCCTCTAGGTGGTCACAAAGCACGCAGCTGATCTCCCTGTGCTATGCGGCTGCTTCCCACTAGCTATCTATTTTACATTTGGTAGTGTATATATGTCCATGCCACTCTCTCACTTTGCCCCAGCTTACCCTTCCCCTCCCCGTGTCCTCAAGTCCATTCTCTATGTCTGTGTCTTTATTCCTGTCCTGCCCCTAGGTTCTTCAGAACCATTTATTTATTTATTTATTTTTAAGTTCCACATATATGTGTTAGCATATGGCATTTGTTTTTCTCTTTCTGACATACATGATTCTGTATGACAGACTCTAGGTCCATCCACCTCACTACAAATAACTCAATTTCACTTCTTTTTATGGCTGAGTTATATTCCATTGTATATATGTGCCACATCTTCTTTATCCATTCATCTGTCAATGGACACTTAGGTTGCCTCCATGTCCTGGCTATTGTAAATAGAGCTGCAATGAACATTGTGGTACATGACTCTTTTTGAATTAAGGTTTTCTCTGGGTATATGCCCAGTAGTGGAGTTGCTGGGTCGTATAGTAGTTCTATTTTTAGATTTTTTTTTCTATTTTTAGATTTTTAAGGAACTTCCATACTGTTCTCCATAGTGGCTGTATTAATTTACATTCCCACCAACAGTGCAAGACAGTTCCCTTTTCTCCACACCCTACCCAGCATTTATTGTTTGTAGACTTTTTGATGATGACCAATCTGACCAGTGTGAGGTGAAACCTCATTGTAGTTTTGATTTGCGTTTCTCTAATGATTAGTGATGTTGAGCATCCTTTCATGTGTTTGTTGGCAATCTTCTTTGGAGAAATGTCGATTTAGGTCCTCTGCTCATTTTTGGATTACTTGGTTGTTTTCTGGATGTTGAGCTGCATGAGCTGCTTGTATATTTTGGAGATTAATCATTTGTCAGTTGCTTCATTTGCAAATATTTTCTCCCATTCTGAGGGTTGAGTTTTCATCTTGTTTATAGTTTCCTTTGCTGTGCAAAAGCTTTTAAGTTTCATTGGGTACCATACGTTTATTTTTATTTCCCTTTCTCTAGGAGGTGGGTCAAAAAGGATCTTGCTGTGATTTATGTCATAGAGTTTTCTGCCTATGTTTTCCTCTAAGAGTTTGATAGTGTCTGGCCTTACATTTAGGTCTTTAATCCATTTTGAGTATATTTTTGTGTATGGTGTTAGGGAGTGTTCTAATTTCATACTTTTACATGTACCTGTCCAGTTTTCCCAGCACCATTTATTGAAGAAGCTGCCTTTTCTCCACTGTATATTCTTGCCTCCTTAATCAAAAATAAGATGACGATATGTGTGTGGGTTTACATCTGGGCTTTCTATTCTGTTCCATTGATCTATATTTCTGTTTTTGTGCCAGTACCATACTGTCTTGATTGTTGTAGCTTTATATAATAGTCTGAAGTCACGGAGCCTGATTCCTCCAGCTCCATTTTTCTTTCTCAAGATTGCTTTGGGTATTTGGGGTCTTTTGTGTTTCCATACAAATTCGGAAATTTTTTGCTCTAGTTCTGTGAAAAATGCCATTGGTAGTTTGATGGGGATTGCATTCAATGTGTAGATTGCTTTGGGTAGAAGAGTCATTTTCACAATGTTGATTCTTCCAATCCAAGAACCTGGTATATCTCTCCATCTGTTTGTATCATCTTTAATTTCTTTCATCAGTGGCTTATAGTTTTCTGCACCCAGGTCTTTTGTCGCCTTAGGTAGGTTTATTCCTAGGTATTTTACTCTTTGTTGCAATGGTAAACGGGAGTGTTTCCTTAACTCTTTCTGATCTTTCGTTGTTAGTGTATAGGAATGCAAGAGATTTCTGTGCATTAATTTTGTATCCTGCTACTTTACCAAATTCATTGATTTGATCTAGTTGTTTTCTGGTAGCATCTTTAGGATTCTCTATGTATAGTACCATGTCACCTGCAAACAGTGACAGCTTTACTTCTTCTTTTCCAAATTGGATTCCTTTTATTTCTTTTTCTTCTCTGACTGCTGTGGCTAATATTTCCAAAACTATGTTGAATAATAGTGGTGAGAGTGGACAACCTTGTCTTGTTCCTGTTCTTAGAGGAAATGGTTTCAGTTTTTCATCACTGAGAATGATGTTGGCTGTGGGTTTGTCATATACGGCCTTTATTATGTTGAGGTAAGTTCCCTCTATGCCTACTTTCTGGAGGGCTTTTTTCATAAATGGATGTTGAATTTTCTCAAAAGCTTTTTCTGCATCTATTGAGATAATCACATGGTTTTTCTCCTTCAATTTGTTAATATGGTGTATCACATTGATTGATTTGCGTATATTGAAGAATCTTTGCATTCCTGGGATAAACCCCACTTGATCATGGTGTATGATCCTTTTAACGTGCTGTTGGATTCTGTTTACTAGTATTTTGTTGAGGAGTTTTGCATCTATGTTCATCAGTGACATTGGCCTGTAGTTTTCTTTCTTTGTGACGATTTTGTCTTGTTTTGGTATCAGGGTGATGGTGGCCTCATAGAATGAGTTTGGGGGTGTTCCTCCCTCTGCTATATTTTTGAAGAGTTTGAGAAGGAAAGGTGTTAACTCTTCTCTAAATGTTTCATAGAATTCACCTGTGAAGCCATCTGGTCCTGGGCTTTTGTTTGTTGGAAGATTTTTAATCACAGTCTCAATTTCAGTGCTTGTGATTGGTCTGTTTATATTTTCTACTTCTTCCTGGTTCAGTATCAGAAGGTTGTGCTTTTCTAAGAATTTGTGCACTTCTTCCAGGTTGTCCATTTTTTTGGCATAGAATTGCTTGTAGTAGTCTCTTAGAATGCTTTGTATTTCTGCAGTGTCTGTTGTAACTTCTCCTTTTTCATTTCTAATTCTATTGATTTGAGTCTTCTCCCTTTTTTTCTTGATGAGTCTGGCAAATGGTTTATCAATTTAACTTCTCAAAGAACCAGCTTTTAGTTTTATTGATCTTTGCTATTGTTTCCTTCATTTCTTTTTCATTTATTTCTGATCTGATCTTTATGATTTCTTTCCTTCTGCAAACTTTGGAGGTTTTTTGTTCTTTTTTCTCTAATTGCTTTAGGTGTAAGGTTAGGTTGTTTACTTGAGATGTTTCTTGTTTCTTGAGATAGGACTGTATTGCTATAAACTTCCCTCTTAGAACTGCTTTTGCTGCATCCCATAGGTTTTGGGTCATCATGTTTTCATTGTCATTTGTTTCTAAGTATTTCTTGATTTCCTCTTTGATTTCTTCAGTGAACACTTGGTTATTTAGTTGTGTATTGTTTAGCCTCCATGTATTTGTATTATTTACAGATTTATTTCCTGTAATTGATATCTAGTCTCATAGCATTGTGGTCGGAAAAGATACTTCATATGATTTCAATTTTCTTAAATTTACCAAGGCTTGATTTGTGACCCAAGACATGATCTATCCTGGAGAATCTTCCATGAGCACTTGAGAAGAAAGTATATTCTGTTGTTTTTGGATGGACTGTCCTAAAAGTATCAATTAAATCCATCTTGTTTAATGTATCATTTAAAGCTTGTGTTATTTATTTTCATTTCGGATGATCTGTCCATTGGTGAAAGTGGGGTGTTAAAGTCCCCTACTATGATTGTGTTACTGTTGATTTCCCCTTTTATGGTTATTATTTGCCTTATGTATTGAGGTGCTCCTATTTTGGGTGCATAAATATTTACAATTGTTATATCTTCTTCTTAGATGGACCCCTTGATCATCATGTAGTATCCTTCTTTGTCTCTTGTAACAGTCTTTATTTTAAAGTCTGTTTTGTTAATATGAGTATTGCTACTCCAGCTTTCTTTTGATTTCCATTTGCATGGACTATCTTTTTCTATTCCCTCACTTTCAGCCTGTATGTGTCCCTAGGTCTGAAGTGGGTCTCTTGTAGACAGCATATAGATGGGTCTTGTTTTTGTATCCATTCAGCCAGTCTATGTCTTTTGGTGGGAACATTTAATCCATTTACATTTAAGGTAATTATCGATATGTATGTTCCTATTACCATTTTCTTAATTGTTTGGGGTTTGTTATTGTAGGTCTTTTCCTTCTCTTGTGCTTCCTGCCTAGAGAAGTTCCTTTAGCATTTGTTGTAAAGCTGGTTTAGTGGTGCTGAATCACCTTAGCTTTTGCTTGTCTGTAATGCAAAATTTCTCCATCGAATCTGAATGAGATGCTTGCTGGGTAATCTTGGTTGGAGGTTTTTCCCTTTCATCACTTTAAATATGTCCTGCCACTCCCTTCTGGCTTGCAGAGTTTCTGCTGAAAGATCAGCTGTGAACTTTATGGGGATTCCCTTGTATGTTATTTGTTGTTTTTCCCTTGCTGCTTTTAATATTTTTTCTTTGTATTTAATTTTTGATTGTTTGATTAATATGTGTCTTGGCGTGTTTCTCCTTGGATTTATCCTGTATGGGACTCTCTGTGCTTCCTGGACTTGATTAACTATTTCCTTTCCCATATTAGGGAAGTTTTCAACTATAATGTCTTCAAATATTTTCTCAGTCCCTTTCTTTTTCTCTTCTTCTTCTGCGACCCCTATAATTCGAATGTTCGTGCATTTAATTGTTGTCCCAGAGGTCCCTGAGACTGTCCTCAATTCTTTTCATTCTTTTTTCTTTATTCTGCTCTGTGATAGTTATTTCCACTATTTATCTTCCACGTCACTTATCCGTTCTTCTGCCTCAGTTAATCTGCTATTGATTCCTTTTAGAGAATTTTTTTTTTTTTTTTTTTTTTTTGCGTTATGTGGGCCTCTCACTGTTGTGGCCTCTCCCATTGCAGAGCACAGGCTCCAGACATGCAGGCTCAGCGGCCATGGCTGACGGGCCCAGCTGCTCCTCGGCATGTGGGATCCTCCTGGACCGGGGAATTAACAAATGAAACAAATTAGATGCAGAAAGCAAACCCCAACTCTACAGTTGCTCCCAAAGTCCACCGCCTCAATTTTGGGATGATTTGTCGTCTATTCACATATTCCGGAGATGCAGGGTACATCAAGTTGATTGTGGGGATTTAATCTGCTGCCTCTGAGGCTGCTGGGAGAAATTTCCCTTTCTCTTCTTTGTTCACACAGCTCCTGGGTTTCAGCTTTGGATTTGGCCCCGCCTCTGCATATAGGTCACCTGAGGGCATCTGTTCCTGCTCAGACAGCACGGGGTTAAAGTAGCAGGTGACTGGGGGCTCTGGCTCACTCAGGCTGGGGAAAGGGATGGGTATGGAATGCGGGGTGAGCCTGTGGCTGCAGAGGCCAGTGAGACATTGCAACAGCATTAGGTGCACCATGTTCTCCCGGAGAAGTTGTCCCTGCATCACGGGACCCTGGCAGTGGTGGGCTGCACGGGCTCCTGGGTGGGGAGGTGTGGACAGTGACCTGTGCTTGCACACAGGCTTCTTGCTGGCTGCAGCAGCAGCCTTAGCGTTTCAAGCCCATCTCTGGGGTCCGCGCTCATAGCCACAGCTCGCACTCGTCTCTGTAGCTCATTTAGGCGGTGCTCTGCATCCCCTCTCCTCGCACACACTGAAACAATGGTCTCTTGCCTCTTTGGCAGGTCCAGAGTTTTTTCTGGACTCCCTCCCGGCTAGCTGTGGTGAGCTAGCCCCCTTCAGGCTGTGTTCATGCAGCCAACCCCAGTCCTCTCCCTGGGATCCAACCAAAGCTCGAGCCTCACCTCCCAGCCCCCACCCGCCCCGGCGGGTGAGCAGAAAAGCCTCGGGCTGGTGAGTGCTGGTCGGCACGGATCCCCTGTGCGGGAATCTCTCTGATTTGCCTTCTGCACCACTGTTGCTGTGCTCTCCTCTGTGGCTCTGAAGCTTCCCCCACCCCCAGCGGCCAACCCCCCATCTCTGCCAGTGAAGGGCCTTCCTAGTGTGTGGAAACTTTTCCTCCTTCACAGCTCCCTCCCCTAGGTGCAAGTCTCATCCGTATTCTCTTGTTTCTGTTTTTTCTTCTTTCTTTTGCCCTACCCAGGTGGGTTAGGGAGGGAGTTTCTTGCCTTTTGGGAAGTCTGAGGTCTTCTGCCAGCATTCAGTAGGTGTTCTGTAGGAGTTGTTCCATAGTTGTTCCACATTTCTGATGTAGTTGTGGGGAGAAAGGTGATCTCCACGTCTTACTCCTCTGCCATCTTGAAGGTCTCTGCGAAAGCTTCTTTATTTATGACAAATGTTTACTATGCTAAGCCCTTTAGGCCATACCAAGAAATATAAAGCATAATTCTTATTTTTGAAGAGTTTGTCATCTATTTGGGGATAAAAAAAACATGTGTACATACATACACACACAGACAAGAAGACGTAAGAAGCTGTATATAATTAAGGGATAAGTAATTCATGCCATGAATGGGATAGGCATTTGACTGTGAGAGATTTCACTGTTCAGTGGAACTGAGAGGAAAGGGTTCATAAATGAGTTAGCAAGTAGTCATGGCCTTAGGGAGATAAGATGAGTAGGGTTTGAATGGGAAGAGAGGCAGAGGAAGGGCATTTGAGGTGAATGGATAGAGCACAAGGAAGAACCTGTGGGCAGAAATGAGCAAGGCACTTTGTGGGACCCTTATGGGCCCTTCCAGAAGAAATGGAGTGTTTAATTTGGGGGAATTTTTTTTTTTTTTTTTTTTTTTTTTTTGCGGTACGCGGGCCTCTCACTGTTGTGGCCTCTCCCCTTGTGGAGCACAGGCTCCGGACGCGCAGGCTCAGCGGCCATGGCTCACAGGCCCAGCTGCTCTGCGGCACGTGGGATCCTCCCAGACCAGGGCACAAACCCGTGTCCCCTGCATCGGCAGGCGGACTCTCAACCACTACGCCACCAGGGAAGCCCCATTGGGGGAATATTGACATACATATTTGGGCAGGTCTGGAGGAGCCAGATTTGTGAAAGACCTTGAATATCTGTCTAGGGAGTTTGGACTTCACTCTTTAAAGAATGGGGAATCACTGAGCTATAGGAAAGGGAAAATTGTAACTAAATCATGTTTTTAAAAGATTTCTCCTGGAGTTCCCTGATGGCCTAGTGCTTAGGATTCAGTGCTGTCACTGCTGTGGCCTGGGTTCAATCTCTGGTGGAGAAACTGAGATGCTGAAAGCCATGCAGTGCAGCCAAAAAAAAAAAAAAAGACTTCTCTCTCAAAGACATACAGGGTGAATCAGTGAGCAGAGGAAGCAGAGAGCTCATTTCTTCTGTTATTTTTTCAATGTTTTACTTTTCTCTTTATAAATAAAACAAATGCAAGGTATAAAAATTCATGATACAATGAACACCTCTGAGCCCATCTCCCAGCTTATGATGATCAATAGGACTATTACTTTACTGTCCCCGCCTGGTCCCTCAAATCCCCTTTCTTCTCCGCCTCTCCTGAGACATAACCCCTGATAATCCTGAGTTTTATTTTTAGCATCATTTTGCATTTCTTCATAGACTTTGTTCCTAAAAATCGTTGGACAATTTTCTATGTTTTTTCCTTAATGTAAAAAGAGCTGTTCTTTATGAATTCTTCTGCAACATGCTTTTTTTGGGTCAACATTCTATTTCTGAGATTCACTTATGTTGTTTTTTGTAACTGTAATTCATTAATTTCAACTGCTTTATGGTATCCCATTATAAAAATTTACTCAGTTTATTTATCTATTTAACTATTGTTTAGCATCTGGTTGTTTCTAATTATTTTACTATTAGAAATAGTGCTGCTAGGAACCATCTGGTACATTTCTCTAGGTACATTTATGCAATCATTTTCCCAGGGTGTATTTCTTGGTGTGGAATTGCTGGGTCATTGGGTACCCACACCTTCAAATTTATTAGATAATGCCAAACTAGGTGTTGTCTCATAATGTTTTGTATCAATTTATACTGCTACCAGCAATGTACTGGTGTTGCAGTGGATCTAAACCCTGGCTTACCGTGGATACTATAGCACTTTTTGTTTTTGCCAATCTGATTGGCATGAATTGTTATTGGGGTTTTAATTTGCATTTGTTCAGTTACTAGCACAGGGGAGCATATTTGAGGTCCATAGGGCAGGCAGTCAGAAAGGGAAGATGCATGAAAAGTGAGGGAGAACAAGAACAAGCCGGAAACTACCAGCACAATCAGGAGTCCACAAGGACAGACTGACAACTGCTGAAAACTCTTAGCCCTTACTGTCCCTGACCATGGTGGTTTGGATGTCCCACAGAAGCTGAGACACTTCATCGTGGAATCACACACACATACACACATCCCTAGTGCAGGAATCAGAGAAGCTGAAGGAGGAGCCAGGGGAGGTGAAGTGGGTGCAATCTGGCTGCTGCCTCCCACACACAAGGTGAACCAGCAGACAAGCAGCAACACATGTGAGCTACAAAATGCCTACCCTTTTAATTCTGTCCTCTACAACTTGTGTGAGAATCTCTCTGGTGGCTCCACCCCAACCAGAAATATACAGAAAAGGGAATTTGGGGAGATGCATTGAGCCCAGCCAAGCTGACACAGTGCAAAGCCACCCAACAAACAACAAAGCATAATATAGACATATATTAAGTAAAACCTTCCAATAACACAGGAATTTAAAACGATTATCATGGCGGAAGACTTGAACATAGCTTCCTCAGGATTTGATAGGTTAAGTGTGGCAGACAGAATTCTTAGTTGGTCCCCAAGTTTCCCACCACAGGTATATACACTCTCTATAGTCCACTCTCCTTTAGCATGGGCCAGGCTTGAATACAATGGGATATCACTCCTATGATTGTGTTATGTTAATGGCTGAAGGGATTTTGCAACTATAATTTATATCCCTAATCAGTTGACTTTGAGTTAAACAAAAGGGAGGTTATCCTGGGTGAGCTAGATCTAATTAGAGGAACCCTTAAAATGGACAGGGCTGTTCCCAAACTAAGAAATTTGGAAGTCAGAGAGGGCTTATGGAGGGGGTTATATGGCAAGGACCTGAAAGCAACCCTAGGGTCTGAAAGCAGCTCCCAACCAACAACCAGCAACACAATGGAAACATTCTTTCTACCAAAAGGAAAAGAATTCTACCAAAAACCTGAGGTACTTAGAATGGCTTTCTCTAGTCGAGCCTCCAGGTAAGGACACTGGCTGATGGCTGGCCAACAGCTTGATTTTAGCCTTGTGAGGTTTGAGCAGAGGAACCGTCAATGCCATCTTGGCCCATAGAATCTGTAAGATAATAAATTTGTGTTGTATTAAGATGCTAGGTTTGTGGTAATTTGTTATGCAATAATAGAAAACTAATATAATAAGTATAATAAAGTAACAAATTTAAATAAGCATTCATCTTGATTATATAAATATATAACTTTGTGCAATGCAAAGATATTCTTCAAAAGCTTGCAGACTGTTAAAAACTTTGATTGTATATTAGGCCACAAAGACATTTACAATATATCCCACAAATTTGAAATCTTAGCACACATTCTCTGAATATTCTACAATAAAGTTAGATACTACTAATAAAACTTCCTTGGATACTATATTAAAAAATCACACTGACAAATAACTATTTGGTCTAAGGGAAATCAAACAGAAATGACAGATTTTTCTAAGAATTAACAACAATTAAACACAATATACCAAAATATATTTATACAACCAAAGCAGTTCTCAGAGGAAAACTCAAAACCTGAATTACTTCTACAAGGAAGAATATAAATTAAAATCAGTAAACTTAAAGAAATAAATAAGAACAATGAAAGAAATTAAACTAAATCAGGGGAAATATATTAGGGGAAATATATTAAGAAAAATAAGAAACTACTTGATTTTAAATAAAACAAAACTAACTGACAAAAATCAAGGCATCGTTCTTCAAAAATAACTATGAAAACAGACACACCTCTAGCAACTGAGACCAAGGAAAAAAGAGAGGAAAATATAAGTAAATAATTTTTGAAATGAAAACGGATGCTTTGAAATTGTATGTTACATCAGTATTACTAATTTTAAAAATCTACATCAAATAAAAGAACTTCTAGAAAAGCATAACTGATCAAAAATCACTTAAGACATGTAAGCAACAATAACTATAGTAGATATTAAAACTTTCTCCAAGATCTGCTAACCAAAGAGGAGGTTGGCTCATATCTGTATATAAATAGAACACATTATTTTTAAGGAACAGATCATTCTTGGGTTATTTAAATTGTTCCATAAGCTAGAGAAATATGGAAATCTTTCCAGTTCTTTTGTTCACGTATAGTATTAGTTTGATATCAAAGTCTGACAAATAAAACACAAATCACCTACTTATAATTTCCAAGCCAAAAAGAAATCAAAAACTAAATACTGGAAAATTAAATCTAGCAGTATATGAATATGTGTATCATTACTAAATAGGGGTCCTTTCAGGAATACAAGGCTAGCTCAACAGTAGAACATTTAAAATATAGTATAATTAAGTAATAACATAACAAGAAACAAAAGAATTTTTTGAAATGCAATATCCTCATTAAATATTCAAAAGACAGTTGATAAAATCCAAACTCATTCTTGTTTTTAAAATCACATTGCTTAAATTTTTTTTTTAAAGTCTTATCATGAGAAACAGGAAACATGAAACTTAATGAATGGCCCACTAAAGACACTGTCAGTAAATTAAGGAACAATACAAGGATGCCTGTTTTTATTATTATGATTCAGTATTCCTGTAATGATTTCTGCCCATATAATAAGAGAAGAAAAAGAAATAAATATAAGGATTAAAAAGAAAAAAAAGAGAGTAAATGATGATTATTTATAGTTCATATTCTATTCTATCTTAAAAATTTAAGATACCAAACAAGTTAGGGCTCTTCAACATTGAAATTAACA
The DNA here is from genome assembly GCF_937001465.1 of Orcinus orca. Taxonomy (NCBI): domain Eukaryota; kingdom Metazoa; phylum Chordata; class Mammalia; order Artiodactyla; family Delphinidae; genus Orcinus; species Orcinus orca. The sequence continues at coordinate 100,273,421 of NC_064560.1, read as the reverse complement.
GAAATCCTGTTCAAACTGGTTTTGAAAATATTAAACATTATTGGTTTACATAACTGAAAGCCCAGAAATGGCATGGGCCTCAGGGTTGATTGATCCAGTAATTCAGTGATATCATCAAGGACTCAGCTGCATTCTGCCTTCATGTCCTGGTCCCTGTGTCAGCTTAATTGAAAGGCTAGTTTCCCTTAAAGTTATAGGATGGGTGTCTACAGTAGTTGGGGCTATAAGCTTCCTTGTTCATGTCCAGGGGATAACAGAGAATTGGGTTCTTACAGCTTTCAGAGAGTTGAGGAATTCCTTTTTAAAGCCTCAGAAAGTTTCTTGTCAAATTTCGTTGGCCCAAATTAAACCACATTGTTATTTCTGAACCAGGCATTGTTTCAAGGGTGGAAAAATGGTTCTCATAGGTTAGACTAATCTGTTTTTACCCTTAAACCTTAAACCTGTATTTACCCTTACTCAGTGTTCCACCCAAAGCCTATAGTTGCCTAGAAAAAAAGGTGGATATCCAAATAAAAATCTGGTCCTATTAGAAAGGGGGCTTAAGAGATTCCAAGCAGACAACTAATGCTGTCCACTACAATGTCAACTAGAAACCTATTTAAAACTATAAGAAAGTTCATTAGAATGGGCAGATAAAAGATATACATGCAGAAATTTGCTTATAATTAATGGTCAGTCAGAAAACAGAATTAAAACAGGGATCTCATCCTAACTCCAAAAATAAAAACAACTAAATATCAAATGCCTAGAAATAAATTTAAGAATTTGCAAGACCCAGTGGAGAAAACAATGTAACCTTACTTGAGAACATAAAAAAAGGCTTGAATAAATGGAGAGATGAGAATTATATTTTTGAAGGGAAAATTCAATATTATAAGTTTATCCATAAAGTTAATGCTTTTTCATTAATTAGAGTTGGGAGGATATGAAAGTTTAAAAATGATTTTAAAGTTCACCTACATAATAAATATTTGAAAACAGCAATTAGGAGGGTCCTACACTACCAAAAACACATCAAAAAGTATAGCAAGACAAGAGTAATTAAAATTACAGAGGAGGAGCTTCAAGATGGCGGAAGAGTAAGATACAGAGATCACCTTCCTCTCCACAAATACATCAGAAATACATCTACATGTGGAACAGCTCCTACAGAACACCTACTGAACACTGGCAGAAGACCTCAGACCTCCCAAAAGGCAAGAAACCCCCCACGTACCTGGGTAGGGCAAAAGAAAAAAGAAAAAACAGAGACAAAAGAATAGGGATGGAACCTGCACCAGTGGGAGGGAGCTGTGAAGGAGGAAAGGTTTCCACACACGAGGAAGCCCCTTCGTGGGCAGAGACTGTGGGTGGCAGAGAGGGGGAAGCTTCGGAGCCACGTAGGAGAGCACAGCAACCAGGGTGCGGAGGGCAAAGTGGAGAGACTCCCGCACAGAGGATCAGTGCCGACCAGCACTCAACAGCCCAAGGGGCTTCTCTGCTCACCCGCCAGGGTGGGCGGGTGGGGGCTGGGAGCTGAGGCTCGGGCTTTGGTCAGATCCCAGGGAGAGGACTGGCGGCGTGAACACAGCCTGAAGGGGCTAGTGCACCACAGCCAGCCAGAAGGGAGTCCGGGAAAAAGTCTGGAGCTGCTGAAGAGGCAAGAGACTTTTCCTTGCCTCTTTGTTTCCTGGTGTGAGAGGAGAGATTAATAGCACTGCTTAAAGGAGCTCCAGAGATGGGCGTGAGACGTGGCTATCAGTGCAGACCGCAGAGACGGGCGTGGGATGCTAAGGCTGCTGCTGCAGCTGCCAAGAAGCCTGTGTGCAAGCACAGGTCACTCTCCACACCTCCCCTCCCGGAAGCCTGTGCAGCCCACCACTGCCAGGGTCCCATGATCCAGAGACAACTTCCCGGGAGAACGCACGGCGCGCCTCAGGCTGTTGCATGTCATGCTGGCCTCTGCCGCCGCAGGCTCGCCCCACACTCCATACCCTCCCTGCCCCTGGTCTGAATGAGCCAGAGCCCCTGAATCAGCTGCTCCTTCCACCCCGTCCTGTCTGAGCAAAGAAGAGACGCCCTCAGGTGACCTACAGGCAGAGGCGCAGCAACAAATCCAATGCGGAACCCCAGGAGCTCTGTGAACAAAGAAGAGAAAGGGAAATTTCTCCCAGCAGCCTCAGGAGCAGTGGATTAAATCTCCACAATCAACTTGATGTACCCTGCATCTGTGGAATACCTGAATAGACAACGAATCATCCCAAATTGAGGCAGTGCACTTTGGGAGCAAAGATACATATATTTTTTTTTTTCCCTTTTTCTCTTTGTGTGAGTGTGTACGTGTATACTTCTGTGTGTGATTTTGTATAGCTTTGTTTTTACCATTTGTCCTAGAGTTCTGTTTGTGTTTTTTTTTCTTAACTTAAAAATTTTTTTCTTAATAATCAGTTTTTATTTTAATAACTTTATTTTATTATATCTTTTCTTTCTTCCTCCCACCCTCCTTCCCTCCCTCCCTCTCCCTCCCTCCCTCTCTCTCTCTCTCTCCTCCTCCCTCCCTCCCTCCCTCTCTCTTTCTTTCTTTCTTTTCTCCCTTTTATTCTGAGCCATGTGGATGAAAGGCGCTTGGTGCTCCAGCCAGGCGTCAGGGCTGTGTCTCTGAGGTGGCAAAGCCAAATTCAGGACACTGGTCCACAAGAGACCTCCCAGCTCCATGTAATATCAAATGGCGAAAATCTCCCCAGAGATCTCCATCTCAACACCAAGACCCAGCTTCACTCAATGACCAGCAAGCTGGACACCCTATGCCAAACAACAAGCAAGACAGGAACACAAGGCCATCGATTAGCAGAGAGGCTGCCTAAAATCATAATAAGGCCACAGACACCGCAAAACACACCACCAGACATGGACTTGCCCACCAGAAAGATAAGATCCAGCCTCATCCACCAGAACACAGGCACTAGTTCCCTCCATCAGGAAGCCTACACAACCCACTGAACCAACCTTAGCCACTGGGGACAGACACCAAAAACAACGGGAACTACAAACCTGCAGCCTGTGAAAAGGAGACCCCAAACACAGTAAGATAAGCAAAATGAGAAGACAGAAAAAACAAAGCAGATGAAGGAGCAAGGCAAACCCAACCAGACCTAACAAATGAAGAGGAAATAGGCAGTCTACCTGAAGAAGAATTCAGAATAATGATAGTAAAGATGATCCAAAATCTTGGAAATAAAATAGAGAAAATGCAAGAAATGTTTAACAAGGACCTAGAAGAATGAAAGATGAAACAAACAACGATGAACAACACAATAAATGAAATTAAAAATACTCTAGATGGGATCAATAGCAGAATAACTGAGGCAGAAGAACGGATAAGTGACCTGGAAGATAAAATAGTGGAAATAACTACCGCAGAGCAGAATAAAGAAAAAAGAGTGAAAAGAATAGAGGACAGTCTCCGAGACCTCTGGGACAACATTAAATGCACCAACATTCGAATTGTAGGGGTGTCAGAAGAAGAAGAGAAAAAGAAAGGGTCTGAGAAAATATTTGAAGAGATTATAGTTGAAAACTTCCCTAACATGGGAAAGGAAATAGTCAAGTCCAGGAAGCGCAGCAAGCCCCAAACAGGATAAATCCAAGGAGAAACACATCAAGACATATATTAATCAAACTATCAAAAATTAAATACAAAGAAAAAATATTAAAAGCATCAAGGGAAAAACAACAAATAACATACAAGGGAATCCCCATAAGGTTAACAGCTGATCTTTCAGCAGAAACTCTGCAAGCCAGAAGGGACTGGCAGGACATATTTAAAGTGATGAAGGAGAAAAACCTACAACCAAGATTACTCTATCCAGCAAGGATCTCATTCAGATTTGATAGAGAAATTAAAACCTTTACAGACAAGCAAAAGCTAAGAGAATTCAGCACTACCAAACCAGCTTTACAACAAATGCTAAAGGAACTTCTCTAGGCAGGAAACACAAGAGAAGGAAGAAACCTACAATAACAAACCCCAAACAATTAAGAACATGGTAATAGGAACATACGTATCAATAACTACCTTAAATGTAAATGGATTAAATGCTCCAACCAAAAGACATAGACTGGCTGAATGGATACAAAAACAAGACCCGTATATATGCTGTCTACAAGAGACCCACTTCAGACGTAGGGACACATACAGACTGAAAATGAGGGGATGGAAAAAGATATTCCATGCAAATGGAAATCAAAAGAGAGCTGGAGCAGCAATTCTCATATCAGACAAAATAGACTTTAAAATAAAGATTATTACAAGAGACAAAGAAGGACACTACATAATGATCAAGGGATCGATCAAGAAGAAGATATAACAATTGTAAATATTTATGCACCCAAAATAGAAGCACCTCAATACATAAGGCAAATACTAACAGCCATAAAAGGGGAAATCGACAGTAACACATTCATAGTAGGGGACTTTAACACCCCACTTTCACCAATGGGCAGATCATCCAAAGTGAAAATAAATAAGAAAACACAAGCTTTAAATGATACATTAAACAAGATGGACTTAATTGATATTTATAGGACATTCCATCCAAAAACAATGAAATACACATTCCTCTCAAGTGCTCATGGAACATTCTCCAGAAGAGATTATACACTGCGCCACAAATCAAGCCTTGGTAAATTTAAGAAAACTGAAATCGTACCAAGTATCTTTTCTGACCACAACGCTATGAGACTAGCTATCAATTACAGGAAAAAATCCGTAAAAAATACAAACACATGGAGGTTAAACAATACACTACTTAATAACCAAGAGATCACTGAAGAAATCAAAGAGGAAATCAAAAAATACCCAGAAACAAATGACAATGAAAACACAATGACCCAAAACCTATGGGATGCAGCAAAAGCAGTTCTAAGAGGGAAGTTTATAGCAATACAATCCTACCTTAAGAAACAACAAACATCTCAAAAACACAACCTAACCTTACACCTAAAGAAATTAGAGAAAGAAGAACAAAAAAGCCCCAGTTAGCAGAAGGAAAGAAATCATAAAGATCAGATCAGAAATAATGAAAACAAAATGAAGGAAATGATAGCAAAGATCAATAAAACTAAAAGCTGGTTCTTTGAGAAGATAAACAAAATTGATAAACCATTAGCCAGACTCATCAAGAATAAAAGGGAGAAGACTCAAATCAATAGAATTAGAATTGAAAAAGGAGAAGTAACAATTGACACTGCAGAAATACAAAGGATCATGAGAGATTACTACAAGCAACTCTATGCCAATAAAAGGGACAACCTGGATAAATGGACAAATTCTTACAAATGCACAACCTTCCAAGACTGAAGCAGGAAGAAATAGAAAATATGAACAGACCAATCACAAGCACTGAAATTGAAATTGTGATTAAATATCTGCCAACAAACAAAAGCCCAGGACCAGATGGCTTCACAGGCAAATTCTATCAAACATTTAGAGAACAGCGAACACCTATCCTTCTCAAACTCTTCCAAAATACAGCAGAGGGAGAAACACTCCCAAACTCATTCTACGAGGCCACCATCACCCTGATACCAAAACCAGATAAAGATGTCACAAAGAAAGAAAACTAAAGGCCAATATCACTGATGAACACAGATGCAAAAATCCTCAACAAAATACTAGCAAACAGAATCCAACAGCACATTAAAAGGATCATACACCATGATCAAGTGGGGTTTATCCCAGGAATGCAAGGATTCTTCAATATATGCAAATCAATCAATGTGATACACCATATTAACAAATTGAAGGAGAAAAACCATATGATCATCTCAATAGATGCAGAGAAAGCTTTCGACAAAATTCAACACAATTTATGATAAAAACCCTCCAGAAAGTAGGAATAGAGGGAACTTAACATAATAAAGGCCATATATGACAAACCCACAGCCAACATCATCCTCAATGGTGAAAAACTGAAACCATTTCCACTAAGATCAGGAACAAGACAAGACTGCCCACTCTCACCACTATTAGTCAACATACTTCTGGAATTTTTAGCCACAGCATTCAAAGAAGTAAAACAAATAAAAGGAATCCAAATCAGAAAAGAAGAAGTAAAGCTGTCACTGTTTGCAGATGACATGATACTATACATAGAGAATCCTAAAGATGCTACCAGAAAACTACTAGAGCTAATCAATGAATTCCGTGAAGTAGCAGGATACAAAATTAATGCACATAAATCTCTAGCATTCCTATACACTAATGATGAAAAATCTGAAAGTGAAATTAAGAAAACACTCCCATTTACCATTTCAACAATAAGAATAAGATATATAGAAATAAACCTACCGAAGGAAAAGAAGAAATAAAACTGTCACTGTTTGCAGATGATATGATACTATACAGAGAGAATGCTAAAAATACCACCAGAAAACTACTAGAGTTAATCAATGAATTTGGTAAAGTTGTAGGATAAAAAATTAATGCAAAGAAACCTCTTGCAGTCCTATACACTAATGATGAAAAATCTGAAAGAGAAATTATGGAAACACTCCCATTTACCACTGCAACAAAAAGAATTAAATACCTACAAATAAACCTACCTAGGAAGAGAAAAGACCTGTATGCAGAAAATTATAAGACACTGATGAAAGAAATTAAAGATGATACAAATAGATGGAGAGATATACCATGTTCTTGGATTGGAAGAATCAACATTGTGAAAATGACTATACTACCCAAAGCAATCTACAGATTCAATGCAATCCCTATCAAACTACCACTGGCATTTTTCACAGAACTAGAACTAAAAATTTCACAATTTGTACGGAAACACAAAAGACTCCGAATAGCCAAAGCAATCTTGAGAAAGAAAAACAGAGCTGGAGGAATCAGGCTCCCTGACTTCAGACTATACTACAAAGCTACAGTAATCAAGACAATATGGTACTGGTACAAAAACAGAAATATAGATCAGTGGAACAGGACTGAAAACCCAGAGATAAACCCACGCACATATGGTCACCTTATCTTTCATAAAGGAGTCAGGAATATACAGTGGGGAAAAGACAGCCTCTTCAATAAGTGGTGCTGGGAAAACTGGACAGGTACATGTAAAAGTATGAAATTAGAACACTCCCTAACACCATACACAAAAATAAACTCAAAATGGGTTAAAGACCTACATGTAAGTCCAGACACTATAAAACTCTTAAAGGAAAATATAGGCAGAACACTCTGACTTAAATCACAGCAAGATCCTTTTTGACCCACGTCCTAGAGAAATGGAAATAAAAGCAAAAATAAACAAATGGGACCTAATGAAACTTAAAAGCTTTTGCACAGCAAAGGAAACCATAAACAAGATGAAAAGACAACCCTCAGAATGGGAGAAAATATTTGCAAATGAAGCAACTGACAAAGTATTAATCTCCAAAATTTACAAGCAGCTCATGCAGTTCAACATCAAAAAACACAACCCAATCCAATAATGGGCAGAAGACCTAAATAGACATTTCTCCAAAGAAGATATACAGATTGCCAACAAACACATGAAAGAATGCTCAACATCATTAATCATTAGGGAAATACCAATCAAAAGTACAATGAGATATCTCGCACCAGTCAGAATGGCCATCATCAAAAAATCTAGAAACAATAAATGCTGGAGAGGGTGTGTAGAAAAGGGAACACTCTTGCACTGCTGGTGGGAATGTGAATTGGTACAGCCACTATGGAGAACAGTATAGAGGTTCCTTAAAAAACTAAAAGTAGAACTACCATACGACCCAGCAATCCCACTAATGGGCATATACCCTGAGAAAACCATAATTTAAAAAGAGTCATGTACCAAAACGTTCATTGCAGCTCTATTTACAATAGCCAGGACATGGAAGCAACCTAAGTGTCCATCAACAGATGAATGGATAAAGAAGATGTGGCACATATATACAATGGAATATTACTCAGCCATAAAAAGAAAGGAAATTGAGTTATTTGTAGTGAGGTGGATGGACCTAGAGTCTGTCATACAGAGTGAAGTAAGTCAGAAAGAAAAAGACAAATACTGTATGCTAACACATATATATGGAATTTAAGAAAAAAAAATGTCATGAAGAACGTAGGGGTAAGGCAGGAATAAAGACGCAGACCTCCTAGAGAACAGACTTGAGGTTATGGGGAGGGGGAAGGGTGAGCTGTGACAGGGCGAGAGAGAGTCATGGACATATACACACTAACAAACGTAGTAAGGTAGATAGCTAGTGGGAAGCAGCCGCATGGCACAGGGATATTGGCTCGGTGCTTTGTGACAGCCTGGAGGGGTGGGACAGGGAGGGTGGGAGGGAGGGAGACGCAAGAGGGAAGACATATGGGAACATATGTTTATGTACGACTGATTCACTTTGTTATAAAGCAGAAACTAACACACCATTGTAAAGCAATTATACCCCAATAAAGATGTTAAAAAAAAAAAAGAAAAAAAAAGAAAAAATAAAAAGAGTCATGTACCAAAACGTTCATTGCAGCTCTATTTACAGTAGCCAGGACATGGAAGCAACCTAAGTGTCCATCAACAGATGAATGGATAAAGAAGATGTGGCACATATATACAATGGAATATTACTCAGCCATAAAAAGAAAGGAAATTGAGTTATTTGTAGTGAGGTGGATGGATCTAGAGTCTGTCATACAGAGTGAAGTAAGTTAGAAAGAGAAAAACAAATACTGTATACTAACACATATATATGGAATATAAAAGAAAGGAAAGAAAAAAAAGGTCATGAAGATCCTAGGGGCAAGATGGGAATAAAGACACAGACCTACTAGAGAATGGACTTGAGGATATGGGGAGGGGGAAGGGTAAGCTGTGACAAAGCGAGAGAGTGGCATGGACATATATACACTACCACACATAAAACAGATAGCTAGTGGGAAGCAGCCACAAAGCACAGGGAAATCAGCTCGGTGCTTTGTGACCACCTAGAGGGGTGGGATAGGGAGAGTGGGAAGAAGGGAGACACAAGAGAAAGAGATATGGGAACATACGTATATGTATAACTGATTCACTTTGTTATAAAGCAGAAACTAACACACCATTGTAAAGCAATTATACTCCAATAAAGATGTTAAAAAAAATTACAATTCTACTTTCAGGAATTCTTTTATATAGCATAGATGGAATTTCAAACCAAACAGTGTTGCAAAACTTGTCAAAATATTTTGGAAATATATTAGAATTCTACCTTATATTGTACATCATAATATATTCTAAAAAAATTAAAAACTTAAGTGTGAAATGTAAAATCATGAAAATACTGGAATAAAACATAAGACAAAGTTTAATATTTTTGTAATTTGGAGATAGAGTAGGCCTTTTTAGCATAAATACCAAATTTGGTAACCATACAGAAAAATATTTATAGACTTAAGTACACAAATTTTATAAACTTCTCTATGGCATGCACACATCATCATTATAAATTAAAGATAAAAGATTAAGTGGAAAATGATTTGCCACATATAACAGATAAAAGATTTATATTCTTATAAAGAGTGACAAAAATTAATAAGTAAATGAAATGGATGAAAAAGGGGTAGAAGACATCAATTTAAAATGTATAAAAGAATAAACACACATAAATTTAAAACATATAAAAGAATGAACACAAACAGCTAACACATGAAAGATGCCCAACCTCCCTGTTAACCAAAGAAATGCCTACTAAAACAATGTAATTTTTTAACTGCTATAGTCGGAAAAGAATTAGAAAGAATTTACATTAACCAATATTAAAGAGAATGGGAGAAATAGGTACTTCCCCCCCGCCCCCCCCGGCTGCACCACATGGCATGCAGAATCGGATCGAACCTGTGCCCCCTGCGGTGGAAGCCAAGAGTCTTAACCACTGGGCCGCCAGGGAAGTCCCGGAGAAATAGGTACTTTTAAAACCCAGAATATATGCATATTCTTTGACCAGTAATTCAACTTCTAGGTCATTGTGCTAAGAGATAAGATAGATAATTATATACACAAGATGTTCATTTAATGGGGGCAAAATAGCAGCAACCAATTGTCTATTGAAAGGAAGTTGTTTAAATTATGGTGCATTTGTACAACTGAATATTACAGTCATTAAAAAGATGAGTCATACATTGGCATAGAAAGAAGACAGAAATTCTGAAGAGAAAACACATTAATCTAGTATGTATAATATAATCCCACTTTTAGAAAAAAATATTTATATAGATCTACTGAAAAAAATTCTGGAGGGATATATTTCAATCTGTTAACAGTGGTTATCTATGAGGGCTGGGATTATGACAGATTTTTGTTTTAATTTAAATACTTTTGATTTTTTTTCAGTTTAGTATGATTTTTTGCTCAAGGTAAAGTGGTTATTTTTTACCCCAACTAGAAAAGAAAAAAAGCAGATGAGACATGGAATAGTTGCTATGAATTGAATGTTCGTGTCCTCATACACGAGGCCCTAATTTCCAAATGCGGTGGTGTTTGGAATGGGGGGACTTTGGGGGAAACTGGTTTTGAATGAAGTTATGGAGGTAGAGTTTCCATGGTGGGACTGGTACTCTTAAAAGAGGATAAAAAGACTAGAACTCTCAGCCATGTGAGGATGCAACAAGAAGGTGGCTGTCTATACCCAGGAAAGGAGCTCTCACCCTCTCCCAACCTTACTGGTATCCTACTCAGACTTTCAGCCTCCAGAACTGTGAGAAATAAAAGCTTGTTGCTTCAGCCACCCAGTTTACGGGTCTTGATATAGCAGCCCAAATTGACTAAGACTGTGGAATTTGAGGTGCAATTCTGAAGGAACGTTTTTCAGGATAGTCAAGGCTTAAGCTTGTTTTTAGGCCCCAGGAAAGAAACCAATGGGGGAAAGAGATTGAGAGAGTGAGGAGAATGTTAGTCAGCCAAGATCTGAGGGGCTGGGACAGTACACCAGCATCAGGGCTAACTTTAGAAAGAAAGAAGGGAAAGGACAATATAAATAAAATTAGGGCAACTTTTTGAGGAGAAGAGGTACAAAAGTATTATAGCTAATGAACCCATTTGTTTTCCCAGTGGATTGGGAGAAAAGGTCATCAGCTGAGTAGGAGGACCGGGACAGGGAACTGGAGGGGCATGGAAGAGGTGTATTACTGCTGCAGAGAATGAAATAGTGCATGGTATCTGGAGTATCAGGTATATGTGTGAGATTCCTGAGCTCCATCCCGGATTCCTGAGCTCCACCCTCTGAAGTTGGGTGTCCGAATGCACCCTGAAGTCTGGAACCTTTGAAATAAAAGGTTAACTAAGGATATGGGACCACTGCTGATGCTAGATCGCAACTATCTCTAGGGTCAATCGACACGTCTATATAATTTTTCCAGCATTATTCACAGTGTGGGAAGAGAGCATTTGAGAAAAATCGATCACTGGATTTCCTCAGAGTTGGGCTTTGGCAATGTGGGTGTAGAAGAAAGTCAAGGGGTCAATGGAACCAGAGACGCTGGTAAGTGCATCATTAACCCGGGTGACAGTGAGGTAAGGGCTGGGTGGAGAGGGAGGAGTTGAGAAACTGTAATCTATGAAGAGGATGTAAAGCAGATTTGTGAAAGAGAATGGGTGAAAGGCGGGAACTGGAAGTTTTAGTCAGTGGGATGTGTCTTGGTATGAAAGATTTTGAGAGACGAGATGGTGACACAGTTCCAACAGTGGCCATGAAAGGGGCTTCTGAACTAGAGTGGGGATAAATTTGGCCAAAGTAGAAGAGGTTGGGGAGTAAAGGTCAGAGTGTGAGATGATTATCCTTACGAACAACAGATTTGTTGAATCCCATGATGGAGGCAAAGATGGTTTCTCTTCTCAAGGCAAAAGCAGAGAAGAGAATGTCAGGGTCACGGAGGGACAGAGTCAGGGAGCAATAAAAGAGCTGGGTACAATATTGTAAATCAACTATACTCCAATAAAAATTTTAAAAAATAAAAGATGAGGAAACTGAGGCAACAAATAAATAAAAGAGCTGGATAGGCTAGCTCCATAGATTCAGCATGGCACTGTGTCTAGGTAAGCACAATTTTAGGACTGTTGGTGGCAGGATGAGTCAATATGTTGGCAGCACGGTAACCTCTAGGATATCCATGCAGTGATAGCTGGACTTCTGGTTCAGTACTTTGCACATGCTTCTATTTTACCATATGATGTGTTCATTTGGAGGTACTTGTCATGTAGACTATATAACTCCTTATAAGTAGAGATTTGTATTCCTTATTTTTGAATCCCTACTGCTTAATGCTGTGCCTGACATATGATAAATAATGAAAGGTTCTTCTGAATGAATGAAAGAAACTAAGCAGCCCCATATTTCTAACAGGAACTTTGGCATGAGGGTGCTTTGCAAAGGGGGGTGTGAGTGAGTTAGGTCTGATGATGAATTCATGGTGATGTAGGTAAAAAGTGTAACTGTCCTCTGAAGGTAGACTGAAAGAAATGATAAATATTTCATCTCCTCCACTTAAGCCTGAAATGTTCAGTACCACAAGCTTAACCTGTGCTTTCTTCAAACTCTCCCCTCAGGTAACCTTATCTTTTTTAAAAATTTAATTTAATTTTAGGTAACCTCATCTTTATTCATGGCTTCAGTTATCACCTCGATGAGCACAAGAACCTTCCCTCTGAATACAGACCTATATCATTTCCAACTTGACATCTTCTCTCAGAAGCACCAGAGAGCCCCTGAGGTCTCAGCCTGCACAAGCAGAATTCATGACCTTCCCTTGCAGTCCTGGTCCTCTTCCAGCATTTCCTCTCTGGAGGCTTAGCACCTCCTTCCCCAACAAGCCAGGAATACAGCCATCAAACTTGAGTTTCTTTTCCTCATCCTTCATATCCAATCCATCAAGTCCTTCCAATTTAAGATATAAAGAATTCTCGAGTCCTTCCATTTCTCTCCATTGTGAAAGCCACCACCTAGTCCTGGAATTCTGGAATATCCCCCAATGTCTACATATGCCCACCTTAGGCCCCCACCAATCCCCTCTCCACCTCACAGCTAGGATGAGGGTTCTACTCACTCCCTACCTCAACATATGTTTATTCAAACATTATGTGTCATGGAAATGAGTTTTAAAACTCAAATCTGATTGTGTCCTGCTCCTGCTTAAACCACTTCAGTGACTTATTATTGCTCTTACCCTTAACTTGATTTACAAGGGTCACTATGGTCTGATCCCTGCCCACGGCTCCAGGTTCATTCCGCACTGTGCTCCTTTGCTCCCTCTCTTTCATTCTTGGATACACATCATACTGTTCCCACCCCCAGCCCACAAGACATTCCCCACTACACTTGTTTCTGATCTCAGCTCAGACATGATGTCCTTGGAAAAGCTATCAGAGATCTCTGGCAAGATGAAATCCCCCTCTTACATCTGCTTACAGAAATATGTCCTCTATCTTCAGAGCATACATTTCTGTTGTAATTTCATATTTCTGTGTTTATGATTAGTTCACTCACGTCTCTCTCCCTCATGAGACTCTAAGCTCTATAAGGGGCAAGAACCCCATGTGCTTTTGTTAAGTACAGTGTTTGGCACATAATGAGTATGCCATAAATATTTGTTAGGTGAGGGAATGGAGAGACCACAGAACACCCTTGTGTGGTATTAGTTGTAATCACAATGAAGTCCTGTCTCTCTGGTCCATCCACTGGGACCTGGGAATAGCATGGTCATAAATAACTCTTGGAGTATAATTGCTTTACAATGGTGTGTTAGTTTCTGCTTTATAACAAAGTGACTCAGCTATATGCATACATATATCCCCCTCCCTCTTATGTCTCCCTCCCACCCTCCCTATCCCACCCCTCTAGGTGGTCACAAAGCACCAAGCTGATCTCCCTATGCTATGCAGCTGCTTCCCACTAGCTATCTATTTTACATTTGGTAGTGCATATCTGTCAATGCTATTCTCTCACCTCGTCCCAGCTTCCCCTTCCCCTTCCCTGTGTCCTCAAGTCGATTCCTCTACATCTGCATCTTTATTCCTGTCCTGCCCCTAGGTTCTTCAGAACAATTTTTTTTTTTAGATTCCATATATATGTGTTAGCATACGGTATTTGTTTTTCTCTTTCTGACTTACTTCACTCTGTATGACAGATTCTAGGTCCATCCACCTCACTACAAATAACTCAATTTTGTTTCTTTTTATGGCTGAGTAATATTCCATTGTATATATGTGCCACACCTTCTTTACCCGTTCATCTGTTGATGGACACTTAGGCTGCTTCCATGTCCTGGCTATTGTAAATAGAGCTGCAATGAACATTTTGGTACATGACTCTTTTTGAATTATGGTTTTCTCAGGGTATATGCCCAGTAGTGGGATGGTATCCATAAGTTAACCAGCAGTTACAGTCAAAATGCTCATTCCTGTTTTGGCTCTGCAATGGCATGCCCTCAGGCAAGTTAGAACCTCTTTAGGCCTTAACACTTGATTTCACCTACAGACTAGGTATGTCTTCTGTCCTTGAAATCTCTATAGCTGTTTTTACCAGGCCCCTCTTCCAGCCTGCCTCCTCAACTGGGGATGACTGTGGGCCTCCTGCAAAGATAGGGGAGGGTCTGAAAAAGAGCAGGCTTTTCTGTGGGAGGACGGGGAGGAAGCACACAGCAAGGGTACTAATTCCATGGGACTGCCTTGGTATTCAGAAACAACTGCTGGATTCTACTTCCTCTCACAAACTAGTTTTGAAAAACAAGGCTTGAATACTTGACATGATGAGAAGCTAGTCCTGAACACAGTTTGTTGCCTGTAAGGATGTTAATTCATCAAACTTAAAAGATATAATCTAGGGGCCTTGTTTAGGCATGTTTACTCCCTTTCTTGTTTAATTGGGGTGACATATACTCAGATTGATCTCCTTCTGGCTTAGTGATCTCCAAGCAGTATAGACTTTCAAGCTACTATTGTTTATTTGTATGTATTTTGTCTAAATATTTCATGGAAAATGAAGGAGAGTAACTTGGTTTTCAAACTAGAATGCTTCTTAAGAAGTTGGCTTCTCCATCTTTCTGATTCTCGATCCCAAGCTATCCTCAGTAGATGAACCCCAGCTACAGTAACAGAGGAGTAGATCCCATCCTGTCCTACAGACTTGCCATGTGAGACTTGGAATGGTCTCTCTGTACGTTAATTTCTCCATCTCTAGAACGAATGCAGTGGTTCTTAACACCCTCAGGGAGGTGTAATTAAATCACTGAAATGTTACTGGAAGAAAAAAGAGTGATTAATCTTGTTGAACAACACATCTTATTTTTCTTCTTGTTCTCCAATTTGCATAAAAGCTCCTTCAGAAAAGAATGTTTACATTAGATGTGTACATACCTGATCTGACAATTCCAAACTACACCTCAACCAACCAATTCTGAATAGGAAAAAAACATCAGAAGCTTGCAATTGTGCAACATGTAAATCTCTCCTGGACTGGAGCCCATTACTGTGGTTTGGCAGCGCAACCAAAATATATCTTTTCTCATCTCTTGAAAAAAAACCCAACAGAGAAAAAAAAATACCTTGAAAATAAAGGTAATGATTAATCCATCAGGTACAAAAAAGACTGTTTTCAGGATTTCAGGTTCTAATACGCCATTTCAAATAAACAGCAGCAAACAGGGAATGACAATTTCACCAGAAGAGGATTAAGCCACAGGCTCTAATTGGGACTGGATTTGTACAGCCATATTATCTAATCAGGCATCTCCAGGAATCTGTGAGCAGTTGTTAAAACTTCCATGTGCCAGTGAAATAGGGACCAGAAGAAGCAGGTATTGGTGAAAAGAGTGGTCCTTGTAGAGGCCCCAAGATGCAGCCTGAGATGGAACAAAAGAAAAAAAGCTTGAAGCAGAGACTGGTCTTGAAGAGCAGCTTAGCTAAAGAAATGCTCTCCGAGTTCTTGGGCACATTTATAATGATTGTGAGTATTCTCTGATTTGTTATAAAAAAATAACAAAAAGTTATTTTTGTCCATAAACTTCGTACATTAAAAGTTCTTTGGTAATGTACAGCATGGTGACTACAGTTAATAATACCATATTACATATATGAAAATTGCTAAGAGAGTGTATCTTAAAAGTTCTCATCACAAGATAAAAAAATGTGTAACTGGGCTTCCCTGGTGGCGCAGTTGTTGAGGGTCCGCCTGCTGATGCAGGGGACACAGGTTCGTGCCCCAGTCTGGGAAGATCCCACATGCCGCGGAGCAGCTGGGCCCGTTAGCCATGGCCGCTGAGCCTGCGCGTCCGGAGCCTGTGCTCCGCAACGGGAGAGGCCACAACAGTGAGAGGTCCGCGTACTGCAAAAAAAAAAAAAAAAAAGTGTAACTATGTGTGGTGATAGATGTTAACTAGACTTATTGTGGTGCTCATTTCATTATATAAACAAATATTGAATTAGTATGTCGTACACCTGAAACTAATAAATTGTTATATGCTAATTATACCTAATTTTTTTAAAAGTTCTTTGCATTGGGTAAATACATAATACTTTAGGACACTAAGCCAACACTGAGAAACAAATGTGAATTCAAAAAATGGAACTAGTGTAAAATAAGAGAGAGCAATACGTTTTCTGGTCTCTGAAAACCTCTTTGTACCTGATTTGTTCAAGTATTTTCAAGGTGTTATGGACAATTTCCTACATTCCCTCTTGACCATCCTCACCTCTCATCTATGGTGACTTGTTAGGCAGGGGTAGTGTGGGGGAGAAGGGCATTGGAAGGAACAGAGAGAGAAAATAAAAGTCCAAGATTCTTCTGATTCTCGTCACTCTTTACTGGAAAATTGCCCTCAGGGAGACAGAAACCCTGAGTCATGTTACTTGATAATTTGGTCCCAAAGGGGAGAGTGGTTACTGCCCCGGGCCTAACTTCATCCTCAAGGTGATTTGTGGTATAGAGAAGTGAGGCAAATTCAGTTACAATTCTAAGTGCTCTGCAAATAATACAGAAGAGGAAGTAAACTAAACATCTATGTATTTTGTAACCAAAAAAGTTAAAACCCTCTTTATTTCTTAACAAGAACCTATTTCATGATCCCATCCTGTCTGAGTTAAGTAAAGGAAAGTGGCTTTTAGCCATTCACTATTCTACTCATGCAAATAGTATTGTGTCTTCCCCTACTATTCAAGGTGGGAGCTAAAGAAATAATATCTTAATACTGTATGCTGAAAAGTTAAACTTTGTATCGTCTGGCTAAAGCCAATAATTTCCTGAAAGGTTTGATTTCTATTTATACTGTTCTAAAACAAACCCTGATGAAATCTTTCATGGTGAGTATAATCTTCAATTTTGTTGAGGCTTGTGGGGATGTGTAAACAAGAAACTCCTGCAAAAACACAATTTTTAATATACATGTAAATTAAAAATTTAATTTTTAATAAATCTACATGGTTTTTCTCAAAGGTTATTCAAAGTAATTGTTTCTGCTTTATTAGAAAATGTGCATTTTGCCTGACTTTCTCTAGTAAAAAGCTTTGCACGTTGATAAGGCATGGAGCAAAAGGAGCACTGAAAAGATGACAGAGTATATGCAGGACTCACTGGTCTTTCATATGTAAAATTAGTTTTCCCCCAGACACTGGGAGTCTGATGCCATTTGCCTCCCTCTTCTCGAAAACTGCTCTTAAGGGAAGCATCTCAAGCTCACTCACACTGTGGTATAAATGACTAATAAGGGCTACTCGTAGCACTAAGGAAAGAGCAGGTCCATGAAAAATTCTCTGTATACTACAACTAAAAACAACAATAATTAAGTCATAAGCTAAAAAACTAGCTCTAATTTGGCCTTTTAGACATTTGTATAGGTAAGCCTTTATGCCTTTGCTAGTGCCAGGGAAATATTTGTTTGATATATTTTTAGCTACTTTATGGTTATTATCACTATTGTGAATAGTACCTTTTAAAAATTATATTTTCTAATTGGTTATTACTAGGGTTTAAGAACAATATTGATTTTTGTATATTGATTTTATATTCAGCAAACTTGGTAATTCTCTTATTAATTCAAATAAGTTTATAGATTATCTTGGCTATTCTGTATAGATCAAGGCCATCAAATTTGAGTGCTACTAGCCATATGTGGCTACTTAAAATTAATCTTAAATAAAATTAAAAATTTAGTTCCTCAGTCTTCCTAGTTCCACTTCACGTGCTCAAGAGCCATATATGACTACTGACTACCATATTGGACGACACAGATGTAGAACTTTTCTCTCACTGAAAAATGCATTATTGGACTGTGCTGACACAGATAATACTTTTTTCTGAGAATATGAGAGTTTTTATTTTCTTTCTTTTTAGTCCTTAAATTGTTAATTTGTTCTTACTATCTTATTATAGTGGTTAAAACCTCTTGTTCAATGTTATTAGAAGCTATAATTGCAGCATTCTTGTTCTATTCCCAACTTTCAAAAATCTGCTTCTGGTATTTTACCATGAAATGTGATAGTTTCTGTAAGTTTTTAGTAGACATATTTTTTTAACAGAGAATGATACTCCCAATTTATTTATTTATTTATGGCTGTGTTGGGTCTTCGTTTCTGTACGAGGGCTTTCTCTACTTGTGGCAAGTGGGGGCCACTCTTCACCGCGGTGCGCGGGCCTCTCACTATCGCAGCCTCTCTTGTTGCGGAGCACAGGCTCCAGACGCTCAGGCTCAGTAATTGTGGTTCACAGGTCCAGTTGCTAGGCAGCTTGTGGGATCTTCCCGGACCAGGGCTCGAACCTGTGTCCCCTGCATTGGCAGGCAGATTCTCAACCACTGTGCCACCAGGGAAGCCCTGGTAGACATTCTTGATTTGAGAAAGGAAACTCCTGTCTGTTCCTCATTTACTAAAACTCTCATTAGGAAAGACTGTTGAATTTTTAAAAAATAACCTTTCTATATCTATTAAAATAAGCACAAGGGCTTCTTATCTGTTGATAAAGAAAATTACATTGATAAATATCTTTGGGTTAAATCATCATTACATTCCTGAGATTAATTCCCACCTACTCATGCAGCATTCAGTTTGCAATGTCTTATTAAGGATCTGAACTATAATTTCATTTATTATGTTGCCCTTGTCTAGTTTTATTACCAAAGTTATATTAGCTTCATGAAATGTTTTGGAATTTTTCCCTCTTTTTATGTGTTCTGGAACATTTTGTATAAAATGAGGATTATGTTTCTTAAAGATTACTTAGCATGTGAACTGAAGAAGGGAGAAGGAGAGAGAAAAAGAGAGAGAGATGTGTGAGAGAACGTTTCTCTAAAGCTATGTCTCATTTAGATTTTCTATTCTTAATTCCATTTTGGCAATTTATTTTTTTCCTAGGGAACTGTACACTTCATTTCTGTTTTCAAATGTAGTTTTTCAAAATTGTTAATACTTTCAAAATTAACATAGTGAAAGCAGTAATTTTGAGATGATTTTTCATAGTATTTGCTTACAGCTTTTAAAAATCTCTTCTGTACCTGTGGTGATGCCCTTTAATTTTTAATGTGGTTTCTTTGTTTTCCACTTAGTAGTTTCTGCTTTGACCTTTCTTATATTCTCCTGTTGAGTTGATCAGATTTGTTTCTCCCTTTTCTCCTCTGCTTACACTTTCTATTCTGTAAGTACTTATCCTTACATTTAAAAATGTTATTATTGCATTCACAAACTTTAAAGTGAATTAGTATCTCTTTGCTTCTGAACAACACAAAAACTTTTTAAAAGCCTCATTGTAATCAACCACTCCATCTTATGCCATTGTTATCTAATATTCTATTCTCATTATTCTTAATATTAGTGTTTTTAAGAGTGAATACTTATTTAAATTTACTATCATTTACCTGCTAATCATTACTGCATCCATTCATTACTTTCTTTCAGGTGCAATTTTCTTTGTGCAATAAAATAAACTTTCTTAAGGAAATTTTTCAGGAAGGGTGTGTTACGGATAAACTTTCTCAGTCTTTGTTTGCCTATGTCTTTATTTCATTCTCAAGGTTCAGTGATAAATTAGTTGATAAACTTTAGGTTGATGATTGGTTTTGTTTATCATTTTGCAGGTGTCATCCCAATGTCTTTATTATTGCTATTGACAAGTCTGTTACTGGTCTAATTTTTGTCCTTAATAACCTGCATTTCTCTGCCTACTATTACAAGTTTCTTCTTTTTCCTGAAACTTCACTATAATATGACTAGGAATGAATCTTTGTAGTGCTCAGGATTCACTGTTCATCTTCAATGTAAAGATTTGCAATTTTCACCAATTCTAGAAAATTCTCAGCTTATCACCTTTCCTCTCCTCCAGACTATTTTCTCCTTTTAGAATTCCTATTATATTTGTATATATGCTTGACCCTCTCACTTTTTCCTATATGTCTCTTAACCATTCTTTCATAAATCTATCTCAACCTCTCTATGATGAATTTTCTGTAGTGTTCTTAAATCTGTCTTCTGATTCACTAATTTCCTATTCAGTTATATCTAGTCTTCTGTTTAATACATTCATTAAGTCTTCAGTTTCATTAATATGTTTTCATTTCTAGAAGTTCTATTTGGTTCTTTTACTTAATTGCTTTTCTTTTCCCTCCTTACGTGTTTATTTTTAATCTGTTTAACTTACTAAAGCCTAACATATTTACAGTATTTTATGATATTTTATTTCCATCATCTCAAGTTTTGGAGTTGCTAATCATCTTGCTTATTTTATCCACTGTCTCATTCACAAAGGATCATTTCCTTTAGTGTTTTGTAAATTTGTATTGTAAGCTCTTCAGGAAGGTTTATTATTCAGTGTGGGAAATCTGTACGGCCTGAACCTGTGGAGTTGCTCTTCCAGAACAGGTTTGCATTTGCTTTTGCTAGGGTGTCCAGGTATATCACCAACCAGAAATGATTACTGTGAGGTGGAAAACTGACAAAAAAGAAGACTGATGAATGTGGGTGTGGTGGTGAAGAGCACTCACTCTAGAGAACAGCTCTCTGCTCCCTTTCTCCCACATGGGATGTGTGACCATGAGTGACTAGGAAACCCCATGCTTTCTCTAAATGAGGCTGATCCTCTTCAAGTCCTGAGACCCTGAGTCAGTATCAGCTGAAGAAGGATTTTCCTGCGGGCTTCCCCTTATCATCAGTGAACATGAAGGGCCAGACTAACTTGGGAAATTTCAGAGTTCCAAAGAACCTGGGGAGAAACGTCTGTTCTGAGTCACTGACCTAAGGGCTGCAGACTCATAAAGCCAAATTTGATTCTGCCAAACAAAACTGTGCTTGTGATCCCTGAGTTTTAATTTTGGCCCAGAAAACTTGCTATTTTCATTACTTTCAAAGGGGAAGTATTTTTGTTTTTTACTTTCCAGAAGTGGAGTTGCTTAATTTTTCTTTAATGACAAAGTTTTCTGCAACATGTTTTCATTACTTGACAAGAAAGGAGAACATGGGATGAGAGCAGAAGCTGGCTCCTCCTTACTCATCAGCCTTGTGATGTAGATATGGCATAAAGTGAGGCCTTTGAGGAAGGGAATTCTCACACAAGTGAGACAACCCATACAACATATCAAGATGCTGAAAGAGCCCAGCAGTGACTCCATGCATCTAGTGGGCACCTTATTTCACGTCTGAGGTAGGATTGCTACGTTCACTGACCCTGGAAAGCAAAGCAAATGCTTTAAAAGAAAATATGCCAGCAAAATATGCACCGCCCCCCCTCAGCCATCTTGATAGATTGGCTGATATGCTCTAAGGTACAGGTCTGGGATGGTCAGCGAAGACCAAAAAGGACCCAAGGGCTTAGTCCCTCTCGTCCTAGAATTGGCCCACATGGCTTAGACTCTGTGTAAAACTTTCTTAGCAGGACAACTCCCCTCAAAACCTATGCCTCGGGCTTCCCTGGTGGCACAGTGGTTGAGAGTCTGCCTGCCAATGCAGGGGACACGGGTTCGTGCCCCGGTCCGGGAAGATCCCACATGCCGCAGAGCGGCTGGGCCCGTGAGCCATGGCCGCTGAGCCTGCGCGTCCGGAGCCTGTGCTCCGCAACGGGAGAGGCCACACAGTGAGAGGCCCGCGTACCGAAAAAAACCAAAACAAAACAAAAACCTATGCCTCTATCAACAGGTAATTGGTTAAAGAACTTGGGGTGCATTGCTGCAATGGACTCTTATGCAGCCATTAAAGATAATGGGGTCAACCCTTAAATGCTAATATAGAAAGACTCGCTAAGCTTTTAAAGTGAAAAAGCAGGCAGAAAATGGTACGTATAAAAACTCCCATTTGTATAAACACACACACATATACACACATTTAACAGAATACACCAGAAAGTATTGATATTAGTCACCTACTGAGGATAAAATATGAAATCTGGGGTGGGAAGGACACAGATTCTTGTTTTTTTAATATTTACTTATTTATTTATTTTGGCTGTGCTGTGTCTTAGTTGCAGCACGTGGGATCTTTGTTGCAGCATGCAGGATCTTTAGTTGCGGCATGTGGGATTTTTAGTTGTGGCATGTGTACTCTTAGTTGCGGCATGCATGTGGGATCTAGTTCCCGGACCAGGGATCAAACCCAGGCACCCTGCATTGGGAGCATGGAGTCTTACCCACTAGACCACCAGGGAAGTCCCACGAATTCTTATATTTTATCATATACCCTTTGTAACTGAAAATTTTTTAATGTTCATGTATATTTTCTTCACCTCTCTGCTCCCACAAAAGAGCTCACTCAGCAGAATTTATCCCTTCCAAGTGATTTAGGGAGATGCTCAAACTGTGTTCTGAAGAACACTAGTTCTGTGAAATGCAAACAAGAACTACATGAAAGAAAATATGCCGTCCTTCCCAGATATGCTTTGGAAACACTGGGTTAAACCAAACTAAGTACTTTCTTTTCTTTTCTTTTTTTTTTTTTTTTTTTTTTTTTGCGGTACGCGGGCCTCTCACAGCTGTGGCCTCTCCCATTGCGGAGCACAGGCTCCGGACGTGCAGCCTCAGTGGCCATGGCTCATGGGCCCAGCCGCTCCGTGGCATGTGGGATCTTCCAAGACCGGGGCACGAACCCGTGTCCCCTGCATCGGCAGGCGGACTCTCAACCACTGCGCCACCAGGGAAGCCCTAAGTAGTTTTCTTAACTGTAGGAGTTATCAGAGCCTTTAATCTTCACTGTAAATTTCTAAGAGGGGACTAGAACATACAGTTGTCCCCAGAGTTACTTGACCACAAACCACTTTTTTTGAGGAGCACCTCACAGAACTGATAAACTGTGGAACACACTTTGGGAACTGCAAGCCCTGGAATGAACCTAAGAAACAAATCAGTGCCCAAAACTCCTCCATCTTCAGTGATCTTCCAGATTGAGGGTGACCTGAGGTATACTTGACTTTGTTGGGCCACTCTGAATAAAGAGAGAATTGTCCTCAGCAACCCCCCATCCACACCCAGCACACTCAGCCCCATGGTTATCCTGATATGAACATACACACCTTAATCAATAATTAGTTTCTTATTCTGGCCCTGGGATCGTGATCAAGCTCTTGTCCAAGCTAACATTATTTGGGATGAGCTGAGGGAGGAGTGAATGCCTGGTGTAGATCAGAAAAGGAGAGCACTATTCTTTTCAGCCTAGTGGAAATAGTGGAGTTTAGTCATCTCTCATTTCTGAGGTCTGTGTTGGTTCTTGGTACTCTTTTCTATTTGGAGACCTATAAAATTGGCCATTTGCCCATTCACCTGTTTCTCAAATCTCAGATTCCTCTCTTTTGATGAACCTGCCTTAATATCATCTCTTTTGAAGTACAGCTGGTTCTTGAGAGGTCACTGATCACATTCTGATATTATCTCAGGCTACATGCCACCCAATACTTTATTTTTAACTGGAATGTCCAGATTTCAGTCTTGGTTCTTTGTGACCTTTTTTGTTATGACTGAGAAAGTTTTATTTTCCAGTTGGAAAACTAACTGACTGGAAAGCCGTGCCTGAAGAGGCATTCTGTCCTAATAAACAAACCAAGCAGCCCCACCAAGGTAGCAGAAGTTGTCTCAGGAGAAACACAGGACTGGGAATCAGAGAACCTGGCTCCCGACTCAGATTCTGCCACTTATTAGCTATAGGATTTTTTGCTAAGTCATCCAGTCTTTCACTTTTTAAATAAGGATTAAGTGTTGGGAGGAATAACGGAAGTAACAGAAGTGAGCATGCTTGGCCCACAGTATACATGCTGTAAATGTTTGCTCATTCATCTACCCAGCGGCCAAAATTATGTGCAATCAAACCTGGGCTTTATCACATACTGCCTGTGTGTATGTGAGGAATTCTCTTGACCTCTTAACCTCCCTAAGCTTTGTTTCCTGATATGTAAAGTGGAGACAGTTAAGAGGACCTGACTCATAGGGTCTTTGTGAGGATTAATGGGCTAATGTATGCTATTATACTCAATAAGTAGTATTTGTTATTGTTGTTCTTGTTGTTACTACTATCATTACATGTTCCAATGGACACAGTTACATAAACTAAATAGGTATATACAGACAGACAGAGTAGGAGGTGGGACTTCTGGTAAAACATACCTACAGCACGGGCCGGAGGGACAAGGTTTGCAGAGACCAGTGTACTGACAGGTTGGGATTTGTTCTTCCTCTCCAATTACAAAAGACACAACGCTTACAGGGAGAGGAGAGCCTGTGGCAGGCCCCAAAATGACTTTCTTCTCAAGAATAGGACTGTGTTTTCGGTCTCCCTGTTACTACCTCCCTAGATAAAGCTTTGCCCATAGTTATTCCTTCACTTGAAGGTAGCCAACAATCCTTCCTCCAGGAAGTGGGAGGCTGTCCTGCGTCTCAGCCCAGGTAGGTTATCCCCATGGTATCTGTGGGGCCAGGAAGTCACTGGCCCCAAAATCTCAATGGGTTTCTCTTTCTAGGACTTAAGATGGTACTCAATAGCCCCAAAGCTTATTGAGACCAGTCAGGTAAGATATCTGAGTGACATGGGCATGGTGGAGTTAGGGAGGAAGTGGACAGTGTATGCCATGTCCTGGGGGGGCAGCTGCCACCCAGACCGTCTCCACTGTGGCTAAGTGGGAATGGGGTAAGGCTTTATCAGATATTCCAGTTTTTCAAGAATGGTCAGTAATCCAGAGTTCTATGTGTAATTTTTCTATTTTTTTAGCAAATTTATGGGGTTTTTTTGGCTATGTTGGGTCTTTGCTGCTGCGCGCAGGCTTTCTCTAGTTGTGGCAAGCACGGGCTACTCTTCGCTACAGTGCGCGGGCTTCTCATTGCAGCGGCTTCTCTTGTTGTGGAGCATGGGCTCTAGACGCACGGGCTTCAGTAGTTGTGACTCATGGTCTCTAGAGCACAGGCTCAGTAGTTGTGGCGCACGGGCTTAGCTGCTCCACGGCATGTGGGATATTCCCGGACTAGGGCTCGAACCTGTGTCTCCTGCATTGGCAGGCAGATTCTTAACCACTGCGCCACCAGGGAAGCACAATTTTTCTATTTTTAAATACTGGTAACAATTTCTAAAATTATAAAAAATCACCATGTGGGCCAAACAAAACACATCTTTGAGTCAATCCTCCTCATAGGCTGTCTTTAGCCATGGACCACCAGTTTGTGACTCTGCCCTGAAGGTGTCCTTAACCACATTCTACAAAGACAAAATATTCTCACCACAAAAGCGCAAATGGAGAGATTGTGAGGGCTACTGTCCAATATCGTCTGTTTACAGGGGCCCTGGCTATTAGAAATCTAAGTCCTACATGCAAGATTGTGGTCCTTTCCTTTTCCCATCCTACCCCCTGGTAAAACTGGTTGAGGCAATAGGGTGAAAACAGTTTTATTTCTGGCAATATCAGAAGATAAATCTTGATCTTATATTATCGTAGTCAAGTTCCTCATGAGGCCAATCTGTTATACACTCGTGATATATTAATACATCTTGGACTTAATAGTATTGTCAGGTGGCTCAATAATTTTGGGTATTAATCAAGTAATTCAAGAATTTGGGGAGACTTAAATGTCAAAATTTCCATCACCTAGTTAGTAAGGCTGAATTATGAAACCACATCCCCATGTACACTTTCCCTAGGCATAAATACTTAAACCATCCACGAATAACAGGATTATAACATAAAACGACAGGGAATCACTTCATACTGTTCTTGTGATTCTTACCAGTTCCCAGCTCCTACCTCTCCTACTGGTCTGTGAACTTTGGAGGCCCTGTGTCTGTTTTTTTGCATCCCTATGACACCAGGCACTGTGCATGGCACTTAGAATTTTTCATTGTACATGAACAGGGAGGAATGGATGAAGAAAAGTGAATGCCAATTCCCAGTGAGAGGTATTTGTAGATTTGGAGATCTTCATTTCCCATAATTTGATTTTTTGAAAGAGAGGCTTCTGAAGTACAAATCTGGACAAATGACTTATTTGGCTCAGGTACACTTGAGGGCTGTTTATGTAAGTGAAGGAACATGAACTTTGGACGGAAATGTTAATTTTAGGTTCAAAACGATCTTCTCACTAGCTATAGTCCTCAGGCAAATTACTTAATTTCTTTGACCTAAGTTTTCTTTAGATGAAAACAGCAGTTTTCCTCCCCCTTAGGCTATTATTGGGACTAAATGAGATTATTTATAACATATCTATATCTATATATATATATGTGGGTGGGTGGGTGGGTGTATACATATACACTCACCCACCTACACATAATACAACTCAGTTTATTTAAAATATAAATGTTGCCACAGATATGCCCTTTTAATGCTGACTTCTGTTTTATGAATATTTACATCATTTAATGACAAATTATCTACTGAAGAATACTTTTCATTCAAAATATATTCCTTACCTATTTCCAAGAAGACCTGCAGCAACATAAGGTAAATAGTCATACATGGTTCATGTCTTGGGTCACGCTGTTGCTGCCCACATGGCACACAGCAAACATGACCCAAACTGACATTACTGGATTAAAGGATACTGGCTTCCTAGATACATTTCTAAAAGAACAATAGTAAATAAACACTAGCCAGGTGTGCTTTGGAGATACTGGAGCAGTTTAGAATGGCCACCTGGGTTAGTTCTTTGGCTCTTTTTCAGTAAAATGTACTAACGGGGCACTTGGGGTGGAGAGGAAGAGGTGGAATTGGTTGACTTCTTGAGTCTTGGTGTTGTGAATAGGTTGAATGCTAAATAAGTGCCCTAAATTTTGGCCAGCTCCACAAGAAATCCACATGGCTCGTGGGTGTGGTTTGTAAGTGTAGAAAAGGCCCACCCCACCTTCTCTCAGCCCACTGACTCCCCGGAGTAGGCAGGTTTTGTCAGCATTAGGGGGAGGAGTGTGATTTCTGCTGATGACTACAAGATTGGGAGACACTATGAGGAAAGAAAACGAGCAAAAGAGAACAAGAGAGGAAAAGGTTTAACTCTGCCTTCAGGTCTAGTTTTCCCCGGTGAGCACTTGGTCATCTAGTGGAAGTTGTCTCTGCAAAGGGAGCTAGAAATCAAGCAAACAGAAATCTATAAAAAAAAGTTTTGCATAAACTAAAAAGTTGCACTTAATCACCAACATGTCTCTTTGATCTCTGAGAAAGGAAGGGAAATGGGGCTGAAAAGAATTTTTCTCTAGGTCATGGGAAGCTTTAGAGAAAAAGTACAAGTGTTGGGTACTTTTCTGAACTAGAGTGATCACATGTGTTGTCAGCAGAGAAGCCACTTGTCCTGGCACAAAGAGCAGGTTCTACAAGGAGGCTTCCAACTGAGCTTCAACCTCAGTCTTTTTTCCTCAGACTGTATCTGGTCTGCAGGGAGGCCTTTTATACTGGGTGGATGGTAACAGATGGTTGCTGCCTGGGCTCTCCAAGTCCTTCAACATTCCCAGACAGCCTTTACTCTCAGTACGCAGATAGGAAAAATGGTGCCCCATCTCACTTCCTGTCGAAAACCCAGTGTCCTCCCTGAAAACTTCCATGAATTCTTGGGGGCATTGGTTGGTTCTGATGACCTTTTGCTCTGTCCAATACATCATGGTTAGGAGCACAGTCCTCTGACTAAGACCTGGGATCAAATCCTGGTTCTGTCTCCTTTATTTTTACTATGTAACATTGGGAAAATTGCTTGGCCTTTCCCAGCCTCAATTTCCTCATCCATAAAATGCAGATAATAATACTTCCCCTTCAGGGTGATCATAAGTTAATGGGATAATGATGAAGTAATACAGGAAAAGCACTTAGCACGGAAGTTGGCACAAAGCACACACCAAATAGATGGTAGCTGGTATTTGTATTCCTTTACTCACATTACCTTAAACAGATGAGTAAAGATAGTTAACGTTTCATACAGCCTTTATTCCAAAGTCTATGACAACGATTCCCAAGGAGCTCCTTTCGACTTTAAAATTTTTTCAGGAGCTCTATAGGATAGAAACTGTTCTTTTAGTATCCATTAATTCTGAAAATACTGAAACAGAAAGGTAGATACAAGACATGTTAATTTTTTCCTTCTTTGGATAACGTTGATGTGCACAGGGAATCACAGACCTCTTGCGATAATTAGAAGGTTCCCAGGTGATCCCTGGCTCCAGGGTGCATGCATTTGCCAACATTTTGCTAAGTAATCCCTAACCTTCGCTAACTGCTTTTCTGAAAGGGCTCAGTTTTTACATACTCACTGAACAAATATTTTGAGTGCCTGTTTTGCACTCTGTTCTGTGCTCAGAACATCTTGGCTTTCACTTTAAAGGAGGTAGTATATGCAAAGGGGATTTGAGAAGGCTCAAATGAAATAACATCTGTGGACTCATTATCCTCTCTCCTCATTTCCAGCATTTCATTGTGTCCATTAATCAGCCTGTCATAGGGTTCATGGCTCAGTTGGGAACTTCCCAGCAGTCCCAAGTGGTGTGTCTTAGAAATTACACCGCCCACTTTTTACATCTTACCCTCAAATTAACTTCTTCTCTTGAAAAAGCATTTTACGCAGGATTTTTTCCTGCTTGTTTATAGATATTTTAATTTTTTTCATAAGTACTGTTTGAGCACAGAAAACAGAGAAGCATGAGTGCCCTGGTGAACATTACAGCCTTGGTGGGGTGCCACGAGGCAAGGTGAAATGAAATGACATTGTAAAGACATGGCACAATAAGCAGAAGAGAACTCTGAGGGCTCCAGTTGCCAGAGAAAGCCCCAGGGGAAAGGTAGCATTTTAGCTCAGGGTTAAGAATAGATCGGTTTTGATTGGGAAACATGCAGAAAAGATATTCTGCTGGAAGGTATAGCATGAGCAGGTGTGCAGAGGTGGAAATGAGTGTCATGAGCTCAAAGGACTCAAAGTGACTGGCTGATGCAGAGACTTATGCTGAAGAACCCTGGGCAGAAAGTAGCTGGGGATTGTGAGGCAAGGCCCTGAGTACCAGGTTAAGGGGCAATTCGGTATGCTGGCAATTCCTGAGCAACGGGGGTGGGAGAGTATGTATGTTGTGCTTCATCTGGCATGGTCACTGAGTGGGGAGACACTGGAAGTGGAGACCCTGGTCAGGGGCCACAGAAGACGACTCCGAAGATTTGGGAATGATTGACTATGGGTAGCCAAGAGAGAGAAGAGGAAGGAATACCAAAAGATTCCAGAATGTATGGCCTGGGTGACTGGGAATGACTGGGGGTACCTCACTCACCAATCAATCTTTTATAGGAGTTCTGCCTTTCAAATGTCTTTCTTCCTTTTCCACTGAAATTCTTTCTCCCACTCCTGCCATGCAAGGAACCTGATAACAACGGTATTTACCCCCTCCTCTTTTCTAGTGTTGCTTTACTACCAAAAGCACTAAAATCTTGCCATCTATGCAACAACCTATCTTTCAAGAGTAATCACAAATACGCAAAACACCTTGAAGTTCTCGTCAGTTTCTCACTTCCCCTCTCGCCCCAAAATTTTGATCTCATGTTTGGAATGAAATAGTAGCTATTTCTAATATCTGTCATAGATGTGTTTTCGCCCCATTTTTATTGCCAGGCAGTGCATTAGTGGTTAAGTTCATGAGTCCCTTTGTTTCAATTTATTCACCCTGAATTGGGGCTTTCCTTTTGAGTTTATACCAAAGGCAATAATATCCTGCATCTATTATTGTCCTTTGTTGTTTAAATAGTGCCTTCATTAAGGTTATCCCATTTGAACCTTCACTGAACAATCCTATGAAACAAGTCTGGCAGGTATTATTTTTTAAGAAATGAGCAAGCTTAGGCTGAGAAGTAACATGTTCATTTACACAGACACCAAGTGTCATAACTGGAAATAACATGTAGGATCTGGTTATTTAATTACGTCCAGTATACTAGATGCTGTTAAAAGGCAAATAAGTTGATTACACAATCGTAAGCATCTTACAAAATTGGGAAAACCAGGCATTAATATGTGAACAGTTGAATTACATCCTGTGGTTAAGTGCTCTGCTAGACAGCAATACAAGCAAGGAGCAGAAGGTACATGATTAATTACCATGTCATAATGTGATGCACAAATAAGGGAGGACTGCCTACAAAACAGAAGACATTTGCAAACGATATATCTGATAAGGGGTTAATATCCCAAATATGCAAAGAACTCATATAACTCAACATCAAAGAAACAAATGTGTATAGGACCTGAACAGACATTTTTTCAAAGAAGACATACAGATGGTCAGCAGGCACATGAAGAGATGCTCAACAACACTAATCATCAAAGAAATGCAAATCAAAACCACAATGAGCTGTCACCACACACCTGTTAGAATGGCTATCATCAAAAAGACAACAAATAACAAGTGTTGGCAGGGATGTGGAGAAAAGGGAACTTTCATGCACTGTTGGTGGGAATGTAAATTGGTGCAGCCACTATAGAAAACAGGATGGAGGTTTCCCCCCAAATTAAAAATAAAACTACCACATGATCCAGCAATTCCATTCCTGGGTATTTATCCGAAGAAATGAAACACTAATTTGAAAAGTTATATGTATCCCTATGTTCACTGCAGCATTATTTACAATAGCCAAGATATGGAAGCAACCTAAGAGTCCATCAATAGAGCAATGGATAAAGAAGATGTGGTACGTATATACAATGGAATACTACTCAACCATAAAAAAAATGAAATATTGCCATTTGTGACAATATGGATGGACCTCGAGGGTATTATGCTAGGTAAAATAAGTCAGAGAATCTAAAATCAAAATACATAAACAAATATAACAAATAGAAACAGACTCACAGATATAGAGAACAAACAGGTGGTTGCCAAATGGGAGGGCGGTGGAGGGATGAGTGAAATAGGTGAGGGAAATTAAGAGGTACAAACTTCCAGTTACAAAATGAGTCACAGGGATGAAAAGTACAGCATGGGGAACACAGTAATACTGTAATAAGTTTGTATGGTGACAGATGGTAACTAGACTTGTGGTGATCATTTTGTAATGTATGAAAATAGTGAATCGTGTTTTAGGTCAATCATACTTTAATAAATAAATAAATATTTTTAAAGTTACTGGGGAGAAATAAGCCAAAATGTTTATAATGTCTGTTCATAGGTAAAGGCATTGTGATTGGGTTTTTTCTTTATATTTTTATATATTCCTCATATTCTCTATAAGGAGCCTACACAGGATTTTTGGTCTTAAATAATAAACATTTCTAAAAGCTTAAAAAAAATAAGGGAGGATTGTGTCCATTCCTGGGCTCCGTGCTTAAAAGGGGTGCTAACAACCTAGAGCTTATCCAGGTGACACTCACTGGGAATCTGAGGAGCCCTAGGGATCAAAGGCGAAGGGACAAACATCCAGCAGAAAAGAACTCAGGGAGGACCTTTTGCTCCCTCTACTTAATGGAGTGCCTGGTGTATAAAACAGGCTTCTTCTCTGAGGTCCCAAGAGTAAGCCAGGAACTAATGAACAGAAGTTACGGGAAAAAAGGACTCCAACTTCATATAAGGAAGGACTCCCCAACCACTGGAACACCAAAAATATTTAGAACAAGCTACCTGATGTGGTAATGAGCTCCCTATTCCTAAAGGTAACCAACATGGGCCAAGTTAATGCCTATTAAAGATGTTGTAATTTGTGTGCTATTGAGTTCAGAACCAAAGCAGTGCTATGGCCGAGAGGTAGCATGATGCAGGGTTTAAGAACGCAGGCTCTGAAGGCTGTACAGTGCTCACCCTTGGAACTCAGCCAAGCCACACAGAGACCATTTGTAGATGTGTTGGCCAACCCACCAGCTGAGGCATCAGCTGACAGCTGACATCAACCACTAGACATGTGACTGTGTGAGCCTTCAGATAATTCCAGTCTTTCATGTTTTGAACCACCACATTTGATACCAAATGGAGCAGACGTAAGATGCTCTACCAAACCTTGCCCAAATGATAGATTCACAAGCAAAATAAATGTTACCATTTTAAACCACTAAGTTTGGGAGTAGTTAGTTTCGTAGCACTGAATAACCGGAACACAATGTTTATGTGATCTTCTGAATTGCCATTGATCTTCAAGGCCACCTACAGGTACTGAGTCAAGCAGAAGGAGATATTATTTGCAGAAAGGGGCTCAGGTGTCTTGGGCTAATGAGAGAAGAGAAGGCTTGATGAAACTACTGGGAGAATATGAATGAGAAATGAACGAAGACTTCTGGGGGCACAGTGAAGACTAGATCCATGGCTTTGTAATACCCTCCCTCCCCTACATGGTTTTGTGATTTTTTTTACCTACCTGGAGAAGGTAGGTGCTGGATCCTGACAAGAAGGTGGAAGAGACCTTGACGGTCTGTTGATGGCATGCATATGGATGGCGGACTTGGGAAACACAACACCCAAGGAAACAGAATAAAACAGGATAGACTAGCATATTGTTGCCTGTTGGCATGTAAAGGAATCTTAGAGATTGTTTTCTAGATAAGGAAATCTAGATCAGGCATCTGGAGAACAACTAAGTATTAACTGTTCAGTACAGACAGTACAAGTGAATTTCAGAGAAAAGAGGTTAGGTTTAGTGAGAAGAATATGAAAGGGTGATGGGTCCAAAAAAAGATTTCTAGATAGGGAGACCTGAAAAATTGAGACAGGTTGGCTCTTTCTGTGTCTAAGAAGGGGGAAAGTATGGCAGTTCTTAAAGGTTAGAGCACGGAATCATGCTGGAAATTCTATCAGTAACACCATAAACAACAGTTCTCTCATTTTTTTAAGGAAAAAAATTACAGTGGGCACAGAGAAGAAGGAAACCAGAGTGGATGACCAATTCCCTAGCAATCAGACCATGATAACATTAGAATATCCCAGATCTGCTTCCCTGGTGCTGTGAATGCAGCTGGGATGAAGCAGGCAAGGAAAGATACTAGCAGGCAATTACCTGTCTTCCTCATTGATTTTCGGGCTGTATGAATGTATTTAAAAATTAAGAAGCAGTGATGTCAAGTTGGGCTGAAATCCTCTGAGTAACAATTTCTGACTAGGGTAACTTACCTTGTTCATTTCTCCATCTGCTCCTTTCTTGCAGTGCACAGCATCAGTTATCCTCTCTAGAAAAGAACAAAAAAGCAATTTCAACATCTAGGGTAGAAGAGGAGAGTATTAATCACAATGAAGTTTGACAGGACAGAAGCCTCCCCAGGTCCACTCAGGCCATTTAAAGCTTTTACGCCCCCTGTAGACTATCACAAGTGCATGAACATCAGACCATAAAAGAGGGAAGAAGCTTATGTGGAAAGTAGTAATAGCTCAGGACTGGCCAGTGTCTGGATGTGTCTCTTCTTACCCCCGGTTGTCTAAATCAGGTCATCTCAGCTGTCAGGAGTGTTTTTCTCCTTTTTTCAGAAGATGCTACCAAAATGCCAGTTAGCTTGGAAGTTGTGCCAGGTGCATTTAATTGGCTATAAATTAAAAAGAAAGACACAGTGTGGTTTTTGGGTTTTTTTTACATCTTTATTAGAGTATAATTGCTTTACAATGGTGTGTTAGTTTCTGCTTTATAACAAAGTGAATCAGTTATACATATACATATGTTCCCATATCTCTTCCCTCTTGCGTCTCCCTCCCTCCCACCCTCCCTATCCCACCCCTCCAGGAGGTCACAAAGCACCGAGCTGATCTCCCTGTGCTATGCAGCTGCTTCCCACTAGCTATCTACCTTACGTTTAGTAGTGTATATATGTCCATGCCTCTCTCTCGCTTTGTCACAGCTTACCCTTCCCCCTCCCCATATCCTCAAGTCCATTCTCTAGTAGGTCTGTGTCTTTATTCCTGTCTTACCCCTAGGTTCTTCATGACATTTTTTTTCTTAAATTCCATATATATGTGTTAGCATACGGTATTCTGACAGTTATTATAACAGATAGGGATCCTAGAAAAAAATAATGTCAAGCCTAGGTGAAATTGGTAGGCTGTGAAACGAACCCAAGGAATTTTTTTCTTTTTGGAAAGGGAAAAGGGAACATGTTCCTGCTGCAACTTTATTTAGCTCTCAGTACAGGGTCTGGAGTCTGTGATTAACGTCAAAGACAGCCCTGTGCGTGTGATATGCAGCCCCTGTGCTCCCCTTGAGATGTCAAGTCCTACTTCTCCTTACTGTCTATCAGGTAGAGCTAAATCAACATATCTTAGAATCAGGGACTGGAGTGGATGTTAAAAGATCATCTAGGTAATTTCTCTGCCTTCAGGGAGGAGTAAACCAAAATCGTTCTATATGTATTAAATATCCATTGTTTGTAAATTGTATTTCTCTGAAGGACTCCACAAATGGGTCCCAAGGGAGCTATTTAGAATTAATTCATCACTATCAGGAAATGGCTTATGTGCAACTTCTCATATTTCAGGTTCAGACTTCCTTTCTCATTCTTTTGTGAAGGGACACAAGAGCTGGTTATTACCTTCCTGATAAGAAGTCTTCACATTCTTAATCTCTTGTTCCTTAAATACGTTTGTTTCTGAAACCTTTCTTCATATGCCCTTAAATAATATCCATTACTTGATGCTGAGCCCTCCCTCCAGTTGGTTGCTCTTCTTTAGTTATAAAACCCAAAACAGAACCTGTATTCTACAAAAAGTTGTGGCTACTTGACATCTAAGAGCAATGATCTAATGATCCTGCAGCCCAGAACTTATTCCTCCAGGACCACACTGGCTCTTTCAACCACAGAGTGACAAAGGCTGATGGTGATTCGTTGTCCTGTTGTTTTCCTACCAAACTTGTATGTGACTGTTTCATCTTTTCCAATAACCCTCCCTCACCAAATGTTCCTTTCTTCCCCCCTTACTTCTTCCTGCCCTTCCTTCCTTCCTTCTTTCCTTCCTTCCTTTTGAGGTATAATTGACATACACCATTATATTAGTTTCAGTTTTACAACATAATGATTTGATATTTATATATATTATGAAATGATTACCAAATCACTTGGTTTATAAATTCATACAACATTTTAACACTGTGCAGTCTTAACAAAACTCATCCATAAGCCAGATGCAGCCTTGGGACCATCATTTTGCTACCTGTGCACAGCTGGAAGATTATCATTTGATTTGCACGAGGCCTATGGCAGTCCAAGCCATGAGTGTGCTTGAAAAATGCTTCTTGTTACTCTGACTTTCCACTGTCTTTGACAGTGGCCATCTTCACTTACTTGTTGAGTTCCCTTTCATTCCAGGTCCTTGGATGTGGCTGTGTTGCCCAAGCTGTCCTCAGCCGAGGACGTCATGGAGGAATCATCACTATCAATATTGGACTTTCAATGGCAATAGTAATGGCCATTTATGTTGCTGGAGGTGTCTCTGGTAAGTAATAGAAATAATAATAATAACAGCTACTATCAACTCAACCATTCCAATGTACTAGTGCAGTTCTGGGTACTCTACAGACCTTA
The DNA here is from genome assembly GCF_937001465.1 of Orcinus orca. Lineage (NCBI taxonomy): Eukaryota > Metazoa > Chordata > Mammalia > Artiodactyla > Delphinidae > Orcinus > Orcinus orca. The sequence goes on along the minus strand of NC_064560.1, from coordinate 100,237,534 downwards.
ATTTTTTTAGATCTCAACAGTCCTGCAAGAATATGTATTTGATTCTATTTTTATAGATGACAAAATTTAAATGGACAGCAAATGCTAAGTGAGTGGCACAAAGGCAACACTTAGCAAAAGACAGAGATGAGGGTTGGAACTCAGAACTGACTGATTCCTAAATCTGGCTACGGAATAGTATTCTTCATCTATCAATAGAGTCTTTTACTAGCTCTTCCCCATGCTTGGAAACTACTTCCCAGATATGCTGTGAATAGCCCAGTGAATATCACTCCAACAGAGGCAATTCCCTGGACCTTTATCCACAGCAATCAGGGAGAGCCTAGGTCATTTGCAAAATAGCTAGTGTGTTCATGGAGCTGCAGGGCTAGTCAGAAGGTCTTGGTCCAATTCTGTTCTGAGTGGTAGGCTAATTAGAAGCCATTTTCAAGGTTCTGAGGAGCAAAATGAAATGATATTTAATACAGCCTGGGACCTTAGGAAGGAACTGTGGAAATGATCCACTTCCCAAAGGCTTGCAGAATCCTCAGCAGCCTTGTCTGGGGGCTCAGAGAACTAAGGCAAGACTGTTGGTGATAACGGAAGAAGGGACCCCCTGCATGCTGGGCACTGTACTGGGTGCTGTACATACTTTATCTCCTCTCACTTCTATAGCAGCACTCTGAGGCCGGTATTATTGTCCATTCTACAGAGAAAACTGGAGCTCCAAGGGATTGAGTAAATTGCCAGAAGTCCCACAGCTGGCAAAGAGACAGATCAAAGATTTGACCCAGGTCTATACGACAGCAAAGCACAGGTCCCCATTATTATACAACATTTCCAGCGGTCTACTATGGGAAGGACAGTACAGGCAGGGCCTATGGGCAGTACGGTCCAGATGGAGGATCCTGCAGTTGAGCTGGCTGGACTGGTGACAAGTGCTGCCACTGGAGCGCTAAAGAATGATTGCCCAGACCCCCACGGAGCATCCACGGGCTGGGCACTTAGAACAGTCATTTGCTAGCTGTCAGCCTTTCCATATCACCGGCCGACTCAGATCCTGGGGCAGACCAGGTTACAGATTCCCATACATGTGGTTTGTTTGGCCCGAGCAGTGTTTCTGTTCAAACTCTTGCTGAGCCTTTGCTGTGATCCCAGCACTGTACTACCTACCTAAGACACAAGAATAACCAGGGGAACACCATGAATGTGCCAAGGCTTAATTACAGTTGCAGGCCTTAATTACAGTTCCAGACACACAACACACTCCTGGCTTCAAATAAGCATGCAGGATGCTCCACTGCCTCCCCTCACGCTCCCAACTACATTCACACAGGTATTGTTTCCACAAACCATGCAATATAAATGTAGGCATGTTTTCAGCGATTTTTTTAAGGTGGAGATGTGGTTTTGCAGTATTTCACCTGCATAACACCCTGAATTAAACTTCATCAAATATTTACTTAGGATAAATTGGTCCCAGACCCTACCAATGTAGCTAACACCCTTTACCACCAGCACTGTCAATGTCTGTTTGCATCCACTGATATATTTGGAGTCACGATAGGAGGAGAAGGGACAGGGACCAGCAGGAAGGGGGAAGAGGGAGTAAAGGATGGTGTGGAGTCTTCCCATCCGGCCTTTAGACTGGGATTAAGCCCCTGTGCTCAGAGTAAGGGCCAGAACTGATGGGACTGTTTTCACTAGAGGCTGCTTCTGGGTGAGGCTTGGGAGCTGTCCACATTGTTTATGAGAGACTGTGAGATCTCAAAATGCAAGGAGAGCAGTTTCTGAGCCTGGCTGATATAAGGTAGCACTGAGTTGGAAAAGGAGCTTATCTCCCCATCTCTGTTTGAAAATGATATTCAAGCTCCCTGAGAACTGAGGGGGGAACATGCACAGACAACACACTGGCCCACTGATGACATCAGTGCAGACTCAGTATTGGCTTCAGCAGCCCAGGAACAGGAGAGGAAGACTACATAGGGGAGGTGACTTTCTCACAGTGGCTGCAGCTAACATGCTGGTTTGTGGGCATATGTGAGGCCCTCTTTGGGAATTCCAAAAATAACCAATGTATATTAGGCATAAACATAAATGGGATCCCACTTTGTGGTCCCGACTGGTAAGGTCAGCTGACATCTGGTTGTGGAACATAAAGCATTACTTTACTGCATGGCAGTTACCACACCCTGCTCCCTTGTGAACTTGCCAGTAGTCTGGCAATCCAATCTGGCCAATCAGAACTCATAATGCCCTAATTATGCACCATCCCCCACAAAGCGTTTACACTGCCAGCTTGTACCTAGACTATAGCGGTTATTTTTGATGTAGTTTTTTTATAAGCAATAAAAATTCACTGAAAAATCAAAATAGCTTTGCTTAATGACAAATAAAATGTTAAGATGATCTCTATCACAGAGTTGTCTGTGTGGTGGGCAGGAGACTCGTCTAGGACAGAACCTTGAAAGAGCTCACCTTGCTCATGTAAGCCTTTCATCTCAGGCCTCGGGGAATCCAGCTATCCCCCTGGGCTCTTCATGTGAATAATCTGATCATCACAACCACCTTGGCAGGGCCAAGATGTGAGTGTGGCCTTCTCTGACTCTTGCACTCATGTTCTTTCCACTACACTGCTCTGCTTTGTCCTTCGGGTAAGCCAAGTGATCACGCATCTCTGCAAGGAGAAACTCTCCTCGTTGCTTTGCAAAGCACCCTCCTGGGCACACCCTCTCTGACTCCCAAACAACTTTCCCTCTGTAGATCTTTGTAGTCTGAGCTATCTGAATAAAGACCTCTGACTATTTCTTCAACTTTCTTATCTTTTTTTTCTTCAATTTTTAAAATTGAAGTAGAGTTGATTTACAATGTTGTACCAGTCTCTGCTGCACAGCAAAGTGACTCAGTTATACACAAAGACATTCTTTTTTTATATTCTTTTCCATTATGGTTTATCTCAGGAGATTGGATATAGTTCCCCATGCTATACATTAGGACTTGCTGTTCATCCATTCTGAATGTAATAGTTGGCATCTACCAGCCCCAAACTCCCAGTCCATCCCTCTCCCTCCCCACTTCCCCCTTGGCAACCACCAGTCTGTTCTCTATGTCTATGAGTCTGTTTCTGCTTTGTAGATAGGTTCATTTGTGCCATATTTTAGATTCCACATACATCAACTTTCATATCTTGAAAACCTACTAAGTGCCTTGCAGCATGTCAAGGTCAAGGTGAACAATAGTTCCTGCCTCAGGGTGCTTTTGAGGGGCTAAAAGCATAAACCTACCTACAGCAAGTCTTATTTTGGAAGAGGAGCTTGCTAAACAGTAACTGTCCCATTGGTGGACTCATCTGAGGGGAGACATTTTTGATTGGAGGTGATTTCTTACATCCCCTTGTCCTTTCACAATGGGTTCCTCCAGGCTGGCTGGGTGGCGGCTACCCTCCAACCAGCTCTGGGAGAAGAGGAACAGGGCTGGCTCCAGGAACTTTCCACTGCCCTGGGTGCTCCCCTCTTCTAACCCCTGTTTCCAGCTTCCCTAGGAATCTGTACTCCTGCCAGTCTCCAAAAGTATGACTCTCTTAGATTTAAAAGTAAAACAAAACAGGTGATATGTGTGTAAGGCTTCAGGAAGTCACCTGTGCTTTGATATATTGGCATTTTCTTGTTCACATTAGCTCCAAAGTGGCAGAGGCAGGTGAAGAAAGGACCCTCACGGTGTAGTCAGCAGTCAGAAGCCCTCCCCACTGCAAGCCCACTTTGGCTTAAAGACTCAGGAAAAGCATAGCTTTCTTCACGGACTGGGGAGAGGAGGGAAGGCTTCCCAAAACAAGCTCACCAATAGGTTCTGTGGGGGGTCAAATGGCAAAGTGTCATCACCATCATCATCATCATCACTCCTTTGTTTACAACTATTTCCACAACCCAGAGGTCCACATTTCAGCGTGGTCACATTGACAGTTACTCTAATTCCCCCCCCACACTAAATGTCATTGGCACTCTTCATATGAGTGTCCTCCATCCCTAGGAATCAAGCCCATATGCTCAAAGATGATCTTTGAAAAATTTTTCCCTGCTTTCTAAGGCAGAGAAACCTTTATAAACTTGGTGAAGAAGGTCTAGAAAAGAACATAGGCCCAAGAGTTCAAATAAACCTGAATTTGAATCCTAGACCTACCACTTATTAGCCACGTGACCTTAAAATTTTACTTTACTTCTGTGCCTCAGTTTCCTCAGCAGTTAACTGGACTAGTACCCACCTCACCGGGTTCTTAGGAGGATCAAGTGCATGTAATACGCCTATGACAGCATCTGGCAAGTGTTCAATATGCATTGTTGTTACTGTTGTTACTAGCAAAGCCAGCTGGGGATATCAGTAACCTACCCCAGAGCAAGCCCCTCTACCTGACCTTGCAAGTGGGTTAGAATCAAAGAGGCTGATTTCTCTAGTCAGAGTTTAGGCTGGAGTGGAGGAGGAAGTGTTGCTCCATTTGTGTGTGTGAGATATACATCGTTTATGCAGAGAAACTACAGAAAATCCACTCAGACACTGTGACTACCTCAAAATAAACTGAGCCCCTTACCTCAGTGAGAGGCACAGCCCACAAAGGAAGGGCCATTTCCCCTTAAAGAGATATCTCTTTTCAGTCCTAAGATTGTTTCTATATCCTCTGGACATGGACTTAGAAATGACTGGATATAGATTTAAATCTTACAAGTATAAGTATACTGACTTACAAATATACTGAAGTTAACTGTTTATATCAATCTCTTTGGGGTTATTGCTTTATAGTTAGGCAAAACCCAGTAGATAGATGATATAGATAGATAGAGAGAGAGAGATGAGAGAGAGAGAGAGAGAGAGAGAGAGAGAGAGACAGAGAGAGAGAGAGAGAGAGACAGAGAGAAAATGAGCCACTTGAGTACAAGTTTCTTTATATATTTGACTTTCTTTTGAAAAAGCTAAACTTCCTAAACAGTGTCTAATGATGCCATGAGGATTATTAGTCCTCTCTTCCTCTCCACTCAAACACACACACACATATACACACAGACAGACACACAGACAGACAGACACAGACACACACAGACACACACACACCTCTGTCTCCTCACATAAAGTTCCTCACACCTAGAAGACTGAATTCTGCCTGCAGTCCCTAGATAAGGTTTCCTTCACAATAATTCTCCCTGGCCTGCCCTCTGACTTTCCTAATCACCTTATCTTCCTTGCAGGTGGCCACATCAACCCAGCTGTGACTTTTGCAATGTGTCTTTTTGGACGGACGAAGTGGTTCAAATTCCCCTTTTATGTGGGGGCCCAGCTCTTGGGAGCCTTTTTAGGGGCTGCAACCCTCTTTGGCATTTATTATGGTGAGTAGGACCCCTGAGTCCAGAGATTAGGGAGAACTGGCTATAAGTTGAAAGTCAGAATTACTTGGTAGGAAGAGGTGAGATGAGGTAAGAACAGAAAACGTTCTCCACTTGACACGCAGTTCTAAGAGTCCTAAGTTCTAAATAATGGGGCCAACATTATCATCAGGGCACGTTCAGGAAGCCTCTTAGTGAAAATGGTCACAACTTAAATGGAGGGCAGAACTTAAAGGAAGTATATCTTTAGACCCAACCAGCACTACACTGTGAACAATGCCAAAGTAAGCAATAGGCCACTGGCTTCTCCATGGCTTTCTCTGATTTGGCTGGGAAGGGAGCCGTTGACTTGTGGCAAGGAGAATGATGAGTAAGTACTTAAAGAAGGAATCTGGAACAAAGTCTTTGAAGGAAGAAGCATAGCAGAGAAATGGGCTGGGTGGGGAACCTCTTCTCCCTTCCATCCAGTAGCCAGGGCTTCCATTCTGCAACAGTCCTGGGGGAACCACAGTACTGACGATCAAAGACCCAGACTTTAGTTCCATGTGAACTATGTACGTAGCTGTGTGACTTCAGTTAGTCATCTGACCTTATTGGTCTCAGTTTCCTCCTCTGGAAAATAAAGGAATTGAACTAGTAGGTGACTTCTTAGGCCCTTCAAACTAAAAAATCTTGGGGTTCCATAAAATCAAGTGTTAAAGTGGTTCCTTCTCTCTAACCCAAGGTAAGTCTTAATACTTTATGACTCTCAAACTGAAGCCCTTAGGAACTAGAATTTATGAGCCAAGCCTGAGAGGTACATTGTGGAAAGGGACCTCTTCCCACAGAGTATCCTAAGAATTAGAGTATAAGAAGGCTAAACAATTACTCAAGACCAGACCAGAAACCTAGAGCACCAGCTGCTGTGGCCAGAGAGGCCTGGGGGTGGTGCTGGCTATGTCGGGGACTGCTGTGTTCCTTGTTCTAAGGGCATCTTCACTGTACCTTGATGCCCTCAAATTCTGGACTGCTATTAGGGGTTACTGAGAACCCTCTGGGAATCATGAGCTCTGCATAGAGCAAGTCCAAGCTTCACTTTCACTTTTAGTCAATCTTGAAAATTCCAAGAATTCCCCTCAAAGAAAAGTTCCCAAGACCCACTGGATAAGGATTTGGCTCAAACGTGGAGTGAACCATCAAGGGCAGCCGGGGCTTTCTCTCTCTGACCCGCTATCCTGGGAGTTCTCTGGGTATCTCTAAAGCTACCATACTGTGAAGTGAAAAGAGGCAAATGATATGGATCTTCCTAGCTGAACCTGAGGGTTCACCTGTACTTGTTCAGCACAAGACCTGGCATAGGCCTACGTCCCCCCCTGCCCAGAGGACACTAACATGCCAGAGCTCTGTCTTCCATAGATGCATTTCTGTCTTTTGCTGGTGGAAAACTGCTCGTCGTGGGAGAAAACGCAACAGCACACATTTTCGCAACATACCCAGCTCCGTATCTGTCTCTGGTGAATGCATTTGCAGACCAAGTAAGTGTACATTCAACAAAGACCTAACTTTCGTGAAAAGACATAATCTAATAAGGGGGATGCATAGGAACATTATAGGCCTATCAGAAAAGAAAGGCTACGTTTCCAAAGTCAGAGGTCCCTACGCATAACCCAAGCTTTGCTGACAAATTTCTGCCCTTGCCAAAGCTGATACCACTACGGGTTTCCTGCCTCCTCTTTAATACATACACTTCTTCCACATCAGTCAAGCTTCAGAGAAAAGTGCATGACTGGACATTTCAACCCCTGTAGGGGCAAATGCGGTTTGTTCCACCTAACTGTCTCTTTTGTGCACATGATCTAAACGTAGAGGCCTCAAGAAAAGACACTGTGATCTCAGTTCAAGGACTGTGAAGTGTAGTAGTTGAGCTTAGAGTATCCCAGGTCTTCTGTGTCTCCCCACGTGCACAGGTTTATCCAGACTCTCTAGGCAGCTAGAAGTGTCTCTGCCTTAATGACATTTAAACAAGCTGCATCCAAGCATCTGTCGTGTAGCCAGTAGCACAGCTATTCTGGTCTAAAATCACTTGTCTGGTTCTCATCCTGATTCTTCTGCTTATGAGCTGTGTGCCCTTGGGCAAGTTTCTTAACCTCCTTCTATCTACATTTCCTCATCTGTAAACTGTGAATAAATAGGATTTATCTCACCGATTGGTGTGAAGTTCTAATGAGAAAAAGCATACGAAGTACCTGGCACATAATAAGTGCCTGGTAAATAGAAGCTATGATTTAGCTGTTAAAGTAAAATAATAGTTTGGAAATTTTAGAAACTAGAGAGTCGGGAAAACACCCACTGTACCACACCACTTCAGAATACCTGCTCTCATTGTTTGTATAATCTCTTACAACTTGTTTTTATGTTGTTTTCAAGTATAAAATATAATGCACATATTTTTCTTAATATCATAAGCATTTAAAAATGTTACCAGACAGCTCTTATATTTGTTTTTTTTTTTTTTTTTTTTTTTGCGGTACGCGGGCCTCTCACTGTCGTGGCCTCTCCCGCTGCGGAGCACAGGCTCCGGACACACAGGCTCAGCGGCCATGGCTCACGGGCCCAGCCGCTCTGCGGCATGTGGGATCTTCCCGGACCGGGGCATGAACCCGTGTCCCCTGCATCGGCAGGCAGACTCTCAACCACTGCACCACCAGGGAAGCCCTTGTATTTGTTTTTGATGGCTGTATAATAGACTATAGAATGGGCACTTCATAATATAGTTAGTCCTTTCCCTATTGATGTGGACTCCAGTTTTTCCATACTATAAATGATGTTTAACTATTTATTTACATATTTGCTTTATGACGTTTCCATATTTTAGATTATTTCCATGATGTGGTTCTCAAAATATCCAACTGGGTCAAATTCAGTACATAATCTTACGGATTATTTTTAATGCATGTTGCTAAATTACTGATAAATTGCCTTTCAAAAGTGTAGTATGTGCTTAGTTTAATTAGGAAAGCCTGAGAGAAGTGGTATCAGTTCCCTAACACTTGGTATTGTTTGCACTTTTTTTCATTGTGAATCAGTTTTTCCCTCTTGTTTCTTAAATCTATTTTTCTTTTATGAATTTTCTTTTCATTTCCTTTGCCCATTCATCTATTGATGTCTCACATTGTTTTTCTCACCACTTTGAATGAGCCCCTTTGTTCATTTTTCCAGCCTGTAGCTTGCTCTCCATTTAGCTGGTGGTAGCTCAGCAGGATAGTGTAGTAAAGAAAAAAGTCTCTAGAGCTGAACTCTCTGGATCCACACCTGCCTGTCACTGACTGTGTCACCTTGGGCAGGTAACTAATCTGTAAAGGAGAATGATATCAGCACCCATGTCTAGGATTGCTGCGATAAGGGTCTGGCACAGAGTGCTCACCCAGCATATGTTACTTATTACTAGGTTTGTTTTTAATGAGAGTGGGTGAATTTTGAGGTGGGCAAGGGGGAAGAATATAAGCTAAATCCCTTGTATATTTTCTCCCTCCCCCAGGTAGTGGCCACCATGTTTCTCCTCATTGTCATCTTTGCCATTTTTGACTCAAGAAACTTGGGAGTCCCCAAAGGCCTACAGCCCATTGTCATTGGCTTCCTGATTGTTGTCATTTCTTCCTCTCTGGGAATGAACAGTGGCTGTGCCATGAACCCAGCTCGAGACCTGAGTCCCAGACTTTTCACTGCCTTGGCAGGTTGGGGGTTTGAGGTCTTCACGTAAGTAACAACGGTCAGGGAGGAGGGAGGAAGATTCACACTGTGCCTCAATGGGGAGGGCTGTGCTTTGACCTGGAGATCCAAGAGAGTGCAGATGGGAGGGTGAGGTTAAGTGCATCCTCATCATAAGTGTGGAACGTATCACTGGTGATTTATGATACGGGGTGTGTGTGTGTGTGTGTGTGTAGGAAAGAGAGAGAGAGAGAGAAGGGGGAGGGAGACAAAGAGATAGACACAGAGACATAATAAGAGACAGAGAGGGACAGAGAGACAGAGAAAGATAGAGAGGCTCTAGATAGATTCAAAGAGATAGGTTTGTCCTATATAATAATAATTTCTCAACTGGTATATGGCTTTATGTGACTATTTTGGATGTAGAACTTGTCTACGTACTCACTTTGTGACAAAGGGGTAGAATTTCTATCTTCTGATACTACTATAGGGCTCTTTCTAGGAGACCATGCTAGCTTTGCTTCATTCATTCATTCAACAGATCTACCTTAATCACCACCTATGCTGTGGTCACTGTGCTAGGCAAGGAAATTTCAAAATCAGATAAGACACTGGCCTTGAGCAATGTAACAAGTGCTCTGGTAACCCCTGAAACAAAGTGCTAAGGGAACACAGATGAGGGAGTGGCTACCTCTACCCGGGGAAGCTGGGGGAGGCACCACAGAAGAAGTGAGTGCTGAGCTTATTCTTTTTTTCTGGCCATGCCATGTGGCTTGCGGGGTCTTAGCTCCCCAATCAGAGATCGAACCCTTGCCCTCGGCAGTGAGAGCGCGGAGTCCTAATCACTGGTCCTTGAATTCTTGAAGCATAAGAAATTCCTAGCGGAACAGGCATCAAAGAGAGCCTGTGCACAGGAAGTGGCAAGACCCCGTGCCTTACACCTCAGAATGTGCTGATGAAACATGCCAACTGCTGGTACCAAGCTCCCAGGACAAACTTTGCCCGTTAATTCCTTCCCACCGTCCCCCGCTAAAGTCATGGTGGCCAGTCCCCAACCACTCATCACATCTCTCTCTGGGAAAGGCACCCACCTTTGTTCCCCAGGAAACAGGGCTCTAACATGGAGAAAGAGAAGCAGGGAAAACATGTGTGCGCAAATTTTAGTTTAATGTCTGCTGTGGGAACAAAACACTTGAGTGTCCCTAATGCTGACCTATATATAGCTGTACACAAGTGATGAATTTATTTAAGAGTTTGGGTTGCCTTAACCATCATGAAACACAAGCTACTGAAATCACTGACACCATTCTGATAACCACCACAGACAGCATTAGAGCTGCTGTAGCGTAAGCATCATGAGGACAGAGACCTTGACCATGTTTTCACTGCTGTGTCCGCTGTGACTAGGATGTGGTCTGGCACATAGAAAGCCTCAATAAAAGCTATTGAATAAAAGTATGGATAAATGCTATGTGACACACATGTCCTAGGAGATGAGGGATTAAAAAAAATCAAGAAACACTCCCAATCTTTAAGAAACGAACAATGCAGTGAATTTATAGAGCAGTGGTTCTCAGCCAGAGGTGATATTGCCCTCAGGGACATTTGGCAATGCCTGGAGACACTTTGGGTTGTCACAGCTGGGGAGGGTGGGAGCAGATGTTGTCACCAGCATCTAGTGGGTAGAGGCCAGTAGAGGGATACTACTAAGCATCTTACAGTATCCAGGACAGATTGCCACAACTAAGAATTAGTCAGCCAAATACGTTAAGAGTGCCACAGTTGAGGAGCTCTCTTCCAGAATGATCATACTAGAACGTGAAAAGGTTGAACAAAATGCCAACTAGGAAGATCATTTGTATTCTTCCCATGTACTGTCAAAAGCATACGTTAAAGATCTCCTTATTTCCAAAGCCCAGAATTGGCCCATGAGTTTCCTTTAATCCCAATTTCCTGAGGTTCACTCCAGGAGACCACTGCCCCTACCATCAAGACACCTCTGTGAGCTTCACACAGACCCCGAGAACAAAGGTGCCCCACAGTGATGTGACCTCTATTTGAGCCCTGCTTGGTGATTCACCCAAAGTTCTAAGAGTGATGGTGGTTCTAAAGAGGTAGAGATCTTGCCTCTTTTCTTTGCTTTGTTGAGTATATGGCAGGAGACCATGTCTGTGGGAGAATGCTGAAATCACCTAATGCCAAACTCTGAGCACCATGTCCCTTGTTAGAGTCAGGGTCTTTTCCCCTCATTCATGCATTCATTCATCCATGCAGCTACCTGATTTCTTATTCAAGGCCCTGTGCTAAAGATGCCCCTCACTGTTGTTGCCCTTCACTGCTTTATTTACATTCTATTTCAGAGTAGTGAGCATAGGCTCTTAACAGGTTGGAGCTGTCAAGTGCCATTAAAGAGATTTGACTAATTAACTCCAAGAGTTGAGAGAAGGTTTGTGGCTCCAAATTTGAGAATTATGGGGGTGGAAGTAGGGGCACTTTGTAGTATTTGGACATGCTTAAACAGCGGACAGAGAGGATATTTCAGGCAGAGAGGATTCTGTATCCCAAGGCAGAATGTTAAAATAACACATGATCTAGTTTAGTTGGAAGGGTGCATGAAGAAGCTTGGAAGGGCAATTGTTTCAGACCATTAGAGGACCTAGATTCCCAGAATGAGACTTTGGGGTTTTTGCTGCTCCCTCTTCTGTAGGTTATAGGAAGCAACAAAAGATTTAGGGCAGAAGTTTGACACGTTTAGAACTTCAATTTAGCAAAATTGATCTGACATTATTATATAGAACAGATTAAAGATGAGTAGAGGGGGCAGAAACCAGTTAGGAAATAGCTAGACTAACTGATAATCCTCAACCAAAAAGTTCCCAAGGAAACCACTGAGGGATAACAGGACTCCAAAGGGTCCCTAAAGTGCCCCATCCTTTCAGGGTTCTACATCCAAGCTAAGCATCTCAGGGGACTTTCTAGTTTGGATCCACACCCAAGGTCTCAGATAAAACCGAGACTGCCTTGGATCCTCACTTGCCCCTGTATGGCACGGAGTGAGGATGACAGCGGGAGTGGGGCTCCAGCAGGTCTGACAAGGGCAAGACAGACCCTGGCTGACTCTTGCTTTTCCCTTAAGTATTAGGATGTAAGCGAGTGGTCTTCACTAATTCACCTTAAAGTGTTGATAACTTAGTGGATGAAGGATCTCAGGGGTATTGTTAATTTTTAAAATAGTTTAACCAAAGGAATGAATCCCTCATGATGGTACCGTAAGCAATTAACACAGACATATTTCTGGCATCCCCCAAATCACAGTGTGCAAATAACCTTGTTTACCTGTGAGGCCAGGCAGGGAACCGTATCAGAGCTCCTCCATTTAAGCCTTGTGACCCTGGTGCAACACATCCAGCTCAAGAGGGTCCAGCCAGTGAAAGGAGGACATGTGTGCTGGCAGATATCTTGGACCCTAATCTGTTAAATGACAGTAAGAGATGTGCCACAAACCAGTGATGGAAGAAAGGAAGTGATGGACCAAATAAGGTGGCTTAAACTTGCTTCATGTGCTTACCTGAAGAGAAGGCTCCTAGTCCTTTAAAGCTCAGGTGCCTCTCATAGAAAATTCCACCTGGATTTGGAGGCATGGGAAAGGGCGCTGTGAGAACAGCTGAATGCAGTGACCTCATTCCAGTGCAGTAAGAGTGACATCTGCTGGCCACTGTGCTTAATGACGGTGCTCTTCCCCGGAGCCTGCGTTTATGCTCTAAGACTTATTATCTTATTGTGAGCCTGCATTGATGATCTAAGATTCAGGATCTAAGAGAGTGCTTGGATGATGCAGGTGGAAGGGACCACTGTTCAGATGGAAGAATGAAGCTCAGAGATGAGGAGACTTTGCCCAAAGACCATCTGGACCCTCCTGAGATTAGAACTAAATCTCATGAATTCTAGGACAGGCCCCCTGTTTTGTGCTTATTTCCTTTATTACCCTTTCTGATAAAAAACTGATACAAACAAAAGGTCCCATGGAAATATGTATAGTTGTTAGGCATAAAACTAAAAATAGCAGCCATGAATCCTTCCGCCACATAGAACACTGTGAAATTCCCATGCGTAGTTGTGTTCCTCTTGTTTCCTCTGCCTCCTCTGCATTACTCTGAATTTTTTGTTCATAATTATCCTGCTTTTAAAAAGTTTTATCTCAAACGTACATATCCTTAAACAACAAATTGTATAGTTTTACTTGCTTCTGACCACTCATGGTCCTTTCTACGGAATTATTTAAGTGGATTTTCTATCTCCAAAAGAGATGGTGACAATTCGCAAAGGCACCTGCTTTCTCTCAGAACTATACCTCCAATACAATGTGCTGACATTGAGGATTTCTGGAGGGGAGAGGGAAACAGGGCAGAAAGTCCTTATCAGAGAGTAAGTTTAAGTAAGCTGTGACCTCAAAGTATAAGTACTGAATTCAATTATACTTAGTAGGTAATTCATATCTCTACCTTTGATTTTTTTTAATTCACTTATTGGCAAATGTTTCCTGATTGTTTATTTTGTAAGTGCCCTCATATACCAGTCATGTCCAGGAATCTCTCCACATCTCCCAACCATTCGCAATCCCCAGGACTCATTATTTCAGGATGAGGGGAAGGTAACTCCCGAATAATCAACCTGAACTTTCCCTAAATGCCCTCAATTGTAGCCATGGGTTCGGGGACTATATTTTCCGAAAGGAAAATAAACGGGACATTTCTCTCACAAGTACTAATAGGACAATGGAATAGATCATCTGAAATCAGGTATACTGCAAAATCTAGGATGATGGTTGCCAAGCTACAGTGAGTGCCCTTATACTTAGCTCTTGCTGATTTAAAAGGGAGTCATGAGCATGAGAAATGACTAGCTGGTTAGTGAATAACTAGCAGTAATACCAGGAAGAAGGCCAAGTGGTGTATCACTAATTTCTTTGTTTGATTTCAGAGCTGGAAATAACTTCTGGTGGATTCCTGTAGTGGGCCCTTTTGTTGGTGCTATGGCTGGAGGCCTCATCTATGTTCTTGTCATTGAAATCCACCACCCGGATCCTAACCCGGACTGCGAGGAAGAACAGCCAGAGGACAAACCAGAGAAACATGAACTTAATGTGCTAATGTAACAGCATGCTCAGCTCCAGGTTTACAATTGGCTACCTACTGGGCTTTACACTTCACAAAGCACTTTCACACATATTATCTAATTTAATCCTTATAGTCACTGTCTGGGGTAAATATCATGCTGCTCATCTTTCAAATAAGAAAACAAAATCTCAGGGAAGTTGAGTTGCCTAAGGTCACATGGAAAGTTGAACATCACTGAATGCATCCTATACCTTTCAGAAGATTAGTAATTGGATGAAAACCTTGGCCAGCCCCTCCTGGCCGGCCAGAAGTGGGACTGGCAGCTGCCAGAACATGTACACCTTCTGGGCATCATTCTTTTGGATCCTAAGTTACGAAGACCGCCACTGTCTGGTTTTATTCCCACTGTTACTGAAGCACTAACAAAGGAAAGAGGTAGCCATTAGATCATACTTTTCATCTGCTGAAGAACATTATCAGAGGCCTCCCTTCCTAGGCCACGCTTAGTCTTGCTAAGTCTTGATCTTCCTTCCCTGCCAATTCTAACACTGTACATTCCAGGAATTTCCTCTTGGTCAGGCTCCTCCCTGTCACTTTGGTCAAAAAAGTCCGTGAGTTACAAGCACCAGAGAAACTGCTCTACATCAAGTGATGCACCTTCAGTCAAACTGTTATAAAGCTCAGAATTCCCAGTTATCCAGTTTCTCAACTGCTTTGTCATGATAACAAAACAAAAAGCACACGTGAACGTCTCCAGGGGCCTATAATAGACTGTAATAGATTGATATATGGATTTTTTTATTTCTCTGAAACTACTTGGCATTTCCTATTTGAAATAAATTTGGGGTGAGGTTTTATTTTGGAGTTTTAATAAGTATTAAGATTGCTAAGTACACTTAGTTCAGAGGTTGTCTGTCCTGTCTACAAATTGAGATCTCTGGGGAGCTTTTTAAAAAATGCTAATGCTCAGTTGGTCACTGGTAAACATCTCAGGTGATTCTAATGTGCAGCCAGTGTTGAGAACACTGACTTGGTTAAAGTACATGGGTATCCTTGAGAACCATGTCTAGTGGTGACCGGGTAATTCCTGGTAGGATTCTCAGTTTTGGGATCCTCAGGGATTAGAGAGCAGCAGGTCTCAGTAGGGGACAGTTTGCTCCTTCACAGGCCTACCTACTACCTCTGCAAGGGGACGTTTGGCTATGTCTGGGGACATTTTTGGTTGTCACAACTGGGGTAGGAGCATTTCTAGCACCTAGTGGGTAGAAGTCAGAGATGCTGCTAACCATCCTACCATGCACAGGACAGCCCTCCCCTGCAGTAAAGAAGTATCCATCCCCAAATGTCTATAGTGCGGAGGTTAAGAGACCCTGGATTCAAGAAGAGAGGAGTAAGAGAAGACACTGAAATCCTGTGCCCTGATCCAAGTTCTTTCAAAAGCAGAGATGCCAGATGAGCCAGGGGCAGACCCGAGGGATGGATTATACTTCTTAGAGAAAGAAGTAATCCCAAATTCGAGTTTTCAGGTTGGATTGTGGAATCTGTGATCCACGCAGGTGCTCTTAAACACTACCTGGTGATTAATGACTAGAATTATGAAGAGGAAATGTACACTTATGGAAATCAACCCCAGGAAGGTTTATTCTAAATGGAAAAAAAAAGTCCTCTGGTTCAAGGTGCTTACACTCAAATCCTCCCCCTTCCCCAGTTTACAAGTGGGTTTGCCTGGGTCAGGTTCTTATCCAAGAGAATTTCTATAGGGTTGAATGACATGTGTCAGAAGTCAGTTAGAGCCAAATACATACCTTTAAAAAACAGATTCTTTAGGAGGTAGAATTGCAACATCTTCCCTCCTCTCTTCCTTGTCAATCACAAAACATAATAGAAGCATTTATTTTAATGTCAAAGACGGAATTTCTCTGATTCCCCAACCAGTTGAGATCTCAGAGCATGCCAAAGGTTGTAGGACTTTTCTAACCTTTAAGAGCCAAAGTTAACACTCAGCTGTTGAACAGAATATGTGGGGTAAAAAAGTTACATTTAAAAATCCAGTCTTTAAGATATAAACTATTATTTCCTTTAAATTGCTTACACACACACACACACTTGCCTTATTTAAAGGTATGTCAGTGTTCAAAAATGTCATCATGGAAAAAGAATTACAACTTCCAGTTACAGAGAATGGTTTACAAGTTTTGTTTAGCCACAGAACCTATTGTTCAAATAAAATTTTATATGGTATCCACAAGTAAACCAGAGCTGCTATAAATAGAAAGAGGGCAGGGAAGAGGATGTGAGTTTCATCCTGCCTGTGATATCATCTCACACACCACCCCCAATGCAGCCACTGAAGGGTCTCTGAAGAGAAGCTCTGTGTGTGTGGTGGGGGACACCAATTGAAAACCATTAATAAAGAATTTGGGACAAGTTGTTGCTAAAAATTTTTATAAAAGTTTCAAGTGTAGAACCTACAAAAAGCGATGTTAGTTCAATCTCAGGTAATTTGTCAAAGACTTCTTGGTAAGTGTATTTAGATAAGTTAAACAGAATTACTCAACCTACCAAATATCACCCACAAAGAAATTTTTTATATCAAGTTGTTTATCAATTCTCAAACTGAGAATTTAAGTTCTCTGAGACAACATGTTTACTTATCACAGTATATGGAGAGAAACAGTGGTAGACCTGGTCAGGTTTACTGACTCTCTAAGTCTCTATAAAAATAAATAGGTACATAGCTGATGACAGATAAATATAGATAGATAAATGATATTTAGATAGACAGATAGACATAGATAGATAGATAGACAGACAGACAGGTAGACAGACTGATCCACCAAGCCCCAACTTCTTTTTTGTTGCTGGAAATGGAGTAGCTCTATCAAGAAACGTAGTCTCAAGATTAATAAAGGAAGGCCCTCATAAAACTGAACATGAATAAGTGAACTGAGTTAGCTGAGAGAATCCACAGAACTGTGTGAGGATGGACATGTTGTCCAAGCATAGTTTGACTCTATCTCCTCTCCAGGGTTACATTATGTCTTTTGTAGACTTTAGGCATGTTTGCCCTCATGGGCCCCTTTCCTCACAGAAAATTTTATTGCTTAAATTATGTTTTATGACTGCACTGGTGGCAAGCTAGACTATATTATTATGTTTTATATCATGTTAGAAGACACTAAAACATTTTCCTGGTCTGCTAAAAACATCTTGGGCTCTAGTGCGCCCCCTGGTGTCCCAGAGCTCAGTCATACTGCAGCCTCTTCCTCCTTGTGGTCCTCAACACCCTGCCTGTGGGGTCTCAGGAAACACGGCCAAGGGAACAGGAAGGATGGAAACAGAGGAGAGCCTTGGAAGTCCTAGAAGTTGTGAGGATACTCTGGAGGCCAGGTCTGAGGCCTGAGACCATGGGGACCATCCACATCTTGGCCCTTCTCTCCTTCTCAAGCACTGAGCAGGAAAGGGCCTTCTTGACCTTCTGAGAAGGAACCAGGGAGGTCCTGGGGCACCATAAGCTCCAGAGACACTGTAATATGTGGGTCTCCCTGGTCTTGCCTTTATTGTACTCCTTGTCTATCCTCAGCTGCAGCCATACAAGCCTCTGTCCTGATCCTTGAACACACCACACAAGCTCCTGCCACAGGACCTCTGCACTTGATGTTTCTCTTGCCTGAAATTCCCTATACCACCTGTTCAGGTCTTCTCAAATGTCACCACATTTTTCAGGTCTTTCTGACAACCGTTTCGCTCCCTATCCTCTTCCCTTCTTAATCTTTTTCCACAGCACTTACTACCATCTCTAAAACACACATATTCCTGGACTTCCCTGGTGGAGCAGTTGTTAAGAATCCACCTGCCAACGCAGGGGACGTGGGTTCGATCCCTGGTCTGGGAAGATCTCACATGCTGCGGAGCAACTAAGCCGGTGAGGCACAACTACTGAGCCTGCGCTCTAGAGCCCACGAGCCACAACAGCTGAGCCCACGTGCCGCGACTGCTGAAGCCTGCGCACCTACAGCCCATGCTCCGGAACAAGAGAAGCCACTGCAATGAGAAGCCCGCACACCACAACGAAGAGTAGTCCCCGCTCGCCACAACTAAAGAAAGCCTGCACACAGCAACAAAGACCCAACGCAGCCAAAAAATAAATAAAAATTAATTTTTTAAAAATATATTTTAAAAACATAAATAAATAAATAAGTAAAACACACATATTCCTTATTAAGCATGTTGGGTTTTGTCTGCTCCTCCCACTGGAATAGAAGCCCCATGCTTGCAGGACTTTTTGCTCTTTTATTCACCACTGCTGCTCCAGTGCCTGGAACATGGTAGCTGCTCAATAGGTGTTTGGAGAATGAATGAAAGAATGGATTGTAGAGTGAGACTCTTTGGGTTCAAATCCTGGTTTCTCAGGATTTTACTACTAGGACAGTAGCCGAGTTACTTAGCCTCAGTTTAGTCACCTATTAAGTGGGGCTAAAAATAGTGAGATAATCAATGCCAAGTTCTTAAAACAGTTCCAGGCTCAAGGTATGTATTCAATGAATATGAACTGTTGCTGCTGTAGCAGCAGCTATTGTTACTATTATTAATGGCATTCTAATGTGCTGTAGTTTGATGACATAGAGTGAGGAAATCAGAATTTGGTCACAAGCTCTTCTCTTACTCTCTGTAGTTTAATAATTCTCAGTTACATGTATCTTTCAGAAACTATCTTTCAAATACTTAACTATCCAGTTTTATTTTCCACTCTTTAACAGAAGTCAGTGGGATTGCCTTCATTTTTTTTTATTATGGAAGATTTTTTAAATATACCATAGTAGGAAAGAGTATCATGCTAGTACAATAGTATAACAGACTCCCCACCAGCTTCAACAGTTGCCAACACATAGTCAACATGCTTTCATCAATACTCCCTCTCTGTTTCTCACTACTCTCCCTAGGATTATTTTTTGAAGCAAATCCCAGACATGATATAATTGTATTCATGGATATTTAATATGTTTATCTAAAAGATAATGATTCTTTTTAAAAACAAAAACAAAATACCATTATCACACATAAAAATAATTATCAATAATTTCTTAATATCATCAAATATCTAGTCACAGTTCACATTTCTAGTGAGACTGTCCTTCAACCCCAGTTAATAATGTGGAATCTGTGAAAACTGAAAACAGGATTTACTCTGATATCTAATTGTTCAGGAGAACATGGGGCACAAGTTTACCTCAGTTTGTAGCACAAGTTTACCTCAGTTCTGTACCCTTGTATCAGAGTCTTCTGTAAGATTTTTGCAAAATATTTTCATTTTTATACCAAAAGGAAAATGTGTTTGTCTACTATTACTAAAAGTAGCCAACTGCCAGGAGTGAAATTATTTTTAGAAAGAGAGGAAGTCTTGAATTTACCTGAATTGCAGAAAAGGTCTTTAGTGACTTTTGTTACATCAAAAAATGCACACTCCATAAAATGCTTATACTTTAAAAGGTAAAACACATTGTGGAAAGAAATCCAAATATTTAACATCCATGCAGCCCTATGCAAGAGAGTCACAGTGACTGATTAAGGGAAGTGAAAACCTAAAAATTCCTAAGCTTCTCTACCTGGAGTAGTGGTGTTTATTTGATACTTCCTGTTTATTGTTTGTTTTTGTTTATACTTTTTGCCCAATGACTTCAGACCTTTAGAAATAAAAGCTAATAAAAAGCGGCACAACACTTCCCAACTTTTGCATGAAGGAAATTACCTCTACCAAAGGAGGTTCTGATGGCCCTCAGCTGGCAGATCTCATCTGCTGATATACAGAGAATTAGATTCTAATTTAATAGATGACATATTTATAGCCAAAAAGACATCTGTGGCTCGAGGAGCAAAGAGGACCATGCACCGCAGAAGAGATCCAGGAGCCTGCTCTTAGCCTGGGGCCAAGGGCAGGGAATAGATGCTTTGTTGCTGAATCACAGACCTCTGGAACAAGACCATGGAAGGAGTCTGTGCAATCACAGGCTGGTGGCTGAGTGGCTAGTTCTCAAGAGGTCAGGCTTTACAGACAACCAGACTGAATTCTGATCCACCGCTGAATAGCTGTGTGACCCTCTAAACCTCAGCCTCTTTATCCATAAAATGGGAATGATACTAGCACTTGCTTTCTATGTGTTATTGGAAGTATTTAGAAAATGCCTGTGAAACATTTAACACAGAGCCTGGAATTTACTTTCCTCTTCGTAAGAGTCAGCTGATTCTATTACTATTTCACATTTACAAATTCAGCTGTATATTTGCTTTCCTAACATAAAAAAACGCTGAAGAAAAATCTCCAGGAGAGTAAATTTGCTGACACTTAAATAATTCAAGTCATATGACTGACTTAGATTTGACACTTTTCTTCATATACTCAGGTGCAAAGAACTTGCACAGGGCCATGCTTAGTTCATGAATTACAGAGTCTAGCTTCAATAAAGAAGCTAACCAAACTACTTAATTGCCTAATAGAGCTACCAAATTTATCCAAAAATCTATCAAAAATAAAAAAGATTTACATATTTAATGAAATTCCCATCAAAGTTTCAGCATGCTTTTTTTGTAGAAATTTACAAGCTGGTTCTAAAATGTATGTGCAGGGGGGCACCTTCAAGATGGCAGAGGAGTAAGACATAGAGATCACCTTCCTCCCTACAAATATATCAGAAATACATCTATATGTGGAACAAATCCTACAGAACACCTACTGAACGCTGGCAGAAGATCTCAGACTTCCCAAAAGGCAAGAAACTCCCCATGTACCCGGGTAGGGCAAAAGGAAAAAGAAAAAACACAGACAAAAGAATAGGGACGGGACCTGCACCTCTGGGAGGGAGCTGTGAAGGAGGAAAAGTTTCCACACACTAGGAAGCCCCTTCACTGGCAGAGATGGGAGAGAGCGGCAGGGAAGTTTCGGCGCAGTGGAGGGGAGCGCAGCAACAGGGGTGCAGAGGGCAAAGTGGAGAGATTCCCACACAGAGGATCGGTGCCAACCAGCACTCACCAGCATGAGAGGCTTGATTGCTCACCCGCCGGGGCGGGTGGAGGCTGGGAGCTGAGGCTCAGGCTTCGGAGGTCAGATCCCAGGGAGAAGACTGTGGTTGGCTGCACGAACACAGCCTGAAGGGAGCTAGTGCGCCACAGCTAGCCGGAAGGGAGTCCGGGAAAAAGTTTGGAGCTGCCTAAGAGGCAAGAGACGATCGTTTTGGGGTGCACGAGGAGAGGGGATTCAGAGCACCACCTAAACGAGCTCCAGAGACGGATGCGAGCCGCAGCTATCAGCACGGACCCCAGAGACAGGCATGAGACGCTAAGGCTGCTGCTGTAGCCAGCAAGAAGCCTGTGTGCAAGCACAGTGCACTCTCCACACCTCCCCTCCAGGGAGCCCGTGCAGCCTACCACTGCCAGGGTCCCATGATCCAGGGACAACTTTCCCGGGAGAACACAAGGCACGCCTCAGGCTGTTGCAACGTCATGCCAGCCTCTGTCGCCACAGGCTCACCCTGCATTCTGTACCCCTCCCTCCCCCCGGCCTGAGTGAGCCAGAGCCCCCTAATCACCTGCTCCTTTAACCCCAGCCTGTCTGAGCAAAGAACAGATGTGCTCAGGTGACCTACACGCACAGATTTGGTCAAATCCAAAGCTGAGCCCCGGGAGCTGTGCGAATAAAGAAGAGAAAGGGAAATCTCTCCCAGCAGCCTCAGGAGCAGTGGATTAAATCTCCACAATCAACCTGATGTACCCTGCATCTATGGAATACCTGAATAGACAACGAATCATCCAAAATTGAGGCAGTGGACACTGGGAGCCACTGTGGACCTGGGGTTGGCTTTCTGTACCTAATTTGTTTCTGGTTTTATGTTTATCTTAGTTTAGTATTGAGAGCTTATTATCACTGGTAGATTTGTTTATTGATTTGGTTGCTCACTTCCTTTTTTAATTTATATATATATATTTTTTTCTTTTTCTCTTTTTATGAGTGTGTATGTGTATGCTTCTTTGTGTGATTTTGTCTGTATACTTCTGTTTTTGCCATTCGTCCTAGGGTTCTGACTGTATTTTTTTTTTTTTTTTTTTTTTTTTAGTATAGCTTTTACTGCTTGTTATTTTGGTGGATTTGTTTTCTGGTTTGGTTGCTCTCTTCTTTTTTTTTTATTACTTTTTATTTCTAATATTTTTTTCTATTTCAAAAACTTTCTTTTCCTTCCTTTCTGCCTTCCTTCCTTCCTTCTTTCTTTCTTTCTTTTTTTTTTTCCTCCCTTTTCTTCTGAGCCTTCTGGCTGACAGTGTCTTGGTGCTATGGCCAGGTGTCAGGCCTGAGCCTCTGAGGTGGGAGAGCTGAGTTCAGGACATTGGCCCACCAGCGACCTCTTGGCCCCATGTAACATCAAACAGCGAAAGCTCTCCCAGATATCTCCATCTCAACGCTAAGACCCAGCTCCACTCAACGACCAGCAAGCTACAGTGCTGGACACCCTATGACAAACAACTAGCAAGACAGGAAGACAAACCCACCCATTAGCATAGAGGCTGCATAAAATCATAATGAGTTCACAGACACCCCAAAACACACCACCAGTCGTGGTCCTGCCCACCAGAAAGACAAGATCCAGCCACATTCACCAGAACACAGGCAGCAGCCCCGTCCAACAGGAAGCCTACACAACCCACTGAACCAACTTTATCCACTGGGAGCAGACACCAAAAACAAGGGGAACTACAAACCTGCAGGCTGCGAAATGGAGACCCCAAACACAGTAAGTTAAGCAAAATGAGAAGACAGAGAAATACACAGCAGATGAAGGAGCAATGTAAAAACCCACCAGACCAAACAAATGAACAGGAAATAGGCAGAAAAGAATTCAGAGTAATGATAGTAAAGATGTTCCAATCTTGGAAATAGAATGGCGAAAATACAAGAAATGTTTAACAAGGACCTGGAAAAACTAAAGAGCAAACAAACAATGATGAACAACACAATAAATGAAATTTAAAATTCTCTAGAAGGAATCAATAGCAGAGTAACTGAGGCAGAAGAACGGATAAGTGACCTGGAAGATAAAATAGTGGAAATAACTACCACAGAGCACAATACAGAAAAAAGAAAGAAAAGAATTGAGGACAAGCTCAGAGACCTCTGGGACAACATTAAATGCACCAACATTCAAATTATAGGGGCCCCAGAAGAAGAAGAGAAATAAAAAAGGGACCGAGAAAATATCTGAAGACATTATGCTTGAAAACTTCCCTAATATGGGTAAGGACATAGTCAACCAAGTGCAGGAAGCGCAGAGACTCCCACACAGGATAAATCCAAGGAGAAACACACGAAGACACATATTAATCAAAGTATTAAAAATTAAATACAAAGAAAAAATGTTAAAAGCAGCAAGGGAAAAACAACAATTAACATACAAGGGAATCCCCAAAAGGTTGAGCTGATCTTTCAGCAGAAACTCTGCAAGCCAGAAGGGAGTGGCAGGACATATTTAAAGTGATGAAAGGGAGAAACCTACAACCAAGATTACTCTATCCAGCAAGGATCTCATTCAGATTTGACGGAGAAATTTAAACCTTTACAGACAAGCAAAAGCTAAGAGAATTCAGCACCACCAAACCAGCTTTACAACAAATGCTAAAGGAACTTCTCTAGGCAGAAAACACAAGAGAAGGAAAAGGCTTAAAATAAGAAACCCAAAACAATTAAGAAAATGGTAATAGGAACATACATACTGATAACTATCTTAAATGTAAATGGATTAAATGCTCCAACCAAAAGACATAAACTGGCTGAATGGATACAAAAACAAGACCCGATCATATGCTGTCTACAAGAGAACCACTTCAGACCTAGGGACACATACAGACTGAAAGTGAGGTGATGGAAAAAGATATTTCGTGTGAATTGAAATCAAAAGATATCTGGATTAGCAATTCTCATATCAGACAAGATAGACTTTAAAATAAAGATTATTACAAGAGACAAAGAAGGACACTACATAATGATAAAGGGATCAATCCAAGAAAAAGATATAACAATTATAAATATTTATGCACCCAACATAGGAGCACCTCAAAACATAAGGCAAATGTTAACAGCCATAAAAGGGGAAATCGACAGCAATACAATCATAGTAGGGAACTTTAACACCCCACTTTCACCAATGGACAGATCTTCCATAATGAAAATAAATAAGGAAACACAAGCTTTAAATGATACATTAAACAAGATGCACTTAATTGATATTTATAGTACATTCCATCCAAAAAACAGCAGATTACACTTTATTCTCAAGTGCTCATAAAACATTCTCCAGGATAGATTATATCTTGGGTCACAAATCAAGCCTTGGTAAATTTAAGAAAATTGAAATCGTATCAAGTATCTTTTCCGACAACAATGCTATGAGACTAGATATCAATTACAGGGAAAAAACATTAAAGAATACAAACAAATAGAGGCTAAACACCACACTACTAATAACAAAGAGATCACTGAAGAAATCAAAGAGGACATAAAAAAATACCTAAAAACAAATGACAATGAAAACACAATGACCCAAAACCTACGGGATGCAGCAAAAGCAGTTCTAAGAGGGAAGTTTATAGCAAGACAAACCTTCCTCAAGAAACATCTCAAGTAAACAACCTAACCTTACACCTAAGGCAATTAGAGAAAGAAGTACAAAAAAACCCCAAAGTTAGCAGAAGGAAAGAAATCATAAAGATCAGATCAGAAATAAATGAAAAAGAAATGAAGGAAACACTAGCAAATCAAAAAAACTAAAAGCTGGTTCTTTGAGAAGATAAACAAAATTGATAAACCATTAGCCAGACTCATCAAGAAAAAAAGGGAGAAGACTCAAATCAATAGAATTAGAAATGAAAAAGGAGAAGTAACAACTGACACTGTAGAAATACAAAGGATAATGAGAGATTACTACAAGCAACTCTATGCCAATAAAATGGACAATCGGGAAGAAATGGACAAATTCTTAGAAAAGCACAACCTTCCAAGACTGAACCAAGAAGAAATAGAAAATATGAACAGACCAATCACAAGCACTGAAATTGAGACTGTGATTAAAAATCTTCCAACAAACAAAAGCCCAGCACCAGATGGCTTCACTGGCGAATTCTATGAAACATCTAGAGAAGAGCTAACACCTATCCTTCTCAAGCTCTTCCAAAATATAGCAGAGGGAGGAACACTCCCAAACTCATTCTATAAGGCCACCATCACCCTGATACCAAAACCAGCCAAAATGCCACGAAAAAAAAAACTACAGGCCAATATCACGCATGAACATAGATGCAAAAATCCTCAACAAAATACTAGCAAATAGAATCCAACAGCACATTCAAAGGATAATACACCATGATCAAGTGGGGTTATGCCAGGAATGCAAGGATTCTTCAATATACACAAACCAATCAATGTGATACACCATACTAACAAACTGAAGGGGAAAAACCATATGATCATCTCAATAGATGCAGAAAAAGATTTTGATAAAATTCAACACCATTTATAATTTAAAAAACCCTCCAGAAAGTAGGCATAGAGGGAACTTATCTCAACATAATAAAGGACATATATGACAAAGCCACAGCCAATATCATCCTCAATGGTGAAAAACAGAAACCATTTCCACTAAGATCAGGAACAAGACAAGGTTGCCCACTCTCACCACTATTATTCAACAGAGTTTTGGAAGTTTTCACCACAACAATCAGAGAAGAAAAAAACAAAAGGAATGCAAATCAGAAAAGAAGTAAAACTATCACTGTTTGCAGATGACATGATACTATACTGGGAGAATCCTAAAGATGCTACCAGAAAACTACCAGAGCTAATCAATGAATTCGGTAAAGTAGCAGGATACAAAATTAATGCACAGAAATCTCTTGCATTCCGATACACTAATGACGAAAAATCTGAAAGGGAAATTAAGGAAACAGTCCCATTTACCACTGCAACGAGAAGAATTAAATACCTAGGAATAAACCTACCTAAGGAGACAAAAGACCTGTATGCAGAAAACTATAAGACACTGATGAAAGAAATTAAAGATGATACAAACAGATGGAGAGACATACCATGTTCTTGGATTGGAAGAATCAACAGTGTGAAAATGACTATACTACCCAAAGCAGTCTACAGATTCAATGCAATCCCTATCAAACTACCAATGGCATTTTTCACAAAACTAGAACAAAAAATTTCACCATCTGTATGGAAACACAAAAGATCCCGAATAGCCAAAGCAATCTTGAGAAAGAAAAACAGAGCTGGAGGAATCAGGCTCCCGGACTTCAGACTATACTAGAAAGCTACAGTAATCAAGACAGTATGGTACTGGCACAAAAACAGAAATACAGATCAGTGGAACAGGATAGAAAGCCCAGAGACAAACCCACGCACTTATGGTCACCTTATCTTTGATAAAGGGGGCAAGAATATAAAATGGAGAAAAGACAGCCACTTCAATAAGTGGTGCTGGGAAAACTGGACAGCTACAAGTAAAAGAATGAAATTAGAATACTCCCTAACACCATACACAAAAATATACTCAAAATGGATTAAAGACCTAAATGGAAGGTCAGACACCATAAAACTCTTAAGAGGAAAACAGAGGAAGAATACTCTATGACATAAATCACAGCAAGATCCTTTTTGACCCATCTCCTAGAGAAAGGGAAATAAAAACAAAAATAAACAAATGGGACCTAATGAAACTTCAAAGCTTTTGCACAGCAAAGGAAACCATAAACAAGATGAAAAGACAACCTTCAGAATGGGAGAAAATATTTGCAAATGAAGCAACTGACAAAGGATTAATCTCCAAAATATAAAAGCAGCTCAGGCAGCTCAATATCAACAAAACCAAGAACCCAATCCAAAAATGGGCAAAAGACCTAAATAGACATTTCTCCAAAGAAGATATACAGATTGCCAACAAACACATGAAAGGATGCTCTACATCACTAATCATTAGAGAAACACAAATCAAAAGTACAATGAGGTATCACCTCACACCAGTCAGAATAGCCATCATCAAAAAGTCTACAAACAGGGCTTCCCTGGTGGCGCAGTGGTCGAGAGTCCGCCTGCCGATTCAGGGGACATGGGTTTGTGCCCTGGTCTGGGAAGATCCCACATGCCGCCGAGGCTGCGCCCGTAAGCCACGGTTGCTGATCCTGTGCGTCAGGAGCCTGTGCTCCGCAACAGGAGAGGCCACAATAGTGAGAGGCCCACGTACAGAAAACCAAAAAAAAATTTACAAACAATAAATGCTGGAGAGGGTGTGGAGAAAAGGGAACCCTCTTGAACTGTTGGTGGGAATGTAAACTGATACAGCCACTATGGATAACAGTACGGAGGTTCCTTAAAAAACTAAAAATAGAACCACCATACTACCCAGCAATCCCACTACTGGGAGTATATCCTGAGAAAACCATAATTCAAAAAGAGTCACGTACCACGATGTTCATTGCAGCTCTGTTTATAATAGCCAGGACATGGAAGCAACCTAAGTGTCCATCAACAGATGAATGGATAAAGAAGATGTGGCACATATATACAATGGAATATTACTCAGCCATAAAAAGAAACGAAATTCAGTTATTTGTAGTGAGGTGGATGGACATAGAGGCTCATATGTAGTGAAGTAAGTCAAAAAGAGAAAAACAAATACCGTATGCTAACACATATATATGGAATCTAAAAAAAAAAATGGTTCTGAAGAACATAGGAGCAGGACAGGAATAAAGACGCAGACATAGGGTACAGACTTGAGGACATGGGGAGGCGGAAGGGTAAGCTGGGACGAAGTGAGAGAGTGGCATGGACCAATATATACACCATCAAATGTAAAATAGATAGCTAGTGGGAAGCAGTCACAAAGCACAGGGAGATCAGCTCGGTGTTTTGTGTCCACCTAGAGGGGTGGGATAGGGAGGGTGGGAGGGAGACGCAAGAGGGAGGAGATATGGGGATATATGTATATGTATAGTTGATTCACTGTGTCATACAGCAGAAACTAACACACCATTGTAAAGCAATTATACCCCAATAAAGATGTGTAAAAAAAATAAAATGTATGTGTAAATACAAAGGAGCTAGAAGAGCCAAAACAACCTTGAAAAAGAGGAACAAAGTTAGAGGACTTATACTATATAATATTAAGACTTTCTATAAAGCCATGGTAATCAAGACAGTATGCTATTGGCATAAGGAGGGACAAATAGATAAATGGAACAGAAGAGAGAATTCAGACTTTGACCCATGCTTATGCAGTAAATTGATTTTCAGTAAAGGAGCCCATGCAATCCTATAGAGAAAGGAAACTATTTTCAGCAAATGGTACTGAACAACTAGAAAAAAGGAAACCTTGACTCCTACTTCAGGATAACCCAATGCACAAAAAATAATTCAAGATGGATCATAGACTTCAGAATAAAAGCTAAAACTATTAAGCTTTTAGAGAAAAACATGGAAGGATATATTGTCATCTTAACAGAAGTAGAAAAATCATTTGACAAAAATTCAAAACACTTTTATTATAAAAAACACTCAACAAATTAGTAGTAGAAGGGAACTTATTTAATGGGATAAAGGGAATCTACATAAAAACACAAAGCAACATCAAACTTAATGGTGAAAAACTGAAATCTTTCCCCCAAAGATCAGGAACAAGACAAGGTTGTCCACTCTGGTACATCTATTCAATATTTTATTGGAGGTCATAGCAATAAGCCAAGAAAAAGACACCTAGATTGGAAAACACAAAGTAAAACTACTTCTATTTTGAGATGACATGATATTTCTTGTGGGAAATCCTAAAGATTTCACACACAAAAAAATCATTGGATTAATAAAGGAGTTTAGGAAGTTTGCAGGGTAGATCAAAAAATCAAAAATAGATTTTATTTCTACACACTAGCAACAAACCATCTGAAAACAAAATTACAAAAACAATTCCATTTACAATAGTACCAAAAAGAATAACATTTACAAATAAATTTAATGAAAGACGTGCAAGTCTTGTATACTGAAAACTACAAAACATTATTTTGGGAGGGAGGTGTGCCTCCCTCAAAAGAGAGAATGTGTGAGAGAGCAGCGTGAGAAGAACTAGGCCTGCCACCACTGGCTTT
Organism: Orcinus orca; assembly: GCF_937001465.1. Classification (NCBI taxonomy): domain Eukaryota; kingdom Metazoa; phylum Chordata; class Mammalia; order Artiodactyla; family Delphinidae; genus Orcinus; species Orcinus orca. The sequence goes on along the minus strand of NC_064560.1, from coordinate 100,208,199 downwards.
GAAGATGGAAAAGCATATCGTGGAGCCAAGGAACGAGGGTGGCCTCTAGAAGCTAGAAAAGACAAGAAAATAGATTCTCCCCTGGAGCAACTAGGGAGGAACACAAACCTGCAAACACCTTGATTTTGGTGAACCCATGTGAAATTTGTGATTTTGGTGAATCCATGTGGAACTGTAATATAACAAAATTCTGTTGTTTTAAGCCACTAGGTTGGTGCTAATTTATAACAGGAGCCATAGAAAATTAATACAGATGGTTAACACGCCCAAACACTCCCAAAACAATCTTGAAAAAGAACAAAGTTGGAAGACTCATGATTCCCAATTTTACAACGTAGTACAAAGCTGCAGTAATCAAGACAGTGTGGATAAGAATAGACAATAAAAATGGAATCGAATTGAGAGTCCAGAAATAAATCTTCACATTTATAGTCAACTGATTTTCAACAAGGGTACACAGACAATTCAATGGAGAAAAGAATGGTCTTTTCAACAAATGGTGCTGGAACAACTGGATATCTGTATATCCACATGCAAAAGATGAATGTGGATCAATACTTTGTAAGATGTACAAAAATTAATTCACAACGGATCAAAGTCTCTAAATGTAAGAGCTAAAACTATAAAACTCTTAGAAAAAAACAAAGGCATAAAATTTTATGACCTTGGATTAGACAGTGGTTTATACCAAAAGCATAATCAACAACAAAAATTAATAGATAAATTGGACTTTAACTTTTGAGCTTCAAGGACACAATCTACAGAATGGGTAAAAATATTTGCAATCATATATCTGATAAGGAGCTTTTTTTGTTTTTAACATCTTTATTGGAGTATAATTGCTTTACAATGGTGTGTTAGTTTCTGCTGTATAACAAAGTGAATCAGCTATACGTATACATATATCCCCATATCCCCTTCCTCTTGCATCTCCCTTCCACCTTCCCTATCCCACCCCCACATCCCACCCCTCTAGCTGGTCACAAAGCACCGAGCTGATCTCCCTGTGCAATGCGGTTGCTTCCATCTAGCTATCTATTTTACATTTGGTAGTGTATATATGTCCATGCCACTCTCTCACTTCGTCCCAACTTACCCTTTGCCCTCCCCAAGGCCTTAAGTCCATTCTCTATGTCCGTGACTTTATTCCTGTCCTACCCCCATGTTCTTTAGAACCTTTTTTTTTTTAGATTCCATATATATGTGTTAGCATACTATTTGTTTTTCTCTTTCTGTCTTACTTCACTCTGTATGACAGACTCTAGGTCCATCCACCTCACTAAAAATAATTCAATTTCATTTCTTTTTTATGGCTCAGTAATATTCATTGTATATATGTGCTACATCTTCTTTATCCAGTCATCTGTCAGTGGACACTTAGGTTGCTTCCATGTCCTGGATATTGTAAACAGAGCTGCAGTGAACATCGTGGTACATGACTCTTTTTGAATTATGGTTTTCTCAGGGTATATGCCCAGTGGTGGGATTGCTGGGTAGTATGGTAGTTCTATTTTTAGTTTTTTAAGGAACCTCCATGCTTTTCTCCATAGTGGCTGTATCAATTTACATTCCCACCAACAGTGCAAGAGGGTTCCCTTTTGTCTACACCCTCTGCAGCATTTATTGTTTGTAGACTTTTTGATGATGGCCATTCTGACTGGTGTGAGGTGATACCTCATTGTAGTTTTGATTTGCATTTCTCTAATAATTAGTGATGTTGACCATCCTTTCATGTGTTTGTTGGCAGTCTGTATATCTTCTTTGGAGAAATGTCGATTTAGGTCTTTTCCCCATTTTTCGACTGGGTTCTTTGTTTGATATTGAGCCACATGAGCTGCCTGTATATTTTGGAGATTAATCCTTTGTCAGCTGCTTTGTTTGCAAATATTTTCTCCCATTCTGAGGGTTGTCTTTTCATCTTGTTTATGGTTTCCTTTGCTGTGCAAAAGCTTTTAAGTTTCATTAGGTCCCATTTGTTTATTTTTGTTTTTATTTCCCTTTTTCTAGGAGATGGGTCAAAAAGGATCTTGCTGATTTATGTCACAGAGTGTTCTTCCTATGTTTTCCTCTAAGAGTTTTATAGTGTCTGGCCTTACATTTAGGTCTTTAATCCATTTTGAATTTATTTTTGTGTATGGTGGCAGGGCATGTTCTAATTTCATTCTTTAACATGTAGCTGTCCAGTTTTCCCAGCATCACTTACTGAAGAGGCTGTCTTTTCTCCATTGTATAATCTTGCCCCCTTTATCAAAGATAAGGTGACTGTAAGTGCGTGGACTTATCTCTGCACTTTCTACCCTGTTCCACTGATCTAGATTTCTGTTTTTGTGCCAGTACCATACTGTCTTGATTACTGTAGCTTTCTAGTATAGTGTTAAGTCAGGGAGCCTGATTCCTCCATCTCTGTTTTTCTTTCTCAAGATTGCTTTGGTTATTCAGGGTCTTTTGTGTTTCCATATAGATTGTAAAATTTTTTGTTCTAGTTCTGTGAAAAATGCCATTGGTAGTTTGATAGGGATTGCACTGAATCTGTAGACTGCTTTGTGTAGTATAGTCATTTTCACCATGTTGATTCTTCCAATCCAAGAACATGGTACATCTGTCCATCTGTTTGTATCATCTTTAATTTCTTTCATCAGTGTCTTATAGTTTTCTGCATACAGATCTTTTGTCTCCTTAGGTAGGTTTACTCCTAGGTATTTTATTCTTTTTGTTTCAATGGTAAATGGGAATGTTTCTGATAAGGAACTTTTATCCATAATATTTTTTAAAAAACCATTACAATTAGACAATAAATGGACAAATAAGCCAATTTTAAATGGGCAAAGGATTTAAATAGACATTCCTTCAAATTAAGATACATAAATGGCCAATAAGCACATAGAAAGATGCTCAAAATAATTAGTCATTAGGAGATGCAAATCAAAACCACAATGCGAAGCCACCTACTTTGTTGGCTATAATAAAAAAGATTGGTGCTCGCTTCGGCAGCACATATACTAAAATAAAAAAGATTGATAATAATAAGTATTGGTGAGGAAGTTCAGAAATTAGATCCTTCATATACTGCTGGTAGAAACATGGAATGGTGCAGCTGCTTTGGAACAGTCCTCAATAATTAAGTGAAGTTACCATAAGACCAAGCAATTCCCTCCTAGGTCTATATTCAAGAGAATTGAAAATGTGTGTCCACACAAAAACTTATACATACATAGCCATAGCAGCATAATCTATAATAGCCAAAAAGCAGCCCAAATGTGCATCATCTGATGAATGGATTAAAAAAAATTGTATCTCCATACAATAGAATGTTATTCAGCAATAAAAGGGAATGAAGTACTGATACATTTTACAACATGGATGAACCCTGAAAACAGTTTAATAAGTGAGAGAAACCAGACACAAAAGGCCACATACAGAATGATTCCATTTATATGAAATGTCCAATGTAGGCAAATATACAGAGACAGAAAGTAGATTTTCAGCCCGTGGTTGACAGGGGCTGGGAGGAGAGGAAATGGGGAGTGACTGCTAATAGTTATCAGGTTTCTTCTGGAGGAACTGAAACTGTTCTGGAATTAGATGTACCACTCTGTGAATAATCTAAAAAGCACTGAATTATATACCATAAAAGCGTGAATTTTATGGAATGTGAATCATTTCTCAATAAAAAAGAATGTTATGACCATTTGAAGAACAATCTGGAACACCTTAGTGATACTAAATATGTGTATCCCTATGATTCAGCAATCTCACTCCTGTGTATATACTTCTGATAATCAGATGCACAGGGGTATATACATGGGGATGTTTATTGTGTTGTTTTTGACAGGAAGATGTTAGAAACAACCTGAAAGTCCATCACTCAGGGAAATAGACAAATAAAATGTGGTGAATATACACTATCAAACATCATGCAGCTGTACGCAGCAATGAGCCAGATGGACATCTGCACTATAAACAGATCATGCGCTAAAAAATAAAAAGGAAACAGAACAAGACCTATAGCAAGTACCATGTATGTAAACTGAAAATACGTAAATACAATATATTCTTCAATGATGAGTGCAAATGCAAGAATACAGCATCTTAGAATGGCCACCAGTAGTAGGAGGGGGGACTGAGAGTAAAGATTCAGTAGAAAGGGGGAAAATAATAAAGTAAAATAGAAGCAAAGCCAAGGACATGCTAACGTTGATAATGCGTCATGACTGAAAAGCATAAATAACTCAACTCTCTGCCCCTGAGGTCCAAAGAGAGAAAGAGAAAGAAGAGGACAAGAAAGGGGGTACATGGCGGGGGGGTGGACAGGAGGGCAGAAAGAAACTAGCTCAGATACACTCCAAAATTTTAACAGATTTTCTCCAGAAGGTGGGATTGTGATGCAGTTTATTTCTCCATTTCTTTAAAAAAAATTTTTTTAATATTTTTTTAGTTTTAAAAATTTAAAAATGGCAAAAGTCTTAGATGGCTTTTGAGTGACACTTAAGGGCACCTTGATGGTACAGACAGTTACAACCAGTACCATTCCCTTGGGTTATTAAAGTGGATTAAAAATGACTGTCCCATAAAGTATAACCCATCACTGCCTCGCTCCATTCTTATCAGATTTGTCCTAGCCTTAAACTGACATTTTGAGTACTCAGAGAGTCACCAGTGACCTGGATACCACCCAGCTGTAGTCAAGTACTGTCATCCTGCTGAAAAAAAAGGCATCTGATAGATTTCTGACTGTCCTTACAATAAGGTCATCTCACAAAATGCTCAGAAACGAGTAAAAAGAGGTGCTCTCCAGGATTTAATTCAGGACCAGCTGGAAGAACTGAATGGGATGAGCAAGTGTCAGGAATCTTGAAAATTCTCTTGGAGGATATCTTAGCACCTTGCTTGACTCTCTGCTGGGGCAACACAGTAACCCCCACTGCTAGGCCACCTCCTAATACTACTCATAGAATCAACTCAAACCCAAGATCTGGTAGCACCAACTTTAGAGGTGGGTTTGTACTTCCTCTCTCACTATGTCAGCCTGGTGCCTGGTTCTATGACCTGGTAGCCAGGTCCTTGTTACTATTATCCTATTTCATTTCCCTTCCTGGTGCCCTAGCTTCCCCATGACTAGGATGCTTTCCTGCTTCTCCAAGTCCTGCTCCCTAATCCTAGATCTCATAATTTCTTGATGTTGACCACCTCATTTTCTACCCCATTCTGGAAGACCTAAATGACTTCTAGGTCTGGACTTACCCGCTCCTGGTGGTGACACACCTATGCAAAAAGGCAGGAACAAAAGATGGCCCCAAAGGGTCTGTGTGATGGCAGTTGGAGCCCCAAAACAGTTGAGTCATGTGAAATATGCTGGGGCTGAAAAAGGTTCAAGTTGGGTACAGGGATGGGGGACACATTTTAATCGATGTTTTGAGCAGGAAGAAGAAAAAAGGGATAAGCCCACAGCTCTGGGCAGATGGTTCAAGTTAACAGATGGCAGGTAGAAAGCAGCACTACTTTATTTTTATTATATTCTTCAACACAGTGCCATAAGATTGGGGATAGGCATGTGTTATTCAAATTTTCAGAAAAGTGAAAAGAAAGAGATCAGTTTTAGAAACTACAGATTAACTTATCATTACAATTAAAAAAAAACAGTAACAATAATGAAACTCAACATGTGTTGAGTTAGTACATGCCAGGCGTGATGCTGTCTGCTTTCCACACATAATCTCATTTTAATCATCACATCAAACCTATGAAGAAAGTATTCTTATCCTCATTTTACAGATGAGGAAACTGAAGCTCAGAGAAGGTGAGTAACTTGCCTTAGTTTACAGTAAAAATAGCCAGGATTTCAACTTAGGTGTGTTTGACTACAAAACTTGTGCTCTTCAAACTCTAAAACATATTGCTCTTGACTGTGTAGGAAATAAAGTGGTGTCCATTAGGAACCCACATGAGTTGATTAACAGCCAGTCATATCAGACTAAATTTAAGCCACTTTATTGGAAAGTTTTATCCAGAAAGTTCAGGGAAAGGCTAGAGGCCAAATATTCCTTGACTTAGCAAGGCACATTGTCTGCAATGTCATTGTGAATCAAAAGAAGAAAAGCAGCTTGGTGGACAACAGATTAAATAGACCCGTAGCTGGAACGATTGTTTCCTAAAAGTGCTCCTCAATCAGCGGAAAAAACCCTACTCAGCGGGAGGATGTTAGTGCCCTGCCAAGGGACCCTGAGTTTGCCCTGTCCTAGTCAACCGTTTTGTCAACGACTTGGATAAAATATGTATGGTATGTGTTAATATGCAGAGGCCATGAGGGGTAATTATACATTGGATGACAGATTTGAAGAGATTTTTTAGCTGGAATGACCATTTCCTAAAAGTGTTGCTCAATTAATGTATCTAAATCTACTCAGGTGCCTGAAAATGGATCGAATTTGCCTGGTCTTATTCATCAATTTTATCAATGATTTTGATAAAATATGTATGATATGTTTGTCAAATTGCAGAGGACACAAGGGATAATTATTATATTAGATGACAGAACTAAGATTTGTTCTAAAAATCTCATCAAGCTGGAATGATGAATCACAACAGACAAGATGAACATTATCAAGAAAAAAAAATCTGAAGTCCTTTTTTAGGTCCATACCACCACTTAGGAAGATATTGGAGAGAAGTTGCCAAACAGCCATCCTGTGACAAATGCCAGGGATTTATGGTTCAATCTGGTGATGTGGTTGCTAAATGTAAATTAAATCCAGGACAGTGTTAATAGTCTCAGAATAAACAGAGGCACTATTCCTTCCATCCTCAGCACTAGACATATCAATTTTGTTTCTGGGAATATTTTTTGAATGGGTTGTTTCAAGTTATCTGTTGCTGTATAACAAATCACTCAAACTTAGTGGCTTAAAAGAAGTTTATTCATATCCCTCATGAGTCTGTGCTGATTGGGCTCAGACGGGTGGTTCTTCTGCTGGTTTTGCTTTGAATCTTTCTTGCACTTGCGGTTAGTTGGTAGCCAGGGTTGGAGTACTCTGGACAGGAGTCCTCCATAAGCAGGACATCCAAGATGGCTTCTTCACCTACAGAACTGATGCCTCAATTCTCCTCCACGTGGCTTCTCATCCCCTGGGACCTTTCCTCTTCAGCAAGGTAGCCAAACTTCTTACACGGTGGCTAGCTTCCAAGAGCACAAACATAAAAGTTGTTCATCCTTCTTAAGGTTTAGAACCAAAACTGGCACAGTCACTTCTGCCCATTCTATGTAAATGTGTCAAAGGACAGCCAAAATTCAGTATGAGAGAGACTACACAGGACATGAATACCAGGAGGTATCGTTCATTGGAGGCCACTGGAGGAGGCAACGAGGTTTATAATGAATTCTTTTCTAAGATTCACGTATATCATGAAGGACAAATAAATTTGAGGATTTTAGCATAGACACGATGTTTTATAACTTCACAACAGCTGTTTACAAATTCTTAGAGGACCGTGTACAAAAGAGGGCTTAGATACATCCTGTACAGCTCCAGGGAACAAAATTTGGACTAGAGGTTGGTTTTAACTCAATTGCTAAGTACCCACTTTGCAGGGATATGAGAGAAGTTTCTGTCTGAGCAGGAATTCATATTAGCCTCTAAGGCTCCTTTCAACTCTCAGAATCTAAGCTTCTAATTACATGCCTCCTCCTGTTAATTATTCCTTGGTACGTTAGTCCTATCTCTGCAGCCAGATTTTAAATTAGAGACTCTGGATGAAGGAATAAAAATATTTCTGGACTAGCTTCTGGTCTTAGCTTTGCCAACAGTCATCTGCTGTGTGACTCTGGATAAGTCACTTAACGTCCCTGGGCCTCAATTTCTTCATCTGGTAACAGAGGGGATTGCCTTCTAAACTCCCTCCCAGCACAAAGTGTGTATAATAAATGGAATCTTTGATAGGGTTACTTAAGAATGAAATGGAAACGAAAGTAGACAAAGTACTTTAGATAGTGCCTGGCCTACTGTCAGTCCTTAATAAATATTAGGTCTCTTTATTTCCATGATTACCATTATTATAACATTTCCTGATTCTGCTATTTCCATATATACAATAGAATCTTGAGTTGCTTTAGACCTTCACTTCATTTGCTTTGCTCAATGGTGATCAGAAAGTGACTCAGAATCACTTCTAGTCTAAGTCTCCCCACCTGGTAACCAGGAGCCCACCATGCCCTTGTACAGGGCAAGTCCTTCATAAATAACCGAATTAAATCTGAAGTGGCTCCGGCCGCAAATCTCTTCTCCTGCTCTATGCCCAGCAGAGGGAGCCAAAGAAAAGGAACAAATCCATTTTCAGATTAGGTAGCAAACACAGAGGAAGACCCATGAGGGGCTTTCAGAGATCTCCTCTTTCACCCCACCCCACGCTCATTTTAAAGATTGTAAAACTCAGGCCACAAGAGGAAATGGGATTTCCCAAGGTTACCAACTAATAAGTGGTTAAGTCCTCAGAAAAACAAGCCTATGGTCTCAGTCCTAATTCTTGAGTCTTTGAACTGTGGTCCTTTATACGCTCCCATGTTGCTTCCTTGCTTTTCTAACACTTAGCTGTAGATCATTGCAAGCTCAACATTCTCTGTGGCCTCAGTTATCTGACAGCACAGGCTTTGGCTGTGAATCTTGGCTCTGCTACTTATCAACTGTGTGACCGTGGGCAAGTTATACAACCTCTCCAAGATTCAGAATCATATTTTAGGATTATCATGGTTATGATAACTACACTTCTTTCAAAGGGTTGTTGGGAGGAGAAAATAAAACAATGGAATGGAAAATGCCTTGTGGCATTTTATACCATAAATGCACGAGGTGCCTTCATAGCTATAAATACCTATTTTGGTCAAAAGAAATTATTTTATTAAATAATTAAATAAATTATTTAATAAAATAATTAAATTAAATAAAAATTAATTTATTAAATAAAATTTTATTTAATAAAATAATTAAATAAATTAAATAAAAATTTAATTATTTTAAATTATCTAAATGAATTGAAACTGGATAATGTAGGTCTCAAACTCAGATGCTTCCTGGACTCAGCCATTTAAATAAAGCTGTCTGGATATACAACAAGGACTTCTATGGATTATGGCAAACCACAGAGTTCATGGCCATGGGAAACAATCAACCTTTACCAGGAGAAATTCAAGCCTAGTGTTGCCAGGTCTTCCGATATGTCAAGAGAAATTGGAAACCTGGGTTTTTATGTGCAAATTTCTGATTTTTAAAAATACTGTACAGACAAAATAAAATCCAGGCCAGCAGCTTGTTATGCCTGCTTTTAAAGCTAATTTTAGAGCTCCATATGCAGACACACAACATACCAGAATTGAGAAACTCAGTCCAATAAATTCAGAAGAAATGACACCTCTTATTTGGAGGGAACGTGCCAGTAATACAAACCCACAGGGTTGTTTTTCCGAGGACCTTACTCAGCAGACCCACTGAACCCTAGGGCATTATCTTGCAATCTCTAGTATATCCTCCAACTTTCCCTGATGACTTTGGTTTTTCTGCCCACACCATGCCTGATGCCATTTAAGTTGCCACAGTCTTCCAGTTGCCTATAAATTATACATTCCACACTGATATATTTTTTCTTTACAAGGTAGAAAATAACATTTCACAATTTTATATATAACATTCATTTTTATTTAACAGCTACCTTCATTAGATATTCATTGAAAAGAGGTTCACTGTAAGCAAAAACTAGGTGGGGAAAGGGGTTATCTAGAATGTTTTATATCAAACTTTTTTTTTTAATTAATTTATTTATGTCTGTGTTGGGTCTTCATTTCTGTGCGAGGGCTTTCTCTAGTTGTGGCAAGCGGGGGCCACTCTTCATCGCGGTGCACGGGCCTCTCACTATCACAGCCTCTCTTGTTGTGGAGCACAGGCTCCAGACGCACAGGCTCAGTAGTTGTGGCACATGGGCTTAGTTGCTCCACGGCATGTGGGATCTTCCCAGACCAGGGCTCAAACCCGTGTCCCCTGCATCGGCAGGCGGACTCTCAACCACAGCGCCACCAGGGAAGCCCCTATATCAAACTTTCAATGCACATTAGAAATAAAAATTATTTTGTTCCAGTCAATGAAGAAAAATAATCTGTGGGCACATTAGACTAGGAAAGAGAAAATGAAATATTAAATGAAAATGAAAAAGGGAGGGGGTATGAACTAGCAGAACAGTTCAACCCAAACTTCTTAAAGATCCTTGAGTTGTTTTCATTTCTCTACAGGCTTAAGCCCTGTGGTTTTTGCTTGATTTCCATAGAGCATTTCCACCACTATCTCCCTTCCTTTGTAGAAGAAGGGTTGATTGGGAAACATGTTTAGTTTTCATTGGTTCACTATCTTGCAAAATGTTCTTGGGCAAACGCAGGCTGATGGTTTTATTTATAGGCTGCTGTGTTTCAGGTTACCCTCTGGAGATTATGGGAAGGTACTGCTCTGTGTATAGGCTTTTTTTTTTATTATTAATTTTTATTGGAGTGTGGTTGCTTTAGAATGTTGCGATGTATAGCCTTTTGTTTAAACCTGAGGTTTCCAATTAGCACAGCCAAGATATGATTATGTTGACTTGGTTATATTATGATTTGTTTCAATAATGCAAAGAAGCTTTTTTAAAATCAGTCAGAGAATATTAAGAAATATGTCATAGCCAGGTCAGTGAGAGTGGCACCAAGTTAATGAAACAAGGAAACAGTGAGGCCCTGGTAGATGTGATGGGGATTGAGTGAGAGGGGCTATGAGCACAAGGCGTCCTGTAGTACAGATGCTCAGGTCTAATGAGGAGAGAGACAGGGGACCAATGTCAGGGCTTGTGGGTGCCCTGCCCTCTCCCAGTCATTTTGATATGGAAAAGCCAGTGTGATATTAGAAGAGATTAAAAAGAATTTTATATGCCAAAAAAAGTGAGGTTAATTTTCACGTGACACAGCAAAGAATACTGGAAGCAACATTGGAGACCTAGTTAACGTGGTCTTGGGCAAGCTAGTTAACCTCTTTGGGTTTTAATTTTACAATCTACACAATGAAAGATTTAGAAGATAAAAGTTCAAGGACTCTTCCAGGTCTTATGTTGTATTGCCAGGCATTTTCCTCCAATTTTTTTTTTTTTTTTTTTTGCGGTATGCGGGCCTCTCACCGTTGTGGCCTCTCCCGTTGCAGAGCACAGGCTCCGGACGTGCAGGCTCAGCGGCCATGGCTCACAGGCCCAGCCGCTCCGCGGCATGTGGGATCCTCCCGGACCTGGGCACGAACCCGTGTCCCCTGCATCGGCAGGCAGACTCTCAACCACTGCGCCACCAGGGAAGCCCCAAATTTTTATTTTGAAAAATTTCAAGACTACAGAAAAAGACTTGAACTAATATCCATATTCTCATCATCTAGATTCACCAGTTGTCAACATTTTGCTGAATTTGCTTATCTTTCTGTCTCTGTTGCTATCAATCAATCAATCTATCATCTTTCTATCTATATACAGAGGAAATACAGGAGGAAAAAAGTATATATTGTTATTATCTGTCATTAAATCATTTAAATTAAGTTGCAGACATTCATGACATTTCATCACTAAATTATTTACCATGCATCTCCTAATAAGGATTTTCTATATAACCACAGTATCATAATCACATCTAAGAAAATGACAATTCCATATAATCTAATATCCAGTTCACATTCATAGTTCTACAACTGTACCAAATTCTTGCACTGATTGTTATGCTTTTAGCCTTTCAGCCTTTAGTGTTTCAAAATAGTGAACAGTGCTCCTCTTTCTCTTTTTCCTTTGTTTAAATTTATACACATTGACTTTTTGAGGAGTCCAGTCATTTTTAGAACGTTTTACATACTCTGGATAAGGCAGACTGTTTCCTTGTGGTTTAGTTTAACATGTTCCTCTATCCCTACATTTCCTGTACACTGAAAATTAGGTCTGCAACTTGGCCAGATTTGGGTTAGACATCTCTGGCAAGATGTGTCTTGCACAGTTTTGTGTTCATCATGTTGCATCACGCCTGGAGTCACACAATATCAGGCTATCCGAGCATCTGTGATGTTAAGTTTGGCCTCTTAGTTCAGGTGGTGATGGCCAGATCTCTCCAGAGTAAAGGTATATTTTTGCCTCCTCTGCCATTAATAATCTGTGGGTTAAAACTTTGATGCCATATGAATAGACTGTTTTAGCATCCATTGAAGATCCTTACCTGAATTCATCATTATGTTGGGCTTGCAGGGACTGTCTCATTTTATCCTTACTTCTACATTTATTAACTGGCATTCTTCTGTAAAAAGGAGCTTTCCTTTTATTCTCTTTCTTCTCTGTCTGTATTTTCTTCTCTCTATCCTCTTGCACTCTCTCTCCCCGACCCCGTCTCTATCTCCCTCGCCACCCTTTCCTTCTCCCTCTCCTTCAAATTACTATGGCCTCATGAATTTCATATATATTTAATGGGTTATAATGAGTTACATTCTTTATTCTTTTCGATGTCCAAATGGTCCCAAACATGGCTAGAGGGAGACCCTTTAAGATGGATCCCATATCCTTTTTATAAGAACACCCTGGTTTTTAAGTTTCTCTTTGCTGTTCAGCAAGATAAAATATTTCTGATTCGCTTCATTTTGCCTTCCCCAGATACAGATTCAGCCATTCTCCAAGGAGTCCACTTTCTTTTTAATGGAAAATGATATTCACATGAAGATCTGGGCCGTTAAGAATGCTCACTGCAACTAAGTGCCATTACTTGTAAGTCCTTTTAAGTGGGCAAAGCTAGGAAATAGTTATATATAAGAACTCATATATTCAAATTTAATATAAAAGGTTTTTTAAACTTCTTTTATTTTCTATTTTTATTTTTCTCTTAAAGTCTTGATTCCTAATACTATATCTACTTATGTGTTTTTTACTATAATATTTACATATAGTTTCAAAATTGTAAAACTAACATTACTAATAACCAATGAGCATACTAAAACTTCAGTTGCCATTGAATTCTTTTTGTTCTTAGAATAGATCCCACTAAGGGATGGTCAGCCAGACTCCTGATACGTACTGAATTTTACTCGAATCAATCCTTTTCTCCGTGTGGTTATTTTATCAATATGATATACAGCTAGATTCATTTGTTTTTTACTGTATTCCAATTAAGAGTTTGCTTCTTTTCTTTTAATTTATTCTTTCAGGTATATAAGATACTCACATCCTCCTGTATCCATTCCCTCCACCCCAGTCCCACTCCTCATCCTTATAAATTTTATTACTTTCTGGGTTATTCTTCCTGTGTGGTTTGGGTTTTTTTTGGCTTGTTTATGTTTGTTTGTTTGTTTGTTTTGCAAAACACATATACACTTTCCCTTCTTTCTAGGCAAAGGATATCCTATTATACATGTTTTTCTACCTTGCTTCTTTCACTTAACAATATATCCTAAAAGTTACTCCAAATCCATTCATAAAGATCTTCCTCGCTCCTTTCCAGGTCTTTGCAAAGGCATATTTACAGGGACTACCCTGGTGGCGCAGTGGTTAAGAATTCGCCTGCCAGTGCAGGGGACACGGGTTTGATCCCTGATCTTGGAAGATCCCACATGCCGCGGATCAACTAAGCCCATGAGCACAATTACTGAGCCTGCACTCTACAGCCCGCAAGCCACAATTACTGAGCCCGCAGGCCTAGAGACCCTGCTCGGCAACAAAGAGAAGCCACCGCAGTGAGAAGCCCGCGCACCGCAACGAAGAGTAGCCCCTGCTTGCTGCAACTACAGAAAGCCCACGCACAGCAATGAAGACCCAATGCAGCCAAAAATAAAATAAATAAATATATATATTTATGTATTTTTAAAAAGGCATATTTACAAAATGAGACTTCAGAAAATAAGAACCAATAAGTACTTGACACTCTGTTAGAAGATTGTGAAGTTGGAAATAGGCTTAGAGATCAAGTGAACCAATTTCTCTACTTTACAGTTCTGGAAACTGAGGCTCAGAGGGGTGAGATGACTCACCCCATGAGGCAGATACTGGCCTGTGCTACCCAGATTCCCCGCCTAAAGAACTAATCCCAGCTGCCAGGAATGACGCCAGTGAGAGCCAGCTGTTAGCACTCCCTATTAGGATTGTCCTACTCCAGAAAGAGCTGTCTCAACAAAGATCCCTCTCCTCTCCAAGGTAAGCCTGCATCCAAAGACAGGCTGATGTTGGAGGTATACTGTCAAGTCCCCGTGCCCCAACTCAGGACAACTCTGAAGGGCCACTCCAGCTCCAAAGCTCCCATGGGGTAGGCTGAGCCCTTGTGACTGTATCCCAGCCCCACTTTTCCTCAATCCAGTCCTGCTTCCTCCCTCTCCAGGCTTTGATTCCCAAGGGCATGCCCTAGTAAACCTCCTACACACTGATCTCTATCTCAGGGTCGACCTCTTAGGAAACCCAACTTGAGACACTCGAAGCCATCCAGTTATGAGTAGAATCAAAATGAGACACCAAATCTTCTGACAATAAATCTACTACATTGCACTATATCACATCACCTTTCAGTTCTTTTTCAACTCACTTAACTATTAAAAACAGTGATGCCACTAGTCAAAATTTCTGGGGCAAAAGAGCCTCTATCTTTAGAGTTACTTGCCATCAAAGATAATATTTTATTTTTATTTTATTTAAAACACAATGTAACCCATCTCTCAACCTTTTGCAATGTGGCTAAGATTGGCTCGAAGTCCCATTCCACGCTCTGTGGAAATCCGAAACTTTCCACAAGATTTCTGAAAATTCTCAAACAGCTTATATTCTTAAAACAATTCTGGCTCTGGCTCCTGCTTCCAAAATTGCTGTCTGGCATATACTAGGTACTCAGTAAATATATATTGTTTGTTAGCCAAGCACCCTTCCTTCTCCTGGGAATAATGCCCCCTTCTTTTAGGGAAACAACTTCTTTCCCTCATCTCTTTCCACACTATAACATGTGATCCAAATGAGAGTGTCTACCTTTTTTACATGTGGATATTTTAGCTGTAATGTTTGGCCCAGGGATGAACATATGATGGACACAATATATAATTTAGGACAGCAACCTTTTAACTTCAACCCCTCCCTCTCCACCGTTTAGTATCCCAGCGGTGCTGTCCAAAGAAGATCTCACCAAAAGCCTCCCAATACTGGGGCCTATGAGTTCTTTCAGATGAAGGGTGTTTGGTCATCATACTAAGTTCTTCCTGGACAAAGAGCTTAAGTCCAACTGGGTAGTTTACTGCTGGGGTCTCGAGCATGGACATTTTCCCAGTGATAAGACCTCAAAATCCTCCAGGATTGACTCTTTCTGCCTGTGGTGGGACCATAAAGAGATGGAAAACACCACTTTAAACACCAAACATTACCTTATAATATTGATTTTCAAAACTTAAATTCCATGAGCTTCAATTTCTGCAGCCATAAGACGAAGAAATAGAATACTACCTCACAAGGGTGTTTTGCTCAGAGAATGCTGAGTAAGCGAATCACTGAACTAATTAATTTGCTACATAGATGAGTCAGAGTTCTTGGTTGCGACCAATAGAAACTCAATATGATTAACTAAGGCAGAAAGGGAACCTAGGCAAGATACTAAGGAGCTCAGAGAATTGGCCAGAAAGAGATGAGCCAGCCCAGGAATGTGGGCTGGAACCTAGGCAGCAGGAAGACAGCCAAGGTCTTGCCATAGAAAAGTCCCTTAGGATGCAGGGTGAGCACCCCTCCCTCCGGACACCCCCACTGCTGCTGGTCCCTCAACACTGTGCCAACCCATTTGCTAATACAACCCTCCTGTCAAAAAAAACTGAAATTACGTTCTGTTTCTGGGATACAGTTCTATACTTCTGGGTCTCTTAGCTTCATCATCCAATGTTTCCAAAACGTGTGAATTTTTATGAAGAAATTACTGCAATTTTGAAACGACAATTTCTTCTACCACCTGAGGAATACCTGCTTCTGCCAAGGACTTGGCCCTTTTTTTTTATAGATTAAAACTCAGTATTGAAAAAAATAGATGGGCAGACAGATGGACAGAAACAGATAATTCAATTCAGAAAAAAAAAAAAAAAACAGCTGAAAGAAAATATGTCTCAGGCACGTGATTTGAGCACCCAAGACTTGGAGGAAAATGTGATGGATTCTGTAAGTTTTAATTTTCCTTTTCACTCCAGAATTTTATCTATAGAGACAAAATAATTTCTGGCAATAATCTCATGCAAAAGATTTTCATTTGGATTTTACACGGAAGGTGTTGCATGAGATAGTAGACAGCATCACCATTTATGGTTTCACAAGCACAGAAAGGCTTTTAAAATGAATAACCCTCATGTGGAATATTTCCTGAAGGCAAATTGTATCTCAGAAATGTTCTGCTGGCCACCCTGGAAACGGGGCCCAGGTGCACTGGCTCCTCCAGTGTAGCTCACCCCAGACGTAGCCTGGAGAGCTGGGTGTACACTTGGTGGGTGCCTGCAACAGGCCTCCCCTCTCCAGTGCCAGATGTTTTAGAGAGAGCTTTCAGCACAGGCTGGGCCCCCACGAATGGATAAAACAATCTCCAGGGGCTTCCCTGGTGGCGCAGTGGTTGAGAGTCTGCCTGCGGATGCGGGGGACGCGGGTTCGTGCCCCGGTCTGGGGGGATCCCACGTGCCGCGGAGCGGCTGGGCCCGTAAGCCATGGCCGCTGAGCCTGCGCGTCCGCAGCCTGTGCTCCGCAACGGGAGAGGCCACGGCAGTGAGGGGCCCACGTACCAGAAAAAAAAAAAAAAACAATCTCCAAACATGTCCCCGCAGTGCTGTGGGTCCTCCATGGGTTTAGGCCTCAGACTCCAGACAGGAAGGGGCCAACTGGCATCTTGTTCTGGGAGGTTTAAAACCTGACGCATGCTCTTGCCCAGACAGCAGCATGGGCCTCAGTAGCAGGAGGGGTATCTGCAGATGCAAATGCTGTTTCTTTTTCTTTTTCTGGAAAAAGCTTAGCAGCTGCTCTAACTCCAATACAGTAATAGAGGCTCCATGACCTGGGAGGCAGCCTTCCAGCAACATGGCTGCTTGGCAGAAACTGTATCACCAAAGGTGGGAATGACACTAGAAGCCAAGAGGTAAATCCTAAATCGTTAGGTTATACAGAAGAGAGGTAGGGAAGGCCATTAGAACCTGAAAACAGCAGTGAAATTTGAATGCTTAGAAATACAACCAAAATACTGGAAACCTCAATTCATTCCAAATGAAGATTTGAGACAGGGTTTGGTTTTTTTTTTTCCCATTTTAGGAAGAAATCAAGATGAAGACAAAAATAGAATTAGGTTAGTAAGATGAGGTGTGACATCAAAGTGGTTTTCCAGAAACGTAAGCCACATGACCCTGTACAAGCTGGATGAATGTCTGTGCCTCTCTGCAAGGAAGGGTGTTAGGGTGAGGAATGGGGAAGAGGTCTTGACCAGCTCAGGAGGAAGAGTGGTGGGGCCTGGATGGAAAGGACAGTGTTTTTCCCTTTCTTGAAAAGGCATGTTTTCTCACACTCCATGCTCCCCCGACTGAAATCTACTTCCTCGGGACCCGGCATGGACCTCACCACTCTGGGATGCTTCCCCCTTCAAACTCCCCGCCCCCCACTCAACCACCCCTCCCCAGGGCCCTCTCTTCATTCAGCGGAGTGAAAGACTTTGCCTCTTACTGAAGGAACATCCGTCACACAAGCAGGTGGAGAGATGACAACAGTGTGTTGTTCCCTTCCTTTTTTCTTTTTTTTGATGAGGACAGAGTTTGCAGGTTGGGGGGAGATAATGAACAGGGAATTCTCCTCTCCTTGGAATCAGATTGTCCCTAAGACTGGACCTGGAGGTAGAATTATTTTACTCATATTAGAGGATCTAGGTGGGAGGGGGAGGGGCATCCCTCCCCTTCTCCCCACTTTTCCCTTAATTCTACCTGTTCCCTCTGGGGCAACACACCTGGGAAACAAGCTCTGGACCCCAGCCACACTCACCAGGGCCGTCCCCCACCACCACCACAAAACCCCACACCCAGTCTAGGCTGGTGCTCTGTCCCTCTGGCAGCTTTCACCCAGTGTGGGGGAAGCGAGAGACTGGGGGTGTGGGAAGGAGGGGCTTGGGAAAGGTCCCGGCAGGGATGAGGAACAGCAGGCACAAGGAGAATTAGAATTCCTAGGAATGTTTTAGCGAAACTTGGTCTTGGAATCCAAATAGAGGGCAGAAGGCAGCCAGGGGCAAGGCAGTAAGATCTGGAAACTTTGTCTTCAATTTGCAAGTGATAATGATATGCCACTGAGATTAACATCTGGTTAACAATACACACACACACACACACACACACACACACACACACACACACACAGAGTATTTGACTCTCACACCAACCTGATGACATCCATAATGACAGTCTCAATTTTACAGACCCTGAAACCCAGCCCTAGGAAACTGAAATGACTTCCCTCAAAGAAGATGCACACAAGTGAGGTTTGAGTCTTTTACTCACACACAATACATTAATGATAAAACAGCCCATGAACTTTAGCAATTATTTCAGATGCTGAAGAATCAACAAAATAAGAAGAGAGAAAAAAGACTACAAAGGGAAAAAAAGATTTACCTGTATGAAAGCAATCTTGGTTAAATCCCCAGATGTGAACTAATAACTGTGAAATTCAGTGTGATAATAGATATGATGAACCATGTCTGATTAATAAATTCCTTACAAGTTTTATTTGATTGTTATAATCTAATAAGATCTATACACTTCTGATATTTTCACAAATTATATGCTTCACAATGTTTGCTTACAACATTATTATTTTTTGAAGAGATTAAGGTAATCATTTATTTTATATGGCTTCATGGGCTCATAGTACCTCACAGGATGAGACATAAGCAAATATAAAGACATAGTATTGTGGCAGGACATAATAAAAGTGATGAAAGGGAAAAACCTACAACCAAGATTACTCTACCCAGCAAGGAACTCATTCAGATACGATGGAGAAATTAAAACCTTTACAGACAAGCAAAAGCTATGAGAATTCAGCACCACCAAACCAGATTTACAACAAATGCTAAAGGAACTTCTCTGGGCAGGAAACACAAGAGAAGAAAAAGACCTACAATAACAAATCCAAAACATTTAAGAAAATGGTAATAGGAACATACATATCGATAACTACTTTAAATGTAAATGGATTAAATGCTCCAACCAAAAGACTGAATGGATACAAAAACAAGACCTGTATATATGCTGTCTACAAGAAACCCACTTCAGACCTAGGGACACAAACAGACTGAAAGTGAGGGGATGGAAAAAGATATTCCATACAAATGGAAATCAAAAGAAAGCTGGAGTAGCTATACTCATATCAGATAAAATAGACTTTAAAATAAAGAATATGACAAGAGACAAGGAAGGACACTACATAACGAACAAGGGATTAATCCAAGAAGAAAATATAACAATTATAAATATATATGCACCCAACATAAGAGCACCTCAATACATAAGGCAACTGCTAACAGCTATAAAAGAGGAAATCGACAGCAACACAATAATAATTGGGGACTTTAACACCTCACTTACACCAATGGACAGATAATCCAAAATGAAAATAAATAAGGAAACACAAGCTTTAAATGACACAAAAGACCAGATAAATTTAATTGATATTTATAGGACATTCCATCCAAAAACAGCAGATTACACTTTCTTCTCAAGTGCGCACGGAACATTCTCCAGGATAGATCACATCTTGGGTCACAAATCAAGCCTCAGTAAATTTAGGAAAATTGAAATCATATCAAGCATCTTTTCTGACCACAGCGCTATGAGATTAGAAATAAATTACAGGAACAAAACGTAAAAAACACAAACACATGGAGGCTAAACAATACGTTACAAAATAACCAAGTGTTCACTGAAGAAATCAAAGAGGAAACCCAAAAATACCTAGAGACAAATGACAATGAAAACATGATGATCCAAAACCTACGGGATGCAGCAAAAGCAGTTCTAAGAGGGAAGTTTATAGCTAAACAACCCTACCTCAAGAAACAAGAAAAATCTCAAGTAAACGATCTAACCTTTAACCTAAAGGAACTAGAGAAAAAAGAACAAACAAAACCCAAAGTTTGCAGAAGGAAAGAAATCATAAAGACCACAGCAGGAATCAATGAAATAGAAACAAAGAAAACAATAGCAAATATCAATAAAACTAAAAGCTGGTTCTTTGAGAAGATAAACAAAATTGATAAGCCATTAGCCAGACTCATAAAGAAAAAGAAGGACAGGACTCAAATCAATAAAATTATAAATGAAAAAGGAGAAGTTACAACAGACACCGCACAAATACAAAGCATCCTAAGAGACTACTACAAGGAACTCTATTCCAGTAAAATGGACAACCTGGAAGAAATGGACAAATTCTTAAAAAGGTATGACCTTCCAAGACTGAACCAGGAAGAAACAGCAAATATGAGCAGACCAATCACAAGTAATGAAATTCAAACTGTGATTAAAAGTCTTCCAACAAACAAAAGTCCAGGACCAGATGGCTTCACAGGTGAATACTACCAAACATTTAGAGAAGAGCTAACACCCATCCTTCTCAAACTCTTCCTAAAAAATTGCAGAAGAAGGAACACTCCCAAACTCATTCTATGAGGCCACCATCACCCTGATACAAAAACCAGACAAAGATACTACAAAACAAGAAAATTACAGACCAATCACTGATGAATATAGATGCAAAAATCCTCAACAAAATACTAGCAAACAGAATCCAACAACACATTAAAAGGATCATACACCATAATCAAGTGGGATTTATCCCAGGGATGCAAGGATTCTTCAATAAACACAAATCAATCAATGTGATACACCATATTAACAAACTGAAGAATAAAAACCATATGATCATCTCAATAGCTGCAGAAAAAGCTTTTGACAAAATTCAACACGCATTTGTGATAAGAACTCTACAGAAAGTGGGCACAGAGGGAACCTACCTCAACATAATAAAGGCCATATATGACAAACCCACAGCAAACATCATTCTCAATGGTGAAAAACTGAAAGCATTTCCTCTAAGATTAGGAACGAGACAAGGATGTGCACTCTCACCACTATTATTCAACATAGTTTTGGAAGTCCTAGCCATGGCAATCAGAGAAGAAAAAGAAATAAAAGGAATACAAATTGGAAAAGAAGAAGTAAAACTGTCACTGTTTGCAGATGACATGATACTATATAGAGAGAATGCTAAAAATACCACCAGAAAACTACTAGAGTTAATCAATGAATTTGGTAAAGTTGTAGGATAAAAAATTAATGCACAGAAATCTCTTGCAGTCCTATACACTAATGATGAAAAATCTGAAAGAGAAATTATGGAAACACTCCCATTTACCACTGCAACAAAAAGAATTAAATACCTACGAATAAACCTACCTAGGAAGACAAAAGACCTGTATGCAGAAAACTATAAGACACTGATGAAAGAAATTAAAGATGATACCAACAGATGGAGAGATATACCATGTTCTTGGATTGGAAGAATCAATATTGTGAAAATGACTATACTACCCAAAGCAATCTACAGATTCAATGCAATCCCTATCAAATTACCAATGGCATTTTTTACAGAACTAGAACAAATCATCTTAAAATTTGTATGGAGACACAAAAGACCCTGAAGAGCCAAAGCAGTCTTGAAGGAAAAAAACGGAGCAGGAGGAATCATACTTCCTGATTTCAGACTATACTACAAAGCTACAGTAATCAAGACAATATGGTACTGGCACAAAAACAGAAACATAGATCAATGGAACAAGATAGAAAGCCCAGAGTTAAACCCACGCACCTATGGTCAACTAATCTATGACAAAGGAGGCAAAGACATACAATGGAGAAAAGACAGTCTCTTCAATAAGTGGTGCTGGAAAACTGGAGAACTACATGTAAAAGAATGAAATTAGAACACTCCCTAACACCATACACAAAAATAAACTCAAAATGGATTAGAGACCTAAATGTAAGACCGGACACTATAAAACTCTTAGAGGAAAACGTAGGAAGAACACTCTTTGACATAAATCACAGCAAGATCTTTTTTGATCCTCCTCATAGAGTAATGGAAATAGAAACAAATAAACAGATGGGACCTAATGAAACTTCAAAGCTTTTGCACAGCAAAGGAAACCATAAACGATGAAAAGACAACCCTCAGAATGGGAGAAAATATGAGCAAATGAATCAACGGACAAAGGATTAATCTCCAAAATATATAAACAGCTCATGCAGCTCAATATTAAAGAAACAAACAACCCAACCCAAAAATGGGCAGAAGACCTAAATAGACATTTCTCCAAAGAAGACATACAGATGGCCAAGAAGCACATGAAAAGCTGGTCAACATCACTAATTATTAGAGAAATGCAAATCAAAAGTACAATGAGGTATCACCAGTTAGAATGGGCATCATCAGAAAATCTACAAACAACAAATGCTGGAGAGGGTGTGGAGAAAAGGGAACCCTCTTGCACTGTTGGTGGGAATGTAAATTGATACAGCCACTATGGAGAACAGTATGGAGGTTCCTTAAAAAAATAAAAATAGAATTACCATATGATCCAGCAATCCCACTACTGGGCACATACCCAGAGAAAACCATAATTCAAAAAGACACATGCACCCCAATGTTCACTGCAGCACTATTTACAATAGCCAGGTAATGGAAGCAACCTAAATGCCCATTGACAGATGAATGGATAAAGAAGTTGTGGTACATATATACAATGGAATATTACTCGGCTATAAAAAGGAACGAAATTGAGTCATTTGTTGAGACGTGGATGGATCTAAAGACTGTCATACAGAGTGAAGTCAGAAAGAGAAAAACAAATATCGTATATTAATGCATGTATTTGGAATCTAGAAAAATGGTACAGATGAACCAGTTTGCAGGGCAGAAGTTGAGACACAGTTGTAGAGAACAAACATATGGACACCAAGGGGGGAAAACCGCGGTGGGGTGGGGATGGTGGTGTGCTGAATTGGGCAGTTGGGATTGACATGTATACACTGATGTGTATAAAATTTATAACTAATAAGAACGTGCAGTATATTAAAAAAAAACCAACTAATACTAAACTTTCTTTGGGTTATTTGTATGGAAATATGTTAATATCAATGTTTCGGACATTACATGAAATTTCTAAAAATCTTATATGTTCTGGTATAATGTTATAAGTCATAATTCTACTTATTACTTTAAAATGTATATCTCAGAAATAACTAAATTTCCTTGTCAGTTGCATTATTATGAACTTTCATCAAATCTTTAACCGTGGTCATTTTTAAGTCTTTTGTCATTTACAGACAGTTCTGGGTGTACTCTGATGTATTTGCAAAAATGTTCCTGTAATAGGGCTTCATCTTCAAGGAATTCATGGAAAAGACTCTGACAAGTACAGGTTTCTAGTAACAGACTATACTGCTGAACTGAATGAATAAGCATTTTCAGAACTCTAATGGAAAACTGATGAATTCATAAAAGTGCTAACAAAAGATCAAGATGAAAAAAAATTAATTACATGGTACTGAGTGAACTGATGAGGATGATTATAATTTTTGTGACTTTCTGTTTGAATAAAAAAAAATCCCACAAGGACTCAGAGGCAAAAAATATACAAATCAATTTTCACTGCAAAGTAAAGGAGCTGTTACAGTGGAGGATTACTGGACTGAATGTCAATATTATGACATAGTATGAGTGTGTTTCGTGTTTGGTAATTGCAATCATTGTTGCTTTTGTTGTGGTCATCCATTTACAATGCTTGGTGTCAGGTTATTTATCTCTTGTAAAAAATAAAATACAGTGTGTGTGTATGAAAAAAAATAATAAATGCTGGAGAGGGTGTGGAGAAAAGGGAACCCTCTTGCACTGTTGGTGGGAATGTAAATTGATACAGCCACTATGGAGAACAGTATGGAGGTTCCTTAAAAAACTAAAAAGAGAACTACCATACGACCCAGTAATCCCACTACTGGGCATATACCCTGAGAAAACCATAATTCAAAAAGAGTCATGTATCACAATGTTCATTGCAGCACTATTTACAATAGTCAGAACACGGAAGCAACCTAAGTGTCCATCGACAGATGAATGGGTAAAGAAGATGTGGCACATATATACAATGGAATATTACTCAGCCATAAGAAGAAACGAAATTGAGTTATTTGTAGTGAGGTCGATGGACCCAGAGTCTGTCATACAGAGTGAAGTAAGTCAGAAAAACAAATACCGTATCTAAAAAAAAAAAAAAAAAAAAGGTTCTAAGGAACCTGAGGGCAGGAATAAAGACACTGACATAGAGAATGGACTTGAGGACACAGGGAGGGGGAAAGGGTAAGCTGGGACGAAGTGAGAGTGACATGGACATATATTACACTACCAAATGTAAAATAGACAGCTAGTGGGAAGCAGCCGCATAGCACAGGGAGATCAGCTAGGTGTTTTGTGACCACCTAGAGGAGTGGGATAGGGAGGGTGGGAGGCAGATGCAAGACAGAGGAGATATGGGGGTATATATATATGTATAGCTGATTCACTTTGTTGTACAGCAGAAACTAACACAACATTGTAAAGCAACTATACTCCAATAAAGATGTTAAAAAAAAAAATCAACTCCCCAAAGTGAGGCTGTCAGCACGCGCACACACACACACACACACACACACACACACACACACACACAGAGGTGGGGGAGTGGGGTAGGTGGTCAGGACTTAATTTATGCACACTGCCACCAGGTGGAGGCAGAGTGCCGTGGGTCTTGAAGCTTTGAAAGGGTAATGGAGGATTTGCTACAATTACAGATTGCGATTCTGAGTTCAAATGCTACAGATATATGATCCCAAATTTTTCTATTTCTTATATATTAGAAACATTTATTGAAATAGCAAGGCAAGCAAGCTAAACAAACATTTAAAATAGCTCTTTAGAGGGGGTTTTACAAATGAAAAATATAGTTATATCCTTCCCTTCAATCTCTTACGGTTCCTTTTCTCACAAATATCTTCACAAAAACATTGCTAGTTCCTCCTTATGTTGCTTTAATGCGAAACTCCCAAAATCTCTGGATTATTTCTTGCAAAACTTCCAAAGATCAGTTTGGGGCTATGACCTCTTTCCCAGAGTAAGAGAGAGTGGTGAAGGGAATTTGAAGGGTGGTGGTGGGGAAGGCAACAGAGGGTGACCAACTGTCCTGGTTCGCCCAAGACTGTCCCAGTTTTAGCACTGAAAGTCCCACAACCAGGACAATCCCTTAGTTTCAAGAAAAGCAAATATATATAAATCTTCCCATTTCAGACTCTCTGATCCAAGACGTTCATTTCTTTTCATTAGGAAAAAGAAAGGCAAATGCCCTGTCATTTGATGAAACCTACACGTCCCAGGTATAGAAAGCCTCCTTTAAGCACGAGCCTGCTGCTAGGTCAGGGTGTGCTTTATAGTTTACATGGAGGCAGGATATACAGCAGATGTATAAAGTATGTGCTGGGGAGTGGTTATGCGGAGCAGGTGGGCCAACCATTGTAGGTAAATAGACAAGGCCTTTAAGAAGCTTCTCAGTTCCTCATGCCGACCTCTGAGGCTGATCTTTGAGGCCTCTAATGAGGCTGTCCTGCCAGGTGGAAGGGAAACGGGAAGGAAATTAGCCTGGGCTGACAAAGGATGCTGACTCTGGAGCAAAGACTAGAGGCTCCAGGAAGGGATATATTTAGCCCAGTTCTGTTAATAGCTGACCCTCTTGGATATCCTCAGGAATGCAGCAGGGAGAGTTCTTGACAGTGAACCAGGAGTGAAGTACCACAGACAGGTTTATAACTTGAAAAGAAAAATACCTTTAAGGAAATGACCTATAAAAGGACAACTCCATGGGGATTAGATGAAAATGTTAATGTGATTCTGTGAATTGCTTTCCTGAGCAGTAGCTATCCATTATATTCATTTCCTGTATCCTTTCACATAATTGGTTCAATCATAATTTAGCTTTTCTTTACAAGACACATGTTCTTCATCAAGTTGTGTTCTCGGTCACACAGCACTAACAAAGCCTGCTCCATACATCTGTCACCTGCCAGAGTCTACTAACGAGGAAAACAACAGAATGCGGTAATGTTCTTAAAAACAAAGACCTGGTAAGAATTACCTCCAAACCCTCCAAAGAACAGAGCAGAGATGGTGACCGTGGAGACACTGTCACACTAGGATAGCAGGGCTATCTCACCCTGGGGCCCTGAGCGGGCACAGACAATGAACAAAGGCAACACAATGGCACACACACTATTGGAACAACACATTTATTTATTGAATCTGAGGCTGGGGAACAGAAGACAGCTGAGAAATATGGTTGAGTTCCTAACTTGTCAATGAATAAGCAGGCTCTAATTTACAACTGCTTGGGTGTGAGACTGCCATATGTTATGTAAATAGCTGTGGGTCCCTTTAAGAAAAGAAGTGGTGTGAAGACAAAGCTCTTTTGTACTACTAAGCCAACCTTGATCTTCAGAAAATAAAAAGGCACCTGGATAGAGCTGCCAGATAAAATATAGGATGCCCAGTTACATTTAAATATCAGACAAATAATGAAGACATTTTTGTATAAGCATGGCCCCAGTATTGCATAGGCATACTTATACGAAAAACACTCTCCATTGTTTATCTATAGTTCAAATTTAACTGAATGTCCTGTAATTTTATTTGCTGAATCTGGTAACCCTACACCTGGGAACAAAAAGGAAGGGACTGTGAGATGGGGAGAGAAGTAGTCACTAAGACAAAGGAACAGGAAATTGGCCCAGCATAAGTCTCACCTAAGAAAGGAGAAGCCCAAACAGTGAGAGAGTCCAGGAGCATGGAGAAGACATTGTATACTCTTTCTCTCCCCAAAACAGAACAGAATATGATTAAAATGGAACAACTGGAGAACAAAATAATCTTGGAAATTTTAAGCATGATACCAAAATACAAACTCAATAGGAGGCTTAGAATATAAAGAAGAGGATCTCTCTCATAAAATAGAACAAAAAGACAAAGATAATGGTAAATACAACAGAAACTATAAGAGACATAGAGAATCAATTCAAGAAGACCAATATTGACATTATAGATGTTTCAGAAAACAGAGAACTGGAGAAAACAGTGGGAAGGAAACTATCAAAAATTGATACTGAACAGTTCGTGGAACTGAATAATAATAGCTAACATTTATTGGGTGTTTACTATGTGTTTTATAAGCATTCATTTTAACCTCCAATCACCCTGAGGTAGCCACTAGTATTATCCCCATTTCACAGATGAGGAAAATGAAGCACAGAGAGGTTAAGTAACTTGTGGTCAGCACGGCTAAGACCAAGATTCAAACCCAGAGGCCAGCTCCAGAGCCCAAGCTCTTGAACTCCGTGTATCTTAGTCTGGATTCCCTACAAAATGGAACCAAAGACACACGTGTATTTACTAACCCTTCATCTGGGAGTGCAATCCCAGAAAAGCAGGAATGAGGGAAGAGAGGGAGGAAGGCAGGAAACGAGTAGAACAAATATAAGAGAAGGTGCTCTCAGGCTGGCCATGGACTTATAACAAGTGCAGCTGGCTGCTTTTAAGCCTCTTGACAAACCAACCAGGAGGCAGTAGGAGAACTGATCCCCTGGCTCCCATTTCAACTGGTCAAACATGCCCATGGGATTTTAACCCGCCCTCCCTGCATTTCTTGGTTGTTCCGTCTGGCCCTTTCAGGGGCTACCAAGGAAGCGAGATCCATCGTAGCGGCAGCATCCAGACAAGTGCACACAGGCCAGTAGCACATCCACCTGCTTGCCTGTCTGCCGACAGTTTCTCAAGCCCTGCTTGGGGAGCCAGCAAGCCCGTGTGGATGTTGGGTGGATCCAGAGTCTCAGGCCTCAGTGGAAACAGGGAATCTCTAGGGCAGGAAGTGAAAGACAGGTGACATGAAGAATGAGGCAGAGTCCTGTCAAATCATGCCTGTGAGTGACAGCAAGGATTGGAGCAGCTGCCACTGAGGGCCTAGCCAGCCAAGCACGTGATGACAGAGACAGAACTTAATAAGGGCCGAAACCTCTCCTCTGGGGCCTTGAAGAATGTTGGTTGGTGCCAGGTGATCCTCCTGGAGGGCCAGCAGTAAATGGCAGCCAGACCAACTCAGGGAGATGCACAACAGGACTGGACACACTTTTCTATGCTGACTCCACAGAGCAGGGTGCTGACGATGACTCTATCAATATGGCAAAAACATTTACTGAGGTGCCACCCTGTGCCAGGCATTATTCTAATGCTACATTTATGTTATTTATTTTAATTCTCACAGCAAGTCAGGAGGTTCCTTGTGATTTTACAGACAAAGATACTAGCCCAGAGAGGGTTAGTCAGTTAACCAGCACCATAACTGGTAAGTGGGGGAGCCAGTTTTGAATCTGGGCCATCTGACCCTGGTGTCAGTTCACTTAACTATCAAAAGCCCACTGAATGATCAGCAAACAAATGAAAAGACCTCCCCAAATGTGAACGTTTGAAACATCAGGAATAAAAAAGATGATTCTAAAGGCTTCCAGGGGAACAAATCATCAGAAAATGAGACTCAGAATTGTTATTAGTCTTCTTAACAGTAATATTAAAAGCAAGCAAACAATGGAGCAACGACTTCAAATTTTTAAAGAAAATAATTTTTCAAGCTAGAATTTTACATCCAGTCAATTTGTCAAGTATGAAAACAGAATAAAGATACTTACAGACAGGTTTAGGTTTAGAAAATTGAAATTTCTTTCTTAGAAAATGACGAGAGGATGTGTACCAGCCAGCCAAAGAAGTATCCAAGGAAGAGAAAGACATGGCATTCTGGAGACAGTAAATCCAACCTAGAAAAGCCACTAAGAGAAGATCCCAGGTTGATAACTGTGTGGCAGGACTAGAGAACCATCCAACCACAAAAGAGCAGGAAAAGAGAGGGCTTCACAAAAGAGTGTCCAGGAAAAAACTGGACCCAGCAGGAAGGGTGATATGATAGATGAGATGATGAAGCAACTGGAAATAAGACGCAATTAAGCAACTGTTTATCCAAAGAATGACAAAAGGCTATATAAGAAAGGACATGTAATCAAAGCATTCTAATAGGTTCTACAGTGAACAATATTTACATTGGTATAATAATGCAAACACTAATTATTGATATAAGTAAAACTATGATAAAATTTGGGGGAGAGGATGAGGAAGGGGAAGTGGAGATATTAAATCTTCATCTCTTAGAACATTTAATAATTTAAAAATTTTTTTCTTTTTATTATACCTATATGAGATGAGGATGTAAAGTAAACCTACTGTGGTAATCATTTCATAATATATGTAAATCAAACCATAATGCTGTGTATCTTAAACTTATACAGTGATGTACAGCAATTATTTCTCAATGAAACTGGAGAAAACTCTTTTAAAATTGCAATATATGCATATTCTCTAAACATGTGAAGATGGCTACCAGAAAAAGCAAATAAAATTTCAAAGCAGTTACCTTTAGCAAAAGACTGGCAGCTGGTGTAGGGTTGTACAGGGTGCTGCTGATTTGTATCATAAGCATTTTTAGCACTATTTGATTTCTTAATTATGTATATAATTACTTAATTAAAAAATAAAATTTACTTTTAAAAGGCAAACTTATGAAAAGAATTCATGCAATTAAGAATAAAGCTGGGGGCTTCCCTGGTGACGCAGTGGTTGAGAGTCCGCCTGCCGGTGCAGGGGACATGGGTACGAGCCCTGGTCCAGGAAGATCCCACATGCCACGGAGCGGCTGGGCCCGTGAGCCATGGCCGCTAAGCCTGTGCGTCCGGAGCCTGTGCTCCGCAACGGGAGAGGCCACAACAGTGAGAGGCCCGCGTACCGCAAAAAAAAAAAAAAAAAAAAAAAAAAGAAGAAGAAAGCCTCATGGATCTTCCCAGTTCTTTTCACAATTCTGCTTCTTGGCACTTGACCGCTTCATGACTTCCCATCCTTTGACTTCTCACCTGTGTCTCCTAGTTGTGCTCCATCTTTGGTTCTGATTATCTGGTAAGATCTGGTTCCCCATTCTGACATCCCCTGTTCACACAACGTCCCAGCTCACTTTCTGCCATTGACATTGATATCTTTCTCTTCCTCCTGCCCATTCTGCCAACTTATGACACAAGTTGCTCAGGAGTGTGGCTTTAGTCAAACAATTATAGGAAATATAATCTGCTGTGACTTTGACCCAATCACCTCACTTCTCATAGTTCCTTTTCTGTAAAGTGAGAAATTGAATCTAGATGATCCTTAATCTCTTTCTATCTCTAACATTCCGTGATTTGTATCCTGATCAGAATGCTTGGTTGGCAGAGGTATATAAAAATAATCACAAAGAGAGTGACATCATCTATTCTATGATTAAGGAAAATAACTCACTGAAGGATCATATTGGGTGCTGTTCACTTAAAAAAGAAGTTTGAAACTCTATACATGAAACCAAAAGAGTCAATAGTCCAGATCTGAATCAAGCCAGTCCAAAGCTTAAATGGAAAGTAGAGGGCTCCAGGGACTTCCCTGGTGGTCCAGTGGTAAAGAATCCACCTTCCAATGCAGGGGATGGGGATTCAATCCCTGGTCGGGGAACTAAGATCCCACATGCCGCAGGGCAACTAAGCCCGCATGCCACAACTACTGAGCACACGTGTCTCAACTAGAGAGCCTGTGCCACAAACTACAGAGCCTACGTGCCATAACAAAATATCCCACATGCCGCAACGAAGATCCCGCATGCTGCAACTAAGACCCAAAGCAGCCAGAATATAAAAATAAAAATGAATAAATAAGGTTACATGTATCATTAAAAAAAATAAATAAGACTTGTACATTTAAGAAAAGGAAAAATAAAAAAGAAAAGTAGAGGGCTCCAAAGTCATTAGTCAGTCTTGATCAAACTTCTTTTATGACCCCTTTTATGAGAGAGGTATTCAAATCCAGATTATAACGATGGCTCTGGTGACCTCTTAACACAATGGCAGGAGTTTGGTTTTAAATCCCCTAACCTCTTAGAAGAGAGAGAGGGTAGCTGGAAATGGACAAAGGCATAATCTTCCATTAAGAAAGATGGTCCCCAGTGACAAAGGAGTAGAATAAGGGCCCAAAGATGCACGTATTTCCCTAGTTAGGGGAAAGGGAGATTTCACTGTAACAGGCAAAGTCCTTCTTTTCTTTCTCCCAAAATACAGAATACAAAACTGTGTGAACTAATCCACTTGTGTTGGGCTACACCCTGCAGGCCTGCAGGCCCTGCACTTGCCCAGCCTCAAGACTGAAGAAAGAGCCTGGAGTCAGCGACAGAGACATAAGTGGATAGAGGGATCTTACACATCCAAAGCAAAAAGGGTTTTGGAGGACCCTTTGAGGGGACAGCGGATGGCAGACAGGACATGGCAGTAGTCTTTGCTACCAGAGGAAGAGGGAGGTTACCAGTTATAGAGGGAAGTGACGTCAGGTTGGCTCATCGGTTACTAGGGAAACCAGCAGAAGAGCACACCCCTCACTGCCCCTCATAAACTATCATAGTAGGGATAGTTCTGATCTAAAGATTGTAACAGTCACTAGCTGGGGCCGGGGGCAAGTACATAGGCATTTACTGATTAGGCTCTAAGATTGAGAGGGAAGGTCAGTCAGGTGAGTAGGTGCAGTGAGGCAGGGACTGGTCTAACAGGGGATGTACAGAGAGCAAGAGAACAGCCATCTTTGGTGGCCTGATCATACAATTTGCTGATCTTAGGACCAAAAAAGAAATAATGATGTGCACTTGTAATTACTAACAGGGAAGTTGTAAATGGCTGGTTTAGCATACCTCCTAGAGTTAGGGAGAAAATATTAGATACATGAGGTCCCACAACCCTTGTGTCACTAAGCAGATTAGACTTGATGGAACCTTGCAATTGTGTCCCAGAAAAATGCACAGGGATCCAGGGAGGTCAGTCCTTTGAAGTATTAATAATCTGTAAGACTTTCACAAGTACAAGAAATTAAGCAGATTTGGTATATATTGAAGTAGTACACACACACACACACACACAAACACACACACGCACTCTGAGAAGCAGATGGTAAACAGAATACCAGAAGAAAAGGAATAGAAATGAACCTTAAAAATCCTAAAGGAGAAGGAGAAATCACTAAGGATTCTCAGGCCTCTGCTAAAATTGAATTGATTTTTTTAAGATAGATAACTCCATCCCTGCTAGTGGACTTAATCTTATGTTACAGCATTGATTGGTAAACTGAGGCCCATGGATACAAAATAACAAAGGTATTCCTTGAAGATGAAAAGTTTTCAACCATGTACATATTCAATACACATTTACTGAACTATGGGAATATTCACTGAAACTTCCCAATGTGCCAGGCATGTCACTCTGTGCCTTACATATTTTGGCCCATTTAGTAACAACCCTGTGAAATATGAACTGCTAGTGGCCGCATTTTACAGATGAAGAAATGGGCAAAGAAAGGTTAGGGAACATGTCCAGATTTTACAGCTAGTGAGAATTGTTCTGAATTCAGAACATGTTCTGAATTCCGGTGCTGCTTGTTGGTCTATCAACAATGGTGGGAGAGGTGACCCCAATTCTGTCTGGAATTAGATGTGATAATCTGAAGGGGGCCTAGAAACATTCATGAAAAATAGACAGGCATTTAAGGCCATCTAATAGGGTGAAGAGTTAAGAATAAAGACTGCTTGGTGTTAGACATGATTTTCAAAATATTTAAACACCACTGAAGAATAGTCACCTCGCTGGCTTCTCGTGGAGGTTAAAGGGTTCAGTGGGTGACCTGGGCCCCTGAATAGGAAACTGCTGCCAGATACCTGTCAGAGAGACCCAAGGCAAAAGACCCAGTTCAGAACACTGCACTGTAGACTTGCCTGCAGATTTTCCAAACTGGATAATAAGAGAAGCAGAATCAAGAGGCTCCTTCATCTCCCTGGACCTAGAGGCCCCTACGCCTGTCACTGGGGTTGTAAATATCTACCTGGAGCTGGTCAGGGTATGTGTCTGATCTGTGTGTGTGCAGTAGTTGGGGGGGGGAGGAAGTGGGGAGTGGGGGGTCGAAGAAGTTCCTCACAAGCCCAAAGATGTCTTTGAGATTTTATATTTATCTTTAAAAATTATGCTAATTTAAAATTCTTCTCCAGAATGGATCAGTCCTTGATTTAACAAAAAAATTCCCTCCTGAAATATTTATTTTTAGATTTATTTATTTATTTTTGGCTGCATTGGGTCTTCGTTGCTGCGCACAGGCTTTCTCTAGTTTTGGCAAGCGGGGGCTACTCTTCGTTGCAGTGCATGGGCTTCTCATTGCGGTGGCTTCTCTGGTTGCGGAGCACGGGCTCTAGGCATGCAGACTTCAGTAGTTGTGGCTCGCGGGCTCTAGAGCACCGGCTCAGTAGTCGTGGTGCACGGGCTTAGTTGCTCCGCGGCACGTGGGATCTTCCTGGACCAGGGCTCGAACCTGTGTCCCCTGCATTGGCAGGCAGATTCTTAACCACTGCATCACCAGGGAAGCCCCTGAAATATTTAAATAGTAAATTTGACACTCCAGAGAGAGGCCCCATAATTGTGTAAAAGCTTCGAATTCAGACCCACATCTGGTACCCTGTGCATTTGTTCCTCAAATGAGAAGCAGGGGTAGGGGAGGGAGCACTGCATGGGGAGTGAGGCTGCATTCCACACACCCACAGTGATTGATAAGCTGATGATGCTCTGGATGAGCCAATGGAAAAATGAAGGAAGGAACAAATGAACAAAAAGGTGGTGACTCCTTGTGGAATACCAGTTTCAAGGAGGCCTGTCCATGTCCCTTGTGACTTTTCTTAACCACAGAATGTGAGCAGTTTTTTTTACTGATACCCAAGGCACAAGCCAAACACAAGCACTCAAGACAGACTTTCAGAACAGACCCTGGAGATGCCAAAGGATGAATCTAGCAGGAATAATTAATCACCTGGGAAAACAGAACCTGAACTTGAGAGACAAAGCAGCTGACAAGAGGGGAATTCTATATGGAAAACTATTAGACATGGCTGTTAAACATCCCTACCATCTGTGGCAGGAGAATAAATCATGCTGCCAACAGCAATTTGCAGGTAAAGAAAGGTTAAGGAGAGTAGAACAGGGAAGCCAGAAACACACAAGGGTCTCTTAGGTAGGAAGCAAACCTCATGACGTGGGCCAGACCCTCAACCTAGAGAGGGGGACACACCAGGTACCCTGAAGGCAGCTATGGCGACCCGGCTCTAAACCAAATGATAAGAAGGCTCACAAGAGGGCAAGAATAGAGGTCTCTTCTCTCAGAGTGCTGGGTGGTTGCCTGGCAAAATGGTACAAGAGACTGGGAAGTGTGGCCATTCAAATTCAAGTATATGACAGTTGAATAATTGCATGCCATTTTTTACCTTGATACGGAATAATATTTGCATTTTCGTGTGCTTCAAACATGAAGGACATAGCGTTTGTGCATTCTGTGTACTTCCAAAGTTAAATATAAAACAGTCTATAAAATTATGAAAAAGGATTTGTAATCTGCATTGACTCCTGGGCTAGAGTTTGATGTATGTGGATTTTAGAGTTTAAAAACTTACATCAGTTGATAGGAAATATCTAGAATGGGCAAGTCCCTCCACAGAAACAGACAGTAGATTACTGGTTGCACAGGACTGAGAGGGGGAGTTGGGGGAAATGGCGAGTGACTAACAATTGGTCTGGGGTTTCTTTATGGGGTAATGAAAACTTACTAGAATGAGTTGTGGTGATGGTTGCACAACTCTGCAAACGTACTAAAAACCATTGGATTGTGCACATTAGGTGGGTGAGCTGTATGTGAATTGTATCTCAATAAAGCAGTTAAAGCAAAGCCAGAAAACCCTGACTCAGTGTCCTAACACTGCCGCTTACTAGTTATATGCCCTTGAGAAAGTTACTTACCCTTGTCTCGGTGTCCTCATCTGTAAAGTGGGGATGATATGATAGTACTACCTATGTCATAAAGGGGTTGTGAATTCTCAATGAGATCACACATGTGAGAGGGCCTAGCACCCTGTCCTGTATATGGTAGAGACGCAATAAATGTAAGCTTCCTGTCCATTTGTCTCAACATAACCAATAAATGAATTCAGTTGAAAAGTAGGGTTTGGGGTTAGATTGCTAGTTCCCAACAGAGGGCCCTCAGACCTCCTGAGAGCCTAGAAAATAGTCCTTGGGTTTCCTCTATTTTCTGCCAGAAAAATCTCCCTGGGTTTGCACAGTTACTGGAGATCAGGCTGCCCCAGACTGCTAAACACATCAAGCCTCTTTGCTTTGGGTTGAAATTAGATGAACTCAGCATGATTATTTGCAAATCGAAATTTCAGTTTGGTAATTATATAAGCCTTTGGTTAATTATCTTCTTATTTCCTGGTAAATGCTGTTTATCTGGGAGCAAAAATCTTTCAAAACACAGGCAGGGCCTATGGAGTAAACTAATAAAAGGGGTTTGGGTGGTGAAAGGGTGGAAAACCGCTGAACCAGTTTCCCTAAGCTCCTTCAGTTCTATTGTTTGTGTTGGGGTTTGAAGGAAGGGTGTTTGCCAGAGACAGGGAAGAAAGGCGTTTTGTGCGTTCCCCTGGGCTGGAATGGCAGCGCACATGACAGCTCAGAGCATGAGAGGCCTGGAGTGTGGGGAGAAGCAAGGTCTCTGATCCTTTCTGGCCGCTTCTCAACCACTAAGACCTAATTCTGGCTTGTAGGCTCCAGATGTTTTGAAGGCCAGTGCAAGGGAATCCAGTTCATATTCCTGTCACTAAGGTCATCTTTTATTTGTGACACAGCTGAGGTCAAAGCCACAGTCCTAGTCACTACTGTTCCAGGACAAATGAAGGCTTGCTGTGGCCCGTTTCACCTCCTAAGTCAACATTTTTTTTTTTTAAGATTTTTTTGAAGTGGACCATTTTTAAAGTCTTTATTGAATTTGTTACAATATTGCTTCAGTTCTATGTTTTGGTTTTTTGGCCACGAAGCATGTGGGGTCTTAGCTCCCCAACTAGGGATGGAACCCGCACCCCCTGCATTGGAAGGTGAAGTCTTAACCACTGGACCGCCAGGGAAGTCCCTTGCCTCCTAAGTCAACTTTTATGAAGCACTTTGAGCCTCTGGCAGCATCTGCCAGGCTCAGCAGCAGAGTTATTTGCTAGAAGGAAGAGTCACCTGGGACTTTGGTTCTGGGTAGATCTGATCCTGCTCAGGTGCTCAGTACCCACCTCTGTAGGCAATGCGCATAGCTTGTTGGACACTGGCCCCTTTCCAGACTCAGGAGCTGCCCCTTTGTCTGTGTGTCAGCTGGCAGAGAAAGACTTCTGCCTACAGTAGGTCAAAGTAAGAACAGGGCTGACAGCTGTCTTCCAAGAGGTTTCCCAATGTGGCAGTTACTCACTTAAGGACTTGACCATGGTCCATGGTCTAATGTTTGGTCTTAGGGTAGACACAAAGAGGATAACTGACCATGATCACATGATTGATGCATAAAGCTATTCTCCTCCTGAAGATAGATCTGGGACAGAAACCTACGCATTGCCTGTGGAAAGGTGTTCTGTAGCCCTGGATCAAGACAGAGGGGAGTCAGGCAGGTGAAAGGTGGCAACTGTTAAGACTGCCTGGGACAGCTATCTCCATTACAGGGTCTGACTTCATAGTAGTCTGGGAAGCCTTAAAAGATAATGGTTAATGCTCCCGGCACCACTGCCAACTAAGAGAGAGCTCAGATGGTCTTTATCCACCTTTGTCTCGGGGCCTCTCCTTTTTCTTATCTTGCATGGTGATTATGCCCTTGTGACTGACTGACATCACCTGTCTTTAAATGCATTAAAATATTCAATCAAACTATTCAAATCTCAGGCCTGGGAGCCAAGCTGTCTCTCTCAGAATCTGCCCATAACTGCTGGAATCTAGTTGGGCCCTCAAAGGATAATTTACCTCCCCATTCTTTGAAGGGGTCTCACTGCAGCCTCTGAGCATTAATAATGGCAGACTAACATTTACTAAGTACCTACAAAGTGCCAGGCACGATGCCAAGTACTAACTCATCTAATCATCATAAAAACCTCATGAGGGGCTTCCCTGGTGGTGCAGTGGTTAAGAATCCACCTGCCAATGCAGGGGACACGGGTTCGAGCCCTGGTCTGGGAAGATCCCACATGCCGCGGAGCAACTAAGCCCGTGCGCCACAACTGTTGAGCCTGCGCTCTAGAGCCCGTGAGCCACAACTACTAAGTCTATGTGCCACAACTACTGAAGCCCACATACCTAGAGCCCTGTTCTGCAACAAGAGAAGCCACCGCAATGAGAAGCCCGCGCACCACAATGAAGAGTAGCCCCCGCTCGCCGCAACTAGAGAAAGCCCCGCACAGCAACAAAGACCCAACGCAGCCAAAAATAAATAATAAATAAAATTAATTTAAAAAAAAAAACCTCATGAGGAGGGTTCTGTTACTATCCCCATTTACAAATAAGGAACCTGAGGCACAGAGAGGTTAAGTAACTTGCCAAAAAGCATGAAGTTCATAAGTGGAGGAGACGTTATCTGAACGCAGGCAATCCAGCTCCTAAGTCAATACCCTAATCGGGTGTGTCACAAATACTAATAAGAGTCACTGCTTGAAAGGCCTTCCCCAAGGAAAAGAAAATTAACTGGATTTCAGAGATAACAGATGGAGTTTGCTGGAGATTTAAGAGCACTCTGGCTGAGTGCTGAATCTAGTCTTTATGAATAAGTAGAATATGTGGCGGCTGGAAAGGGGAAGGAGGAGCAGGTAAGCCCCTTGTCCTGGAAGCGCCCTCCCTCCTGTCTGGTTTGGATTCCCTGCTTTTGCGGTCACTCCTTTGACTTGTTGTATTATTCGTTCAGTAGACTTGTATCAATCACTTTCTATGCAACAGACAATGGGGATGCCAAAGAAAGACACAGAGATGCTGCTCCCAAGGACCTCCCAAATAAGATAAGAGATTAGCATTTGTTCCCACCTATATTGCCTAGTTCATTTAATCCTCAGAATCACCCCAAGAAGTAAGCAAGGTGGGAACTGATATACCCATTTTATAATTGGGAATACTGAAGCACTAAATAGCTAATGCTCTGCCGTGGTGTCTCCCATAATCACAACCACCAGAACTCCAAATGAAGCTGTATTTCAAGTGTTCTGTCTTCTTGACTCCATTTATATTAAGTGCACTCACATAGGCAATTTGTTAGGAGGCTTTCACTAGTCATCAATGAAATAAGAAAAAAAAATAGGATGATGGAGAGTTTTTCTGTTAAACTAAATTTCTTCCACTTAAAGAAATATCCTCTATCTGAAATTATGTTCTTCCTACTTTTTGGTATTAAAATGCCCTTTTATAAATATTGGTATTTTTATATTTTTAATGCACTTACACGGCAGAACAAAATGTTAGTCATTTTGTTGTTTCCCAAACCTGCTTGCTGGTCTTTGAACCATAGCCCTAAAATGCACATGATTCTTGAAAGAGACAGAAAGTCCATCCCATCATCCAAAGGTATATATAGATAAGCCTCCCACCATTTGTAGTACCTAAGGTACCTGAGACCATGGCCTCGGCTGGGAGGACAGGGACGCTTTGAGGAGGCTTGGATTGAGAAAAACAAAGAGCAGTGATATGCTATGATCCCTTTATTCTGATTTATATGACACTTGACTTTCCATAGCCATGGCAACTAGCCAAAAATGATAAGGCTGATTAATTCCACAAGTGCATTATTCACATGTCACCAAATATTGACTCTTACCAACCTCCCTCCCCTCCCAGCCATCTGCCCCGGTGTGTCAAATCAAAATAAATCAACAAACAAAAAGTGGCAGGCAGATGACACCCCAGGGATGCTGCAGCTAATTATACAGTTGCCAGTCCTAGGCTGAGTCCTGAGTGGCTGACCCATTTCTCCATCTCCCTTCTTCCCTAGTGACCAGGAATATGTACGCGCGTCTGTGCACACACACACACACGCACACACATGTTTTAGATGGGAATGGTATGGTATGTGAGGAGGACAGGGTTGGGGGCAGCTGGGGTGAAAAAGACTTAAAAGATCCTAGGGAGTAATGATGATAGCAGACCATTTATTAATAGGTACCAGGCATATTAGTAGTGCCAGCACAACTCTGAGATGTAGGAACTATTATTATTCCCATTTTACAGATGAAAAACTAAAACTTATTTATGTTAATCAACTTGTTCAAAGCCAAACATGCAGCATTTTATGGTCTGAATTCCAAGTTAATGCTTTTAATCCCTGCATAAGCCAACTCACATTTACTGCTACCTGGCCGTGTTTTTCAAGCTCTCTGTGCTTCCATTTCTGCATCACGATAATGAGACCATTATGGTACCCCGTTTACAGGGTTATTGTGAGAAATCAATGAGCTAATACATGTAATGTACTTACAACAGTCCCAGTACATACGTGCTCAATATGTGTTGGCTGTTATTATCACTACTGTTGTTATCTTTCTTATATAATGTTGCCTTCCTTAGCTGGATGAAGGGAGTGTGGAGGTCACAGATGTTACAAGCAAAGAGGATATAGTTGGGTGTGTGCGCATTCTTGGGGATCTAGTGCCAAGAGAACTACATTTCTATTCCCAGGAAGAGCATAAGTCATTTTCTCTACACCTGACCACACCAGGTTGTACGATTCCACACCCTGTAGATTTCTAAGTCCTTTGTTCTCCTCACTTCCTTCTGTCTCTTCTCTTCTGACAGCTCACCAGAGAAGCCACTCCCCCCATCTTTCAGAGCCCTCTGTCCACTGAGTCACAAGCTGCTAGACTGCACAGCCCCTTGGCACTGGTTGGAATGAACTGCCACATCAGTGGCTTTGGTGGTGATGTGTACCACACCTGCAGAAACTCCCGATGAAGCATAGAGGGAGATCAGCTCGTCGCTCCGGCCTGCTATTTTTAAAAGCAATTTCCAGTGTTTTCTCCCTCCACTGCTTTCCACCAAACTATGGGAAAACACCACAATTAATGGACTGTAACATCCCCAACAGCTGCTACCCAACTCCACGCGGGGCTAGTGGCACACAGAACTGACTTTAAATTTAGTCTTACATTTTGTAACTTGGAAAATATAGCCAACCAATATAATTGCGAATGTGAGTTATTTCATGGGTTTTCTTTACCAGCTTCTGTAACTATCACTAAAGTCCCAGTCACCATCCTGAGTGTGTCACAAATATGCTTCTTTCCCACATGACCTTCCTCCATCACTGACTGCATTTTCAAAGGTAGCCTGAGGCCAGGGAACAGCTGTTTGCTGGTCCCCTCAAGAGCTGGTTGCAAATGGTGCATTACTGGCTTGTGCTTTTTTGCTTCTTTGAGGGAGGCACTTAAATGTGCTAAATGGGAGCAAAGAATCATAGGATGGGTCGTATGATGTTAAAATGGGAAGTTTCTACCAGTCGCCAAGATATAACAGATGTGAGTATAAAAAGTAGTGTAGATTAAAAAAAAAAAAGGGGGGGCCCCAGCTCCATAACTCCTTGTGCTGGATTGTTCTAGTGTCATTTTGTTTACACTGGGTACTACACTTTCCAGAAGACTTTACAGAGTGTTCCGGATTTGAGTTTATCAAATGTGAATTTGGTAGGGACTTGGGAGGTGGAAGTGAAGCAGCCGCCCTTACTCACTGGTGGTTGCTGTTGGTTAAGGGCAGTGAGAGACCAACACACAGGTGCCAACGGATTCCAGTTCGTTTTCACTTTTCCCTGTAGTGTGTCCAGCTCTCCTTCTCAGCTGCTGACCACTGCTGACCAGCAGTGACACCAGGCCCGCCACAGACACTTAGCCATGAACTCAGGGAGCAGCCAGGAAGAACAGACAACCTTCCACAGGGTTCTATACGTGCTCTCTTCACACACCTACTCCAGCAGCTGGAAAAGCCCAGCTTCCAGGTGTCCCTGAGAACTCTGACTCATCAGCCTGTGCCAAGGCTGCTTCATGACCTTTCTGTGACCCTTCAACTCCTCTTTTCAAACCTATCCTTCCCCTGTGCCTTCCACAACTGTGTATGCTCTAATTGCTGAAATATATTCTTCATTCCGTCATGCTCATAAGGGTCTGCATCCCTGGGTAGACCCTGACTGATATATCCCTGGACCCCTGAGCCAGATCAAGGATAAAGAGGAGTCAGAGTGTGAAGCAAAGAGAATTGTCAAGCTGAGAGATGCAGCTGTGGCCTGTGTGCCCACCTCCTCCTATACCTCAAGTCTCACGACGGGCCCCACGGGCCCCTCAGAGAACTTTGACATGTGCTCCCAGCAGCTGAGATATGGAGAGCTGACACCTAACTCATGCCTCAGAAAGCTGCAGCAGAGAATCAAGTTGGCCGCACTGGGTTCTACAGTGTTGTCCAGAGTTTAGAGGGTCATGGGATTGTCCTGGGCCCTGACCAGTAGGACTCGCGGGAGGGACACAGCAAGCCCAGCATCAAGAAGCTGAAGGTGGACTCCGGATTCCTAGGAAGGAAGCGTCTCCAGCAACCACCAGGAATGGAGATGCATCCACCAGATCAAGGGATCTGCAGGAGTGCTCCAGCAATGAGAATGCTGAAGAAGCCCAGGAAAGCAGCTCACTGGAAAAACAGTGTTCAATGTCTGCTGACCTGGCAAGCGCCTCATTTACCACTCCTTTCCCCCTCCTCTCTGACCCTAGAGAGGACACAAACTGCCTAGTAAACTGAAATGATGCTGGGTGGGGAGCAGACAAAGGATAAAGATTTGCTATAAAATTAAGTTCAGCGTTTTGGTTAATCTCTTGGGGTGAACACAGCTGAAATGAGACTTCGTTTTGTGACTTAAAGTGACCCTATTAACTGAGAGTGAGCTGGAAGTTAAGGGCCTGCTGGAGTTTTTACCTAGAGGTGGGGAGAGTTATTTCCATTTAATTTCCTTTAAGGTGAGAAAGGAAAATGAATTTGTGGTTGCTCACGGCTGGAGGCCAGGCCTTGTGGAAGCCAGTCACAAATGCCAAGGCAGGGAGAACCCAGGCCCTGTGGACCTCACTCTGTGTTTGTGGAGCCCTGCGTTCCTCTAGTGACACCTCAAGGACAGAAGGGGCCACGGAGAAGACTGACAGTGTGGGATTTGGGGGTGATCTACTCTTCAGATCTTTCACTACTTTTTATATTGGAATTCCAGTAAGTTTTCATTTGAAGGCAGAATATAATTCCACCACTTTAAAAATATCTTGAAAACTACTTTCTGTCTAACCCCATTTAACCAATGGAGAAATGAAGGCTATAGAGGTGAAGCGAGTTGCCCATGTAGAAGCAGGACCCGAGCCATTGCTCGGACTCATAACCCTAGACCTTCTCTCCACCACCCACAGCCTCCAGCCCCAGCATCCACGTGGAGGTCGGCTGGTTGATTTCAGATTTCTCCCCACCTGTCTCACTTTAGAGTTCTCAACTCAAAAATAAATGTAAGGGCATATAGGAAACAAGGATAGAAAACTAGATCAGCAAGTGCAGGGCCAAGCAGAAGGAAGGTCTTGGGGAAGAAACGGGAGAAAACTCAGCTTCTGGATTGCTCTTGACCTCAGTGGTGCCCTGTCACCTGGGAAGTTTGTGAAAAGGCAGATTCCTAGTCCCCCAGGCCATCCTGGGGCACAACCCTGAATCATCTCAGGTGGTTTAATCGTCAGGGAAGATTTGGTTCCATGAAGTAGCTGCACACATCAGGCCAAGAATGCCCAGTGCACCATGGTGGGAGAGTGTGCTGACACTGGTCCTGGGTCTCCCTCCCCACTGAGGAACACTCTGGAGCGGTGCCAGTGGGTTCCTGCAGGCTGGGTGGTGACTCAGCCTCGAAAGAGTTTGAAAGGGTGATTTCTAGGCTGAAGAGGTGCCACGGAGGAGCAGCAGCTGAGGGAATCTGGGGTAATCTATGCAGGGACCGGTTCTAGAAGCTAGCATAGAAGAGGCAGAGTCTCTGGCTGCATGATGGACAGAACACAGAATGAAGCCAGAGGCAAGAGCTGGTCCCAGGCCAGTCCTGGGAGGGGAGCCGTGAAGCCTGGGAAGTGGGGAGAGGTCAGGGCTCCAGGTGATAGGGGCCATTTTGAGGGAATGAGACATCGAAGGACAAGAAAAGGTCTGTGCTAAATTGGGGCTCTCTGGATAACTCGTTGGCCATAGACCCTCATGGAAAGGTTTTGTGTTTTCATAACCAGTGACTCCCAGAGCATCTGAAAATATGTTACTCTTGCTCGTCTAAGGCAGCCGTTCTCAACCAGCGGATATTTTGGCCCCCAGTGGAAATTTGACAATATCTGGAGACATTGGTTGCCACAGCTGGCAGTTGGTGGATGTGTGATCCTGGCATCCACGGTGGAGGCCAGGGAAGCTGTTGAGCATCTGACAACACACAGGACTTCCCCACAGCAAAGAACTACCCAGCCCAAAAGGTCAATAGTGCCGTGGTAGAGAAACCCCGGTCTATGATGGAATCATTAAAGGAACCCATCGTCCTTTGGGGAAACTCACATCTGAGATGCTCATGATATGAAGCCCTGAGTTAACTCTGCCCACACACACTAGAGTCCTCCCACTCTGGAGGGCAGCCAGGCCTAAAACCGGGCAATAGTGTGCAGATATATGCTGGACACTATGCATCATATGACTTTTATTAAAACAAAAGATAAACAGCAACATCTTGTAATAGGCTAATGATAGGTATTGAAGTCTATTGGGTTCATACCTCCCTGCCCCTGCCGCACCCCAT
The DNA here is from genome assembly GCF_937001465.1 of Orcinus orca. Classification (NCBI taxonomy): domain Eukaryota; kingdom Metazoa; phylum Chordata; class Mammalia; order Artiodactyla; family Delphinidae; genus Orcinus; species Orcinus orca. The sequence continues at coordinate 100,164,261 of NC_064560.1, read as the reverse complement.
CTTGCCATCTCTCACTGTCCCACAGTGATGGTTCTGCAGCACCCCAGGTCATGGAACAAGGACCTTTGCATCCTTAACCTCCACTCCAGGCACCAGGACTCTGCTTATTCAGTTTCCAGCAGGCAAATCTGATGTCTCTTGTAAACCAAGGGGCCCAAGGCAAAGGTTAGGGTTGGGGGTGGGGGTGGTCATTGCTTTTCCTCTCAGAAGAGCCAATTCACTTTCTTTCTGGGCTATTCAGTTTGCAGACAAGGGTGACTGTAACCCCACCCATCCTGGCATATTGCCTACCTCTCAACTATAGGTGTCGGCATCTGTGTCCCCTGGACACTGCTCCAACTTGTCCAGGCTGCAGCACCCCACTTTCTCCCAATTCTTTCTTACTGAGGCACTCAAAATTGTCCCCCTAATATGCCAGGGTACCCGGGTCCTCTGCGTCTCTCAAAATGTATGGCCAAGCCCCTTAAGGGCATGGCGGGGAACAGAGGACGAGAGCTCAGAATTCGAGCTCTTATCTAAGCAGGGTGCTGCCAGAGTTTTTTCCACCCTGGAAACAAACACATTTGTTATTTTGAGCCATGACTGAGATGACATTTATGACATATAGCAAAGCAGGAATTATCTTTAGGAGCAGAAAGACAAAGACATACTGTAGGTCTGATAAGATAAAAGCAGCAACAGATAAAAACATTTATAAAGGGAGATGATGGCTATCCGCCAAACAGGAGCAAGGAAACTCACCCACTAAACACAAAGAAATGAAAAGAAGTCAAGCCAAATGCTGTGGTGGGCTGCATATAAGCATCCATCCTTTCCTGCAAAAGGATTCAGCAAAAGGAGAGACAATGGAAAGGGATGTTGGATGTTGGGTTTAGAGACACTGTAGGACCTTGGACAGCAGTTTCCTAGTTTCCTGGGCATATAAAGGAAGGGAGGTGGCCTGTGTACCATTCACGGTCAAGGTGATGTTTAAGTAAGTTGGTGCAGGTTAAAAGCTATGTGAGCTGAGAAGCATCATATACTGAAGGGATGGGTTCTCAAATTGCATCATACGGAAGTGTCACTTAGGAGAGGTGTTAAAAATCCAGATTCTGGGCCCCATCCCCAGAGATGCCAATTCAGTAGGTTTGAGCTGGGGCCCAGGAATCTGGACTTTGGACAAGTACTTCAGATGATTCTGAAGCAGGAAGTCTCTAAGAACCCTAAGAGGTAAATACTGTTATGACCCCCATTTTACACACGAGGAAACTGAGGCATGTGGGGGTTCAGGAAACTCCCATTTCCAGAAGCATCTAGCAATCTCAAAAGTGCTGTATCTGAATCCCTTGAACCTCGAGCAGACAAATATGCTTGAGACAGGTGTAAACAGACACACTCAGGAATGACAGAGACAGAGAAGCAGGGAGGGAGGGAGGGAGGGAAGGGTCACATTAAAAAGTATGATTTATTTCAAACTTGTGCTTCTCTAGAGCACTCTGAAGATTCACTGGGACCAAAAAAAAAAAAAAAAAAGCTCTAAAATGCATCAATCCCCATCAGTGTACAAAGAGGAGAGGGCACTGCAACCAGGATGTCAAGTTTTCAGAAAACAATATGAAATGAGTAAGAAGAGTTTCAAAACCCAGAATCATTGAATAGTAGAGCTGGGAGTTAACTTGATTAGCCCTTTTATTTTACAGATGAGAAAACAGTCTTGGGTAGGGGAAGTGCCAAGGTGGGTCAGCAGAACCCAAACTTTGGGGTTCTGAGCCCTTAGTCTGGTGCTCATTTTGCTCCACACTCTCCCCCCATGAAACTTGAAAGGAAAAGAAGTCATTAATGTAGTGTTCCTTCCAAACTCCTCTTTAATACACACTCTTGGTTGGAACAGTGGCTGAAGAAAGAACAAACAGAGCTGAGGAGATGTAGTCAGCAGCTGATTCAGTAGATGGCAGGGGGAGTCTCATACACAATTAAGGTGTTGAGAGGTCCCAAGTCTCCAGCTCCCTCATAACATTGGAAATAGAGGGGACAAGTAACTGAGGGGAGGAGATCCTGGGAAGGCTCCCCAGGTTGAGTCTGCAGGGGTGAGCATGGTAACTCCCCTCTCACCACCTTCCTGACTCTGATACCCAAGGACACTGCTAGAAAAATCAACATCTTTGAGACACAGGCTGCAGTGGCTGGAAGTAGAGGTGGGATTTGGGGTAGGTGGTTCCCTTCCAGGTCAAAACCCTCACAGGAGCCCTTGACCAGATGTTTCAGTTCCACCTAGGTCTGGCTGCATGCTGTCCATCCAATTTTATTTTCTATCATTGTCCTGATGAAAGCACACATCCTATATCTTGGATTATTTTAAACAATACCCTGGGAAAAGTACTGGTTTCAGCCTGAGAGGCCAGTCCAGGGGCAGTCCTCGGCAATGGAAGAGGAAGAATGTCCAGGGGATGGGGGAGTAGAGGGTCAGGATACAGGGAGCAGTCCTGAGACTTGACAGGAAGGGCCACAGGCCTGGGCAAGGAGTAACCCAGGGCTCCTACACCTTTCTCACCCCACTCTGTCAGCACACTTCCCTCCACACATGACACCACCATGCGGTGACATCAGCAACAGAGGGGACACGGCCCAGCCTCCAGCTTCTGAGCTCCCAACACTCCTGCAACCAGACCTGTCAAGCCCAGTTCGAAAGTAGCCATTGTCCTGGGCTGTGACAAGAGCAGAAGAGGACAAGATAGAAGGATCCAAATTTTTTATTTTCTCTCCACAAAGAGATTGTAGGCAAGATTAACATCATGGACTGAGAAAGCCCTGAGACTATCACCAGAATGGGGGAATCCCAGGAGCAGGAAAAGATACACTCTCAATAGTGAGAGATCAAAGACATATATGTAATGGACAAGAGCTACTCCTTGCTCAACGAAGTGTACTCAGCACCCCATATTAAACGCCTAAGAATATACCTGACTAGTAAGAATCTGAGCTTATTTTCCACTCCAACTGGTAACACAGAGGTGACCCTGGGATTCAGGTTATAGCTACTCACTGGCTTTGGCTTTAACTTTGTTTAAACCAACTTGGATTAAAGTGAAAGGGAAGATGCTCAAGCTGTTAGCCACGAAAATAATCCACTGGGTAACACACCGTGCCTCAGACTTACCAAATGGTCTTCATTTTCTGAACAGAACAAGGATGTGTGGCAACACTAGAAAGAATGATTGTCCTGCCAACCCTAGTAAATCCCAAAGATGCTCTCAAGTTCCCCCTTTTCTCCCTATTTGTCTTGGTAATGAATTCTCTGAGTCTTTGACCTGCCAGTTCAGGTATCTTTCCCCATCTCTGATAAAAGCCTAGCTGTGGGACAAGATAATCTTTTCTTAATCAAATGAGTATCAGTGAGATCTATGGAGCAGCTTCTAGCATTTTTTAATGACTTCCTAGAAGCCTCTCTTAGGAGAAAGCCTTTGGGTATGACAAGAATATGAAGGAATATTCCAGATTTATTCAATGCATTTTTTTTTTAACTTTAAGAGTTGCCTAGAGGAAACCTTGAACTTTCTAGCCTTTTCTACGTAGACAATGGAAAGGGAAATGTGAACAATTATAAAGAAGATTTGATCAGTTTCTACTTCCAACCAGGATCCAACCTTAAAGCATGAGTACTTAGAGTTCTGAGAGACCTAGATTAGAATCCTCTGGGTTATTTAACCCCTCTCTGCTACAGTTTCTAAGCTTATACAAAGAGACTACTATAGTGCCTCCCTCATAGAGATATTGTGAGGACTACATAAAATAATGACTGTAAACGTTTAACACAGAGCCTAGCTCAGTAAATGTTAGTTTTCTTTCCTACATCAATCAAAGGATCATCCCAAATTTCCATTTTATTTTGCCTTTATGGACATGGTTTCTAAACATTCTGAATATCACAGGGCAGCCCTAACAGTGAACAAATAGCCTCTCTGAGTAAAATGAAGTTAGCACAACCTGTGTATTTGTTACCTGGAAAGAGAAACTGGCTGAAGGATTTACTATATTTGTTTCCTAGAGCTGGCACAAAAATTTACCACAAACTGGGTGGCTTGAAAAAAAACAGAACTTTATTCTCTTGTAGTTGTGGAGGCCAGAAGTCCACAATCAAGGTGTCAGCAGGGTGAGTCCCTTTTGGAGGGTCTGTGGGAGAATGTATTCTATGCCTCTCCCAGCTTCTGGTGGCTGCTGGCTCCTGGCATTCCTTGGCTTGTGGCTATCCTCCAATCTCTGTCTCCATCTTTACATGGGCTTTCCCTCTGTGTCTCCTCTTTCTCTTAGAAGGATACTAGTCATTGGATTTAGGACCCACCCTACACTCAGGGTGATCTTACCCTGAGATCCTTAATTAATTACATCTGCTGAGACTCCATTTCCAAATAAGTTCACATTCACATATTCACATTCACATTATTCAACCCACTACAGTTACTTTAAATTCTTCAAATAAAATCTGTGTGTAATATATACATATATCAAATCATTACATTGTACTTATGAAACTAATATTATGTTGTATGTCAACTATATCTCAATAAAAAATGTTTTCCCCTACTACGTTTCAGGAATGAAATTATTTCAGAGCAAGTATTGCTAATTTTCTATATATCTTGCGAAGCTCAAATATAAAAATTTTAAAGTGTGGAGTGTATGAAAAATGTAATTTTCTTTGGAACCTGGAGTCATTTTAAGTCTTGAAAGAAGATGGTGGCAAGTGAACTTATTCTGGTAATTTAGAAAATACAGTTTCAAATTTCTAAATTCCAGTTAGTGATGCTGTTATAGACAGAATAATGCCCTCCCACCCCCACCCTTCAAGGATGTCCATGTCCTAAGTTACTTTATATGACAAAGGGGAATTAAGGTTGCAGATAGAACTGCTAATCAGCTGACTTTAAGATAGGGAGCTTAGCCTGGAGGACAAGATGGTGGAGTAGAAGGACCTTGAGCTCACCTCCTCTCATGAGCACACCAAAATCACAACTCTTCTGAACAACCATCAATAAAAAAGACTGGAACCTACCAAAAAAGATACTCTACATTCAAAGACATAAAAAAGAAACCCAACAAGATGGTAGGAAGGAGACCACTCATGATATAATCAAACCCCATACACCCTGGGTGGATGACCCACAAAGTGGAGAACAATTATATCGCAGTTCTTCCACAGGAGTGAAGTTCTGAGCCCCACATCAGGGTCCCCAGCCTGGGGTCTGGCATCAGGAAGAGGATTCCCCAGAGCATTTGTCTTTGAAGGTCAGGAGGGCTCGACTGCAGGAGCTCCACAGGACTGGGGGAAGCAGAGTCCCCACTTTTGGAGGGTGCACACAAGGTCTTGTGCATACCAGGACCTAAGGCAAAAGCAGTAACTTCATAGGAGCCTGGTCCAGACTTACCTGCTAGTCTTGGAGGGTCTCCTGAGGAGAAAGGGGGCAGCTGTGTATCACTGTGGAGACAAAGACACTGGTGGCAGAGGTACCAGGGCATATTCATTGGCATGAGCTCTCCTGAAGGTTGCCATTTTGGCACCAAGACCCCAACCAACAGCCTGTAGGCTCCACTGTTGGGACGCCTCAGGCCAAACAACCAACAGGGCAGGAACACAGCCCCACCTATCACCCATCAACAGACAGGCTGCCTAAAGATTTCTGGAGCCCACAGCCATCTTTGGACATTCCCCTTGACACTGCCCTGCCCACCAGAAGGTCAAGACCCACCTCCACCCACCAGTGGGCAGGCACCAGCCACTCCACCCAGGAAGCCTGCACAAGCCTCTAGACAAGACTCACCCACCAGGGGCAGACACCCGAAGCAAGAAAACTATGATCCAACAGCCTGTGGGACTGAGTCTGCAAACACAGATCAGAGCCTATGCTGGGACCAGCTGGTCCCTGGCCCCTGGGTGATGGGGAGTGTACTGCTGGGACACATAGGACACATCCCCCACAGAGGTCCACTTCTTCAAGGTCGAAAAACATAACTAACCTTCCACATACATAAAAATACAAGTAGAAATTTAGACAAAATGAGATGGCAGAGGAGTATGTTCCAGACTAAAGAACAAAATAAAACCCCAGAAGAACATTTAAGTGATGTGGAGATAGGCAACCTACCCAAGAAAGAGTTCAGAGTAATGATCATAAAGATGATCCAAGAACCTGGGAAAAGAACGGATGCACAGAGCAAGAAGTTACAAGAAGTTTTTAACAAAGAGTTAGAAAATATAAAGAACAACAAAAGAGTTGAAGAATATAATAACTGAAATGAAAAACACACTAGAAGGAATCAATAGCAGAAGAAATAGCAGAAGAAATGGATAAGTGAGCTGGAAGACAGAGGGATACAAATCAGTGCCTCAGAACAGAATAAAGAAAAAAGAATTAAAAGAAATAAGGACATACATGTATGTGTAACTGATTCACTTTGTTATAAAGCAGAAACTAACACGCCATTGTAAAGCAATTATACTCCAATAAAGATGTAAAAAAAAAAAAAAGAAAAAGAAATAAGGACGGTTTAAGAGACCTCTGGGACAAAGTCAAATGCACCAACATTCACATTATAGGGGTCCCAGAAGGAGAAGAGGGAGAGAAATCATCTGAGAAAATATTTGAATAGTTACTAGCTGAAAAATTCCCTAACATGGGAAAGGAAATAGCCACCCAAGTCCAGGAAGCACAGAGAGTCCCAGGCAGGATAAACCCAAGGAGGAACATGCCGAGACACATAGTAATTAAATTGACAAAAATTAGAGACAAAGAGAAATATTAAAAGCAACAAGGGAAAAGCAACAAATACCATACAAGGGAATCCCAAAAGACTATCAGCTGATTTTTCAGCAGAAACTCTGCAGGCCAGAAGGGAGTGGCATGATATATTTAAAGTAATGAAAGGGAAAAACCTACAACCAAGAATACTCTACCCAGCAAGGCTCTTGTTCAGATCTGACAGAGAAATTAAAAGCCTTACAGACAAGCAAAAGCTAAAAGAATTCAGCACCACCAAACAAGCATTATAAGAGATCCTAAAGGAACTTCTCTAAGCAGAAAAGGCCACAACTAGAAACAAGAAAATTAAAAAATGGGAAAGCTCACCAGTAAGGGCAAACGTACAGTAAGGGTAAGAAATAATCCACACACAAATATGATATCAAAACCAGTAATCATGAGAGGAGGAAAGTACAATGGCAGGATATTTGAAATGCATTTGAAATGAAGAGATCAGCAACTTAAAAATAATCATATATATATATATATATAGACTGCTATATCAAAACCTCATGGTAACTGCAAACCAAAACTCTAATCTAGGTGTACACAGAAAAAAGAAAAAGAAATCCAAACACTACACTAAAGATAGTCATCAAATCACAAGAGAAGAGAACAAAAGAGGAAAGGAAGAAAAAAGACCTACAAAAAGAAATCCAAAACAGTTAACAAAATGGCAATAGGAACATACATATAGATAATTACCTTAAATGTAAATGGATTAAATGCTCCAACCAGAAGACATAGACTGGCTGAATGGATACAAAAACAAGACCTGTGTATATGCTGTTTACAAGAGACCCAGTTCAGATCTGGGGACACATACAGACTGAAAGTGAAGGGATGGAAAAAGATATTCCATGCAAATGGAAATCAAAAGAAAGCTGAAGTAGCAATACTCATATCAAACAAAATAGATTTTAAAATACTGTTACAACAACAAAGAAGGACACTACATGATGATCAAGGGATCAATCCAAGAAAAAGATATAATAATTGTAAATATATATGCACCCAAAATAGGAGCACCTCAATGTATAAGGCAAATGTTAATAGAAATAAAAGGAGAAATTGACAGTAACACAATAATAGTGGGGGACTTTAACACCCCACTTACAGCAATGGACAGATCATCCAGACAGAAAATCAGCAAGGAAACATAGGCCTTAAATGACCCATTAGACCAGATGGACTTAATTGATATTTACAGAGCATTCCACCCAAAAGCAGCACATAGACATTCTTTCCAAGCAAACACGGACATTCTCCAGGATAGATCACACACTGGGCCACAAAGCAATCCTTAGTAAATTTTTCTTTTTTTTTTTTTGCGGTACACGGGCCTCTCACTGTTGTGGCCTCTCCTGTTGCGGAGCACAGGCTCCGGACACGCAGGCTCAGTGGCCATGGCTCACGGGCCCAGCCGCTCCGCGGCATGTGGGATCTTCCCGGACCAGAGCACGAACCCGTGTCCCCTACATCAGCAGGCGGACTCTCAACCACTGCGCCACCAGGGAAGCCCAAGCCTTAGTAAATTTAAGAAAACTGAAATCATATCAAGTATCTTTTCCAACAACAACACTGTGAGATTAGAAATCAACTACAAGAAAAAAAAATTGCAAAAAACACTAACAAGTGGAGCGAAACAATATGTTACTAAACAAAAAATGGATCACAGAAGAAATCAAAGAGGAAATTTTAAAAATACCTAGAGACAAATGAAAATGAAAACATGATGATCCAAAACCTATGGGACACAGCAAAAGCAGTTCTAAGAGGGAAGTTTATCACAATACAAATTTACCTCAGGAAACAAGAAAAATCTCAAACAACCTAAACTTATACCTAAAGCAACTAGAGAAAGAAGAACAAACAAAGCCCAAGGTTAGTAGAAGGAAAGAAATCATAAAGATCAGAGCAGAAATAAATGAAATAGAGTCTAAGAAAACAAAAGAAAAGATAAATGAAACTAAAAGCTGCTTTGTTGAAAAGATAAACAAAATTGATAAACCTTTAGCCAGAATGATCAAGAAAAAAAGGGAGAGGGCCCAAATCAATAAAATTAGGAATGAAAACGGAGAAGCTATAACTGACACACAGAAATACAAAGGATCATAAGAGACTACTACAAGCAACTATATGCCAATAAAATGGACAACCTAGAAGAAATGGACCAATTCTTAGAAAGGTACAATCTCCCAAGACTGAACCAGGAAGAAACAGAAAATATGAAGAAACCAATTACAAGCACTGAAATATAATCTGTGATTTAAAAACTCTGAACAAACAAAAAGTCCAGGACCAGATGGCTTCACAGGTGAATTGTACCAAACATTCAGAGAAGAGTTAAAACCTATTCTTCTGAAACTATTCCAAAACATTGCAGAGGAAGAAACATTCCCAAACTCATGCTGTGAGACTACCATAACCCTATACCAAAGTCAGACAAAGATACCACAAAAAAATAAAATTACAGGCCAATATCACTGATGAACATAGATGCAAAAATCCTCAACAAAACACTAGCAAACTGACTCCAACAATATATTAAGAGGATCATACTCCTGGACTGTTCAGGACTGTTCTGATTTTATTTTTAAAGCAAAGGTGCTGGTTATAGATGATTCCTGCTAAACAATAAAACAATAGATTCAGCTTAAGAAATAAATTTAAAAATAAAAAGGATCATACTCCATGATCAAGTGGGATTTATCCAAGGGATGCAAGGATTTTTCAATATCCACAAATCAATCAGGGTGATACACTACATTAACAAATTAAAGAATAAAAGCCATATGATCATCTCAACAGATGCAGAAAAAGCTTTTGATAAAATTCAACACCCATTTATGATAAAAACTCTCGTAAGTGGGCATAGAGGGAGCCTACCTCAACATAATAAAGGCCATATATGACAAACCCACACCTAACATCATACTCAATGGTGAAAAGCTGAAAGCATTCCCTCTAAGATCAGGAACAAAACAAGAATGTCCACTCTTGCCACTTTTTTTTTTTTTTTTTTTTTTTGTGGTACGCAGGCCTCTCACTGCTGTGGCCTCTCCCGTTGCAGAGCACAGGCTCTGGACGCGCAGGCTCAGAGGCCATGGCTCACGGGCCCAGCCACTCCACGGCATGTGGGATCTTCCCAGACCGGGGCATGAACCCGTGTCCCGTGCATCAGCAGGCGGACTCTCAACCACTGCGCCACCAGGGAAGCCCCACTCTTGCCACTTTTATTCAATGTAGTTTTGGAAGTCCAGCAATTAGAGAAGAAAAAGAAATAAAAGGAATCCAAATTGGAAAAGAAGTAAAACTGTCACTGTGTGCAGATGACATGATACTATAAGTAGGAAATCCTGAACTCGCTACCAGAAAACTACTAGAGCTCTTCAATGAATTAGGTAAAGTTGCAGGATACAATATTAATACATAGAACTCTGTTGCATTTCTAGACATGAACAACAAAAGATCAGAAGGAGAAATCAAGAAAACAATCCCATTTACCATCGCATCAAAGAGAATAAAATACCTAAGAATAAACCTACCTAAGGAGGCAAAAGACCTGTACTCTTAAAACTATAAGACACTGATGAAAGAAATCGAAGGTGACACAAATAGATTGAAAGATATACTGTGTTCTTGGATTGGAAGAATCAATATTGTCAAAATGACTATACTACTCAAGGCAATCTACAGATTCAACGCATCCCTATGAAATTACCAGTGGCATTTTTCACAGAATTAGAACAAAAAATTTAAAATTTGTGTGGAAATACAAAAGATCTCGATAGGCCAAAGCAACCCTGAGAAAGAAAAATGGAGCTGGAGGAATAAGGCTCCCTGACTTCAGACTATATTACAAAGCTACAGTAATCAAAACAGTATAGTTCTGGCACAAAAACAGAAATATATATTTATAGAACAGGATAGAAAGCCCAGAAATAAACCCATGCACCTATGGTCAATTAATCTACGACAAAGGAGGCAAGAATATACAATGGAGAAAAGGCAGTCTCTTCAATAAGTGGTGCTGGGAAAGCTGGACAGCTACATGTAAAAGAATAAAATTAGAACATTCTCGAACACCACACATAAAAATAAACTCAAAATGGCTTAAAGACCTAAATGTAAGCCCAGATACTATAAAACTCCTAGAGGAAATCACAGGCAGAACACTCTTTGACATAAAGTGCAGCAATATCTTTTTCGATCCATCTCCTAGAGTAATGGAAATAACAAAAATAAACAAATGGGACCTAATGAAACTTAAAATTTTTGCACAACAAAGGAAACCAGAAACAAAACGAAAAGACAACCTACAGAATGGGAGAAAATGTTTGCAAATGATGCAACAGACAAGGGATTAATCTCCAAAATATACAAGCAGCTCACGCAGCTCAAAGTCAAAAAAACAAACAACCCAATCAAAAAATGGGCAGAAGACCTAAATAGACATTCTCCAAAGAAGACACATAGATGGCCAAAAGGCACATGAAAAGATGCTCAACATCACAAATTTTTAGAAAAATGCAAATCAGAACTACTATCAGGAATTACCTCACACCAGTGAGAATAGCTATCATCAAAAAGTCTACAAATAATAAATGCTGCAGAGGGTGTGGAGAAAAAGGAACCCTCCTACACTGTTGGTGGGAATGTAAATTTGTACAGCCACTATGGAGAACAGTATGGAGGTTTGCTCATAAACTAAAAATAGAGGCACCATATGATCCTGCAATCCCACTCCTGGGCATATATCCAGAGAAAACCATAATTTGAAGAGATACATGTACCCCAATGTTTATAGCAGCAGTATTTAAATAGCCAAGACAAAGAAGCAACCTAAATGTTCATCCACAGATGAATGGATAAAGATGTGGCATATTTATACAGTGGAATATTACTGAGCCATAAAAAAGAATGAAATAATGCCATTTGCAGCAACATGAATGACTTAGAGATTATCATACTAAGTGAAATAAGCCAGACAAAGACATATATCATATGATACTGCTTATATGTGGAATCTAAAAAGCAATGTTACAAATGAACTTATACACAAAACAAAAATAGACCCAAAGACAACAGAAAACAAACTTATGGTTACCAAAGTGGAAAGCGGGGGGAGGGATAAATTAGGGGTTTGGGACTAACATACACACTACTATACATAAAATAGATAACCAACAAGGACCTACTGTGTAGCACAGGGAACTATACTCAATATTTTGTAATAACCAATAAGGGAAAAGAATCTGAAAAAATAGATATATATGTATGGAGAACAGTATGGAGGTTCCTTAAAAAATTAAAAATAGAATTACCATATGGTCCAGCAATCCCACTACTGGGCATATAACCAGAGAAAACCATAATTCAAAAAGACACATGTACCCCAGTGTTCACTGCAGCACTATTTACAATAGCCAGGTCATGGAAGCAACCTAAATGCCCACTGACAGAAGAATGGATAAAGAAGATGTGGTAGGTATATACAATGGAATATTACTCAGCCATAAAAAGGAATGAAATTGGGTCATTTGTAGAGACGTAGATGGACCTAGAGACTGTCATACAGAGTGAAGTAAGTCAGAAAGAGGAAAACAAATATCGTATATTAACACATATATATGGAATCTAGAAAAATGGTACAGATGAACCGGTTTGCAAGGCAGAAATAGAGACACAGATGTAGAGAACAAACGTATGGACACCAAGGGGGGAAAGCGGGCGGAGGTGGGGGGGGTGGTGGTGGGATGAATTGGGAGATTGGGATTGACATATATACACTAATATGTATAAAACAGATAAGAACATGCTGTATAAAAAAAATAAAATTCAAAAAAAAATAAAATTAAATTTTAAAAAAATGGTAAATTTTATGTTGCATATAATTTTACCACAATTTAAAAAAATTTCATCATAGAATTTACATCCTGAGAGAGGGAAGATGAACAATGAATGGTTAAAATAAAATAAAATAAATGTATAACTGAATCACTATGCTGCACACCAAATGTAACAGCACATTGTAAATCAACTATAGATCAATTAAAAAAAAGATAGGGAGCTTATTCTCCATTATCCAGGTGGGCCCAGAGTAATCATAAGGGTCTTCAAAGGTGGAAGAGAGAGAAAGAAGAGGAGGTCAGAGTGATGCAATGTGAAATTCACCCACTATCACTGACTTTGAAGATGGAGGAAAAGTACCACAAGTCAAGAAATACAGGTAGGAAGAAGACAGAGTCTCATCCAGAGCTTCTAGAGAGAGGAATGCAGCCCTGCCAACATCTTGATTTTAGCCCAGTGAGACCCACGTTGGACTTCTAACCTTCAGATCCGTAAGATAACAGAGTTTTGTTAAGTCACAAAGTCTGTGGTCATTTGTTATGGCAGGAACTGGAAACTAATACAGATGTGTTCTCAATGCACACAGCGGCCTGTCCTACTTTAAACACCACTGAAAAAGGGGCAGAAGGAGGCATGAGCTCACAGTGACAAAGTACAGAGGAGAGGAGAGAAGAGCAACAGGTTTTTTGAAGCTAGAAATCAGAAAGATGGGTTGTACCTGACCTGGCTGTCCTGAGAAAGCTGAATCCTAAGCCCTTTTTGTTAAGACAAGAAACAGTCCAGTTTATCCTACAGAACCCCCAATGTCCCCAGAATTAGGGGCACCAGGTAGATCTAGAAGTAGGGATAAAGAAGAGGCTAAAAGCAGGAGGATCAATGAGTCTTTTCAAGGAGCAGTTGAAGTCCCAGATCTTGTCTCCCTCACTGATCAGAATGATAATTGCTCTCCCCAGCCACAGAAGACTAGAGCTTCCGTCCCCACAGAGGGTATAACAACACGATCCCTAGACCAAAACAGTAAGACACATGGCATCAATCAATGTTCACTGAACTGAACTGAGTGAAACAGAATGTATGTTTATATCATTTATCCATTCAACAGTCAATGTACAAAGATGACAAAAACATGGTACCTTTCCACCAAGAGTTCTGGTGTAGAGCAGTTATATAGGCCATTACAATAGAGTGTGGTAAGGGCTATGCCAGAAGTGAGCTGGCAGTGCTCTCAAAGTATAGAGAAAGGGAGCCCCTCACAGGGGATGGGACAGGCAGAACTTCCCAGATACTAAGATGCCTAACTTGATCCTAATGTGCCCACTAATCAGCCTTCTTTATTGGCCAATAGCACAGTACACAAAGAGTAATGTTTTCCCATGGAAAAACCGTTATGTGAAGTAATTGAGGTTATTTTGTTATCCTGTGGCTCCCAGCCAATAGTATTACCATAAAGCTGTGGATCTCAAAGTCTGGTGGAATGAAGAGCCACCTAGGTATAAAACTGAACAGCAGGTGCCTCATTTTGCAGATTAGAAAACTAAAGCTCAGAGAGTTTAACTCACTCAAGATAATCCACCTGGGAGATGTCTGACTGGGACCTCCAAGTCAATCCGACCTCAAAGTTGACACTTCCTTTACACAGTCACACTGCTCTGAACAGTCAGGTCCCCAGAGAAGTGACTCTTGAGATTTGTTCACTAAACAGTCACAGGACTCTGGTGTGGCCTGAAGATAAAGCCATCTGCCCTGCTATGTAATGCTGCGATCTAGATTTATTCATGCTTCCCTCAGGGCAACAGGACAGCAGATTAGTAAACTGTACTCTTTAATGTCACAACTTTACTATGTGTCCAGGCAAAACCTCTCTCTCTCTCTATGTATACCTATACATATTTTTATATATATTTACACATATACATACACACATACACAATTCATTCAACTATTTAGAGTGTCTAATGTTTTAGGTACTATTTTTTTCTGTTGGGAATAAAATAGACAAAGTGCTCTTACAGAGCTTCTCACTGAGGAGATAGACAATAAACAAGCGAACAATAAATATATGAACACGGGTGAATAAATATTATAAAGAGAAAATAACACAAAGTAAGAAAAAGTGAGAAGCAGAAGAATAACATGATCTGACGGAGGTTTTAAAAGAGATACTCTGGCTGATGCATAGACAACACATTGTAGAGAAGCAAGGGGGTAAACCAAGAAACCAGTGAGAGGTGATGGCAGATTTCAACTAGGATGGCTGGGAGCCATGGAGGTGGTAGAGTTGGTAAATTCTTGATTTGTTTTGAAAGGTGAGCCTACATAATTTGCTGAAAGATTGGGTAAGACGTATAAAAGAAGAAGAATAAAAGGACCCTGTGGATGGCTACCCAAAAGAAAGCTCTGGAACCTGTGAATGTTATTTTATATGGCCAAAAAAAAAAAAAAGGCTTTGTATATGTGATTAAAGAGTTTAAAATGAGATTATATCCTGGATTGTCTAGGTGGGCCCTAAATGTAATCATATGTAACCTCAAAAGAGGGAGGAAGAAGGAGATCTAACACACATAGGAGACGGTGATGTGAAGATGGAGCAGAGTGATTTGAAGATGCTAACCTTGAAGACTGGAGTGATATGGCCACAGCCAAGAAATGCCAGCAACCATCAGAAGCTGGAAGAGGCAAGGAATGGATTCTCCCCTAAAGCCTCCAGAAGAACCAACACCTTGATTCCAGCACAGTGATACTGATTTCGGACTTCTGGCCTCCAGAACTGTGAGAGAATACAGTTAATATTGTTCTAAGCTGCCCAGTTTGTGTTAATTTGTTACAGCAGCCATAGAAAATACTGAGCTCCCACTCCAATTTCCCTCTGCACACTAAACATCAACTCTTATGTGATTGATATATGGCCTGATACAAGTTACCTTAATTTGTAAAAAAAAAAAAAAAAAAAGAATTGCTGTTTGGAGCATGTTTGCATTTTTTATTAATATTATTCCAGTTATGCTCTAGATCTTTCACAGCTTTTTTGTACTCTGTATATTTAAGGTCTGTCCACACTCTCATGTGTATGCACACCTGGTTTGATACATCCATCTACCGCAGAACATTCTGCCTCCAACAGATATCCCTTTTCCATTCTTGTAGACGTGGACATCTAGGTTGCTTCCAGCTCACTGCTGTCAAACTACTACTTGAATAGAATTTTAAAATTTTCTTCATCAAGAAGCAAATAGTCACTGATGCAGTCTTTTCAGGATCAGGTGAAAAAGAAAAGAACAGATATTACTGTTGGACCAAAACAATAATATGATAAGCCATCAGCTCTGCAAGTGTTCAAGTAACAATTATGATTCTTGGGTTCCCTTGGCCCATCCTTTCCTCACAGTTCCCTCTGTACTGACCTTCCCTCTTCCCAAGAGATCCCAGGAAACTGAATGGCCTAACAATTCCAGCTGCCTTGCTTGACAAAGTGGAATGGAAGTCAACAGCTGTTTTCCCTCCAGCATCCTCTGGGAAATCCACCCAACTACATGTTCCCAGCCTGCCCTTGATTTCAAAGCTATAATGTTCAATACCAAGTGGCAAGTGCCATGTACAGGACATTAGTGTCAGGAAGCAGTTTGAGGGCTAGGAGGGGCAGAGACAGCCCCTGGGAGGAAAAGAAGCCAAAGCTAGTTAGCTAAAAGAAATGTGAATGAAATGGGCTCAGGTGGCTCCAAGTGTATAAACAATGATGCTAAAAAAATGGTGCTTCTACTCAGTCAAGGAACAGACATGGTAAACCTGAGCTGATAAGAAACACTTGGCTCAGACATACAGAAGGACGTTTTAAATAAGTGAGGATGTTAAATATTAATAAATAAGGACATTTTAAATAAGCCACCAGGCTTCCCTGGTGGCGCAGTGGTTAAGAATCCACCTGCCAATTCAGGGGACATGGGTTCTATCCCTGGTCCGGGAAGATCCCACATGCCGCGGAGCAACTAAGCCCATGTGCCACAACTACTGAGCCTGCGCTCTGGAGCCCGTGAGCCACCACTACTGAGCCTGCATGCCACAACTACTGAAGCCCTTGTGCCTAGAGCCCGTGCTCTGCAATAAGAGAAGCCACTGCAATGAGAAGCCCGTGCACCACAACAAAGAGTAGTTCCCACTCGCTGCAACTAGAGAAAGCCCGCACGCAGCAACGAAGACCCAACGCAGCCAAAAATTAATTCATTTTAAAAAATAAATAAGTGAGGTTAGAGGCAACAATCATGCAAGTCTCAAAGCTGGACAATGTGAATTCAAATAAGCTCTGTAAGAGCAAACACTTTGTCTGGAAAGGACTCTAACAGTCTCTCTTAGCTCTATCACTAGTTTGCTTCAGAACCTGAGCTAAGCTCCTTTATTTGGTTTCCTTATCTGTCAAGGGGAGGGTTCAAAAAATGTGGCTAGACAAAATTAACTCAAAGTGCTCCACAGAGCTAAATGTAAGAGCTGAAGTTATGAAACCTCAAGAAAACACAGGAGAAAGTCTTTACGATCTTGAATTAGACAAAGATTTCTTAGATATGACACCAAAAGCATGATCCATAAAAAATAAAGATCGATAAGTTGGACTTCTTCAAAATTAAAACCTTTTGCTCTTCAAAAGCCATTAAGAAAATTAAAATATAAGCCACAAACTGATAAAGTTATATAAACAGTAATATACATTAAAAGTCTTGTATCCAAAGTATATAAAGAACTCTTAAAATTCAATAATGAGAAAAGATTTGAACAAATATTTAACCAAAGGTATATAAATGGCTAATAAACATGTGAAAAGATGTTCAACAACAAACATTAGGAAAATGAAAATTAAAACCATAATAATTTATCACCACACATTCACTACAATGACTATAACCAAGAGGTATGATGATACCAAGTGTTCGCAAGACTGTGGAGAAACTGGAACATTCATATACTCACTGCTGGTGGGAATGTAAAACGGTTACAGCCATTTTGGAAAAAAAAAGTTTGGTGGTTTCTTAAAAAGCTAAACATATACCTACTATACAATCCAGCAATTCACTCTTAGATATATACCTAAGAGAAAGGAAAACATACATCAACACAAAGACATGTATGTTCATAGCAGCATTAGTCACAATATCCCAACACTGGCAACAGCCCAAACGTCCATTAACAGGTGAATGGACAATCAAAATGTGATATACCCATACAATGGAACAGGAATGCAGCAATATAAGAGAGTAATACTAATACAAGCAAAAACATGGTTGAATCTCAAAAACATTCCTTGATATGACAGAACCAAACGCAAAAGGCCACGTATTTATGATTCCATTTACATGAAATCTCTAGTAAAGGCAAAACTATAGATACAGAAAGTAGTGATTATCTGGAACTGGGGATAGGAAAGGGGAATGACCATAAATAGTCACAACAGGGAAATGTAGGGCTGATGGAAATGCTAATGGCTTCAAAATTATATAAATGTACTAAAAAGCATCAACTCTCCTCTTAGAACTGGCAAATTCCATGTGTTGTAAATTATACCTTGGTAAAACTGGGAGGGGGGAGTAAGATGTGGCAAAGTGGAAGCTCTCCATAGGCCCAAGGTCTGCACAAATTGTGGATTTTGTTCAATACACACCCATTTGTTCAACAATCTAGTTAGAAAATGCCTAAGAACAATGACCTAGGAGGTCATGGATTTGTGAAATTTTACACAAAAATCAGGGGTGGCCTGAGTTAAGACTACCTTGTGAAGTAGGTGGCTTTGTCTCTTTTCTGTTATCTGTCCTCTTCTCCAGGTTATCATTTTTAGTCACCACATTTTACCCTTTCCGTTAACCGTTGTCCTCAAGCAGAGTTGGACAGATTTGTGTTCAAACGGGCAAGTTCCTTAGACTCAGAGATAGTTTCTTTCTTTGTAAAGTGGGAATAATCAAACCAACCTCATAATGTGGCCCATGTCCCACATATAGGAGCTGTTGGCTGTCAGCTTCTCTCCTATGCTCCAACCACAAATCTGCTTCCAGGAAAAGAGGGTACTTAGCCACTGACACCTTGCTGAGAATGCACTGCGTCAAATTCCTTCTCTGCAGTTGAACTACCCTTTTCAGAGTGGAAGAAAGGCTTGTTCTGTACTGAAGGGGAAGATGGGCCCCAGCCAGGCTGCAGCCCTTCCTAAAACTCCCAAAATCTCACTCCCTGGTCTCCTCATTTGGTTACCCACCAGACTCTGGAACGAGGCTAATTTTTGGCAGCCTGAAAACTGTACTTTACCATCTTGAGGTGCCATGTTCTTTGTCACAGTCTCCATGAATGTTGTGTTATTTCAGATTAAATCAGCAGACACACTAAGAACGCCAAGGACACAGCCACAGCCATCCAATGCTATGTGCTTATATGTTACTGTTATTGAGAACATTGGTGTAGAGCAGACCCTGGGACTAGGGTGAGGCAAGAGAGCACGGAAGGGGCGACATTTAAGGAGGCATTCACTCCCAGGTCAGTTCTGCCTGGCATGACCCTGAGAAATGAGTGCCCCTTTAAGTGTGGGCCCCGTGGGGACAACCTCTAGGGAGGCACTCACCCTCAGGGCTGAAAGGATAGGGTAGGCCCAGAAAGCAGCCTCCTTCAACGTGGCACCCTTGGCACCTCACTTGCCTCACCTTAGTCACAGCCCTACTGTAGAGGGGATGGACCCAAGTCCACATGCTGAAGTTACAGCACTCACCCTACCACCCATTAGATGTGTGACTTCAGACAAGTCTACGCCCCTACTCTTCCTGCCTGTTCTGGCTCCGTGATTCTAGGGCTACTATACTCCTCTTTGCAATAAAGCAAAACAATTATGGAAATACGCATTACCTCAATCTATTAGATCCTGGCTTAAATTTGCTGTCTTCACAGAAGCACCTCTGGCCATGTAAACCACCCTCTGTCATGTTCTATTAGCAACTTGTTCATTTTATTCATAGCAGCCATATTAATAATATTTTATTTTATTGCTTATATCAGTCAAGATAGCCTGGATTATGCTACAGTAATAAAACCCTCAAAATCTCAGGAGCTTAACACAGCAAAGGTTTATTGCTTTCTCACTCCACATGTCTGCTGTGTCAGCTGGGAGACTCAGCTCAGGGACCTGGCTGGTAGAGCAGCCACATATGCAGCACTTAGCTGGTCATTGTGCCAGAGGGGAAAAAACTCCAGGTGGGTTCCCATTAACTGCTCAGCCCAGAAGGGACACACATCACTTCCAGTCATGACTCATTGACCAGAACCCATCAATGTCCCCACCCACCTACAGGGGACCCCTGCCACTGCACTCCTAATATGGGCCCAAAATACAGACAGCTGGGAAGATCTGGGCTGCTCTCATGACTCCACATTATTTATTTGGTTAGGTCTGACTCCCCTGGCCAGCATGGCCCATTAGGCAGGACTGTCTGTCTTGTTCACCATTGTATCCCCAATGCTGGCACCTAGCTGGTGCTTAACAATGATCTGTTGCCTGCCTGAATGGTTCTGGTAATTTAGGATTGGTCACTGAGACTGTTGGTTGAATGAATGTCAGCTCCCAGAAAACTGCTCAGATTCTGGAGGACTCAGGGCCCAGCTTTCCATGTTAACTGGACCCTTCTGAAAGGGGAAGAATAATTACTCTAATTGCTGCTTTTCCTCATTTTCTCCTGGAGTGTCTAACTGCAGAGGCCAATGAAAAAGAAGCTTTAAGAGTCTGGGAGCATGGTCCAAAGTGGTGATCCAAAAATCTGAAATCTCTTTGTAATTTTATTCTTCATCTTAAAAGTTCATGTGAATTTTATATTTTGTTGTATATTATATTCACAGTCATAAAAAAAGTTTTAAAATATTTAACTGAGCTTAAATTGATTAAGGCTTCACGAATATGTGTCCTTATCTCACAGTTTCAAGGTCCCCCTCATAGCCCACACCCACCACACCAAGAAACACAGCTCTAACGCGCCTTAGTTGGTTGCTGGGGCCTTAAGGCTTACGTTTAAAGCATTACAAACATCCTCTGCATTTTGCTTCCTTTCTTTGGTGACACTTTTTCTCTCATGGGGATAAAACTTTTGCGTGTGGGAATTTGCCTTTGTCTAATGAAATGAGGAAAAGGTGTTATTAAAGGCCTTGTTTTCTTTCCCACAGAAAGGTTTAGGTTGATGGATTAAATTCCTCCAAGCCAGTGTTTCTCAAAATTTCTTTTTTTTTTTTATCGTGACCTACACGAAGACGTACATTTTATATCACTTCCTGTAAGGGACACTGTTGTAACTCCGTGCTGGCGGTGCACCCATCTCCCAGCTGCCGATTGTTGGTTGCTGAAGATCACAGCTGCCTCCTTCTCTAGATATTTGCCCAGGGCTGAGCAGGAGCTGCCTTTCCAGAAGGTTATGCACCTCTCTTCCTCAGAGCAGCCTGCAGCCAATGACTGGTTGTTGACA
Organism: Orcinus orca; assembly: GCF_937001465.1. Classification (NCBI taxonomy): domain Eukaryota; kingdom Metazoa; phylum Chordata; class Mammalia; order Artiodactyla; family Delphinidae; genus Orcinus; species Orcinus orca. The sequence goes on along the minus strand of NC_064560.1, from coordinate 100,143,167 downwards.
TGAGGGTTCAAGAGGCTACCTGCTTGTCTCAGGCAGCACCAACTCATATAATTCAAGCTTCAGAGCTCTGCATGGGATCAGGCTTGAGAGCACACCCTTGCTCAGCTCCTCCCCTGCCCAATCCAGCTCTTCTCACTCCCCTCTTTTCTGAGAGCACTCCCTAAAGAGATCACATACACCCAAATCCTTTTCTGGAGCTCTGCTTCTAGGGAACCTAACTTAAGACACTACCCAATACACACACACACCCCTGAAATAAAATTTCCAAAAATAATACTTATGCTTACGTTATGTGATGCACTCTGATATTTTCTATATTCTATTCCTTTTTTTTTCAAATTGCTCATTTGTGAGCCTCTACTTTGATTTCATAATCCACTAATAGGTTACAGTCTATCAATTTGAAAAACACAGCACAAAACCTTTCCAAGTTAACCTTCTGGAGGCTGGCATTCAGCACCTGGGTAGGTTAGGGAGAAGGTGGGGCAAAGTGACTCTGTCTCAGTGTTCACAGCATCAAGAGTTTAGAGATACAAAAAAAAGAGAGAGAGAGAGAGAGAGAGAGAGATACAGGAAATTGATTCTATAGGGCGGAGCCTCTCAAGGGAGCATAGTGTCAACTGCCATCTGACAGCAGGGGTGGCCACCAGCATTCTCCACACTGTTCCCCGAGGTGTTCTTCCTTCCCTACAGGCAGAAACACTTACTCAGGGCTTCAATAGGAAATTGGGTTCCAAGGAGATAAAGCAGTTTTTGACCTTGCACAAATGCACAAATTCACAAGGATGGACATGTGAGAATATGTCAGCATTATCTGTGATGGCCAAAACTGAAACATCCCAAATGGCCATCACTAGATGAACCACAGTGTAACCGAACAAAGAATGACTAGGTATCCATAAAAAATAAATGAAGTAGGTACAGAACATTTTCCATGATACACTAAGTGTAAAAATCAACTGGCCCTATAGTTCACCAATATAATTGCATGTTTTTATTAATTAGTTTAATCTGTGTACAGTAAAAAATATGGAAAAGTGTACTCAAAATTATTCACAGTAATAATCTGCAGGGGAATGATTATGGGAGACTTTTACTTTGTAAGTCATACATTTCCACAACATTTGAACTTTTTGCCACAAGCAAGATTTACGATTGAAATGAGAAAAAGCAATAATTTTCGCTTTAGAAAAGTTAAACACAAAAAGAAGCTATAAGGTGGGAGCATGTGTTCCTCTGAAGTCACAACAGCAGCCCCTCAGCATGTAAAATGTGCTTTTAAGGGTCTGAGATAGAAACCATTTCTAGGAGTTCATGCTCTACGGCAACATTTTTGCTCCAACATTCAGAAATGTTAGATAAAATACAAATTGAAGAAATTTACAAATCATATAGTAAGGCTCAGAAACTAGATACATGTTCCTAGGCACCAACAACAGAAGAAAAACCCCAATCCGGGAGCAGGACTGAGGCCAGAGTCTGCGGGTCAAGTTTTGCAAGCAAAGGTGATTCCAGCAAGGCCACAGGGACTAAGGGGTGGAGGTTGTGGAGTGAGGGGTGCAGTGTAATGCTCACTGCTGGGAACAGGGACTGGAGGCCAGCTGCCAAGCGGGGAAAGAAAGCTGGGAAAAGCTGTCCAGGATATTTTTGTTTGTTTTTGTTTTTTATATCAGGAATTGATTTCCCTGGCTGCATGTTAAAAACACCCGGGGACTTTTTTTAAAAAATAAATAAATAAATAAATTTATTTTAAAAAAAAAACAAACTCAGAGCTTTCAATAGTTTTATTACAGCATTTGCCCATCAAAATATAATAGTTATATAATTGGGTTATTTCATTTTATTTATTTTTATTTTTTGAATTTTATTTTATTTATTCTTTTATACAGCATGTTCTTACTAGTTATCCATTTTATACATATTAGTGTGTATATGTCAATCCCAATCTCCCAATTCATCACACCACCACCACTCCCCATGCCACTTTCCCCCCTTGGTGTCCATACATTTGTTCTCTACATCTGTGTCTCAATTTCTGCCCTGCAAATTGGTTCATCTGTACCATTTTTCTAGGTTCCACATATATGCGTTAACATACGATATTTGTTTTTCTCTATGTGATTTACTTGACTCTGTATGACAGTCTCTAGGTCCATCTATGTCTCTACAAATGACCCAATTTCGTTCCTTTTTATGGCTGAGTAATATTCCATTGTATATATGGGCCACATCTTCTTTATCCATTCGTCTGTCGATGGGCATTTAGATTGCTTCCATGACTTGGCTATTGTAAATAGTGCTGCAATGAACACTGGGGTGCATGTGTCTTTCTGAATTACGGTTTTCTCTGGGTATATGCCCGGTACTGCGATTGCTGGGTCATATGGTAACTCTATTTTTAGTTTTTTAGGAACCTCCATACTGTTCTCCATAGGGGCGGTAACAATTTTCATTCCCACCAACAGTACAAGAGGGTTCCCTTTTCTCCACACCCTCTCCAGCATTTGTTGTTTGTAAATTTTCTGATGATGCCCATTCTAACTGCTGTGAGGTGATACCTCATTGTAGTTTCAATCTGCATTTCTCTAATAATTAGTGATGTTGAGCAGCTTTTCATGTGCTTCTTGGCCATCTATATGTCTTCTTTGGAGAAATGTCTATTTAGGTCTTCTCTCCATTTTTTTTTTTCCTCTCCATTTTATTTATTTATTTATTTTTGCAGTACGCGGGCCTCTCACTGCCGTGGCCTCTCCCGTCGCGGAGCACAGGCTCCAGACGTGCAGGCCCAGAGGCCATGGCTCACAGGCCCAGCCTCTCCACGGCACGCGGGATCCTTCCGGACCAGGGCACAAACCCACGTCCCCTGCATCGGCAGGTGGACTCCCAACCACTGCGCCACCAGGGAAGCCCTTCTCTCCATTTTTTGATTGGGTTGTTTGTTTTCTTAATATTGAGATGCATGAGCTGTTTATATATTTTGGAGATTAATCCTTTGTCAGCTGCTTTATTTGCAAATATTTTCTCCCGTTCTGAGGGTTGTCTTTTCGTCTTGTTTATGGTTTCCTTTGCTGTGCAAAAGCTTTTAAGTTTCATTAGGTCCCATTTATTTTTGTTTTTACTTCCATTACGCTAGGAGGTGGATTAAAAAAGATCTTGCTGTGATTTTTGTTAGAGTGTTCTGCCTATGTTTTCCTCTAAGAGTTTTATGGTGTCCACTCTTACCTTTAGGTCTCTAATCCATTCTGAGTTTATTTTTGTGTATGGCGTTAGGGAGTGTCCTAATTTCATTCTTTTACATGTAGCTGTCCAGTTTTCCCAGCACCACTTATTGAAAAGACTGTATTTTCTCCATTGTATATCCTTGCCTCCTTAGTCATAGATTAGTTGACCACAGATGCGTGGGTTTACTTCTGGGCTTTCTATCCTGTTCCATTGATCTATATTTCTGCTTTTGTGCCAGTACCATATTGTCTTGATGACTGTAGCTTTGTAGTATAATCTGAAATCAGGGAGTCTGATTCCTCCAGCTCCAGTTTTTTCCCTCAAGACTGCTTTGGCTATTGATGGTCTTTTGTGTCTCCATACAAATTTTACGATTTTTTGTTCTAGTTCTGTAAAAAAATGCCACTGGTAATTGATAGGGATTGCATTGAATCTGTAGATTGCTTTGGGTAGTATAGTCATTTTCACAAAATTGATTCTTCCAATCCAAGAACATGGTGTATCTCTCCATCTGTTGGTATAATCTTTAATTTCTTTCATCAGTGTCTTAATAGTTTTCTGCATACAGGTCTTTTGTCCCCCTAGGTAGGTTTATTTCTAGGTATTTTACTCTTTTTGTTGCAATGGTAAATGGGAGTGTTTCCTTAATTTCACTTTCAGATTTTTCATCATTAGTGTATAGGAATGCAAGAGATTTCTGTGCATTAATTTTTTATCCTGCAACTTTACCAAATTCATTGATTATCTCTCGTACTTTTCTGGTGGCATCTTTAGGATTCTCTATGTACAGTATCAGGTCATCTGCAAACAGTGAGAGTTTTAATTCTTCTTTTCCAATTTGTACTCATTTCTTTTTCTCTCTGATTGCCACGGCTAGGACTTCCAAAACTATGTTGAACAACAGTGGTGAGAGTGGACATCCTTGTCTTGTTCCTGATCTTAGAGAAAATGCTTTCAGTTTTTCACCATTGAGAATGATGTTTGCTGTGGGTTTATCATACATGGCCTTTATTATGTTGAGGTAGGTTCCCTCTATGCCCACTTTCAGGAGAGTTTTTATCATAAATGGTGTTGAATTTTGTCAAAAGCATTTCTGCATCTATTGAGATGATCATATGGTTTTTATTCTTCAGTTTGTTAATATGGTGTATCACATTGACTGATTTGTGTTTATTGAAGAATCCTTGCATCCCTGGGATAAATCCCACTTGATCATGGTGTATGATCCTTTTAATGTGTTATTGGATTCTGTTTACTAGTATTTTGTTGAGGATTTTTGCATCTATATTCATCAGTGATATTGGTCTGTAATTTTCTTTTTTTTGTAGTATCTTTGTCTGGTTTTTGTATCAGGGTGATGGTGGCCTCATAGAATGAGTTTGGGAGTGTTCCTTCTTCTGCAATTTTTTGGAAGAGTTTGAGAAGGACTGGTGTTAGCTCTTCTCTCAATGTTTGATAGAATTCACCTGTGAAGCCAACTGGTCCTGGACTTCTGTTTGTTGGAAGATTTTTAATCACATCAATTTCATTACTTGTGATTGGTCTGTTCATATTTTCTATTTCTTCCTGGTTTAGTCTTGGAAGGTCATACCTTTTTAAGAATTTGTCCATTTCTTCCAGGTTGTCCATTTTACTGGCATATTTCCTTGTAGTAATCTCTTAGGATGCTTTGTATTTCTGTGGTGTCTGTTGTAACTTCTCCTTTTTCATTTCTAATTCTATTGATTTGAGTCCTCTCCCTCTTTTTCTTGATGAGTATGGCCAATGGTTTATCAATTTTGTTTATCTTCTCAAAGAACCAGCTTTTAGTTTTATTGATCTTTGCTATTGTTTTGTTTCTATTTCATTTATTTCTGCTGTGGTCTTTATGATTTCTTTCCTTCTACTAACTTTGGGTTTTGTTTTTTCTTGTTTCTCTAGTTCCTTTAGGTGTACGGTTAGATTGTTTATTTGAGATGTTTCTTGTTTCTTGAGGTAGGCTTGTGTTGCTGTAAACTTCCCTCGTAGAAGTGCTTTTGCTGCATCCCATAGGTTTTGGATCATCATGTTTTCATTGACATTTGTCTCTAGGTATTTTTGGATTTCCTCTATGATTTCTTCAGTGATCTCTTGGTTATTTAGTAATGTATTGTTTAGCCTACATGTGTTTGTGTTTTTTACATTTTTTTCCCTGTAATTCATTTCTAATCTCATAGCGTTGTGGTCCGAAAAGATGCTTGATATGATTTCAGTTTTCTTAAATTTAGTGAGCTTGATTTGTAACCCAAGATGTGATCTATCCTGGAGAATGTTCCATGAGCACTTGAGAAGAAAGTGTAATCTGCTGTTTTTGGATGGAATGTCCTATAAATATCAATTAAATCTATCTGGTCTATTGTGTCATTTAAAGCTCTGTTTCCTTATTTATTTTCATTTTGGATTATCTGTCCATTGGTGTAAGTGAGGTGTTAAAGTTCCTCACTATTATTGTGTTAATGTTGATTTCCTTTTTTATGGCTGTTGGCATTTGCCTTAGGTATTGAGGTGCTCCTATGGTGGGTGCAAATATATTTATAATTGTTATATCTTCTTCTTGGATTGATCCCTTGATCATTATGTAACGTCCTTCCTTGTCTCTTGTAACATTCTTTATTTTAAAGTCTATTTTATCTGATATGAGTATTGCTACTCCAGCTTTCTTTTGATTTCCATTTGCATGGAGTATCTTTTTCCATCCCCTCAGTTTCGGTCTGTTTGTGTCCCTAGGTCTGAAGTAGGTCTCTTGTAGACAGCATATAGATGTGTCTTGTTTTTGTATCCATTCAGCGAGCCTGTGTCTTTTGGTTGGAGCATTTAATCCATTCACATTTAAGGCAATTATCGATATATATGTTCCTATTACCATTTTCTTAATTGTTATGGGTTTTTGTAGGTCCTTTTCTTCTCCTGTGTTTCCCACTTAGAGAAGTTCCTTTAGCCTTTGTTGTAGACCTGGTTTGGTGGTGCTGAATTCTCTTACCTTTTGCCTGTCTGTAAAGCTTTTGAGTTACAGACAAGCAAAAGCTTTGCTTGAGAGTGGAGAGAGGGAAAAATGGGAGTCATTGTTTAATAGGGAGGGAATTTCAATTTGGGAAGATGATAAGTTCTGGAGATGGATGGTGGTGATGGTTGCAGAACAATGTGAGTGTATTTAATGCCACTGAACTGTATACTTAAAAATGGTTAAAATGGTAAATTTTGTTATCTATATTTTACCACAATAAAAAGTTTTTAAAAATTCATAGGACTGTACAGCAAAGGAAAAAAAGGCAACTTTATTGAATTTTATTGCACCATTATTGAAAAAATTTTTAAAATCTGAAGCAAATATTGAAAAAATATTAAGATCTATTAAAGCTACATGATAAATACGTTCATGTCTGTAACTCAATTTTCTTTACTTTTCTGTATATTTAAAATGTTCAAGTAAATTTTTAATAGTATAAGGTAGAACTGAAAATTTAGGGGTGCAGTAAACTTTTGAGATCATTCCCTGCAGATTACTTACTTGAACAGAGAGAAACTGAGTTTCTCAACTAAAACTCCTGAATCCTAGGTCACTGCTTTATCCACGCTGATAATTTTAAACTGAAGTTTTAAAAGTATAAATTGATTGATAATAAAATTAGGCTTCCTCAATTTAGGCAAGATTTGAAATGAAATACACACACACACACACACACACAACCAAACAAAAACCATGAAGAGTGTGCTCAGCTTTTCCTAGTCCATAGGAAACAATTTCTACATAATCAGAACACTCAAGTAAGTATTGTAGGGGAGCAAAACTTGCCACCCCAAATGTCTCTTTGCCAGGCAGATTATTTCAGGCTGAAAATAATCAAGGCCCAAAAGACTCAGGAAGAAACTTTGACTTTCCCCCTGACTGCCTAAAAGGATTTACATAGAGGGCCTGTTTCCAGAATAGACCTATCATCAAAGACTCGTCTAAGTGCAGTAGGGGAAACTCAGCAGGACCTAGAGATCAGAGTCCACTCTGTGTCCCATTGTCTCTGTGGTGGCCCAGAAAACATTTGTTTACCAAACATTTGCTTTTCTATCTTCATGTGAATTTCTTTCCTCCTCTTTGAATTCCCAAACCACTACCCCCAACAACCTCTTTTGCCTTTAGCTGAAGATATTATTTAAAGTTAGGGCTTCAGCCATTTTGGTGAGTTACTCAGTTTTCCTGGGTCTCTCCCATGTATACATGTTATTAAACTTTTGTTTGACTTTCTCCTGTTAATCTGTCTCATGTCAGCTTAGTTCTTAGACCAGCCAGAAGAACCTAGAAGGGTAAAGGAAAATTTCTTCCTCTCTGACAATATTCTCAAGAACGGAATTAAAATTTAATCAGTAGCTCTCTTCAAAAGAAGTGTTAAAACAATTTTTTTAAAAAGTCACAAAAACATGTCAAGTTTACCCTGAGCTACTCAAATTGATCTCAAAAAACATTTTAATTTCTTTCCTCTCATTTTTGCTTCTGCCTATCTTTGTTCTCACCCCACTCTCCTCCTGTCTAAATACAACTTCATACTGAATAGCTTCCGTGACCTCCTCTCATTGTAACCAAGCAGGACCCCATGAGTCCTTCCCAGGACAGACACCCCTACCCCATGTCCTCTGCATGCTTATTTTTATAGAAAAGCTGTAGTTTCCCAGGCCTCCCCTGAGTCACAAAAGCCTGGCTCAAGAATTAATGATTGAAAGAATGCGAACATAGAGTAACAACAAAAAATTGCAGTTGGGCCAGGAGAACTGGTAACAACTTAAACAGTAAATCAGCCATCTATCAGTCACAGAATCTTTAGTGTCTCGCTGAAGGACATAGATAACAGTATCTGATGCTCATTCCTAAATTGTTTTACAGATACTAAAACCCCCACCAAATGGAAGAAGTTAACTACATGATGACCATGCGTGGGTAGCCCCCAGACTAGCGGGAGCCTGAGGATTCATGATTTTTACCCCTGTGACACCACCCTGCTACCTCACCATCAACCAATCAGAGAATTGTGCATGAGCTCATCACACACCCTGTGACTCCTCTCTCTCACCCTGTCCTTAAAAACTTCCCTGAAACCCACTGGGGAGATTGGGTTTTTCAAGCATTAGCTTCTCTCACTCCTCATTTGCACCTACAATAAATGCTGTAATTGCCTTCACTGCAGCCTGGTGTCAGTAGATTGCCTTTACTGTGTGTGGGGAAGCAGACCCAAGTTTGGCTCCGTAACATCACCGCACTTCTGGAGTGAGGGTTACTCAAGCTAGAATGGACTTTCTTTAAAGCCCAGAGAAAAACCCACACACATATGGTCACCTTATTTTTGATAAAGGAGGCAAGAATATACAATGGAGAAAAGACAGCCTCTTCAATAAGTGGTGCTGGGAAAACTGGACAGCTACATGTAAAAGAATGAAATTAGAACACTCCCTAACACCATACACAAAAATAAACTCAAAATGGATTAAAGACCTAAATGTAAGGCCAAACACTATCAAACTCTTAGAGGAAAACATAGGCAGAACACTCTATGACATAAATCAGCAAGATCCTTTTTGACCCACCTCCTAGAGTGATGCAAATAAAAAGAAAAATAAACAAATGGGACCTAATGAAACTTAAAAGCTTTTGCACAGCAAAGGAAACCAAAAACAAGACGAAAAGACAACCCTCAGAATGGGAGAAAATATTTGCAAATAAAGCAGCTGACAAAGGATTAATCTCCAAAATTTACAAGCAACTCATGCAGCTCAATATCAAAAACATAAACAACCCAATCCAAAAATGGGCAGAAGACCTAAATCGACATTTCTCCAAAGAAGATATACAGATCGCCAACAAACACATGAAAGGATACTCAACATCACTAATCATTAGAGAAATGTAAATCAAAACTACAATGAGGTATCAGCTCACACCAGTCAGAATGGCCATCATCAAAAAAATCTATCAAGAATTCAATGCTGGAGAGGGTGTGGAGAAAAGGGAACACTCTTGCACTGCTGGTGGGAATGTGAATTGGTACAGCCACTGTGGAGAACAGTATGGAGGTTCCTTAAAAAACTACAAATAGAACTACCATATGACCCAGCAATCCCACTACTGGGCAAATACCCTGAGAAAACCGTAATTCAAAAAGAGTCATGTACCACAATGTTCATTGCAGCTCTATTTACAATAGCCAGGACATGGAAGCAACCTAAGTGTCCATCGACAGATGAATGGATAAAGAAGATGTGGCACATATATACAATGGAATATTACTCAGCCATAAGAAAAAACAAAATTGATTTATTTGTAGTGAGGTGGATGGACCTAGAGTCCGTCATACAGAGTGAAGTAAGTCAGAAAAAGAAAAACAAATACTGTATGCTAACACATATATATGGAATAGATATTAAAAAAAAGGTTCTGAAGAACCTAGGAGCAGGACAGGAATAAAGATGCAGACGTAGAGGATGGACTTGCCATGGGGAGGGGGAAGGGTAAGCTGGGGCGAAGTGAAAGAATGGCATGGACATATATACACTACCAAATGTAAAATAGATAGCTAGTGGGAAGCAGCCACATAGCACAGGGAGATCAGCTTGGTTCTTTGTGACCACCTAGAGGGGTGGGATAGGGAGGGTGAGAGGGAGACGCAAGAGGGAGGAGATATGGGGATATATGTGTATGTATAGCAGATTCACTTTGTTATAAAGCAAAAACACACCATTGTAAAGCAATTATACTCCAATAAAGATGTTAAAAAAAAAAAAAAGAATGGACTTTCTTTAGAAAGTAGTACTCTGTAAAATTCTTGGGTAAAAAAAATCTTCCATTGCATCTGCAGTGTTCTTGGTTGCAAGCAACAGAACTGACAATGAAGGCCATGGAAATCTAGTCCTGCACAGGGCAAGACATGGGGAAGAAAGCCCAGGCAAGGACCCCTTGCCTTGCCACTGGAGGACTCAGCTTGAGATAGTACTGCCTTTGGCATCATCACCACCAGCAGGATTCTCACCTTGCTGCAGCCACCATGAAGAATTTCTCAGCTGATGGAGTGTCTTCTATGTGTCATTCCATCGAGATTGAAGGTTCTGGGTGTGCTCATCCAGTTGGCAAAGCCTAGGTCTCCAGCCCACTCTCTAGCTGCCAGGAGCTTCTTTAAAGGGAATCTGAGCCCCACATTCCAACTACATTCACACAATGAAGGACTCTCCTCTCCCTCACAGGAAAAGAATTCCACACTGGACAGCAACACAAGCAAGAACTGTCCACCCTAATGGATTTCCATAGGCTTCCCAACATCCACATGTTCTCTTCCTCCCTGACTTAAATTCACCTCATTGTTCCCACCACCAAAGCCCCTGCGAATTTCCTTTGTGCAACAAAAAATACACTCACCGTTCCCCAAAGGGACAACACAATTCTGACGTCTTTGAAACTCATGCTTCTACTCTTATCTCAGTCACTTCTCCACATAGCAACGAGAATGATCCTTCTAAAACCTAAAATAGATCCTGTCACTCCTCTGCAGAAAGCCCTCCAATGGCTCCCAGGTCCCTCCGAGAAAAAGCCAAATCTTCACAATGGTCGTTTAGACCCTATGTTATTACTCCCTCCCCACCTGCGTGATCCCATCTCCTCTTACTCTCTCCCTCACTCTGTTCCAGCTGCCTGACCCCATCTCTGTTTTCCCCACACACCTAGCTTGTTTCCACGTTGGAGGCCTTGTTTACTTTTCCTTCCTGCAGATAAACAAAATTTGCTCCCTGTACAGTCTTCCATGACTCCTAAATAAAAGAGCACCTCAACCCTCTTCCCCACCCCATATCCTACTTAACTTTTCTTTATATTATCACAGCTAATGGCGTTCTGTGTGGTCATCTGTTTATCATCCGTCTCCTTCCACTGGAACATAAACCGTACGGTCAGTTCTTTGTGTCTCCATCGCAGTATTCCCGGAGCCTGGATTGGGGCCTGGTTGAGAGCAGGTGCTCAATAAACATTAGCTATTACTGAAGTGGGAAGTGAAGTCATCTGGTGAGAATAAAGGGTGGGCAGGGGAGTGAGAGTGTCTTCCATTGAGGAGGAGTGTAGACGGCGTTTGAGAAGGCTTCTCTGGTAACATGGAGAGAGCTGACCAGGAAATGGAGACATTTGTCTGTAGAGTGATGAAGACACGGGTGAGGATAGAGATTAGTAATAGGGGCAAGGATCTGTGGTTGAGTAAGTGTTTTTCTTTCAGCCCCACTCAGCAGCCTGGAGGTAGGTACAGAGAAGCCTTGTTGCATTTATCCAGTAATAGGGGTTGAGCATGTGGGTGGGGCAAAGGGGACAGGAGGCAAGGACCTTGATATTCACTGGAAATAAAGTATTAGAGGAAATGGGCTTTGGACTTTAAGCTGCTTCAGGTACGAAGTAAAGACAAGGAAGTTGTACATAGTATGACGATGCCTACAGATGAGGGATGGCACTCTGTCCAAAGGCCAATGAACGGAACCATCTGGGAGGATTGCTCCTGACAAGTGGAGAGCCAGGCCAGGAGGCTGAGAAGAGTGGGAGAATTAATGGACAGGAAGTGTGGGACAGAGGGAGGGTACATCAAGTCTGAGATCTTTGAGCAAATCAGTCTCAGGTCATGTGTATGGCCAGGCTAATGGTAGGCAGATGTACAATGCAGTGTGATCTTTGTAACTTTTTAGTAATCATAAGCCCTTCAATTGCAAGAATATCTTTTTGTTTTGATTGTTGTTTCATACATTATGATAGAGTTGAAATGATTAATTTCCCAATGATACTTAAAGATCTTTTTTATTGTTGAACTACTCAGGTATGAATATATGACAGAATCTAATGTATAATAAAATATGGTGACTACAGTTGATAACAGTTTATTACATAACTGAAATTAAAATTTGCTGCATTGGCCAGCCTATAAAACCTTCTCTATTAGTCTGCTAGAGCTGCCGTAACAAAATTCCGGGCTGGGTGGCTTAAACAACAGAAGTTTATTTTCTCACAGTTCTGGAGGCTGGAAGTTCAAGATCAAGGTGTCACCCGGGTTGGTTTCCCGGAGGCCCTTTCTTTGGCTTGCAGGTGGCACCTTCTCACTGTCTCTTCACATGGTTGGCCCTCTGTGCACGCGCACCCTGGTGTCTCTCTGTGTGTCCCAACTTCTCTTCTTAGAAGAAGATGAGTCAGACTGAATTAGGGCCTACCCTGATGCCCTTATTTTAACTTAATTATCTCTTTATAAGCCCTAATCTCCGATACAGTCACATTCTGAGGTTCTGGGCATTAGGGCTTCAACATATGAATTGAGGTAGGGGAGGAGACACGATTCAACCCTTGACACCTTCCAAGCAAGCTTTCTGTCTCAGTAAATAAAACCAAAGGAAAGCTCACTTGTACAAAGCCACAGTGCACCTCCCTAATGCATTCTTTCATGCATTCTCATTCCACCAATATTTAAGGAGAGCCATTTATATAGTGACATGATCTACAGAAAACCAACAGAATAATCTTTCCAAAATGTGTGTCTGAATAGGTCCCTTTCCAGAAACCCCTGAATGGCTCCCTGTGCCCTTAGGAAAATTCCCAAATCTTAGCATGGTATACAAGATATTCCAAGATGTGGATGCTGCTTATTTACACAGCTACAATCCTCTCACATGCCTTTTGCTCCAGCTAAACTCCTTGAGTATGGTGGTTTCCCAAATATGTTATGCTGAGTTACTCCTAGCTGTACAACCCCAGGCAAAAATGTATTCATTCAACAAATATTTAATTGTCACCTCCTTTCTCAGCTGTGCTAGACCCTGCAGCAGACGACAAAACCCCATCCTCAAAGATCTCCTAATATAAAGGAAATGTTAGACAAGCAAACAAAAATCACGATCAATTGATATGTGATGTAGTCTAGATGTATGCAAAAATGTATCAGGAGCTCAGAGGAGGATCTCCTTAAATTTAACAAAGCATTAGTTTCTCCAGTAAAGTAATATACCAACCTCTAAAATTAGACTAAGGAGAAGGCCAATTTATAGCACAACCTATACGTTAATATATTGCAGAAATAAATCAGATAGTTCCAGTTATTAAGAACAAGGAAGTGACATCCTATATAAATAATGAAATGGAAATTGGTTACACACCCACCAAACTATGCAGAACCCTAAGGTGGAAATTAAAATTCCTCCTTGCCAGTATGAATCTGTCTCTGGAGTGTTTTTAAAATGTACACATGAAAATCACTTGGAACAACCACTGTACAAGCCATTCCACCATGCCTAAGATACTCTAGTTCATTAATCACCTGAAATTAGCAGCTGTCGTCAGCTGATATACTTTTAGTATCATGCAGTTTGTAGTGAGGATTATTTTATTTATGTTTAAAACCTTCTAGCATGTCTCTCAAGAAGTTAACCAGGTCCAGAAAGTTGCAAAAGAAAAGAGAAGAAAGAACAAGAACAGGTATTGTTAAACTGCCAGAGTAATACAGACTGAAACGTTCCCTCTAAGACCACTTAGAAATTCTGGGTGTAACGCATGCCTCCTTGTTTTTAGTGCACAGCTGAGTTCACAACCAGAAAGGGAAATTTCCGACTGATCATGAAGACAGAACATAAAAGAAAAGTAGTAAGTGATATGATGACCAAGCAGCTACTCAACTGGATGAGGTGATATTGATATAAGTTTCCAGGGAGTTTGGGTTTTAAAGCCCATGTGGGTACAGGAAAGAAGCCCTTGAATCCACCTGCAGTGGGGAGTGGGAAGAGGACACCTGCATAAAGACAGGACTCTCAAAGGCAGCACCTTCAGAGAAAGTCAGACTAACAATAATGTACCCATTGGCACAGAGATCAAGGAAGTGTGTCTTCAACCACATTCTGGGTAAGGAAAAATGTCAGTCCTGATGGGACACTTACCAATATATTGCCTCTCAGTTACAAATTCAACTTTTAGTACCTGGACTGTGATAACAGATGGACTGGACTCCTTAAGCATTTCTCCTTTACAGTAAGCATGATACAAGGCTTTGTCAACAGAGGGCGCTGGAGGGACACTGCAAGAGGAAGGGGGCTTCGGGTTCCTGTGTGCTGGGTTTGGCTTTTTCTTGCTCTTGTTGCGTGGCGTGTCAACAGTGTGGGTGTGTGGTGACATCCAGTGGTGCTCTTCCCAGCCCTTCAGTGACCTCAATGCCCCAGCCCAGGCCTGGAGGCCACCTTTCCACGGCCCTCCTGGCACAGATACCATGTGCTCCAGACTTCTTGCCCACAGTGGCATTCCAGACCCCTGTGTGCACCCACGTAACAGCCTTGACATGCCTGCACCCCAGAGAGTTGTTTCCTGCTTGCCCAACAACTGTGCATCTGCTTGAGTTTAGCCCAGTGAGCTTCTCTGCCTTCCTGTGAGCTTAACCACATCGCACCAATGAGATGTGAACCCCAGCCTTGGGGAGGGCCCTCAGCCCAAGTTTGTCCTTCCTTTCAGCATCCTGTTTATATCTTTTCAGTACTCTCTTATCATACCTTAATAATTCCTTAAACTAACCTATGTAGATTATTGAGTGGTTTCTGTCTCCTGATTAGATCCAGACTAATTCAACCGAGAAATCAAAATCCCTGGCCTATGTCTTATTAAGTGTTCAAATTTACATTACCCATCAGGAATAAACACAAAAACATTGTGAAGGGATATTTCCTCAACCTAGTTTGCATGCTGAATATGCAAGCCATATTCTCACAGAGAAAACATGCTGAATATGAATTCATGATCCAAAACTTAAAAACTCACAAATAAGTAATCCTTCATGAGGAAGTGTTGTCAAATATAATAATTATGGGGCTTAAAACTACAATAATTTCTGATAATAAAACAATTCTAAAAGAAAAGTTTATAAATATGCTTAAAAGAAATTTTGCAACTTAGAAGAAATTACCTTAAATGTAAGGGGACTAAACAATTGAATTAAAAGACAAAGATAGTAAGATCTTTGTTTTACTTCCTGATTTGGATGGTATTTACATGGATATGTTCATTCTGCGAACATTTATACAGCTATCCTTTTATAATTATGCACTTTTCTGAATGTATCATGTATTTCTTATATATGTTTCTAAAAATATATATATTTATACATAATTTGTAGATCAAAGAAACTAGAAATGTTTTAGAAATAAATCACAATAAAATACTATATATCAAAAGTTTGCGGATGTAGATAAAGCAGTACTTATAGAGAAGAAATTATAAAGAAAAAATCAATGAAATAAGAAATTAAACAAAGAAATTAAACAAAGAAATTAGACAAAGAAAACAGTAAATTTCAAAGAAGGTAGAAGGAAGGAAATCATAAGATTAGGGAAAACATGCCTGAGAAGTTGCAAATATTAGTAGCTCTTCTAGTGTTAATTTGTCCTTGGCTTCACATCAGATAGCCCATCTGTGCAAGTAGGATACCTGAGCCTTGAAACTGCTTTTGCCCTGAGGGCTTTGGTTAATCTAGGCAAACTTGGACTTCTGTTTTGGTAGCCTCATCAAGTGAGAAAAAAGGAAGTAATGACCCAGGGCTCACCCTGAGCCTGGGAATCTAATAGAAAACCCTCTTCCTTATCAAGATGGTTTCAAAAGACCACACCCTCAGGGGAAGATAAACCAGAGGAAGTAAATCTGCCCTGAACCCAACCCCAGGGCACTAGTAAAGGTTGCCTTGTACTGAGGGCAGCTGGTGTTCAACTGACCTCCCCAGTTCTTCCTTTTCCTTCAGTTCTATCCCGATCATTCTTTATGATCTTTTCATTTCTGTAACATTTTTTACTAGATTTTGAAATATGATTTAGAGGGAATAATATATATATATTATATATATATTATATATATATATACACACACACACATATATATTTTAGATAGCATTTAAATGCATTTATCACGAGGAAGGACTTGAAATACTTAGCCCAATGTTATCAGAAACCAAACCTCTTTATGTGATAAAAGCATAAAAATCTTCCTAGGAGTTACACACACCAACTTAAGGTTACTGGTTACCTGTGGGATGGAAGGGAGGAAGAAGAGGAGATGGGTCTTTAGCTTTATTTGTAATGTTTTATACCTTTAAAAGAAAACAAAAAATATGAAGTAAATTTGCAAAATATTAACGTCTATTAAATCCTGGTAGTAGGTGGAAGCAGACATTGGTGGATCACTTCCTCAATGTCCATTCTCTCTTTCTTATCAGTGGAACCCCAATTTTGATGAGGATGGTAATGTCACCCTTCCAAAGTTTCCTGTAACCTGGAATGGCAAAATGATATCGTTCTGGCCAAACTGAGGTGGGCAAAAGTCTCAGGGAAGGGCTTCCTGATGCAATAAAACAACAATAACAAGCTTCTGTGTATGGAGAAGGCCCTTTTCTGTCTTCTTCCTGCCTGGAACAGAAAAGGTGACAGTGGCAGCAGCCATCTTCAGATCACGAGGATTGAAACCACTTAAGGTGATGCTAAGGGTTGAGGAAAAGCAAGAGAGAAATGTGGTCCTTGCAGGCTTTGTAAGTTATCCCATCACCTTTGGACTGCCTCCCTCCAAACTTCTTGTTATGGCAGAAAAATTAATGTTTTAAAGTCACTATTTTTCCTTTTTTGTTACAAGCTCCTGAACAAGCTCTGGTACACAGATTATGCTATTTTCTATATGTTGAAATGTCTCATAACTTTAAATTATTTTAAAATTTAAAGAGGTAACAAAATATAGGGAAGTAGAAACAATTCTACCAAACGAGTTCAGCCTCTCTACTCAGTTTAGGCTGGCTAAAGGGAATTAATGGCTGTACCAACGTCATACTGTTTCTGAGAAGTTTCTTGTGCAGAATTGGATTCCTATTCCAAGTCTGAAAAAGGAATCGAAGTGGAGTAGTGTTCAATTCTGCTGCGTCAGATAAACTTCTTCTATGGTTCTGAACACTAGTAGGGATGAGGACAGTCTTCTTGTCTGCTTGATACTACATTTCCAGCTCATGGAGCTAAGCCAGTTTGACGAATGTTACTGACATCACTTACTAGAACACTGCTTAGTGGCCTGTGACCCTTGATCATATTTTGTCATAAGGTGAATCACATTAAGGTGTTTTGTTAGCAAACAACAGAAAATAACTAGGTAGTTCAGGCAGAAGAATGTACAGGAAAGAAGCTCACATGACTGAAAAGGGAACTGAAGAAACCAAGCGGGGAGGATACAGAAATAGACATCTTCAAACATTCTAGTGGCAAGAACAGCTCAAAGGCCTTGGCAGGTCATTGACTGACTAAATGACTCCAGTCATTTATCTCAACCTTGTGACACTCCAGTCCAAATTCAAAGTCCCAGGTTTGTTTGTGTGTGTGTGCGTGTATGTGTGTGTGTGTGTGTGTGTGTGACAGAGAGAGAGACAGACAGAGAGACTTATTAGCTAAGCATAAGCCTTAGGACTTCTTGCCTGCTACCAGGATTTGGACTTAAAGAATGTGATAAACAGAGCCTTTAGATCCTAAAAGGAAGAGCATGCCACTGATTTGTCATCTCTCTGCATATATGTAGAAGGGCTATTGTTCTGAAAGTAATTTGGGCCACTGTGACAAAGGGGTCTGGATGCCAGGCAGCTAAAACAATGACAACTATCTATTGTTGAGGTATATATGCAAAAAGAAACTTATTTATCCTAGAGCTTCTCTTAATCACCATGTTTTGTTTTTTTTTTTTTGCGGTACGTGGCCTCTCACTGCTGTGGCCTCTCCCGTTGCAGAGCACAGGCCCCGGACGCGCAGGCTCAGCGGCCATGGCTCACGGGCCCAGCCGCTCCGCGGCATGTGGGATCTTCCCAGACCGGGGCACGAACCCGCGTCCCCTGAATTGGCAGGCGGACTCCCAACCACTGCGCCACCAGAGAAGCCCCCAATCACCATTTTTTTCTACAGTATTAAATTATACAAATACTGCTAGTGGAGAATACTATTTTTGCAGATTTTTTAAAAGCATATTTCTAAATGTCCCTGTTAAATGAATGCATAGGTATTATTATCAATTGAAAAGTATGCTACTCAAAGCATGGACTTGTCAGATATTAGAATCAGAAAAGTGCAACCTTTCAACTTATTTTTAAGAAGCCTTTATAGCTATGGCACGTGAGTAACTCATAACCTCAGTGAACAAGGATAATTAATATTACAAAAACCCAAAGGTCATTCCAAGGTAAAGTGTTACCTTGTAGGATCATTTATTCAAACAAGTAAGGTATTTTAACTAAATCAATATGTAGACAGTGATCCTCTATGTACAAGTTAGACTTACTTTTGAAAAAAGCCTTGAAAATCTTTGGAAATTACTTTCTAGCAGTGTTATTTTTTTTCCATCATTTTGAAGTTTTTTAACTAACTGGCAATTTTGTTTTCGTTAGAACTTAGGTTGACATTTCTATTTATTTTTCATCTGTCTTTTTGTGTCTTCAATTAAAACCACTGAAGAACAAAGAAGAGCATATTTAAATCTTAAGTTTGAAAAAACTGTTCTGTTTTGTGGTTCAGAATAATGCATGAACACACATACGTTTATCTCCTCTTTCTCCAGAGACTACATTAAGATGAAACTAAAGACATGAAAAAGGACAAAGTCAACAACAATGAAGAGAATCAGAAGAGACCATGGATAGATGAGAGATTTCAACATATTTACACAAGATGAAAAGTAGATAGAGACATTCACTTCTGGGAGCAAAGTGACTCAAATATTCTGAAGCTTAAATTAAGTCTCGCATAAATTACAACAAACATGACTCTAAAAGTATTGCTGAGATCACAAGAAAGTGAACAAAATCTCTAAAAGCTGAAAGTCAATAAAACATGAACAGAAGAGGAGGAGCGGGAGAGAAAAAGAGAGAGGAAGGAGCAGACAAAGAAAAAAAGTAAGTGAGCCAGACCAGTATAACAAAGCTTCATCCTTCATGCCACTTATGTGCTTGTAAAACCACCAAGTTATGGAATTTTGCGTAACAAAAAGAATAGGATATATAGGAAAGCTAAGATTGGGGAAAATACTCCAAACCTGTACAGTCTCATAAAAAATTTACTGAAATATAATACAAGTTAATAAATACATATATAAATTCTACTGCCAGTTTCCTTCTCCAATAAATAAATGCAATAGTAATCATATACAAAACAGGTAAGTTTGCTTGCTGTGGTGTAATGTCATAACTTGTGAGTCATGGAGAAAAGTAGAAGGAAGGACATTACTCTTAGGCTGAAAGGCTGTGACCCCAGAGGTGGAGGGTTACAGTTCACTGCTTTCCTTTCTTTTACTCTGGCTTAAAACAGAAACCCTACCTATCTTGTTTCCCAGTTTTCTTCTTTCACAAAGAAGAAGTACACGAAGTTCCAGATGTGTCCACACACAGGGTGCCATCCTGCTGCTCTGAGCACTGTAGCCATTAGCTCCAATCCCTTGCAAATGCTTCCTAATCCCAACTAGTACAGAGGATAACTGCGATGTGTCCATCTCTCCTTTCTTTTATTTTCTTCACAGTGTTGTCTCTGATGGAATGCAACATTGACTCCTTTGTTCCTAGGATATCACATATTCATTTGTTTCTTTTAAAATTATAATTCCAGGCTACCCTTCAAAACTTTAAGGCTTTCTTTTTTTGTTCACCACTTGGATTCACATAACCAGAATGTTTACTTGTGTTTGGAATGCTGTCTTAACTATTTATATTTAAAAGAATACATAAGCTTTGGAGAAGCTTATGCAATGCATAAGTGCAATGCATACTTGCATGTTAGATGGATAAATCGAGGAAAGAGGAAAGTTGAAGAGTGTATGTGTGTTTGCATGTGTGTTTTGTAGCCTTTTGTGAAACACTATGTTTAACAGGGTGGCTTTTTTTTTTTTTTTTTTTTGAATTCTGATGTTTGGCTCAAGCACAAGCAGAGTCAAAATGTGAAAAATCATGGATAGGCTAATACAACTTCTAGTTTTGGTGACTTTATTCTTTTGCTTATTTACCTTGAATGTATAAATTTACTCATTACAAACAAAACAGAAGAAATTGTAATGATGGAAAAGGCAAGATTGCCCAGAGGAAAATGTTGGTAACAACTCTGTAATCTGTAGAGTAACAGAGGCCCACAGCAAAGCAGGTAAGCTAAATCTCAGATTCATCCATTAAGATCATTAAGGGGGCTGAAGTATTCTTGGTGGCACCCCTAGGTCCTACCAGGACCAGAAACAAATGCCCAGTCTTTCTGGCTGAAAGTACTCAAATTTAGGCTCTCTGGATTCCCACAAGCCGATCTTCTTCATGAACATAGGGGCATACATTTTAAACAAAAAATTAACAAATCTAATCCAGTGATATATTAAAGGATCATACATCACAATTAAGTAGCAATTATTCTAGCAATTCAAGGGTAGTTTAATATTTGTGAATCAGTTCATGTAATTCACCACATTAACAAGAAAAAAGAGGTATAGATCATATGGTCATCTCAATAGGTAGAGAAAAAGCATTTGATAATTACTCTTAGCAAATTAGGAATAAAAGTAAACTTCCTTAATCTGATTAAGAAAAGCCCTGTAAAAATCTACAGCAAACACCTTACTTCATGTTGAAATGTTAAAACATTCCCCTACAGATGGGAAATGAATCAAGGATGCCTTCTATCTTAACTTTCATTCATCACTGTGCTGGTTCTAGCCAATGCAATAAGGCAAAAAAAGAAATCATAAGGATTGGGAAGAAAAAAATTCTACTTTATTCACAGATGATATAGTTATGTATACAAAAATCTAAAAACATTGAAAGGTAATTTCAGAATTATTAAGTAAATTTAGCAAGGTCATGAGATCCAAGATCCAAAACACAGCTCTTTTTATACATCAGAATAAACAAATAGAGTATGAGAAGTTTAAATGACCCCATTATACCAGCATCAAAAAATTCAAACCTTCAGGGAAATGCAAACAAAAAATCCAGTATTACACGACTACCCACCCAATAGAAAGGCTATAACAAAAATCAGATGATATAAAACGGTGGCAAAAATATGGGGCAACAGTAAATCTCCTACACAGCTGGTAGGAGTGCACATTAGTGCAACTACTTTGGAAAACTGTTTGGCACTAACTAGTACAGTTGAACATATATGCACTCTATGACAGTAGAGTATTCCCACTGTATTTCCCAGTATTTCCACTTCTAGGCATATATCCAATAGAAATGTATATATAACTTCATCAAAGAATGTGTAATAATGCTTACTGTAGTACTTCCAAATGTCCAAATACTGGACAGACCATAAGTGTCCATCAACATTAGACTGGATAAAAAAGTGTGCTATTTTCATATAATAAAATACCATACAGAAGCAAGAAGGAATGACATATAAGTACATCAACAACAGGGATAAATCTCACAAACATAATGTTGAACAACAACACAAAGCCAGATACAATAAAGGACATATGGAATAGTTACATTTACAGTCAGCCCTCCGTATCTGTGGGTTCTGCATTGGCAGATTCAGCCAACCATGGGTCTAACATGGGGACACGAAGGGCTAACTGTAAGGGACTTAAGCATCCCCTTATTTTGGTTTCCATAGGGGTCCTGGAACCAACTGAGAGACAACTGTACACAAAATTTTAGAAGAAACTCAACTTATCTACAGTTTTACAAGTCAGAATAATGGTTACATTTGGTAGAAAGTATCAATAGTAAGTGGGAATGAGCACAAGGGGATTTCCAGGTGGTGATTAAGTTCTATTTCTGGATCTAAGTGATGGTTGCAGAGATGGGTTCACTTATCAAACTTTTCACTTAGGATTTCTGTACTTTTTGAGTATTATTATATTTCAATTAAAAGCTTTTTAGAAAAGAAAAGAAAAAGTAGAGCCTAAAGAAACTGGGAGGTGAAAGGGAATGATACAGGTAAAAATAGGGAGGAAACAATAATGTTTTCAACTTAAAAAGTGGGGAGTCAGCAGATATTATTCATGGAACAAGTAACGTAGGTTTAACTATTTTGAGGTTGCAAAAGTGATGAACAGAGAAACCAGGACTAGTGTCAAAACTGTAAAATGAGGACGTGTGGCAGAAGGGGATGAAGTAATAAACTAAATCTTCATTTGTCAGAGCAGGAAATTAACGCACAGTGCCAAAACCTGATAAAGAAACTAAGTATCTTAAAACAACAACTCTTTGTTATTTCTCATAATTCTGTGGATTTGCTGGGCCGTTCCTCCACTGACTTTGCTTGGGCTCACCCATGGGCTGCATTCTCCTGGAAAGATGGCCGGGCTGGATAGTCCAGTCCAAGGTGGCCTTACTTGCACATCTGGCTGTTACTGCCGGCTGACAACTAGGGTACTTCGTTTCACCCCTACAGGCCAGATCGGCTTCCCTAAATGACGGTCTCAGTACAGCATTTATCCAAAAGGCCAAAAGCAGAAGCTGCAAGGCCTATTAAAAGCCTCGGATTTTGCGAAATATCTCTTCCGTCTTAGGCTATTAAACAAAGAATGTCCCGGGGCCAACCCAGGTTCAAGAGGTGGAGGAGAAGACTCTGCCTCTTGATGGAAGGAGCTGCAAAGTCATGTTATAACGGGGTGGACATAAGAGGAAGAGGAATCTGTGGCCACATTTACAATCTACTACCATCTGCCCTCTGTTCACAATTATTTACATTTCTCTCTCATGCAAAAGAACAAAAACAAAATTCAAATTGACTGTTTCTGGGAAGTATAACAGGGAATAAGGAAGGGGGGGGGACAGGGTTTTTTTTACTCTAAGGCTTTCCACATTATTCTTTTTAAACACATGCAGGTTGTATAAAAATTAATATTTCTAACATTTATATAAGGTTCAGTGCATATAAATTCCTTGCTTTGAAGAGAACAGGAAAGGCAGTTTCTCCTATTCTTATTTAAAAAATGCCAAACAACATTTACTGAATATGGATTTTAAGCACTGTGAAATCATTAAACTACTCAGAACCAACATTCTTCAGTTTTGTCCTACCTACTAAGGATTCTGTTTAAAAATGTGATTATATATATGAAACATGCTTCTTAAACTAAAAATATTTTATAACTCACTATCCATTACCCATTGCTACTGTTTCTATGTTGTACCTGGCACTGTATTAAGCTGTGCAGAGGCCACAAAAGGACCAGAAAATAAGGGTCTAGCCACAAGGAATTAACAGTCTAGATGAAGAGACAAGGTGACACCCACAAACCAATTATAGGACATTATGCTAAAATGTAAGGGTCCATGCAGACAGGGACATTACTCATTGTTCAATGCAGCCTCATCAGGACCCCACATATGATAAGATCTTGGTAAATATGCATTAATGGAGAGATGGATCAATTACATGACTGACCATAGTTCAGAGCCTGGACACAGTACCAACTGGGAATGCTGGAAGCATCTAAGAGGCAGAGATCAAAGTAGCTGCTGTACTCATCCATGGCAGCAAGGCTGGACTTTATTTCCCATCAGGGTATGACAAAATCATAGTGCTACAAGAGGAGAAGATGAATACCGCAGCCTGGCGGAGCCCAGAAAAGGAAAGACTCAGAGGTGAAAAAGAGTTCAGACCACCTTGGATGGAAGCAGAGAAGGTGAGGGCTGTGGGGTCTCTGAGAGAGCCCACTTTCTTCCCCATGACAGCTGGGCAGACAGAGGAGTAGACAGGATGGCAAGGGACGGGAGGCACTTCAGGGCACCTGAGAAGGAGGGAGGGAACAAATCCCACCACCCAGAGGGCCACAAGGAGCCCTGGTCACAAGTGCTGCTGCCCATCCACAGAGAAGGATCCCACCTTTTCCTCGCATCTGTATCCAGCACCCCATTCAAACTAGAATAAGCAGAGAAACCAGGGGTGAGTTGGACATTCTCCTACTCAGCAGGATGTGAAAGTCTTTTACAGTGGGAGAGACACCAGTTACATGACGACTGAGGGCCTTGGAGCATCCCAGAATAGTAGAAACCTAGGCTGTGAGCTCAGGCGCCCCTCGGTTCCTATCCTGGTTCCAGCGCTCATACCTCAAGATCCTCAGGCAAGTTAACCTGTTAAGTCTCAGTTTTGTCACTTGAGACCAGTCTCTGCCTCCCAGTTTGTGAGGATGAAATGAGGTCCTCCATGTTAAGGTCTCAGAGGACTCCATGGGCCCTACTATTGTCAGGGAGACTCACAGCTGTGAGCCCAGGGAGGCTGGATGGAGGTGCTGGCTTTTGATCTGGGGACTTGAAAATGAGTAGAATTTTTTTTTTAATTTTTTTATTTATTTATTTTTTGGCTGCTTTGGGTTTTCATTGCTGTGCATGGGCTTTCTCTAGTTCGGTGAGCGGGGCTACTCTTCCTTGCGGTGCACGGGCTTCTCATTGCGGTGGCTTCTCTTGTGGAGCACGGGCTCTAGGCACATGGGCTTCAGTAGTTGTGGCTCGCGGGCTCTAAAGTGCAGGCTCGGTAGTTGTGGCACATGGGCTTAATTGCTCCGCGGCATGTGGGATCTTCCCAGACCAGGGTTTGAACCCGTGTCTCCTGCACTGGCAGGTGGATTCTTAACCAGTGTCACCAGGGAAGTCGCAAAAAAATGAGTAGAATTTAGATATGCAGAGATGGGCAAGCAAGAGCATCCCACGTGGGAGCAAGGAAAACAAAGCCCCAATGTAGAAAACAGTATGTGGAGGGAGCCACAAAGCTTTCCACTTGACTGGCTGTGGAGGATACAAGGGAGCTACATCTGGAAGGGCAGATGGGTGTCCTGGGTATCCTGGGGTGTCCTGAGCAAGAAACGCAGACCTTTCCCTGGAGTCAGTGGGGAACCATGAAAGGTTTAAGCAGGGAAGTGACTGGGTCAGAGGTGGGAGGTGGGGCAGGAGGCTCATGAGGATGGTTAGATGTGAAGAGTCCATGTGGGCCCAGGTCCAGCTTCTGGATGGACAGGTGGATGGGTGACTTTTAAATAGATCACCTCTGACATGTTCTAGCAAAGACCTAGGGTTGAGAAGTAACTCTTAGGACTTTATCTCTTTCACAACTGGCTTCAAAGCGGAGAAGACTGGGTGACAACAAGACAGGAGATGAAGGGCCATGTTAATGATTGGAGAGGCAACATGGTTCAGGAAAATATTGATACACCTCTTCTAATCATTCACCAAGAAGGTATGCGCAAGGGAGCCACGTGGGAAGCAAAGCTCTGCAGCCCAGACAAGAGCTGAAGTCCAGACGTGGTCTGGCCGTGGACAAAATGAAAAGTGGATTTCTCTCTATATCTCCCTCACACCTCTCTAGGGTCCCATTACACTATTAGCATGTCCTGTTCCCTCAACTGACCAGAGCCCACAGCCACATCCAAATACACTATATCTTCACATGTAGGGTGTTGTAGACGTGTGAAGTCCCAGCTGTGGGACTTTGGGCAGGTGACTTACCTTGGTCACTCGCGATCTCTGCAGTAAACTGAGATAAGCGTGAATCCTTTAGCAGTGGACTTACTGCCTTTTCTAACATAGAGGGAAAGCTATTGAAACTCTACAGGCACTGGACCAAGAGCCCCTGTATGTCCCCGACCTCAAGGACAGCTGAGTGTATGTTCAGAGAGCTCATGTGCTTCCCTTTCAGGCTGATCCTAAATACACAAATGCTGTTTGCTCATAATACAAAGAAGATATGTCACAATCTGTGAGAACATCTGAACTTGTAACAAACTTAGAGTCAGGTACTGGGGTAAATGTTCCAGAGACCTGCAGGTGTTTACAGACCAAATTGGTTTTTTTATGAAGAATTATATGAATTGTTGACACTGGTAAAAAAATTCCAAAATGAAATCTGATTCCATATATTTTTTGCTGGTTTTAAAGTAAAACAGTTTCATATAATATTTCCCTTTTGAATCTTGTAGTAAGAGTGTTATTATTGCCATAGATAAGCCTCCACAAATATCAAGCCATTTATATCATATATGTGTAATATAAAAATGGACCCTCTCATCTTTCTCATTGGGAAGACAAGGTTCATGACAAATTTTACTCTCACTATCTCAAATTCTGATTAAGGTTTTGGACTAGAGTTTAAGTTTCTATCTTCATATTAAAGAAGTTATTCAGTAATGAATGCAAATGTTGTAAGACTATGGAACTCACGTTTGTCCATGTGAAACACTAGAGAGAGTTCAAGTGTGTAAAAGGCACCATTTAAATAAAACATATTCTTATCTGTTCCACCTCCAGTAGACTTTACCTGTGGCATTTTCTTAGCTCAGGTGAAGTTTTTTATAAAAACTGAAAATAATGAAACTATATTTTAAAACATCTCTGAGTAATTCAAGCTGGACTTTCTTCTAGCTAGTCTGAACATGTCAGGTTTCATACACTAGCATTAAGAAAAACCTTGAAAGCAGCCTTGTAGTTACTTTCAAAACATTTAGGTGTTCCCTTTCATCATAATTACTTCATGAGGTGGGATAAAGGTAAGAGAATCAGAGTTCTTCCTTGCTGAGAACTAACGTAGGTAGACTTGTGAACTCAGGCAGAAAGGGACTGCATTGGACGCACATCAGAGAACATAAAGAATCAACATAAATATGTATAAGAAAACCAGCAGCACAAAGAAATTAAAAACTAGCAAAAAAATAAAAGAAAATTTGATTTGAGGAATTAGAAATAATTCGAGGAACAAAGTATCAAATCACAAGCAAGCAAGAAAGCTAACAATAACATAAGACAAAACCATCTAACACCTAAAGGGAAATATGAATATATTTATTATATATAATTTTATATGTATAAATGACACAGGGAGGAGGAAGGGTAAGCTGGGACGAAGTGAGAGAGTGGCATGGACTTATATATACTACCAAATGTAAAACAAGTAGCTAGTGGGAAGCAGCCACATAGCACAGGGAGATCAGCTCCGTGCTTTGTGACCACCTAGAGGGGTGGGATAGGGAGGGTGGGAGGGAGACGAAAGAGGGAGGAGATATGGGGATATACGTATGTGTATAGCTGATTCACTTTGTTATACAGCAGAAACTAACACACCATTGTAAAGCAATTATACTCCAATAAAGATGTTAAAAAAAATTTTAGTGCCAATATATAAATTATATATGTATATAAACTCAGAGTTTTGTCTTATGTTATTCTTGTTACACATGTATATAAAAGTTATGCTACCCTTTAGTGAGAGTCAAAAAACAAGAAAGTTTGAAATTATAAAAAGTTTAAAAATTTAGTAGTAGGGCTAAGGATAAAGTATAAGTAAATCTTTTATATTAGAAAGCCAAAACCCAAATAGATAAAAAATATGACAGAGAACTATCCAATTAATAGGTGTTACTAAAAAGTAAAGAAAATGGAGAGGGACTTCTCTGGTGGTCCAGTGGGTAAGACTCTGTGCTCCCAGTGCCAGGGGACCCGGGTTCAATCCCTGGTTGGGGAACTAGATCCCACATGCATGTCACAACTAAGAGTCCACATGCTGCAACTAACAGCCCGCATGCCGCAACTAAGAGATTGCATACCGCAACTAAGAAGTCTGCATGGTGTAACTGAGTCCACATGATGCAACTAAGAAGTCCACATGCCACGACTAAGAAGTCCGCGTGCCGCAACTAAATATCCCGCATGTCACAACTAAGACCCTGCGCAAAAGGGAGGGAGGGAGGGAGGGAGGGAGGGAGGGAGGGAGGAAGGAAGGAAGGAAGGGAGGAAGGAAGGGAGGAAGGAAGGAAAAAATAAAGACCAGGATGGGGGCTTTAAAAAAAAAGAAAATTAAGAAAAGAAAAGAAAATGGAGAGAAGGGATTTATTACAAGTAATAGAAAAAATTTCCTCCAAATGAAAGTTTTATGTCATCACACAATGACTTTTCCCAGCACAATAAAACTTCTGAAAGATCTACAACTAGACACACAGGATCAAAACTAAAGAAATATAAAAAATCTCCATGGTGTTGGGTCAGGGAGCAGAGTAACTACCTACAAAAAACAAGTAACATTCTGACATTGGACTTCTCATAGGCAATACTGGATGTCAGAAAAAAACTGGAGGGAAAATAAATTTTGAAGATAGAATTGTATATTCACCAAGCTATCGATCATATGTGATTTATCTAAATAAGGACATTTTTGGACAAACGAGGCCTCAAAAAACTACTTCTGACTTTCTTAAGAAGTTACTAAGGGATGTACTCCAGAAAGAGAAAGACATGGGATCCAGGAAACAGTGGATCCAACCTGGGAAGGTTGTACAGAAAAATCTCAGGACAGCTGTCCAGAAGAGAGCGACAGGTCCTAACTCAGGTCGGGGAGGCTAAGACCTGGAGAAAGACAGGGGCTTTGCAAGAGTTGCTATGTCTGAAAGGCTTACTAAACTTGAGGCTCTGGGAGGGAGGAAGAAAAAAGAAAGATGAAAGATGAGAAATGTCAGGAAAGACCAAAGGCTATACAATGGATAAAGAAGATGTGGCACATATACACAATGGAATATTACTCAGCCATAAAAAGAAACGAAATTGAGCTATTTGTAATGAGATGGATAGACCTAGAGTCTGTCATACAGAGTGAAGTAAGTCAGAAAGAAAAAGACAAATACCATATGCTAACACATATATATGGAATTTAAGAAAAAAAATGTCATGAAGAACCTAAGGGTAAGACAGGAATAAAGACACAGACCTACTGGAGAACGGACTTGAGGATATGGGGAGGGGGAAGGGTGAGCTGTGACAAAGCAAGAGAGAGGCATGGACATACCAAACGTAAGGTAGATAGCTAGTGGGAAGCAGCCGCATGGCACAGGGATATCGGCTTGGTGCTTTGTGACAGCCTGGAGGGGTGGGATAGGGAGGGTGGGAGGGAGGGAGACGCAAGAGGGAAGAGATATGGGAACATATGTATATGTATAACTGATTCACTTTGTTATAAAGCAGAAACTAACACACCATTGTAAAGCAATTATACCCCAATAAAGATGTTAAAAAAAAAAAAAAGAAGGTAGTGATCCAACTTCAAAGCAAAGTAAGAAGTGGCATGATTTTAAGTAACCAATAGAGTGAAAGAAAAGAAAAACCATTTGACTTTGATGTTACCGTGTCTCCTCCCTTTCAAGTAGCCTCACAAAGGACCCTTAGATTGGTGTATACAAACTATGCATACTGCCCCTCCCTGTAGTAGGCAATAACTAAGTAACTGTAATAATGCAAATGCCTTCTTTGTGAGTTAAAACTTTTAAAATCAACCACAGACAAAGCATGGAAGCCAGTACTACAATTGCAGAACTGAATGCAAATCTTATGAATGTTGATAACATGAAAGCAATGTGAAGCTGACAAAAGGGGCTCTAGGGCTTCCCTGGTGGCGCACTGGTTGAGAGTCCGCCTGCTGATGCAGGGGACACGGGTTCCTGCCCCTGTCCAGGAGGATCCCACATGCCGCGGAGCGGCTGGGCCCATGAGCCATGGCCGCTGAGCCTGCGCGTCCGGAGCCTGTGTTCCACAACGGGGGAGGCCACAGCAGTGAGAGGCCCGCGTACCGCAAAAAAAAAAAAAAAAAAAAAAAAAAAGGGACTCTAGATTAATAAGCAGGCTTGCATCTCTTAAGAATGAAATTGCTGAGGAGTAATCCAAAGCAATCAAATCACTATGAAATGCCAAACTCCTAAATTTGGTAAATTCAGCAAATTTGTTATTGATCAGGTTGCAATTTAGAGAATCGGGCTACCTCTTACCGGAGATAAAAGATTAAAGAGAAAGGGTGCTAACCTCAAGGGGACTAAAATATTGACTGAAGGTGACAGAACAAGAAATAGACGTTTAAGCATAGTGTTTAAAATATGAGCAGTAGAGGATTTTTTAGAAAATAATTATCAAATGTCAGGAAGGGAAGAGGTAGAGGAAGTACAGGGTCATGATATCTACTAAATCCTCTATCATAACGGGGAGTCAATAGATTGTTCTAAAGCTGATAAAATTAGGCAAAAGTAATACAAGCTTATTATTTTGAATTTCAGAATGAATCACAGAAGAATGAAAAAGAAACAGCGAATAAAGTTTGTCTCAGAAGACTGCAACTAGGGCTGGGGCATGGTAGGCCAGGAGACATTGCTTGTCATTGTAAGCTTGCTTTTGCTATTTTACTTTTATACCAAGTGCATCAACTGTGTCAGTAGTATTTTTGATGTGTATATGTGTATTTTCCTTACAGGCACGGACGATGCCGTAGCCATCTTTGTTTTTGCAGGTCTAGCCTGGTAGTTTCACAATAGCAGTAAAATAACAATAATAACAGTAAAATCATCTATTTGTTAAGCACCCACCATGCTCCAAACATGTACAAGTACTTCACATATATATTGTTATTCCTTACACAACCCTGCAAGGTAAATATTCTATCTTTCCAACAAGGAAATTGATGTAAAGGAATTCAAAAAAGAAGAAATTGTCCAAGGACACACAACTAGTTAGTGGCAGAATTTGAACCCAGGTTCTGAAAACCAACAGGATTTGAATGTAAGTCTGAATGTCTCTAAGATCTTTTAAACTAAATCAACATTTGAAGGAATTATTGTGAATGAATGTGAATAAATAAATGCATACAAAACTCAAAATGAATGTCAGTTACATTGTTCCTTGCCTCAAAAAATACCATTCTATCTTGCTACCAGTATCACCATCTAGAACCAAAAGGCTTGAGATTCATAAACTTCCTGTGCCTGAAATACCTTGAAGAGGCTACTATGTGAAGCAACAAATGAGGTCTAATAAAAACCAGAGGGAAAATTTAGATTCTCAAAAATAAGTGGAGAGATTTTATCCAGTAATGGAACAAATTGAAATAATTCAGGCTGAAGAAACACTGAGTCGTAAATACATATGGAATCAACCTCAACATTTTCAGCCTTCTGAGGTAAAAGATTATTTTCATGCAGATTTAAATGGCTTAGGGATTAGGGTTTAATGCAAAATTAGTTTGCCTAAGTGGCTGTGTCTTTCAGCCTAAAGGGCACATGGATGCAAGAGTGTACCCTGCCTTAAGAGCACAGTACTGGTCCCCATGCCTTTCTGACTATTTACTCTATCAATAAAAAAGGCATATGTTACACTGGATTAAAACATGCATTATGGCACATACACAGATATAGAAAACTTAAAAGAATGAAAATACAGCAAGTAAACAGAAGTTCTACTTTTTCTTCTTACCCTCCAATGGGTAGGGTAGTCTTGTAACAAGCCTACACTCAATTTAGGAAAACACTCGTCTATGGGATTACCACACAGTGAGCAAGTAGCCATGGAGAACAAGTTGTGTATAAAATAAAACAAAAATATTATAATTAGAGCTAAACTTTATTAAGCACTTACCTTGTGCCAGGGACTCTCCTAAGCAGTCTGTGTGTTTTTAACTCATTTAATCCTTACAACAACCCTATGGGCAGGTTGTATACTTAACCCCCATTTTACAAAAAACAAGACTGATGCCCTGAAAGATTAAATGTTTCCCAAGGTCGCACAACTGTTAAGTGTTGGATCCAGGATGCCTTTTTTAAAGTAAACGTTTTATTTTGGAATAATGCTTAATTTACAGAAGAGTTGCAAAAGTAGTACAGAGTTCCCATATACCATCACACAGCTTCCTCCTCCAGGGTACATTTGGGAAACCAACAGTGGTACATGAACTAAATTCCAGGCTTTATTTGGGTTTCACCAGTTTTCCCACTAATATTCTCTTTCTGTTCCAGGATCAAACCCAGGGATACCACCCAAAAGTGGTACCTCTTCTGATCTGGGGCATCAGTTAGTGTTTTAACAGAGAAACAGAGTCACAGGAGGATGTGGAGATGGATACATATATCGTTCCTTCACGTGTAGGTGACTGTGTTCTCCCTGATTCTGCATGTCGTCTTTCCTCTATGCATGTCTTTCCCTGTGTCCAAATTTCCCCCTTTATAAGGACACAGTCATTTTGGATTATGGTCCACCCTAATGACCTCATCTTAACTTGATCATCTACAAAGATCCTATTTCCGAAAAAAGGTCACATTAACAGGTACTGAGGGTGAGGACTCCTGCATTTTTGGGGCGGTCACAATTCAACCCATAACTAAGCACATGTGAAATCAACAGGGCAGACCATCAGGAAGGGCAGGCTGGAGACAGGGCCTGAGGTGCTGTATACAGGCAGAATTTCTTCTGCTTCAGAGAATCCTCAGCTCTGCTCTTAAGACTTTTCAACTGACTCAATCAAGCCCACCCAGATTACCTAGGATAATCTTCCTTATTTAAATTAAACTGACGGTGGACTTCAATCACAGCTAGAGAATACCTTCACAACCACATCTACATTAGTGTTCGACTGAATAACTAGGAACTGTAGCCTAGCCTAACTGACACATAATACTGACCATCATACACTGTAATACGTTTAGATTCATAAACATAGAACTTACTGCCTTAACCGTGTTTAAGGGTACACTTTTCCCTTTGTCTTTTGAGGTTAAACAAGTCTTGTCTAAAGCCCAGACACTCCTCTAAAGTTGGTTGGTTTATTATTAAGGCTGTGATGACACTTTCCCTTGCTAATAGCAGAAAAGAAAAACCTGGAATAAGAAATCTTCATAGGCCAAGAGCAATGGGTTTTGCAAGGCGAGTGCAGCGGGAGGACCAGGGTCCCCAGGTTTGTGTCTGCACTGATGGCATGTCCAGGTGGCAGCTCTTAACTGGGTGGCAGAGGTCAAGAATCCAACAGGGCCCAAGCAAACCTCTACAAGGTTTTGTCGACGGACAATGTAGGTACCATACAACTTTCTCTTCCTACCTTCCCGATCTTTAAATTACTGTCAGGTTCTCAAATGAGCATCTTGATAAGCAATCAAAGGAGGGCAGAAGCAATCTTTGGTTGGGTGTGGCTCACCAGAATGGCAGTTAAGGAAAAGCTGTCCACACAACCCTACCCCCCAGCAGGCAACAAAGAACTAACAGTCCTGAAGCTTTATCATTAACCAGCTTGATGCCCCTCAGCAATGACCAAAGCCTACTGAGGTCACATTTCATACCTTCCACTATTTTATACATGTTTTAACAGAAAGGGACTACTTTTCAGAAAGGGTTACAAGATGGTTTTCTTAAAATGACTGCAGAGACAGGAGGACAGAGTCTTGGGGTACTGGAAGGAGGCTCCTTGGATTCGGGGCCCCCCCTACTCTGGTGAAAGGAGCCTCCATTCACCTGTAGCTCTCACCTGCTCAACTGCAGCTCACCTACAGCTATCACCTGCTCCCCTCCAACTCTCACCTGCTCACCTGCTACTCGCTTGCTCCCCTGCAGCTCTTCTCTGCAGGTCAGAGCCTGACATCAAAAAACAGGTCAAACTTTCAGGATGGAATGAGTAATTCCACAGCCCTGGAAATCTGTCTAGTCTACTCCAGGTTGCCCACACAACCTACCCCAGCGAACAGATGAGATCTAATGCTTTGCCTCTTGGCAGTCCACAGTTACTACTCAAGCACCGCTGGGGACAACAGTGACCCAAAGCGACCCCAGACACCACTGGGCATCTTCAGGAACTTCTCTCCTACTTTCCAGCCAGAATCTCAGACCCATCCAAGAAGAGCAGAACTAAACCTCTCCCTCCTCTGCTACAGGAGCTCGCCTGGAGTCAAGGGTGTTACAGTGTGAGGCTAATTATTGTAGCCTTTTAATATTCTCTTCTTTGAGGCCCTCCCGGGAAGGATGAAATAAAACACTGCATAATAACATGTGAAATGAACGGACTGGGAAACTTCAGTAACTGTGTGACCTTGGACAAAGCAGTGGACGCAGACTTGCAATCTCATTAATACGAAAGGAGACAGAGGGGAAAGGCCCCTTCCTTTCCCTTGCCAGGGTGAGGAGGTTCAGGCCAGAGCCAGGCTGTGTCAAAGGGGACCCGGGGAGGTGGCGCTGCCTTGTGGGAGACACGACGCCTGGCTATTCTCCCTTTTACACTCCCTACAATTTTTGTTCTGCTGATGGTCTCAATTTTATGTGCCGAATAGCTTTTTTTGCCTTGCTTTAATGGTGAGCTATATTATACAAACAGAAGGGTATAAAAAGCTTACATACAGTTTAGAAACTATCAACAACACGAACACCTGTGTATCTGTCACCAGCAAAGCCCACTGACAATTCTCAGGAAATAAAAATAAAATTCGGGTAGTATAATGAAGTCTAACCTTTTTTCTCCCTTGACGCATAGTCTGGTTTCCCTTGCTCACAGGGGTCCGCATGCAGAGGCCTCGCACCCGGCCCGTCAGACCAGAGCTCCTCCCGGGAAAGAACTGCGCCGACACCTCATTTCTGCGACCGTGCGCAGAAGCGCCCCGCACAGCACCTCAATTCAAGATGGCGGCGGGCGTGCGCAGATACGCTGCCGAGGCTGCGACCTGAGCTCTGAGCAGTACAGCTGCGCCCGCCCTCGAGAACTCCACCCCCGCCCGCCCCCCGGCCCTAGAGATCCCTATAAAGCAGCCCCACCCATGGCCTTTCACGGGATATCGTGTTCTGTAGAGCACGAGCTCGCCCCTCTCCATCTTTAAATCAAAGAAGAAAGCTTTCCTTTGCTTCCGAACTAACCTGGGTGTCATTCTATTGGCTCGAAAGACACCGGGCAGGAGAACCCTACTTGGGGCCCAACTCCAAAGGGTCGGTAACATATTCACCACTGAGGAATAGAAATAGAATCTTAACCGTACCTTAAAATCCCACGTGCCTCCTCCAGATCATTTCCTTCTTCTTCCCGTGCAAAGCTAACCTCACTAGCCTGATTTTTGTCGTAATGGTTCTCTCTTGCCTTTTCTTATCACCTGCGAATGTGCCTCTAAAAAAATAGATTGATTAATTTTGTTTTTGACATTGATATCAATGCAGTCATGCTGTTAGGAGGTGATCTGTGACTTGCTTCTTGTCCTCAGTTTTCTGTTTTTAAGATTTCTTCATATTTTTGAGGGCAGCTATGTGTAGGGCATTCACTGTCACTGCGGTATCCTATTTCTTCACACACTGAGTCAAATATACCAGAATTTATATATTCATTCTACTGTTGATGGGCATTTGGGTTGTTTCCAATTTGGAACTATTAAGATCAATGCAGCTATGAACACTCTTGCATGTCTCCTGGCACACATGCGTAAGTTTCTTCAGATAGGAGTGGAATTGCTCTAGAGTGCATGGGTGTTCATTCACCTTTACTAGATAATACTAGGTGATGCGACCCTGTTTTTCAAAGTGGTTGTACCCATTTATATTCCCAGTAGCAGTTAATGAGTTCCTTGCACAACCTCAACACGATAAATTATCAGCTTTGTTGCTGTTGTTCATTCGTTAGTGTAAAATGGTTTATCACCATAGTTTTAATTTGTAATGCTCTGGTAAATAATGAGATTGGGCATCTTTTCACATGATTGAGTCATATGTGTATTCTTCTGTAAAATGCCTGTTCATGCCTTTGCCCACTATTTTATCGAGTCATTTGTTCTTATTGCCTCATAAGAATGGTTATATATTCTGTACTTATATAGAAGGGTGTGTATATATATATATATATATATATATATATGCCCTTGTAGTTATATACTGCACATCTCTATATATTTGTATCAACTGTTCACTATCTTAAAGGTATCTTCTGATAACAAAGTTCTTAAGTTGAGCATAGTTGAATTTGCAACTATTTATAGAAGTTTTGATCTGTAATAGGGACAGGCCTACCACCTTCTGCTGCTTCTTCAGGACTGTTTTGACTATCCTTGGTCTTTACATTTTCCGTAAAAAGTTAAGAATCTTCTGGCCATGTTCAACCAAAAAACAAACAAAAACCCAAAACTCATACTGGAATTTCACTAAATCTATAGATCACAAAAGGAAAAATTTACATCTATATAATATTGTTTATCTATTGAAAAATACAGTACACATAGTGTATGTCTGCATAGTTTTAGGACCAAAGTCTTTCAGTAAAGTTTTTGAGCTTTATAAAGAATTAACATCTTTTAGAAATTTATTTACTAAGCACTTCATTTTTTATTGCTAATATAACTGGTATCTTTTAAAATCACATTTTCTGGGCTTCCCTAGTGGCGCGGTGGTTGAGAGTCTGCCTGCCGATGCAGGGGACACGGGTTTGTGCCCCGGTCTGGGAAGATCCCACATGCCGCGGAGCGGCTGGGACCCTGAGCCATGGCCGCTGAGCCTGTGCATCCGGAGCCTGTGCTCGCAACGGGAGAGGCCACAACACTGAGAGGCCCAAGTACCGCAAAAAAAAAAAAAAAAAAAAAGTAAAATTACATTTTC
Source organism: Orcinus orca (assembly GCF_937001465.1). Lineage (NCBI taxonomy): Eukaryota > Metazoa > Chordata > Mammalia > Artiodactyla > Delphinidae > Orcinus > Orcinus orca. The sequence goes on along the minus strand of NC_064560.1, from coordinate 100,106,574 downwards.
TAATTGCTTCTGGTATATAGAGATGCAATTAATTTTTATATTAACTTTATATGCAGACATCTTGCTAAACTCTTATTAACCCTAATTTATATACAGATTTAGAATTTCTATATCTGCAAATAGTGACAGTTTTGTTTCTTCCTCTCCAATTTTTAGACTTTTCATTTCTTTCTCTTGTTTTACTACCCTAGCTAATGACCTCCTACACATTGTTGAATAGGAATATTGGAAGTGGGCGTCTCTATCTCATTCCTTGAACTTAAACTTTTGACTACCAATAATGATGTTTGCTGCAGGTTTTTAAGAGGTCCTTCTCCAGAATTACAAATATCTCTTCTATTCCTAGTTTGCTTTAACTGCATTCCAGAAGTTTTAAAACATCATATTCAGTTCTATGTATGTAAATTTCCATTAGACATTTTCTTTGATCTGTGAGTTATTTAAAGTGTACTTTTCATTTCTAAATGTAAGGTTTTTTCTCATTATATTTTGTTATTGATTTCTAACTTAATTACATTTAAATTTATTCATAGGAAATTCCATGAGTGCTTAAAAAGAAGCAATAATCTCCAACTGCATGGTGCAGTGTTCTCCATATGTCCATTTTATTGTTTATTGATGTGTTCTTTAAATCTTCTATATCCTTACTGATTTTTATCTGTTTAGTCTATGAATTACTGACAGAAGTGTATTAAGATCTATTAGCACAATGGATTTGTCTGGCTTCCATTGTAGTGCTGTCATTTAAAGTTTGCTTTATGTATGTGAAGCTGTATGATATATATAATATATATTATATATATAAAATATATTTTATTGCTAATATAAATGGTATTTCATATATATCATATATACTATGTCTTACAAGTTTAGAATTATTATATATTTTGGGGAAATTAAGCATTTTACCATTATGTGGTGACTCATTGCTCATAAAACTGCCTGGCTTAAAGTCTGTTTTTTTCTGATATTAATATATTTTTCCATCTTTCTTTTGATTAGTACTTGCTTATTGTATCTTTTTCCATCCTTTAACTTCCAATATTTCTATATCCTTATGTTTAAAAAACATCTCATGTAAATAGCATATGCTAGATTGTATTTCTTTATCCAGGTTATCAATTTTTGTCTTTTAACCGAGGACTTCAGTCCTATTGTATTTATAGTAATTACTATTATATTTGAATTTACTTCTAATATCCTACTATGTGTTTTATATTTGTCTCACTTTATTCTTCTCCCACACCCCACTTCTTGTGAGTTAAGCAAGATTGGTTTTGCTTGTATTTCATCATTTGTCTTTTATTTGTTTAGAAGTTATTATGTCCATATCTTTTCTGTGGTTTGCCCTAAAAATTATAAAATGCATTTTTAATAATTCTAAAATTAATATTTTTAACCCCCCTCCTGAAAAAGTCAAGTTTCTCAATTTTTTCTTCAATTCCAATTATCTGTCCACCTAATCCAATGCTTATATTGTGTGGTATTTTCTTCTAATATTTTTTTTCCTGAAAATAGGACATTTTTATCATGTTATATAGTTAAGGTTTATTTAGGTTTATCTACATATAATATTTATATTTGTTCATCATTCCTTCTCATATCTCAGATCTTGTCTCTTAGACCATTTTTCTCCTAGCCGAAGTATATTACATAGAATTTCATTTAGTGGAGACCTTCTGGAGATAATTACCTGTTTTATGTATTTGTTATATTTCAAATATCTTTGCCCTCATTCTTGAAAAATCATTTGTCTGGATATAAAATTTTTGTTAACAATTGTTTTCTCTCAGCACATTATGCCCTCTGGCTTCCATTATAGAAGCCAGCATTAACACTACTTGCCATTCTTTTGTAGAAGATCCATCTTTCCTCTCTGGCTGCTTTTAAGATCACCTCTTTTTCTTTACTCTGATGTATCTAGGAGGATGTTTCCTTTTATCTATCCTCCTTCAGGTTCGTTAAACATTAGTGTCTTTTTTAAGAATTCTGGAAGATTCTCAGCCATTTGTTGTTAAAATTAAATCCCCTCCTTATATCTGACTGAAATCTTTCACTTTGTCCACACTTTTTCCTTTTTATTCATATTTTTAAACTTCTCAAATTTATATCCATGATAATGCCATTGCATCCATCTCCATTATTTCTAACTGTATCCAATTTTCTCGTTACTCCATCCATCAAGGTCTTAATTTCAATTATTATATTTTTCATTTTTAGAAGTTATGTTTTGTTGGTTCATTTTCAAGTCTACTTGCTTCCTGCTCAAATTTTCAAGACTTCTTATTTTACATAGCTGCTTTACTTGTGGTGTTCAATAAATCTGCTATCTAATGCTCTTGCTGACCTATTTCTAGTATGTGTTTGGTTTTTATTATTTTTCTTTTTTGCTGGTTCTCTCAATCATAATACTTTGTTTCCTTGCATGTTTTGAGATTTTTTTTTTTACTGTAAACTGCTCATTCTCTTTGGGCATTATTTGTGGAAATTCTGAGTTGCAGCAGGATTCCTCCAGAATATATGTGTGTTTCTTCAGCTGGTCATGTCAGGTATTACCAAACTGAGAATAGGTTCAATTTTCAGACTTGGATATTTAGGGCCACACATGTGAAATGAATTTGAACTGCAAGTGCAAGAGACAGTTTGTGCCAAGCCACAGTGGTTATCTGGACTGAGACAAGCCAGTTTTCTTGCTTCTCTTTCTGTGTTCACCATAAAACATGTGTAATCTTTTGGGATTCCAGCTTTATTTAAGGATCTCCTATGATGTACCCCACCTTGATCAAGCACTGGACTTAAACTCCTATATTCCATCCCCATACAACCTCCAAGGCAGTAGCCCAAGGTATTGGCATCTGGCAGAAACTTCAAGGCTGAAGGCAAGCTTTGGTATTCATTTACCTCTCAGAGCTCTTGGTTTCAGTTTGTTTGGGAGCTGAGAGGATTTCTTACCTTCATGTCAGCTCAAAGATGCATTTTTAAAGATTTTTAAAAGATACTTTATTCAATATTTCTGTTGTTTCGGATGGGAAAATTATTCTGGCTATTCCTGGAAACAGAAATGATCAAGCTAGTTTATTTTTAGCCAAGGCTAATTTCTGGATCACTCTGCGCCTGTGAACCTGAACCAATTTGCATGAATGTGCCTTCGTTTTCTAGCTAAAAAGAATTTTCAAAGATGATAACCAATGGACTTCTGTTGGAGAAAAACAAATAGCATGCCAGTCTACCTGTCTCAGAGGCTCCCAGAAATAACAATTCTATCCTACATTTGAAACTATCATGTCAAATGTATTAATAATAATAGCTAATGTCCATCCAGGGTAAGGCTTATTATCATTTGCAAAACACTAGGTAAAGATATGTATTATTAGGCTGGCCAAAAAGTTTGTTCCCGAACGAACATTTTGGCCAGCCCAAATACCTCAGTTTTCACAACAACTGTCTGTGGTAGGCACTATTATTATTTCCATTTTACAGATGAGGAAACTGAAGAGCAAAATGGTTAATTTGCCCGAAGAATGTGGTGGAAGTGGGAGGCACTTGGGCTCCAGAACAGATATCCCTAGCCTCACTGTCATGCTATCTCTGTTAGAAGATAAGCAATCAGTGAAAAACTAGCTTCCTGAGAAATATGGCCCATATTAGATTATCCACAGGAAATTGTTCCTTTAGCACCATGGTTCTTAATCTGAGCAGCCCATCAGAAATACTCAGGGAGTGTTTTCAGAATATACCTGGCACCTCCCAAGAAGAGATCCTAACCTAGTTGGTCTAGGGTGGGGTCCTAACTTCTTTATTTTGTCAAGGCTCCCCCCCCACCCCACAGTTCTGGTGAATATCTTTAATTAGAACCACCCCCTGTGGCTTACCCAGGGCTGCCACCCTGGATATCTTCTTCTCTCCCTTTGTTCACCTGTGAGAACACTTTACCAGGTCTCAACTTCCCAGAAAAATGAACGTTGGGCAGGAAAGAGAGTTATCATCTCACTAGTCACCATCTGTATGTCCTTAGGCAATTCAGACTCTCTGGTTTCTGAGTGGGCATTGAATAAACCCAATCTCTCTTGGATTAGCACTGTGTAGCAATGGGTCAGGGCTGGGGGAAGGGCAGCTGTGGCTTAAATTAGACATGGGGATTATTTATGCATTTCACGTATCCATCACTCCTTATGTGTGGATATTTGGGAGTGAGAGTCACTGTGGGATGCTGCCACCTAAGTGATCCTGAATGATCTCCAACACATTTTCCCTCACTGACAGCCCATCTTCTCTCCTTCCTACTTAAGTGCTTGACAAAAGCATGAAGTACAATTTAACTTGGGAAGAGTCACTAAGGGACAAAGTCCTAAAAAAGAAGGAGAGGCCCAGATTGAGAATGCCACCCACCTCCACACGCACACACCCTTCTGTCAAGGCTGCTGAAGCCATCTGGGCAGGAAGAAGCTGCTTTTAAGGAATTTGGCTTTGTTGGCCCTGCATATAAAATTCCAACACAGATGTTCCTTGGCAACCAAGCACCTGGCTTCTCTGGACAACACGGCAAAAACTCTCCCTCCCTGGCTGGTTCTGGACCCAAGTTTGTGTTACCAACTTAGTCCTTCCACTCTGCACTTCTGGCCTGAGTCCTTCCAACTGCACTGGATCCCTCCCAAGAGGTAACCAAACACTTCACCGCAGGGCCGAGCCTGGATGCCCTCCTCGGTGTTCCCTGCCATGTGCTTTGCAGGGCTCCACAGCTCTGCTCTGTTCACTCACAGTATCCCCAACTCTCAGAGGTTATGGGCAGAGGCCACTCCATGTGCAATTAGAAAGGTGCCAGGGGAGTGGGCTGAGCTTTCTGAGGACCCTTGACCAGCCGTAGGCCCTGGTCCATAACCCAACTTCATCCACTTCAGGTGGGACTCCCCTGAGAGGTGACCGGGCTTTCCCTGAGCTCGTCTCTGGATCACCAACTAAGCCTGGCTGTATCCCCTAGACACCCAGGCTTCTTGTGGCTGCCTCTGTAAAGCCCAGGTGAGGCCTCAGACAGGTCATCAGTTCTTAAGGGGAAGGGTTAGGCCTGTATTCTGCTTCCCTCACAGCTGTGCTTCCTTAGAAAGGCCTCTGGACAGGGGGCTCAGGGGAGAGTGGCAGAGGGAATAGAGGCCAACAGGACCTGGTTCTGTGTCAAATGAGCTAATGTCCTTAGCGTATTACCTGCAGCATTGTAAGGGCTCATTACCCCTCGGCTATTACAGCAGGGTGCTAGGCAGTGCGACAGGTCTCCCAGACACCGTGTGAAGCATGTCACGTATACTCTCCACGAGTCCTAATAAAGTTCCTGCAGGGTAGGTATCATTATTACCACAATTTTATGGATGAAGAAATGGAGAGGTTTAGAAACTTGACCAATGTCACACAGCCGATGAGAGTCTGAATTCAAATACAAACGAGACCAACTCCGAAACTGGACTCTTTCCTACTACTCCAGACTGTGATAATTCCCTTCCAAAATGGCAAGTTTATCAATGTATTTATTTCTTAAAATGACTAATAAAGCATTTTTTAAAGGATTAATAAGAGCTATGAGAAAAAAAGCCAAATGACAATCATCACAACCAATGTGGTTATTGTAATTGAGCATAAAACTATGCTCTGGCCTCTTTAAGGCCAAAGGGGAAAATTAAATAGGTGAAATTTGTCTTCCTGGGCCCTCCTTTTCTTGTGGCTCTTGTTTCCACCACCTCAATATCTACCTCTATCGCTCTTATAGAAGGATTCTAGTGCCTAGTGCTTGATCCCACGCAGAGCAGCATCCCATGCCATACCCCATTTCTCTTCCCCCAGCCTGCCAGACATCAGTAATCATTTTTCCCTTCACCCTGGGCATGCATAAAAATAAGAGAATAAGCCACGTTCAGCAAAGGACTGATCTGTGAGCACAGGTAATTACAGGGCAGAGTACAGTGAAGGGACGAGTTTGAGGTTCAGACAGGAAGGGCAGTAGGCGTGTCTCCAATGGAGGAAGCACCTCCCATGGTTGGCAGGGGTATAAGGGAGAATTCAGAATGGGAGTATCTTTGGAGACCTACATATTGTATCCTAGAGTCCCTGCCTGCTCTACCATCGGTTGAGCTGCTCATTTTCTTAACAAGGAAATACAAGGCTAAGCAAGTTTCACTAAGTAATCCTGGAAGAATAGGAATGCTTCCCTGAACAATGTATCTATTTCCTACTATTCTGCTGTGCAGGGCAAAGGCAGCTAACGAAATCCTATACCTAAGGCTGAGCGGGTCAACCTGTTCCTCCCAGTTCCTGGAGACTGAAGGTATTCTGAGAGTCTGAGAAACCATGCGTGCAGCAAGCATTTACTGTAGACTGAATCACTATGTCTCCCACTACTAAGAGCCACCATTTCACAAAGGTAGTGAACACTACTGAGGTTTTTGTGTAGGTTCTTTTGATTTTAAGGAACAAAGAGAGAAGGGCTCTTTGGTGGCAGTGCCATGGAGTGATGAAGAAGGCAGACTCTCATGGGGTGTCAGTCAGGATTCTCTAGAGAAAGAGAACCAAGAGAAGCAGGAGTTGATGCTGCAGTTTTGAAGCAGAATTTCTTCTCTGAGAAAACTCAACTTTTGCTTTGAAGGTCTTCAAATGATTGAATGAGACCTAACCACATTATTGAGGGGTAATCCCCTTAACTTAAATTCAGCTGATTGTAACTGTTAACTACATCTACAAAATACCTCCACAGCAAAACCTAGTTTAGAATTTTTTTTTTTTTTTTTTTTTTTTGCGGTACACGGGCCTCTCACTGTTGTGGCCTCTCCCGTTGCGGAGCACAGGCTCCGGACGCACAGGCCCAGCGGCCACAGCTCATGGGCCCAGCCGCTCCGTGGCATGTGGGATCTTCCCGGACCAGGGCGCGAACCCGTGTCCCCTGCATCGGCAGGCGGACTCTCAACCACTGCGCCACAAGGGGAGCCCTAGAATTTGATTAAATAACTGGGTAGTATAGCCTAGCCAAGTTGGTATAATACCAACCATCCCACGTACATATCCAGGAACAGGAGCCATCATGGCTTGACGGAGCCAGGAATGAAGGCATCTCTAGATCTACTAGTACCCAGACATTAATGGGACTCAGCCACCTCCTCACATCTCTTCTACTCCCAAGTAGCAAATTCGTTTTGAACATTCAGTTCAGATTTCCAAGAGAGAAAATCCATTTATTGAGGCCACTTTTTCATAGCAGGCTCTGTTAAGGCCGGTGTGGGGCCTGGTTGTTCTGGAATCAGGCAATCTCCCTGTAACCCAAGCAGTGGTTTCTCCTGTGCAAAGACCAGCCAAGGGCTCCATCTCAGAGAAGGTGGCTGTGGGCCAAGGAATTTCAGCTCGAGGAGAATGTGGACCACAGCAGGCCCCTGACTGCACACCTGCAACACACCCTCTGTCTTCACTGTTCCAACCCAGTGTATCCAAATCATCACACACAGCTGCACACAACCCACCTGCGGTCACATCTCTGTTCCATTCTTGCCCTTTGCCTCATGATGAGAAGACGCCACCATGGGCATCCTGGCCATGTTCATGGAAGGATGACTAGAGAGGGATTGACACCAGCTACACCTGGACTTTTCATCAGCAGAGCCAAAGCTTTCCTCAGAGCTTCCAGCAGCCTTCTCCTTCCATCTTCTTGGCCAGAACGACATCAGATGACCACTCCTTCTACACTGGAGGCTGCAAAATCAAATACCTAGCAAGGGGAGAGAGGAACATCATAACTGACTGAAAGCAAATATGATTCTTTAGTTGGGTCATGGCAGATTACCTTCCTTCAATCAAGATGAGCAAGAAAGAAGTGGGGAATGGGTCATTGGTGCACCTGCCTATATGATATAGTCTGTTTTCTGCTAATCTTTTTTTTTTTTTTTTTTTTTTTTTTTTTTTCGGTAAGCGGGCCTCTCACTGTTGTGGCCTCTCCCTTTGCGGAGCACAGGCTCCGGACGCGCAGGCTCAGCGGCCATGGCTCACAGGCCCAGCCACTCTGTGGCATGTGGGATCTTCCCGGACCGGGGCACGAACCCATGTCCCCTGCATCAGCAGGTGGACTCTTAACCACTGCGCCACCAGGGAAGCCCTCTGCTAATCTTTATAGTCCCCTGCCTCTTCTTTGATAGTTGCACCTCCCCTGGATAATCAACATCAAGCTCTTTGCCAACACTCTGTAGCCTCAGCAGTTATCATATCACCAGTGGCAGTCCTAGTTCTGTAGGATTTTATCATGTCCCTCAGTGGAAGTATCCCTTCACTGGGTAGGGAAACTTCCAGACCAGCAGTGTCCAGCTGTAGGGTGAGATTGCATTGTCAGGTGTAAGCATGAGCAACATCCCCATCTCCACCTGGAGATTCCTGGCTCTTTTCTCCTGGTTGTGGGAGAAGACAACATCATATAAAAGAGCTTTAATTTAATTATTAATGAATTCACTGTTGCTTTTTCTCATTATCTATTTTCTCAACCAATCATTACCAAGCAAGACTTATATGAGTATCTCTGAAACGGTTTTGACTTCCAAAAGGGTTCCTCACAATTGAAGGAAGATGGAGTCTCACTGATCCAGTGGGAAGACGCCCAGGAGTTAGGAGACTTTTGTGCTAAGCCTAGCTCTGCAGCTAGCTAACCAGCTGTGCAATTTTAGAGAAAATACCCCCCCCCCTCAGGACCACAGTTGTACACTCGGTAAGATCAGCAGATTGGACTAGAAAAATAGCTAAGGCCCCTTCCAGCTTGCAACATTTTCTACTAATTCATTAGGATCTTGGGATTCTAAACTCCTAGGATCTGATTACTTTCGGGTTAAACTTTCTTGCTCTTCTTAATTGGCCTTTATTTTACACACTGAAGATAGACATCTTCTCATTTCCCCTAAAGGGAATGGGCTTTCTCTCTGGATTAACTACCTAGAATGTTGCAGTAGCATGTAAAAAGCCTCCCAGTGATCATTGGTCATACTGTATTATTTGCAACTTCTATTTTCAAAAATAAGAAAAAAGAAAGGAAGAAGTACAGTTCAGAAAATCTTAAATCTCCCCAAAAGAAAAAGAAAGCCAATTGAAACTGTCTGGATATTATTGGGGCCTTTCACCTAGGCTAACTGGCAATGCATCAAAAGTATCACAAGGTTCTAACAGAATTCATTAATGCCAAAGTTCATTTATTCACACACGGTGCAAAAATGATGATGTACCACGGCAAAATAAATCTTCATTTAAAAAATAAATGTCAAGGCTGTTTGAAGAATTTTTTAAAAATTTGTTTGGGTTTTTATGCCTCTCCTTCTTACCCATGAATGATTACTTGGTATGCTACAAAGAGCACAGAGCTGGGAATCAGTTATCAAAAGCCTTGGGCTGCATTAATTGTGATCCTAACCAAGTCTTTTTACACTATTTAGCTTTAAAATAGAAATTATAATAATTAACACTAAGGGCTTTGGAGAGAATAAATCACACCAGAAGAAATGCAGTAACATATGCCAACGTTTTTATAAACCATAAAATAATATAATTTTTAAAAACTCCTTATGAGCTAACATAGAAATGATGAAAAAAAGAATAGTTTGCAAAATACACAATTTGTGAATAATTTTGTTTGAAGTTCAAAAGATCCTCTACATCTGAGTTTTTTAAAGATATATTTGCCAAAATTCAAAGCAGCTGAACTCACATAAATACACACACACACTTTTTTTTTAAAATAAATTTATTTATTTATTTTTGGCTGCCTTGGGTCTTCGTTGCTGCTTACAGGCTTTCTCCAGTTGCGGCGAGCGGGGGCTACTCTGTTGTGGTGCGCAGGCTTCTCACTGCGGTGGCTCCTCTTGTTGTGGAGCACGGGCTCTAGGCGCGCGGGCTCAGTAGTTGTGGCTTGTGGGCTCTAGAGCACAGGCTCAGTAGGTGTGGCGCACGGGCTTAGTTGCTCCGTGGCATGTGGGATCTTCCCGCACCAGGGCTGGAACCCCTGCATTGGTAGGAGGATTCTTAACCACTGCGCCACCAGGGAAGCCCATCACGCACACACTTTTTTTGTAGGATTTTAGAAATTTGTTCTCATTTATTCAGAAAATAAGGAAAAACAAATTCTTTTCATTACCTTAATTGTAGTTATTGTTTTACAGTTGTATATATATGTCAAAACATCAAACTGCACACTTAAAATATGTGCAGTTTATTATGTATCAATTATACCTTAATAAAACTGTAAAAATATGTCAATTCTAAAAGGTCATTTAACATGGAGGATTATATCCTGGTTGACTCACTCTTTTGGCTTCCTTCTCCTGCATGTTCCTTCATTCCTAGAAATTTTCTGAGGGAACATCCCTAGCATTGAGCTACTTCCAGTTGGAGTTGACCTAGGGCCAAGACTTCACCACCATCTCTGGCAGTCATGAGGGAGAAAATGAGGACTGGGACTCTGGAAGAACTTCTGTTCCTGGCAGGAGCTCAGCTGTGACCTAGCAGGTGGGGGTAGAACCAGCCACTGCCCACTTCTGAAATTCCTCACCCAAACGCTCAGCTTGTCTTTCTCTGGGAATTCAACACCAAAGGGCAGGCTGTCAGCACATTCGCCAGGGAAATAAACAGATGGGGGCAGGGTGGAGGGGAGTGTTAGCAGGGCCTGAGTTGAGTCTGATGTAAAAGCAAGAAAAATCTTTGCAGCACTATTTACAATAGTCAGGACATGGAAGCAACCTCAATGTCCATCAACAGAGGATAAAGAAGATGTGGCACATATATACAATGGAATATTACTCAGCCATAAAAAAGAACGAAATAACGCCATTTGCAGCAACATGGATGGATGGACACAGAGATCGCCATATTGAGTGAAGTAAGTCAGACAGAGAAAGACAAATATCATATGATATCACTTATATGTGGAATCTAAAAAAAAAGGGTACAAATGAACTTATCTACAAAACGGAAATAGAGTTACAGATGTAGAAAACAAAATTACTGTTACCAGGGGGCAAGGTTGGGGGCGGGATAAATTGGGAGATTGGGATTGACAATATACACACTACTATGTGTAAAACCGATAACTAATAAGGACCTACTGCATAGCACAGGGAACTCCACTCAATTCTCCGTAATGGCCTATATGGGAAAAGAATCTAAAAAGAGTGGATATGTGTATTTGTCTAACTGATTCACTTTGCTGTACACCTGAAACTAACACAATATTGTAAATCAACTACACTCCAATAAAAATTTTTTAAAAAAGAAAAGTCTGGTCGTCTTGAAACAACCAACCCCTGCCTCCCAGCATCCTTCCCCTTGTCCTGATGTTTAGCTGCAGGGCACATGCTGGGAGGCCAAACCCAGGAACAGATTTTACTGAAAGCTGTTTTCATCCAGCACAGAGATCTCTAAATGGAAAGACTATTTTAGACCTAATAGAGGAAGAGATGAGGTAGGACATTTGCAAGAGGACAGGACGTTTAGGCAGGGACAATAAAGAGAAGCTACTCTGCCCATGTTGAGTTCTTTCCCACCAGCAGCAGTTAATGATTAATTCCTGCGCTTCAAGGTTTTGACTTTTATACAAAGTAAATTCTTCTAGGAGCGTAATGCTCAGATAATATTTTTATTCTCAGATAGGTTTGATAAAGATCAGAAAGCCCTAGCAGTGGTTCTCAGGATTATCTACCCATTGAAATCACCTGATTACCTGGAAACTGGGTCACTGATACCTGGTCTCACCTCCACAGATTCTTATGTAGTTGGTCTGGGCTGCAGTCTTGGGTACAGGGATTATTTCTAAGCCCCCCAGGTGGTCCCAGTGCCCAGCAAGGCTGAAAGCCACCTCCCTGGGCAGTGTACCCACACTGGCGGATAATCCCCTAAATCTCCCCAGGAGCAATGGTGAACATAAAGATGTGAGGACCCTTCTCAGACCCCCTGTTCAGGATCTCTGGTAGTTTACCACGCAGCCATTTGTTTGCCTGGTGCTAAGGCCTCCAAGAAAGTACTTACATCCGCTGCTGGCCACTCTCACCTCACTGGCAGGTTAAGGCCAAAAGCAGTGCCTCTCGATGTGCATTCACATCACCCAAGGATCTTGTTAAATGCAGATTCTGATCCATAGGGAAGAGGTCTGAAATTCCACATTCCTAACTAGCTCCCACCTGATGCCCAAGCTGCCCGTCTGTGGACCACATTTTAAGGAGCAAGAGCCTAGAGTCATGGTTTTCAACTAAAAATACTGATGTCTGGGAAATTCGGATTCAATTGGTCTGGGGTACAGCCTGGGCACTGGGATTGTTTTGCAAGTTCCCCAGGTACTTCTCAGGTGAAGCCAAGGTTGAGAACTACAAATAAGTAAAAACAAAAAGCTATTTTAAAGGGATATCAGCTTTAGGATTTTGGCAAAGTAATGCTTTACATTTACAACAGGAACAAAAAAGGTTAAAATAAAAGTATATATAATTTCTCTGTAGAGAATGATCTTGAGGAAGAGCCTTTCGTTTGTTGAAGGGATGGTAAAAATGTAGAAGCTAGAGGTCAAAAGAGAACTCTTTCTACATAAAAAGGAGCATGGAGTTGTGAGGAAAAATGATCCTGGCACTGGACAACACCTGGAGAGAGAGAAAAGGTAGCTGTTGTGAGGATGGAACTTGGGTAAGAGAGAGAAATGTCTACAGAGAATCTTAAGGAAGTTTTACTGTGTGTATGCCGAGTATCCTCCTTCCTCAGTGTCCTCAAGAAACCCTGAGCAAACACCTAGTCCAAATATTATTTGGACTCCAATCTGTGGTGGGTTTTGTTTGGTTTTTGCCTGAATCACTATACCTAATGGGGTCTCATACCACACCTATATGGAAAGTACTCTTACTACCTGTATATCACAGATGAGGAAACTGAGGCTTGGAGAAGGTAAATAATCTGCCCCAAGTCTTTTAGCTGCCAGCAGAGCCAGAGCTGAGACCTGTCATTGAGTGAATCAACCACAGAACCCAGACCTCAGGACTGATCTGCATGAGAAGAGAAAAGGCTCCAAGGCAGAGAAAATACGGAGATGAATGCAGGAATAATGATTCTGCTGAAGGTGGAAAGTCTGCCAGCTCAGCACTGGCCTGTCACTCAGACCACACTCCAGGCCTGAACCCTAGGAAAAGAGAAGGGGTGGGGAGAGAAGGGGATGGGAGAAAAAAGTGAGAGAGCTTTTTCTTCAGGGACCTCTGGGCAAAGGTGGGTTCACAAGATAGCCTGCCTTGAGATCCAAATAACAATGAAACACAAAGGTAGGCCAGGGAGTCTCCCCACTTTGGCAGGAAGCACAGCTTCAAGAGCTCTGTGGAACACTGCATTCATTCAGCAAAACATTTATTGAGCACCTACTGTATGCCCAGCATTGAGGATTCAGTGAGGAGCAATCCTAGTGCTTGAACGAGGGCACTCCTCTCAACATGGGACACTCACTCATTCCTGTGTCCAGTTTACCGAGGGCAGAGGTGCCCTGTAGGTTGTTCTGGCTACCCTCACTTCCTGAACTTCACTCATTTCACCAGAAAAAATTATTTCTAAACTTCCTTACGCTTCAAGCTTTCTGGAAGCCAAAGACAAGAAGAAAGTGTCCATAAGATTCAAATAACTGCCCAGGGGCTCGGAAGAAGTGTCTCTCTTGCTCCTTTAGGAATGCACATAGTGTAACATAATCCACAAATCAATAACAGCCTTATTACAAGAGTTTCAAGGGTTATTTCTTCAATTGCTCCTCAATATAAGTTTGCGTATCATGCCAAAGAGCAATTCAGCAGAACAATTCCACAGAGACCCATTCGGCAAGGGCATGCCCAGTGGGGCGGCTTCTTCCAGGAAGTTGTTAAAGTAATAATTCTTAAATTTGTTGGTGGGTGGGGTGTGGAAATTCCCTTCAAGAGTCTGAAGAAAGCTATGTTATATCTTCCTGGGAGGAAATGGACAGTTCACACAAACACACAGAATGCTGCCTGAGATTCCCATTCCCAGAGCCCTGACCCCAGTCACAGACCTGTTAGAATTTGTGGAGGCCAAAGGAGAATGCCTAAACCAGAGAAATGGGCCGTCCTTCACAAATGTTACTTTCAGCTGGGCTTTGGAGGAGAACAAGGCAGCCATGAGTTTGAGGTTAGGTTCTCGGCAAGAAGCTGAAGCAGCTGCTACTCTGCAGTGTCAAGAACACAGGGGACGCCTCTTACTCCTCAGGCTCATCTAATTTCTGAAATTAGAAACCCCACCTCCTAGCTTACCTCAGGTCAGCTGGCTTCGAAGAGACATCATCTTAAATAACCTACACTAAGATATACATGACTAACTAGCCCCAAGCCCTTCCAGGGACATTTCCATTTCAAAAAGTGGTTAATTGTTTATCCAAATGATGACATTCAAAACACGTGACAAAGGAAAATAAATAATTTGAGAGGGAAAAGACAAAAGAAATCATTAGTGAGCACCCACTACATGTCAGGCACTGCATGTATTCATGTGATTTTCTCAAATGAGAGATGAGCTGGTATTGTCCACTTTTTACTGAGAAGGAACACCAATGCCCAAAAGACAAAATAACTAACTTAATGTCATAGAGCAGGATTCTCAACTTGCATGCACACTGGAATCACCTGGGGAGCTTCAAAGATACTGGGTTTCCCCCCAGAAATTATGGCCTGGGCTTTGGCATTTTTTAAAAGATCCTCTGGGTCTACTATGCAGACAGTTTGGGGACCACTGTCAGAGGGTGGGTAGTGGAGATGTTAATTGGCCCAGTTTTTTCTTACTCTCAGGCAGTTATTCCACTGGGACACATCCGTGTGGTCACCCCAGTTGTATAAACTTTGAACTAGTTTTATATCGGTTGGTATCCAGCTGCTGGCTCAAGCCCCTGTCCTCCCCCATGACTCCCCTCCTTGCCCTGGCTCACTTGTTCCTCTCCCCCAGAGTTGGAAGGAAGGCTCTGACTGGCCCTGCCTGTGCTAGAAATGTTGCTAAATATCTTGACAATCACTCCTGGCAGTTTCAATGCTCATTTCCCTTTCATAATACCTTAGTACATGTGGGCAAAGTCAGAAAGACAGTTTTGAGCCAACAGCTTTCCTGACATAAGTTACACAAAGCTGAAAGCCCCAACCCTACCTGTTCACATACTGACACTAACTGGAAATGCCTACAGCTAATTGGGACCTTTGCTCAGGTTTTGCAAGAGACGGCTCAGGACATTGAGGTTTTGTTCCCAAAAGTACCAAGTCTATAGTCAGGTCGACTCCTTGCGTTGTCCAGAGAATGAGAGATACTAAGTAAGAAAAAGAAGAAAAAAGACTCAGGAAATTATCTCCTACTTCCCAGCCAACTCCATTTTCCTATAAGATGATCAGCAGGCCAAACAAGTCTGAGATTTGAGCAAGAAATTCCTGTCCTCTTTGGGGCAAAGAGCAGGGGAGTGTAGTTTTCCATCATTAACCAGAGAAAACCACATTAAATGGGACAATCAGGCAACATACAAGAACAAACTGGAAGCATCTGGCCTCTACATATCTGGTCAGAGATAATAAATACAGAAAATGAAAACAATATATTTTACAATTAGTTCATTCTCTTTCATAATTAACTGCAGAAGAATATAAGTAGTGATAAAGGTCTTTACCTTACCCAGGGCACCTCATCTCTCTATGCATCCCCAGCTTTATTGCATGTAGAAAGTGGGGCCCTTCTTTATTCATTTCACAAACGGGTTGAGGAGATACTATTTGCCAGGAACTCTGCTAGGAGCCAGGGTGGAATGCAAGCCTGAGTAAGACACCGTGTTGGCTCTCAGAAGCCCACAACCTGGGAGACAGACATGCAAACAAATAATTATAATGCACTCTGGGAAAAGCTGTAACCAACACCTGTGCAAGGGGCATGGGAGCTCAGTGCAAGGAGTAATTAGCTTGCTGCCAGGTTAGGAAAGACCTCATGGGGAGGCAGTAGCTGAAAGGATATTACCGATGGGTATTATAGTACAGATGATTCCTACTGTTTATTCCAACTCTGTCTTTAGATTCTGTAAAAGAAGAGAAAGCACAGTGAAGACACACTGGGAGCAGCCCTGGATCAAGCATGGATATTTCTTAAAGGCTCAGACCAAGGGTTGGAGACTCCTTATGCATCACCGAGACCCGAAAGAGTGACCTGTTAATATCTGCTGGGTCTTAAAAAGTATCATACTAAGTAAGATATGGCTTGGAAGTTATGTCATGACATTAAAGAATTGGTCTTCAGGGAGAAAATGGTGAACCCCTTTTCTATGAATCATGCATTTCCCAGAAGCCTCTGATTCCCTGAAACTTCCCTCGGGTATTCCCAGATGCACTAATGAGCTCTTTCAAATGGCATCATTTTTTTATCATATTTATCATGTTTGCCTTAGAGTTCCAGTAAGAAAAACTGGGTTTACACTGAAGATTCACATTAAAGGTTTGGTTGGATTTCATTTCTTCACTTCCCACTGCTTCTTTCACGGGCTTCCTTGGAATGGAGATTGAAAATAAAATTGAAAAGGAGGGCTTCCCTGGTGGCGCAGTGGTTGAGAGTCCGCCTGCCGATGCAGGGGACACGGGTTCGTGCCCCAGTCCGGGAAGATCCCACATGCCGCGGAGCGGCTGGGCATGTGAGCCATGGCCGCTGAGCCTGCGCGTCCAGAGCCTGTGCTCCGCAACAGGAGAGGCCACAACGGTGAGAGGCCCGCGTACCACAAAAAAAAAAATTGAAAAGGAAACCCCTGATATTCCTAAACAGAGGCTTTGGGGGAAAACACCTGACAACTTTGGTTTGGAGTCAAAATTGCATATTCAGTATGATCTCAGCTATATAAACTTCACACACACACACAAAAAGGCCATAGATAATTTCAAAAGTTTTAATAGATTATCTTTGGCTGGAGTGATTTTGGGTGATGGTTATTGTCTTTCTTTATACGTTTTTAAGATACATACACTAAAAGGCACACAACTTAACCATACAAATTTGACAATGACTATACCCACACATATCACACTCCTATTACACCATAGAACATCTCCATCTTTCTAGAAAGTTCCCTTGCGACCCTGTCTAGTCACATCCTTCCTGCAAGAGGCAACCTCTATTTTTCTTTTTCTCCTCCTTAGGTAGTTTTGCCTGTTCTAGAACCTCATATAAATGGACTCATAAAGTACACTCTTCTGTGTCTGGCTTCTTTTGCTCAGCATTATGTCTGTGAGTTTTATACTTATTTTAATTTTCTAAATTTTACGTGTTGCCCTATTCCAAGAATTAAAAAAAAAAAAATCATCTTATAAAAGCAGGCTCTCATTCTTTGTCCGCCCACGTTTGGTCTGCGTTCACTCATGCGAAGCTCCATCTTTCTTCCCTAAAGAAAAACCCTCTTTCAAGGTCCACTGTCTGGAAGCTGAAGGGAGGGCAGGGCAGGGGAGAAATTTATTCTAAAAGTAACCCTAAGAGTAGACTTTGGTAGAGGGAAAAGAAATGGATTCATCAATTCTGACTCCCCTCACTCCCATCCAACCACCACTGCAGGGAGGGGCTTCTCTCATAAATTTAGTTGGTGTGTTTATTTCATTATTCACTGAGCATCTATACAACTGGGAACTAGAGATAAAGATAAAGGGTAAGGTTCTCAAAGGAGCTTACACTCTATTTATAGACATGTACATTGATTTTTAATAATTAATTAATTAATTTTTGGCTGCATTGGGTCTTCGTTGCTGCGTGCGAGCTTCTCATTGTGGTGGCTTCTCTTGTTGTGGAGCATGGGCTCTAGAGCACAGGCTCAGTAGTTGTGGCGCACGGGCTTAGTTGCTCCGTGGCTTGTAGGATCTTCCCCGACCAGGGCTTGAACCCGTGTCCCCTGCATTGGCAGGCGGATTCTTAACCACTGTGCCACCAGGGAAGCCCATGTACATTGATTTTACTTTTTAAAAATCTTCAACAAAGCATAGGGCAATGCAGAATATGGAAGTATCACATTTTGGCCGCTAGATTGGAATCTGGCATTAGGTGTGAAGGGCCACAGTAAATTCGGTGCCTGAACTTGAACTCAGCGAGTCCTCACAGGTCCAGGGTAGGAGAGTCTGATGAAGAACCAGGTGTTTGGGGCATTCTCTTCGACCAGCTGCTTGAGACCACCCTGTGGGCATCCATGGCTTCAAGGCAGCACCCTCTGTGACGGGGTACAAAGGTGTTTGCTACATTGTACTGAGGACAGTGAGTCCAAGAGAAGACAAATGGCTGAGTGAAAGTTTCGTGGGGGAAAAAAGCTCTTCACAGGAAGTCAAGACATCTGGGTTCTGTCTCAGCTTTGTCACTCTATCACCAAGACAGACAACCTGCTCAGCCTCTTGGCCTCAGTTTCCTCACCTGTAACATCAGAGAATGGGTGATGTCATCTCTGAGTTCCTCCTCAGACTTCCCCAGGACTTGTGTGAACTGTCACTCCAGGGGCCTCCCTGGCCCTCACTGAGCCTCTCAGAATCCTGGGGTGATTAATGTAGCTTCCCAGAGAAGGCAATGAATGCCATGGCTGGGAGAAAAGCCTTTCCTGTCCCTGCTGGAAAGTAGTACGTTGTTAGTCTGGTTTACAACCTTCATCCATCTTCCTGACCCTGGCCAGTTTGGGGTCACTGACAAGGCTGAGGGAATATCACTGGGGTAATACCACCCCGGGTCCTCCTGCAGGCGCCTCCTGACGACTCCTTATTTAGTTCACTTTCTTCCATAAACTTGCCAAGTACTTATTGAGACCCTCCTGGCCAGTACCTTAGAGTCTAGCTGCAAACAAAGACATTGTTATGGGTTGAATTGTGCCCCACCCCCAAATTCATAAGTTGAAGTCTCACTCCCAATATTCAGAATGTGACCGTTTTTGGAAACACGGTTGTAGCAGATGTAATTAGCTAAGATGAGGTCATTAAGGTGGGCCCTAGTCAACATGACAGGTGGCTTTATATAAAAAGGATTAATTTGGATGCAGACAGGTACACAGAGAGAACACCATGTGGAGATGCAGGGAGAAGGGAGCCAACTACAAGCCAAGGAGGGGCCTGGAACAAATTCTTCCTCAGAGCCCTCAGAGGGAACCAATCCTGCTGACGTTGTGATTTTGGGCTTCTAGCCTTCAAGACTGTGAGACAATAAATTTCTGTGGTACTCTGTTATGGCAACCCTAGGAAACAAATAAAAGATGTGTACTCGAGACTGTCAAGCACAAGGCAAGGCCAAGGCCTAGCTGAGGATGTGGCTGGTAAGAAAACAACTAACCCTTTTAAAATTCAGACAGGTTACTACTTACACAGACAGTGTAAGGAAGGGCAGCCAAAGGTGCCAGCTCCCTGTGGCCCAAGCGCAGGGTGACACCAAAACGAAGGGGGGAACAGAAGCCTGAAACCTGAATGCTGGGGCACATGCTGCTGAGGAGCCTCATGCCTCCTAGAACCTGGGAGGAGATGAGAAGTGTCTCATGACAGCCTCCTTGGAAAGAGGGGAGCAAGTGAGAAGTGCCCTTGTGGCAGCTCCTCAAAGAGTCCTGCCCTCTCCTGCACTGAAAGGATCACAAGGCATTCCACCCAGACTCACATCCACTGTGGGTGTAGCACTGCCTGCATGGCCTCTGTGGCTACATGCAGGGTCACCAGGGTGCCCCCCAGAGCTCTTCTCCTACAGCAACACTTAATAGGAGCAGACAGTGAGGTGTCAGGGTGAGGAGCACAGTCCCTGAGCTGCACAGAAGCTCAATAGAGGGAGGTCAGTGGGACTGGGGGGTGAAGGACTTGACAGATGGAGCTTCGCATGAGTGAACGCAGACCAAACGTGGGCGGACAAAGAATGAGAGCCCTGCTTTTATAAGATGATTTTTTTTTTTTTTAATTCTTGGAATAGGGCAACACGTAAAATTTAGAAAATTAAAATAAGTATAAAACTCACAGACATAATGCTGAGCAAAAGAAGCCAGACACAGAAGGGTGTACTTTATGAGTCCATTTATATGAGGTTCTAGAACAGGCAAAACTACCTAAGGAGGAGAAAAAGAAAAAGAGAGGTTGCCTCTTGCAGGAAGGATGTGACTAGAAAGGGTCGCACGGGAACTTTCTAGAAAGATGGAGATGTTCTATGGTGTAATAAGAGTGTGATATGTGTGGGTACAGTCATTGTCAAATTTGTATGGTTAAGTTGTGTGCCTTTTAGTGTATGTACCTTAAAAACATATAAAGAAAGACAATAACCATCACCCAAAATCACTCCAGCCAAAGATAATCTATTAAAACTTTTGAAATTATCTATGGCCTTTTTTTGTGTGTGTGTGAAGTTTATATAGCTGAGATCATACTGCATATGCAATTTTGAGTTTTTTCAAGTTTATGTTTAAAAATATCTTCCCATAACATTAAAAAATGTTAGTCAATATCATTTTTAAGTAACTGCCTGGGACTGTATTGTTTGGATGTACTGTAATCTGAACACTACTCCATAGCACTGGGAATTGAGGTTGGTTTGTTAATAATAAATAACACTGTGATTAACATCTGTGCGCATATATTGTTGTCTGCATTTCTGATTATTTCTCTAGAAGATTTCCAGTAGAGGAATTACTGGGTAAAGAATATGAATATTTTAAAGCTTTTCAAAGCCTATTGCCTGAACAGTGTGGGAGCAGTGCTTTTCTCCCCACACTCTCACCAGCCTTGAGTAGTGTCACAGCATTAATCTTGCATGATGCAGCTGGGGGCAAAAAGTATTTTATTGTTGTGTTTGCATTTCTGTGATTACTGTTAAAGTCGAACATTTCCCCATACATTTATAAGCTATTTTTATTTCCTTATCTGTGAACTGTTCATGTCCCTTACCCACTTTCCTATATTGATGTTTTAGTAGTTGTTTTTTTTAATCAAAGTAGAAACTTTTTAAAGATTGAGGCTATTAACCTCTCTACCACATTTGTGACAAATACTTATTCCTAGTTGGCGTTTAATTTTAGGTTTTTGTTTTTTTAACTTGCATCTTGTCAGAATCCTTTCCTTTGTCTTCTTTGTCAGTGCTCCTGGTAACACTAAGTGGGGCCCCCACGTGAGCTATGGCCTGGAATCTGGAGAGGAATGATGAGGCTGAAAAAAAGGACTGGAGATATACAGATATAGATACATCAGTTAGGAGAAAATTGACACCTTAATATATATCGTGCTATATAGTTATCGATCTATCTATATATGTATATAATGTCAGTTTTCTTCAAATTGATCTATAGATTCAAAGCTATTGCAATTAAAATCCCAGATGGCTATTTTAAAGAAATTAACAAGCTGGTTCTAAAGGACCTAGAATAACCAAAACAAATCTGAAGAACAAAATTGAATGGCTAAAGCTACCTGATTTCAAAAATTATTACAAACCTCTAGCAGTCAAGACAGTGTGGTATTATCATAAAGCCAGACAAAATAGATCCCTGGAACAGAATAGAGTTCAGAGATGAATTCACACATGTATGGACAAGTAGTTTCTGACAAGGGCTCAAAAGCAACACAGTGGAGAAATGATAGCCTTTTCAACAAACTATTCTGGGAAAATTAATTAACTAGATATAAATAAATTTGAGTCCATAGTTCATACCATATACAAAAATTAAATAAAGATGGGACTTCCCTGGTGGCTCAGTGGTTCAGAATCCGCCTGCCATTGCAGGGGACATGGGTTTGATCCCTGGTCTGGGAAGATCTCACATGCCGCGGAGCAACTAAGCCTGTGCACCACAACTACTGAGCCTGCACTCTAGAGCCCACGAGACACAACTAATGAGCCCACGTGCCACAACTACAGAAGCCCGTGCTCCTAGAGCCTGTGCTCCACAACAAGAGAAGCCACTGCAATGAGAAGCACGTGCACCACAACGAAGAGTAGTCCCCGCTTGCCACAACTAGAGAAAGCCCGCACGCAGCAATGAAGACCCAACGCAGGCAAAAATAAATAAATTAAATTAAATTAAAAATAAAATTTAAAAAATTAAATATAAATGGATCATAGACCTAAATGTAAAACCTAAAACAATAAAACTTGTAGAAGAAAATATAGGATAAAATCTTTGTCACCTGGGGTTAGAGGAAAGGATTTCATAGGTATAATGCCAAAAGCACTGTACATAAGAAAAACAAGCTGAACAACATTAAAAACTTCTACTCTTTAAAAGACAGTGGTAAGAGAATGAAAAGAGAAGCAAAAAGTGGTAGGAAATTTTTGCAAAGCATATATCTGATAAAGGACTTGTATCCTGAATACATAAAGAACTCTCAAAATTCAACACTAACAACCCAATTTTTTAAACAGGCAAAAGAGTTAAACAGACACTTCATCAAAGAAGATATTCAGATGGCAAATAAGCACATGAAAAGATGCCCAGTAACATTAGTCATCAGGGAAATAAAAATTAAAACCACCATCAGATACTACTACACACCAACTGGAATGGTTCAAGTTAAAAAGACTGGCCAGGGCTTTCCTGGTGGCGCAGTGGTTGAGAATCTGCCTGCTAATGCAGGGGACACGGGTTTGAGCCCTGGTCTGGGAAGATCCCACATGCCGCAGAGCAACTAGGCCCGTAAGCCACAACAACTGAGCCTGCATGTCTGGAGCCTGTGCTCCACAACAAGAGAGGCCGCGATAGTGAGAGGCCTGCGTACCGCGATGAGGAGTGGCCCCCGCTTGCCACAACTAGAGAAAGCCCTCACACAGAAACGAAGACCCAACACAGCCAAAAATTAAGAAAAAAAAAAAAAAAAAAAAAAGACTGGCCATACCAAGTTTGGCAAGAATGTGGAGGAACTAGAGCTCTCACACACTCCTGGTGGGAATGCAAAATAGTGCAACAACTTTGACAGTTTGCCAGCTTCTTAAAAAGTTCAAGATACACCCACCATAAAATCCAGCTATTATACTCCTAGATATTTACCTAAAAGAAAAGGAAATACATGTCCATATAATGGCTTATACACAAATGTTCATAGGCGTTTATTTGTAGTAGCCAAAAAATAGAAACTCAGATGTTCATCATAAACAAATGTGTTCATCAATACAATAAAATACTGCCCAGCAATAAAAATGAACAACCTGTTGCAACAACATGGATGAATCTCAAAATAAATATGCTGAGTGAAATAAGCCAGACAAAAAGAGTATACATTGCATATTCCATTTATATAAAACTTTAGAAATGTAAACTAATGTGTAGTGATAGAAACTAGATCAGTAGTTGCTTGTGGATAGAGATCTGAGATGGGCAGGTAGGAAGGATCACTATCCCTCCTATACACCTCCTTCAGGGGTGCATACATATGTCAAAAATTTACACTTTAAATATATACAGTTTATTGTATGACAATTATACCTCAATAAAGCTTTTTTTAAAAAAAAACTTTAATGTACTGAAAGATCTAAAAAAACAAAGAAAGAAAAACACTACCTTAGTCCCAGTCCTTCCTTGTGTATGCAGGCTCAGTTTTTAAGAACTGTGGACAACTCAGGTTGAATTAAGTTTTGTTAAGGCTGGATCTTGACTTCTATAGACTTCTTTCCAAAATCTTCCAAAACAGATGGCTTTATTCCCCAGCCACTAGAACAAAGTACCCTTGGGCTCAGACAGGAAGAAACTTGGTGTCTTCTACCTCTTATAACTAAGAGCTGAAGGTTTATTTCAAGGATTCTGTGTCAGAGAATTTCTGTGCATTTGCTGAAGATACCTCCTTCTTGTTATTCTCATTCCTCTATTCATTCAATGCATGTTAACTGAGCATCTAGTATGTGCTGGGCTTCTAATTGGCCAAATGAGGACACAGGTGTGAATAAGACAGGCAAAATCAGGGTCACGTTATGCATTTTGTGGGCCCTAGGCACTTTTGCCTTTTTGAGTTCTTTCTTCCATTAAAAAAATTAATTTATATTTTATGACTCTCTTGGTGTAAAGACAAATATAGTCTAGACTGAATTAATTATCATATATCCATTATTCTTATATTCATTTTTTTCAAATAATTTGAAATTTAAATTAAGATATTTTTGTGGACCCCTAAAATATCACAGACAGTAGGCCTCCTGTGCCACTGGGTAACAGTCCCAGCTCTCATCAAGTCTGCTGCTAGAAGAGGTAATCTTTGAACAGATGCTCACACTAATAGCTAAGTAGGTGCTCTAGGCAAAGGGCAAAGCAAACATAAGAGGGAGGAGCACAGTGTCTAAGAGGAACTAAAAGAAGGCCAGTGCCTGCAGCCTAATAATCCACAGGGAGCCCCATGAGACTGGAGGTGTAAGCTGAAGTTGAGTCATGTAGGATTTTGGCCTCGTGTTTTAGGAATAGTAAGAAGCCATTGAAATGCATCAAAGCATACAGTTAACAGAGTGAACAGGCAACCCATGGAATGGGAGAAAATATTTGCAAATTAGATATCTGATAAGAGAGTAATATCCAGGATATACAAAGAACTCCTACAACTCAAAAAATGGGCAAAGGATTGAACAGACATTTCTCCACAGAAGATATACAAATGGCCAGTAAGTATGTAAAAAGATACAGAATATCTCTAATTAGTAGAGAATGCAAATCAAAACCACAATGAGATACCACTTCTCACCCATTAGGATGACTACTATAAAAAAAATAATAATAAGTGTTGGTGAGGATGTGGAGAAATTGGGACCTTTGTGCACCGCTGGTGGGAATGTAAAAAGGCATAGCTGCTATGTTAAAACAGTATGACAGTTCCTCAACAATTAAAAACAGAACTACCATATGATACAGCAATTCCAATTCTGGGTAAATGCCCAAAAGAATTGAAAGCAGCATCTCAGGGAGATATTTGTACACTCATGTTTATAGCAGCATTATTCACAATAGCCAAAAGATGGAGGCAACCCAAGTGTCCATCAGATGAATGGTTTAAAAAAATGTGGTGTATATACACAATGGAATATTTTTCAGCCTCAAAAAGGAAGGAAATTCTGACACATGCTATGACATGGATGAAACTTGAGGGCATTATGCTAAGTGAAATAAGCTATTCACAAAGATAAATAAAGATAAAAAAGATAAATATTGTTTAATTCCACTTATATGAGGTACATAGAGTAGTCAAACTTACAGAGACAGTAGAATGGTGGTTTCTAGGAGCTAAGGAGAAGGGAATTGTTTAATGATACAGAGTTTCAGTTTTGCAAGCTGAACAAGTTCTGGAGATTGCATAACAATGTGAATAGACTTAACACTACTAAACTGTATACTTAGAAATCGTTAAGATGGTAAATTTTGTGTAACATGTTATATATGATATAATTAAGATTTTTTTGAAAGATAGCTCTGACGTTTGTGGAAAGGATAAACAGGAAGTGTGCAAGAGTGAGTCCAGGGAAATCTCCTGGAGGATGTTGCAGAAGTGCAGGCGAAAGATGAGGGTGATTTGACTAGACTTGACTAGAGATGAGGTGGGTAGGGAAGGAGAGGAGATAGAGAGAAATGGGTGGATTGGAGCAATACTTAGGAGTCCAAATCCATAGTACTTGGTAAGTGATGAAATGTGGAAGTTAAGGAAGAGAAAAATATAAATGGTAAGTGACCAATTTTGACATGAATAACTGAGTGGCTGGTGGTGCCATTTACTAAGCTGGTCGGGACATTAGAGAAGGAGCATCTGGGGAGAGAGGAGGTTGGGTTGGGGAACAGGATGAAATTCCATTTTGAGATGCCTGAGAGATCCAAGTGTGAAGGTTGGATTGGCAGTTGACAGTATAGACCTAGAGCTAATAAGAGTCTTTCAAGTGGAAGATGCATGAAAGCGTAGACTTTCAGTCTATGCTTGAGTAATAGGTGTGGTAGGTGTGAATGAGAAGCTGGAGAAGCTGATTGGAGAAGAGAAAGCCTAGAACCAAGCTCTGAGTCATTCCTGGCAAACTGACGTCAAGAATAGAAAAGTCAGCGTTACTGTTTCATTTTATAAATGAGGAAAAGGAGAGATTAAGCATCTTGCCCAAGATCACACAAGTCAGTAAGGGGAAGGGCTAGAATTTGGACCTGAAATCCACCCTCAGCCACTATCTTCCTCCCACCAAAAAACACAAAAAACACAAAAAACAAAAAACAAAAAGACAAGGCAGGACAGGGCTCAGGGAACTGCAGCCTGAGCTGGCCCTGGACGCCTCTCCTGGCTCCTCACCACCAGCTGCCTCCTAGGGAAAGTCCCCTGCACCAACTGAGACTCAGTTTCCTCACTGGCAAAATGGAGAAGATGTGACCTCCCTTTCTTAGCACACAGGGTTGTGGCGAGGACCAGGTGGATCACAGATACAGACGACTGTCAACTGTGAAATATTGTTTGATGGGGCTACAGTCTCTGTGCACTGGTCTTCAAATGAGGGAAGATCCTCCGCATGACTAGCCTGCGATAATCTTAAAGGCAGAGGTCATTATCTTCCCATGAATCTAGACCAGCCACCCCATTAATCAATTCCACCTCAGACCTGCCTCCTCATGTTTACCTTTCTCTGGGAACCATCAGCCTGGTTTGCAGTCCCTGCCAGACCTGTTATTCCCTGCGCTGGGGCCATCTGATCCCCTCCTGCAGACCCACTGCCATCAACCCCCCCACACCTTGGGGCTGGCCCTGATCAAGTGCCCAGGGCAGGAAATTGAACCTTCTCCTCTTCCAGCTGCCTCGTTTGGGGCAGGTCCCTGCCTCAGTGCCAGGACTGGACTCTGGGCAGAGGCAGGAGCCTCCAATGTGATGGCGATGCCCAGTCTGGACTCCTGAGAATCACCTGGGCCTGAGAATTGCTGGCCACTGGCCCTTGTCCACTGCCTTACTCATGGCCTGAGGCCGACTGCATGCTTGGACGACCCCCCTTTCTTAGAATCACAAATCTATTGGCTTCTTTGTGTGGTTCTCCAGGCCTACCCATCCTCCCAGTAGCCTGAGCTGGGCCCCCACCCTTTACCCAACACCCCCATCCACCAGTACCTGCCCCTCTGTGGCATTTTCTCCCTGAACTCTTCACTCTCAAATGTACATATTTCCCAAGATTTCACCCTGAAGTAGATTCCCTTTTCTGGATATACTGTCCTTTGACAATCTGATCCACTCCCAGGGTTACAACTAGTACCCCCAAGAGGAAGAGGCCCACAGATATATAGGTCATTTCGAAATGAGAATGACCAGGGCCCAAGGCTAATTGATGGGGGAGAGAGAAGAAGGGTGGGAGTCAAGAGGGAAGCTGAATCCCATGAAGGCTGGCCCCTCCCCAAGGCTTTGGAAGGAAAGGCCCAGGCACGGTTAGTCTCTGAATCCTCCCAGGTCTGGAACACTGCTAGGCACAGACGGGTGCAGAGTTTTTGCTGGATGGATGGATGGATGAATGAACAAATTGGTTCTCCCCTCTCTGGGTCCTAGTGTGTCTTCTCAGGCTGTCAGTCCTCTCTCCTGATTCGGAGCAAACACAGGGTCAAGGGAGGAAGTGACTAGTCAAACAAGTCCAGAGAGGAAACATCAGTTCCTGTGAGATCTGCCCAGGAGCAGATCTCACTTGTCCCTTCAGGAGGCCGGGAGAGGACAGAATGGGCATCCAGACTTTGAAAGAGCACCCCAGCTCCTACTGTCTCCCTAAGAGAGCTTGGGCCCCGCCAGCTTTTGTTTTCTACTCAGCCACACTCTTGCCTGAGTTCATGGGCAGGCACTGTGTTAAACAAGCCCTGAACTGTTTTATCTTGCTTAATTCTCCCAAAGACCTTCTGAGGCAGGTACGATTATCAATGTTTTCTCCACTTTACCGATGAGGAAATAGAGGCAGGAGGTTAAGTAACTTGAGCAGGATCCCACAGTTCATAAAAGTAACAGAACTGGGATTTTTTTTCTTTTTACTGAAATGGTGCTGTTTCATCTTTAAAATATCAGCAATTTGCCCACATGCTCAGCTTGGCTGAAATGTGTTATTTTCAAACCTAGCAATGAGCTACCGTAGGGTAGAGGTGGAAGAGCCTCCGAGATGAGTTAGTCCAGGCCAGAGCTGGGAGACAGAGGGAGAAAAGCTAAGCATACAGGCTGCAAATCTTCCCTCTGCTCCTAAAATAAAACAGAACAAAAGATTAGAAAGTCTCTGGATTTGGAGAGTTCAGCATCTCCCTCCTCACTCCCTGCGATTTTATTATTCAGGATAGAGAGAAGGGCCTACTTCCTGGAACAGAGAGAAGCTAAGATCCCTCTGCTGGTGGATATGATCTTGAAAGTGGGTAAAGGCGGGGAGTGTCCTGGTCCCTCCCTCCAGCTGCCGGCCTTTCCCTCCAGCCCTCCAGGTGCTGTGAGGCTGAGGACTGCAGATCCAGGGCCCTGAAGACTTCCCAGGACTGGCTCCCTGGGAAGACAGCCCTGTCCTTCAACAAACCCTCACCTCCCATATGCATCTTCTGGTGACTTCATTTTTCACTCTTGGCTAAAAATGGGCCTCTGATGATTTATTCTATCCTGGGTGTTGACAAGCTCAAGAAGTTGTGCGGGGCCAATGCCAGGCACTCACAGTAATAAAGCATGACTCACCACTCCAAGGTCAGTGGGGCTGGGAGGCAGGGGAACCAGCTGACAGTACTTGCATTTCATCACCAGGCCTTCTGCCCGCTTCTCTGAGGGCTCTACGCTCCTGGAGATGAAAGGGCCACCCCAGAGCCCTGGGACAGAGACAGGACAGGCAGCCCCTAGGTCTGTCACATCTCAAGGCTGCTTCTCTGTTTTGTTTCCCACTCCCAGTGCCAAATGCTAAACTGCCTTTCAGAGAGAGCTCTGAAAGGGAGATATAACCCAGCCCTGCTTGAATCCACCCAATCATGTGTTCACAAAACATTAGCACTGGAAGAAAAAAAAAAGTTAGAAAAAACTCTTACAAATCATTTAATTCAGTCTTCTTATTTTATGGGAAATAATTTGAGGCCCATAGAGATCAAGCAACTTGACCAATGTCACAAAGTGAGTTAGAGGTGAAGTTGGGACTAGAACCTGGGTCTTTTGTCTCACAGCCCTGTGCTCTGTCTATTGACTGCAATATTCGGAGAATTAAACCTGAGCTCATGGGAGTTCCCTGGTGGTCCAGTGGTAAAGAATCCGCCTTCCAATGCAGGGGACACGGGTTCGATCCCTGGTTGGGGAACTAAGATCCCACACGCCACGGGGCAACTAAGCCCGCGCACCACATCTACTGAGCTGGTGCGCCTCAACTAGAGAAGAGGAAACCCACGCACCACAACAAGCACCGCAATGAAGATCCTGCGTGCCCGATGCAGCCAAATAAATAAATTAAAAAACAAAAACAAAACTCTGAGCTCATCAATGAGTGGAGGCTGACTCCTTTCTCCATGAACAGGAGCAAGAAGCACTAACCTTTAAAGGACAGACTGCTGGAATTTCAGCTTTGCCCTTCATTACCCTTAGATGGGCTCTCTGTT
Source organism: Orcinus orca (assembly GCF_937001465.1). Lineage (NCBI taxonomy): Eukaryota > Metazoa > Chordata > Mammalia > Artiodactyla > Delphinidae > Orcinus > Orcinus orca. Next base: position 100,077,062 of record NC_064560.1, on the reverse strand, counting down.
TGGCAGACAGCCTTTTCCTAGTTTGTGGGGATCCCTGGAGTCCTGGGGGCTCTCCCAGGGATGATGTATTACCCACAGGAAGGTGAAAACTGAGGGTGATCTGCACACTATTTCTTGGCTTAGTCAAGAGCAAGTCACCCTTCTAAGCATTTATTGCATTCTGTCTGGCTGCTAAATGACCCCACTTCTCTTTTTCTCTCTGTTGACCTCCTGGGTAAACAGTTTGTTACCTCAGGGGAGATTAGAATTCATGGAGACAGTAAATCAAAAGGGGCCACGAAGTTCCTCCAGTCTGAACCTGCTGCACTCAGTCCAGGAAGCCCCTTCACCACCACCCAGAGGGACACCACCTGGGCTGGAACACTTCTCAGGGTGAGCAGTTCTTCCTCCCTCACTCATGGCCCCTCAGCTGCTGGACAGACCCAAGCAATAGAGATAACTGGCTAGATCTTCCTGGCGTCAGCCACTCTGTGATGCCAGGTTTGCCTTTCAGGCTGATGCAGAACAATTGTTTTCCCTTCTCTACATGACAGCTATGTCTTTGCTCATGACTTACAGGTACAGGCCACACCAAACAGAACCATTCTTGATCCTCCAAAGGCTGAGCATCCGTTTGGTGAGCTAGGCAGGACTCTTTTTTTTTTTTTTCCCCAATATTTAGTGATTTATTTATTATTATTTTTTAACATCCTTATTAGAGTATAATTGCTTTACAATTGTGTGTTAGTGTCTGCTGTATAACAAAGTGAATCAGCTATATGTATACATATATCACCATATCTCCTCCCTCTTGCGTCTCCTTCCCACCCTCCCTATCCCACCCCTCTAGGTGGTCACAAAGCACCGAGCTGATCTCCCTGTGCTATGCGGCTGCTTCCCACTAGCTATTTTACATTTGGTAGTATATATGTCCATGCCAGTCTCTCACTTCATTCCAGCTTACCCTTCCCCCTCCCCGTGTCCTCAAGTCCATTCTCTATGTCTGCGTCTTTATTCCTGTCCTGCCCCTAGGTTCTTCAGGACCTTTTTTTTTTAGATTCCACATATATATGTTAGCATATGGTATTTGTTTTTCTCTTTCTGACTTACTTCACTCTGTATGACAGACTGTAGGTCCATCCACCTCACTACAAATAACTCAATTTCATTTCTTTTCATGGCAAGTAATATTCCATTGTGTATATGTGCCACATCTTCTTTATCCATTCATCTGTCAATGGACACTTAGGTTGCTGCCATGTCCTGGCTATTGTAAGTAGAGCTTCAATGAACATTGTGGTACATGACTTTTTTTGAATTATGGTTTTCTCAGGGTATATGCCCAGTAGTGGGATTGCTGAGTCATATGGTAGTTCTATTTTTAGATTTTTAAACTATTTTAGATTTTTAGATTCTATTTGAGATTTTTAGAACCTCCATACTGTTCTCCATAGTGGCTGTATCAAGTTACATTCCCACCAACAGTGCAAGAGGGTTGCCTTTTCTCCACACCCTCTCCAGCATTTATTGTTTGTAGATATTTTGATGATGGCCATTCTGACTGGTGTGAGGTGATACCTCATTGTAGTTTTGATTTGCATTTGTCTAATAATTAGTGATGTTGAGCATCCTTTCATGTGTTTGTTGGCAATCTGTATATCTTCTTCGGAGAAATGTCAATTTAGGTCTTCTGCCCATTTTTGGATTGGGCTGTTTTTTTGATATTGAGCTGCATGAGCTGCCTGTAAATTCTGGAGATTAATCCTTTGTCAGTTGCTTCATTTGCAAATATTTTCTCCCATTCTGAGGGTTGTCTTTTCGTCTTGTTTATGGTTTCCTTTGCTGTGCAAAAGCTTTTAAGTTTCAGTAGTCCCATTTGTTTGTTTTTGTTTTTATTTGCATCACTGTAGGAGGTGGGTCAAAAAGGTTCTTGCTGTGATTTATAACATAGAGTGTTCTTAAGCAGGACTCTTGTTCAATTATCCTTTCCCATCTGATTTCCATGAGTTTAAGAGAAAAAAAAAAGCTTGCCCACCTTCCCTAGAGAAATTAAGAAATAAAGATAATTGCTAGACCTGCCCATTTGCTTCTTGCTAGCAATTCTAGTGAAAGGTCTGACTGGGGAGGAGGTTGAACCTGTCCAAGGTGAGACGCATGGACACCTGTGCTCTGCAATTAGCCTCTTCCTCTTCCTCTCACCATCAAAGTAGCCCCAGACATTCATGAAAAATATTATTGTTCTTCTAAATTCCTCATTTGCCTTCTCATCCCTTTGGAAACCACATGTGAATTTCAACCAGTCAAGAAAATCAATTACTTACTATAACCAGGCAGCAAGCATTCCAGGGATATAACAGTCAATGAAACAAAGTTCCTGATCCCATGAAGCTTATGTTCTAGAAGAGAAGACAATAATAAACTAATAAACAATATAGTATAATGTCAGGAACTAGCATGTACTGTGAAGGGAAACAGAGCAATGTAAAGGACAAATGGTGACAGAGCTGCCATTTTGGGTAAGGGGGTAAGGGAAGGCCTGGGAGGTGACATTCGATCAGAGACCAGAGTGGAGGAATAATCCCTCCTTGGGAATATGTGGGGAAAGTGTTCTAAGATGAAAGAATTACAAGAAATTCCTGATGGGTGTGCTACTTGGATCAGTTAGAATGTTTCAACTGACTTTTCATAGATGACAGTCATCTTCAAGGCAAATATTGCCAATAGCTGAAAAAATTCAACATGACATTACTTGCTTTTAGAAGTCTTTAGCATTCATAACCTGATTCCCAGTAGGTGGGACCAACGTTATATGAATGAAGTGATCAAACAATCTTACCTTTGTGAAAAGCTCCCTCACGTGGTATCCTTTTTAATAATCACAACAACCCCACAAGGTAGATATTATAATTCACAACAATGTTACAGATGGGGAAACTGAGGCTGCAAGAAATGAAGTATCTTGAATGTGCAGAGCCAAGACCAATAGAATCTGGTGTTCTGACTCTGGTCCTGACCCAGGACATCAGTATGCAGAAGTGCACTGTTTCTAAAGGAAGTTGTCAGGACTTTACTGAAACGTGGTATAAAGTTATAAGAACACCTGAGTTGTAATTTTAACTTCGAATCAGCACAGTATGCGATGTCAAAGATCAGTGTACCAATCAGCTATCCTGCAGGTGGACCTGCCAAGGGGAAAAGAGTTGCCTGAGAGCCCCAGTTATTGCCCTATGGACCCACCTCCCCATTGGTGTCCCCTAGGCTGCTCCCAGCCAATGGCTGAGCACTGCAGTAGGGGTACAGTGCTGGCCCATCCTGCTTGCCACAAGCTGCCACCAACAGGCAACCTCGGAGCTCTGGGGCTCCTGTTGGCCTGGCCGAAATGCACTGCTGTCTGAGGCTTTTTCTACCCAATTCCCTCTGTGCTTTCACAGGCGTCAGACTTGCATTACGGTCTGAAGGCTCTCCCTGCCATTTCCTGCCACCTCCCCTTTCTCCTTCACAGACATTTCTCTCAATAAATCTCCTGCGTATTCTAGCTCATCTTGGCCTCTGCTTCCTAGATGATCCACACCGACATGATTTCTAATCTAAATTGTTTCATTTTATTTCTTTATAGAACAACTAGCCTTTTAGTTTACTATATCTTTGTGTTTCTGGACTTGAAAAAGCAAAAAAAAAACCTTTTTTTTTCTCAGCTATCAGTGTCAGACTTCTGGGCTCATGAATGGTCCATTTTAATAAAAATGGACAGGGAAATTCTGGAATTTTACTGGTGTTAACTGAGGTGAGGTTTTGGTCTGAGTTTCTGGCCTTTTATCTTAGCAGTTTCCAGTCTGCTTCACAGATTCTTGTCTAGGGCAAATGCTTGCTGCTTCATTCCCAGGCTGTGAATTCCAAGCTTAGAGCTAATCAGAGCTGTCCATGCACGTCTGAAAGTATTTAAGTGGTTCTAGAAGGTTGCTGGGAGTGCTGTAGGAAGATGTAGGGGTCTGAACCTATACTGTTCAACAGAAACATACATAAGCCACATATGTACTTGTCAATTTTCTAGTAGCCACATTGGAAAAGGAAAAAGAAACAGATTTACTTTTTTTTACTAAAAGATTAACTTAATCTTAATGATATGCTTTAATTAACCCAAGACATCCAAAATATTGTATCAATGTAATCATATTCAAACACCACTGATGAGATATTTTACATTTTTTCATACTAATTATTTAGACAAGTCACACATCAAGTGCTCAACAGGCACATGAAGCCAGTGGCTACTCTATTGGGCAGGGGAGGTCCAGGCGCTCTTGAGTCTGAGAAATAATATCTGGATATGGGGCAGCTGACAAGCTGTTTCTCTTAATGTTCCTCTAAACCCATTATAGATCCCCACTCACCCCTACACCATTTCAGAATCTGTCAAATCATCACCCAAGGTGATTTTTATTCAGGACTTTTTCTTTGTTTGCTAGGTAATAGAAAATATTCATTTCAAAATTAAATATTCATGGGATTGAGTTCTTAGGCATATATGAGATGTCAGCTCTCACCATGATTTTATTTTATTATTTATTTATTTATTTGTGGCTGCGTTGGGTCTTTGTTGCCGCACGTGGGCTTTCTCTCGTGGCAGTGACCGGGGGCTACTCTCTGTTGCAATGCACGGGCTTCTCATTGCGGTGGCTTCTCTTGTTGCGGAGCTCGGGCTCTAGGTGCGCAGGCTTCAGTAGTTGTTGCTCGCGGGCTCTAGAGCGCAGGCTCAGTAGTTGTGGAGCATGGGCTTAGTTGCTCCGTGGCATGTGGGATCTTCCCAGACCAGGGCTCGAACCTGTGTCCCCTGCATTGGCAGGCGGATTCTCAACCACTGCGCCACCAGGGAAGCCCTCACCATGATTTAAAATAAAGCAGCTAGAGAATCAAGTGTACAAAAGTATGAGTTTATTTCCTTCTCGCAAACAACAGACTCTAGCAGCTCCAGCAGTTACCTATCATGTGACTCTGATATCTTCTGCCTGGTGCCTGAAGGAACCATCTCCCACCTTACCTGGCAGTTTCCACCCCCAGCAGAAATGCATTACTACTATAAGAAAGCACTATGATACTCCAATTTTTTACACTGGAATCACACATTTAATGCCAACTTCGCATGAGGCAAATATTGTCTAAGTATTTGCCCAGGCATTTGCTCATTCAGTTTTCAATCTTATATTATTATCTCCATTTTATAGTTTAAAGAAATTGAGTTTCAGAGAGCTAAGTAACTTGCCCAATGCCACACTGCTAATCATTCTACATCCCTTTAAAAGTTGGCATTGGGAGACTGATAACCCGAACCAATTTACTATGTTGATGACATTGTAAATTGGTTCAATCTTTTCTGAGATTAACTTGGCAATGTTTAACAAGTTATAAAATGTTCCACGCCCTTTTACACAATCATCTTGGAATTTATTCTAAGGGAATAAATAAAATACATATGCACACACTAACACATCAACTTATGCAAAATGTTTATGACAAAAATACCTATGACAGCAAAAAAAATTTATATACCCAAAATCTTTCACTCATTTAGCAAACATTTACTGAGTAGCTTCTGTGTGGTAAGCACAGGTCTAATACCAAGGATTCAGCAGTGGAGAAAAAAATAGGACAAACATGATCCCTGCTTTCATGGAGAAGTTTTACACACAAATATCCTAGGAATAAAAAAGAAAAATGGATAAGGAGAGCCACACACAAAATTTAAAGTTGTCCAGTGCCCACATTTAAAAGGTAAAAAGAAGTGAGAGAAATTACTCTTGATAATATATTTTATTTAACCCAATATATCTAAAATATTACTTCAACATGTAATAAATATAAGAAACTAATTAAAAAGATACTTTGCATTCTTCTTTCATACTGTCTTCAAAATCCAGTGTGTATTTTACATTTATAGCACATCTCAATTTGAACACTAAGTTTTCATCAGAAATACTAGGTCTGAATTTAGATTTCATAAAATTTACCATTAAATGTAGAGTCACATGACAAAGGTGTTCCAAACAAACTTAATGGTTTCCCAATAAGTTAGTTGAATGTTAAAAATAATTTTCTTCTAATATTTCCAATCACACTGACCAAATTAGTTCATCTAATTTTAGGAAAAGTGGTTTGACTCTGGAGCAAAAGCATATCAGTTTCAAAACAATTTTTGTTCCAGTTAGCTAAATTCACTAACCCTTGGGTCATCTCAGTCTTATTGGCACAAATTCAAAAGGATATTACATAAACTGAAAAGAGCAGGCCTCTCACTGTGGTGGCCTCTCCTGTTGCGGAGCACAGGCTCTGGACGCGCAGGCTCAGCGGCCATGGCCCATGGGCCTAGCCGCTCCACGGCATGTGGGATCTTCCCAGACCGGGGCACGAACCCATGTCCCCTGCATCAGCAGGCGACTCTCAACCACTGCGCCACCAGGGAAGCCCTGGATTCATATTTGAAAAAAATACATAAAATAGATAATAGTTGATTTGTATTATGAAAAATTTTGATTTCAACATAAATTCTTGTACCTATCTGGTTAGGTCACAAATAAACTTCTCCTTTACTTGAAACTTCAAATTTAGCATGTCCATGTGCAATGTAATATCAGTGAGAAAACATAAATCACACTGACATTTTGTTTTTGATTATTGACCATTTGGCAAATATTCCTTTTGTTTCAAGAAAAAAATCAGACCTACCAGTACAGTAAATCTTTGTAAAACTCTTCCACCACTCAAACAATGAGTATTAGCAAAGTACATTAAACTCATTAAATCCATTGTCTTCTATTTCTTTCAACAGTTCTACATACTGGGGATGATTCATAGCATTTGCACATCTATAATGAACAATCTTAACAATTCCATCCATTACACTTTTCATTGCATCTCTTTCAGAAAACCCAGCCCAAATATTTTCAGTATGTGTCACACAGTGAAATGAAGCAATAAGGGAAACATCAGTCTCATTTCAAAATTCCATTAAATCTGAATTTTTAAACTGATATAGCTAGATCACAGTACATCATGATAAAAACTTAATTTTTTTCATGTCTAGCTGATACTCTTTGTTAGATAGAAAAGATTCAAAACTATCCATGCCTTGAGTTCAACTTTTTAGGGCATAAATTAACGTTTCTTTGTAAATGTGGAAGTCCTTTGAGAAAAATAAAAATCTAAATGTTTCTGATCCAGTCATAGTACTAGCTTCTGCATCTCCAATCAATTCTAAAGCAGTAGTATGCCTTTGCTTTAAATTTAAATGTTGGACTTCCCTGGCGGTGCAGTGGTTAAGAATCCACCTGCCAATGTAGGGGACACGGGTTCGAGCCCTGGTCCAGGAAGATCCCACATGCCGTGGAGCAACTAAGCCCGTGTGCCACAACTACTGAGCCTGCGCTCTAGAGCCCGCAAGCCACAACTACTGAAGCCCGCGTGCCGCAACTACTGAAGCCCGCATGCCACAACTACTGAAGCCCACGCGCCTAGAGCCCATGCTCCGCACCAAAAGAAGCCACTGCAGTGAGAAGCCTGCGCACCACAGCAAAGAGTAGCCCCTGCTCGCTGCAACAAAGACCATGCTCAGCAACAAAGACCCGACACAGACAAAAATAAATTAATTTTTAAAAAAGACAATGTATTTTAAAAAAATTTTAAATGTTTGTCCACACTTAATTTTTAACTAGAAAAATAATTTAATTATATTACAATGAAAACAAATGCAATGTAAGCATTTTAATAAATGTAATCACTATATCACTATAATTCATGTTGTCTGCAGAAAACATTCAAATAAACACAAGTTATATCAGATGTAAAGAAAAAAAACCACTCAAGCTTAACACACACTAGATGGGTGAAGTGTTTAGGTGTAGACCACAGTAAGATCTTATATGATTTCATGAAATGTCCTACCAAAACAAAGTTGTATTTAACAGAAAAATATTTTATACTGCTAAAGCTTTTAAGTTAAATTAGGTTAATTTATATTAAATTAATAATTCCATTCCTCAGTCACCCTGGCCACATTTCAAGTAGTTGGTAGCCGCATGTGACTAGTATTACAGTGAAGCCCTGTTAGACAAGGACAGGCTCCAGATCACTGGGCTTCTTCAGAGCTGCCTCGTGTTTCTTTGAGGTTCCAGGAGCTTGGAGGGGAGAAAAAGCATTTGGGGCCGGGCTCTTGGCTGCCCCTTCACTGTAACCAAGGTGGCTCCACTTTATTTGTTTTGCTTATTGAACCTTCACATAAGATTTTGTTGGAAGAAAGTGTCCCAGTGTCTTTTTCTTTAAGGTTTGAAAGCATTGGTCCTGTTTCCTTGCTTCTGAAGGTGATAGCTCTAGTGTAGACATCCCACCCCAACCCGGAACTGGATGGGAATGCAGGTTCTCAGGCCCTGCCCCAGGTGATTCATGCACATTAAAGTTTAAGAAACGGTGGGATACATGCTTTTTTCAGCCTTGTGATGTCCTCTCCCTCCAAGTACACACACACACAAACACACACACACACGACAGTGTTTTAATGAGGAATTAACCCATCATGAAACCATAGCTAAATTATGGCATTTTAGGAACAATCACAGGTCAGGGGATGCAGCCGTCAACACTTCCTTTCGGCAGCTGTGACCTGTGTGCAGCTTCTGGATTCTGAGTTACATTCCCAGCACTTCCCTCCTACTCCTGCCACTGATCTGCCTGATGGAGCCCCCGAGAGGACTATCATTGTAGCAGAAGCTTCACTGATGTGGTGGAGGAGGTATGCTTAGTAGTTAAACAAATGTACCCCGGAACAGAATTGAGTGGATTTAAATCCCATATCCATCACTCTCTGGCTCTGTGACCTTGGGAAATTTTCTTAATCTCTTAGTGCCTCAGTTGCCTCTTCTATAAAATGGGGATAATAATAGAAAGTACATAACGAGCCATTATAATGATTAAATGAGCTAATATGGGAAAAGCATTTAGAATAGCACTTGGCTTACAGTAAACACTAATAAGCAAAATAAAAATCAATCAACCTCTGCATATTTTTTCCAATTTTTTATAATATGGATAGTAAAATACAGCATTTTTCCTTAAACACTTTCCTACCTCTGGGCAAGTGGAAGTTTTATCTGCTATAAGCGGCCCACAGGAGGTGTTCAAAGTATGTTTGTTGAATAAATAAATAGATAATTGATTAGAATAGGATGATGTGATTGTCCACAGAAGCTCAGAATTCCAGCATTCTCCTCCAAGTATCGGAAACCCCCGTCCTTCCTGTGAACCATGGCTGTATTTTGTCATCTGTTTTCCCCTCCTGGATGTTCACCCCACAGTGTTCCAAGAATCATTTGAGTGTAAATGCTTTTTCATAATTGAAGAGATTCCAAACCTACAGTCAGCAAAGCTCCTAACAGGAGCAAAAGCAAAACTAGGGTTTTGTACTTATACAGGGTCAGGAGATTGGAATACAGAGTGAGGCAAAAATATCAAAAAAAAAAAGTAAAAATTAAGGCTGTTGACATTTTGCCAGAAACCTAAGGTCACTTTATTAACAGAGCATTCATCATTCTTTCTCTTTATTGTTTCGTAAGTGGCTCTGGTCAATTCTCCTTTCAGTTTACTCTGATGGAGCCCTGATGGCCAAGATGAGAGGAACCCCCTTCTGCCTAATGTCCCCAGGTCTGAGAGCACGCACCTTGCCTGGTTCCGGGAATCTGATGTCAGATGTGATTTGGGGCAGGGATGGGGATATTCTCTTTCTGATGTGTACATCCCATTCTGAACTGTATCCTGGGAAAAGTTCTCCATGAAGAGAAGATGAAGGACCCTGACCCTTCTTTATATATTTCCTAAGGACATTGCAAAGTACATTATTTTTCACAGATGTGGTCAGGGATCACTGCTGAGAACAAAATAGAGACTGAACAGGGGACTGGGCAGGGCTAGAATTGTGTCATTCTGTTGGATGGAAGTGTGACATCCTAGCAGAAAAAAAGGTGGCCATGTCTGGGGCCCATCTAGGGAGAAAGGAGGGGTTTTCTGGAGTTAACATTTGAGAACAGGTTCTAGCTAGACTCGGGGCGGGGGTGGGGGAGTAGTGGCAGAGAGCTCAGCTCATGTCAGAATGAGTTTTGGAGCTTCCACAAAGAGGTGAGGAGATACATTAGCCCTGGTAAAGGAAAGATTTCCCCAATCTTTGACTGTGACCTACTAGGTGGTAAGCAACTGTAAGACATGAGGTCAGGGAAATATGTCTTTGCCGTCTGTATATACTCAGCCTTTGGTACTAGTCACAGAGTAGGTGCCCTGAATGTTTTTGAGTCAATAAACTAACTAATGTGGGGAAATACTCAAAGTAGGACTTCAGGTGCTTGAAGGCTTTGTACTCCCAAGTAGGTCTGGGGTCTCATGAGCCAAAGCCCAGCGTGGGTAAGTGGGGGTTGGGATACAGCAGTGGGATACAAAGGAAGGGGACCTAAAAGCAGTGTCCTCTGTTTTTACTTATTTATTTATTTAGGCTGTACCGCGCAGCATGTGGGACCTTAGTTCCGCGACCAGGGATCGAACCCATGCCCCCTGCATTGGAAGCATGGAGTCTTAACCACTTGACCGCCAGGGAAGTCCCAGAAGCGGTGTCCTCTGCAAAGGGTTAGCAACAGGAACAAAGAGGGGAATGGGAGGATCAGGGGCCCAGAGCCACAGATACCCAAAGGACATTGTGTGAAGGGGGAGCCTTCCTCCATGTATAGCAGGCTAGACGGCAGGGAAGCAGCTGCTTGGGCTGAGGGGCCCGGCCACAAGTGTTTGTAAAGTTGCTGTTGCTGTTTCCTGTTAACTAAAATGCTGCAATGCAAGAGTGGGCCAGGCTGCATCCTTGGAGGTATCACGCTAAGTTGACCCCAAGACAACAGAGGGTTGTCTGACCTGCCCCTACTGAGTAATCAGGATGCTTCATGCTCTTGGGGTTCCTTCTCACTACCGAGTTGTATCCTTAAGATCTCTGCATTGTAGCTTCTTGTAATCCAGGCCTCCCATACTCTCTAAATTCACATTTCCTGCTGCTACCTACTGAACACGTACAGCTTGCTGCCACCTCCCCTGACTCCCTGAGCTATGTCCTCAGTGGAGAGGTGAAAGAAGAGGAGAGTGGTGGGCACATCTCCTGCCTGTCTCTGCTTTGTACTGCGAGGGAGTATATGGGAAATCTCTGTACTTTCCTATCAGTTTTGCTGCGAACCTAAAACTGCTTTAAAAAATTAGTCTTTTTAGGGACTTTCCTGGTGGTCCAGGGGTTAGGACTTCACCCTCCAGTGCAGGAGGTGTGGGTTCGATCCCTGGTCTGGGAACTGGGATCCCACATGCCTCGCAGACAAAAAACCAAAACATAAAACAGAAGCAATACTGTAACAAATGCAATAAAGACTTTAAAAATGGTCCACATCAAAAAAAATCTTTTAAAAAAATTAGTCTTTTTTAAAAAAAAAGCAAACAAGTAACATTTTATGGTGGACACGGTGATACAGCCCCAGATTCTCAGGAATGAAAAGCCTCTTCCTTTAGCTGCCAGAAGTGGCACAGAGGACAGCCCTCAGGGGTCAGCCACTCTGGAATTGCCTCAGCTGAATGAAGAGTCACTTCCCCAAGGTCATGTCACATTCCTGATTGATAGAGGGATATAAATACCCGGCTTCCTTGTCTCAACTCTGAAGAGTCATCCATCTTTAGAACTGCCCTCAGGGTCACTGTCATAGCTTCCCCTGAGACTCCATCACAGCTGGGCTTCTCCCTCTGTCAAATCCTGCTCCCTCCCCAAGGACATCCCTAGTAAACTCACCACATGCTCATCTCTGTCTGAGTCTGCTTCCCAGAGAACCCAGAAATGAGCTCTCATTTTAAGGGAAAGGAAGTCATGCAAGTATTCATTCAGAGTTTCTAACTTACAGAATTTATGACATAAAGTTCTTTTGATTTGGGTGGGATGATTTCCCTATGCGATGCCTCCCACAGATGAAGCAGCCACACTTTTATACCTCTGTTTTTATGGAGAGGTGTATGTACTTCCTAGACGATAATTACACCTTCCCAAGGATTGTGTTGCTCATCATTACTGTAAAAGAAACCTGAGAGCCAGAGATCATCCACCAGAACTCTTTTTAGATCTTGCCAATCATTAGGTGAAAAATGGATTGTCACTTGTTCTTTTGATTGGCATCTCCCTAACTAGTGAGGTCGAGAATGTCCACAGGTGCTTATTAGGCAGGTGGATGCCTCTTCTGTGAACTGTCTATTCCTATACTTCCCCTTTTCCTTTTTGTTTCTCCTTTTTCATAATAAATGGTAATAAATTTTTGAATATATGTTGTTTGGGCTTTTTTGTGGTAACTTTCATCACTTTTAAAGATAACATTTTATGGGTTGGTTTTTTGAGGATTATTTTAGTTTTGGTTTTAAAAATCCATGTATACAGAAGTATATAAGGAAGAAAGTAACTGTCTCAGTCTTTTTGGAATGCTGTAACAAAAATATCATAGATTGGGTGACTTATAAACAACAGAAATTTATTTCTCACAGTTCTGGAGACTGAGAAGTCCAAGATCTAGGCACCAGCAGATTCAGTGTCTGGTGAGGGCATGCTTCCTGGTTCCTAGATGGCTGTCTTTTTGCTTTGTCCTCACACAGCACAAGAGGCAAGGGATCGTTCAGAGGTCCCTTTGATAAGAGCATTAATCCCATTCATTAGCGTTTCACCCTCACCACTTAAACACCTCTTAAAGGCCCCATCTCCAAATACCAGCACATTGAGGATCAGGTTCCAACATGTAAATTTAGGCAGAAGGGATATAAACATTCAGTCTATAGCAGTAACTATCACTCAAAATTTCTCCACTTAGAGAAATCACTTTGAAATTTTTCACTTTTCCTTGCAATTTTTCCAAGCCCAGTTTTCATAACTGAAATAATCTTATATCAGACTTCATATATAGTTTTGAATTCTAGCTTTTTCATATAATATCTTAAGCATTTTCCCAAGTCATTAAAAGCCTTAATAAATATCATTTAAGTGGCTGCCTGATAGTTTATCAAGTGGATAAACCATCATTTGATGTAATCCCTTCAGAAGTATCAGACATGTGGATCATTTCCAATTTCTCACTATTACAACGATGATGAGCTTCCTAGGCAGAGATATCTGTTTGTATTTCAGATTTCCCTAAATACATTTTCAAGAGTGGAACTGAGTTAAAAGTAAAAACACTTAAAGACTCTTGTTACAGATCTCTGTTTTTTGAGGAGTCATTTGTAAACCAATGCTTTACATCTGAAAAGAAATACTGCAGTGAAAACATCACACTCAAACTTAGTCCAAGCATTGGTGGTTCCAGCCAATATCTTGGGGTCTTGCATCAATTAAGCAAACATTCATTACACCTACTGCTTATTTTAGACACTAGAGGGATGTAGATAACATTGACCAGGATCCTGCTGTCAAAGAGCAAAGCGTCTGAGAGAAAGAGGAACAATAATTGATTAACCATCATACGAGAAAGAGCAAGACAAATCTTTAACAAAATTGTAAGCCAGCATGTGTGGGGGAAGCAGTGAAAGGATGCAGCCAGGAAGATAAGTTGTTACAGTATAGTCTCATAAACACCCTAGAGGACACTGGGACCTTTCATACAATCAATACTGGAAGTTTCTGAATGCCCAGTCTGGGATTTGGGACGTGGTTTTAGAATTTTACATAATGACATAGGTTTATGGTTTTTACAGCTTTGCTTTTATGATCTACTGTTGGTCATGCTACAGTTTCCTTGATACCAGGTCCCTGGCATGCAGCTTCCACCTTTTTCCTGTAGAGTTTTATCTGACAGTAGCCCACCCTGGACTGTGGCCCTGAAGACTGCACTGTGTCTTCAAGGCAAAGATTATATTACTCCATAGTTTGGGCTAAGCTACTCACCTCAGAGGGGCTCTGGTAGGTGGAGGGAGACCCGCCAGGCTGGATTCCAGCAGAGCACGCTTTGTCTACTGCTCAGAGCTGAAGAGACCCCAGACCCCACGACCCAACCCAAATCACCTAAGGGCAGAATGGTGGGATTGCCCTTGAGTCAGAAATTTTGAATGTGACCCATGCTTTCCCCACTGAGCAGTCATCAGACCTGGACAACCTATTTAAACCTGTCACCTTTCTTTCCTCAACTGTAAAACAGAGCCAAGAGTGATCATGAGAAGACAAAGTAAGAATGGATGTGAATGCACTTAAAAGGAGGAAATCGTGCTTCCCTGGTGGCTCAGTGGTTAAGAATCCACCTGCCAATGCAGGGTACACAGGTTCGAGCCCTGGTCCGGGAAGATCCCATATGCCGCAGAGCAACTAAGCCCATGCACCACAACTACTGAGCCTGTGCTCTAGAGCCCGCAAGCCACAACTTCTGAGCCCACGTGCCACAACTACTGAAGCCCGCGTGCCTAGAGTCCATGCTCCACAACAAGAGACGCTACCGCAATGAGAAGCCCACACACAGCAACGAAGAGTAGCCCCCGCTCGCTGCAACTAGAGAAAGCCGCACACAGCAACGAAGACCCAACACAGCCAAAATTAATTAATTAATTAATTAAGAAAAGGAGGAAATCATCTTTGAAATATCAGCATTTATTATGTTTGAAAAAAATCTAAATGAAAGATTTTCTAGTCCCTCTTCTCTGAACAAATTTTTATGTCCATGGGAGATGGGGACAGAGGGGTAATAGTGCATTCATGTATTCTTTGTTTGTTTTTTAAAGGTGTGCCTTAAAGCAACGTGACAGAAGAGCTATTTTCTGGCTTTGTTACATCAAGAGAGGCAGACTTTGGCTAGCTAAGAACACATTTTTGTGTGTGCCTAGGGTTTTGAAAGTTAAGAGGGGAGTTTTGTACAGACATACCTTGTTTTATTGTGCTTCACCTTATTGCGTGTTTTACAAATTGAAGTTTTGTGGCAACCCTGCATTGTCAGATGTTAGCATTCTTTAGCAATAAAATTTTTAATTAAATTATGTACATTTTTTTAGACATAATGTGATTGCACACTTAAGAGACTACAGCATAGTGTAAACATAACAATTACATGCACCGGAAACCAAAAAATTTGTGACTGGCTTTATCGTGATATTTGCTTAATCCAGTTGCCTGGAACCAAACCCAAAATATCTCCAAGGTATGCCTGTGGAAGGCTAGGTAAGAAAGTTCCTTTAGGGTTTACAAGTTGTTACCAGGCTCTACCCCACAACCCTGCAGACCTTTGAGCCCTTAAGAATTACCATCCACTCCATCATCTACAAAGGGTAGATGATTTGCTTGGGCAACAAATACTAACATGATGGGGGGAAATTCAGCCAAGCTCCTGGACAAATGAAACTCGAAAGGTATTCTAGCAGATTTTCAGAGAAGCACCTCTACTTTAGTGAGCCTATGAAGAAACCTGCAGAATTGTTGTTTCTCTCACTTTTGTTGCATGGAGAAAATATACTACTTCTTTAAGAGCCTACCAGAAAAGAGAAGGAAGCATTGCCCTGGGTAGTTTAGTTAGGCACACGTGGAGGCCAACTCAAAGAGGCTACACCTTCATTCAGAGATGCTCAGGGAAGAGAGAGAAGCAACTAGACCCACTCCTCAGTATATCCACCCACTCCCTCGCCAACCAGCCGGGTAACGGCCCCTGGAGAGCAAGATTGAGGCATCCCTCCCCACTCACCACCATATTTCCATTCTCACTGGTGCCCCCAACATGGACAGACAGGCCCTGTGCCCGGCTGACAAGGTGCCTCCCTGGAGCTTCTTCCCCTGCTGTCCACCCAGCTGCTTTCCCTGCCTGCTGCCTTCAAGGACCCTCCCCTGCCCTCTGCCACATCCCAAGCCACCGGCCTCTTCAGGAGCTCCTCACGCCTAATGTCCCCACTGACTCTCAGCAGCTATTGGGCAGCGTTACTCCAGCTTTGCTCTCCCCTTCAGTTTCCAGCTCATCGCTGTTCCCTAAGGATTCTCTTCCTACCCTCTACTCTGAGATCCTCATGCCTGTCTGTGCTTGAAAGAGAGTCTGAGAAATTCTCAGGGCATCCTAACTATAATTCAGTTCCTGTTATGTGAATCCTCAGTCCCGGTCAGAAACATGTGGAGCCTTGCCTCCGCTCCCCACCCAGGAGAGGTGGTATTTTTAGAGGGACTGCAGAATGGGGAGGGTCAGAGGGAGCCGAAAGGACGGGTCCACTGAAGAGAAACCCTTACTTAGATGGAAGATAGTAATCGTAAGAGTAAGAGCTGTAATTTTCTAAGACACTTTCCTATTTACCCCCGTCATGGCCTGGACTCCTCAGCATCACTCACTGAGGAAGACAAGCAGGTATATTGTCTCTGTTTTACAGACAAGGAAGATGAAGCTGAGAGAAGTTGAGTAAGCGCCTGCAGCAGAACCCAAAACTAGGGTCAGTGATATTTGAGGCCCCTTCAGTTTCTTGCAGTAGAAAGCCATCACTGCCCTCTCTGGTCTCTGGCCACGCTCCGGGACCATGTGCCCAGCAGAGCCTCCTCCACTGGCCAACCGGACAGGGCAAGGTGCGTGGGAGAACGTGATGCCCCGAGAACAAGGTCAGGGAGCGGGGTAGTCCCGATGAGGGCTTCATATCAAGTAAACCATGGCTGCGATTGACAACACACCATAAAGGCAACGCTTCAAGAGCTATAAACCTCCAACCTCATGTGAAGCAGGAAAACCACACTCCAAACCCTCTAGACTGGGCGTAACACACTGCCAAGACAAACTTAACCACAGATCCCCCACTGCATTTCCCACCGCTTCCGTCTGGCAGCCTAAGAAGGCGAGTTTTGTCATGTGTGGTTTGTTCTTTCTTCCAATAAGTGGGAAGAACCTGGTCTGGATGGCACCTCCTGCCAAGAGCTGATGCACAACACGAGCCATGTCCATGCAAGGGCCTTGCACCAGATCCCAGTGCCGGGCCACCCTCTTCTGCAGGATCCCTCAGGCCCGGCAACCCTCCCCCACCTCACCCACCCCAGGCCGATGGAGGTGGGGATCAGGGGCTCTGAGTCTGCCCCAACCTCATGTGGGCTAGAAGGGGAATTGCCCTCCACCCACAGGAGACAGGGATTCCATTTCCAGGGTCATCTTGCTGTTTTCTCCTGCCCTTCCTAGCTCCAAAGTGGTTCCCTCTCTTGAGAACTGACTCATCTCACTAGGAAGAGAAAGGTGGGCACTTAAGGATTTACACAGTGTGCCCATCAAAGAAGACGACTCTGAGATATAAGGAGAACCAAATATTACAGTGCTTTTGCAAAGGATGGCTCATCTAAGTCTTAGATAGCCCTGAGGAATAAATGGAAAAGCTAGTATTAGTATTCATATCCGTGCTCCTAGTGGTATTTGTACCAGAACTACTACTGCTATTTGTAGCAGGATTTGTATTCACATTCGCATTAACGTTGGTATTTATATTTGTACTCACGTTAGTATCCATACTCATAGTCCATGTTGCTAGTGCTATCAGTATTAGTCCTTAACAGGAACAAATGGTGAGGCACAAACAGCTAGAAAGGCCAGTACTGTTGCATCTGCCTTCCGTTCTCCATAAACACTGGAGATCATCTTGGGCAGTAATGACAAGTATAGAGGCTCCTGAGTTCTCTTTAACCTGGGACAAAAACGAGATGGCAATGCACCATCCTGGAGCTCTGAGGCAGGAGAAATTACACAAGTAAAGCTGTAAGCACAGCCCCCAAATCCTACATGTGAGGGCAGGGCTACAGCAAGGTGATGGGAAATTCTGCTGGAAACGAGGACAGGAGGACAAATTCTGAATGATATTATGGGTTAGGATAAGGGATTTTTTTCTAAAACAATGAGTCACCACTGAGGTTCTGGGAGCTCTCTGAAGTCCCAGGACCCAGGGCTAGGACTCTTTCCCTTGCCCAGCACACCACGACGCACACATGCACACACACACACACACCACACACACCACACATACCACACACACCCCACACACACCCCACACACCCCACACACATACCACACTACTCACACACACACACACCACACACACACATATACACCATGCACCACACCACATACACACCACACATACACCACACATGCACACACACACACCACATGTACACCATACATGCACACCACCATACCATTCATCACATACCACACGCTCTGCGCAAAGCCTCTGACAGTCGCCTGTACGTGGCTCTGTTGTTTTGAGAACCCTGGCAGAGCAGAGCCAAGCTTGTTAACTTAACCAGAGTAAGTTGGAGGCTTGTGTCACAGGTGCCAGCCCCAGGGTGACTGGTGATAGTTATGTTATTCATGGAGATTCTGCACCACCCCAGCGCTTCTTTGTGACAGGAAACCAAAGCCTCAGGCTTCCCAAAGCATGAAGCGGCCTGCTCTTCATGGTACCATTTAGCCTGTGGGCACACCTAAGGTGTAGAGGCCTTTTGTGGGTCGCAGGGCCCAAGGTGCCTGCATCACCCTCAGTGTCACATGTCCTTCCAGGAAGGGCCAGCACTGCACATCCCATCCTTCTTTCATCTCACGTCACACTGTGGGAAGACACAATACAAGATTTCACATCTCTGGGACTTTCCACCGCAGAAGGCCAATACAAAGCCATGGGTTTCCTCTTTTCATGTTATTTCACAACATAAAAGAAAGCACCGGGCTTCACTGGTGGCGTAGTGGTTGAGAGTCCACCTGCAGATGCAGGGGACGCGGGTTCGTGCCCCGGTCCGGGAAGATCCCGCATGCCACGGAGCGGCTGGGCCTGTGAGCCATGGCTGCTGAGCCTGCACTCCGCAACGGGAGAGGCCACAACAGTGAGAGGCCCGCGTACCACAAAAAAAAAAAAAAAAAGAAAAAAAGAAAAAAAAGAAAGCACCCACTCAGGGAGCTAGAGTCTGAAAAATATTCACGCTCCCCTGCGTTAGCATCACTTTGATCTATAAGGGCAGCAGAGGGAGACACGATGAGCTAGTTGCAGGCTTTGTCCTTTCCAGTTCATCAGCTTCCCTCCTGCTTTGGGGGCAGTGATTCTCACACATGCCTGGAACCAGGTCAACATCTGGGCCAGTGAAATATACAACTTCCTGAAGCACATTAACAGTCAAGGTTAGGTATAGAGTTGAACCTTTAACATCAGAAATGCAAGATTCTTGTGCTTATATTTCACACCATTGGAAAGAATTCTAGAATTTTCCAACTAAAGGATACCCCAGAGCTCATCTAACTTCATCATTCCACAGACAAGGAAATTCAGGAATCTGTTTTTCCAAGTGTGACCATCTGGCCAGTTGCACCAGAATCTCCTTTGGGCAGATTTCTGAGGTCCTTCCCCAGATTGCTGAATTAAGATTTGCAGTGGAAAGCCTAGGAAACTGCATTTTAAACGGACTCTCAAGGAGATCATGTACCTGAGAATGTTCTAGAAGTACAGCTGGTTTGTATTGAGACCATAACAATAATAATAATAACTACAATATTGAAGGGAGGTAAATCTGGGTAGCCCCAGAGACCCATCTCCTCCCCACTTAGGAACTCAGCAAGAGCTAGCTTAGCAGTTCTGAGTAAACCAAGAGAGAACTCTCTGTCCCCAGCCACAGAGTCCCCAAGGTTCCCCCTTTCTAACAAGGCTACTCCCTCAACTAGGAAGTTCACTCACCCATACATGTCCCCTGCCTTTCTGTCCCTATAATGAGGCAAGGTCATTCTACCAATGCCCTTTCCATGGTATAAATGGTCCTGCTGGGTCCATCCCAAACAGGCCTCTCATTATACTGATTCCACAAACAACTATTGCAGCTCTGTACCAGGCATTGTGCTAGGTACCGGCGAATCATCATGACAAAAATTGGGCATAGCGACACTTCCCTGGCAGTCCAGTGGTTAAGCCTCCGTGCTTCCACTGGAGGGGGCATGGGTTCAATCTCTGGATGGGGAACTAAGAGTTTGCATGCCATGCACATGGCGCAGCCCAAAAAAATGGGCATGGCATCCAAATGTGGGTTCCCAAGTGACTCTGGTCCAGCTGCCTGCCTGGTCCCCACTGATGCCCTGGCTAGTGATGAGAACAAGGGCTTAGGAGTCAGGCAGGCCTGAGCTACAATCCCAAGTCCACCATCTCCTAGGTGTTACCATGGACAATTTCCTTAAGCTCTCTCAGCCTCCATTTCCACATCTGTTAACATTAGAAAAATAAGACCTACCTCTACCTACCTCCCAGGTTGTATTGTGGATTTGAGACAACCTTCATAAACACCAAGCATCACATCTGTACAGCAGGTGCTTGGCAAACAGAGTCTATCACCATTGCTATCACTCTGTGTGTCCTCGGACAAATGACCTAAGTCCCCCAAAGGACTGTTCAACCAGCCAAATATTTGTTGAGCATCTACTCTGTGCCAGGCGCTGGAAATGCACCATGAACAGGACAAAGTCCCTATCCTCATAGAACTTAGATCCAGAATAAAAGAGATCAAGTGACTATATCAGTTTATGAGGACTGCTGTGATGAAGTACCACAAACTGGGTGGCTTAAGAGAAATTTACTGTCTCACAGTCCTAGAGGCCTGAAATCCAGTATCAAGGTGTCAGCAGGGCTGGCTCCTTCTGAGGGCTCTTCCACGCCTCTCCCCCAGCTTCTGATGGTTTGCTGGCAGTGTTTGGGGTTCCTCGCCTTGTAGATGCATCACCCTGATCTCTGCCTCCATCTTCACGTAATGCGTTCCGTGTGTGTGTCTGTGTCTGTCTGTCTGTCTCTGTGTCCAGATTTCCCCTTTTTTAAGGACGCTAGATATTTTGGATTAGGGTCCACCCTAAGCACCTCATTTTAACTTGATTATCTCTGTAAAGACGCTCTTTCCAAATAAGGTCGCATTCTGAGGTACTGGGGTAAGGATTTCAATATACCTTTTTCTGAGGGGACACAATTCAACCCATAAGAGTACCCCTTTCCATCCACTCACTCAGCTTCATTTGACTTCTGAGTCTAGTTGATCCCACACAGGCCTCCTAATCCAGCTTAATCTCCTAGAATTGGGTATACACAGCATGTTCAGTGTTCTTAAAGCTTATCTCCAAGAACCATCTCTGTCTCTCTCCTCTCTGCTCTCAGGAAGGTAAGACTTTGACCTTTCCCTGTTTCACAGGAGGGACTGGCTGACGTCCCAGCAGGGGCTCAGGTCATTGCCCAGCTCCTTTTCCCAGGTCTCCAACTCCAGTCACCTGTCCAACATACACAGTGCCTGATGCAAGCAGCCTTACACAAGCCCTAGATAGAGGCTTCCACAACCCGCACCCGGTATTTCCTCCTTTGAACATAGTCATCTCATATAAATGGAGAATGCATCTCTTTATGAAATTGCCTATCTCTTGCAGCTTAAGTTGGAAGAATGTTTACTTATCTGGCCCCGGGGAATCATAAACGTCTTGCAGCGTATGTTAACAGTCACTCCATAACACCATTCATTCTTACTATCTGAAATTACAGAGTGTCCCCCCCAAGATTCACCTCCAGTGGTTAACAGACTGATGGGCTCTGTCTTCCTTGTCTCAGGCCTCAGAGGGACAACATTATTCGTTCTGGTTTGTCCCCTCCAAAAAAAACAGCATCTCTTGATGTGAAAAAGTAGAGGGACCAGCCACCAGGAACAACCCTCATCGCAAAACTTCTATAAATGCCCAAACAGAAGGAAAGTCAATGACTATAAAAGAATGGCAATCTTTAGATTTAGTTTAAACAAGCAGTTTCTAAAGGCCAGTAAGTGAGACTGAGTGAACCTGAGATGCATTTAAAATACAGACACCTGGAGCCCACCCCACATTCCCCCCACCTACTGAAAATCAGAATCTTGGTAGTAAAAGGAGAGAATCTGCATACTCCCATATCCCACAGGTATCTCTGGGGCCCCTGCCTCCCAGCTCCCAGCCCCGCTGCTCCCAGGCCTCTTTCCAGCTCCCAGGAACCCTCATGGTATCCGTCCCCCAGGCCCGCCTACCCCTGTGCACCATCTCCCCACTGCCACTTCCATCTTCTTCCCACTCCCCACAGTGGGTCGCTCTCTCTCTGGGCCCCCACAGCACCCGGGTTCCCCTCTGCAGTAGGACTTAACCACACTCACTGGTATTGTTGTTCACTGGTCTGTCTCCCCAACTAGGCCATGAACATAGGTAGGATATGCATTTCTTTCATGCACCCAGCCCAGGTCCTGCTCATCACATCCGTGCTGCCTGCCTGAACGGCAAACTGAACCTTCCCTCTGTGACCACCTGCTAGGCAGGTTTCCTCTCTCCCTTTCTCTTTCTCTGTGTCTGTCTCTTGTCTCTTTCTGTGTGTTTCTCTCTCTCTCCCTTCCCACCCTCTTTCTCTCCCCCCCACCCCCATCTCTGTCTCTTGTCTTTCTGTCTCTCCCCTTCTCTCTCTACCCCCCTCTCCCCACCTCATTCTCTCTCTCCCTCTCTCCCTGCCTTTCTCTCCCTCACCCTCTTCCCCCCCCCCCACCTCACTGTTCACCCTGAACTCTCACTGGGAACTTCCTCACACTGCTGTGAACTGGTCCTCTTCTCTTCTGTCCCTCCCTTTGTAACCCTCAAGTGTCTAGCACTGCACTTGGCATCCAGCAGATCCCTGTAGCTGTTTGTGGATGGCTGGTTGGTAGAGACACGGGGTGGTACAAAGGAAAGAGCTCAGGAATGTAGAAGACATAATTCCAGTTCTGGCCTCACATCTGGACAGTGAGTTCGCTGCATTGTAACTTGGGGTTTAGTGCTCCTTCCGTGACGCAGGTAGGTTAGACAGGGTGAGGGAATGGTCTTGGATCCCTGATGAGCCCTAGTTCCTAAGTCTGCTGGTGCAGAGGTGCCCTGAGTAAGGAGTAGCCCAGCCACAGTGGCACGTCCCATGGGGCAATGTAAACACCCCCAGACCCCCGAGCAAAGGGGAAGGAAGACGAGGGAAGGGAAGAGGCAAGACTCCCCACTCGGCCAGCAGACCAGCCCCAGGGGCTGAAATCAAAGCTGGTACCCTCAGGCAGGGAGTCTCGGTCATGCCAAGGGATTGCCATCCCCAAATCCGTGACCCACTGGCTCTTCTGTTGAGCGGAATATTGGCTGAGGGAGCCAAGTCATCGTCCTGAGGCCAGAGCTGAGTCCACTGCACCTCTGGCCCAGTCAACAAACTGCCAGGTAAGAGGCAGCATACAGTACAGGCACCTGCACCCTCACAGCCCTGGGGTGTTGAGGTTTTCACCACATCAGACACGATAGGAGGGCGTCAGTGCTGCCAGGCGACGGAGCTGCTTGCTGAACTGCCCAGTGGAAACCAATGCCTGGCAGACACTAGGAACAGACACTTTGAGATGAACCAACCCTGCCCAGACTGCAGAATGGAGGATGACACTCCTCTCCCGGAAGCAAGACTGTCTGAAGGAAGCCCCCTAAGGGCTCCTACCAGGACCTGGGAGGATGTCGCTGCTCTCCCTCCCCAGGAGCAAGCAGGTGAGTGCACTGGGGGCTTTGCTAAGCGTCCAGACCCCGCAGCCCATCTCAAGACATGTACAGTGTTCATTGCTGCTGCTCCTGCAAACCCTCCTTATTCTTTTTCTACCTTAGGTGTGGACCATGGGAGAAAAGCTGACACCAGAGCTGGCAAAGGAGACAGCTGCCCATTTGCTGTGAATTCATTCACTTTTCCAGCAAACACATATCATAGGCTGTGCCAGCCTCCCATGCCTGGAATGCACACTGACCCTCCTCTGCCGAAGACTGATGAACTTCCCAATAAGAAGACACCTGGAGTTCCTTAAAAATCTAAAAATAGAGTTACCATATGATCCAGTAATCCCACTCCTGGGCATATATCTGGAGAAAACTTTAATTCAAAAAGATACATGCACTCCACTGTTCACAGCAGCACTACTGACAAGACATAGAAGCAACCTAAATGTCCACTGACACATCGACAGATGAATGGATAAAGAAGATGTAGTATATATATATAGACAGAGTGGAATATTATTCAGCCATAAAAATAGAAATAATTCCATTTGCAACAATACGGATGGACCTAGAGATTATCATACTAAGTGAAGTAAGTCAAAGACAAATATCATATGATATCACTTATATTTGAAATCTAAAAAATGATACAAATGAACTTATTTACAAAACAGAAGTAAACTCACAGACATAGAAAACAAACTCATGGTTACCAAAGGGGAAAGTGGGGGGCAGGAAATTGGGAATTTGGGATTAACAAATATACACTACTATATATAAAACAGATAAACAAGGTCCTACTTATAGCACAGGGAACTATATTCAATATCTTAGAACAACCTATAATAGAAAGGATCTGAAAAAGAATATATATATATATATATATATATATATATGAATCACTTCACTGTATAACTAAAACATTGTGTTTTAGGTGTACAGTATTGTAAACCAACTATTTAAAGTATAGTTGGTATTATAAACCAACTATACTCTAAAAAAAAAAAGAGAGGGACTTCCCAAGTGGTGCAGTGGTTAAGACTCCATGCTCCCAATGCAGGGGGCCTGGGTTTGATCCCTGGTCAGGGAACTAGATCCCACATGCATGCCACAACTAAGAGTTCACATGCCACAACTAAGACCCAGCATAACCAAATAAATAAATAAATAAATATTTTTAAAAAGACAGAGATTTGGTTATGGTGTCAGTATCACGCCTCTGGAAGAGAAGGCACAGGAGGTCTCTACTGGTTCGTTTGCACCTCACCTAAATTACTTGCTCTTTTTCAAAGTCAGTTTTCAGGTGTGGAAGGAAAAGAAAACAAGAAAACTCATCCTCACCTTTCAAGACACAGTTCAAATGTGTCCTTGACAGAGGTTAGCTTTCTCCTGGAATGAAAACTGCATCTTAACTTTTCACAACTTGTTTGTATCATCCAAGTGCTATGTCTTGTGCTGTCTTCACAACATCCTTGTAAGTTAAGCATGGAAACCAAGTATCATTTCCCCACTAAAAACAACCCTCAAAGTGTTTGTCATCTTTAAGAGAATCTGACACTTTTTATTTTAATTTTAAGCAGAAAAGTATAAGAATTTTAAATCTATAAATATTTGTGGCATGTTTAGGAGAACTTGATTTACTACAATTATTCATTTATTGGATACAAGAGTAATTTAAATGCCCAAGAGGGTTTTGCTTATTAATATTGTTAGTATATCCTGCCAGGCATTTGAAGTGTTTAAAAAGTAAACATATTAAATTTATAAATGTGGTTGAAGATGTTTAATGGAATGTAATTAACTAAGTTTGTAAATGGGACTAATTTTAATGTGTCCGTGAGTTAACTGAAAAATCAATGAACAAGTGAAATTATTTCTTCTCATTTTTTGCGGTACGCAGGCCTCTCACTGCTGTGGCCTCTCCCGTTGCGGAGCACAGGCTCCGGACGCACAGGCCCAGCGGCCATGGCTCACGGGCTCAGCCGCTCCGCGGCATGTGGGATCCTCCCGGACCAGGGCATGAACCCGTGTCCCCCGCATCGGCAGGCGGACTCTCAACCACTGCGCCACCAGGGAAGCCCTATTTCTTCTCATTTTTAGTGCTTTTCTAGACATGAGGAGATGCAAGAATTGGGCTCATAAAATCAGTTCCTGAAAATATCTAACTATCTGAAGACCTGTTCTGCCAGTTTTTCCCAGAGCACAGAGTGTCTCATTACTGATCTCCACCCTGAACTCCTTTCAGGGGTGTTGAAGGTCAGCAGCTGCAGCGGCTCATGATTTTAATCCTTGTAGAGGTACATGGCAAGTGCCAATTTGTAGTTGACAGTACTCTCCTATAGAACCTCCAGAAGGAATGTAGACCAGCCAACGCCTTAATTTTAGCCCAGTAAGACCAATTTCACACTTCTGGCTTCAAGAACTGTAAGACAACAAATCTGTGTTGTTTTAAGCTATTAAGCTTGTAGTAATTTGTCAGAGCAGCAATAGGAAGCTAATATACCCTCCTCCATCACCTCTAGGCCTCTAATGTACTTCTTAATACAGCCCCCGACTTCCCTGTTTAAAAGTGAACGCCCCCCCACTCACCCTGCCCCTCTTTCCCACTTTATTTTTCTCCTTAGCATTTATTACCATCTAATATATAACATATTTTGCCTTATTTATCATGTTTATTTCTATCTCCCCTCTTTAACACATAAACACACAAGGGCATGAATTTTTGCTTCTTTTGAAGAGCTCGATCACATAGTAGGTGCTTCATAAATAGTCAATAAATTGGCTAAATAATTTAACTTGAATAGACTAAGTATTAATTTAAGACTATGGAATTATAAACAACCCTTTAAGACTATGGAATTATAACAACCCATATACCAGCCCTCTCCACCCAAAAAATGTTCCACAATTTTGTGGTGGTTGGCCCTTCATATTTTCTTAATACAATATTAGAATCAAACAGAACCTGTTCTACTCACAGTGTCACTCAGACTGGAAGAGGCATCAGAAGTGAGGAGTCATAAAAAGAACCAACTGCATTAATAGCATTGGACAGAGAGGTTTGGAGGGGGAGGTGTAACAAGTGAAATACAGAGCAGATGTGTCCCCATCCAAGTCTGAGCCTCAGTTCCACTTCAGCTCTTTCCTGTGCTCAGAGTACAGGAAATCTTTGGAAATAAGAGTCAGTTCCCTAGTATAGGTGCATGCATATCTCTAGGGAAAGAATTCATCAGTTTCACCAGCTTCTCAGAGGGGTGAGTTTAGGGATCCTTGTCCTAGAATCAGCCATTTGTCTGTAAATATTCTCACCTGGATTCCAGACCATACCCACCCAATATCTGAACGAATTTACTAGATTGTTGACAAAATAAGTGTCTGATGACTGTGATCAGTTGTTTCATTCTTAAAATAATTTTTCTGGACTGATGCAACCTTAGTCCAAACCTTGTTGGAACATCAGCTTTTCACTTATAGCAAAACTATTCAAATTTTTTCACAGAATAAGTTCTTCCCTTAAAGTTCTAGTAACATAGGCCTGGTCTCACCCCTAGGGAATCCCAACTTTTTACAGAAGAATTTCTATGTCCTTACTCATATAATCACAGCAACATATCCTCCCTTCCTTCTTTCCTTCCTCGAGCATTTATTAAGCATCTACTATGTGCTAGTCTCAGTGATGAATGAGACAGTATTCCTGCCCAAGATGCTCAGTGTGATGGAAGGGATCGACGTAAGTAATCAATGATGGAGTGTGGTAAGTGCTCTCACAAAGATACACAGGCACGGAGTGGTGTGATGATTAAGAACATGGGCTCACGACTGGGCTACTCAGTTTCAAATTCTGTCTCCACCTCTGTCTAGCCACAAAACCTTGCACATGTTTAAGTGACTGCGTCTCATTTCCTCAAAAAGATGGAGATAAGGAGAGCACGTACTTTCTAAGGCTCCTGCGAAGATCAAATGAGACAATGTACAGAAGGTGCTCAGACAGCACTTAGCACCTGAAAAGAGTTCAGTAGCTATTCAGAGCTCTGTGTTATTGGGCAATGGAAGCTCAAAGAAGGAAGTGACTAAAATGGACTGACTCCACCCAAAGGGGTTTGGGATGGCTTCTCAGAGGAGGTGATAAATGATGAATCCTTTTCCAGGAAGAAAAAAGGATGGGCATTCCAAGGAGAGGGAGTGAATATCCAAAGTATCCTTAGGGTGATAGGGAACCAGTGAATGTTTTTAAGCAAAAGAATGTCATGAACAGATGTGTGCTTTAGAATGATTTCTTGGGTAGCTGAGCAGAGAATGGACTGGGACACTAAGAGTCTGAAGGCAGGGTGATGAGTTACAAAGCTGTCAGTCAGGTAAGAAATGAGAGAGACATGGAAGGAGGCAGAGGGAAGGAGAGGAAGCAATGGCTTTGGAGGTAGAGTTACTGACATATCTGGTGAAGGTAAGAGGAGGACCAGGACAGAAAGAAAATGTTTATGTTTAGAATCTTCAGGCCTCCTTCCCCAAGGCTGACCAGGATCTCACTGAGCAGCCATCAGCCACTTGGCTGGTAAAGATGAAAAATCAGACCCTCCCCTAAGTGAAGGGACTTTCAGAGCACATGGTCAGATTTACCAGGTCTCTGAAAGTGATTCCTGGAGCCAAGGGAGCAAACAAAGCCAAACACAGGGAGAAGGTAAAGGGAGGTTCTGGGAAAGCAGAGACAGCACCTCTAGGTGCCATGACATAAGATCCAGGGTCTTTCTCTGGATACTAATTGGTGAGCACTTGTCAGACATGAGTGAAACTCAGAGGCTGGCCCAGAGGAAGAGAGTAACTAACAAACTGTAAGAAAAAAAGACAGGTCTCCCCTAGCCCTATCTCTTGGCATTTGCTCTTAGTTCCTCAATGAACAGGACTGCAGGACAAAAATACCCAGGGTATGTGGAGCCAGGAGCTTTATTTACCAGCCTATCTCATTCTGCTGCCTGAAACTCAAGGGGAATTTCCTGGGGTGCTCTCAAAGATCCATCACTCAATCACATTATGCATGCCAGGGTTGTTGTTGGTATTTGTTTTTTGTTTTTGTAAATCTGTGTCACAACGAAGCCCAAATGTTAAATATTAAACCTCTAGATCTATATTTCCCTGTTGTGGTCACTGCTGCGGCCTTTTGTAAGTGCCAAATACCCAAATCTCCAAACATCTGAACACTGTTCCTCCAAGTATAACCACCCTTCAGAATTTAAATAGGGCTTCCATCTAGAACTTTCTTTTGTTCTTGGGATGCCAAGTCTGAGAGTTCTGAGACCAACAGTAATAAAGATATTGAGTTTTCTGCAAAGACTATGGCTGCCCAGCCACCATAAAGAACCAGAGTGGGGCTGGAAGGGTCTGCTCCTCTCGGCCCCAGCCTAACTTCTCCAGAGAAGAGACCCCTCAAGAGATAGGGGTCCCTGGCGGCCCCGGGGGACTGACTGCTCCACCATTTCCTGCTGCAAATCTCAGCAATGATTTTTTACTCAAATTTACCCTCTTCTGGCCCTGTCTCTGGGTCTCCTCCTTCCTATGAATAGTTTAGAAAATAACAAACAAACAAAATGTAGAAACATTAGAGATTTACACAGTCCAAAGAGAGGACTGGGACATCGAATCCCCCAGTCCCCATGATGAGTTCTGGTGTCTAATCAGTGCGCCTTGTCACTGCTGCTTACTGCCATTTGGTGATACTACTGAACGTGGTTCTCAGAACTTGGAGAAAGAGCCCACACCCCTGCAGAGCTAAGTTTAGCCAGTGAGGCTGTAGCTCAGGTTCCCAGGTGGCAGCTCCAAATGCTCAGTGATTTCTGGCCCTGCACACCCGTGTTCCAAGGAGCCAGATGCCTAGCCAGCTATGGCCGCGAGCTCATCGCTCCCCCACCTTCACTTTGCTCTCTATCCCCAAGGAATCACACTTCTTTTCAATCTGTGAAACTCAAAGGATCTTATCACAGCCTCTCTCCCCAGATAGGTTTTCCCCAAATAGAACCACCAGCCCAACTCTTAAAAATGGGTTATAACAACATCCTTAAGGGGTCTGTCTTAGTCAGCTTGGGATGCCATAACAAAACACCATAAACTGGGTGGCTTAAATAATGGAAACTTATTTCTCACAGTTCTAGAGGCTGGGGAGTCCATGGTCAAGATGACAGCAGATTTAATTCTTGGTGAGGGCCCAATTCCTGGCTTGCACATGGCCACCTTCTTGCTGTGTGCTCACAGAGAGAGAAAGGGCTCTATTCTCTCCTCCTCTTCTTGTATCAGCACTAATCCCATTGTGGGGGCCCCACCCCCATGACCTCATCTAAACCTAATTTACCTCCCAAAGGCCCCACCTCCAAATACCATTACATTGTGGGTTAGGGCTTCAACATGTGAATTTGCAAGGAGACAAAAACATTCAGTCCAAAACAGGATCTAAAATCAAAAAAAGGTCTGGTTGTCTCTTTTCCCTTGAGAAAGGAGCTTCTTCAAAGCTAAAAGGAGATTTGTTTTCCCCCAAAGCCGGCATGATTTATTTGTAGAGACTTCCCTCTGTGGAACAAATAAATGGGAAACATACACATAACACAAGTTAAACTTTCAGCAGGATGAACTTCTGCACATCTTGATAAACTATGTAGTGATATGGGCCATGGGCCTTGTTTTTCCCATAATCTACTCCAATGACTCTCTCTGTTCATGGTAGAGCACATGTAGCAGACGATCCCACAAAAAGGGAAATATGTGCAAACCCTACTCATGCTTTCATAGAAGCTGAATCCCAGAGTTGACAGGGATTTTGGTATCACTCTATCCACTCCCCAATCAATGCTTTAATCCCATCTATATCTCTGCCAACAGTTATTTAGCTTATTGTAAATACGTCTAGTGCCAGAAAACTCACTGCTTTCTAGATACTTTCTTGCTTGTTTGTTTATTTGCTAGCTCGCTTCTGAAAACACACATTTTTGGAACACTGCGAGCATACTGTAGCACACAAAGCTTGGGCTTTGGTATTAAACAGACCTAAAAATTCCAGGTCTGACACTTGCTGTCTGGGTTTAGGGAAATGTTTGAACATTTCTGAGCTTTAATGTTGTCATCTGCTAAAAAGAGGGAAAGAGCAATAATACCTACTTCCTGGATTCTTATGGGAATTTATTAATCATAAAGTGTCCACTATAGAATAGGTGTCAAGGTTAGTTCCTCTCCCACCTCCTCATCACCCTCCCTTTTAACCTTTCATTCATTTCCTGTAATACAGATATCTTGACTGATTATTTGGGTTAACATACCATTGATAAAAGCACCACAAAAAGCCATAAAGGAGTCATTATGTTGAAAAGGGAGACCCTTGCCTGGCAGGTAGACTCATAAATCCATGATGATAATTAATGTCCTCACTTGATTGCAAATTCTTCAAGGACATGGATCTTGTCTTATGGCCCTCATAGAATCTACTATAGGTCCTTGTGTGTGGTAGAAATTCAATAAATGTTTATAAATTTAATTATGTTGTCTTCTATAAATTTCATTGCAAAAATGTATACAGATCATGGCAAAATTACAGACAACATTTGGTTGTCTAGTATTTTTGGATTATCAGCTCCTACATGGGGATGTAGAGGCTCATCCCTGCACTTAAACAGTCAAGAAGAAAACTTATATTCTCCAGGACTGGTTGCAACCCTGAGGGCTACTGCCTTAATAACTAGGCATTAAGTACCAATCAAACTTCTGTAAAGTTTATTTTCATTGTATGCAGGACTGAACCCCATTTGTCCATTTAGGAGACTGGAGTATATGAAAAATTTATTCTTAGCTACCCTTTTATTCCTAGTGCCTAGCCCAGTGACTGACAATATTTCATGGGCGGACAGACAGAAGGATTCCTCAATTTTTACTCTACTTTGAGTATATTTACTGAAAAACATAATGAAAGTAGAATTTAGGATTATATTAAAAGATCTGTTATACACATTATTTACCTAAAATAACTTCAATATTCACATTATAATTTAAGTTTTAATACTGTACTCTGTGTGGTTGATTGAGCTATTATATAAGGTATGGTCAGAACATAAGTTACTCCAAAATTATAGAGATAAGTCACCCTCTGTGAATGAATTTGGTACAAATCAATATATAATGATGAGCTTAACCACTGCAGAAATAACCCTTCCCAAGAGATAGTTTGTAAAGGTGTTACTCACAAACTTAAGAATAACCTAAATCCAACTAAGGTGATTTAAATGTGACTTCATTGCACAACAAAGGAAACCATGAACAAGGTGAAAAGGCAACCCTCTGAATGGGAGAAAATATTTGCGAATGAAGCAACTGACAAAGGTAATCTCTAAAATATACAAACAGCTCATGCAGCTCAATATTAAAGAAACAAACAACCCAATCCAAAAATGGGCAGAAGACCTAAATAGACATTTCTCCAAAGAAGAAATACAGATAGCCAACAAACACATGAAAAGATGCTCAACATCACTAATTATTAGAGAAATGCAAATCAAAACTACAATGAGGTATCACCTCACACCGGTCAGAATGGCCATCATCAAAAAATCTACAGGGGGCCTGTGCTCTGCAATGGGAGAGGCCACAACAGTGAGAGGCCCGCGTACCACCAAAAAAAAAAAAAAAAAATCTACAAACAATAAATGCTGGAGAGGGTGTGGAGAAAAGGGAACTCTCCTACACTGTTGGTGGGAATGTAAATTGATACAGCCACTGTGGAGAACAGTATGGAGGTTCCTTAAAAAACTAAAAATAGAACTACCATGTGACCCAGGAATCCCACTCCTGGGCATATACCCTGAGAAAATCATAATTCGAAAAGATACATGCACCCCAATGTTCACTGCAGCACTATTTACAGGACATGGAAGCAAACTAAAGGTCCGTTGACAGAGGAATGGATAAAGAAGATGTGGTATATATATGAAATGGAATGTTACTCAGCCATAAAAAGGAATGAAATTGTGTCATTTGCAGAGACGTGGATGGACCTAGAGACTGTCATACAGAATGAAGTAAGTCAGAAAGAGAAGAACAAATACCGCATATTAACACATATATGCGAGATCTAGAAAAATGGTATAGATGACTTTATTTGCAAAGCAGAAATAGAGACACAGACGTAGAGAACAAACATATGGACACCAAGGGGGGGAAAGAGGGGGTGGGATGAATTGGGAGGTTGGGATTGGCATATATACACTATTGATACCATGTATAAAATAGATAACTAATGAGAACCTACTGCATAGCACAGGGAACTCTACTCAATGCTCTGTAGTGACCTAAATGGGAAGGAAATCCAAAAATGAGGGGATATACATATACATATAGCTGATTCACTTTGCTGTATGGTAGAAACTAACACAACATTGTAAAGCAACTATATTCCAATAAAAATTAATTTAAAATATTTAAAAAAATAAATGTGACTTCAGAGAGTCAAACTAGAAAGAAGGAAAATGTTACAAGAAGAGATGCGGCCCACAGGGAGTCTTGTGTAGCTCTCAACACTCTGCATTATCTTCTTATATTGTATCTGTGCAGGCTCCCTTCCCCCATTAACACTATAAGCTCCAAGAGAGTAGGGAACCTTTCTTTTTCACTATGGCATCCCCAGCTCCTAGCATAGAGCCTGGCACTCAGTACAAGTTGGGGTTTCTAGAAGAGCCTAGATGTTCCCCTTTTGTCCCCTCCACATTCTAGACCACTTGGGAAAAGACCACTCAGGAAGCAATACAGCAGCTTTCTTAATGATAAAGCTGGAAAGCCAAGAGAGTTCTTACTCTCCTTTTGCGAGGAGATCCTGGAGAAGGGAGAGTTTGGTCTCCAGGACAGACCGTCAATGCATGGAGGAGTCTAAGAATGTGAAACAAATACTTGTTGCCTGCAGGGAGTCAAGGCCTCTTATTGTCAAAAGTTGCAGAGGGCCTGAGGCTTTACCCTACTTGCAACCTAACAAGCTAGACCGCAGCTGTTTCATGGATGCTGGCAAGAAGATATGAGACCCTTGGATCAGAGACAAAGGACTTTATTACTCACAGCAAATGCAGTAGCCAGTGTCAGCATGATGTTCACCCTAGTTGCCCCCAAAGGTCCCAAGGGGACAACGCAGGTGTTTCTAGATGGACCCTGAATATCAGAGGATTATTACAGGTGAGGAGGTCAGACCTTGGATGTTTCACCTCTTTTTTAGCAAGTGGAGGCAAGTCTGCTCTTTGTCCAGGGGAAGTCGTTACCTCCTTTCTCAAGGTCGCTCACTGCCAATGCAACCCTGAGTGATGTCCTGAGTGAAGAGCAGTCAGGCTCTTGCATTCATGGCTTACACAGGAAGAACATTTAGAGATGCTCAGGGCCCATCACAGAATGCCTCTTCTGACACCAATCAAATCAGGTCCCCCTTCCCTTGAAAGGGTAAGAGAAAGGTGAGGAGAATAGAGAAGTGTTATTCCAACACTTGCTCTTGGGGATAGAGCAGCAGTGTCCTTGTGGGAACACTTTTCAGCTTTCGCCAACTTAACCCACTGGGATTAATAAGCAGGTCAACAGGCTTGTGGCTTCCCCTCTTTGGGGAGGGGAACAGCAGTTTATCAGATAATCCTGCTCCCACATTTGCTAGAATATGCCCAAACTCACAATCGTTCCCTTGTACTATCCTTTTGGAACAATGGTGGGCGATTCATATTTCACCTGCTATGATGGTTTTTTTGTTAACCTGGCTAGGCTATAGTACCCAGTTATTTAATCCAACATTAATCTAGGTGTTGCTGTGAAGGTATTTTGTAGATGCAGTTAACATCCACAATCAGTTGACCTTAAGCAAAGGAGATGGCCCCTGATAATGTGGGTGGGCCTCGTCCAATCAGTCGAAAGGCTTTAAGAGGAAAACTGAGATTTCTCTGAGGAAGAAGAAATTCTCAAGATCACAACATTAGCTCCCACCTAGGAGTTTCAGCCTGCCAGCCTTCCCTACAGGTTTGAGACTTACTAGCCCCCCACAGTTGTGAGCAAATTCCTTGAAATATATCCTACTGGTTCTGTTTCTCTGGAGAAACCTGACTGATATGACCACATACCAGAAATAGGTCAGAAAAGATAATAATTAAATAAACCCATAGCTCTGCTGCATCCGTGCTTACCACACACCCTCTTATTGCTTATGCAAGGTCTCAAGTCTCTGACACCTAGGAGAACACAGACCTCAATAGTCCAGCCACAGTGAGATAACAAGTTGGCATCTTTGCTGCACTGTGTATATTTTCCAAACGAAAATATCAGAGTACCAGCCCTGACAGATAAAAACGTACTTACAGGAAAAATTGGAGAGCATATTTGAAACTGGGTCTGTTCCAAAAATTCAGGAGGTACAATTTTTGTATCTAGATATCATTCAGGTTTGCTTCACCCCCATCAGTTCCCCTGGTCCACATAAACTCTAAATATACCTCACGAAGCTTCTAGATACTTCAAGATTAAGGATCTCCCAATTATTCAACAAATATCCAATGAGCATGAAGCAGGCCAGACACCATCTTGGGATTTTTTAAAAATTTTTATTGGAGTATAGTTGCTTTACAATGTTGTGTTAGTTTCTGTTGCACAACAATGTGAAACTGCTATACGTATACATATATCCCCTCTTTTTTGGATTTCCTTCCCATTTAGGTCACCACAGAGCATTGAGTAG
Source organism: Orcinus orca (assembly GCF_937001465.1). Lineage (NCBI taxonomy): Eukaryota > Metazoa > Chordata > Mammalia > Artiodactyla > Delphinidae > Orcinus > Orcinus orca. The sequence goes on along the minus strand of NC_064560.1, from coordinate 100,041,803 downwards.
AGTTCCCTGTGCTATACATTAGGTTCTCATTAGTTATCTCTTTTATACCATCTTGGCATTTTAAATAAAAGGAACAGGATACCATTCCTAGTCACTGATAGTTCAGAGCCTGCTGAGACAGATGGGCAAGTAAGGAGGTGATTACAAAACAGGAACATTGGTGCCTGGACAAAGCCAAACCTCAGGTACATCCCAAGACTGCACCACCCAGTCCCCAAGCCTTCACAGGAGAGCTTCCCTTCTGCGCCATTTCATCCCTTTGTAAATTCAACAAAGGCTAACTGTAGTGTCCAACGTAACTAAATTCATTTCTCTGCAGGCTAGGGTCATTTCATCTGCCCACATCCATAGCTCTTGATCACCTGAGGAAAAATCAGAGTACGAGGTCCACCCCACTGATAGCAGTCCAACATCAGCCTGGCCCTTTGACCTGTTCAGGCAGGCCTCATGGTCACCAGTGGCTATCCCAGGCCTCTGGGTCCAAGGACCCTTTCCTCACACATTGTTTTTGAGAAAGACCAGACTAAGAAACATTAGCTCCTACATTCATCTCTCCTAGACTGGCCTCCCCCACCAGCTAATATCTCTGGACTGTGGAAGCTGCTTTCCCAGAATCTGGGGCAGTACCTGGTCCAGTCTAAGTGCTCAGTGCCCGATGCTGAAGGGAGAGAGGGAAGAAGGGAGTGAAGGAATGAAAGAGCCTTTACAAATGAGAAAATTCAGCAGCAAAGTGAAAAACACACCAGCCTGCCAGAGGGGGAGTCCTAGATCTGAGTACTGTCAGCTCTTAACTTTCAGTGTGGCTTGGGGCAAACAGTTAAACCTTTCTGACTCCCAGTGCCCTCATCTGTAACGATGGGATCATAGCAGTGTCTGCCTCATAGAGATACGATGAGATGTCTATAGCTCACTCAGTCAAGTGTCTGGCAGACAAGTAACACTCTATGTAAGTTAATTTCACTGTTATAATTCTCATATCACCACTCTGGACCTGCAATTCCTCACCTACAAAATGAGGGGTTAAACCACATGACCCCCAACACCCTTCAAGTCCAACAGCTCTGCCACTTGGTAAAGCAGAAACGAACTCTTTGTACATCAGCCCCACTTCACAAATGACAATGACTGAGGAGAGCATAGGTGCTGGAGCCCAAGTTTGAATTCTGCCCCAAGCACTCAGGCAGCTCCAGCATCCAGTTCAGTACGATGCTGTTCCTAAATCCAGCTGAAAGGCTTCCATCCCTGGCTATGCCCTCCCCATCTTGACTTGTGTCCTGCCTCTTGTTGCCAGACTAAGCTAATATTAAATCTTACTGTTCAGCACATACTGTATTGCTATTGATTGTCACATTGTGTCTCAGATTAGTTTTAATGCTTTATACATTCAACCATGCATAGCTCGCTAAAACTAATCCAGAGTTACCTCTCAACTCCCTGCAGGCTTCAGAATGTTTTCAGGACTGTGCATTTCTTAGAATATTGAACCAAGTGTTCACTGAACAACTGGCAACTTTCATTGGACAACTGACATTGAACAACTAAGGAAAGAAACTCAAAATCTCTGTCTGCGAAGAATATAAATTACGAATGATCAATTTCAGTGACTCCCAGTGCATGAATCATTTCAGTAATAAAACTGTTTGGGCAAAGACTGAAGGATTGTGTCTCTTAATCTTACTCTCCCAGAGTTCTGTTATTAAATGTGTCCAGGGCCAACAATGGGTTATGGATTCATTTGAAGAATCACATAATCCTTCAAAACTATCAGGACACAAGTGGAATTGCACAGAAGATTTTTTGCTCACTAGAGCGGGTCAGTAGGGCTGAGGCATATGGGTAATTTTTCTCTCATTAATGAATCTTTCAATACTTGCAAAGTAACTGCACTTATCTGGGACAAACCAGGTAGAATGCTACAGCTTTTCTTATGTCATATTCTCCTTCCCCAATGAAAGAAAGCTTCCACTTTTTCTATAAAGGTTGCTGTCATTTCTCTCTATTCCTTCCTCCAAAAAAGAAAATCACAAGTTTAGCTAAAATTTAGGTTGCAAAATGTTTCACAAGTTAATAGTTCATTATTCCATATTGATTCCTGTTAGTGCTGACTCCTAAGTAGACTGTGAGATTCTTAGCAGCAGAAACACCAGCAGAAGCTTCCCTTGAGTTCTCCCACATGCCTAGAATAGCAGTTCTCAACCAGGCAATTTTGCACCCCAGGGGACATTTGGCAGTTACTGGACACATTTTGATTGTCACAACTGGGCTATGGTGGCTGCTACTTGGCATCAGGTGGGTAGAGGTCAGGATGCTGCTAGACATCCAGTGCATAGGATGGCTCCCTCAACAAAGGATTAGCCTGCCTGAATGAGTGTTCTCCAGAGAAACAGAATGAATAAATATATAATTTATATTTATTTCTATTTAATAGTTTATTATTCTTTCATAATATTTATAATATAATTATAACCCTTTATTATATTACAATATAATATAATTACAATACAAATATATTATATTACTATAATATAACAATGTTATAGTATATTAAATATACTATATTAATTATATGTAATTATATAATATACTATATTTAATATATTACTATAACATGTTATATTAATATATTACAATATTATAATTATCATATAATATTACAATATTATAACTATAATATATTACGATATTATAATTACAATATTATAATATTGTGTGGAATTGGCTTACACACTTATGGAGGCTGGCGAGTCCAAAATCTGCAGAGCCAATGTCCTAGTTCAAGTCTAAAGGCCAGCAGGCTGCTATAGAACCTGAAAGAGCTGATTGATGTCCCAATTCAAAGTCCATTATTCAGGATGATTCTCTCTTACTCAGAGAAGAGTAAGCCTTTTGTGTTATTCAGGTCTTCAACTGGTTGGATGAGGCCCACCCAACATTAGGGAGGGCAATCTGCTTTACTCAAAGTCACCAATTTAAATATTAATCTCATCCCAAAGCACTCTCACAGAAACACCCAGAGTAATGTTTGACCAAATATCTGGGTACCCTCGGACCCAGTCAAATAGACACATAATATTAACCATCATACCACCAAAAATGTCCATAGGGCTGTGGTTGAGAAATTCTGATCCAGAATCATTCTAGGCACATAATAAATGCTCAGAAATGTTTGTTGATGGAATACAATCTGCTTGTGTTCATGTTAAGATAAAGGACGGCTCAAAAGTGGGGTAGGGTGGCCAGAGGATTCATGGAGGAGATGGGCCAGGTAGAAAATTGTACATATAGGTGGAACTTGGGTGGACAGGAAGGATACATCCCAGAATGGAAGAAGCCACATTCTGTGATGCATGCAAGGGAACCCCGTCAGCTAAAACCCTAAAGACACACTCGAGACTACAGGGGTCTTAGTAAAATAGAACCCACTGTGAAATTTGAATGAATGATGCGGTCTTGTTTTTAAAACAATTGAAATTATGTGTTTTAGGAAGGAGAGTAGGAGAAAATGGATCTTTAGCACGATTTATATTTATATAAATAGAGCCAGTAGTTTATATTAGCACATTTTACAGATGAAGGAACTGAGACAGGAAGACATTAACCACAGAGTTTGGGAATTTTTGCTTTACAGTTTGGTAAATGTGCTTACTTATGTCTGCTGACATGAGTTGGATGTTATTAGAGACGATACCATTAATGCACAGGATTATGTGGTGTTTACAGTGCTGGCTCTGGAGCCAGGGCATGTGGGCTCAAACTGGCTCCACCACTTAGTAGATCGCAACCTTGGGCAAAAGGCCAAACTTGTGAATAGTAAATAAGTTCATACATATAAAGCAGGCAGAATAGGCCAGTCAGGCACATAGAAAATGCTCAGTCATGTTGGCTGTTCTTATTATCACCGTTCTTTTTAATCCCAGTTCCTTAACACCAGCTATAAGGTTCTGCTGGATTCCCACCCTAACAAACAGCATCAAATCGTCTGGTGGCAAAACGGAGGTGGCATTAGCAAGCCCCTTTCAGGACTTTCCCAACTATTTTCAATGATACTCGCACAGATCTCTCAAAATTAAGTGATTTCAACGGCACTGAGTTTAAACCACCTCCTTATTAAGCCTGTAGTTTAGACAAGCAAACAGCAAAACAAGCATGTACAAGCTGCTGCTTTGAGTAGCCAGCTGAGAAATGATGCTGCCCAGAGGGGTGTGTGTGTGTTTGGGTGGGGGGGGGGGAGGGAGAGAGAGAGAGAGAGAGAGAGAGAGAGAGAGAGAGAGAGAGAGAGATGTGGGGAGAGGGAGAAAAGGAGGATGTGTACCAGGACAAGCTGGAGTTTCTAAGCACACAGCATCAGGTTGCAGGGGGCAGGGACCCTTACACATCCCCTGCAATCAGCACCTTCACATGCAACTTCTGTGTCCAATTTTCAAAAAACAAACAAACAAACAAACAACCCACAGTAGAGGGAGGGAGGGGCGATTCCCCATTACAGTTACCTCCCTGGATTTTCATTAAAAGGGAAGGCTCATTAAATACGGAAGAATCCAGAGGGGAGTCCGAAGCTATTGAGAAGGCTGGAGGCCGTGCCAATGAAAAGAACCGGGCAGATTGAACATAGAAAAGAGACACTAATGGGAGCTGAAGGGCAATGGTATAGATGGGAATTAAATATGTTATGTGTAGAATCCAGTTGCAATGAGCAGGTACAAAATACTTAGAATAGTCTAAAAATGCAATTCACTATCAATGGGTAGTGAGCTCCCCATCATTAGAGTGATGCAACAAGAGGATGAATGATCATTGTGTGGGGTGATGATTTCATACTTTAAAGTGATTTCTAATTATACAGTTCCCAAATTTAAAACATGCATTGCCTATTTGGTTGTGAGGTTTAGATTTTGCTTATTTTCTTTACCTTCCTCAAGCATAACTCTATACTAGTGATAGAAAAGAGTTTCTATCTCCAAATGCAGCTCTTGTTGATTGTTCCTGGCTGCCTGGAACACTGTGTTAAGAAGGTTTCTAAGATTGTGTGATGTGATAGATTGGTAATGTCTGCTAAGGACAAAAGAAAAAGCAAAGGAGTTTCATTTTTCAAGATACAATGTAGAACAATTTCTAAGGGACAAAAGAGAAAGTAGAGACCTTCCTGGGAGGAAGTGGAGAGTTCTAAAAAGGATGAACCTAGGAAGAAGTAGCTGCCTGAAACCCCCCTATGTCTAAGCCTTAGCTCAGGGCAGGGAGTGGGGACAGATAGAAACTGTGAGGGAAAGAATGAAAAGCTGAATCCAGAGCAGACCCAGTGCATTTCCTGTTTGGAATTCCCGGGGAGAGCAACTTGCCCTGCATCTGTGCCACCATGGAGCAGCCACAGCAGGTAGAAATGACAGTGTGGGACATGCAGGAAGACTCAGTGCCCCTGAAAATCTCTGCTCACACGAAGTGTGGAGGTATCTGGAAGTTCCACCTGGCAAGGGACAAAGAAGGACAGAGCTGAGAGCAAGGGGCCCACCTTGGGTGGCCATTGTGAGAGGCCAAGTGACCAGGTGGAGGATGTGGTTGATGCTCAGGGGATCTATAAGGCCAGTAAAGACTGAGATGGGGTCGAACCAACAGGGGGGACCACCAAGCCCTGAAGGTGCCAAGATATCAGAGCCCAAGTTACACCACTGTGGATGTGTCTGCAGCAGATGCACAAGGACAGAGGCTGGAGGGAGTCCAGACGGAGGTGAGAGGAAGCTGATAGAGAAGCACAGCACTCGGATGAGGAGTCTTTTCAAATAAGTTGTGAGGATAGGAAGCTTCCTTTGCTCAGAGGCACTGGGGAATGGGGGAGGGGACACCCTCTGAAAGCTCTGACAGTGAGCCTAACCTTTAAATTGACTGACTAGGGACTTCCCTCGTGGCGCAGTGGTTAATAATCCACCTGCCAATGCAGGGGACACAGGTTTGATCCGTGGCTCAGGAAGATCCCACATGCTGCGGAGCAACTAAGCCCATGCACCACAACTACTGAGCCTGTGCTCTAGAGCCCACGAGCCACAACTACTGAGCACGTGTGCCACAACTAATGAAGCCCACGCATCTAGAGCCGGTGCTCCAGAACAAGAGAAGCCACCACAATGAGAAGCCCGCAACAAAGAGTAGCCCCCATTCACAACAACTAGATAAAGCCCGTGCACAGCAACGAAGACCCAACGCAGCCAAAAATAAATGAACGAATGAATAAATAAATTGAATTAATTTATTTTAAAAAACAAAAATAAATGGACTGACTAATTGCTCCTAAGGCCCTTTTAACCCTGGAAAGACTCAGTTTCCTTTAATTAGCAAGTGTAAGCGTCATTGTGTAAGATATGGTCGAGACGGAACTGCTTTTTCCAAATGTGAGCATGACTATTTCAGCATCTCTGCCACCTCCCTCTCACACACACACACACACACACACACACACACACACACACACACACACACACACACCCCATAAGTGTATGTGCAGTCAATCACAAGAACCCGACAAGAATAGCTAGAACAAAGGTCTGGAAGACTTCTCAAGAACAGAGGGAAGGAAATGAAAGGATTGGGTATGCAGGAGCAACGGGTATCAGTGGAGCTTGTTAGAATTCCAAATAGCAGACCACACCCTAGACCTACTGCATCTTTTCTTTTTCTTTTTTTCTTTCCAGCTTTATTGAGATATAATGGACGTATGACATTGTGTAAGTTTAAGGCATACAATGTGATGATCTGATGCATGTATATATTGTTTACCATATACATTCACCACAATAAGGTCAGTTAACACATCCTTCACCTCCCATAATTACCATTTTGTTGTTGTTATTATGATGAGAACATTTAAGATTCATTCTCTCAGCAATTTTCAAGTATACAATATAGAATTGTTAACTATAGTCACCATGCTGTAATTAGCTCCCCAAACTTACTCCTCTTACAACTGGAAGTTTGTACCATTTGTCCAACATCTCCCCCATCTCCCCTGCCCTCCAGCACCTGGCAACCACTGTCTCCTCTCTGCTTGTGTGAGTTCAGTTTTTTCTGACTCCACATATAAATGAGATCATACAGTATTTGTGTTTCTCTGTCCCTACTGCATCTTAACATGATCCCAGGTGATTTGTGTTCACATGTGGGTTTGAGAGGTGCTATGTAACATGATTTAACACAATCAAATCAACAGAACAATTCTATGAATCAAAGAGTATTCTCCCCATTTTGCAGATGATCAAACTGAGACCCAGTCAAGATCACATATGCAGTAAGTAGTAAAACCAAGATACCAACCCAAACTCTGACTTCAGAGCCCACCCCTCTTTTCTATACCAAAAATTTAGGCTCCTTCACTGTTTTTTTCTGGTCAAATGTGTGTTTACAATTGCAATGCTGCATGCCTAGAATGTTTTGGAATGATCTGTGGAGACAGAGCAATGACAAGATTTCCTGTTCCAATACATTTTCCAGAGTAAAACACCAGATATTCATGATTCAATCCATGCCCAGGATTCTGTGTGATCAAAAGCCCCCAGTATTTTAAGCTTTGGGGCAATTCATAGCTATCATGTCTAAATTGTTCTGCTTGTTCTAAATTTGCCCTGCATGTGTACCTTTCAAGAATAGTTCTTTTAGTTGATAAAACCCCTGTTTTCAAATGCGAATGTGTTTTGAAATGTATCTATTCAATCACTTCTCCCTCAAAATCATACTATAGCTGAATTACTCCAAAGGAATCTGTAGTGAAGCACAGAACATTTTCAAGCATAATCCTGTGGAGTTTTCATCTAAAAAGGTGACTAACAGCTTGCATAAGCTTATACCCAGACTTAAAGCTTAAAAATCCCTGTGGAGTTTGCAAAGGGTGTTGAGAAAGCAAGCCAAACCTGGGAAACAGAAATGTCTTTGCACGCTGACTTATCTACCAGTCACGAAACCAGTCCAATTTAAAATTGCTGTTACTCATTTCAGCTCCACAACCTCTATTCCTGAGAGTGAGTTGAAAAAGCACTCTTTCCTCTGTTAAGAAAAATAAGAAATGGCTCATAGCCAGCACATGTTAATTAGATCATGCAAGGTGGCGAAAAGGGATCTGAAGTAAGATGAAACCTATTGCTACCTGACATCAAGTAGGTAATTATAAACATACGTTTGGAAAAATGAATGAAATCTAGCCTTGGGTCTGGAATTAAGCAGCTCTTTGACCTTCGGGAACTCACTCTCCTCTCCAGGTTCATCTTTTGGGGCCTCAATGATTTCCTAAGATTCCTTCCAGATTCACAGTCTCAAATTTTAATTATGTGCTAAGTGTAACATACTTAATTTGAAGGATGGCATATCGATAAAGATAGTTAAGAAGATGACAAGGCAGCATGGGAACTAGTCATTACATAATATGGAATACAAAATGTTTATACTGTCTAAAGCTATATAAGATTCTGTGTGCATGTGAACGAAAGCTGGAAGGAAAGAGGGAACAAAGAGAACAGAGTGAGATCACGGGTGAGTGAAGTTTCCTTATATTTTGATTTTCATTAATTTACTGTTTGATGTTTAAAAACCATAATTTTAGGGAAGCATTTCATGTATTAACGCATATATGTGGAACCTAGAAAAATGGCAGGTGAACTTATTTCCAGGGCAGGAATAAAGATGCAGACGTAGAAAACGGACATGTGGACACAGCGGGGAAGGGGAGGGTGGGACGAACTGGGAGATCAGCATTGACATAAATACACTACCATGTATAAAATAGCTAGTGGGAACCTGCTGTATAGCACAGGGAGCTCAGCTCGGTGCTCTGTGATGACCTAGATGGGTAGGATGACGGGGATGGGAGGGAGGTCCAAGAGGGAGGGGATATATGTACACATATAGCTGATTCACTTCGTTTTACAGCAGAAACTCACACAACATTGTGAGGCAATTATACTCCAATTAAAAAAACAAAAGAAAAACTATTTTGGTAGTTTGCTGTCATTTATTTTCTCAGCTTCCAAAGTGATGGTAGCCAGGTTGCTCTCATTGCTATTTAAGGATTGTGTCACTTTCCAGAGCTCAGTAGTGTTTCCAAAGCGGTCCTACACCAGTGCTCCAGGAGGTAGATCCCTATCTTCTCAGCCTAAACCTACAAACATAGGTCCTGTGCTTGCCTTTCCCTCCACTGTTGGCTGGGAGAGAACAGGTACTGCACGTAAGGGTCCAATCAGAGCACCTCAGGTGGGAACGGACTATGGAGTTTGCTCTGCCCTTCCTCTGAGGTAGTCCCTTTGGAGTGTCCACCTAGTTCATAAATAAGCCTTTCACTGCCCACCCTTCATCCACAACCAAGGGCCCCAGCAGCCATTTTGGACAATATGTCTCATCTTACCACCATGGCAGCCTTTGACTGGACCAGTGCTGAGAACCTGACCCATGATGGCCAATCAGAACCTCTTTGCCAGACATTTGAAATTGGGACTAAGAAACAGTCAGTATCTCTTGAGATCGCTAAATCCAAAACCTGCCATTGTATCAGCCTGGGTGCTTTGGAATAAACATTTTTGATCACCTATGTGGATTGTAAAAGCAGAGAAAGCTCATATGGGGGACGAAACATCAGTGAGGAGAAAATGAGTCAGTATGCCTTTCTGCTTCTGCCCCTTCCTCAGGGATGCTGCAACCTGCCCTTGGGTTCTGTGAAACAGCCTGAATCCTTAACTAAAGGCTCCTTTCAGCTTAAGTGAAGGCAAGTTCATTTCTATTACTTGTTATCAAAATTGTCCTAATACACCTGCCCTCCCTCTATTTATCTGTGGGAACAAGCCATACAAGTCCCTGTGTAACCTGGCCCTGCGAAGGTCCCCACCTTGTAGCCCACTCACACCCTGGCCATGGGGGGCGTCAGCTGGTACTGCCCAACACCTTATTTCCTCTTGTCTCTGAGCCTTGCTGGCTGCTCTGCCTGAAATGTCCTCCAGCAACTGTTCCCAGCCTGAAGGCATAAGCAGGTAGAAAGCCTGTCTGCAGGGGTCTGCTTGCTTCCTGCCTTTCTTCAGCCTTGCATATGATTAAAGCACTCACACTGAGTGCTGCCTGGGATGCTGGGAGCTGCTTTTTCTGTTCTGCTAGCCAGAACAGGCCGAGGTTTCAGAGAGCGCACCCTCACGGGAAGCTGAGGGAGACAGGTCTTGTTGCTGCAGCCTGAGATGATGCTGCTCTCATTAGGCTTTTCTGCATTCTTTATTTATAAGGACTTACTGGGCATCCAGGTTAAAGGCTGGCAGTGCCCAGCATCCCCACACTTAATGAGTAATCAACGGCATGGTGAAAAAAGTATATCTGGGGAGGTTTCTGCGTTCCAGGGCACAACAAATGAAAGAAGAGAGCTTCTCTGAACACGCCTGAGGTGAGGAATAACTCACTTCCCAAAAGATTTTCTGAAGAGCAGCAAATGTGCACACTTCAATCCTACCCAGTTGAAACGAAGAGTGAGTAATGATTGTAGACGTTATCTAACGCATGCGCAGTGCCCCACAGAAGTCAACTAAGGTAGGAGGTGTTATCATCCTTGATTTACAGATAAGGAAACTGAGGTTCAGAGGTAAAGTCACTTTCTGAGCTTACGCAGGGACCAAGTGGGCCTCTAGGTGCAAAGCTCGTCACCTGGTCCCAGTGACTATCCTCTAAGTCAGAAGTCATCAGAATGCTCCCTGGACCAGCAGCGAAAGCATCACTTAGGAACTGGTTAGAAATGCAAATTCTTGGGCCTAGCCCAGACCTACTAAATCAGACACTCTGGCGTCAGGGCCTGGCAAGCCGGGTGTTAACAGACCCTCCAGAGGATTCTGCTGTGCTCTACATCCCCACTATTCAATGTGGGTCTCGGTCCAGATCAGCATCATCTGGGAGCCGGTTAGAAATGCAGACTCCCAGGCCCCACCCCAGATCTAATGAATGGGAATCTGCATTTGAACATCCCCAGGTGATATGTATGCACATTAGAGTTGAAGACTTAAGGAGCAAGCAGTTGGCGTTTGATACCTTGTCATTTCAATCCTGTTTGAAGTCCGGAAAATGAGTGGGGGTTAGGGGAGACTATGCTGGGAGGAAAGATGATGAGATTCTTAAAGGCTCCTTTGTGCGTGGGTGATAACTTCTTTCCTCTCTTTTACTTCATCACGTAAGGAGGTAATTTTGTGTGAGAGCTTTTTTGTTGTCTGTTGTTCATATTTACATGATAAAACCTTTCTTGAGGTGTTCAAAGTGATCTTACTTTGAGGCACTCTTTTTATGAAGCTGGGGTAACGTCTACATGGATGCAAACACAAGGGCCCTCTAAACCCTAGTGAAGTCAAGGGAAATCAGAAAGTGACATTCAGCCATCCCTGCTTCCTCCTTCCTAACAGAACCTGCAATCCTCCCTACTCTGTGCAGCCATGCTTCAGAGGGGCTCAGCGCTCCCAGCCCCAGGGTATGTGCTGCTTGGTCTACAAAAATGAATCACAGTTGCATTTTTCTTACCAGTGATTGGTTTAAACATAGGCGTGTGAACATAATTCCAACTAATGGGACAAGAGAAGTGAGAGTAAATGTTTCCTCAGTCTTAAAAAGAAACACAAGGAGCACCTCACACCCATTAGGATGGCTACTATCTCAAAAAGTGGAGGGTGAAGGGATGTGGAGAAAAATTGGAATACTTTTTCACTGTTGGTGGGAATGTAAAATGGTACGATCACTATGGAAAACAGTTTGGCAGTTCCTCAAGAAATAAAAGTAGAATTAACATATGATCCAGTAATTCCACTTCTGAATATGTACCCAAAAGAACTGAAAGCAGACTCTTGAAGAGATATTTGTACACCCATGTGCACAGCAGCATTATTTACAATAGCTAAAAGGTAGAAGAAGCCCAAGTGTCCCCTGGGCTGATGAACAGATAAACAGATGAATGGATAAACAAAATATGGTATATACAGACAAGGGAATATTATTCGGCCTTAAAAAGGAAGGAAATTCTGACTCATGGTACAACATGGATGAACCTTGAGGTCATTACAGGAAGTCACAAAAAGACATAGACAGTATAACTCCACTTATATGAGGCACATAGAATAGTCAAATTCACAGAGTAAGATACTAACTAGAAGGATGGTTACGAGGGACTGTAAATGTACATAATGCTACTGAACTGTACACCTAAAAATGGTCAAGATGTTAAATTGTATGTGATGTGTATTTTACCACAATTAAAAATAAATCTGTGGGCTTCCCTGGTGGCACAGTGGTTGAGAATCTGCCTGCTAATGCAGGGGACACGGGTTCAAGCCCTGGTCTGGGAGGATCCCACATGCCGCAGAGCTACTAGGCCCGTGAGCCACAACTACTGAGCCTGCGCGTCTGGAGCCTGTGCTCTGCAACAAGAGAGGCCGTGATAGTGAGAGGCCCGCGCATCGCGATGAAGAGTGGCCCCCACTTGCCACAACTAGAGAAAGCCCACGCACAGAAATAAATTAATTAATTAATAAAAATAAATTTGTTTAAAAAGACACACAAGGAAGAGACCACCCCCTGTTCTGCCTCTGCATATTATCATGTCTTCGTGTGGTCCCTGGAATAGCTGCCAAAATTTGGGGACCCCCTCAGGAGAGAAAAAAGATGGGAAAAACACAAATCTTTGACGATGCCTTTGAGTCACTGCATTAGCAAGCCCTGGATCGGCCTGCTCTCCAGGACTTTTATAATGTGAAATAATGTTTCTTATTACTTAGCTGCTTTGAGTTGAGTTTTCTGTTACCTCCAAAAGCATCCTAACAGATAGAGGGTTCTAAGTATCCAACAAGAGGCAGGCAGCCAGCATGGCTCATGAAGACAAAAATGCCCAGCTTTGAAGCTTTCAATTCTGCTGCCACCGTAGTGAAATTGGCTGGTGGTGGTTAGAAAGACTCATGCTGATCGCACTTTGTTTTATCTTCCAGATATTGCTGTGCAATATGCTTTTATAAAGAATCACTGAATTACCGTAAACCCCTGGATGGCTATCATAGCATGGAATACAATGCCACTGAAATGATGCTGAAGAGGTTTACTCATTAACATGAAAAGTTTCTTACCTGTGCATTAAGTGGGGGTAAATACAAGTTACAAAGTGGTGTGACTCAATTTCTTATGTATTAACTTACGTATTCTTGTGTATTAACTTCAAGTAGTTGTAGATAGGCAGGCAAGGTCAGAGAGGTAAATGGATATACATATACAAATATATGTGAAGAGAGAACAAGAGAGCAAACAAAATATTAACACTGGTTATATCTTGGAAGTGGGGGTTATAGCTATATTTTATTTCCTTCTTTTTGGTTATATATTTTTCTAAATTTTCTTCAATGAAACTATCTTATTTTATGATAATAAAAATATTGGTCTCTTTAAAAAACTGATGTCATATTTTAATTCACTTTGCTCATAGACACATGATTTTTCTCAAAAAGCTGAGCATGTAATTCCCTGTGTGTCCAACCTTTTTATGTTAACCGTTTAGAGAGGACATCTCCATAATGTATGACATGGGTCCCTGCCCCTAAGATGCTGTCTACCAATCACAGTCAACAGTGCTGTTAACACAGGTTGATTATTCCAGACTCCATTATTTTAATGTGGTGTTCTTGGGGGTAATAGTCCAGGGCTGTAGCATACTTTGACCCTTACCAAACAACCCCGGTTTGCTGTGGTTTTAGTTCTTGCGTCTGCTTTTAATCCTTTCAGTGTTTTCAGGTATTCCTCATTATTTATCAAAATATATGTCTGTGTTACACCCTCTCCTGCCCTCTCCTCTGCAGACTCCAATACACTGAACCCTTGGAAGTGAGATGAACTCCGTGGTATCACTGGGTGTAAATAAGAGTAAAGGCTCAAGGAAGCTTTCTCACAAGGGAGGCCCATGAGATTTATCACATGAGCTTCCTGGTATTCTTGGTTGCACAAAGCCTTTTCTGGCTTGGTTCCTGGTTCCTATGTATATTCTAAACTAGTGAAGATGCTGGAGAGCAGAATTCTGCGTAAGTGAAGTGGGAATGTTTCTGATAACAAATGGCTACTCCATTAAGAAATAGCATGACTGATTCTCTGGACATCTTGATCCAAAAGAAGGAGGCTGCAGATGGCAAGAACAGAACCGACTGGGGTACCTTCTACCCCAAAGTGAGTTTATTTAGGTTCACCACCTGGTCATTAGACTCGCCAGATGGCAAGCTTGAGTAACTGCTCAGAAAGAGAGCAAGTAGCCAATCCATTACCCCAGCACAGTCAATACCGTTACTTTAACGTGAGATGCACATACTAGTACATAATATGGGTAATGAGGCATCACAGGGCCATCATAAAGGCAGCCATCTGGGCTTGTGTGGGACAGCCTTGTGCACCGTGGCCATGGAGGAAACTCAGCTGAGTCTTGCACAGCAGGGATGAGGAGGAGGTGCGGGGGCAGAGGTGGAGGTTGGGTGGGGGAAGCGGGAAGTGGGGTGTGTGCCCACATGTGCCACTGTCCACAGCATTCGAACATCTTGCTGCTGTCTCCAGGCCATTGCCACCTTTTGCCCCTTCTTCACCTAGTTCTCAGGTTCTCTTTGTTGTTATTCTCAATTTTGATGAAAAAGTCATGATATTTTTACAGCAATCCTGGAAAAATAGAACTGTGACTAGAGGTGCTTTTGAATACTTTGACAGTTCTAGTCCAACTCTGACAGTTACAAAAATGGCTTTCCTTTAGGAAATGGCACGCGTGTCTGGGTGGGGAAGGGGATGGGGTGAGAGTTCGCACACTCTGACTCACCTCTGGCATAGGCTTGGGATGGAAAAGCCCCAACTAGGCCCACTAGGGCTGGCACACGTAGGACCTGGGCACCCCAGAGGGTAAGGCCAGAAAGAAAAGCAGGTGAACCAGGCCATGCCCAAGTCAGGCACTGTAGGCCACATGAGGGCAGGGGCATTTCCTGCCACAATTCCTCCTCATAACCCCACAGGACCCAGCACAGTGCTGCCCAAATAGGGCAGTCAGTGTCATGTTTGTGGAAGTCAGTTCACTTACTCAGCAAATGTTTACTAGATGCAGGGCACTAGGTGAAACCAGGTAAAGGGCACATGAGATCTCTCTGAATTATTTCTTAAAATTGCACATGAATCTACAGCTATCTCAAAATAAAAAGTTTACTTAAAAGTTAAATTTGCAAAACTTGAATACATCTAAAAAGAGAGTGGCTAAAGAGAAACAAATGAGGAGATCCAGAAATATTGTTTTTAAAGGGAGAGGGAGACAGAGACAGCGCGAGAGAGAGACAAACATTTGACAGACATCACGTGACAAAGGGCATAAACGTGTGTAAACATCAGAAGCAGGGAGACCTTGTACCAGCAGGCTCCTTCAGACCCCAAGTGGCCGTTCATTAGGCACCTTCTAGGTTTCCTCCCAACTTTAAGAACGTAGGAGATACTGACCGATTTTCAAACCAATTTTCCTCACTGCTCATTTTTGCCCAAAATGACCTGTGACTGTAAATCAAGACCATCTGTCTTTCATCCAGCTCTTCAGAACCTGAGTACTTTTCACAACTAAACTTCTGAGCCATCCAGAAGTGAGGGATGCCTTGTGACGCCCTGAGAGGAGCTGTCATCATCCCTGCTGTTGTCTAAGGAATATCCCCCTCAAGGCCATGCCCATAACTCTCATCATGGCCTCGGGGGAGGAGAGGCAGCAGCTTTAGAAGTGACAACGGAGAGCCTAGGAAACACCTTGCTTGTGCTTTACATCAAGCACACGGAAACAAACAAGGATGCCAAGGGGAAGGCAACATACATTACGTTTTCATAGTATTGTCTATACTATTGTCATGTTCGTTTTAGATCATCAAAAACATACAGTAACCCTGTGAGGCCAGAAGTGCTGGGGTCTCCCTTGATAGATGAGGAGACTGAGGCCCAAGGGGTTCCTGGATCCCAGGAAGAGTAAGAGATAGAGTGGTCCTCTTCTGACTCTGGTGCCCATTCTTCATTCTCAAGCCCACTGCTTCATTCTCAAGCCCACTGCTTCCAAACCATGGTTTTGCTCCTCAAGATCAACATCTACTTCTTTGCCTCTCTTCATCTTGGCTGCACAATCGTGTCATTGACACCCCGCACACACCCCTATCCTGTTTCATCAGTGCTACGCCATCTACGTCTTGGTACTTAAATACTATGTTCAACTTCACTGTTATTTGTTAAGCCATCCAGACTTCAGTGTCTCCAGTCTTCTGAAGACACTTCTGAATCTTCTCTCTTGCCTTATTCCAATATAATTCCTTTTGGGGAGCAACTGATATAAGTCTTTCTCAGATTTCGGCCTGTCTGCCCTCAGTCATGTTTCTGCGTGTTTCATATCCAGTGTAGCATAGAGCACAGCAACACCAAAACCAGGGTGAGCTGACTGTCACATAATCAGTGACAAGCCACAGTCCCAGGAGTCCATCCGGGAGAGGCCAAGAGTCAATGAGATCCACAAGTGGATGCATGAAATATGAAACATGGATTAGGACTTGGGAAAGTGGCTGATGTTACAGGGGGCAAGCCTAAAGGAAACAAATAAGTTCCTTGTTTGTCTGGCATAGGGAAGCTTTTAAAGTGGCAGGTGTTACTGTCTCCTTTTGCTCCACAATATCTTAAAGGCACCACCTGTCACCTGGCAGATGACTGATTCAGCAGCCTGGGAGTTCACAGGGGGCCAGCTTGCCTTGGACACAGCCCTACTGATTGGAGCCAAAGTATCTCACACAACAGTGATAGGTTAAAGCCAACAGATGTCTTCACACCCTAAATCATAGAGAAAGTCAAGAAGGGAGAGGAATAATTGACAGTATCCCTGATCAAAACAGACACCTCGTCACAGCATATTTAGTGGAAAATCCATAGAAAACAAAAGCTGAATTCCCTATCCAGGCTGCAGTACCTAACACATCACTGCCAAGAAGAAAGCATTTAGTGAAACCCTCTTTTAAGTTTTGTCTGGAGTAGGCACTATATGGAGCAATGAGTCAGACAGCAGTGCAACCCTCAAGCTCACAGTGCAATGCAAACAACCCTGATGTAGACAAACAGGCACAGCACATCCACCCAACAAATATTTATTGAGCACACATATTATGTACCAGGCACCAAGTGTGGCTTTGATATTATAACAGAGCTTCCTTTTAAAGTTTCCAATACAAGTTCACATACACAATCAAATCTGATCCTCATAAAACCAAGTGAACCAAGTGACACAGGTGTTGTTATCCTCACTTTGAAAAGTAAACTTAGGTTCACCAAGATTAGATGAATGGTCCAAGTCCATATGACTAGTACCACATAAAGTTTCTTGCATTGGGGAAGAATCTCAGGGAATATTTTTCCTTCATGCCCCTGGATACCTATGGACCCTTTCCTACCTGTGCCAAAAGCCTGCTCCCCAACCTCTACACTCACTCTACCTCAGATGTCTCTGCACTCTGCCTACCACACTTTTTAGAGTAGGAAGCACATGTAAGGGTATGTTCAGCTTCAAGCCACAGAAAACCCGACTGTGAGTGACTTAAGAGAATTATCTTACAAGAGATCTGAAAGTACACAATTCCAGAGTTGGCACCTTAGCTCAAAATTGTCACAAAAGAAAAACAAAATTGCATTGAAAGAACGAAGATCTTTCCTTCTTTCCACTCCACCATCCTAAGGCTACTCACCTCACGGCTACAAAACGGCTGCTACAGCTCTATCCTCATGTTCTCACATGACTATACCCAAAGGCAGATCCAGGTCACATGACCACCCAGCAGCAAGGGCAGGAGGAAGGCAAGAATCTGGTATTTGTGACTTTCATGGGGGAAGTAGGGAGGTGTGGGCACCAAGGCAAAAGCTGGGAGCGGCTATTGGATAACTAATCACCAGCCTCTGCCACAGGTAACTTGCTGATTCCTGATTAGGGTCAGAGCTGAAAATTAATTCCTCCCCAGCAGAAATATAAATTTCTTGACACTATAAGTTGCTTTATTAGTTCTCTATTGCTGCATTGTAAATAACCACGGGCTAAGCAGCTTAAGACAATACCCATTTATTTTCTAACAGCTCTATAGGTCAGAAGTCCAGGAAGTCTTGAGTGAGTTCTCTGATTAGGGACTTACGAAGCTAAAATCGAGGTGTTACCTGGGCTGAGCTCTCATGTGGAGTTCTGGGGAAGAATTCACTTCCAACGCATTCAGATTGCTGGCAGAATTCAGTTCCTTGTAGCTGTAGGACTGTCTCCATGGCCTTGCTGGCTGTCCACCAGGGATCACTCTCAACTCCAAAGACGGCTCTCCATCCTTATACATGACCCCCTCCATCTTCAACACCAGTAATGGTGCACTGAATCCTTCTCATATCAATACTTCCAATCTCTCCAACTTTTCCTTCTACCAGCAGCTGAAGAAAATTCTGTGCTTTTAAAGGGCTCCTGAATGAGATTAGGCCCACCTAGGTAATCTGCCTTTGGCCATGATCACAGGAGTAACACCAGAGGGTGAAGATCATGGGAGCCATCTCAAAACTCTGCCTACCTTAGCCACCATTAAAAAAACAAAAGCAGGATTTATTCTTGGAGTTTGGGATAGGGTCACCCTTCCCTGAATCACGATAAGGGCAGGAGGACTCCCAATCAAAACTGGGGCTCTGCAGGCAAAAAATTAAAGAAGAGAATGGCTGCTGGGTGGGCAACCAAGAGTGACTGATTTGATTAACTGTTTTTCTGTGTAAATGAGATACTAACCCTAAGATAGTTACACAGTGGAATACCATCTAGCTGGTGCAATTTTTTTTTTTTTTTTTTTTTTAAATGAGAACATGGTGTGTAAGAACCACTGACCAGGACAGGGATTCCTGCTTCATCTAACTTCCCCACCCCTCCAACCCTTACAACCCCTCCCCCACCTGCTCCTCAGCCAGCACTGTGTCCCGAACACGGACTCATGAAGAATGCTGACCCACAGGGAGTTTGATAGAGTTTCTTATAATGAAAGTATTTACTGTGGCTAGATTTCTTATGGCTGTTTTTAACTGGTTTGTTTCTATCTGTTAGGCAAAAGGGAAAGACAAGGGTTTATGGAAAGAGGAGGCCCATCTCTCAGAGTTCACACAGAGCAGGTCCTAACACTGCCCATGGTGTTTGTAAGGAGTCTTTGTAAGGAGTCTTTGAAGGCCTTTCCATGTCTTTCTAAAGAGAAATCATCTGCCCTCTTCTCTGCAGAGGTGCCTCATTACAAGCTCTTTCAATGCATTGTTTTCTGTTTCACTGCCTTAAATCCAGCTCGGGCTGCTTATGTTTTTTATTTCAATTTGTTTTCTGTTTTATGACATCTATTTGGATTTAATTTTTTTTCCTCCACCAAAAAGTCTAAAATACCAAGTCAGATGTCTCCGAGGAGCTTATGTACGTTTGCACAAGCACTTGGAGATCCTTAAGAACTGCAGATTATCAACCAGGAACAGCTCAATGCCTTTCAGAATGCTTTACTTTCACAGAGGCTTGTGTTTACCTTTTAAGTGCTTTCAAGTCCGTTCTCTCGAAGTACCTTGCCTTACCAGGAGCCCTGCTTTTTGTTCTTGTTGCCTTCTTCATTCAGAAGAACCATCAATCAGTTTCTGAAACAAGGAAGCTTCTGTGCAGAATTCAAAGGACACCACATCACAGCTGGTGGCAAGAGAGTGCAATGGGCATTGTTGTTTGTACACAGGCCTTCATCTCTGTGAGAAGTACCCCTGTTTGAAATGAATGAGGCAGACAAGAATGGTGGCTTCAAAAGCAACTATCCTCCTCTGGGCTTTTCTTGTTGAAAGTTCTGCACAGCACTGTCACTAGAAAGTAAAGATAATAAAAGGCAAATCTGCAGCAGGCTACAGGTTTCCTATACAAGAGACTCACACCTGGCCTCAGCCAGGCTGTGTGTCTGGATATTTCCCTTTACTATGTAGATTTGGGTTTGCAAGGTTAATGTGAAAGAGGCTGTTTATTTTTTCCCAGTGATTCTGCATAAAAATTACATAAACTTCCCTTACCAAGAGCCTAGCCCAGAAATATGACAGGCTCCTCTCTTTCCTGGTGCCTCTTAAGGGTGTCATTTCTGGTAGGAGTAGAGCATCCATCACTAGTGTTGCCATGGTTATGGCTTCCAGACCAGGGGATTGGCTGATCCTTGGCCCAGCTCTTCCACCTAGCTATCATAAACTCCACAGCAGGAGGTTTCCTTATTCCCTGATTCATTTTGTATTTGGCTGGAATATTGGAGAGCACATAGTTTCCATGGTACTTCATGACTCTTCTGTAGGTTCTTAGCGACCCTAAGGTTGATTAGGACATAAAGTCTTGGGCTAGTGGAAAAGTTAAAACAGTGTGCAGGGCTTACAGCAGAGATGAAAAAGAAATAAAAGGAATCCAAATCGGAAGAGAAGAAATAAAACTGTCACTGTGTGCAGATGACATGATACTATACATAGAGAATCCTAAAGATACTACCAGAAAACTACTAGAGCTAATCAATGAATTTGGTTAAGTAGCAGGATACAAAATTAATGCACAGAAATTTCTTGCATTCCTATACACTAATGATGAAAAATCTGAAAGAGAAATTAAGGAAAAACTCCCATTTACCATTGCATCAAAAAGAATAAAATACCTAGGATTTTGTCTCCTACTAAAGGAGACAAAAGACCTGTATGCAGAAAACTATAAGACACTGATGAAAGAAATTAAAGATGATACAAACAGATGGAGAGACATACCATATTCTTGGATTCGAAGAATCAACATTGTGAAAATGACTACACTACCCAAAGCAATCTACAGATTCAGTGCAATCCCTATCAAACTACCAATGGCATTTTTCACAGAACTAGATCAAAAAATTTCACAATTTGTATGGAAACACAAAAGACCCTGAATAGCCAAAGCAATCTTGAGAAAGAAAAACAGAGCTGGAGGAATCAGGCTCCTGGACTTCAGACTATACTACAAAGCTACAGTAATCAAGACAGTATGGTACTGGCACAAAAACAGAAATATAGATCAATGGAACAGGATAGAAAGCCAAGAGATAAGTCCACGCACATATGGTCACCTTATCTTTGATAAAGGAGGCAAGAATATACAATGGAGAAAAGACAGCCTCTTCAATAAGTGGTGCTGGGAAAACTGCACAGCTACAGGTAAAAGAATGAAATTAGAACACTCCCTAACACCATACACAAAAATAAACTCAAAATGGATTAAAGACCTAAATGTAAGGCCAGACACTATAAAATTCTTAGAGGAAAACACAGGCAGAACACTCCATGTCATAAATCACAGCAAGATCCTTTTTGACCCACCTCCTAGAGAAAGGGAAATAAAAACAAAAATAAACAAATGGGACCTAATGAAACTTAAAAGCTTTTGCACAGCAAAGGAAACCATAAACAAGATGAAAAGACAATGCTCAGAATGGGAGAAAATATTTGCAAACGAAGCAACTGACAAAGGATTAATCTCCAAAATATACAAGCAGCTCATGCAGCTCAATATCAAAAAAAAACAAACAACCCAATCCAGAAATGGGCAGAAGACCTAAATAGACATTTCTCCAAAGAAGATATACAGATTGCCAACAAACACATGAAAGGATGCTCAACATCACTAATCATTAGAGAAACGTAAATCAAAACTACAGTGAGGTTATCACCTCACACCAGTCAGAATGACCATCATCAAAAAATCTACAAACAATAAATGCTGGAGAGGGTGTGGAGAAAAGGGAACCCTCTTGCACTGTTGGTGGGAATGTAAATTGATACAGTCACTATGGAGAAATCTTGCATTGTTTGTGTCTTTTAAAAGTGCCTTAAATTCTTTGGGAGCAAGGCTAAATATAAAGGAAGTATAAATATATTCTCTAGAAATCCATTGGATTTTTTGCTTTTAGGATGGGAGAAAAAAAGTACAAAGGTTTTTCTGGCCAGGAAGGGAAAATTGCATAATGCAAAGCACCTAGAACATATTCTGTGTAAGAAACAAATGGAATAATTTAAATGTATATTTTCTGTTGAAGAAAAAATATATGTACATGGTGTTCGATTCAACAGCATACATATTAAAATTGTAACGATACAGAGAAGATTAGCATGGCCCCTGCTCAAGGATGACATGCAAATTTGTGAAGCATCCCACATTTTTAGATGTTGGTCAAAGCGTACACAACTCCCCACTAAATGATAAATAAGGTCTAGGGATCTAATGCACAGCATGGTGACTATAATCAACAATGCTGTATAATATATTGAAAGTTTTTAAGAAAGTAGATCTTAAATATTATCACCACACAAGTAAAAAATATATAACAGAACTATGTCAAGGGATGGAGATGTTAACTAACCTTATTGTGGTCATCGTTTTGCAATGTATACGTGTCTCTAATCATCACATTGTATACCTTAAACATACATGTATCAATAATAATTCAATGAAGCTGGAGGGGGGGAATTGCCTCAACTACAGAGGGAAAAAATATATATACATATATTTGATTGGATTCAAGAAAACTGGAATTTCTAGTACAATTGGAGGATAAGACAATTACACTCCTAAACTCAGGGAGTCCCCTGGATAATTAGAAGCCTGCCCCAGAGAATCACACACACAAGAAATTTGGGCAGTCCCTTCAAAAGCCTGGGGTGGGCCATGGGGACACGCCATACCATCGGGGAGGTGCTTAGTGGGTTCTGAGAACCCCAGTTTCTTGCACACAATTAAAGCTTTACAGGCAGTTCCCTGGTGGTTTAGTGGTTAGGATTCGGGCTTTCACTGCCATGTCCCGGGTTCAATCCCTCGTCAGGGAACTGAGATCCTGCAAGACATGTGGTGTGGCCAAAAAATAAATAAATAAATAAAAGCTTTACAAGCATCTGCTGAACAAATGGAAAAGATAAAAAAAAAAAAAAATCAAACCATTATGCCTGTGTGCTAAATAAGTTCACAGATAATCTTCAAATTAACCCAAGTGGAAATGATTTAGCAGCCTCAGAAAAGTAGATGCTATAAAAGGCTTTAGTCCCTTTAATCCTCTCAACAACTCTTTGAGGTAGATGTTTTTATCTCCACTTTTTTCAAATGAGGTTATGGAAGGTTAAGTAATATGTGCAAGGCCACATAACTAGTAAGTGAAAGACCCAGGATTTCAGCCCCCAGCTGTCTGATTCTAAAAACAGACTATTCCCTCTACTCCGATTTTTCCCAAGCTTTTCTCACGTTAAGAACACAAATCTGATGCCCCATCCCAGATGCACTGAATCAGAATCTCCAGGGAGAGACTTGGAAACATAATGTTTAACAAGAGATGAAATTATTATTATTATCAGAGAAGTTTAAGAAAACTGCTCTATTGCATGAGGTGGGAAATGAACCCATATCTCCCTCTGACTGATCAAAGAGAAGCCATCAGAAGCTCCTGCAAATAAAAATAAATCAAGTTATTCTGGAGTTTATCAGATTATAATATTATAGGATATTTATTCCTCAATATGGTAATACAGCATTGTCTGATTTAAGGTTATCTGGATCCAAAAATACCAAGACCATTTTGGAAAGTTAAAAATGGGCTGTAGTTTAAACCTCAGACTTTCTTAGCTATCCTCTCTGTCCCTCTTTGGTCCTTGGGAGCAAAAGTGAGTAAGAATTCAGTTTCAATTCCTAGCAGCTGTAACTGATGCAGAGGTTCCAGTTGTGCAGGGGCTGGAGGACGGCTAGAAGGAGAACCACAGGCTGAGAATCAGTCCTCATGCCTGGGTGCCCACCAGATGGCTTTCATTGGATGTAGTACAAGTTACACAATCCAGGAAGTAGAAAACCCACCATTGTTTCGTTTGTTTTCCTTAGTTTCAGTTTTTCCCCCCCTGATGAGAAGAGCCAGGCCAGCTAAGCCTGCATCTTCAATATCCATTATGGGAGCAAATAACTTATTTGTACAACCTAAACGCTTGCTTAATTAAATGGAAAGCAAGGCAGTGATTTCTGACAGGGCTGAACTTAAGTCAAGTTGTAAAACTCCACAGTGCAGCCAGAAGCAGCGACGGACAGTTGAACTGAAACCTGGGAACACTTCAGGGGCCCTGGACCACTGCTTCTCAGCCATTTTATTGTAAGTTATTCCCATTATCTCAGAGAGAAGTTTGAGACATCGTTAGAGAAAAGGATGAAGCTGATTACCCCCATTTTGAACATAGATCTTTGTTTTAAGAACTTGCTTTATATGATATTGCCAAGAAACTTGCTTTGAATGATATTTTCAAGTTTCAAAGCAAGGCATGATGTCTATAACAGCAGATAATGACAACTACCTTCTACATATAATAATTTAATATGCTTTAATATACCTCTATTCCTGAGCGTTCTTGATCTTATTTACTCTTCACAACAACTCTGTGAAGTTGGTACTCTTATTAACATAATTTTACAGATAAGGAAACTGGCAGCCTCCTAACAGAATCATTAAGTAACTAGCAAAAAGTCCACAGAAATCTTGTTGATTGAAAGCACAAATCATACATCTAAGTACTAACAATGGTTGTCTCTAGGCTCTGAAATTTGGGGTGATTATTGTTATTTTGTGTTATTTTTCTACTCTGAATATATAGTAAGTTCATAATAAAACAATAGTAAATATGAAAATAAATATGAACTTCTTTAGATCATGGTACAAGAAGAAAATAAATACTAATATACTGAGTGCCCTATCTGTAGTAGTTTCTGTAAACATTCAGATATTTCAGCTGTTGCCACTGTCATCTTCAGTATGGTAAATTCTAGAATACTCTCAATTTCTCGCTCACCCTCTCTCTATATATATATAAAATATATATTATACACAATAAATAAAATATAAATTTAAATATAAATTAATTATAAATTTAAATATAGATTATATAAATTTATTTCTATTTGTTATACATAATTTATAGTATATATAGTATACATACTCTAACTATAGTATATATATAAAACAATATTGTGATAACTGACAATTTGAATATGGACTATGGAATTAGAAAATTGTATAGTATCAATATGAAATTTTCCAATGTTCTTAACTGTTAAATTTCCTAAGTTTTACAAGAGAAAATGTCTCTCCCAGGAAATATACATTGAAGTATTTAGGTATGTATGTACATCTGCAACTTATTCTCAAATGGTTCAAAAAAAAATTCATATATGGAGAATGAATTATAAAGCAATCAGAGAACAATAGAAACAAACAAATGGTGAATCTGGCTAAAGGTGAATCTAGTTTTTAACATTTCTGCAAGTTTAAAATTAAATACAAACAAAAATTTACGATAAAAACAAATGGCTGACAACTTCTAACAACAGCAACAAAAATTCTCCTAAGCAACAGGGTCAAGCAGAATATTAAGGACATGATAATAATTTCTGAAATATTTTAAATTGAAAATACCACCTATTAAAAATGACGGGGGTATGAACAAATCAACACTCAGAGGCAAAGATATAGATCTATGTGCTCTTATTTTAGAAATAAGAAATAAGTGAACTAAGCACTTGATTTAAAATCTTATGAAGAGTGTCAACATAAGAGAAAACAAAGAAAAGAATAAAGATGAAGGATAGAAATAAGCTAGAAAATAGAAAATTGGTAGCAATAATAAATTTAAATGCTCATTCTCTGAAAATAGTAATAAGATAGATTAAAACCCTTGTAAAAATAATAAATAAAAGGTATTAATCAACAAACTTAAAAAGAAGACTGGTGATTTAACAACTGATATAAAGGATTTTAAAATATAAATTATTGGGCTTCCCTGGTGGTGCAGTGGTTGAGTGTCCGCCTGACGATGCAGGGGACACGGGTTCGTGCCCCGGTCTGGGAAGATCCCACATGCCGTGGAGCGGCTAGGCCCGTAAGCCATGGCCTCTGAGCCTGCAGGTCCGGAGCCTGTGCTCCGCAACGGGAGAGGCCACAACAATGAGAGCCCCACATACCGCAAAAAAAAAATATATATATATATATATGTTTATAAATTATTGCAATGCACAATTTATTATAATCAATTTGAAATGTTTAGTCAAATGGGCAATATAAAATTGGCAACACAAGATACAAAAACATGAAAATAATGATGGAGAAGGAAATTGAGAAAGTTATTAAAGAAATACCTCATCCACCAAAAAAAGTATGACCTAAACAAATACACTGAATAATATTTCTATGAATTCAACAAACAGATTTTCCCATACTATGTAGTCAGTTCCAAATCACAGAGAAACAAGACCTGATACTCAATTCATTCTAAGAGATAATTATCATCCTCATCCACAGATCTGTAAAACATACCACACACGTACACACACGCATAAACACATAGGCTTAGTACGGTAAACATGCACAAGTACCAATTCCAATACAACTGGTTTGAAAAAGTTAGAAGCAGACTCAGGCACATAGCAGATTTTCCAAAAATAGTTGTTGGATAAGTGAATAAATGAATACATGGGAATACATATAAATGAAGAAACTAATGCAGTCAATTAGCAGCATCTACTAAGGGCATGCAAGGTAGGAAAGGCTTGTGCATATCATCTATCTGCTAACTTTTACCAATCACTTCACCAAGTCAGACCCAATGAACATAGGCAGAAAAATCATTTTTAACTGAACTTGGAGAATGCAGCTGTAACAAGAGCGCATGGTGACCAATAAAGGTAAATTCTAGGAATGTGAAAGATTATGGCAAATCGCAGAATCCCTTTTATAAAAGAATTGCTTCTTTTTTTGGTAAGATTTAAAAGAAAAATTGAAGAAATGAAGACACAAAGGATTGGAGGGTGACAGGATACACTATCCCAAAATATGCCACTTTGGCAGAAGGATTATTTTGAGTTACAGGCACTTGAAAAACATCAGATGTGAGAAGGGCATTCTTATCTCTCCTTTTCCTCCTAAAACAGGAGATAAAAATTCCCATATGGAAGATGCCTTCCCAGTAACAGAAGAAACAAAACATTTTCCAATGGGGAATCAAAGCCAAGAGAATTCTTTACCAACAGACCCTGTTAAAATAATTTTTATCTTCCTTTAACCTCTCTTCATAATTTAGTTACTTTTCCACAGTTGCCTCTCTTTGTTCAACCCAGTATAAAAGATTGTAAGTTTCACCATTTCTTTGGGTCTTTTGAGGGCTCCCATGTCATGTAACACTTAGATAAATTTGTATGCTTTTCTCTTGTTAGTCTGTCTTATATCAGTTTAATTCTCAGATCCTGCTAAAAAACCCTAAGAGTATAAAGGTAAAATTTTACCTCCCCTACAGGATGTTCCTGAAGGAAAAGACTGATGAATCTGACTACATGAAAATTTTAAATTCTGTTCAACAAAAGACATCATAAGAAATGTGAAAAGACAATGCAAACTGGGAGAAGATATTTTTCTTACTGAAAAACACTTATGAACTAATAAAAAGGTGGGCAAAAGATATGAGCAAGCACTGGATAGCAGAGGAAATCTGAATGACCAACAGCACATATAAAAATATGTTCAACCTTACCAGTAATCAGAAAGATGAAAATTAAATCAATGAGATACCATTTTACATCCATCAAACTGGTGAGAATGAAATAATCCAGCACTGTCACGTGCTGGTGATGATGTGGAAAAATTGGAGAAACATTCACATTTTGTTGATGATGTATTCATTGGTATAACCATTTTGAAGAATAAACCATCAACATCTAGCAACACTGAAGAGATACATATCTCACAAGCCAGGGATTTCACTTCTAGGGGTAAACTCTAGAAGTTCACTTGTGGAAGATGGAAGTGTGTTGCAACATTGTTTTTAATAGCAAAAAACAAACACACAAAAATTAAACCACACAAATATCCAACAACAGAATGAAAAAATTGTGATATACTCATACAATGGGGCCATTTATAGCAGTTTTATCAACAGAAGTAATCTCAAAAATATAATGTTGAATGAAAAAACAAATTTATAAACAAATAATAATTTATACAAAATATGCTATATATTTATAGGTACATACCTATGTTGCAAACATAAACAAAGATGAAACTCATAGGCACCAACTCAGGATGGAGTTGCCTCTGAGGAGGAGAAAATGAAATTAGGTTAGGGTAGAGGAACAGAGGTATACAGGTATATTTCTTAACAAACATAGGAAGCATATACAGCAAAATATTAGGATTTGGTGGATCTGTGTAGCAAGGTGATATTCACAAATATTCATTATGCTGTGTACTTGAAATTACTAAAGTGTTTAA